>NW_026988584.1:0-1486472 GCF_030222135.1 Aotus nancymaae
AGCCCTTTACCGGCATATGGAAGAAACAGCAGTAAGCCCAGGGAAATATCTGCTTCTAAATCCAAAACGCAGCTATCTAACAGAACGGTTGTCAATGTGTGCACTCAACTTCCAGAGTTAAACCCGTGTGTGGATTCAGCAGTCTGCAAACACTTTCTCTGCAGAGTCCCAAAACAGGCGTTTTCAGCCCATTACCGGCATATGGAAGAAACGGCAGTAAGCACAGGGAAATATCTGCTTCTAAATCCAAAACGCAGCTATCTAACAGAACGGTTGTCAATGTGTGCACTCAACTTCCAGAGTTCAACCCGTGTGGGGATTCAGCAGTCTGCAAACACTTTCTCTGCAGAGTCCCAAAACAGGCGTTTTCAGCCCATTACCGGCATATGGAAGAAACAGCAGTAAGCACAGGGAAATATCTGCTTCTAAATCCAAAACGCAGCTATCTAACAGAACGGTTGTCAATGTGTGCACTCAACTTCCAGAGTTAAACCCGTGTGTGGATTCAGCAGTCTGCAAACACTTTCTCTGCAGAGTCCCAAAACAGGCGTTTTCAGCCCATTACCGGCATATGGAAGAAACAGCAGTAAGCACAGGGAAATATCTGCTTCTAAATCCAAAACGAAGCTATCTAACAGAACGGTTGTCAATGTGTGCACTCAACTTCCAGAGTTAAACCCGTGTGTGGATTCAGCAGTCTGCAAACACTTGCTCTGCAGAGTCCCAAAACAGGCGTTTTCAGCCCATTACCGGCATATGGAAGAAACAGCAGTAAGCACAGGGAAATATCTGCTTCTAAATCCAAAACGCAGCTATCTAACAGAACGGTTGTCAATGTGTGCACTCAACTTCCAGAGTTAAACCCGTGTGTGGATTCAGCAGTCTGCAAACACTTTCTCTGCAGAGTCCCAAAACAGGCGTTTTCAGCCCATTACCGGCATATGGAAGAAACAGCAGTAAGCACAGGGAAATATCTGCTTCTAAATCCAAAACGCAGCTATCTAACAGAACGGTTGTCAATGTGTGCACTCAACTTCCAGAGTTAAACCCGTGTGTGGATTCAGCAGTCTGCAAACACTTGCTCTGCAGAGTCCCAAAACAGGCGTTTTCAGCCCATTACCGGCATATGGAAGAAACAGCAGTAAGCACAGGGAAATATCTGCTTCTAAATCCAAAACGCAGCTATCTAACAGAACGGTTGTCAATGTGTGCACTCAACTTCCAGAGTTAAACCCGTGTGTGGATTCAGCAGTCTGCAAACACTTTCTCTGCAGAGTCCCAAAACAGGCGTTTTCCGCCCATTACCGGCATATGGAAGAAACAGCAGTAAGCACAGGGAAATATCTGCTTCTAAATCCAAAACGCAGCTATCTAACAGAACGGTTGTCAATGTGTGCACTCAACTTCCAGAGTTAAACCCGTGTGTGGATTCAGCAGTCTGCAAACACTTTCTCTGCAGAGTCCCAAAACAGGCGTTTTCAGCCCATTACCGGCGTATGGAAGAAACAGCAGTAAGCACAGCGAAATATCTGCTTCTAAATCCAAAACGCAGCTATCTAACAGAACGGTTGTCAATGTGTGCACTGAACTTCCAGAGTTAAACCCGTGTGTGGATTCAGCAGTCTGCAAACCCTTTCTCTGCAGAGTCCCAAAACAGGCGTTTTCAGCCCTTTACCGGCATATGGAAGAAACAGCAGTAAGCACAGGTAAATATCTGCTTCTAAATCCAAAACGCAGCCATCTAACAGAATGGTTGTCAATGTGTGCACTCAACTTCCAGAGGTATACCCGTGTGTGTATTCAGCAGTCTGCAAACACTTTCTCTGCAGAGTCCCAAAACAGGCGTTTTCAGCCCATTACCGGCATATGGAAGAAACAGCAGTAAGCACAGGGAAATATCTGCTTCTAAATCCAAAACGCAGCTATCTAACAGAACGGTTGTCAATGTGTGCGCTCAACTTCCAGAGTTAAACCCGTGTGTGGATTCAGAGGTCTGCAAACACTTTCTCTGCAGAGTCCCAAAACAGGCGTTTTCAGCCCATTACCGGCATATGGAAGAAACAGCAGTAAGCACAGGGAAATATCAGCTTCTAAATCCAAAACGCAGCTATCTAACAGAACGGTTGTCAATGTGTGCACTCAACTTCCAGAGTTAAACCAGTGTGTGGATTCAGCAGTCTGCAAACCCTTTCTCTGCAGAGTCCCAAAACAGGCGTTTTCAGCCCATTACCGGCATATGGAAGAAACGGCAGTAAGCACAGGGAAATATCTGCTTCTAAATCCAAAACGCAGCTATCTAACAGAACGGTTGTCAATGTGTGCACTCAACTTCCAGAGTTAAACCCGTGTGTGGATTCAGAGGTCTGCAAACACTTTCTCTGCAGAGTCCCAAAACAGGCGTTTTCAGCCCATTACCCGGCATATGGAAGAAACAGCAGTAAGCACAGGGAAATATCAGCTTCTAAATCCAAAACGCAGCTATCTAACAGAACGGTTGTCAATGTGTGCACTCAACTTCCAGAGTTAAACCAGTGTGTGGATTCAGCAGTCTGCAAACCCTTTCTCTGCAGAGTCCCAAACAGGCGTTTTCAGCCCTTTACCGGCATATGGAAGAAACGGCAGTAAGCACAGGGAAATATCTGCTTCTAAATCCAAAGCGCAGCTATCTAACAGAACGGTTGTCAATGTATGCACTCAACTTCCAGAGTTAAACCCGTGTGTGGATTCAGCAGTCTGCAAACACTTTCTCTGCAGAGTCCCAAAACAGGCGTTTTCAGCCCTTTACCCGGCATATGGAAGAAACAGCAGAAAGCACAGGGAAATATCTGCTTCTAAATCCAAAACGCAGCTATCTAACAGAACGGTTGTCAATGTGTGCACTCAACTTCCAGAGTTAAACCCGTGTGTGGATTCAGCAGTCTGCAAACACTTTCTCTGCAGAGTCCCAAAACAGGCGTTTTCAGCCCATTACCGGCATATGGAAGAAACGGCAGTAAGCACAGGGAAATATCTGCTTCTAAATACAAAACGCAGCTATCTAACAGAACGGTTGTCAATGTGTGCACTCAACTTCCAGAGTTAAACCCGTGTGTGGATTCAGCAGTCTGCAAACACTTTCTCTGCAGAGTCCCAAAACAGGCGTTTTCAGCCCATTACCGGCATATGGAAGAAACGGCAGTAAGCACAGGGAAATATCTGCTTCTAAATACAAAACGCAGCTATCTAACAGAACGGTTGTCAATGTGTGCACTCAACTTCCAGAGTTAAACCCGTGTGTGGATTCAGCAGTCTGCAAACACTTTCTCTGCAGAGTCCCAAAACAGGCGTTTTCAGGCCTTTACCGGCATATAGAAGAAACAGCAGAAAGCACAGGGAAATATCTGCTTCTAAATCCAAAACACAGCTATCTAACAGAGCGGTTGTCAATGTGTGCACTCAACTTCCAGAGTTAAACCCGTGTGTGGATTCAGCAGTCTGCAAACACTTTCTCTGCAGAGTCCCAAAACAGGCGTTTTCAGCCATTACCGGCATATGGAAGAAACGGCAGTAAGCACAGGGAAATATCTGCTTCTAAATCCAAAACGCAGCTATCTAACAGAACGGTTGTCAATGTGTGCACTCAACTTCCAGAGTTAAACCCGTGTGTGGATTCAGCAGACTGCAAACACTTTCTCTGCAGAGTCCCAAAACAGGCGTTTTCAGCCCTTTACCGGCATATGGAAGAAACAGCAGTAAGCACAGGGAAATATCTGCTTCTAAATCCAAAACGCAGCTATCTAACAGAACGGTTGTCAATGTGTGCACTCAACTTCCAGAGTTAAACCCGTGTGTGGATTCAGCAATCTGCAAACACTTTCTCTGCAGAGTCCCAAAACAGGCGTTTTCAGCCCATTACCGGCATATGGAAGAAACAGCAGTAAGCACAGGGAAATATCTGCTTCTAAATCCAAAACGCAGCTATCTAACAGAACGGTTGTCAATGTGTGCACTCAACTTCCAGAGTTAAACCCGTGTGTGGATTCAGCAGTCTGCAAACACTTTCTCTGCAGAGTCCCCAAACAGGCGTTTTCAGCCCATTACCGGCATATGGAAGAAACAGCAGTAAGCACAGGGAAATATCTGCTTCTAAATCCAAAACGCAGCTATCTAACAGAACGGTTGTCAATGTATGCACTCAACTTCCAGAGTTAAACCCGTGTGTGGATTCAGCAGTCTGCAAACACTTTCTCTGCAGAGTCCCAAAACAGGCGTTTTCTGCCCATTACCGGCATATGGAAGAAACAGCAGTAAGCACAGGGAAATATCTGCTTCTAAATCCAAAACGCAGCTATCTAACAGAACGGTTGTCAATGTGTGCACTCAACTTCCAGAGTTAAACCCGTGTGGGGATTCAGCAGTCTGCAAACACTTTCTCTGCAGAGTCCCAAAACAGGCGTTTTCAGCCCATTACCGGCATATGGAAGAAACAGCAGTAAGCACAGGGAAATATCTGCTTCTAAATCCAAAACGCAGCTATCTAACAGAACGGTTGTCAATGTATGCACTCAACTTCCAGAGTTAAACCCGTGTGTGGATTCAGCAGTCTGCAAACACTTTCTCTGCAGAGTCCCAAAACAGGCGTTTTCTGCCCATTACCGGCATATGGAAGAAACAGCAGTAAGCACAGGGAAATATCTGCTTCTAAATCCAAAACGCAGCTATCTAACAGAACGGTTGTCAATGTGTGCACTCAACTTCCAGAGTTAAACCCGTGTGGGGATTCAGCAGTCTGCAAACACTTTCTCTGCAGAGTCCCAAAACAGGCGTTTTCAGCCCATTACCGGCATATGGAAGAAACAGCAGTAAGCACAGGGAAATATCTGCTTCTAAATCCAAAACGCAGCTATCTAACAGAACGGTTGTCAATGTGTGCACTCAACTTAAAGAGTTAAGCCCGTGTGTGGATTCAGCAGTCTGCAAACACTTTCTCTGCAGAGTCCCAAAACAGGCGTTTTCAGCCCATTACCGGCATATGGAAGAAACAGCAGTAAGCACAGGGAAATATCTGCTTCTAAATCCAAAACGCAGCTATCTAACAGAACGGTTGTCAATGTGTGCACTCAACTTCAAGAGTTAAACCCGTGTGTGGATTCAGCAGTCTGCAAACACTTTCTCTGCAGAGTCCCAAAACAGGCGTTTTCAGCCCATTACCGGCATATGGAAGAAACAGCAGTAAGCACAGGGAAATATCTGCTTCTAAATCCAAAACGCAGCTATCTAACAGAACGGTTGTCAATGTGTGCACTCAACTTCCAGAGTTAAACCAGTGTGTGGATTCAGCAGTCTGCAAACCCTTTCTCTGCAGAGTCCCAAAACAGGCGTTTTCAGCCCTTTACCGGCATATGGAAGAAACGGCAGTAAGCACAGGGAAATATCTGCTTCTAAATCCAAAACGCAGCTATCTAACAGAACGGTTGTCAATGTATGCACTCAACTTCCAGAGTTAAACCCCGTGTGTGGATTCAGCAGTCTGCAAACACTTTCTCTGCAGAGTCCCCAAAACAGGCGTTTTCAGCCCTTTACCGGCATATGGAAGAAACAGCAGTAAGCACAGGGAAATATCTGCTTCTAAATCCAAAACGCAGCTATCTAACAGAACGGTTGTCAATGTGTGCACTCAACTTCCAGAGTTAAACCCGTGTGTGGATTCAGCAGTCTGCAAACACTTTCTCTGCAGAGTCCCAAAACAGGCGTTTTCAGCCCATTACCGGCATATGGAAGAAACGGCAGTAAGCACAGGGAAATATCTGCTTCTAAATACAAAACGCAGCTATCTAACAGAACGGTTGTCAATGTGTGCACTCAACTTCCAGAGTTAAAACCCGTGTGTGGATTCAGCAGTCTGCAAACACTTTCTCTGCAGAGTCCCCAAACAGGCGTTTTCAGCCCATTACCCGGCATATGGAAGAAACAGCAGTAAGCACAGGGAAATATCTGCTTCTAAATCCAAAACGCAGCTATCTAACAGAACGGTTGTCAATGTGTGCACTCAACTTCCAGAGTTAAGCCCGTGTGTGGATTCAGCAGTCTGCAAACACTTTCTCTGCAGAGTCCCAAAACAGGCGTTTTCAGCCCATTAACCGGCATATGGAAGAAACAGCAGTAAGCACAGGGAAATATCTGCTTCTAAATCCAAAACGCAGCTATCTAACAGAACGGTTGTCAATGTGTGCACTCAACTTCCAGAGTTAAACCCGTGTGTGGATTCAGCAGTCTGCAAACACTTTCTCTGCAGAGTCCCAAAACAGGCATTTTCAGCCCATTACCGGCATATGGAAGAAACAGCAGTAAGCACAGGGAAATATCTGCTTCTAAATCCAAAACGCAGCTATCTAACAGAACGGTTGTCAATGTGTGCACTCAACTTCCAGAGTTAAACCAGTGTGTGGATTCAGCAGTCTGCAAACCCTTTCTCTGCAGAGTCCCAAAACAGGCGTTTTCAGCCCTTTACCGGCATATGGAAGAAACGGCAGTAAGCACAGGGAAATATCTGCTTCTAAATCCAAAACGCAGCTATCTAACAGAACGGTTGTCAATGTATGCACTCAACTTCCAGAGTTAAACCCGTGTGTGGATTCAGCAGTCTGCAAACACTTTCTCTGCAGAGTCCCAAAACAGGCGTTTTCAGCCCTTTACCGGCATATGGAAGAAACAGCAGTAAGCACAGGGAAATATCTGCTTCTAAATCCAAAACGCAGCTATCTAACAGAACGGTTGTCAATGTGTGCACTCAACTTCCAGAGTTAAACCCGTGTGTGGATTCAGCAGTCTGCCAACACTTTCTCTGCAGAGTCCCAAAACAGGCGTTTTCAGCCCATTACCGGCATATGGAAGAAACGGCAGTAAGCACAGGGAAATATCTGCTTCTAAATCCAAAACGCAGCTATCTAACAGAACGGTTGTCAATGTGTGCACTCAACTTCCAGAGTTAAACCCGTGTGGGGATTCAGCAGTCTGCAAACACTTTCTCTGCAGAGTCCCAAAACAGGCGTTTTCAGCCCATTACCGGCATATGGAAGAAACAGCAGTAAGCACAGGGAAATATCTGCTTCTAAATCCAAAACGCAGCTATCGAACAGAACGGTTGTCAATGTGTGCACTCAACTTCCAGAGTTAAACCCGTGTGTGGATTCAGCAGTCTGCAAACACTTTCTCTGCAGAGTCCCAAAACAGGCGTTTTCAGCCCATTACCGGCATATGGAAGAAACAGCAGTAAGCACAGGGAAATATCTGCTTCTAAATCCAAAACGCAGCTATCTAACAGAACGGTTGTCAATGTGTGCACTCAACTTCCAGAGTTAAACCCGTGTGTGGATTCAGCAATCTGCAAACACTTTCTCTGCAGATTCCCAAAACAGGCGTTTTCAGCCCATTACCGGCATATGGAAGAAACAGCAGTAAGCACAGGGAAATATCTGCTTCTAAATCCAAAACGCAGCTATCTAACAGAACGGTTGTCAATGTGTGCACTCAACTTCCAGAGTTAAACCCGTGTGTGGATTCAGCAGTCTGCAAACACTTTCTCTGCAGAGTCCCCAAACAGGCGTTTTCAGCCCATTACCGGCATATGGAAGAAACAGCAGTAAGCACAGGGAAATATCTGCTTCTAAATCCAAAACGCATCTATCTAACAGAACGGTTGTCAATGTATGCACTCAACTTCCAGAGTTAAACCCGTGTGTGGATTCAGCAGTCTGCAAACACTTTCTCTGCAGAGTCCCAAAACAGGCGTTTTCAGCCCTTTACCGGCATATGGAAGAAACAGCAGTAAGCCCAGGGAAATATCTGCTTCTATATCCAAAACGCAGCTATCTAACAGAACGGTTGTCAATGTGTGCACTCAACTTCCAGAGTTAAACCCGTGTGTGGATTCAGCAGTCTGCAAACACTTTCTCTGCAGAGTCCCAAAACAGGCGTTTTCAGCCCATTACCGGCATATGGAAGAAACAGCAGTAAGCACAGGGAAATATCTGCTTCTAAATCCAAAACGCAGCTATCTAACAGAACGGTTGTCAATGTGTGCACTCAGCTTCCAGAGTTAAACCAGTGTGTGGATTCAGCAGTCTGCAAACCCTTTCTCTGCAGAGTCCCAAAACAGGCGTTTTCAGCCCTTTACCGGCATATGGAAGAAACGGCAGTAAGCACAGGGAAATATCTGCTTCTAAATCCAAAACGCAGCTATCTAACAGAACGGTTGTCAATGTATGCACTCAACTTCCAGAGTTAAACCCGTGTGTGGATTCAGCAGTTTGCAAACACTTTCTCTGCAGAGTCCCAAAACAGGCGTTTTCAGCCCTTTACCGGCATATGGAAGAAACAGCAGTAAGCACAGGGAAATATCTGCTTCTAAATCCAAAACGCAGCTATCTAACAGAACGGTTGTCAATGTGTGCACTCAACTTCCAGAGTTAAACCCGTGTGTGGATTCAGCAGTCTGCAAACACTTTCTCTGCAGAGTCCCAAAACAGGCGTTTTCAGCCCATTACCGGCATATGGAAGAAACGGCAGTAAGCACAGGGAAATATCTGCTTCTAAATACAAAACGCAGCTATCTAACAGAACGGTTGTCAATGTGTGCACTCAACTTCCAGAGTTAAACCCGTGTGTGGATTCAGCAGTCTACAAACACTTTCTCTGCAGAGTCCCAAAACAGGCGTTTTCAGCCCATTACCGGCATATGGAAGAAACGGCAGTAAGCACAGGGAAATATCTGCTTCTAAATACAAAACGCAGCTATCTAACAGAACGGTTGTCAATGTGTGCACTCAACTTCCAGAGTTAAACCCGTGTGTGGATTCAGCAGTCTGCAAACACTTTCTCTGCAGAGTCCCCAAACAGGCGTTTTCAGCCCATTACCGGCATATGGAAGAAACAGCAGTAAGCACAGGGAAATATCTGCTTCTAAATCCAAAACGCAGCTATCTAACAGAACGGTTGTCAATGTATGCACTCAACTTCCAGAGTTAAACCCGTGTGTGGATTCAGCAGTCTGCAAACACTTTCTCTGCAGAGTCCCAAAACAGGCGTTTTCAGCCCTTTACCGGCATATGGAAGAAACAGCAGTAAGCCCAGGGAAATATCTGCTTCTAAATCCAAAACGCAGCTATCTAACAGAACGGTTGTCAATGTGTGCACTCAACTTCCAGAGTTAAACCCGTGTGTGGATTCAGCAGTCTGCAAACACTTTCTCTGCAGAGTCCCAAAACAGGCGTTTTCAGCCCATTACCGGCATATGGAAGAAACGGCAGTAAGCACAGGGAAATATCTGCTTCTAAATCCAAAACGCAGCTATCTAACAGAACGGTTGTCAATGTGTGCACTCAACTTCCAGAGTTAAACCCGTGTGGGGATTCAGCAGTCTGCAAACACTTTCTCTGCAGAGTCCCAAAACAGGCGTTTTCAGCCCATTACCGGCATATGGAAGAAACAGCAGTAAGCACAGGGAAATATCTGCTTCTAAATCCAAAACGCAGCTATCTAACAGAACGGTTGTCAATGTGTGCACTCAACTTCCAGAGTTAAACCCGTGTGTGGATTCAGCAGTCTGCAAACACTTTCTCTGCAGAGTCCCAAAACAGGCGTTTTCAGGCCATTACCGGCATATGGAAGAAACAGCAGTAAGCACAGGGAAATATCTGCTTCTAAATCCAAAACGCAGCTATCTAACAGAACGGTTGTCAATGTGTGCACTCAACTTCCAGAGTTAAACCCGTGTGTGGATTCAGCAGTCTGCAAACACTTTCTCTGCAGAGTCCCAAAACAGGCGTTTTCAGCCCATTACCGGCATATGGAAGAAACAGCAGTAAGCACAGGGAAATATCTGCTTCTAAATCCAAAACGCAGCTATCTAACAGAACGGTTGTCAATGTGTGCACTCAACTTCCAGAGTTAAGCCCGTGTGTGGATTCAGCAGTCTGCAAACACTTTCTCTGCAGAGTCCCAAAACAGGCGTTTTCAGCCCATTACCGGCATATGGAAGAAACAGCAGTAAGCACAGGGAAATATCTGCTTCTAAATCCAAAACGCAGCTATCTAACAGAACGGTTGTCAATGTGTGCACTCAACTTCCAGAGTTAAACCCGTGTGTGGATTCAGCAGTCTGCAAACACTTTCTCTGCAGAGTCCCAAAACAGGCGTTTTCAGCCCATTACCGGCATATGGAAGAAACAGCAGTAAGCACAGGGAAATATCTGCTTCTAAATCCAAAACGCAGCTATCTAACAGAACGGTTGTCAATGTGTGCACTCAACTTCCAGAGTTAAACCAGTGCGTGGATTCAGCAGTCTGCAAACCCTTTCTCTGCAGAGTCCCAAAACAGGCGTTTTCAGCCCTTTACCGGCATATGGAAGAAACGGCAGTAAGCACAGGGAAATATCTGCTTCTAAATCCAAAACGCAGCTATCTAACAGAACGGTTGTCAATGTATGCACTCAACTTCCAGAGTTAAACCCGTGTGTGGATTCAGCAGTCTGCAAACACTTTCTCTGCAGAGTCCCAAAACAGGCGTTTTCAGCCCTTTACCGGCATATGGAAGAAACAGCAGTAAGCACAGGGAAATATCTGCTTCTAAATCCAAAACGCAGCTATCTAACAGAACGGTTGTCAATGTGTGCACTCAACTTCCAGAGTTAAACCCGTGTGTGGATTCAGCAGTCTGCAAACACTTTCTCTGCAGAGTCCCAAAACAGGCGTTTTCAGCCCATTACCGGCATATGGAAGAAACGGCAGTAAGCACAGGGAAATATCTGCTTCTAAATACAAAACGCAGCTATCTAACAGAACGGTTGTCAATGTGTGCACTCAACTTCCAGAGTTAAACCCGTGTGTGGATTCAGCAGTCTGCAAACACTTTCTCTGCAGAGTCCCAAAACAGGCGTTTTCAGCCCATTACCGGCATATGGAAGAAACGGCAGTAAGCACAGGGAAATGTCTGCTTCTAAATCCAAAACGCAGCTATCTAACAGAACGGTTGTCAATGTGTGCACTCAACTTCCAGAGTTAAACCCGTGTGGGGATTCAGCAGTCTGCAAACACTTTCTCTGCAGAGTCCCAAAACAGGCGTTTTCAGGCCATTACCGGCATATAGAAGAAACAGCAGAAAGCACAGGGAAATATCTGCTTCTAAATCCAAAACACAGCTATCTAACAGAGCGGTTGTCAATGTGTGCACTCAACTTCCAGAGTTAAACCCGTGTGTGGATTCAGCAGTCTGCAAACACTTTCTCTGCAGAGTCCCAAAACAGGCGTTTTCAGCCCATTACCGGCATATGGAAGAAACAGCAGTAAGCACAGGGAAATATCTGCTTCTAAATCCAAAACGCAGCTATCTAACAGAACGGTTGTCAATGTGTGCACTCAACTTCCAGAGTTAAACCCGTGTGTGGATTCAGCAGTCTGCAAACACTTTCTCTGCAGAGTCCCCAAACAGGCGTTTTCAGCCCATTACCGGCATATGGAAGAAACAGCAGTAAGCACAGGGAAATATCTGCTTCTAAATCCAAAACGCACCTATCTAACAGAACGGTTGTCAATGTGTGCACTCAACTTCCAGAGTTAAACCCGTGTGTGGATTCAGCAGTCTGCAAACACTTTCTCTGCAGAGTCCCCAAACAGGCGTTTTCAGCCCATTACCGGCATATGGAAGAAACAGCAGTAAGCACAGGGAAATATCTGCTTCTAAATCCAAAACGCAGCTATCTAACAGAACGGTTGTCAATGTGTGCACTCAACTTCCAGAGTTAAAACGGTGTGTGGATTCAGCAGTCTGCAAACAGTTTCTCTGCAGAGTCCCCAAACAGGCGTTTTCAGCCCATTACCGGCATATGGAAGAAACAGCAGTAAGCACAGGGAAATATCTGCTTCTAAATCCAAAACGCAGCTATCTAACAGAACGGTTGTCAATGTGTGCACTCAACTTCCAGAGTTAAACCCGTGTGTGGATTCAGCCGTCTGCAAAAACTTTCTCTGCAGAGTCCCAAAACAGGCGTTTTCAGCCCATTACCGGCATATGGAAGAAACAGCAGTAAGCACAGGGAAATATCTGCTTCTAAATCCAAAAAGCAGCTATCTAACAGAACGGTTGTCAATGTGTGCACTCAACTTCCAGAGTTAAACCCGTGTGCGGATTCAGCAGTCTGCAAACACTTTCTCTGCAGAGTCCCAAAACAGGCGTTTTCAGCCCATTACCGGCATATGGAAGAAACAGCAGTAAGCACAGGGAAATATCTGCTTCTAAATCCAAAACGCAGCTATCTAACAGAACGGTTGTCAATGTGTGCACTCAACTTCCAGAGTTAAGCCCGTGTGTGGATTCAGCAGTCTGCAAACACTTTCTCTGCAGAGTCCCAAAACAGGCGTTTTCAGCCCATTACCGGCATATGGAAGAAACAGCAGTAAGCACAGGGAAATATCTGCTTCTAAATCCAAAACGCAGCTATCTAACAGAACGGTTGTCAATGTGTGCACTCAACTTCCAGAGGTAAACCCGTGTGTGGATTCAGCAGTCTGCAAACACTTTCTCTGCAGAGTCCCAAAACAGGCGTTTTCAGCCCATTACCGGCATATGGAAGAAACAGCAGTAAGCACAGGGAAATATCTGCTTCTAAATCCAAAACGCAGCTATCTAACAGAACGGTTGTCAATGTGTGCACTCAACTTCCAGAGTTAAACCAGTGCGTGGATTCAGCAGTCTGCAAACCCTTTCTCTGCAGAGTCCCAAAACAGGCGTTTTCAGCCCTTTACCGGCATATGGAAGAAACGGCAGTAAGCACAGGGAAATATCTGCTTCTAAATCCAAAACGCAGCTATCTAACAGAACGGTTGTCAATGTATGCACTCAACTTCCAGAGTTAAACCCGTGTGTGGATTCAGCAGTCTGCAAACACTTTCTCTGCAGAGTCCCAAAACAGGCGTTTTCAGCCCTTTACCGGCATATGGAAGAAACAGCAGTAAGCACAGGGAAATATCTGCTTCTAAATCCAAAACGCAGCTATCTAACAGAACGGTTGTCAATGTGTGCACTCAACTTCCAGAGTTAAACCCGTGTGTGGATTCAGCAGTCTGCAAACACTTTCTCTGCAGAGTCCCAAAACAGGCGTTTTCAGCCCATTACCGGCATATGGAAGAAACGGCAGTAAGCACAGGGAAATATCTGCTTCTAAATACAAAACGCAGCTATCTAACAGAACGGTTGTCAATGTGTGCACTCAACTTCCAGAGTTAAACCCGTGTGTGGATTCAGCAGTTTGCAAACACTTTCTCTGCAGAGTCCCAAAACAGGCGTTTTCAGCCCATTACCGGCATATGGAAGAAATGGCAGTAAGCACAGGGAAATATCTGCTTCTAAATACAAAACGCAGCTATCTAACAGAACGGTTGTCAATGTGTGCACTCAACTTCCAGAGTTAAACCCGTGTGTGGATTCAGCAGTCTGCAAACACTTTCTCTGCAGAGTCCCAAAACAGGCGTTTTCAGGCCATTACCGGCATATAGAAGAAACAGCAGAAAGCACAGGGAAATATCTGCTTCTAAATCCAAAACACAGCTATCTAACAGAGCGGTTGTCAATGTGTGCACTCAACTTCCAGAGTTAAACCCGTGTGTGGATTCAGCAGTCTGCAAACACTTTCTCTGCAGAGTCCCAAAACAGGCGTTTTCAGCCCATTACCGGCATATGGAAGAAACAGCAGTAAGCACAGGGAAATATCTGCTTCTAAATCCAAAACGCAGCTATCTAACAGAACGGTTGTCAATGTGTGCACTCAACTTCCAGAGTTAAACCCGTGTGTGGATTCAGCAGTCTGCAAACACTTTCTCTGCAGAGTCCCCAAACAGGCGTTTTCAGCCCATTACCGGCATATGGAAGAAACAGCAGTAAGCACAGGGAAATATCTGCTTCTAAATCCAAAACGCACCTATCTAACAGAACGGTTGTCAATGTGTGCACTCAACTTCCAGAGTTAAACCCGTGTGTGGATTCAGCAGTCTGCAAACACTTTCTCTGCAGAGTCCCCAAACAGGCGTTTTCAGCCCATTACCGGCATATGGAAGAAACAGCAGTAAGCACAGGGAAATATCTGCTTCTAAATCCAAAACGCAGCTATCTAACAGAACGGTTGTCAATGTGTGCACTCAACTTCCAGAGTTAAAACGGTGTGTGGATTCAGCAGTCTGCAAACAGTTTCTCTGCAGAGTCCCCAAACAGGCGTTTTCAGCCCATTACCGGCATATGGAAGAAACAGCAGTAAGCACAGGGAAATATCTGCTTCTAAATCCAAAACGCAGCTATCTAACAGAACGGTTGTCAATGTGTGCACTCAACTTCCAGAGTTAAACCCGTGTGTGGATTCAGCAGTCTGCAAACACTTTCTCTGCAGAGTCCCAAAACAGGCGTTTTCAGCCCATTACCGGCATATGGAAGAAACAGCAGTAAGCACAGGGAAATATCTGCTTCTAAATCCAAAAAGCAGCTATCTAACAGAACGGTTGTCAATGTGTGCACTCAACTTCCAGAGTTAAACCCGTGTGCGGATTCAGCAGTCTGCAAACACTTTCTCTGCAGAGTCCCAAAACAGGCGTTTTCAGCCCATTACCGGCATATGGAAGAAACAGCAGTAAGCACAGGGAAATATCTGCTTCTAAATCCAAAACGCAGCTATCTAACAGAACGGTTGTCAATGTGTGCACTCAACTTCCAGAGTTAAACCCGTGTTTGGATTCAGCAGTCTGCAAACACTTTCTCTGCAGAGTCCCAAAACAGGCGTTTTCAGCCCATTACCGGCATATGGAAGAAACAGCAGTAAGCACAGGGAAATATCTGCTTCTAAATCCAAAACGCAGCTATCTAACAGAACGGTTGTCAATGTGTGCACTCAACTTCCAGAGGTAAACCCGTGTGTGGATCCAGCAGTCTGCAAACACTTTCTCTGCAGAGTCCCAAAACAGGCGTTTTCAGCCCATTACCGGCATATGGAAGAAACGGCAGTAAGCACAGGGAAATATCTGCTTCTAAATCCAAAACGCAGCTATCTAACAGAACGGTTGTCAATGTTTGCACTCAACTTCCAGAGTTAAACCCGTGTGTGGATTCAGCAGTCTGCAAACACTTTCTCTGCAGAGTCCCAAAACAGGCGTTTTCAGCCCATTACCGGCATATGGAAGAAACGGCAGTAAGCCCAGGGAAATATCTGCTTCTAAATCCAAAACGCAGCTATCTAATAGAACGGTTGTCAATGTGTGCACTCAACTTCCAGAGTTAAACCCGTGTGTGGATTCAGCAGTCTGCAAACACTTTCTCTGCAGAGTCCCAAAACAGGCGTTTTCAGCCCTTTACCGGCATATGGAAGAAACAGCAGTAAGCCCAGGGAAATATCTGCTTCTAAATCCAAAACGCAGCTATCTAACAGAACGGTTGTCAATGTGTGCACTCAACTTCCAGAGTTAAACCCGTGTGTGGATTCAGCAGTCTGCAAACACTTTCTCTGCAGAGTCCCAAAACAGGCGTTTTCAGCCCATTACCGGCATATGGAAGAAACGGCAGTAAGCACAGGGAAATATCTGCTTCTAAATCCAAAACGCAGCTATCTAACAGAACGGTTGTCAATGTGTGCACTCAACTTCCAGAGTTAAACCCGTGTGTGGATTCAGCAGTCTGCAAACACTTTCTCTGCAGAGTCCCAAAACAGGCGTTTTCAGGCCATTACCGGCATATGGAAGAAACGGCAGTAAGCACAGGGAAATATCTGCTTCTAAATACAAAACGCAGCTATCTAACAGAACGGTTGTCAATGTGTGCACTCAACTTCCAGAGTTAAACCCGTGTGTGGATTCAGCAGTCTGCAAAAACTTTCTCTGCAGAGTCCCAAAACAGTCGTTTTCAGGCCATTACCGGCA
The DNA here is from genome assembly GCF_030222135.1 of Aotus nancymaae. NCBI lineage: Eukaryota > Metazoa > Chordata > Mammalia > Primates > Aotidae > Aotus > Aotus nancymaae. Next base: position 15,931 of record NW_026988584.1, read on the forward strand.
TATAGAAGAAACAGCAGTAAGCACAGGGAAGTATCTGCTTCTAAATCCAAAACGCAGCTATCTAACAGAACGGTTGTCAATGTGTGCACTCAACTTCCAGAGTTAAACCCGTGTGTGGATTCAGCAGTCTGCAAACACTTTCTCTGCAGAGTCCCAAAACAGGCGTTTTCAGCCCTTTACCGGCATATGGAAGAAACAGCCGTAAACACAGGGAAATATCTGCTTCTAAATCCAAAACGCAGCTATCTAACAGAACGGTTGTCAATGTGTGCACTCAACTTCCAGAGTTAAACCCGTGTGTGGATTCAGCAGTCTGCAAACACTTTCTCTGCAGAGTCCCAAAACAGGCGTTTTCAGCCCATTACCGGCATATGGAAGAAACAGCAGTAAGCACAGGGAAATATCTGCTTCTAAATCCAAAACGCAGCTATCTAACAGAACGGTTGTCAATGTGTGCACTCAACTTCCAGAGTTAAACCCGTGTGTGGATTCAGCAGTCTGCAAACACTTTCTCTGCAGAGTCCCAAAACAGGCGTTTTCAGCCCATTACCGGCATAAGGAAGAAACAGCAGTAAGCCCAGGGAAATATCTGCTTCTAAATCCAAAACGCAGCTATCTAACAGAACGGTTGTCAATGTGTGCACTCAACTTCCAGAGTTAAACCCGTGTGTGGATTCAGCAGTCTGCAAACACTTTCTCTGCAGAGTCCCAAAACAGGCGTTTTCAGCCCATTACCGGCATATGGAAGAAACAGCAGTAAGCACAGGGAAATATCTGCTTCTAAATCCAAAACGCAGCTATCTAACAGAACGGTTGTCAATGTGTGCACTCAACTTCCGGAGTTAAACCCGTGTGTGGATTCAGCAGTCAGCAAACACTTTCTCTGCAGAGTCCCAAAACAGGCGTTTTCAGCCCATTACCGGCATATGGAAGAAACGGCAGTAAGCACAGGGAAATATCTGCTTCTAAATCCAAAACGCAGCTATCTAACAGAACGGTTGTCAATGTGTGCACTCAACTTCCAGAGTTAAACCCGTGTGTGGATTCAGCAGTCTGCAAACACTTTCTCTGCAGAGTCCAAAAACAGGCGTCTTCAGGCCATTACCGGCATATGGTAGAAACAGCAGTAAGAACAGGGAAATATCTGCTTCTAAATCCAAAACACAGCTATCTAACAGAACGGTTGTCAATGTGTGCACTCAACTTCCAGAGTTAAACCCGTGTGTGGATTCAGCAGTCTGCAAACACTTTCTCTGCAGAGTCCCAAAACAGGCGTTTTCAGCCCATTACCGGCATATGGAAGAAACGGCAGTAAGCACAGGGAAATATCTGCTTCTAAATCCAAAACGCAGCTATCTAACAGAACGGTTGTCAATGTGTGCACTCAACTTCCGGAGTTAAACCCGTGTGTGGATTCAGCAGTCAGCAAACACTTTCTCTGCAGAGTCCCAAAACAGGCGTTTTCAGCCCATTACCGGCATATGGAAGAAACGGCAGTAAGCACAGGGAAATATCTGCTTCTAAATCCAAAACGCAGCTATCTAACAGAACGGTTGTCAATGTGTGCACTCAACTTCCAGAGTTAAACCCGTGTGTGGATTCAGCAGTCTGCAAACACTTTCTCTGCAGAGTCCCAAAACAGGCGTCTTCAGGCCATTACCGGCATATGGTAGAAACAGCAGTAAGAACAGGGAAATATCTGCTTCTAAATCCAAAACACAGCTATCTAACAGAACGGTTGTCAATGTGTGCACTCAACTTCCAGAGTTAAACCCGTGTGTGGATTCAGCAGTCTGCAAACACTTTCTCTGCAGAGTCCCAAAACAGGCGTTTTCAGCCCATTACCGGCATATGGAAGAATCGGCAGTAAGAACAGGGAAATATCTGCTTCTAAATCCAAAACGCAGCTATCTAAAAGAACGGTTGTCAATGTGTGCACTCAACTTCCAGAGTTAAACCCGGGTGTGGATTCAGCAGTCTGCAAACCCTTTCTCTGCAGAGTCCCAAAACAGGCGTTTTCAGCCCTTTACCGGCATATGGAAGAAACAGCAGTAAGCACAGGTAAATATCTGCTTCTAAATCCAAAACGCAGCCATCTAACAGAATGGTTGTCAATGTGTGCACTCAACTTCCAGAGGTATACCCGTGTGTGTATTCAGCAGTCTGCAAACACTTTCTCTGCAGAGTCCCAAAACAGGCGTTTTCAGCCCATTACCGGCATATGGAAGAAACAGCAGTAAGCACAGGGAAATATCTGCTTCTAAATCCAAAACGCAGCTATCTAACAGAACGGTTGTCAATGTGTGCACTCAACTTCCAGAGTTAAACCCGTGTGTGGATTCAGAGGTCTGCAAACACTTTCTCTGCAGAGTCCCAAAACAGGCGTTTTCAGCCCATTACCGGCATATGGAAGAAACAGCAGTAAGCACAGGGAAATATCAGCTTCTAAATCCAAGACGCAGCTATCTAACAGAACGGTTGTCAATGTGTGCACTCAACTTCCAGAGTTAAACCCGTGTGTGGATTCAGCAGTCTGCAAACACTTTCTCTGCAGAGTCCCAAAACAGGCGTTTTCACCCCTTTACCGGCATAAGGAAGAAACAGTAAGCACAGGGAAATATCTGCTTCTAAATCCAAAACGCAGCTATCTAACAGAACGGTTGTCAATGTGTGCACTCAACTTCCAGAGTTAAACCCGTGTGTGGATTCAGCAGTCTGCAAACACTTTCTCTGCAGAGTCCCAAAACAGGCGTTTTCAGCCCATTACCGGCATATGGAAGAAACAGCAGTAAGCACAGGGAAATATCTGATTCTAAATCTAAAACGCAGCTATCTAACAGAACGGTTGACAATGTGTGCACTCAACTTCCAGAGTTAAACCCTTGTGTGGATTCAGGAGTCTGCAAACACTTTCTCTGCAGAGTCCCAAAACAGGCGTTTTCAGCCCATTACCGGCATATGGAAGAAACAGCAGTAAGCACAGGGAAATATCTGCTTCTAAATCCAAAACGCAGCTATCTAACAGAACGGTTGTCAATGTGTGCACTCAACTTCCAGAGTTAAACCCGTGTGTGGATTCAGCAGTCTGCAAACCAATTCGGTGCGGAGTCTCAAAACAGGCGTTTTCAGCCCCATACCGGCATATGGAAGAAAGGGCAGTAAGCACAGGGAAATATCTGCTTCTAAATCCAAAACGCAGCTATCTAACAGAACGGTTGTCAATGTGTGCACTCAACTTCCAGAGTTAAACCAGTGTGTGGATTCAGCAGTCTGCAAACCCTTTCTCTGCAGAGTCCCAAAACAGGCGTTTTCAGCCCTTTACCGGCATATGGAAGAAGCAACAGTAAGCACAGGGAAATATCTGCTTCTAAATCCAAAACGTAGCTATCTAACAGAACGGTTGTCAATGTGTGCACTCAACTTCCAGAGTTAAACCCGTGTGTGGATTCAGCAGTCTGCAAACACTTTCTCTGCAGAGTCCCAAAACAGGCGTTTTCAGCCCATTACCGGCATATGGAAGAAACAGCAGTAAGCACAGGGAAATATCTGCTTCTAAATCCAAAACGCAGCTATCTAACAGAACGGTTGTCAATGTGTGCACTCAACTTCCAGAGTTAAACCCGTGTGTGGATTCAGCAGTCTGCAAACACTTGCTCTGCAGAGTCCCAAAACAGGCGTTTTCAGCCCATTACCGGCATATGGAAGAAACAGCAGTAAGCACAGGGAAATATCTGCTTCTAAATCCAAAACGCAGCTATCTAACAGAACGGTTGTCAATGTGTGCACTCAACTTCCAGAGTTAAACCCGTGTGTGGATTCAGCAGTCTGCAAACACTTTCTCTGCAGAGTCCCAAAACAGGCGTTTTCCGCCCATTACCGGCATATGGAAGAAACAGCAGTAAGCACAGGGAAATATCTGCTTCTAAATCCAAAACGCAGCTATCTAACAGAACGGTTGTCAATGTGTGCACTCAACTTCTAGAGTTAAACCCGTGTGTGGATTCAGCAGTCTGCAAACACTTTCTCTGCAGAGTCCCAAAACAGGCGTTTTCAGCCCATTACCGGCGTATGGAAGAAACAGCAGTAAGCACAGGGAAATATCTGCTTCTAAATCCAAAACGCAGCTATCTAACAGAACGGTTGTCAATGTGTGCACTCAACTTCCAGAGTTAAACCCGTGTGTGGATTCAGCAGTCTGCAAACACTTTCTCTGCAGAGTCCCAAAACAGGCGTTTTCAGCCCATTACCGGCATATGGAAGAAACAGCAGTAAGCACAGGGAAATATCTGCTTCTAAATCCAAAACGCAGCTATCTAACAGAACGGTTGTCAATGTGTGCACTCAACTTCCAGAGTTAAACCAGTGTGTATTCAGCAGTCTGGAAACATCTTCTCTGCAGAGTCCCAAAACAGGCGTTTTCAGCCCTTTACCGGCATATGCAAGAAACGGCAGTAAGCACAGGGAAATATCTGCTTCTAAATCCAAAACGCAGCCATCTAACAGAATGGTTGTCAATGTGTGCACTCAACTTCCAGAGGTATACCCGTGTGTGGATTCAGCAGTCTGCAAACACTTTCTCTGCAGAGTCCCAAAACAGGCGTTTTCAGCCCATTACCGGCATATGGAAGAAACAGCAGTAAGCACAGGGAAATATCTGCTTCTAAATCCAAAACGCAGCTATCTAACAGAACGGTTGTCAATGTGATCACTCAACTTCCAGAGTTAAACCCGTGTGTGGATTCAGCAGTCTGCAAACATCTTCTCTGCAGAGTCCCAAAACAGGCGTTTTCAGCCCATTACCGGCATATGGAAGAAACGGCAGTAAACCCAGGGAAATATCTGCTTCTAAATCCAAAACGCAGCTATCTAACAGAACGGTTGTCAATGTGTGCACTCAACTTCCAGAGTTAAACCCGTGTGTGGATTCAGCAGTCTGCAAACACTTTCTCTGCAGAGTCCCAAAACAGGCGTTTTCAGCCCATTACCGGCATATGGAATAAACAGCAGTAAGCACAGGGAAATATCTGCTTCTAATTCCAAAACGCAGCTATCTAACAGAACGGTTGTCAATGTGTGCACTCAACTTCCAGAGTTAAACCCGTGTGTGGATTCAGCAGTCTGCAAACACTTTCTCTGCAGAGTCCCAAAACAGGCGTTTTCAGCCCATTACCGGCATATGGAAGAAACGGCAGTAAGCACAGGGAAATATCTGCTTCTAAATCCAAAACGCAGCTATCTAACAGAACGGTTGTCAATGTGTGCACTCAACTTCCAGAGTTAAACCCGTGTGTGGATTCAGCAGTCTGCAAACACTTTCTCTGCAGAGTCCCAAAACAGGCGTTTTCAGGCCATTACCGGCATATGGAAGAAACAGCAGTAAGCACAGGGAAATATCTGCTTCTAAATCCAAAACGCAGCTATCTAACAGAACGGTTGTCAATGTGTGCACTCAACTTCCAGAGTTAAACCCGTGTGTGGATTCAGCAGTCTGCAAACACTTTCTCTGCAGAGTCCCAAAACAGGCGTTTTCAGCCCATTACCGGCATATGGAAGAAACAGCAGTAAGCACAGGGAAATATCTGCTTCTAAATCCAAAACGCAGCTATCTAACAGAACGGTTGTCAATGTGTGCACTCAACTTCCAGAGTTAAACCCGTGTGTGGATTCAGCAGTCTGCAAACAGTTTCTCTGCAGAGTCCCAAAACAGGCGTTTTCAGCCCATTACCGGCATATGGAAGAAACGGCAGTAAGCACAGGGAAATATCTGCTTCTAAATCCAAAACGCAGCTATCTAACAGAACGGTTGTCAATGTGTGCACTCAACTTCCAGAGTTAAACCCGTGTGTGGATTCAGCAGTCTGCAAACCCTTTCTCTGCATAGTCCCAAAACAGGCGTTTTCAGCCCCTTACCGGCATATGGAAGAAACAGCAGTAAGCACAGGGAAATATCTGCTTCTAAATCCAAAACGCAGCTATCTAACAGAACGGCTGTCAATGTGTGCACTCAACTTCCAGAGATAAACCCGTTTGTGGATTCAGCAGTCTGCAAACACTTTCTCTGCAGAGTCCCAAAACAGGCGTTTTCAGCCCATTACGGGCATATGGAAGAAACAGCAGTAAGCACAGGGAAATATCTGCTTCTAAATCCAAAACGCAGCTATCTAATAGAACGGTGGTCAATGTGTGCACTCAACTTCCAGAGTTAAACCCGTGTGTGGATTCAGCAGTCTGCAAACACTTTCTCTGCAGAGTCCCAAAACAGGCGTTTTCAGCCCTTTACCGGCATATGGAAGAAACAGCAGTAAGCCCAGGGAAATATCTGCTTCTAAATCCAAAACGCAGCTCTCTAACAGAACGGTTGTCAATGTGTGCACTCAACTTCCAGAGTTAAACCCGTGTGTGGATTCAGCAGTCTGCAAACACTTTCTCTGCAGAGTCTCAAAACAGGCGTTTTCAGCCCATTACCGGCCTATGGAAGAAACAGCAGTAAGCCCAGGGAAATATCTGCTTCTAAATCCAAAACGCAGCTATCTAACAGAACGGTTGTCAATGTGTGCACTCAACTTCCAGAGTTAAACCCGTGTGTGGATTCAGCAGTCTGCAAACACTTTCTCTGCAGAGTTCCAAAACAGGCGTTTTCAGCCCATTACCGGCGTATGGAAGAAACAGCAGTAAGCACAGGGAAATATCTGCTTCTAAATCCAAAACGCAGCTATCTAACAGAACGGTTGTCAATGTGTGCACTCAACTTCCAGAGTTAAACCCGTGTGTGGATTCAGCAGTCTGCAAACACTTTCTCTGCAGAGTCCCAAAACAGGCGTTTTCAGCCCATTACCGGCATATGGAAGAAACAGCAGTAAGCCCAGGGAAATATCTGCTTCTAAATCCAAAACGCAGCTATCTAACAGAACGGTTGTCAATGTGTGCACTCAACTTCCAGAGTTAAACCCTTGTGTGGATTCAGGAGTCTGCAAACACTTTCTCTGCAGAGTCCCAAAACAGGCGTTTTCAGCCCATTACCGGCATATGGAAGAAACGGCAGTAAGCACAGGGAAATATCTGCTTCTAAATCCAAAACGCAGCTATCTAACTGAACGGTTGTCAATGTGTGCACTCAACTTCCAGAGTTAAACCCGTGTGTGGATTCAGCAGTCTGCAAACCAATTCGGTGCGGAGTCTCAAAACAGGCGTTTTCAGCCCCATACCGGCATATGGAAGAAAGGGCTGTAAGCACAGGGAAATATCTGCTTCTAAATCCAAAACGCAGCTATCTAACAGAACGGTTGTCAATGTGTGCACTCAACTTCCAGAGTTAAACCCGTGTGTGGATTCAGAGGTCTGCAAACACTTTCTCTGCAGAGTCCCAAAACAGGCGTTTTCAGCCCATTACCGGCATATGGAAGAAACAGCAGTAAGCACAGGGAAATATCAGCTTCTAAATCCAAAACGCAGCTATCTAACAGAACGGTTGTCAATGTGTGCACTCAACTTCCAGAGTTAAACCCGTGTGTGGATTCAGCAGTCTGCAAACACTTTCTCTGCAGAGTCCCAAAACAGGCGTTTTCAGCCCATTACCGGCATATGGAAGAAACAGCAGTAAGCACAGGGAAATATCTGCTTCTAAATCCAAAACGCAGCTATCTAACAGAACGGTTGTCAATGTGTGCACTCAACTTCCAGAGTTAAACCCGTGTGTGGATTCAGCAGTCTGCAAACACTTTCTCTGCAGAGTCCCAAAACAGCCGTTTTCCGCCCATTACCGGCATATGGAAGAAACAGCAGTAAGCCCAGGGAAATATCTGCTTCTAAATCCAAAACGCAGCTATCTAACAGAACGGTTGTCAATGTGTGCACTCAACTTCCAGAGTTAAACCCGTGTGTGGATTCAGCAGTCTGCAAACACTTTCTCTGCAGAGTCCCAAAACAGGCGTTTTCAGCCCGTTACCGGCATATGGAAGAAACAGCAGTAAGCACAGGGAAATATCTGCTTCTAAATCCAAAACGCAGCTATCTAACAGAACGGTTGTCAATGGGTGCACTCAACTTCCAGAGTTAAACCCGTGTGTGGATTCAGAGGTCTGCAAACACTTTCTCTGCAGAGTCCCAAAACAGGCGTTTTCAGCCCATTACCGGCATATGGAAGAAACAGCAGTAAGCACAGGGAAATATCTGCTTCTAAATCCAAAACGCAGCTATCTAACAGAACGGTTGTCAATGTGTGCACTCAACTTCCAGAGATAAACCCGTGTGTGGATTCAGCCGTCTGCAAACACTTTCTCTGCAGAGTCCCAAAACAGGCGTTTTCAGCCCATTACCGGCATATGGAAGAAACAGCAGTAAGCACAGGGAAATATCTGCTTCTAAATCCAAAACGCAGCTATCTAACAGAACGGTTGTCAATGTGTGCACTCAACTTCCAGAGTTAAACCCGTGTGTGGATTCAGCAGTCTGCAAACACTTTCTCTGCAGAGTCCCAAAACAGGCGTTTTCAGCCCTTTACCGGCATATGGAAGAAACAGCAGTAAGCACAGGGAAATATCTGCTTCTAAATCCAAAACGCAGCTATCTAACAGAACGGTTGTCAATGTGTGCACTCAACTTCCAGAGTTAAACCCGTGTGTGGATTCAGCAGTCTGCAAACACTTTCTCTGCAGAGTCCCAAAACAGGCGTTTTCGGCCCATTACCGGCATATGGAAGAAACAGCAGTAAGCCCAGGAAAATATCTGCTTCTAAATCCAAAACGCAGCTATCTAACAGAACGGTTGTCAATGTGTGCACTCAACTTCCAGAGTTAAACCCGTGTGTGGATTCAGCAGTCTGCAAACACTTTCTCTGCAGAGTCCCAAAACAGGCGTTTTCAGCCCATTACCGGCATATGGAAGAAACAGCAGTAAGCACAGGGAAATATCTGCTTCTAAATCCAAAACGCAGCTATCTAACAGAACGGTTGTCAATGTGTGCACTCAACTTCCAGAGTTAAACCCGTGTGTGGATTCAGCAGTCTGCAAACACTTTCTGTGCAGAGTCTCAAAACAGGACTTTCCGGCCCCGTACCGGCATATATAAGAAAGAGCATTAAGACTGCGTCTAAAACTCAGAAGAAACGTTTCTTTCAAACTGCTCGGCCTTGTGTTCTTTGGCCTAAGGGAGTTGAATCTATGTTTAGATCCAGCGAGATAGAAACACGTTTATTCTAGGAGCTGTCTTTGGATATTCCAGATTGAATGGGAGTATATGCTGTAAAGAGAAATATCTGTTTCTAAAACCAAAATGGATCTATCTAGCACAGTGGTTGTGAATGTGTGCCTTCGGCTTAAAGAGGTAAACTGCTCTTCTCATGCAGCACTTTAGAAGCCCTTTATATGCAAATACAGACCTTTTCAGCAAAACACCAGCCTATAGGAAATAGCAGTAAGACTGCATCTTTAACATGGAAGAAACTGTTTTCAAACTGCTCTGCTGTGTGTTCATTCATATAAGAGACTTGAATATATGTTCAGATTCAGCTAGTTAGCAACACGTTTCTTCCAGGAGCTGTGTTTGCCTATTCCAGAGTATACTGGAGTATAAGATGTAAAGACAAATGTCTCGTTCCAAAAGAAAAACGGATGATCTAATGGAATGGTTGTCAATGTGTGCATTCAACTTACTGAGCTAAACTGCTGTTTGTATGCAGCAGTTTAGAAATCATTTCTGTGTAGATTCTCAAACAGACATTTCCAGCAAAATACCGGCCTATAAGAAATAGCAGTAAGACTGCGTCTAAAACTCAGAGGGAACGTTTCTTTCAAACTGCTCTGCAGTGTGTTCGTTCACCAAAGGTCGTTGAATCTATGTTTGGATTCAGCGAGTTTGAAACACGTTTATTCTAGGAGCTGCATTTCGATATTCCAGAGTGTATGGGAGTAAATGCTGTAAAGAGAAATATCTGTTTCTAAAACCAAAACGGAGCTATCTAACAGAATGGTTGTGAATGTGTGCATTCAACTTAAAGGGTTAATCTGCTCTTCTTAGGCAGCAGTTTAGAAACCCTTTATATGCAAATTCTAAAATCAACATTTGCAGCAAAACACCAGCCTAAAAGAAGTAGCAGTAAGACTGCATCTATAACATAGAAGAAACGTTTTCTTCAAAATGCTCTGCTCTGTGTTCATTCACCTAAGAGTCTTGAGTATATATTCAGATTCAGCGAGTAAGAAACACGTTTCTTCCAGGAGCTGCATTTGCATATTCCAGAGTGTACTGGAGTATAAGGTTTAAAGTGAAATATCTGTTTCTAAAACAAACACGGAGCCATCTAACAGAATGGTTGTCACTGTGTGCATTCAGCTTATTGAGATAAACTGTTGTTTCTATGCAGCAGTTTAGAAAAGATTTTTGTGCAGATTCTAAAACAGACATTCCCAGCAAAATACCGGCCTCTAAGAAATAGCAATAAGACTGCGTCTAAAACTCAAATAAAACGTTTCTTTCAAACTGCTGTGCTGTGTGTTCGTTCACCTAAGGGAGTTGAATCTATGTTTAGATTCAGCGACTTAGAAACATGTCTATTCTGGGAGCTGCGATTGGCTATTCCAGAATGAATGGGAGTATATGCTGTAACTAGAAACACAGGCTTCTAAAACCAAAACGGAGCTAGCTAACAGAATGATTGTGAATGAGGGCATTCAACTTAACGAATTAAACTGCTCCACTTAAGCAGCAGTTTACAAACCATTTATATGGAAATTCTAAAACCAACATTTCCAGGAAAACACCAGCTTAAAAGCAATAGCAGTTAACAGTGCATCTATAACATGGAAGAAATGTTTTTTTCAAACTCCTCTGCTGTGTGTTCATTCACCTAAGAGACTTCAATATATGCACAGATTCAGCGAGTTACAAACACGTTTCTTCCAGGAGCTGCGTATGCATATATCAGAGTGTACTGGGGTACAAGATGTAAAGAGAAATATCTGATTATACTTAGAAACCCGTTTCTTTTAGGAGCTGCGTTTGGCTATTCCAGAGTGAATGAGAGTATATGCTGTAAAGAGAAATAACTGCTTCTAAAACCAAAAGGCAGCTATCTAACTGAATGGTTGTCAATGCGTGCACTCAACTTCCAGAGATAAACCCGAGTGTGGATTCAGCAGTCTGCAAACACTTTCTCTGCAGAGTCCCAAAACAGGCGTTTTCAGGCCATTACCGGCATATGGAAGAAACAGCAGTAAGCACAGGGAAATATCTGCTTCTAAATCCAAAACGCAGCTATCTAACAGAACGGTTGTCAATGTGTGCACTCAACTTCCAGAGTTAAACCCGTGTGTGGATTCAGCAGTCTGCAAACACTTTCTCTGCAGAGTCCCAAAACAGGCGTTTTCAGCCCATTACCGGCATATGGAAGAAACAGCAGTAAGCACAGGGAAATATCTGCTTCTAAATCCAAAACGCAGCTATCTAACAGAACGGTTGTCAATGTGTGCACTCAACTTCCAGAGTTAAACCCGTGTGTGGATTCAGCAGTCTGCAAACACTTTCTCTGCAGAGTCCCAAAACAGGCGTTTTCAGCCCATTACCGGCATATGGAAGAAACGGCAGTAAGCACAGGGAAATATCTGCTTCTAAATCCAAAACGCAGCTATCTAACAGAACGGTTGTCAATGTGTGCACTCAACTTCCAGAGTTAAACCCGTGTGTGGATTCAGCAGTCTGCAAACCCTTTCTCTGCATAGTCCCAAAACAGGCGTTTTCAGCCCCTTACCGGCATATGGAAGAAACAGCAGTAAGCACAGGGAAATATCTGCTTCTAAATCCAAAACGCAGCTATCTAACAGAACGGCTGTCAATGTGTGCACTCAACTTCCAGAGATAAACCCGTTTGTGGATTCAGCAGTCTGCAAACACTTTCTCTGCAGAGTCCCAAAACAGGCGTTTTCAGCCCATTACGGGCATATGGAAGAAACAGCAGTAAGCACAGGGAAATATCTGCTTCTAAATCCAAAACGCAGCTATCTAATAGAACGGTGGTCAATGTGTGCACTCAACTTCCAGAGTTAAACCCGTGTGTGGATTCAGCAGTCTGCAAACACTTTCTCTGCAGAGTCCCAAAACAGGCGTTTTCAGCCCTTTACCGGCATATGGAAGAAACAGCAGTAAGCCCAGGGAAATATCTGCTTCTAAATCCAAAACGCAGCTCTCTAACAGAACGGTTGTCAATGTGTGCACTCAACTTCCAGAGTTAAACCCGTGTGTGGATTCAGCAGTCTGCAAACACTTTCTCTGCAGAGTCTCAAAACAGGCGTTTTCAGCCCATTACCGGCATATGGAAGAAACAGCAGTAAGCCCAGGGAAATATCTGCTTCTAAATCCAAAACGCAGCTATCTAACAGAACGGTTGTCAATGTGTGCACTCAACTTCCAGAGTTAAACCCGTGTGTGGATTCAGCAGTCTGCAAACACTTTCTCTGCAGAGTTCCAAAACAGGCGTTTTCAGCCCATTACCGGCGTATGGAAGAAACAGCAGTAAGCACAGGGAAATATCTGCTTCTAAATCCAAAACGCAGCTATCTAACAGAACGGTTGTCAATGTGTGCACTCAACTTCCAGAGTTAAACCCGTGTGTGGATTCAGCAGTCTGCAAACACTTTCTCTGCAGAGTCCCAAAACAGGCGTTTTCAGCCCATTACCGGCATATGGAAGAAACAGCAGTAAGCCCAGGGAAATATCTGCTTCTAAATCCAAAACGCAGCTATCTAACAGAACGGTTGTCAATGTGTGCACTCAACTTCCAGAGTTAAACCCTTGTGTGGATTCAGGAGTCTGCAAACACTTTCTCTGCAGAGTCCCAAAACAGGCGTTTTCAGCCCATTACCGGCATATGGAAGAAACGGCAGTAAGCACAGGGAAATATCTGCTTCTAAATCCAAAACGCAGCTATCTAACTGAACGGTTGTCAATGTGTGCACTCAACTTCCAGAGTTAAACCCGTGTGTGGATTCAGCAGTCTGCAAACCAATTCGGTGCGGAGTCTCAAAACAGGCGTTTTCAGCCCCATACCGGCATATGGAAGAAAGGGCTGTAAGCACAGGGAAATATCTGCTTCTAAATCCAAAACGCAGCTATCTAACAGAACGGTTGTCAATGTGTGCACTCAACTTCCAGAGTTAAACCCGTGTGTGGATTCAGCAGTCTGCAAACACTTTCTCTGCAGAGTCCCAAAACAGGCGTTTTCAGCCCATTACCGGCATATGGAAGAAACAGCAGTAAGCACAGGGAAATATCAGCTTCTAAATCCAAAACGCAGCTATCTAACAGAACGGTTGTCAATGTGTGCACTCAACTTCCAGAGTTAAACCCGTGTGTGGATTCAGCAGTCTGCAAACACTTTCTCTGCAGAGTCCCAAAACAGGCGTTTTCAGCCCGTTACCGGCATATGGAAGAAACAGCAGTAAGCACAGGGAAATATCTGCTTCTAAATCCAAAACGCAGCTATCTAACAGAACGATTGTCAATGGGTGCACTCAACTTCCAGAGTTAAACCCGTGTGTGGATTCAGAGGTCTGCAAACACTTTCTCTGCAGAGTCCCAAAACAGGCGTTTTCAGCCCATTACCGGCATATGGAAGAAACAGCAGTAAGCACAGGGAAATATCTGCTTCTAAATCCAAAACGCAGCTATCTAACAGAACGGTTGTCAATGTGTGCACTCAACTTCCAGAGATAAACCCGTGTGTGGATTCAGCCGTCTGCAAACACTTTCTCTGCAGAGTCCCAAAACAGGCGTTTTCAGCCCATTACCGGCATATGGAAGAAACAGCAGTAAGCACAGGGAAATATCTGCTTCTAAATCCAAAACGCAGCTATCTAACAGAACGGTTGTCAATGTGTGCACTCAACTTCCAGAGTTAAACCCGTGTGTGGATTCAGCAGTCTGCAAACACTTTCTCTGCAGAGTCCCAAAACAGGCGTTTTCAGCCCTTTACCGGCATATGGAAGAAACAGCAGTAAGCACAGGGAAATATCTGCTTCTAAATCCAAAACGCAGCTATCTAACAGAACGGTTGTCAATGTGTGCACTCAACTTCCAGAGTTAAACCCGTGTGTGGATTCAGCAGTCTGCAAACACTTTCTCTGCAGAGTCCCAAAACAGGCGTTTTCGGCCCATTACCGGCATATGGAAGAAACAGCAGTAAGCCCAGGAAAATATCTGCTTCTAAATCCAAAACGCAGCTATCTAACAGAACGGTTGTCAATGTGTGCACTCAACTTCCAGAGTTAAACCCGTGTGTGGATTCAGCAGTCTGCAAACACTTTCTCTGCAGAGTCCCAAAACAGGCGTTTTCAGCCCATTACCGGCATATGGAAGAAACAGCAGTAAGCACAGGGAAATATCTGCTTCTAAATCCAAAACGCAGCTATCTAACAGAACGGTTGTCAATGTGTGCACTCAACTTCCAGAGTTAAACCCGTGTGTGGATTCAGCAGTCTGCAAACACTTTCTCTGCAGAGTCCCAAAACAGGCGTTTTCAGCCCATTACCGGCATATGGAAGAAACAGCAGTAAGCACAGGGAAATATCTGCTTCTAAATCCAAAACGCAGCTATCTAACAGAACGGTTGTCAATGTGTGCACTCAACTTCCAGAGTTAAACCCGTGTGTGGATTCAGCAGTCTGCAAACACTTTCTGTGCAGAGTCTCAAAACAGGACTTTCCGGCCCCGTACCGGCATATATAAGAAAGAGCATTAAGACTGCGTCTAAAACTCAGAAGAAACGTTTCTTTCAAACTGCTCGGCCTTGTGTTCTTTGGCCTAAGGGAGTTGAATCTATGTTTAGATCCAGCGAGATAGAAACACGTTTATTCTAGGAGCTGTCTTTGGATATTCCAGATTGAATGGGATTATATGCTGTAAAGAGAAATATCTGTTTCTAAAACCAAAATGGATCTATCTAGCACAGTGGTTGTGAATGTGTGCCTTCGGCTTAAAGAGGTAAACTGCTCTTCTCATGCAGCACTTTAGAAGCCCTTTATATGCAAATACAGACCTTTTCAGCAAAACACCAGCCTATAGGAAATAGCAGTAAGACTGCATCTTTAACATGGAAGAAACTGTTTTCAAACTGCTCTGCTGTGTGTTCATTCATATAAGAGACTTGAATATATGTTCAGATTCAGCTAGTTAGCAACACGTTTCTTCCAGGAGCTGTGTTTGCCTATTCCAGAGTATACTTGAGTATAAGATGTAAAGACAAATGTCTCGTTCCAAAAGAAAAACGGATGATCTAATGGAATGGTTGTCAATGTGTGCATTCAACTTACTGAGCTAAACTGCTGTTTGTATGCAGCAGTTTAGAAAACATTTCTGTGTAGATTCTCAAACAGACATTTCCAGCAAAATACCGGCCTATAAGAAATAGCAGTAAGACTGCGTCTAAAACTCAGAGGGAACGTTTCTTTCAAACTGCTCTGCAGTGTGTTCGTTCACCAAAGGTCGTTGAATCTATGTTTGGATTCAGCGAGTTTGAAACACGTTTATTCTAGGAGCTGCATTTCGATATTCCAGAGTGTATGGGAGTAAATGCTGTAAAGAGAAATATCTGTTTCTAAAACCAAAACGGAGCTATCTAACAGAATGGTTGTGAATGTGTGCATTCAACTTAAAGGGTTAATCTGCTCTTCTTAGGCAGCAGTTTAGAAACCCTTTATATGCAAATTCTAAAATCAACATTTGCAGCAAAACACCAGCCTAAAAGAAGTAGCAGTAAGACTGCATCTATAACATAGAAGAAACGTTTTCTTCAAAATGCTCTGCTCTGTGTTCATTCACCTAAGAGTCTTGAGTATATATTCAGATTCAGCGAGTAAGAAACACGTTTCTTCCAGGAGCTGCATTTGCATATTCCAGAGTGTACTGGAGTATAAGGTTTAAAGTGAAATATCTGGTTCTAAAACAAACACGGAGCCATCTAACAGAATGGTTGTCACTGTGTGCATTCAGCTTATTGAGATAAACTGTTGTTTCTATGCAGCAGTTTAGAAAAGATTTTTGTGCAGATTCTAAAACAGACATTCCCAGCAAAATACCGGCCTCTAAGAAATAGCAATAAGACTGCGTCTAAAACTCAAATAAAACGTTTCTTTCAAACTGCTGTGCTGTGTGTTCGTTCACCTAAGGGAGTTGAATCTATGTTTAGATTCAGCGACTTAGAAACATGTCTATTCTGGGAGCTGCGATTGGCTATTCCAGAATGAATGGGAGTATATGCTGTAACTAGAAACACAGGCTTCTAAAACCAAAACGGAGCTAGCTAACAGAATGATTGTGAATGAGGGCATTCAACTTAACGAATTAAACTGCTCCACTTAAGCAGCAGTTTACAAACCATTTATATGGAAATTCTAAAACCAACATTTCCAGGAAAACACCAGCTTAAAAGCAATAGCAGTTAACAGTGCATCTATAACATGGAAGAAATGTTTTTTTCAAACTCCTCTGCTGTGTGTTCATTCACCTAAGAGACTTCAATATATGCACAGATTCAGCGAGTTACAAACACGTTTCTTCCAGGAGCTGCGTATGCATATATCAGAGTGTACTGGGGTACAAGATGTAAAGAGAAATATCTGATTATACTTAGAAACCCGTTTCTTTTAGGAGCTGCGTTTGGCTATTCCAGAGTGAATGAGAGTATATGCTGTAAAGAGAAATAACTGCTTCTAAAACCAAAAGGCAGCTATCTAACTGAATGGTTGTCAATGCGTGCACTCAACTTCCAGAGATAAACCCGAGTGTGGATTCAGCAGTCTGCAAACACTTTCTCTGCAGAGTCCCAAAACAGGCGTTTTCAGGCCATTACCGGCATATGGAAGAAACAGCAGTAAGCACAGGGAAATATCTGCTTCTAAATCCAAAACGCAGCTATCTAACAGAACGGTTGTCAATGTGTGCACTCAACTTCCAGAGTTAAACCCGTGTGTGGATTCAGCAGTCTGCAAACACTTTCTCTGCAGAGTCCCAAAACAGGCGTTTTCAGCCCATTACCGGCATATGGAAGAAACAGCAGTAAGCACAGGGAAATATCTGCTTCTAAATCCAAAACGCAGCTATCTAACAGAACGGTTGTCAATGTGTGCACTCAACTTCCAGAGTTAAACCCGTGTGTGGATTCAGCAGTCTGCAAACACTTTCTCTGCAGAGTCCCAAAACAGGCGTTTTCATCCCATTACCGGCATATGGAAGAAACAGCAGTAAGCACAGGGAAATATCTGCTTCTAAATCCAAAACGCAGCTTTCTAACAGAACGGTTGTCAATGTGTGCACTCAACTTCCAGAGTTAAACCCGTGTGTGGATTCAGCAGTCTGCAAACACTTTCTCTGCAGAGTCCCAAAACAGGCGTTTTCAGCCCTTTACCGGCATATGGAAGAAACAGCAGTAAGCACAGGGAAATATCTGCTTCTAAATCCAAAACGCAGCTATCTAACAGAACGGTTGTCAATGTGTGCACTCAACTTCCAGAGTTAAACCCGTGTGTGGATTCAGCAGTCTGCAAACACTTTCTCTGCAGAGTCCCCAAACAGGCGTTTTCAGCCCATTACCGGCATATGGAAGAAACAGCAGTAAGCACAGGGAAATATCTGCTTCTAAATCCAAAACGCAGCTATCTAACAGAACGGTTGACAATGTGTGCACTCATCTTCCAGAGTTAAACCCGTGTGTGGATTCAGCAGTCTGCATACACTTTCTCTGCAGAGTCCCAAAACAGGCGTTTTCAGCCCTTTACCGGCATATGGAAGAAACAGCAGTAAGCACAGGGAAATATCTGCTTCTAAATCCAAAACGCAGCTATCTAACAGAACGGTTGTCAATGTGTGCACTCAACTTCCAGAGTTAAACCCGTGTGTGGATTCAGCAGTCTGCAAACACTTTCTCTGCAGAGTCCCAAAACAGGCGTTTTCAGCCCATTACCGGCATATGGAAGAAACAGCAGTAAGCACAGGGAAATATCTGCTTCTAAATCCAAAACGCAGCTATCTAACAGAACGGTTGTCAATGTGTGCACTCAACTTCCAGAGTTAAACCCGTGTGTGGATTCAGCAGTCTGCAAACACTTTCTCTGCAGAGTCCCAAAACAGGCGTTTTCAGCCCATTACCGGCATATGGAAGAAACAGCAGTAAGCACAGGGAAATATCTGCTTCTAAATCCAAAACGCAGGTATCTAACAGAACGGTTGTCAATGTGTGCACTCAACTTCCAGAGTTAAACCCGTGTGTGGATTCAGCAGTCTGCAAACACTTTCTCTGCAGAGTCCCAAAACAGGCGTTTTCAGCCCATTACCGGCATATGGAAGAAACAGCAGTAAGCACAGGGAAATATCTGCTTCTAAATCCAAAACGCAGCTATCTAACAGAACGGTTGTCAATGTGTGCACTCAACTTCCAGAGTTAGACCCGTGTGTGGATTCAGCAGTCTGCAAACACTTTCTCTGCAGAGTCCCAAAACAGGCGTTTTCCGCCCATTACCGGCATATGGAAGAAACAGCAGTAAGCACAGGGAAATATCTGCTTCTAAATCCAAAACGCAGCTATCTAACAGAACGGTTGTCAATGTGTGCACTCAACTTCCAGAGTTAAACCCGTGTGTGGATTCAGCAGTCTGCAAACACTTTCTGTGCAGAATCTCAAAACAGGCCTTTCCGGCCCAGTACCGGCATATATAAGAAAGAGCAGTAAGACTGCGTCGAAAACTCAGAAGAAACGTTTCTTTCAAACTGCTCGGCCGTGTGTTCTTTGACTTAAGGGAGTTGAATCTGTGTTTAGTTTCATCGAGATAGAAACACGTTTATTCTAGGAACTGTCTTTGGATATTCCAGAAGGAATGGGAGTATATGCTGTAAAGAGAAATATCTGTTTCTAAAACCAAAATGGATCTATCTAGCACAGTGGTTGTGAATGTGTGCCTTCGGCTTAAAGAGGTAAACTGCTCTTCTCATGCAGCACTTTAGAAACCCTTTCTATGCAAATTCTCATACAGACCTTTCCAGCAAAACACCACCCTAAAGGAAATAGCAGTAAGACTGCATCTTTAACATGGAAGAAACTGTTTTCAAACTGCTCTGCTGTGTGTTCATTCATATAAGAGACTTGAATATATGTTCAGATTCAGCTAGTTAGCAACACGTTTCTTCCAGGAGCTGTGTTTGCCTATTCCAGAGTATACTGGAGTATAAGATGTAAAGACAAATGTCTCGTTCCAAAAGAAAAACGGATGATCTAATGGAATGGTTGTCAATGTGTGCATTCAACTTACTGAGCTAAACTGCTGTTTGTATGCAGCAGTTTAGAAAACATTTCTGTGTAGATTCTCAGACATTTCCAGCAAAATACTGGCCTATAAGAAATAGCAGTAAGACTGCGTCTAAAACTCAGAGGGAACGTTTCTTTCAAACTGCTCTGCAGTGTGTTCGTTCACCCAAGGTCGTTGAATCTATGTTTGGATTCAGCGATTTTGAAACACGTTTATTCTAGGAGCTGCATTTCGATATTCCAGAGTGTATGGGAGTAAATGTTGTAAAGAGAAATATCTGTTTCTAAAACCAAAACGGAGCTATCTAACAGAATGTTTGTGAATGTGTGCATTCAACTTAAAGGGTTAATCCGCTCTTCTTAGGCAGCAGTTTAGAAACCCTTTATATGCAAATTCTAAAATCAACATTTGCAGCAAAACACCAGCCTCAAAGAAGTAGCAGTAAGACTGCATCTATAACATAGAATAAACGTTTTCTTCAAAATGCTCTGCTCTGTGTTCATTCACCTAAGAGTCTTGAGTATATGTTCAGATTCAGCGAGTAAGAAACACGATTCTTCCAGGAGCTGCATTTGCTTATTCCAGAGTGTACCGGAGTATAAGGTTTAAAGTGAAATATCTGGTTCTAAAACAAACACGGAGCCATCTAACAGAATGGTTGTCACTGTGTGCGTTCAGCTTATTGAGATAAACTGTTGTTTCTGTGCAGCAGTTTAGAAAAGCTTTTTGTGCAGATTCTAAAACAGACATTCCCAGCAAAATACCGGCCTCTAAGAAATAGCAATAAGACTGGGTCTAAAACTCAAATAAAACGTTTCTTTCAAACTGCTGTGCTGTGTGTTCCTTCGCCTAAGGGAGTTGTATCTATGTGTAGATTCAGCCACTTAGAAACTCGTCTATTCTGGGAGCTGTGTTTGGCTATTCCAGAATGAATGGGAGTATATGCTGTAACTAGAAACATAGGCTTCTAAAACCAAAACGGAGCTAGCTAACAGAATGATAGTGAATGAGGGCATTCAACTTAACGAATTAAAATGCTCCACTTATGCAGCACTTTACAAACCATTTAAATGGAAATTCTAAAACCAACATCTACAGGAAAACACCAGCCTAAAAGCAATAGCAGAAACAGTGCATTTATAACATGGAAGAAATGTTTTTTTCAAACTGCTCTGCTGTGTGCTCATTCACCTAACAGACTTCAAAATATGCTCAGACTCAGCGAGTTACACACACGTTTCTCCCAGGAGCTGCGTTTGCATATATCAGAGTGTACTGGGGTGCAAGATGTAAAGAGAAATATCTGATTATACTTAGAAACCCGTTTCTTTTAGGAGCTGTGTTTGGATATTCCAGAGTGAATGAGAGTATATGCTGTAAAGAGAAATAACTGCTTCTAAAACCAAAAGGCAGCTATCTAACTTAATGGTTGTCAATGCGTGCATTCACCTTCCAGAGTTGAACTCGTGTGTGGATTCAGCAGTCTGCAAACACTTTCTGTGCAGAGTCTCAAAACAGGCGTTTTCAGCCCCGTACCGGCATATGGAAGAAACAGCAGTAAGCACAGGGAAATATCTGCTTCTAAATCCAAAACGCAGCTATCTAACAGAACGGTTGTCAATGTGTGCACTCAACTTCCAGAGTTAAACCCGTGTGTGGATTCAGCAGTCTGCAAACCGTTTCGGTGCGGAGTCTCAAAACAGGCGTTTTCAGCCCCATACCGGCATATGGAAGAAAGGGCAGTAAGCACAGGGAAATATCTGCTTCTAAATCCAAAACGCAGCTATCTAACAGAACGGTTGTCAATGTGTGCACTCAACTTCCATAGTTAAACCGGTGTGTGGATTCAGCAGTCTGCAAATCCTTTCTGGGCAGAGTCTCAAAACAGGCGTTTTCAGCCCCATACCGGCATATGGAAGAAAGGGCAGTAAGCACAGGGAAATATCTGCTTCTAAATCCAAAACGCCCCTGTCTAACAGAACGGTTGTCAATGTGTGCACTGAACTTCCAGAGTTAAACCCGTGTGTGGATTCAGCAGTCTGCAAACGCTTTCTGGGCAGAGTCTCAAAACAGGCGTTTTCAGCCACATACCGGCATATGGAAGAAAGGGCAGTAAGCACAGGGAAATATCTGCCTCTAAATCCAAAACGCAGCTATCTAACAGAACGGTTGTCAAAGCGTGCACTCAACTTCCAGAGTTAAACCCGTGTGTGGATTCAGCAGTCTGCAAACCCTTTCTGGGCACAGTCTCAAAACAGGCGTTTTCAGCCCCATACCGGCATATGGAAGAAAGGGCAGTAAGCACTGGGAAATATCTGCTTCTAAATCCAAAACGCAGCTATCTAACAGAACGGTTGTCAATGTGTGCACTCAACTTCCAGAGTTAAACCCGTGTGTGGATTCAGCAGTCTGCAAACACTTTCTGTGCAGAATCTCAAAACAGGCCTTTCCGGTCCAATAGAGGCATATATAAGAAAGAGCAGTAAGACTGCGTCGAAAACTCAGAAGAAACGTTTCTTTCAAACTGCTCGGCCGTGTGTTCTTTGACTTAAGGGAGTGGAATCTGTGTTTAGTCTCATCGACATAGAAACACGTTTATTCTAGGAACTGTCTTTGGATATTCCAGAAGGAATGGGAGTATATGCTGTAAAGAGAAATATCTGTTTCTAAAACCAAAATGGATCTATCTAGCACAGTGGTTGTGAATGTGTGCCTTCGGCTTAAAGAGGTAAACTGCTCTTCTCATGCAGCACTTTAGAAACCCTTTCTATGCAAATTCTCATACAGACCTTTCCAGCAAAACACCAGCCTAAAGGAAATAGCAGTAAGACTGCATCTTTAACATGGAAGAAACTGTTTTCAAACTGCTCTGCTCTGTGTTCATTCATATAAGAGACTTGAATATATGTTCAGATTCAGCTAGTTAGCAACACGTTTCTTCCAGGAGCTGTGTTTGCCTATTCCAGAGTATACTGGAGTATAAGATGTAAAGACAAATGTCTCGTTCCAAAAAAAAACGGATGATCTAATGGAATGGTTGTCAATGTGTGCATTCAACTTACTGAGCTAAACTGCTGTTTGTATGCAGCAGTTTAGAAAACATTTCTGTGTAGATTCTCAGACATTTCCAGCAAAATACTGGCCTATAAGAAATAGCAGTAAGACTGCGTCTAAAACTCAGAGGGAACGTTTCTTTCAAACTGCTCTGCAGTGTGTTCGTTCACCCAAGCTCGTTGAATCTATGTTTGGATTCAGCGATTTTGAAACACGTTTATTCTAGGAGCTGCATTTCGATATTCCAGAGTGTATGGGAGTAAATGCTGTAAAGAGAAATATCTGTTTCTAAAACCAAAACGGAGCTATCTAACAGAATGGTTGTGAATGTGTGCATTCAACTTAAAGGGTTAATCGGCTCTTCTTAGGCAGCAGTTTAGAAACCCTTTATATGCAAATTCTAAAATCAACATTTGCAGCAAAACACCAGCCTCAAAGAAGTAGCAGTAAGACTGCATCTATAACATAGAAGAAACGTTTTCTTCAAAATGCTCTGCTCTGTGTTCATTCACCTAAGAGTCTTGAGTATATGTTCAGATTCAGCGAGTAAGAAACACGATTCTTCCAGGAGCTGCATTTGCTTATTCCAGAGTGTACCGGAGTATAAGGTTTAAAGTGAAATATCTGGTTCTAAAACAAACACGGAGCCATCTAACAGAATGGTTGTCACTGTGTGCGTTCAGCTTATTGAGATAAACTGTTGTTTCTGTGCAGCAGTTTAGAAAAGCTTTTTGTGCAGATTCTAAAACAGACATTCCCAGCAAAATACCGGCCTCTAAGAAATAGCAATAAGACTGGGTCTAAAACTCAAATAAAACGTTTCTTTCAAACTGCTGTGCTGTGTGTTCCTTCGCCTAAGGGAGTTGTATCTATGTTTAGATTCAGCCACTCAGAAACACGTCTATTCTGGGAGCTGTGTTTGGCTATTCCAGAATGAATGGGAGTATATGCTGTAACTAGAAACACAGGCTTCTAAAACCAAAACAGAGCTAGCTAACAGAATGATAGTGAATGAGGGCATTCAACTTAACGAATTCAAATGCTCCACTTATGCAGCACTTTACAAACCATTTATATGGAAATTCTAAAACCAACATTTACAGGAAAACACCAGCCTAAAAGCAATAGCAGAAACAGTGCATTTATAACATGGAAGAAATGTTTTTTTCAAACTGCTCTGCTGTGTGTTCATTCACCTAACAGACTTCAAAATATGCTCAGACTCAGCGAGTTACACACACGTTTCTCCCAGGAGCTGCGTTTGCATATATCAGAGTGTACTGGGGTACAAGATGTAAAGAGAAATATCTGATTATACTTAGAAACCCGTTTCTTTTAGGAGCTGTGTTTGGATATTCCAGAGTGAATGAGAGTATATGCTGTAAAGAGAAATAACTGCTTCTAAAACCAAAAGGCAGCTATCTAACTTAATGGTTGTCAATGCGTGCATTCACCTTCCAGAGTTGAACTCGTGTGTGGATTCAGCAGTCTGCAAACACTTTCTGTGCAGAGTCTCAAAACAGGCATTTTCAGCCCAATACCGGCATATGGAAGAAAGGGCAGAAAGCACAGGGAAATATCTGCTTCTAAATCCAAAACGCAGCTACCTAACAGAACGGTTGTCAATGTGTGCACTCAACTTCCAGAGTTAAACCCGTGTGTGGATTCAGCAGTCTGCAAACCCTTTCTGTGCAGAGTCTCAAAACAGGCGTTTTCAGCCCCATACCGGCATATGGAAGAAAGGGCAGTAAGCACAGGGAAATATCTGCTTCCAAATCCAAAACGCAGCTATCTAACAGAACGGTTGTCAATGTGTGCACTCAACTTCCAGAGTTAAACCCGTGTGTGGATTCAGCAGTCTGCAAACCGTTTCGGTGCGGAGTCTCAAAACAGGCGTTTTCAGCCCCATACCGGCATATGGAAGAAAGGGCAGTAAGCACAGGGAAATATCTGCTTCTAAATCCAAAACGCCCCTGTCTAACAGAACGGTTGTCAATGTGTGCACTGAACTTCCAGAGTTAAACCCGTGTGTGGATTCAGCAGTCTGCAAACCCTTTCTGGGCAGAGTCTCAAAACAGGCGTTTTCAGCCACATACCGGCATATGGAAGAAAGGGCAGTAAGCACAGGGAAATATCTGCCTCTAAATCCAAAACGCAGCTATCTAACAGAACGGTTGTCAAAGCGTGCACTCAACTTCCAGAGTTAAACCCGTGTGTGGATTCAGCAGTCTGCAAACCCTTTCTGGGCACAGTCTCAAAACAGGCGTTTTCAGCCCCATACCGGCATATGGAAGAAAGGGCAGTAAGCACTGGGAAATATCTGCTTCTAAATCCAAAACGCAGCTATCTAACAGAACGGTTGTCAACGTGTGCACTCAACTTCCAGAGTTAAACCTGTGTGTGGATTCAGCAGTCTGCAAACACTTTCTGTGCAGAATCTCAAAACAGGCCTTTCCGGCCCAATAGAGGCATATATAAGAAAGAGCAGTAAGACTGCGTCGAAAACTCAGAAGAAACGTTTCTTTCAAACTGCTCGGCCGTGTGTTCTTTGACTTAAGGGAGTTGAATCTGTGTTTAATTTCATCGAGATAGAAACACGTTTATTCTAGGAACTGTCTTTGGATATTCCAGAAGGAATGGGAGTATATGCTGTAAAGAGAAATATCTGTTTCTAAAACCAAAATGGATCTATCTAGCACAGTGGTTGTGAGTGTGTGCCTTCGGCTTAAAGAGGTAAACTGCTCTTCTCATGCAGCACTTTAGAAACCCTTTCTATGCAAATTCTCATACAGACCTTTCCAGCAAAACACCAGCCTAAAGGAAATAGCAGTAAGACTGCATCTTTAACATGGAAGAAACTGTTTTCAAACTGCTCTGCTGTGTGTTCATTCATATAAGAGACTTGAATATATGTTCAGATTCAGCTAGTTAGCAACACGTTTCTTCCAGGAGCTGTGTTTGCCTATTCCAGAGTATACTGGAGTATAAGATGTAAAGACAAATGTCTCGTTCCAAAAAAAAACGGATGATCTAATGGAATGGTTGTCAATGTGTGCATTCAACTTACTGAGCTAAACTGCTGTTTGTATGCAGCAGTTTAGAAAACATTTCTGTGTAGATTCTCAGACATTTCCAGCAAAATACTGGCCTATAAGAAATAGCAGTAAGACTGCGTCTAAAACTCAGAGGGAACGTTTCTTTCAAACTGCTCTGCAGTGTGTTCGTTCACCCAAGCTCGTTGAATCTATGTTTGGATTCAGCGATTTTGAAACACGTTTATTCTAGGAGCTGCATTTCGATATTCCAGAGTGTATGGGAGTAAATGCTGTAAAGAGAAATATCTGTTTCTAAAACCAAAACGGAGCTATCTAACAGAATGGTTGTGAATGTGTGCATTCAACTTAAAGGGTTAATCGGCTCTTCTTAGGCAGCAGTTTAGAAACCCTTTATATGCAAATTCTAAAATCAACATTTGCAGCAAAACACCAGCCTCAAAGAAGTAGCAGTAAGACTGCATCTATAACATAGAAGAAACGTTTTCTTCAAAATGCTCTGCTCTGTGTTCATTCACCTAAGAGTCTTGAGTATATGTTCAGATTCAGCGAGTAAGAAACACGATTCTTCCAGGAGCTGCATTTGCTTATTCCAGAGTGTACCGGAGTATAAGGTTTAAAGTGAAATATCTGGTTCTAAAACAAACACGGAGCCATCTAACAGAATGGTTGTCACTGTGTGCGTTCAGCTTATTGAGATAAACTGTTGTTTCTGTGCAGCAGTTTAGAAAAGCTTTTTGTGCAGATTCTAAAACAGACATTCCCAGCAAAATACCGGCCTCTAAGAAATAGCAATAAGACTGGGTCTAAAACTCAAATAAAACGTTTCTTTCAAACTGCTGTGCTGTGTGTTCCTTCGCCTAAGGGAGTTGTATCTATGTTTAGATTCAGCCACTCAGAAACACGTCTGTTCTGGGAGCTGTGTTTGGCTATTCCAGAATGAATGGGAGTATATGCTGTAACTAGAAACACAGGCTTCTAAAACCAAAACAGAGCTAGCTAACAGAATGATAGTGAATGAGGGCATTCAACTTAACGAATTCAAATGCTCCACTTATGCAGCAGTTTACAAACCATTTATATGGAAATTCTAAAACCAACATTTACAGGAAAACACCAGCCTAAAAGCAATAGCAGAAACAGTGCATTTATAACATGGAAGAAATGTTTTTTTCAAACTGCTCTGCTGTGTGTTCATTCACCTAACAGACTTCAAAATATGCTCAGACTCAGCGAGTTACAAACACGTTTCTCCCAGGAGCTGCGTTTGCATATATCAGAGTGTACTGGGGTACAAGATGTAAAGAGAAATATCTGATTATACTTAGAAACCCGTTTCTTTTAGGAGCTGTGTTTGGATATTCCAGAGTGAATGAGAGTATATGCTGTAAAGAGAAATAACTGCTTCTAAAACCAAAAGGCAGCTATCTAACTGAATGGTTGTCAATGCGTGCATTCACCTTCCAGAGTTGAACTCGTGTGAGGATTCAGCAGTTTGCAACCACTTTCTGTGCAGAGTCTCAAAACAGGCATTTTCAGCCCAATACCGGCATATGGAAGAAAGGGCAGTAAGCACAGGGAAATATCTGCTTCTAAATCCAAAACGCAGCTATCTAACAGAACGGTTGTCAATGTGTGCACTCAACTTCCAGAGTTAAACCCGTGTGTGGATTCAGCAGTCTGCAAACACTTTCTGTGCAGAGTCTCAAAACAGGCCTTTCCGGCCCAGTACCGGCATATATAAGAAAGAGCAGTAAGACTGCGTCGAAAACTCAGAAGAAACGTTTCTTTCAAACTGCTAGGCCGTGTGTTCTTTGACTTAAGGGAGTTGAATCTGTGTTTAGTTTCATCGAGATAGAAACACGTTTATTCTAGGAACTGTCTTTGGATATTCCAGAAGGAATGGGAGTATATGCTGTAAAGAGAAATATCTGTTTCTGAAACCAAAATGGATCTATCTAGCACCGTGGTTGTGAATGTGTGCCTTCGGCTTAAAGAGGTAAACTGCCCTTCTCATGCAGCACTTTAGAAACCCTTTCTATGTAAGTTCTCATACAGACCTTTGCAGCAAAACACCAGCCTAAAGGAAATAGCAGTAAGACTGCATCTTTAACATGGAAGAAACTGTTTTCAAACTGCTCTGCTGTGTGTTCATTCATATAAGAGACTTGAATATATGTTCAGATTCAGCTAGTTAGCAACACGTTTCTTCCAGGAGCTGTGTTTGCCTATTCCAGAGTATACTGGAGCATAAGATGTAAAGACAAATGTCTCGTTCCAAAAGAAAAACGGATGATCTAATGGAATGGTTGTCAATGTGTGCATTCAACTTACTGAGCTAAACTGCTGTTTGTATGCAGCAGTTTAGAAAACATTTCTGTGTAGATTCTCAGACATTTCCAGCAAAATACTGGCCTATAAGAAATAGCAGTAAGACTGCGTCTAAAACTCAGAGGGAACGTTTCTTTCAAACTGCTCTGCAGTGTGTTCGTTCACCCAAGGTCGTTGAATCTATGTTTGGATTCAGCGATTTTGAAACACGTTTATTCTAGGAGCTGCATTTCGATATTCCAGAGTGTATGGGAGTAAATGCTGTAAAGAGAAATATCTGTTTCTAAAACCAAAACGGAGCTATCTAACAGAATGGTTGTGAATGTGTGCATTCAACTTAAAGGGTTAATCCGCTCTTCTTAGGCAGCAGTTTAGAAACCCTTTATATGCAAATTCTAAAATCAACATTTGCAGCAAAACACCAGCCTCAAAGAAGTAGCAGTAAGACTGCATCTATAACATAGAAGAAACGTTTTCTTCAAAATGCTCTGCTCTGTGTTCATTCACCTAAGAGTCTTGAGTATATGTTCAGATTCAGTGAGTAAGAAACACGTTTCTTCCAGGAGCTGCATTTGCATATTCCAGAGTGTACTGGAGTATAAGGTTTAAAGTGAAATATCTGGTTCTAAAACAAACACGGAGCCATCTAACAGAATGGTTGTCACTGTGTGCGTTCAGCTTGTTGAGATAAACTGTTGTTTCTGTGCAGCAGTTTAGAAAAACTTTCTGTGCAGATTCTAAAACAGACATTCCCAGCAAAATACCGGCCTCTAAGAAATATCAATAAGACTGCGTCTAAAACTCAAATAAAACGTTTCTTTCAAACTGCTGTGCTGTGTGTTCCTTCTCCTAAGGGAGTTGTATCTGTTTTAGATTCAGCCACTGAGAAACACGTCTATTCTGGGAGCTGTGTTTGGCTATTCCAGAATGAATGGGAGTATATGCTGTAACTAGAAACATAGGCTTCTAAAACCAAAACGGAGCTAGCTAACAGAATGATAGTGAATGAGGGCATTTAACTTAACGAATTAAAATGCTCCACTTATGCAGCACTTTACAAACCATTTATATGGAAATTCTAAAACCAACATTTACAGGAAAACACCAGCCTAAAAGCAATAGCAGAAACAGTGCATTTATAACATGGAAGAAATGTTTTTTTCAAACTGCTCTGCTGTGTGTTCATTCACCTAACAGACTTCAAAATATGCTCAGACTCAGCGAGTTACAAACACGTTTCTCCCAGGAGCTGCGTTTGCATATATCAGAGTGTACTGGGGTACAAGATGTAAAGAGAAATATCTGATTATACTTAGAAACCCGTTTCTTTTAGGAGCTGTGTTTGGATATTCCAGAGTGAATGAGAGTATATGCTGTAAAGAGAAATAACTGCTTCTAAAACCAAAAGGCAGCTATCTAACTGAATGGTTGTCAATGCGTGCATTCACCTTCCAGAGTTGAACTCGTGTGTGGATTCAGCAGTCTGCAAACACTTTCTGTGCAGAGTCTCAAAACAGGCATTTTCAGCCCAATACCGGCATATGGAAGAAAGGGCAGTAAGCACAGGGAAATATCTGCTTCTAAATCCAAAACGCAGCTATCTAACAGAACGGTTGTCAATGTGTGCACTCAACTTCCAGAGTTAAACCCGTGTGTGGATTCAGCAGTCTGCAAACACTTTCTGTGCAGAGTCTCAAAACAGGCGTTTTCAGCCCCATACCGGCATATGGAAGAAAGTGCAGTAAGCACAGGGAAATATCTGCTTCTAAATCCAAAACGCAGCTATCTAACAGAACGGTTGTAAATGTGTGCACTCAACTTCCTGAGTTAAACCCGCATGTGCATTCACCAGTCTGCAAACCCTTTCTGTGCAGAGACTCAAAACAGGCGCTTTCAGCCCAATATCGGGATATGGAAGAAATGGCAGTAAGCCAAGGGAAATATCTGCTTCTAAATCCAAAACGCAGCTATGTAACAGAACGTTTTTCAATGTGTGCACTCAACTTCCAGAGTTAAACCCGTGTGTGATTCCAGCAGTCTGCAAACACTTTCTGTGCAGAGTCTCAAAACAGGCGTTTTCAGCCCAATACCGGCATATCCAAGAAAGGGCAGATATTTCTCTGTACAGCCTATCGTCCCATTCACTCGGGAATATCCCAACGCAGCTCCTAGAAGAAACGTCCTTCTGGCTGCTGAATCTCAACATAGATTCCAGTCTCTTAGGTAAACGAAAACACAGCAGAGCAGTTTCAAGGAAACGTTCCCATTGTGTTTTAGATGAAGGCATACTGCTGTTTCCTAGGTATGCCGGCATTGTGCTGGAAATGCCGGTTTGGGGATTCAGCACAGAAAGTGTTTGCAAAGCGCTGAATCCACACATGAGTTTAACACTGTCAGTTAAAAGCACCCATGGACAACCATTCAGTTAGATAGCTCCGTTTTGGTTTTAGAAGCAGATATTTCTCTGTACAGCCTATGGTCCCATTCCCTCGGGAATATCCCAACGCAGCTCCTAGAATAAACGTGTTTCTGACTCGCTGAAGCTGAACGTAGATTCAACTCTCTTAGGTGATCGAACGCACAGCAGAGCAGTTTCAAGGAAACGTTTCTCCTGAGTTTTAGTCGAAGTTTACTGCTGTTTCGTACGTATGCCGGCATAGGGCTGCAAATGCCGGTTTTGGGATTCTGCACAGAAAGGGTTTGCAAACCGCTGAATCCAAACGTGATTTGAACTCTGTCAGTTGAATGCACACATTGACAACCATTCAGTTAGATAGCTCCGTTTTGGTTTTAGAAGCAGATATTTCTCTGTACAGCCTATGGTCAAATTCACAAGGGAATATCCCAACGCAGCTCCTAGAAGAAACGTGTTTCTGACACGGTGAATCTCAACATAGATTCAACTTTCTTAGGTGAGCGAACGCACAGTACAACAGTTTCAATGAAACGTTTCTCCTGAGGTTTAGACAAAGCTTACTGCTGTTTCATATGTATGCCCGCATTGGGCTGGAAATGCCAGATTTGGGTTTCTGCATAGAAAGATTTTGCAAACCGCTGAATCCACAGGTGAGTTTAACTCTATCAGTTGAATGCACACATTGACAACAATTCAGTTAGATAGCTCCGTTTTGGTTTTAGAAGCAGACATTTCTCTGTACAGCCTATGGTCCCATTCACTCGGGATTATACCAACGCAGCTCCAACAGAAACGTGTTTCTGACTCGCTGAATCTCAACATAGATTCAACTCTCTTAGGTGAACGATCGCACAGCAGAGCAGTTTCACGGAAACGTTACTCCTGAGTTTTAGACGAAGTCATACTGCTGTTTCGCACGTATGCCGGCATTGGGTTGAAATGCTGGTTTTGGGATTCTGCACAGAAAGGGTTTGCAAAGCGCTGAATCCACACATGAGTTTAACTCTGTCAGTTGAATGCACACATGGACAACCATTCAATTAGATAGCTCCGTTTTGGTTTTAGAAGCAGATATTTATCTGTACAGGCTATGGTCCCATTCACTCGGGAATATCCCAACGCAGCTCCTAGAATAAACCTGTTTCTGACTCGCTGAATCTGAACATAGATTCAACTCTCTTAGGTGAACGAACGCACAGCAGAGCAGGTTCAAGGAAACGTTTCTCCTGAGTTTTACACCAAGTCATACTGCTTTTTCGTTCGTATGCCGGCATTGGGCTGGAAATGCCGGTTTTGGGATTCTGCACAGAAAGGGTTTGCAAACTGCTGAATCCACAGGCGAGTTTAAATCTGTCAGTTCAATGCACCCTTTGACAACCTTTGAGTTAGATAGCTCACTTTTGGTTTTAGAAGAAGATATTTCTCTCTACACGCTATGGTCCCATTCACTCGGGAATATCCCAATGCAACTCCTGGAAGAATCGTGTTTCTGACTCGCTGAATCTCAACATAGAATCAACGCTCTTAGGTGAACGAACGCACAGAAGAGCAGTTTTAAGGAAACCTTTCTCCTGAGTTTTAGACGAAGTTTACTGCTGTTTCGTACGCATGCCGGCATTAGGCTGGAAATGCCGGTTTCGGGATTCTGCACAGAAAGGGTTTGCAAACCGCTGAATCCACACGCGAGTTTAACACCGTCAGTTGAATGAACAGATTGACAACCATTCACTTAGATAGCTCCGTTTTGCTTTTAGAAGCAGATATTTCTCTGTACAACCTTTCGTCCCATTCACTCGGGAATATCCCAACGCCGCTCCAAGAAGAAACGTGTTTCTGACTCGCTGAATCTCAATATGGATTCAACTCTCTTAGGTGAACCAACGCACAGCAGAGGAGTTTCACGGAAACGTTTCTCCTGAGTTTTAGACGAAGTCATACTGTTGTTTCCTACGTATACCGGCATTGGGCTGGAAATGCCGGTTTCGGGATTCTGCACAGAAAGGGGTTGCAAACTGCTGAATCCACAGGCGAGTTTAACTCTGTCAGTTCAATGCACCTATTGAGAACCATTTAGTTAGATAGCTCCGTTTTGGTTTTAGAAGCAGATATTTCTCTGTACAGGCTATGGTCCCATTCACTCGGGAATATCCAAACGCAACTCCTAGAAGAAACGTGTTTCTAACTCGCTGAATCTCAACATAGATTCAACTCTCTTAGGTGAACGAACGCACAGAAGAGCAGTTTCACGGAAACGTTTCTCCTGCGTTTTAGACTATGTCATACAGCTGTTTCGTAGGTATGCCGGCATTGGACTGGAAAAGCTGGTTACGTGATTCTGCACAGAAAGGGCTTGCAAAGCACTGAATCCACACGTGAGTTTACCTCTGTCAGTTGAATGCATCCATTGACAACCTTTGAGCTAGATAACTCCGTTTTGGTTTTAGAAGCAGATATTTCTCTGTACAGGCTATGGTCCCATTCACTCGGGAATATCCCAGCGTAGCTCCTAGAAGAAACGTGTTTCTAACTCGCTGAATCTCAACATAGATTCAACTCTCTTAGGTGAACGATCGCACAGCAGAGCAGTTTCACGGAAACGTTACTCCTGAGTTTTAGACGAAGTCATACTGCTGTTTCGCACGTATGCCGGCATTGGGTGGAAATGCTGGTTTTGAGATTCTGCACAGAAAGGGTTTGCAAAGCGCTGAATCCACAAATGAGTTTAACTCTGTCAGTTGAATGCAAATATGGACAACCATTCAATTAGATAGCTCCGTTTTGGTTTTAGAAGCAGATATTTATCTGTACAGGCTATGGTCCCATTCACTCGGGAATATCCCAACGCAGCTCCTAGAAGAAACCTGTTTCTGACTCGCTGAATCTGAAGATAGATTCAACTCTCTTAGGTGAACGAACCCACAGCACAGCAGGTTCAAGGAAACGTTTCTCCTGAGTTTTACACCAAGTCATACTGCTTTTTCGTTCGTATGCCTGCATTGGGCTGGAAATGCCGGTTTTGGGATTCTGCACAGAAAGGGTTTGCAAACTGCTGAATCCACACGCGAGTTTTAATCTGTCAGTTCAATGCACCCATTGACAACCTTTGAGTTAGATAGCTCAGTTTTGGTTTTAGAAGCAGATATTTATCTGTACAGGCTATGGTCCCATTCACTCGGGAATATTCCAACGCAGCTCCTAGAAGAAACGTGTTTCTGACTCGCTGAATCTCAACATAGATTCAACTCTTTTTGGTGAACGTACGCACAGCAGAGAAGTTTCAAGGAAACGTATCTCCTGAGTTTTATACGAAGTTTACTGCGGTTTTTGTACGTATGCCGACATTGGCCTGGAAATGTCGGTTTTGGGATTTTGCACAGAAAGGGTTTACAAACCGCTGAATCCACACGTGAGTTTAACTCTGTGAGTTGAATGCACCCATTTACAACCATTCAGTTAGATAGTTCCGTTTTGGTTTTAGAAGTAGATATTTCTCTGTACAGCCTATGGTCCCATTCACTCGGGAATATCCCAATGCAGCTCCTAGAAGAAACCTGTTTCTGACTCGCTGAATCGCGACGTAGATTCAACTCTCTTAGATGAACGGACGCACAGCAGAGCAGTTTGTACGATACGTTTCTCCTGTGTTTAAGACGAAGTTTCCTGCTGTTTTCGTACGTATGCCAGCATTGGGCTGGAAATGCCGGTTTTGCGATTCTGCACAGAAATGGTTTGCAAGCCGCTGAATCCACACGTGTGTTTAACTCTGTCAGTTGAATGCACACATTGACAGCCATTCAGTTAGATAGCTCCGTTTTGGTTTTAGAAGCAGATATTTCTCTGTACAGCCTATGGTCCCGTTCACTCGGGAATATCCTAATTCAGCTCCTAGAAGAAACGTGTTTCTGACTCGGTGAATCTCAACATAGATTCATCTCTCTTAGGTGAACGAATCCACAGCAGACCAGTTTTAAGGAAACGTTTCCCCTGGGTTTAGAGGAAGTTTACTGCTGTTTCGTACGTATTCCGGCATTGGGCTGGAAATTCCGGTTTTGGGATTCTGCACAGAAAGGGTTTATAAACCGCTGAATCCACTCGTTAGTTTAACTCTGTCAGTTGAGTGCACCCATTGGCAACCATGCAGTTGGATAGCACCGTTTTGGTTTTAGAAGCAGATATTTCTCTGTACAGCCTGTGGTCCCATTCACTCAGGAAAATCCAAACGCCGGTCCTAGAAGAAATGGGTTTCTTGCTCGCTGAACCTCAAGATAGATTCAACTCTCTTAGGTGAACGAACGCACAGCTGAGCATTTTTAAGGCAACGTTTCCCCTGATTTTTAGACGAAGTCATACTGCTGTTTCGTATGTATGCCAGCATTGGGCTGGAAATGGCAGTTTTGGGATTCTGCACAGAAAGGGTTGCAAACCGCTGAATCCACACGTGAGTTTATCTCCGTCAGTTCAATGCACTCATTGCCAACCATTCAGATGTATACCTCCGTTTAGGTTTTAGAAGTAGATATTTCTCTGAACAGCCTGTAGTCCCATTCACTCGAGAATATCCCAGCGCAGCTCCTAGAAGAGACGTGGTTCTGACTCGCTGAATCTCAACATAGATTCAACTCTTTTAGGTGAACGAACGCACAAAAGAGCTGTTTCAAGGAAACGGTTCTCCTGAGTTTTAGACGAAGTTTACTGCTGTTTCCTACGTATGCCGTTATTGGGCTGGAAATGCCGGCTTTGGGATTCTGCACAGAAAGTGTTTACAAGCCGTTGAATCCACATGTGAGTTTAACTCTGTCAGTTGAATGTTCACATTGATAACCATTCAGTGAAATAGCTCCGGTTTGGTTTTAGAAGTAGATATTTCTCTGTACAGCCTATGGTCCCATTCACTCGGGAATATCCCAACGCAGCCCCTAGAAGAAACGTGTTTCTGAATCGCTGAATCTCAACATAGATTCATGTCTCTTAGGTGAACGAACGCACAGTAGAGTAGTTTCTAGGAAACGTTTCTGCTGAGTTGTATACGAAATTTACTGCTGTTTTCGTACGTATGCCAGCATTGGGCTGAAAATTCCGGTTACGGGATTCTGCACAGAAAGGGTTTGCAAACCACTGAATCCACACGTGAGTTTAACTCAGTCAGTTGAATGCCCCCATTGACAACCATTCAGTTAGATAGCTCCGTTTTCGTTTTAAAAGCAGATATTTCTCTGTACAGCCTATGGTCCAATTCACAAGGGAATATCCCAACGCAGCTCGTAGAAGAAACGTGTTTCTGACTCACTGAATATCAACATAGATTCACCTCTTTTAGGTGAACGAACGCACAGCAGAGCAGTTTCAAGGAAACGTTTCTCCTGAGTTTGAGACGAAGTTTACTGCTGTTTCGTACGTATGTCGTCATTGGTCTGGAAATGCCGGTTTTGTGATTCTGCACAGAAAGGGTTTACAGGCCGCTGAATCCACATGTGAGTTTAACTCTGTCGGTTGAATGCTCACATTGACAACCATTCCCTTAGATAGATCCGCTTTGGTTTTAGAAGCAGATATTTCTCTGTACAGCCTATGGTCCCATTCACTCGGGAATATCACAACGCAGCCCCTAGAGGAAACGTGTTTCTGATTCGCTGAATCTCAACATAGATTCAAACCTCTTCGGTGAACGAACGCACAGCAGAGAAGTTTCTAGGAAACGTTTCTCCTGTGTTTTATACGAAATTTACTGCTGTTTTCGTACATATGCCGGCATTGGGCTGGAAATGCGTGTTTTCTGATTCTGCACAGAAAGGGTTTGCAAACCGCTGAATCCACACGTGAGTTTAACTCTGTGAGTTGAATGCACCCATTTACAACAATTCAGTTAGATAACTCCGTTATGGTTTTAGATGTAGATATTTCTCTGTACAGCCTATGGTCCCATTCACTCGGGAATATCCCAATGCAGCTCCTAGAAGAAACGTGTTCCTGAATCGCTGAATCCCAACGTAGATTCAACACTCTTAGATGAACGAACGCACAGCAGAGCAGTTTCTACGAAACGTTTCTCCTGAGTTTAAGACGAAGTTTCCTGCTGTTTTCGTACGTATGCCAGCATTGGGCTGGAAATGCCGGTTTTGCGATTCTGCACAGAATGGGCTTGCAAACCGCTGAATCCACACGTGAGTTGAACTCTGTCAGTTGAATGCACACATTGACAACCATTCAGTTAGATAGCTCCGTTTAGGGTTTAGAAGCAGATATTTCTCTGTACAGCCTATGGTCCCATTCCCTCGGGAATATCCCAACGCAGCTCCTAGAAGAAACGTGTTTCCGAATCGCTGAATCTCAACATAGATTCAACTCTCTTAGGTGAACGAACGCACAGCAGAGCAGTTTCTAGGAAACGTTTCTCTTGAGTTTTATACGAAGTTTACTGCTGTTTCGTACGTATTCCGGCATTGGGCTGGAAATGCCGGCTTTGGGATTCTGCACAGAAAGGGTTTGCAAGCCGTTGAATCCACATGTGAGTTTAACTGTCAGTTGAATGCTCACAGTGACAACGATTCAGTTAGATAGATCCGTTTTGGTTTTAGAAGTAGATATTTCTCTGCACAACCTATGGTCCCATTCACACGGGAATATTCCAACACAGCTCCTAGAGGAAACGTGTTTCTGACTCGCTGAATCTCAACATAGATTCAACTCTCTTAGGTGATCGAACGCACTGCAGAGCAGTTTCAAGGAAACGATTATCCTGAGATTTAGACGAAGTTTACTGCTGTTTCGTACGTATGCCATCAATGGGCAGGAAATGCCCGTTTTCGGATTCTGCACAGAAAGGGTTTGCAAACCGCTGAATCCACATGTGAGTTTAACTGTTTCAGTTGAATGCACACATTGACCACCATTCAGTTAGATAGCTCCTTTTTGGTTTTAGAAGTAGATACTTGTTTGTACAGCCTATGGTCCTATTCACTCGGGAATATCCCAACGTAGCTGATAGAAGAAATGTGTTTGTGACTCGCTGAATCTCAACATAGATTCACCTCTCTTAGGTGAACGAACGCACAGCAGAGCAGTTTCAAGGAAACGTTTCTCCTGAGTTTTAGACGAAGTTTACTGCTGTTTTCGTACGTATGCCGGCATTGGGCTGGAAATGCCGGTTTTGGGATTCTGCACAGAAAGGGTTTGCAAACCGCTGAATCCACACGCGAGTTTAAGTCTGTCAGTTGAATGCACACATTGACAACCATTCAGTTAGATAGCTCCGTTTTGGTTTTAGAAGCAGATATTTCTCTGTACAGTCTACGGTCCCATTCACTCAGGAATATCCCAATGCAGCTCCTAGAAGAAACGTGTTTCTGACTCGCTGAATCTCAACATAGATTCAATTCTCTTAGGTGAACGAACGCACAGCAGAGCAGTTTCAAGGAAACGTTTCTCCTGAGTTTTAGACGAAGTTTACTGCTGTTTCGTACGTATGCCGGCATTGGGCTGGAAATGCTGGTTTTGGGATTCTGCACAGAAAGAGTTTGCAAACCACTGAATCCACACGTGAGTTTAACTCTCTCAGATGAATGCACACATTGACCACCATTCAGTTAGATAGCTCCGTTTTGGTTTTAGAAGCAGATATTTCTCTGTACAGCCTATAGTCCTGTTCACTCGGGAATATCCCAACACAGCTCCTAGAAGAAACGTGTTTCTGACTCGCTGAATCTCAACATAGATTCATCTCTCTTAGGTGAACGAATGCACAGCAGACCAGTTTCAAGGAAACGTTTCTCCTGAGTTTTAGATGAAGTTTACTGCTGTTTCGTATGTATGCCGGCATTGGGCTGGAAATGCCAGTTTTGGGATTCTGCACAGAAAGGGTTTACAAACCGCTGAATCCACTGGTGAGTTTAACTCTGTCAGTTGAATGCACCCGTTGACAACCATGAAGTTGGATAGTTCCGTTTTGGTTTTAGAAGCAGATATTTCTCTGTACAGCCTGTAGTCCCATTCATTCGGGAAAATGCAAACGCCGCTCCTAGAAGAAATGGGTTTCTTGCTCACTGAACCTCAACATAGATTCAACTCTCTTAGGTGAAGGAACGCACAGCTGACCATTTTCAAGGAAACGTTTCCCCTGAGTTTTAGACGAAGTCATACTGCTGTTTCGTTTGTATGCCAGCATTGGGCTGGAAATGCCAGTTTTGGGATTCTGCACAGAAAGGTTTCCAAACCGCTGAATCCACACGTGAGTTTAACTCCATCAGTTGAATGCACGCATTGACAACCATTCAGTTAGATAGCTCCGTATTGGTTTTAGAAGCAGATATTTCTCTGTACAGCCTATGGTCCCATTCACTCGGGAATATCCCAACGCAACTCCTAGACTAAACGTGTTTCTGACTCGCTGAATCTCAACATAGATTCAACTCTCTTAGGTGAACGAAGGCACAGCAGAGCAGTTTCAAGGAAACGTTTCCCCTGAGTTTTTGACGAAGACATACTGCTGTTTCGTACGTATGCCAGCATTGGGCTGGAAATTCCAGTTTTGGGATTCTGCACAGAAAGATTTGCAAACCGCTGAATCCACACGTGAGTTTAACTCCGTCAGTTGAATGCACACATTGATAACCATTCAGTTGGATAGCTCCGTTTTGGTTTTAGAAGCAGAAATTTCTCTGCACAGCCTATGGTCCCATTCACTCGGGAATATCCCAAAGGAGCTCCTAGAAGAAACGTGTTTCTGACTCGCTGAATCTCAACATAGATTGAACTCTGTTAAGTGAATGAACGCACAGCAGAGCAGTTTCTAGGAAACGTTTCTCCTGAGTTTTATACGAAGTTTACTGCTGTCTTCGTACGTATGCCGGCATTGGGCTGGAAATGACGGTTTTGGAATTCTGCACAGAAAGGGTTTGCAAACCACTGAATCCCCACGTGAGTTTAACTCTGTCACTTGAATGCACATATTGACAACCATTCAGTTAGATAGCTCCGTTTTGGTTTTAGAAGCAGATATTTCTCTGTA
Organism: Aotus nancymaae; assembly: GCF_030222135.1. Lineage (NCBI taxonomy): Eukaryota > Metazoa > Chordata > Mammalia > Primates > Aotidae > Aotus > Aotus nancymaae. Next base: position 55,076 of record NW_026988584.1, read on the forward strand.
CAGCCTATGGTCCCATTCACTCGGGAATATCCCAACGCAGCTCCCAGAAGAAACGTGTTTATGACTCGCTGAATCTAAACATAGATTCAACTCTCTTAGGTGAACGAACGCACAGCAGAACAGTTTCAAGGAAACGTTTCTCCTGAGTTTTAGACGAAGTTTACTGCTGTTTCGTACGTATGCCGGCCTTGGGGTCTAAATGCCGGTTTTGGGATTCTGCACAGAAAGGGTTTCCAAACCGCAGAATTCACAGGTGAGTTTAACTCTCTCAGTTGAATGCACCCATTGAAAACCATTCAGTTAGATAGCTCCGTTTTGGTTTTAGAAGCAGATATTTCTCTGCACAGCCTATGGTCCCATTCACCCGGGAATATACCAATGCAGCTCCTAGAAGAAACGTGTTTCTTACTCGCTGAATCTCAACATAGATTCAGCTCTCTTGGGTGAACAAAGGCACAGCAGAGCAGTTTCTAGGAAACGTTTCTCCTGAGATTTAGACGAAGTTTACTGCTCTTTCGTACGTATGCCGGCATTGGGCTGGAAAAGCCAGTTTTGGGATTATGCAGAAAAGGGTTTGCAAACCGCTGAATCCACACGTGTGTTTAACTCTGTCAGTTGAATGCGCATATTGACAACTATTCATTTAGATAGCTCCGTTTTGGTTTTAGAAGCAGATATTTCTCAGAACAGACTATGGTCCCATTCACTCGAGAATATCCCAATGCAGCTCCTAGAAGAAACTTGTTTCTGAATCGCTGAATCTCAAGATAGATTCAACTCTCTTTGGTGAACGAACGCACAGCAGAGCAGTTTCAAGGAAACGTTTCTCCTGAGATTTAGACGAAGTTTACTGCCCTTTCGTACGTATGCCGGCATTGGGCTGGAAATACCGGTTTTGGGATTCTGCACAGAAAGGGTTTGCAAACCGCTGAATCCACACGTGAGTTTAACTCTGTCAGTTGAATGCGCACATTGACAACCATTCAGTTAGATAGCTCCGCTTTGGTTTTAGAAGCAGATATTTCTCTGTACAGCCTATGGTCCCATTCACTCGGGAATATCCCAACGCAGCCCCTAGAAGAAACGTGTTTCTGAATCGCTGAATCTCAACATAGATTCATGTCTCTTAGGTGAACGAACGCACAGTAGAGTAGTTTCTAGGAAACGTTTCTGCTGAGTTGTATACGAAATTTACTGCTGTTTTCGTACGTATGCCAGCATTGGGCTGAAAATTCCGGTTACGGGATTCTGCACAGAAAGGGTTTGCAAACCACTGAATCCACACGTGAGTTTAACTCAGTCAGTTGAATGCCCCCATTGACAACCATTCAGTTAGATAGCTCCGTTTTCGTTTTAAAAGCAGATATTTCTCTGTACAGCCTATGGTCCAATTCACAAGGGAATATCCCAACGCAGCTCGTAGAAGAAACGTGTTTCTGACTCACTGAATATCAACATAGATTCACCTCTTTTAGGTGAACGAACGCACAGCAGAGCAGTTTCAAGGAAACGTTTCTCCTGAGTTTGAGACGAAGTTTACTGCTGTTTCGTACGTATGTCGTCATTGGTCTGGAAATGCCGGTTTTGTGATTCTGCACAGAAAGGGTTTACAGGCCGCTGAATCCACATGTGAGTTTAACTCTGTCGGTTGAATGCTCACATTGACAACCATTCCCTTAGATAGATCCGCTTTGGTTTTAGAAGCAGATATTTCTCTGTACAGCCTATGGTCCCATTCACTCGGGAATATCACAACGCAGCCCCTAGAGGAAACGTGTTTCTGATTCGCTGAATCTCAACATAGATTCAAACCTCTTCGGTGAACGAACGCACAGCAGAGAAGTTTCTAGGAAACGTTTCTCCTGTGTTTTATACGAAATTTACTGCTGTTTTCGTACATATGCCGGCATTGGGCTGGAAATGCGTGTTTTCTGATTCTGCACAGAAAGGGTTTGCAAACCGCTGAATCCACACGTGAGTTTAACTCTGTGAGTTGAATGCACCCATTTACAACAATTCAGTTAGATAACTCCGTTATGGTTTTAGATGTAGATATTTCTCTGTACAGCCTATGGTCCCATTCACTCGGGAATATCCCAATGCAGCTCCTAGAAGAAACGTGTTCCTGAATCGCTGAATCCCAACGTAGATTCAACACTCTTAGATGAACGAACGCACAGCAGAGCAGTTTCTACGAAACGTTTCTCCTGAGTTTAAGACGAAGTTTCCTGCTGTTTTCGTACGTATGCCAGCATTGGGCTGGAAATGCCGGTTTTGCGATTCTGCACAGAATGGGCTTGCAAACCGCTGAATCCACACGTGAGTTTACCTCTGTCAGTTGAATGCACACATTGACAACCATTCAGTTGTATTGCTCCGTTTTGATTTTAGAAGGAGATATTTCTCTGCACAGCCTATAGTCCCATTCACTCGGGAACATCCCAAGGCAGCTCCTAGAAGAAACGTGTTTCCGAATCGCTGAATCTCAACATAGATTCAACTCTCTTAGGTGAACGAACGCACAGCAGAGCAGTTTCTAGGAAACGTTTCTCTTGAGTTTTATACGAAGTTTACTGCTGTTTCGTACGTATTCCGGCATTGGGCTGGAAATGCCGGCTTTGGGATTCTGCACAGAAAGGGTTTGCAAGCCGTTGAATCCACATGTGAGTTTAACTGTCAGTTGAATGCTCACAGTGACAACGATTCAGTTAGATAGATCCGTTTTGGTTTTAGAAGTAGATATTTCTCTGCACAACCTATGGTCCCATTCACACGGGAATATTCCAACACAGCTCCTAGAGGAAACGTGTTTCTGACTCGCTGAATCTCAACATAGATTCAACTCTCTTAGGTGATCGAACGCACTGCAGAGCAGTTTCAAGGAAACGATTATCCTGAGATTTAGACGAAGTTTACTGCTGTTTCGTACGTATGCCATCAATGGGCAGGAAATGCCCGTTTTCGGATTCTGCACAGAAAGGGTTTGCAAACCGCTGAATCCACATGTGAGTTTAACTGTTTCAGTTGAATGCACACATTGACCACCATTCAGTTAGATAGCTCCTTTTTGGTTTTAGAAGTAGATACTTGTTTGTACAGCCTATGGTCCTATTCACTCGGGAATATCCCAACGTAGCTGATAGAAGAAATGTGTTTGTGACTCGCTGAATCTCAACATAGATTCACCTCTCTTAGGTGAACGAACGCACAGCAGAGCAGTTTCAAGGAAACGTTTCTCCTGAGTTTTAGACGAAGTTTACTGCTGTTTTCGTACGTATGCCGGCATTGGGCTGGAAATGCCGGTTTTGGGATTCTGCACAGAAAGGGTTTGCAAACCGCTGAATCCACACGCGAGTTTAAGTCTGTCAGTTGAATGCACACATTGACAACCATTCAGTTAGATAGCTCCGTTTTGGTTTTAGAAGCAGATATTTCTCTGTACAGTCTACGGTCCCATTCACTCAGGAATATCCCAATGCAGCTCCTAGAAGAAACGTGTTTCTGACTCGCTGAATCTCAACATAGATTCAATTCTCTTAGGTGAACGAACGCACAGCAGAGCAGTTTCAAGGAAACGTTTCTCCTGAGTTTTAGACGAAGTTTACTGCTGTTTCGTACGTATGCCGGCATTGGGCTGGAAATGCTGGTTTTGGGATTCTGCACAGAAAGAGTTTGCAAACCACTGAATCCACACGTGAGTTTAACTCTCTCAGATGAATGCACACATTGACCACCATTCAGTTAGATAGCTCCGTTTTGGTTTTAGAAGCAGATATTTCTCTGTACAGCCTATAGTCCTGTTCACTCGGGAATATCCCAACACAGCTCCTAGAAGAAACGTGTTTCTGACTCGCTGAATCTCAACATAGATTCATCTCTCTTAGGTGAACGAATGCACAGCAGACCAGTTTCAAGGAAACGTTTCTCCTGAGTTTTAGATGAAGTTTACTGCTGTTTCGTATGTATGCCGGCATTGGGCTGGAAATGCCAGTTTTGGGATTCTGCACAGAAAGGGTTTACAAACCGCTGAATCCACTGGTGAGTTTAACTCTGTCAGTTGAATGCACCCGTTGACAACCATGAAGTTGGATAGTTCCGTTTTGGTTTTAGAAGCAGATATTTCTCTGTACAGCCTGTAGTCCCATTCATTCGGGAAAATGCAAACGCCGCTCCTAGAAGAAATGGGTTTCTTGCTCACTGAACCTCAACATAGATTCAACTCTCTTAGGTGAAGGAACGCACAGCTGACCATTTTCAAGGAAACGTTTCCCCTGAGTTTTAGACGAAGTCATACTGCTGTTTCGTTTGTATGCCAGCATTGGGCTGGAAATGCCAGTTTTGGGATTCTGCACAGAAAGGTTTCCAAACCGCTGAATCCACACGTGAGTTTAACTCCATCAGTTGAATGCACGCATTGACAACCATTCAGTTAGATAGCTCCGTATTGGTTTTAGAAGCAGATATTTCTCTGTACAGCCTATGGTCCCATTCACTCGGGAATATCCCAACGCAACTCCTAGAAGAAACGTGTTTCTGACTCGCTGAATCTCAACATAGATTCAACTCTCTTAGGTGAACGAAGGCACAGCAGAGCAGTTTCAAGGAAACGTTTCCCCTGAGTTTTTGACGAAGACATACTGCTGTTTCGTACGTATGCCAGCATTGGGCTGGAAATTCCAGTTTTGGGATTCTGCACAGAAAGATTTGCAAACCGCTGAATCCACACGTGAGTTTAACTCCGTCAGTTGAATGCACACATTGATAACCATTCAGTTGGATAGCTCCGTTTTGGTTTTAGAAGCAGAAATTTCTCTGCACAGCCTATGGTCCCATTCACTCGGGAATATCCCAAAGGAGCTCCTAGAAGAAACGTGTTTCTGACTCGCTGAATCTCAACATAGATTGAACTCTGTTAAGTGAATGAACGCACAGCAGAGCAGTTTCTAGGAAACGTTTCTCCTGAGTTTTATACGAAGTTTACTGCTGTCTTCGTACGTATGCCGGCATTGGGCTGGAAATGACGGTTTTGGAATTCTGCACAGAAAGGGTTTGCAAACCACTGAATCCCCACGTGAGTTTAACTCTGTCACTTGAATGCACATATTGACAACCATTCAGTTAGATAGCTCCGTTTTGGTTTTAGAAGCAGATATTTCTCTGTACAGCCTATGGTCCCATTCACTCGGGAATATCCCAACGCAGCTCCCAGAAGAAACGTGTTTATGACTCGCTGAATCTAAACATAGATTCAACTCTCTTAGGTGAACGAACGCACAGCAGAACAGTTTCAAGGAAACGTTTCTCCTGAGTTTTAGACGAAGTTTACTGCTGTTTCGTACGTATGCCGGCCTTGGGGTCTAAATGCCGGTTTTGGGATTCTGCACAGAAAGGGTTTCCAAACCGCAGAATTCACAGGTGAGTTTAACTCTCTCAGTTGAATGCACCCATTGAAAACCATTCAGTTAGATAGCTCCGTTTTGGTTTTAGAAGCAGATATTTCTCTGCACAGCCTATGGTCCCATTCACCCGGGAATATACCAATGCAGCTCCTAGAAGAAACGTGTTTCTTACTCGCTGAATCTCAACATAGATTCAGCTCTCTTGGGTGAACAAAGGCACAGCAGAGCAGTTTCAAGGAAACGTTTCTCCTGAGTTTTAGACGAAGTTGACTGCTGTTTCGTAAGCATGCCGGCATTGGACTGGAAATGCTGGTTTTGGGATTCTGCACAGAAAGGGTTTTCAAACGGCTGTATCCACACGTGAGTTTAACTCTGTCAGCTGAATGCGCACATTGACAACCATTCAGTTAGATAGCTCCGTTTTCGTTTTAGAAGCAGATATTTCTCTGTACAGCCTATGGTCCCGTTCACTCGGGAATATCCCAACGCAGATCCTAGAAGAAACGTTTTTCCGACTCGCTGAATTTCAACATAGATTCAACTCTCTTAGGTGAACGAACGCACAGCAGAGCAGTTTCAAGAAAACGTTTCTCCTGAGTTTTAGACGAAGTTTACTGCTGTTTCTTACGTATGCCAGCATTGGGCTGGAAACTCCGGTTTTGCCATTCTGTACAGAAAGGGTTTGCAAACCGCTGAATCCATACGTGAGTTTAACAGTGTCAGTTGAATGCACCCATTGAAAACCATTCAGTTAGAGAGCTCCGTTTTGGTTTTAGAAGCAGATATTTCTCTGTACAGCCTATGGTCCCATTCACTCGGGAATATCCCAACGCAGCTCCTAGAAGAAACGTGTTTCTGACTCGCTGAATCTCAACATAGATTCAACTCTCTTAGGTGAACGAACGTACAGTAGAGCAGTTTTAAGAAGACGTTTCTCCTGAGTTTTAGACGAAGTTTACTGCTGTTTCATACGTATGCCAGCATTGGGCTGGAAATATCGGTTTTGGGATTCTGCACAGAAAGGGTTTGCAAACCGCTGAATCCAAACGTGAGTTTAACTCTGTCAGCTGAATGCGCACATTGACAACCATTCAGTTAGATAGCTCCGTTTTCGTTTTAGCAGCAGATATTTCTCTGCTCAGCCTATGGTCCCATTCACTTGGGAATATCCCAGCGCAGCTCCTAGAAGAAACCTGTTTGTGACTCACTGAATCTCAACATAGATTCAACTCTCTTAGGTGAACGAACGCAAAGCAGAGCAGTTTCAAGGAAACGTTTCTCCTGAGGCTTAGTCGAAGTTTACTGCTGTTTCTTACGTATGCCAGCATTTGGCTGGAAACGACGGTTTTGGGATTCTGTACAGAAAGGGTTTACAGGCCGCTGAATCCACATGGGAGTTTAACTCTCTCAGTTAAATGCTCACATTGATAACCATTCAGTTAGACAGCTCTGTTTTAGTTTTACAAATAGATATTTCTCTGAACAGCCTATGGTCCCATTCACTCGGGAATATCCCAACGCAGCTCCTAGAAGAAACGTGTTTCTGACTTGCTGATTCTCAACATAGATTCAACTCTCTTAGGTCAACGAACGCAGAGCAGAGCAGTTTCTAGGAAACTTTTCTCCTGAGTATTATAATAAGTTTACTGCTCTTTTCGTACGTATCCCGGCATTGGGCTGGAAATGCCGGTTTTGGGATTCTGCACAGAAAGGGTTTGCAAACCACTGAATCCACACGTGAGTTGAACTCTGTCAGTTGAATGCGCCCATTTACAACCATTCAGTTAGACAGCTCCGTTTTGGTTTTAGAAGTAGATATTCCTCTGTACAGCCTACGTCCCTTTCACTCGGGAATATCCCAACGCAGCTCCTTGAAGAAACGTGTATGTGACTCGCTGAATCTCAACATAGATTCAACTCTCTTAGGTGAACGAACGTACAGCACAGCAGTTTCAAGGAAAGGTTTCTCCTGAGTTTTAGACGAAGTTTACTACTGTTTCGTACGTATGCCGGCATTGGGCTGGAAATGCCGGATTTGGGATTCTGCACAGAAAGGGTTTAGAATCGGCTGAATCCACGTGTGAGTTTAACTCTGTCAATTGAATGCTCACATTGAAAACCATTCAGTTAGATAGCTTCGTTTTGGTTTTGAAAGCATATATTTCTCTGTACAGTGTATGCTCCTATTCTGTCGGGAATATCCCAATGCAGCTCCTAGAAGAAACGTGTTTGTGACTCGCTGAATCTCAACATAGATTTAACTCTCTTAGGTGAACGAACGCACAGCAGAGCAGCTTGTAGGCAACGTTTCTCCTGAGATTTAGACTAAGTTTACTGCTGTTTCGTACGTATGCCGGCATTGGGCTGGAAAAACCGGCTTTGGGATTCTGCACAGAAACGATTTGCAAACCGCTGAATCCACTCGTGAGTTTAACTCTCTCAGTTGAATGAGCACATTGACAACCATTCAGTTAGATAGCTCCGTTTTCGTTTTAGAAGCAGATATTTCTCTGTACAGCCAATGGTCCCATTCAGGCGGGAATATCCAAACGTAGCTCCTAGAAGAAACGTGTTTCTGACTCGCTGAATCTCAACATAGATTCAACTCTCTTAGGTGAACGAACGCACAACAGAGCAGTTTCAAGGAAACGTTTCTCCTTAGTTTTAGACGAAGTTTACTGCTGTTTCTTACGTATGCCAGCATTTGGCTGGAAACGACGGTTTTGGGATTCTGTACAGAAAGGGTTTGCAAACCGCTGAATCCACACGTGAGTTTAACTCTTTCAGTTGAATGCACCCATTGAAAACCATTCATTTAGAGAGCTCCGTTTTGGTTTTAGAAGCAGATATTTCTCTGTACAGCCTATGGTCCCATTAACTCGGGAATATCCCAATGCAGCTCCTAGAAGAAACGTGTTTCTGATTCGCTGAATCTTGACGTAGATTGAGCTCTCTTAGGTGAACGAACGCACAGCAGAGCAGTTTCAAGGAAACGTTTCTCATGAGTTTTAGACGAAGTTTACTGCTGTTTCGTACGTATGCCGGCCTTGGGCTCTAAATGCCGGTTTTGGGATTCTGCACAGAAAGGGTTTCCAAACCGCTGAATTCACAAGTGAGTTTAACTCTCTCAGTTGAATGCACCCATTGAAAACCATTCAGTTAGATAGCTCCGTATTGGTTTTAGAAGCAGATATTTCTCTGGACAGCCTATGGTCCCATTCACTCGGGAATATACCAACGCAGCTCCTAGAAGAAACGTGTTTCTTACTCGCTGAATCTCAACATAGATTCATCTCTCTTAGGTGAACGAACGCACAGCAGAGCAGTTTCAAGGAAACGTTTCTCCTGAGATTTAGACGAATTTTACTGCTCTTTCGTACGTATGCCGGCATTGGGCTGGAAAAGCCAGTTTTGGGATTCTGCAGAAAAGGGTTTGCAAACCGCTGAATCCACCCGTGAGTTTAACTCTGTCAGTTGAATGCGCATATTGACAACCATTCAGTTAGATAGCTCGGTTTTGGTTTTAGAAGCAGGTATTTCTCTGAACAGCCTATGGTGCCATTCACTCGGGAATATCCAAACGCAGCTCCTAGAAGAAACCTGTTTCTGACTCGCTGAATCTCAACATAGATTCAAATCTCTTAGGTGAACGAATGCACAGCAGAGCAGATTCAAAGAAACGTTTCTCCTGAGTTTTAGACGAAGTTTACTGCTGTTTCTTACGTATGCCAGCATTGGGCTGGAAACGCCGGTTTTGGGATTCTGTACAGAAAGGGTTTGCAAACCGCTGAATCCACACGTGAGTTTAACTCTGTCAGTTGAATGCGCCCATTGACAACCATTCAGTTAGATAGCTCCGTTTCCGTTTTAGAAGCAGATATTTCTCTGCACAGCCTATGCTCCCATTCACTAGGGAATATACCAACGCAGCTCCTAGAAGAAACGTGTTTCTGACTCCCTGAATCTCAACATAGATTCAACTCTCTTTGGTGAAGGAACGCACAGCAGAGCAGTTTCAAGGAAACGTTTCTCCTGAGTTTTAGACGAAGTTTACTGCTGTTTCGTACGTATGCCGGCATTGGGCTGGAAATGCCGGTTTTGGGATTCTGCCCAGAAAGGGTTTGCAGACCGCTGAATCCGCACGTGAGTTTAAATCTGTCAGTTGAATGCGCACTTTGACAACCATTCAGTTAGATAGCTTCGTTTCCGTTTTAGCAGCAGATATTTCTCTGTACAGTCTATGGTCACATTCACTCGGGAATATCCCAACGCAGGTCCTAGAAGAAACGTCTTTCTGACTCGCTGAATCTCAACATAGATTCAACTCTCTTAGATGAACGAACACACAGCAGAGCAGTTTCAAGGAAACGTTTCTCCTGAGTTTTAGATGAAGTTTACTGCTGTTTCGCACGTATGCCGGCATTGGGCTGGAAATGCCGGTTTTGGGATTTTACACAGAAAGGGTTTGCAAACCGCTCAATCCACACGTGAGTTTAACTCTGTCAGTTGAATGCGCCCATTGAAAACCATTCAGTTAGATAGCTCCATTTCCGTTTTAGAAGCAGATATTTCTCTGCACAGCCTATGGTCCCATTCACTCGGCAATATACCAACGCAGCTCCTAGAAGAAACGTGTTTCTGATTCCCTGAATCTCGACATAGATTGAGCTCTCTTAGGTGAATGAACACACAGCAGAGCAGTTTCAAGGAAACGTTTCTCCTGAGTTTTAGAAGAAGTTTACTGCTCTTTCGTACGTATGCCGGCATTGGACTAGACAAGCATGTTTTGGGATTCTGCACAGAAAGGGTTTGCAAACCGCTGAACTCACACGTGAGTTCAACTCTGTCAGTTGAATGCGCACATTGACAGCCATTCAGTTAGAGAGCTCCGTTTCCGTTTTAGCAGCAGATATTTCTCTGTACAACCCATGGTCCCATTCACTCGGGAATATCCCAACGCAGCTCCTAGAAGAAACGTCTTTCTGACTCGCTGAATCTCAACATAGATTCAACGCTCTTAGGTGAACGAACGCACAGCAGAGCAGTTTCAAGGAAACGTTTCTCCTGAGTTTTAGATGAGGTTTACTGCTGTTTCGTACGTATGCCGGCATTGGGCTGGAAATGCCGGTTTTGGGATTCTGCACAGAAAGGGTTTGCAAACCGCTGAATCCACACGTGAGTTTAACTCTGTCAGTTGAATGCGCCCATTGACAACCATTCAGTTAGATAGCTCCGTTTCCGTTTTAGAAGCAGATAATTGTCTGTACAGCCTATGGTCCCATTCACTCGGGAATATACCAACGCAGCTCCTAGAAGAAACGTGTTTCTGATTCGCTGAATCTTGACGTAGATTGAGCTCTCTTAGGTGAACGAACGCACAGCAGAGCTGTTTCAAGGAAACGTTTCTCATGACTTTTAGAAGTAGTTTACTGGTCTTTCATACGTATGCCGGCATTGGACTAGAAAAGCCGATTTTGCGATTCTGCACAGAAAGGGTTTGCAAACCGCTGAATTCACACGTGAGTTCAACTCTGTCAGTTGAATGCGCACATTGACAACCATTCAGTTAGATAGCTCCGTTTCCGTTTTAGAAGCACATATTTCTCTGTACAGCCTATGGTCATATACACTCGGGAATATCCCAATCCAGCTCCTAGAAGAAACGTGTTTCTGATTCGCTGAATGTCAACATAGATTCAACTCTCTTACGTGAACGAACGCACAGCAGAGCAGTTTCAAGGAAACGTTTCTCATGAGTTTTAGACGAAGTTTACTGCTCTTTCGTACGTATGCCGGCATTGGACTGGAAAAGCCGGTTTTGGGATTCTGCACAGAAAGGGTTTGCAAACCGCTGAAATCACACGTGAGTTCAACTCTGTCAGTTGAATGCGCACATTGACAACCATTCAGTTAGATAGCTCCGTTTTCGTTTTAGAAGCAGATATTTCTCTGTACAGCCTATGCTCCCATTCACTCGGGAATAATCCAACGCAGCTCCTAGAAGAAACCTGTTTCTGACTCGCTGAATCTCAACATAGATTCAACTCTCTTAGGTGAACGAACGCACAGCAGAGCAGTTTCAAGGAACCGTTTCTCCTGAGTTTTAGACGAAGTTTACTGCTGTTTCGTACGTATGCCGGCATTGGGCTGGAAATGCCGGTTTTGGGATTCTGCACAGAAAGGGTTTGCAAACCGCTGAATCCACACGTTAGTTTAACTCTGTCAGTTGAATGCGCCCATTGACAACCATTCATTTAGATAGCTCCGTTTCCGTTTTAGCAGCAGATATTTCTCTGTAGAGCCTATGGTCCCATTCACTCGGGAATATCCCAAAGGAGCTCCTAGAAGAAACGTGTTTCTGACTCGCTGAATCTCAACATAGATTCATCTCTGTTAAGTGAATGAACGAACAGCAGAGCAGTTTCTAGGAAACGTTTCTCCTGAGTTTTATACGAAGTTTACTGCTGTTTTCGTACGTATGTCGGCATTGGGCTGGAAATGACGGTTTTGGGATTCTGCACAGATAGGGTTTGCAAACCACTGAATCCCCACGTGAGTTTAACTGTGTCACTTGAATGCACATATTGACAACCATTCAGTTAGATAGCTCCGTTTTGGTTTTAGAAGCAGATATTTCTCTGTACAGCCTATGGTCCCATTCACTCGGGAATATCCCAACGCAGCTCTTAGAAGAAACGTGTTTCTGACTCGCTGAATCTCAACATAGATTCAACTCTCTTAGGTGAACGAAAGCACAGCAGAACAGTTTCAAGGAAACGTTTCTCCTGAGTTTTAGACGAAGTTTACTGCTGTTTCGTACGTATGCCGGCCTTGGGCTCTAAATGCCGGTTTTGTGATTCTGCACAGAAAGGGTTTCCAAACCGCTGAATTCACAAGTGAGTTTAACTCTCTCAGTTGAATGCACCCATTGAAAACCATTCAGTTAGATAGCTCCGTTTTGGTTTTAGAAGCAGCTATTTCTCTGTACAGCCTATGGTCCCATTCACCCGGGAATATACCAACGCAGCTCCTAGAAGAAACGTGTTTCTTACTCGCTGAATCTCAACATAGATTCAGCTCTCTTGGGTGAACGAAGGCACAGCAGAGCAGTTTCAAGGAAACGTTTCTCCTGAGATTTAGACGAAGTTTACTGCTCTTTCGTACGTATTCCGGCATTGGGCTGGAAAAGCCAGTTTTGGGATTATGCAGAAAAGGGTTTGCAAACCGCTGAATCCACACGTGTGTTTAACTCTGTCAGTTGAATGCGCATATTGACAACTATTCATTTAGATAGCTCCGTTTTGGTTTTAGAAGCAGATATTTCTCTGAACAGACTATGGTCCCATTCACTCGAGAATATCCCAACGCAGCTCCTAGAAGAAACGTGTTTCTGACTTGCTGAATCCCAACATAGATTCAACTCTCTTAGGTGAACGAATGCAGAGCAGAGCAGTTTCAAGGAAACGTTTCTCCTGAGATTTAGACGAAGTTTACTGCTGTTTCGTATGTATGCCGGCATTGGGCTGGAAATGCGGGTTTTGGGATTCTGCACAGAAAGGGTTTGCAAACCGCTGAATCCACACGTGAGTTTAACTCTATCAGTTGAATGCGCACATTGACATCCATTCCGTTAGATAGCTCCGTTTTGGTTTTAGAAGCAGATATTTCTCTGTACAGCCTATGTTCCCATTCACTCGGGAATATCCCAACGCAGCTCCTAGAAGAAACGTGTTTGTGACTCTCTGAATCTCAACATAGTTTCAACTCTCTTAGGTTAACGAACGGAGAGCAGAGCAGTTTCAAGGAAACGCTTCCCTGAGTTTAAGACGAAGTTTACTGCTGTTTCGTACCTATGCCGGCATTGGGCTGGAAATGCCGGTTTTGGGATTGTGCACAAAGGGTTTGCAAACCGCTGAATCCACACGTGAGTCTAACACTGGCAGTTGAATGCACCCATGGACAAACATTCAGTTAGAAAGCTCTGTTTTGGTTTTAGAAGCAGATATTTCTCTGTACAGGCTATGGACCCATTCACTCGGGAATATCCCAACGCAGCTCCTAGAAGAAACGTGTTTCTGACTCGCTGAATCTCAACAGAGTTTCAACTCTCTTTGGTGAACCAACGCACAGCAGAGCAGTCTCAACTAAACGTTTCTCCTCAATCTTAGACGAAGACATACTGCTGTTTCGTACGTATGCTGGCATTGGGCTGGAAATGACGGTTTCGCGATTCTGCACAGAAAGGGTTTGCAAACCGCTGAATCCACACGTGAGTTGAACTCTGTCATTTGAATGCACACATTGACAACCATTCAGTTAGATAGCTCCGTTTTGGTTTTAGAAGCAGATATTTCTCTGTACAGCCTATGGTCCCATTCACTCGGGAATATACCAACGCAGCTCCTAGAAGAAACGTGTTTCTGACTCGCTGAATCTCAACATAGATTCAAATCTCTTAGGTGAACGAACGCACAGCAGAGCAGTTTCAAGGAATCGTTTCTCCTGAGTTTTAGACGAAGTTTACTGCTGTTTAGTGCGTATGCCGGCATTGGGCTGGAAATACCGGTTTTGGGATTCTGCACAGAAAGGTTTTGCAAACCGCTGAATCCACACGTGAGTTTAACTCTGTCAGTTGAATGCACACATTGACAACCATTCAGTTAGATAGCTCCGTTTTGGGTTTAGAAGCAGATATTTCTCTGTACAGCCTACGGTCACATTCCCTCTGGAATATCCCAACGCAGCTCCTAGAAGAAACGTGTTTCCGACTCGCTGAATCTCAACATAGATTCAACTCTCTAAGGTGAGCGAACGCACAGCAGAGCAGTTTCAAGGAAACGTTTCTCCTGAGATTTAGACGAAGTTTACTGCTGTTTAGTACGTATGCCGTCATTGGGCTGGAAATACCGGTTTTGGGATTCTGCACAGAAAGGGTTTGCAAATCGCTGAATCCACACGTGAGTATAACTCTGTCAGTTGAGTGCAGACATTGACAACCATTCAGTTAGATAGCTCCGTTTTGGTTTTAGAAGCAGATATTTCTCTCTACAGCCTATGGTCCAATTCCCTCGGGAATATCCCAACGCAGCTCCTAGAAGAAACGTGTTTATGACTCGGTGAATCTCAACATAGATTCAACTCTCTTAGGTGAACGAACGCACAGCACAGCAGTTTCAAGGAAACGTTTCTCCTGAGTTTTACACGAAGTTTCCTGGTGTTTAGTACGTATGCTGGCATTGGGCTGGAATTACCGGTTTTGGGATTCTGCACAGAAAGGGTTTGCAAACCGCTGAATCCACAAGTGAGTTTACCTCTGTCACTTGAATGCACACGTTGACAACCATTCAGTTAGAGAGCTCCGTTTTGGTTATAGAAGCAGATATTTCTCTGTACAGCCTATGGTCCCATTCACTCGGGAATATCCCAACACAGCTCCTAGAAGAAACGTGTTTCTGACTCGCTGAATCTCAACATAGATTCAACTCTCTTAGGTGAACGAACGCACAGCAGAGCAGTTTCAAGGAGACGTTTGTCCTGAATTTTAGACGAAGTTTACTGCTGTTTCGTACGTATGTCGGCATTGGGCTGGAATTGTCGGCTTTGGGATTCTGCACAGAAAGGGTTTGCAAACCGCTGAATGCACACGTGAGATTACCTCTCTGAGTTGAATGCACACATTGACAACCATTCAGTTAGATAGCTCCGTTTTGGTTTTAGAAGCAGATATTTCTCTGTACAGCCTATGGTCCCATTCACTCGGGAATATCCCAACACAGCTCCTAGAAGAAACGTGTTTCTGACTCGCTGAATCTCAACATAGATTCAACTCTCTTAGGTGAACGAACCCACAGCAGAGCAGTTTCAAGGAAACGTTTCTCCTGAGTTTTAGACGAAGTTTACTGCTGTTTCATACCTATTCCGGCATTGCGCTGGAAATGCCGGTTTTGGGATTCTGCACAGAAAGGGTTTGCAAACCGCTGAATCCACACGTGAGTCTAAAACTGTCCGTTGAATGCACACATTGACAACCATTCAGTTAGATAGCTCCGTTTTGGGTTTAGAAGCAGATATTTCTCTGTACAGAATATGGTCCCATTCCCTCGGGAATATCCCAACGCAGCTCCTAGAAGAAACGTGTTTCTGATTCGCTGAAACTCAACATAGATTCAGCTCTCTTAGGTGCACGAACGCACAGCAGAGCAGTTTCAAGGAAACGTTTCTCCTGAGTTTTAGACAAAGTTTCAGCTGTTTAGTACGTACTCCCACATTGGGCTGGAAATACCGGTTTTGGGATTCTGCACAGAAAGGGTTTGCAAACCGCTGAATCCACACGTGAGTTTAACTCTGTCAGTTGAATGCAGACATTGACAACCATTCAGTTAGATAGCTCCGTTTTGGTTTTAGAAGTAGATATTTGTCTCTACAGCCTATGGTCCAATTCCCTCGGGAATATCCCAACGCAGCTCCTAGAAGAAACGTGTTTCTGACTCGCTGAATCTCAACATAGATTCAATTCTCTTAGGTGAACGAACGTACAGCACAGCAGTTTCAGGGAAACGTTTCTCCTGTGTTTTAGACGAAGTTTACTGCTGTTTAGTACGTATGCCGGCATTGGGCTGGAAACACCGGTTTTGGGATTCTGCACAGAAAGGGTTTGCAAACCGCTGAACCCACACGTCAGTTTAAAATTGTCAGTTGAATGCACACGTTGACAACCATTCCGTTAGAGAGCTCCATTTTGGTTTTAGAAGCAGATATTTCTCTGTACAGCCTATGGTCCCATTCCCTCGGGAATATCCCAACGCAGCTCCTAGAAGAAACGTGTTTCCGACTCGCTGAATCTCAACATAGATTCAACTCTCTAAGGTGAACGAACGCACAGCAGAGCTGTTTCAAGGAAACGTTTCTCCTGAGTTTTAGACGAAGTTTACTGCTGTTTCGTACGTATGCCGGTATTGGTCTGAAATTGCCGTTTTTGGGATACTGCAAAGAAAGGGTTTGCAAAACGCTGAATCCACACGTGAGTTTAACTCTGTCAGTTAAATGCAGACATTGACAACCATTCAGTTAGATAGCTCCGTTTTGGTTTTAGAAGCAGATATTTCTCTGTACAGACTATGGACCCATTCACTCGGGAATATCCCAACGCAGCTCCTAGAAGAAACGTGTTTCTGACTCGCTGAATCTCAACAGAGATTCAACTCTCCTTGGTGAACCAACGCACAGCAGAGCAGTCTCAACTAAATGTTTCTCCTCAATCTTAGACGAAGTCATACTGGTGTTTAGTACGTATGCTGGCATTGGGCTGGAAATGCCGGTTTTGCGATTCTGCACAGAAAGGGTTTGCAAACCGCTGAATCCACACGTGAGTATAACTCTATCAGTTGAATGCAGACATTGACAACCATTCAGTTAGATAGCTCCGTTTTGGTTTTAGAAGCAGATATTTCTCTGTACAGCCTATGGTCCAATTCCCTCGGGAATATCCCAACGCAGCTCCTAGAAGAAACGTGTTTATGACTCGGTGAATCTCAACATAGATTCAACTCTCTTAGGTGAACGAACGCACAGCACAGCAGTTTCAAGGAAACGTTTCTCCTGAGTTTTAGACGAAGTTTCCTGCTGTTTAGTACATATGCCGGCATTGGGCTGGAAATACCGGTTTTGGGATTCTGCACAGAAAGGGTTTGCAAACCGCTGAATCCACACGTGAGTTTACCTCTGTCACTTGAATGCACACGTTGACAACCATTCAGTTAGAGAGCTCCGTATTGGTTTTAGAAGCAGATATTTCTCTGTATACCCTATGGTCCCTTTCACTCGGGAATATTCCAACGCAGCCCCTAGAAGAAACGTGTTTCTGATTCGCTGAATCTCAAGACAGATTCAACTCTCTTAGGTGAACGAACGCACAGTAGAGCAGTTTCAAGGAAACGTTTCCCTGAGTTTTAGACGAAGTTTCCTGCTGTTTCGTACCTATGCCGGCATTGGGCTGGAAATGCCGGTTTTGGGATTCTGCACAGAAAGGGTTTGCAAACTGCTGAATCCACACGTGAGTTTAACTCTCTCAGCTGAATGCACACATTGACAACCATTCAGTTAGATAGCTCCATTTTGGTTTTAGAAGCAGATATTTCTCTGTACAGCCTATGTTCCCATTCACTCGAGAATATCCCAACGCAGCTCCTAGAAGAAACGTGTTTCTGACTCGCTGAATCTCAACATAGATTCAACTCTCTTAGGTGAAGGAACGCACAGCAGAGCAGTTTCAAGGAAACGTTTCCCTGAGTTTTAGACGAAGTTTCCTGCTGTTTCGTACCTATGCCGGCATTGGGCTGGAAATGCCGGTTTTGGGATTCTGCACAGAAAGGGTTTGCAAACCGCTGAATCCACACGTGAGTCTAACACTGTCAGTTGAATGCACCCATGGACAAACATTCAGTTAGATAGCTCCGTTTTGGTTTTAAAAGCAGATATTTCTCTGTAAAGCCTTTTGTCCCATTCCCTCGGGAATATCCGAACGCAGGTCTTAGAAGAAACGTGTTTCTGTGTCGCCGAATCTCCACATAGATTCAACTCTCTTAGGTGAACGTACGCACAGCAGAGCAGTTTCAAGGAAACGTTTCCCCTGAGTTTTAGACGAAGATTACTGCTGTTTCGTACCTATTCCGGCATTGGGCTGGAAATGCCGGTTTTGGGATTCTGCACAGAAAGGGTTTGCAAACAGCTGAATGCACACGTGAGTTTACCTCTCTGAGTTGAATGCTCACATTGACAACCATTCAGTTAGATAGCTCTGTTTTGGTTTTAGAAGCAGATATTTCTCTCTACAGACTATGGTCCCATTCACTCGGGAATATCCCAACGCAGCTCCTAGAAGAAACGTGTTTCCGACTCGCTGAATCTCAACATAGATTCAACTCTCTAAGGTGAACGAACGCACAGCAGAGCAGTTTCAAGGAAACGTTTCTCCTGAGATTTAGACGAAGTTTACTGCTGTTTAGTACGTATGCCGGCATTGGGCTGGAAATACCGGTTTTGGGATTCTGCACAGAAAGGGTTTGCAAACCGCCGAATCCACACGTGAGTTTAACTCTGTCAGTTGAATTCACACATTGACAACCATTCAGTTAGATAGCTCCGTTTTGGTTTTAGGAGCAGATATTTCTCTGTACAGCCTATGGTCCAATTCGCTCGGGAATATCCCAATGTAGCTCCTGGAAGAAACGTGTTTCTGACTCGCTGAATCTCAACATAGATTCAACTCTCTTAGGTGAACGAACGCACAGCAGAGCAGTTTCAAGGAAACGTTTCTCCTGAGTTTTAGACGAAGTTTCCTGCTGTTTAGTACGTATGCCGGCATTGGGCTGGAAATACCGGTTTTGGGATTCTGCACAGAAAAGTTTTGCAAACCTCTGAATCCACACGTGAGTTTATCTCTGTCAGTTGAGTGCACGCATTGACAACCATTCAGTTAGATAGCTCCGTTTTGGTTTTAGAAGCAGATATTTCTCTGTACAGCTTACGGTCCCATTCCCTCGGGAATATCCCAACGCAGCTCTTAGAAGAAACGTTTTTCTGACTCGCCGAATCTCCACATAGATTCAACTCTCTTAGGTGAACGAACACACAGCAGAGCAGTTTCAAGGAAACGTTTCTCCTGAGTTTTAGACGAAGTTTACAGCTGTTTCGTACGTGTGTCCGCATTGGGCTTTAAATGCCGGTTTTGGGATTCTGCACAGAAAGGGTTTGCAAACCGCTGAATCCACACGTGAGTCTAACACTGTCAGTTGAAAGCACCCATGGACAACCATTCAGTTAGATAGCTCCGTTTTGGTTTTAGAAGCAGATATTTCTCTGTACAGCCTATGGTCCCATTCACTCGGGAATATCCCAACGCAGCTCCTAGAAGAAACGTGTTTCTGACTCGCTGAATCTCAACAGAGTTTCAACTCTCTTTGGTGAACCAACGCACAGCAGAGCAGTCTCAACTAAACGTTTCTCCTCAATCTTAGACGAAGACATACTGCTGTTTCGTACGTATGCTGGCATTGGGCTGGAAATGACGGTTTCGCGATTCTGCACAGAAAGGGTTTGCAAACCGCTGAATCCACACGTGAGTTGAACTCTGTCATTTGAAAGCACACATTGACAACCATTCAGTTAGATAGCTCCGTTGTGGTTTTAGAAGCAGATATTTCTCTGTACAGCCTATGGTCCCATTCACTCGGGAATATACCAACGCAGCTCCTAGAAGAAACGTGTTTCTGACTCGTTGAATCTCAACATAGATTCAAATCTCTTAGGTGAACCAACGCACAGCAGAGCAGTTTCAAGGAATCGTTTCTCCTGAGTTTTAGACGAAGTTTACTGCTGTTTAGTGCGTATGCCGGCATTGGGCTGGAAATACCGGTTTTGGGATTCTGCACAGAAAGGTTTTGCAAACCGCTGAATCCACACGTGAGTTTAACTCTGTCAGTTGAATGCACACATTGACAACCATTCAGTTAGATAGCTCCGTTTTGGGTTTAGAAGCAGATATTTCTCTGTACAGCCTACGGTCACATTCCCTCTGGAATATCCCAACGCAGCTCCTAGAAGAAACGTGTTTCCGACTCGCTGAATCTCAACATAGATTCAACTCTCTAAGGTGAGCGAACGCACAGCAGAGCAGTTTCAAGGAAACGTTTCTCCTGAGATTTAGACGAAGTTTACTGCTGTTTAGTACGTATGCCGTCATTGGGCTGGAAATACCGGTTTTGGGATTCTGCACAGAAAGGGTTTGCAAATCGCTGAATCCACACGTGAGTATAACTCTGTCAGTTGAATGCAGACATTGACAACCATTCAGTTAGATAGCTCCGTTTTGATTTTAGAAGCAGATATTTCTCTCTACAGCCTATGGTCCAATTCCCTCGGGAATATCCCAACGCAGCTCCTAGAAGAAACGTGTTTATGACTCGGTGAATCTCAACATAGATTCAACTCTCTTAGGTGAACGAACGCACAGCACAGCAGTTTCAAGGAAACGTTTCTCCTGAGTTTTACACGAAGTTTCCTGGTGTTTAGTACGTATGCCGGCATTGGGCTGGAATTACCGGTTTTGGGATTCTGCACAGAAAGGGTTTGCAAACCGCTGAATCCACAAGTGAGTTTACCTCTGTCACTTGAATGCACACGTTGACAACCATTCAGTTAGAGAGCTCCGTTTTGGTTTTAGAAGCAGATATTTCTCTGTACAGCCTATGGTCCCATTCACTCGGGAATATCCCAACACAGCTCCTAGAAGAAACGTGTTTCTGACTCGCTGAATCTCAACATAGATTCAACTCTCTTAGGTGAACGAACCCACAGCAGAGCAGTTTCAAGGAAACGTTTCTCCTGAGTTTTAGACGAAGTTTACTGCTGTTTCATACCTATTCCGGCATTGCGCTGGAAATGCCGGTTTTGGGATTCTGCACAGAAAGGGTTTGCAAACCGCTGAATCCACACGTGAGTCTAAAACTGTCCGTTGAATGCACACATTGACAACCATTCAGTTAGATAGCTCCGTTTTGGGTTTAGAAGCAGATATTTCTCTGTACAGAATATGGTCCCATTCCCTCGGGAATATCCCAACGCAGCTCCTAGAAGAAACGTGTTTCTGATTCGCTGAAACTCAACATAGATTCAGCTCTCTTAGGTGCACGAACGCACAGCAGAGCAGTTTCAAGGAAACGTTTCTCCTGAGTTTTAGACAAAGTTTCAGCTGTTTAGTACGTACTCCCACATTGGGCTGGAAATACCGGTTTTGGGATTCTGCACAGAAAGGGTTTGCAAACCGCTGAATCCACACGTGAGTTTAACTCTGTCAGTTGAATGCAGACATTGACAACCATTCAGTTAGATAGCTCCGTTTTGGTTTTAGAAGTAGATATTTGTCTCTACAGCCTATGGTCCAATTCCCTCGGGAATATCCCAACGCAGCTCCTAGAAGAAACGTGTTTCTGACTCGCTGAATCTCAACATAGATTCAATTCTCTTAGGTGAACGAACGTACAGCACAGCAGTTTCAGGGAAACGTTTCTCCTGTGTTTTAGACGAAGTTTACTGCTGTTTAGTACGTATGCCGGCATTGGGCTGGAAACACCGGTTTTGGGATTCTGCACAGAAAGGGTTTGCAAACCGCTGAACCCACACGTCAGTTTAAAATTGTCAGTTGAATGCACACGTTGACAACCATTCCGTTAGAGAGCTCCATTTTGGTTTTAGAAGCAGATATTTCTCTGTACAGCCTATGGTCCCATTCCCTCGGGAATATCCCAACGCAGCTCCTAGAAGAAACGTGTTTCCGACTCGCTGAATCTCAACATAGATTCAACTCTCTAAGGTGAACGAACGCACAGCAGAGCTGTTTCAAGGAAACGTTTCTCCTGAGTTTTAGACGAAGTTTACTGCTGTTTCGTACGTATGCCGGTATTGGTCTGAAATTGCCGTTTTTGGGATACTGCAAAGAAAGGGTTTGCAAAACGCTGAATCCACACGTGAGTTTAACTCTGTCAGTTAAATGCAGACATTGACAACCATTCAGTTAGATAGCTCCGTTTTGGTTTTAGAAGCAGATATTTCTCTGTACAGACTATGGACCCATTCACTCGGGAATATCCCAACGCAGCTCCTAGAAGAAACGTGTTTCTGACTCGCTGAATCTCAACAGAGATTCAACTCTCCTTGGTGAACCAACGCACAGCAGAGCAGTCTCAACTAAATGTTTCTCCTCAATCTTAGACGAAGTCATACTGGTGTTTAGTACGTATGCTGGCATTGGGCTGGAAATGCCGGTTTTGCGATTCTGCACAGAAAGGGTTTGCAAACCGCTGAATCCACACGTGAGTATAACTCTATCAGTTGAATGCAGACATTGACAACCATTCAGTTAGATAGCTCCGTTTTGGTTTTAGAAGCAGATATTTCTCTGTACAGCCTATGGTCCAATTCCCTCGGGAATATCCCAACGCAGCTCCTAGAAGAAACGTGTTTATGACTCGGTGAATCTCAACATAGATTCAACTCTCTTAGGTGAACGAACGCACAGCACAGCAGTTTCAAGGAAACGTTTCTCCTGAGTTTTAGACGAAGTTTCCTGCTGTTTAGTACATATGCCGGCATTGGGCTGGAAATACCGGTTTTGGGATTCTGCACAGAAAGGGTTTGCAAACCGCTGAATCCACACGTGAGTTTACCTCTGTCACTTGAATGCACACGTTGACAACCATTCAGTTAGAGAGCTCCGTATTGGTTTTAGAAGCAGATATTTCTCTGTATACCCTATGGTCCCTTTCACTCGGGAATATTCCAACGCAGCCCCTAGAAGAAACGTGTTTCTGATTCGCTGAATCTCAAGACAGATTCAACTCTCTTAGGTGAACGAACGCACAGTAGAGCAGTTTCAAGGAAACGTTTCCCTGAGTTTTAGACGAAGTTTCCTGCTGTTTCGTACCTATGCCGGCATTGGGCTGGAAATGCCGGTTTTGGGATTCTGCACAGAAAGGGTTTGCAAACTGCTGAATCCACACGTGAGTTTAACTCTCTCAGCTGAATGCACACATTGACAACCATTCAGTTAGATAGCTCCATTTTGGTTTTAGAAGCAGATATTTCTCTGTACAGCCTATGTTCCCATTCACTCGAGAATATCCCAACGCAGCTCCTAGAAGAAACGTGTTTCTGACTCGCTGAATCTCAACATAGATTCAACTCTCTTAGGTGAAGGAACGCACAGCAGAGCAGTTTCAAGGAAACGTTTCCCTGAGTTTTAGACGAAGTTTCCTGCTGTTTCGTACCTATGCCGGCATTGGGCTGGAAATGCCGGTTTTGGGATTCTGCACAGAAAGGGTTTGCAAACCGCTGAATCCACACGTGAGTCTAACACTGTCAGTTGAATGCACCCATGGACAAACATTCAGTTAGATAGCTCCGTTTTGGTTTTAAAAGCAGATATTTCTCTGTAAAGCCTTTTGTCCCATTCCCTCGGGAATATCCGAACGCAGGTCTTAGAAGAAACGTGTTTCTGTGTCGCCGAATCTCCACATAGATTCAACTCTCTTAGGTGAACGTACGCACAGCAGAGCAGTTTCAAGGAAACGTTTCCCCTGAGTTTTAGACGAAGATTACTGCTGTTTCGTACCTATTCCGGCATTGGGCTGGAAATGCCGGTTTTGGGATTCTGCACAGAAAGGGTTTGCAAACAGCTGAATGCACACGTGAGTTTACCTCTCTGAGTTGAATGCTCACATTGACAACCATTCAGTTAGATAGCTCTGTTTTGGTTTTAGAAGCAGATATTTCTCTCTACAGACTATGGTCCCATTCACTCGGGAATATCCCAACGCAGCTCCTAGAAGAAACGTGTTTCCGACTCGCTGAATCTCAACATAGATTCAACTCTCTAAGGTGAACGAACGCACAGCAGAGCAGTTTCAAGGAAACGTTTCTCCTGAGATTTAGACGAAGTTTACTGCTGTTTAGTACGTATGCCGGCATTGGGCTGGAAATACCGGTTTTGGGATTCTGCACAGAAAGGGTTTGCAAACCGCCGAATCCACACGTGAGTTTAACTCTGTCAGTTGAATTCACACATTGACAACCATTCAGTTAGATAGCTCCGTTTTGGTTTTAGGAGCAGATATTTCTCTGTACAGCCTATGGTCCAATTCGCTCGGGAATATCCCAATGTAGCTCCTGGAAGAAACGTGTTTCTGACTCGCTGAATCTCAACATAGATTCAACTCTCTTAGGTGAACGAACGCACAGCAGAGCAGTTTCAAGGAAACGTTTCTCCTGAGTTTTAGACGAAGTTTCCTGCTGTTTAGTACGTATGCCGGCATTGGGCTGGAAATACCGGTTTTGGGATTCTGCACAGAAAAGTTTTGCAAACCTCTGAATCCACACGTGAGTTTATCTCTGTCAGTTGAGTGCACGCATTGACAACCATTCAGTTAGATAGCTCCGTTTTGGTTTTAGAAGCAGATATTTCTCTGTACAGCTTACGGTCCCATTCCCTCGGGAATATCCCAACGCAGCTCTTAGAAGAAACGTTTTTCTGACTCGCCGAATCTCCACATAGATTCAACTCTCTTAGGTGAACGAACACACAGCAGAGCAGTTTCAAGGAAACGTTTCTCCTGAGTTTTAGACGAAGTTTACAGCTGTTTCGTACGTGTGTCCGCATTGGGCTTTAAATGCCGGTTTTGGGATTCTGCACAGAAAGGGTTTGCAAACCGCTGAATCCACACGTGAGTCTAACACTGTCAGTTGAAAGCACCCATGGACAACCATTCAGTTAGATAGCTCCGTTTTGGTTTTAGAAGCAGATATTTCTCTGTACAGCCTATGGTCCCATTCACTCGGGAATATCCCAACGCAGCTCCTAGAAGAAACGTGTTTCTGACTCGCTGAATCTCAACAGAGTTTCAACTCTCTTTGGTGAACCAACGCACAGCAGAGCAGTCTCAACTAAACGTTTCTCCTCAATCTTAGACGAAGACATACTGCTGTTTCGTACGTATGCTGGCATTGGGCTGGAAATGACGGTTTCGCGATTCTGCACAGAAAGGGTTTGCAAACCGCTGAATCCACACGTGAGTTGAACTCTGTCATTTGAAAGCACACATTGACAACCATTCAGTTAGATAGCTCCGTTGTGGTTTTAGAAGCAGATATTTCTCTGTACAGCCTATGGTCCCATTCACTCGGGAATATACCAACGCAGCTCCTAGAAGAAACGTGTTTCTGACTCGTTGAATCTCAACATAGATTCAAATCTCTTAGGTGAACCAACGCACAGCAGAGCAGTTTCAAGGAATCGTTTCTCCTGAGTTTTAGACGAAGTTTACTGCTGTTTAGTGCGTATGCCGGCATTGGGCTGGAAATACCGGTTTTGGGATTCTGCACAGAAAGGTTTTGCAAACCGCTGAATCCACACGTGAGTTTAACTCTGTCAGTTGAATGCACACATTGACAACCATTCAGTTAGATAGCTCCGTTTTGGGTTTAGAAGCAGATATTTCTCTGTACAGCCTACGGTCACATTCCCTCTGGAATATCCCAACGCAGCTCCTAGAAGAAACGTGTTTCCGACTCGCTGAATCTCAACATAGATTCAACTCTCTAAGGTGAGCGAACGCACAGCAGAGCAGTTTCAAGGAAACGTTTCTCCTGAGATTTAGACGAAGTTTACTGCTGTTTAGTACGTATGCCGTCATTGGGCTGGAAATACCGGTTTTGGGATTCTGCACAGAAAGGGTTTGCAAATCGCTGAATCCACACGTGAGTATAACTCTGTCAGTTGAATGCAGACATTGACAACCATTCAGTTAGATAGCTCCGTTTTGATTTTAGAAGCAGATATTTCTCTCTACAGCCTATGGTCCAATTCCCTCGGGAATATCCCAACGCAGCTCCTAGAAGAAACGTGTTTATGACTCGGTGAATCTCAACATAGATTCAACTCTCTTAGGTGAACGAACGCACAGCACAGCAGTTTCAAGGAAACGTTTCTCCTGAGTTTTACACGAAGTTTCCTGGTGTTTAGTACGTATGCCGGCATTGGGCTGGAATTACCGGTTTTGGGATTCTGCACAGAAAGGGTTTGCAAACCGCTGAATCCACAAGTGAGTTTACCTCTGTCACTTGAATGCACACGTTGACAACCATTCAGTTAGAGAGCTCCGTTTTGGTTTTAGAAGCAGATATTTCTCTGTACAGCCTATGGTCCCATTCACTCGGGAATATCCCAACACAGCTCCTAGAAGAAACGTGTTTCTGACTCGCTGAATCTCAACATAGATTCAACTCTCTTAGGTGAACGAACCCACAGCAGAGCAGTTTCAAGGAAACGTTTCTCCTGAGTTTTAGACGAAGTTTACTGCTGTTTCATACCTATTCCGGCATTGCGCTGGAAATGCCGGTTTTGGGATTCTGCACAGAAAGGGTTTGCAAACCGCTGAATCCACACGTGAGTCTAAAACTGTCCGTTGAATGCACACATTGACAACCATTCAGTTAGATAGCTCCGTTTTGGGTTTAGAAGCAGATATTTCTCTGTACAGAATATGGTCCCATTCCCTCGGGAATATCCCAACGCAGCTCCTAGAAGAAACGTGTTTCTGATTCGCTGAAACTCAACATAGATTCAGCTCTCTTAGGTGCACGAACGCACAGCAGAGCAGTTTCAAGGAAACGTTTCTCCTGAGTTTTAGACAAAGTTTCAGCTGTTTAGTACGTACTCCCACATTGGGCTGGAAATACCGGTTTTGGGATTCTGCACAGAAAGGGTTTGCAAACCGCTGAATCCACACGTGAGTTTAACTCTGTCAGTTGAATGCAGACATTGACAACCATTCAGTTAGATAGCTCCGTTTTGGTTTTAGAAGTAGATATTTGTCTCTACAGCCTATGGTCCAATTCCCTCGGGAATATCCCAACGCAGCTCCTAGAAGAAACGTGTTTCTGACTCGCTGAATCTCAACATAGATTCAATTCTCTTAGGTGAACGAACGTACAGCACAGCAGTTTCAGGGAAACGTTTCTCCTGTGTTTTAGACGAAGTTTACTGCTGTTTAGTACGTATGCCGGCATTGGGCTGGAAACACCGGTTTTGGGATTCTGCACAGAAAGGGTTTGCAAACCGCTGAACCCACACGTCAGTTTAAAATTGTCAGTTGAATGCACACGTTGACAACCATTCCGTTAGAGAGCTCCATTTTGGTTTTAGAAGCAGATATTTCTCTGTACAGCCTATGGTCCCATTCCCTCGGGAATATCCCAACGCAGCTCCTAGAAGAAACGTGTTTCCGACTCGCTGAATCTCAACATAGATTCAACTCTCTAAGGTGAACGAACGCACAGCAGAGCTGTTTCAAGGAAACGTTTCTCCTGAGTTTTAGACGAAGTTTACTGCTGTTTCGTACGTATGCCGGTATTGGTCTGAAATTGCCGTTTTTGGGATACTGCAAAGAAAGGGTTTGCAAAACGCTGAATCCACACGTGAGTTTAACTCTGTCAGTTAAATGCAGACATTGACAACCATTCAGTTAGATAGCTCCGTTTTGGTTTTAGAAGCAGATATTTCTCTGTACAGCCTATGGTCCCATTCACTCGAGAATATCCCAACGCAGCTCCTAGAAGAAACGTGTTTCTGACTCGCTGAATCTCAACATAGATTCAACTCTCTTAGGTGAAGGAACGCACAGCAGAGCAGTTTCAAGGAAACGTTTCCCTGAGTTTTAGACGAAGTTTCCTGCTGTTTCGTACCTATGCCGGCATTGGGCTGGAAATGCCGGTTTTGGGATTCTGCACAGAAAGGGTTTGCAAACCGCTGAATCCACACGTGAGTCTAACACTGTCAGTTGAATGCACCCATGGACAAACATTCAGTTAGATAGCTCCGTTTTGGTTTTAAAAGCAGATACTTCTCTGTAAAGCCTATTGTCCCATTCCCTCGGGAATATTCGAACGCAGGTCTTAGAAGAAACGTGTTTCTGTGTCGCCGAATCTCCACATAGATTCAACTCTCTTAGGTGAACGTACGCACAGCAGTGCAGTTTCAAGGAAACGTTTCCCCTGAGTTTTAGACGAAGTTTCCTGCTGTTTCGTACCTATTCCGGCATTGGGCTGGAAATGCCGGTTTTGGGATTCTGCACAGAAAGGGTTTGCAAACAGCTGAATGCACACGTGAGTTTACCTCTCTGAGTTGAATGCTCACATTGACAACCATTCAGTTAGATAGCTCCGTTTTGGTTTTAGAAGCAGATATTTCTCTCTACAGACTATGGTCCCATTCACTCGGGAATATCCCAGCGCAGCTCCTAGAAGAAACGTGTTTCTGACTCGCTGAATCTCAACATGGATTAAACTCTCTTAGGTGAACGAACCCAGAGCAGAGCAGTTTCAAGGAAACGTTTCTCCTGAGTTTTAGACGAAGTTTACTGCTGTTTCGTACCTATTCCGGCATTGGGCTGGAAATGCCGGTTTTGGGATTATGCACAGAAAGGGTTTGCAAACCGCTGAATCCACACGTGAGTCTAACACTGTCAGTTGAAAGTACCCATGGACAACCATTCAGTTAGATAGCTCCGTTTTGGTTTTAGAAGCAGATATTTCTCTGTACAGCCTATGGTCCCATTCACTCGGGAATATCCCAACGCAGCTCCTAGAAGAAACGTGTTTCCGACTCGCTGAATCTCAACATAGATTCAACTCTCTAAGGTGAACGAACGCACAGCAGAGCAGTTTCAAGGAAACGTTTCTCCTGAGATTTAGACGAAGTTTACTGCTGTTTAGTACGTATGCCGGCATTGGGCTGGAAATACCGGTTTTGGGATTCTGCACAGAAAGGGTTTGCAAACCGCCGAATCCACACGTGAGTTTAACTCTGTCAGTTGAATTCACACATTGACAACCATTCAGTTAGATAGCTCCGTTTTGGTTTTAGGAGCAGATATTTCTCTGTACAGCCTATGGTCCAATTCGCTCGGGAATATCCCAATGTAGCTCCTGGAAGAAACGTGTTTCTGACTCGCTGAATCTCAACATAGATTCAACTCTCTTAGGTGAACGAACGCACAGCAGAGCAGTTTCAAGGAAACGTTTCCCCTGAGTTTTAGACGAAGTTTCCTGCTGTTTAGTACGTATGCCGGCATTGGGCTGGAAATACCGGTTTTGGGATTCTGCACAGAAAAGTTTTGCAAACCTCTGAATCCACACGTGAGTTTATCTCTGTCAGTTGAGTGCACGCATTGACAACCATTCAGTTAGATAGCTCCGTTTTGGTTTTAGAAGCAGATATTTCTCTGTACAGCTTACGGTCCCATTCCCTCGGGAATATCCCAACGCAGCTCTTAGAAGAAACGTTTTTCTGACTCGCCGAATCTCCACATAGATTCAACTCTCTTAGGTGAACGAACACACAGCAGAGCAGTTTCAAGGAAACGTTTCTCCTGAGTTTTAGACGAAGTTTACAGCTGTTTCGTACATGTGTCCGCATTGGGCTTTAAATGCCGGTTTTGGGATTCTGCACAGAAAGGGTTTGCAAACCGCTGAATCCACACGTGAGTCTAACACTGTCAGTTGAAAGCACCCATGGACAACCATTCAGTTAGATAGCTCCGTTTTGGTTTTAGAAGCAGATATTTCTCTGTACAGCCTATGGTCCCATTCACTCGGGAATATCCCAACGCAGCTCCTAGAAGAAACGTGTTTCTGACTCGCTGAATCTCAACAGAGTTTCAACTCTCTTTGGTGAACCAACGCACAGCAGAGCAGTCTCAACTAAACGTTTCTCCTCAATGTTAGACGAAGACATACTGCTGTTTCGTACGTATGCTGGCATTGGGCTGGAAATGACGGTTTCGCGATTCTGCACAGAAAGGGTTTGCAAACCGCTGAATCCACACGTGAGTTGAACTCTGTCATTTGAAAGCACACATTGACAACCATTCAGTTAGATAGCTCCGTTGTGGTTTTAGAAGCAGATATTTCTCTGTACAGCCTATGGTCCCATTCACTCGGGAATATACCAACGCAGCTCCTAGAAGAAACGTGTTTCTGACTCGCTGAATCTCAACATAGATTCAAATCTCTTAGGTGAACCAACGCACAGCAGAGCAGTTTCAAGGAATCGTTTCTCCTGAGTTTTAGACGAAGTTTACTGCTGTTTAGTGCGTATGCCGGCATTGGGCTGGAAATACCGGTTTTGGGATTCTGCACAGAAAGGTTTTGCAAACCGCTGAATCCACACGTGAGTTTAACTCTGTCAGTTGAATGCACACATTGACAACCATTCAGTTAGATAGCTCCGTTTTGGGTTTAGAAGCAGATATTTCTCTGTACAGCCTACGGTCACATTCCCTCTGGAATATCCCAACGCAGCTCCTAGAAGAAACGTGTTTCCGACTCGCTGAATCTCAACATAGATTCAACTCTCTAAGGTGAGCGAACGCACAGCAGAGCAGTTTCAAGGAAACGTTTCTCCTGAGATTTAGACGAAGTTTACTGCTGTTTAGTACGTATGCCGTCATTGGGCTGGAAATACCGGTTTTGGGATTCTGCACAGAAAGGGTTTGCAAATCGCTGAATCCACACGTGAGTATAACTCTGTCAGTTGAATGCAGACATTGACAACCATTCAGTTAGATAGCTCCGTTTTGATTTTAGAAGCAGATATTTCTCTCTACAGCCTATGGTCCAATTCCCTCGGGAATATCCCAACGCAGCTCCTAGAAGAAACGTGTTTATGACTCGGTGAATCTCAACATAGATTCAACTCTCTTAGGTGAACGAACGCACAGCACAGCAGTTTCAAGGAAACGTTTCTCCTGAGTTTTACACGAAGTTTCCTGGTGTTTAGTACGTATGCTGGCATTGGGCTGGAATTACCGGTTTTGGGATTCTGCACAGAAAGGGTTTGCAAACCGCTGAATCCACAAGTGAGTTTACCTCTGTCACTTGAATGCACACGTTGACAACCATTCAGTTAGAGAGCTCCGTTTTGGTTTTAGAAGCAGATATTTCTCTGTACAGCCTATGGTCCCATTCACTCGAGAATATCCCAACGCAGCACCTAGAAGAAACGTGTTTCTGACTCGCTGAATCTCAACATAGATTCAACTCTCTTAGGTGAACGAACGCACAGCAGAGCAGTTTCAAGGAGACGTTTGTCCTGAATTTTAGACGAAGTTTACTGCTGTTTCGTACGTATGTCGGCATTGGGCTGGAATTGTCGGCTTTGGGATTCTGCACAGAAAGGGTTTGCAAACCGCTGAATGCACACGTGAGATTACCTCTCTGAGTTGAATGCACACATTGACAACCATTCAGTTAGATAGCTCCGTTTTGGTTTTAGAAGCAGATATTTCTCTGTACAGCCTATGGTCCCATTCACTCGGGAATATCCCAACACAGCTCCTAGAAGAAACGTGTTTCTGACTCGCTGAATCTCAACATAGATTCAACTCTCTTAGGTGAACGAACCCACAGCAGAGCAGTTTCAAGGAAACGTTTCTCCTGAGTTTTAGACGAAGTTTACTGCTGTTTCATACCTATTCCGGCATTGCGCTGGAAATGCCGGTTTTGGGATTCTGCACAGAAAGGGTTTGCAAACCGCTGAATCCACACGTGAGTCTAAAACTGTCCGTTGAATGCACACATTGACAACCATTCAGTTAGATAGCTCCGTTTTGGGTTTAGAAGCAGATATTTCTCTGTACAGAATATGGTCCCATTCCCTCGGGAATATCCCAACGCAGCTCCTAGAAGAAACGTGTTTCTGATTCGCTGAAACTCAACATAGATTCAGCTCTCTTAGGTGCACGAACGCACAGCAGAGCAGTTTCAAGGAAACGTTTCTCCTGAGTTTTAGACAAAGTTTCAGCTGTTTAGTACGTACTCCCACATTGGGCTGGAAATACCGGTTTTGGGATTCTGCACAGAAAGGGTTTGCAAACCGCTGAATCCACACGTGAGTTTAACTCTGTCAGTTGAATGCAGACATTGACAACCATTCAGTTAGATAGCTCCGTTTTGGTTTTAGAAGTAGATATTTGTCTCTACAGCCTATGGTCCAATTCCCTCGGGAATATCCCAACGCAGCTCCTAGAAGAAACGTGTTTCTGACTCGCTGAATCTCAACATAGATTCAATTCTCTTAGGTGAACGAACGTACAGCACAGCAGTTTCAGGGAAACGTTTCTCCTGTGTTTTAGACGAAGTTTACTGCTGTTTAGTACGTATGCCGGCATTGGGCTGGAAACACCGGTTTTGGGATTCTGCACAGAAAGGGTTTGCAAACCGCTGAACCCACACGTCAGTTTAAAATTGTCAGTTGAATGCACACGTTGACAACCATTCCGTTAGAGAGCTCCATTTTGGTTTTAGAAGCAGATATTTCTCTGTACAGCCTATGGTCCCATTCCCTCGGGAATATCCCAACGCAGCTCCTAGAAGAAACGTGTTTCCGACTCGCTGAATCTCAACATAGATTCAACTCTCTAAGGTGAACGAACGCACAGCAGAGCTGTTTCAAGGAAACGTTTCTCCTGAGTTTTAGACGAAGTTTACTGCTGTTTCGTACGTATGCCGGTATTGGTCTGAAATTGCCGTTTTTGGGATACTGCAAAGAAAGGGTTTGCAAAACGCTGAATCCACACGTGAGTTTAACTCTGTCAGTTAAATGCAGACATTGACAACCATTCAGTTAGATAGCTCCGTTTTGGTTTTAGAAGCAGATATTTCTCTGTACAGCCTATGGTCCCATTCACTCGAGAATATCCCAACGCAGCTCCTAGAAGAAACGTGTTTCTGACTCGCTGAATCTCAACATAGATTCAACTCTCTTAGGTGAACGAACGCACAGCAGAGCAGTTTCAAGGAAACGTTTCCCTGAGTTTTAGACGAAGTTTCCTGCTGTTTAGTACGTATGCCGGCATTGGGCTGGAAATGCCGGTTTTGGGATTCTGCACAGAAAGGGTTTGCAAACCGCTGAATCCACACGTGAGTCTAAAACTGTCAGTTGAATGCACCCATGGACAAACATTCAGTTAGATAGCTCCGTTTTGGTTTTAAAAGCAGATATTTCTCTGTAAAGCCTATTGTCCCATTCCCTCGGGAATATTCGAACGCAGGTCTTAGAAGAAACGTGTTTCTGTGTCGCCGAATCTCCACATAGATTCAACTCTCTTAGGTGAACGTACGCACAGCAGTGCAGTTTCAAGGAAACGTTTCCCCTGAGTTTTAGACGAAGATTACTGCTGTTTCGTACCTATTCCGGCATTGGGCTGGAAATGCCGGTTTTGGGATTCTGCACAGAAAGGGTTTGCAAACAGCTGAATGCACACGTGAGTTTACCTCTCTGAGTTGAATGCTCACATTGACAACCATTCAGTTAGATAGCTCCGTTTTGGTTTTAGAAGCAGATATTTCTCTCTACAGACTATGGTCCCATTCACTCGGGAATATCCCAGCGCAGCTCCTAGAAGAAACGTGTTTCTGACTCGCTGAATCTCAACATGGATTAAACTCTCTTAGGTGAACGAACCCAGAGCAGAGCAGTTTCAAGGAAACGTTTCTCCTGAGTTTTAGACGAAGTTTACTGCTGTTTCGTACCTATTCCGGCATTGGGCTGGAAATGCCGGTTTTGGGATTATGCACAGAAAGGGTTTGCAAACCGCTGAATCCACACGTGAGTCTAACACTGTCAGTTGAAAGTACCCATGGACAACCATTCAGTTAGATAGCTCCGTTTTGGTTTTAGAAGCAGATATTTCTCTGTACAGCCTATGGTCCCATTCACTCGGGAATATCCCAACGCAGCTCCTAGAAGAAACGTGTTTCCGACTCGCTGAATCTCAACATAGATTCAACTCTCTAAGGTGAACGAACGCACAGCAGAGCAGTTTCAAGGAAACGTTTCTCCTGAGATTTAGACGAAGTTTACTGCTGTTTAGTACGTATGCCGGCATTGGGCTGGAAATACCGGTTTTGGGATTCTGCACAGAAAGGGTTTGCAAACCGCCGAATCCACACGTGAGTTTAACTCTGTCAGTTGAATTCACACATTGACAAACATTCAGTTAGATAGCTCCGTTTTGGTTTTAGGAGCAGATATTTCTCTGTACAGCCTATGGTCCAATTCGCTCGGGAATATCCCAATGTAGCTCCTGGAAGAAACGTGTTTCTGACTCGCTGAATCTCAACATAGATTCAACTCTCTTAGGTGAACGAACGCACAGCAGAGCAGTTTCAAGGAAACGTTTCTCCTGAGTTTTAGACGAAGTTTCCTGCTGTTTAGTACGTATGCCGGCATTGGGCTGGAAATACCGGTTTTGGGATTCTGCACAGAAAAGTTTTGCAAACCTCTGAATCCACACGTGAGTTTATCTCTGTCAGTTGAGTGCACGCATTGACAACCATTCAGTTAGATAGCTCCGTTTTGGTTTTAGAAGCAGATATTTCTCTGTACAGCTTACGGTCCCATTCCCTCGGGAATATCCCAACGCAGCTCTTAGAAGAAACGTTTTTCTGACTCGCCGAATCTCCACATAGATTCAACTCTCTTAGGTGAACGAACACACAGCAGAGCAGTTTCAAGGAAACGTTTCTCCTGAGTTTTAGACGAAGTTTACTGCTGTTTCGTACGTGTGTCCGCATTGGGCTGTAAATGCCGGTTTTGGGATTCTGCACAGAAAGGGTTTGCAAACCGCTGAATCCACACGTGAGTCTAAAACTGTCAGTTGAATGCACCCATGGACAAACATTCAGTTAGATAGCTCCGTTTTGGTTTTAAAAGCAGATATTTCTCTGTAAAGCCTATTGTCCCATTCCCTCGGGAATATTCGAACGCAGGTCTTAGAAGAAACGTGTTTCTGTGTCGCCGAATCTCCACATAGATTCAACTCTCTTAGGTGAACGTACGCACAGCAGTGCAGTTTCAAGGAAACGTTTCCCCTGAGTTTTAGACGAAGATTACTGCTGTTTCGTACCTATTCCGGCATTGGGCTGGAAATGCCGGTTTTGGGATTCTGCACAGAAAGGGTTTGCAAACAGCTGAATGCACACGTGAGTTTACCTCTCTGAGTTGAATGCTCACATTGACAACCATTCAGTTAGATAGCTCCGTTTTGGTTTTAGAAGCAGATATTTCTCTCTACAGACTATGGTCCCATTCACTCGGGAATATCCCAGCGCAGCTCCTAGAAGAAACGTGTTTCTGACTCGCTGAATCTCAACATGGATTAAACTCTCTTAGGTGAACGAACCCAGAGCAGAGCAGTTTCAAGGAAACGTTTCTCCTGAGTTTTAGACGAAGTTTACTGCTGTTTCGTACCTATTCCGGCATTGGGCTGGAAATGCCGGTTTTGGGATTATGCACAGAAAGGGTTTGCAAACCGCTGAATCCACACGTGAGTCTAACACTGTCAGTTGAAAGTACCCATGGACAACCATTCAGTTAGATAGCTCCGTTTTGGTTTTAGAAGCAGATATTTCTCTGTACAGCCTATGGTCCCATTCACTCGGGAATATCCCAACGCAGCTCCTAGAAGAAACGTGTTTCCGACTCGCTGAATCTCAACATAGATTCAACTCTCTAAGGTGAACGAACGCACAGCAGAGCAGTTTCAAGGAAACGTTTCTCCTGAGATTTAGACGAAGTTTACTGCTGTTTAGTACGTATGCCGGCATTGGGCTGGAAATACCGGTTTTGGGATTCTGCACAGAAAGGGTTTGCAAACCGCCGAATCCACACGTGAGTTTAACTCTGTCAGTTGAATTCACACATTGACAAACATTCAGTTAGATAGCTCCGTTTTGGTTTTAGGAGCAGATATTTCTCTGTACAGCCTATGGTCCAATTCGCTCGGGAATATCCCAATGTAGCTCCTGGAAGAAACGTGTTTCTGACTCGCTGAATCTCAACATAGATTCAACTCTCTTAGGTGAACGAACGCACAGCAGAGCAGTTTCAAGGAAACGTTTCTCCTGAGTTTTAGACGAAGTTTCCTGCTGTTTAGTACGTATGCCGGCATTGGGCTGGAAATACCGGTTTTGGGATTCTGCACAGAAAAGTTTTGCAAACCTCTGAATCCACACGTGAGTTTATCTCTGTCAGTTGAGTGCACGCATTGACAACCATTCAGTTAGATAGCTCCGTTTTGGTTTTAGAAGCAGATATTTCTCTGTACAGCTTACGGTCCCATTCCCTCGGGAATATCCCAACGCAGCTCTTAGAAGAAACGTTTTTCTGACTCGCCGAATCTCCACATAGATTCAACTCTCTTAGGTGAACGAACACACAGCAGAGCAGTTTCAAGGAAACGTTTCTCCTGAGTTTTAGACGAAGTTTACTGCTGTTTCGTACGTGTGTCCGCATTGGGCTGTAAATGCCGGTTTTGGGATTCTGCACAGAAAGGGTTTGCAAACCGCTGAATCCACACGTGAGTCTAACACTGTCAGTTGAAAGCACCCATGGACAACCATTCAGTTAGATAGCTCCGTTTTGGTTTTAGAAGCAGATATTTCTCTGTACAGCCTATGGTCCCATTCACTCGGGAATATCCCAACGCAGCTCCTAGAAGAAACGTGTTTCTGACTCGCTGAAACTCAACATAGATTCAACTCTCTAAGGTGAACGAACGCACAGCAGAGCAGTTTCAAGGAATCGTTTCTCCTGAGTTTTAGACAAAGTTTCCTGCTGTTTAGTACGTATTCCCGCATTGGGCTGGAAATACCGGTTTTGGGATTCTGCACAGAAAGGGTTTGCAAAGCGCTGAATCCACACGTGAGTTGAACTCTGTCAGTTGAATGCACACATTGACAACCATTCAGTTAGATAGCTCCGTTTTGGTTTTAGAAGCAGAGATTTCTCTCTACAGCCTATGGTCCAATTCCCTCGGGAATATCCAAACGCAGCTCCTAGAAGAAACGTGTTTCTTACTCGCTGAAACTCAACATAGATTCAACTGTCTTAGGTGAACGAACGTACAGCACAGCAGTTTCAGGGAAACGTTTCTCCTGAGTTTTAGACGAAGTTTCCTGCTGTTTCGTACGTATGCCGGCATTGGGCTGGAAATACCGGTTTTGGGATTCTGCACAGAAAGGGTTTGCAAACCGCTGAATCCACACGTGAGTTTAACTCTGTCAGTTGAATGCACACGTTGACAACCATTCAGTTAGAGAGCTCCGTTTTGGTTTTAGGAGCAGATATTTCTCTGTACAGCCTATGGTCCCATTCCCTCTGGAATATCCCATCGCAGCTCCTAGAAGAAACGTGTTTCCGACTCGCTGAATCTCAACATAGATTCAACTCTCTAAGGTGAACGAACGCACAGCAGAGCAGTTTCACGGAAACGTTTCTCCTGAGATTTAGACGAAGTTTACTGCTGCTTAGTACGTATGCGGGCATTGGGCTGGAAATACCGGTTTTGGGATTCTGCACAGAAAGGGTTTGCAAACCGCCGAATCCACACGTGAGTTTACCTCTGTCAGTTGAATTCACAGATTGACAACCATTCAGTTAGATATCTCCGTTTTGGTTTTAGGAGCAGATATTTCTCTGTACAGCCTATGGTCCAATTCACTCGGGAATATCCCAATGCAGCTCCTAGAAGAAACGTGTTTCTGACTCGCTGAATCTCAACATAGATTCAACTCTCTTAGGTGAACGAACGCACAGCAGAGCAGTTTCAAGGAAACGTTTCTCCTGAGTTTTATACGAAGTTTCCTGCTGTTTAGTACGTATGCCTGTATTGGGCTGGAAATACCGGTTTTGGGATTCTGCACAGAAAAGGTTTGCAAACCGCTGAATCCACACGTGAGTTTATCTCTGTCAGTTGAGTCCACGCATTGACAACCATTCAGTTAGATAGCTCCGTTTTGGTTTTAGAAGCAGATATTTCTCTATACAGCCTATGGTCCCATACACTCGTGAATATCCCAACGCAGCTCCTAGAAGAAACGTGTTTCTGACTCGCTGAATCTCAACATAGATTCAACTCTCTTAGGTGAACGAACGCACAGCAGAGCAGTTTCAAGGAAACGTTTCCCTGAGTTTTAGACGAAGTTTACTGCTGTTTCGTACCTATGACGGCATTGGGCTGGAAATGCCGGTTTTGGGATTCTGCACAGAAAGGGTTTGCAAACCGCTGAATGCACACGTGAGTCTAACACTGTCAGTTGAATGCACCCATGGACAACCATTCAGTTAGATAGCTCCGTTTTGGTTTTAGAAGCAGATATTTCTCTGTACAGCCTATGGTCCCATTCATTCGGGAATATCCCAACGCAGCTCCTAGAAGAAACGTGTTTCTGACTCGCTGAAACTCAACATAGATTCAACTCTCTTAGGTGAACGAACGCACAGCAGAGCAGTTTCAAGGAAACGTTTCTCCTGAGTTTTAGACAAAGATTCCTGCTGTTTAGTACGTATTCCCGCATTGGGCTGGAAATACCGGTTTTGGGATTCTGCACAGAAAGGGTTTGCAAAGCGCTGAATCCTCACGTGAGTTTAACTCTGTCAGTTGAATGCACACGTTGACATCCATTCAGTTAGATAGCTCCGTATTGGTTTTAGAAGCAGATATTTCTCTCTACAGCCTATGGTCCAATTCCCTTGGGAATATCCCAACGCAGCTCCTAGAAGAAACGTGTTTCTGACTCGCTGAAACTCAACATAGATTCAACTGTCTTAGGTGAACGAACGTACAGCACAGCAGTTTCAGGGAAACGTTTCTCCTGAGTTTTAGACGAAGTTTCCTGCTGTTTCGTACGTATGCCGGCATTGGGCTGGAAATACCGGTTTTGGGATTCTGCACAGAAAGGGTTTGCAAACCGCTGAATCCACACGTCAGTTTAAATCTGTCAGTTGAATGCACACGTTGACAACCATTCAGTTAGAGAGCTCCGTTTTGGTTTTAGGAGCAGATATTTCTCTGTACAGCCTATGATCCCATTCCCTCTGGAATATCCCAACGCAGCTCCTAGAAGAAACGTGTTTCCGACTCGCTGAATCTCAACATAGATTCAACTCTCTAAGGTGAACGAACGCACAGCAGAGCAGTTTCAAGGAAACGTTTCTCCTGAGATTTAGACGAAGTTTACTGCTGTTTAGTACGTATGCCGGCATTGGGCTGGAAATACCGGTTTTGGGATTCTGCACAGAAAGGGTTTGCAAACCGCCGAATCCACACGTGAGTTTAACTCTGTCAGTTGAATTCACACATTGACAATCATTCAGTTAGATAGCTCCGTTTTGGTTTTAGGAGCAGATATTTCTCTGTACAGCCTATGGTCCCAGTCACTCGGGAATATCCCAATGCAGCTCCTAGAAGAAACGTGTTTCTGACTCGCTGAATCTCAACATAGATTCAACTCTCTTAGGTGAACGAACGCACAGCAGAGCAGTTTCAAGGAAACGTTTCTCCTGAGTTTTAGACGAAGTTTCCTGCTCTTTAGTACGTATGCCGGCATTGGGCTGGAAATACCGGTTTTGGGATTCTGCACAGAAAAGTTTTGCAAACCGCTGAATCCACACGTGAGTTTATCTCTGTCAGTTGAGTGCACGCATTGACAACCATTCAGTTAGATAGCTCCGTTTTGGTTTTAGAAGCAGATATTTCTCTATACAGCCTATGGTCCCATACACTCGGGAATATCCCAACGCAGCTCCTAGAAGAAACGTGTTTCTGACTCGCTGAATCTCAACATAGATTCAACTCTCTTAGGTGAACGAACGCACAGCAGAGCAGTTTCAAGGAAACGTTTCCCTGAGATTTAGACGAAGTTTACTGCTCTTTCGTACCTATGACGGCATTGGGCTGGAAATGCCGGTTTTGGGATTCTGCACAGAAAGGGTTTGCAAACCGCTGAATCCACACGTGAGTCTAACACTGTCAGTTGAATGCACCCATGGACAAACATTCAGTTAGATAGCTCCGTTTTGGTTTTAGAAGCAGATATTTCTATGTACAGCTTATGGTCCCATTCCCTCGGGAATATCCCAACGCAGCTCTTAGAAGAAACGTGTTTCTGACTCGCCGAATCTCCACATAGATTCAACTCTCTTAGGTGAACGAACACACAGCAGAGCAGTTTCAAGTAAATGTTTCTCCTGAGTTTTAGACGAAGTTTACTGCTGTTTTGTACGTGTGTCCGCATTGGGCTGTAAATGCCGGTTTTGGGATTCTGCACAGAAAGGGTTTGCAAACCGCTGAATGCACACGTGAGTTTACCTCTCTGAGTTGAATGCACACATTGACAACGATTCAGTTAGATAGCTCCGTTTTGGTTTTAGAAGCAGATATTTCTCTGTACAGCCTATTGTCCCATTCACTCGGGAATATCCCAACGCAGCTCCTAGAAGAAACGTGTTTCTGACTCGCTGAATCTCAACATAGATTAAACTCTCTTAGGTGAACGAACCCACAGCAGAGCAGTTTCAAGGAAACATTTCTCCTGAGTTTTAGACGAAGTTTACTGCTGTTTCGTACCTATTCCGGCATTGGGCTGGAAATGCCGGTTTTGGGATTCTGCACAGAAAGGGTTTGCAAACCGCTGAATCCACACGTGAGTCTAACACTGTCAGTTGAATGCACCCATGGACAACCATTCAGTTAGATAGCTCCGTTTTGGTTTTAGAAGCAGATATTTCTCTGTACAGCCTATGGTCCCATTCACTCGGGAATATCCCATCGCAGCTCCTAGAAGAAACGTGTTTCTGACTCGCTGAAACTCAACATAGATTCAACTCTCTTAGGTGAACGAACGCACAGCAGAGCAGTTTCAAGGAAACGTTTCTCCTGAGTTTTAGACAAAGTTTCCTGCTGTTTAGTACGTATTCCCGCATTGGGCTGGAAATACCAGTTTTGGGATTCTGCACAGAAAGGGTTTGCAAAGCGCTGAATCCACATGTGAGTTTAACTCGGTCAGTTGAATGCGCACATTGACAACCATTCAGTTAGATAGATCCGTTTTGGTTTTAGAAGCAGATATTTCTCTCAACAGCCTTTGGTCCAATTCCCTCGGGAATATCCCAACGCAGCTCCTAGAAGAAACGTGTTTCTGACTCGCTGAAACTCAACATAGATTCAACTGTCTTAGGTGAACGAACGTACAGCAAAGCAGTTTCAGAGAAACGTTTCTCCTGAGTTTTAGACGAAGTTTCCTGCTGTTTAGTACGTATGCCGGCATTGGGCTGGAAATATCGGTTTTGGGATTCTGCACAGAAAGGGTTTGCAAACCGCTGAATCCACACGTGAGTTTAACTCTGTCAGTTGAATGCACACGTTGAAAACCATTCAGTTAGAGAGCTCCGTTTTGGTTTTAGGAGCAGATATTTCTCTGTACAGCCTATGGTCCAATTCACTCGGGAATATCCCAATGCAGCTCCTAGAAGAAACGTGTTTCTGACTCGCTGAATCTCAACATAGATTCAACTCTCTTAGGTGAACGAACGCACAGCAGAGCAGTTTCAAGGAAACGTTTCTCCTGAGTTTTAGACGAAGTTTCCTGCTCTTTAGTACGTATGCCGGCATTGGGCTGGAAATACCGGTTTTGGGATTCTGCACAGAAAAGTTTTGCAAACCTCTGAATCCACACGTGAGTTTATCTCTGTCAGTTGAGTGCACGCATTGACAACCATTCAGTTAGATAGCTCCGTTTTGGTTTTAGAAGCAGATATTTCTCTATACAGCCTATGGTCCCATACACTCGGGAATATCCCAACGCAGCTCCTAGAAGAAACGTGTTTCTGACTCGCTGAATCTCAACATAGATTCAACTCTCTTAGGTGAACGAACGCACAGCAGAGCAGTTTCAAGGAAACGTTTCCCTGAGTTTTAGACGAAGTTTACTGCTGTTTCGTACCTAGGACGGCATTGGGCTGGAAATGCCGGTTTTGGGATTCTGCACAGAAAGGGTTTGCAAACCGCTGAATCCACACGTGAGTCTAACACTGTCAGTTGAATGCACCCATGGACAACCATTCAGTTAGAGAGCTCCGTTTTGGTTTTAGAAGCAGATATTTCTCTGTACAGCTTACGGTCCCATTCCCTCGGGAATATCCCAACGCAGCTCTTAGAAGAAACGTGTTTCTGACTCGCCGAATCTCCACATAGATTCAACTCTCTTAGGTGAACGAACACACAGCAGAGCAGTTTCAAGGAAACGTTTCTCCTGAGTTTTAGACGAAGTTTACTGCTGTTTCGTACCTATTCCTGCATTGGGCTGGAAATGCCGGTTTTGGGATTCTGCACAGAAAGGGTTTGCAAACCGCTGAATACACACGTGAGTCTAACACTGTCAGTTGAATGCACCCATGGACAACCATTCAGTTAGATAGTTCCGTTTTGGATTTAGAAGCAGATATTTCTCTGTACAGCCTATGGTCCCATTCACTCGGGAATATCCCAACGCAGCTCCTAGAAGAAACGTGTTTCTGACTCGCTGAAACTCAACATAGATTCAACTCTCTTAGGTGAACGAACGCACAGCAGAGTAGTTTCAAGGAAACGTTTCTCCTGAGTTTTAGACAAAGATTCCTGCTGTTTAGTACGTATTCCCGCATTGGGCTGGAAATACCGGTTTTGGGATTCTGCACAGAAAGGGTTTGCAAAGCGCTGAAACCACACGTGAGTTTAACTCTGTCAGTTGAATGCACACATTGACAACCATTCAGTTAGATAGCTCCGTATTGGTTTTAGAAGCAGATATTTCTCTCTACAGCCTATGGTCCAATTCCCTTGGGAATATCCCAACGCAGCTCCTAGAAGAAACGTGTTTCTGACTCGCTGAAACTCAACATAGATTCAACTGTCTTAGGTGAACGAACGTACAGCACAGCAGTTTCAGGGAAACGTTTCTCCTGAGTTTTAGACGAAGTTTCCTGCTGATTCGTACGTATGCCGGCATTGGGCTGGAAATACCGGTTTTGGGATTCTGCAAAGAAAGGGTTTGCAAACCGCTGAATCCACACGTGAGTTTAACTCTGTCAGTTGAATGCACACGTTGACAACCATTCAGTTAGAGAGCTCCGTTTTGGTTTTAGGAGCAGATATTTCTCTGTACAGCCTATGGTCCCATTCCCTCTGGAATATCCCAACGCAGCTCCTAGAAGAAACGTGTTTCCGACTCGCTGAATCTCAACATAGATTCAACTCTCTAAGGTGAACGAACGCACAGCAGAGCAGTTTCAAGGAAACGTGTCTCCTGAGATTTAGACGAAGTTTACTGCTGTTTAGTACGTATGCCGGCATTGGGCTGGAAATACCGGTTTTGGGATTCTGCACAGAAAGGGTTTGCAAACCGCCGAATCCACACGTGAGTTTAACTCTGTCAGTTGAATTCACACATTGACAATCATTCAGTTAGATAGCTCCGTTTTGGTTTTAGGAGCAGATATTTCTCTGTACAGCCTATGGTCCAATTCATTCGGGAATATCCCAGTGCAGCTCCTAGAAGAAACGTGTTTCTGACTCGCTGAATCTCAACATAGATTCAACTCTCTTAGGTGAACGAACGCACAGCAGAGCAGTTTCAAGGAAACGTTTCTCCTGAGGTTTAGACGAAGTTTCCTGCTGTTTAGTACGTATGCCGGCATTGGGCTGGAAATACCGGTTTTGGGATTCTGCACAGAAAAGTTTTGCAAACCGCTGAATCCACACGTGAGTTTATCTCTGTCAGTTGAGTGCACGCATTGACAACCATTCAGTTAGATAGCTCCGTTTTGGTTTTAGAAGCAGATATTTCTCTATACAGCCTATGGTCCCATACACTCGGGAATATCCCAACGCAGCTCCTAGAAGAAACGTGTTTCTGACTCGCTGAATCTCAACATAGATTCAACTCTCTTAGGTGAACGAACACACAGCAGAGCAGTTTCAAGGAAACGTTTCCCTGAGTTTTAGACGAAGTTTACTGCTCTTTCGTACCTATGACGGCATTGGCCTGGAAATGCCGGTTTTGGGATTCTGCACAGAAAGGGTTTGCAAACCGCTGAATCCACACGTGAGTCTAACACT
Source organism: Aotus nancymaae (assembly GCF_030222135.1). Taxonomy (NCBI): domain Eukaryota; kingdom Metazoa; phylum Chordata; class Mammalia; order Primates; family Aotidae; genus Aotus; species Aotus nancymaae. The sequence goes on from NW_026988584.1 coordinate 99,021, forward strand.
GTCAGTTGAATGCACCCATGGACAAACATTCAGTTAGATAGCTCCGTTTTGGTTTTAGAAGCAGATATTTCTCTGTACAGCTTACGGTCCCATTCCCTCGGGAATATCCCAACGTAGCTCTTAGAAGAAACGTGTTTCTGACTCGCCGAATCTCCACATAGATTCAACTCTCTTAGGTGAACGAACACACAGCAGATCAGTTTCAAGGAAATGTATCTCCTGAGTTTTAGACGAAGTTTACTGCTGTTTTCTACGTGTGTCCGCATTGGGCTGTAAATGCCGGTTTTGGGATTCTGCACAGAAAGGGTTTGCAAACCGCTGAATCCACACGTGAGTTTACCTCTCTGAGTTGAATGCACACATTGACAACCATTCAGTTAGATTGCTCCGTTTTGGTTTTAGAATCAGATATTTCTCTGTACAGCCTATTGTCCCATTCACTCGGGAATATCCCAACGCAGCTCCTAGAAGAAACGTGTTTCTGACTCGCGGAATCTCAACATAGATTAAACTCTCTTAGGTGAACGAACCCACAGCAGAGCAGTTTCAAGGAAACGTTTCTCCTGAGTTTTAGACGAAGTTTACTGCTGTTTCGTACCTATTCCGGCATTGGGCTGGAAATGCCGGTTTTGGGATTATGCACAGAAAGGGTTTGCAAACCGCTGAATCCACACGTGAGTCTAACACTGTCAGTTGAATGCACCCATGGACAACCATTCAGTTAGATAGCTCCGTTTTGGTTTTAGAAGCAGATATTTCTCTGTACAGCCTATGGTCCCATTCACTCGGGAATATCCCAACGCAGCTCCTAGAAGAAACGTGTTTCTGACTCGCTGAAACTCAACATAGATTCAACTCTCTTAGGTGAACGAATGCACAGCAGAGCAGTTTCAAGGAAACGTTTCTCCTGAGTTTTAGACAAAGTTTCCTGCTGTTTAGTACGTATTCCCGCATTGCCTGGAAATACCGGTTTTGGGATTCTGCACAGAAAGGGTTTGCAAAGCGCTGAATCCACACGTGAGTTTAACTCTGTCAGTTGAATGCACACATTGACAACCATTCAGTTAGATAGCTCCGTATTGGTTTTAGAGGCAGATATTTCTCTCTACAGCCTATGGTCCAATTCCCTTGGGAATATCCCAACGCAGCTCCTAGAAGAAACGTGTTTCTGACTCGCTGAAACTCAACATAGATTCAACTGTCTTAGGTGAACGAACGTACCGCACAGCAGTTTCAGGGAAACGTTTCTCCTGAGTTTTAGACGAAGTTTCCTGCTGTTTCGTACGTATGCCGGCATTGGGCTGGAAATACCGGTTTTGGGATTCTGCACAGAAAGGGTTTGCAAACCGCTGAATGCACACGTGAGTTTACCTCTCTGAGTTGAATGCACACATTGACAACCATTCAGTTAGATAGCTCCGTTTTGGTTATAGGAGCAGATATTTCTCTGTACAGCCTATGGTCCCATTCACTCGGGAATATCCCATCGCAGCTCCTAGAAGAAACGTGTTTCTGACTCGCTGAAACTCAACATAGATTCAACTCTCTTAGGTGAACGAACGCACAACAGAGCAGTTTCAAGGAAACGTTTCTCCTGAGTTTTAGGCAAAGTTTCCTGCTGTTTAGTACGTATTCCCGCACTGGGCTGGAAATACCGGTTTTGGGATTCTGCACAGAAAGGGTTTGCAAAGCGCTGAATCCACATGTGAGTTTAACTCTGTCAGTTGAATGCACACATTGACAACCATTCAGTTAGATAGATCCGTTTTGGTTTTAGAAGCAGATATTTCTCTCAACAGCCTTTGGTCCAATTCCCTCGGGAATATCCCAACGCAGCTCCTAGAAGAAACGTGTTTCTGACTCGCTGAATCTCAACATAGATACAACTCTCTTAGGTGAACGAACGTACAGCACAGCAGTTTCAGGGAAACGTTTCTCCTGAGTTTTAGACGAAGTTTACTGCTGTTTCGTACGTATGCCGGCATTGGGCTGGAAATACCGGTTTTGGGATTCTGCACAGAAAGGGTTTGCAAACCGCTGAATCCACACGTCAGTTTAAATCTGTCAGTTGAATGCACACGTTGACAACCATTCAGTTAGAGAGCTCCGTTTTGGTTTTAGAAGCAGATATTTCTCTGTACAGCCTCTGGTCCCATTCCCTCGGGAATATCCCAGCGCAGCTCCTAGAAGAAACGTCTTTCAGACTCGCTGAATCTCAACATAGGTTCAACTCTCTAAGGTGAACGAACGCACAGCAGAGCAGTTTCAAGGAAACGTTTCTCCTGAGATTTAGACGACGTTTACTGCTGTTTAGTACGTATGCCGGCATTGTGCTGGAAATACCGGTTTTGGGATTCTGCACAGAAAGGGTTTGCAAACAGCCGAATCCACACGTGAGTTTAACTCTGTCAGTTGAATTCACACATTGACAACCATTCAGTTAGATAGCTCCGTTTTGGTTTTAGGAGCAGATATTTCTCTGTACAGCCTATGGTCCCAGTCACTCGGGAATATCCCAATGCAGCTCCTAGAATAAACGTGTTTCTGACTCGCCGAATCTCCACGTAGATTCAACTCTCTTAGGTGAAAGAACACACAGCAGAGCAGTTTCAAGGAAACGTTTCTCCTGAATTTTAGACGAAGTTTACTGCTGTTTCGTACGTATGTCGGCATTGGGCTGGAAATGCCGGTTTTGGGATTCTGCACAGTAAGGGTTTGCAAACAGCTGAATGCACACGTGAGTTTACCTCTCTGAGTTAAATGCACACATTGACATCCATTCAGTTAGATAGCTCCGTTTTGGTTTTAGAAGCAGATATTTCTCTGTACAGACTATGGTCCCATTCAATCGGGAATATCCCAACGCAGCCCCTGGAAGAAACGTGTTTCTGACTCGCTGAATCTCAACATAGATTCAACTCTCTTAGGTGAACGAACGCACAGCAGAGGAGTTTCAAGGAAACGTTTCTCCTGAGTTTTAGACGATATTTCCTGCTGTTTAGTACGTATGCCAGCATTGGGCTGGAAATACCGGTTTTGGGATTCTGCACAGAAAGGGGTTGCAAACCGCTGAATCCACACGTGAGTCTAACACTGTCAGTTGAATGCACACGTTGACAACCATTCAGTTAGAGAGCTCCGTTTTGGTTTTAGGAGCAGATATTTCTCTGTACATCCTATGGTCCCATTCCCTCGGGAATATCCCAACGCAGCTCCTAGACGAAACGTGTTTACGACTCGGTGAATCTCAACATAGATTCAAATCTCTAAGGTGAACGAACGCACAGCAGAGCAGTTTCAAGGAAACGTTTCTCCTGATATTTAGACGAAGTTTACTGCTGATTAGTACGTATGCCGGCATTGGGCTGGAATTACCGGTTTTGGGATTCTGCACAGAAAGGGTTTGCAAACCGCCGAATCCATACCTGAGTTTAACTCTGTCAGTTGAATTCACACATTGACAACCATTCAGTTAGATAGCTCCGTTTTGGTTTTAGGAGCAGATATTTTCCGGTACAGCCTATGGTCCCATTCATTCGGGAATATCCCAATGCAGCTCCTAGAAGAAACGTGTTTCTGACTCGCTGAATCTCAACATAGATTCAACTCTCTTAGGTGAGCGAACGCACAGCAGAGCAGTTTCAAGGAAACGTTTCTCCTGAGTTTAAGACGAAGTTTCCTGCTGTTTAGTACGTATGCCGGCATTGGGCTGGAAATACCGGTTTTGGGATTCTGCACAGAAAAGGTTTGCAAACCGCTGAATCCACACGTGAGTATAACACTGTCAGTTGAATGCACCCATGGACAAACATTCAGTTAGATAGCTCCGTTTTGGTTTTAAAAGCAGATATTTCTCTGTACAGCTTAAGGTCCCATTCCCTCGGGAATATCCCAACGCAGCTTTTAGAAGAAACGTGTTTCTGACTCGCCGAATCTCCACATATATTCAACTCTCTTAGGTGAAGGAATGCACAGCAGAGCAGTTTCAAGGAAACGTTTCTCCTGAGTTTTAGACGAAGTTTACTGCTGTTTCGTACGTGTGTCCGCATTGGGCTGTAAATGCCGGTTTTGGGATTCTGCACAGAAAGGGTTTGCAAACCGCTGAATGCACACGTGAGTTTACCTCTCTGAGTTGAATGCACACATTGACAACCATTCAGTTAGATAGCTCCGTTTTGGTTTCAGAAGCAGATATTTCTCTGTACAGCCTATTGTCCCATTCACTCGGGAATATCCCAACGCAGCTCCTAGAAGAAACGTGTTTCTGACTCGCTGAAACTCCACATAGATTCAACTCTCTTAGGTGAACGAACGCACAGCAGAGCAGTTTCAAGGAAACGTTTCTCCTGAGTTTTAGACAAAGTTTCCTGCTGTTTAGTACGTATTCCCGCATTGGGCTGGAAATACCGGTTTTGGGATTCTGCACAGAAAGGGTTTGCATAGCGCTGAATCCACACGTGAGTTTAACTCTGTCAGTTGAATGCACACATTGACAACCATTAAGTTAGATAACTCCGTTTTGGTTTTAGAAGCAGATATTTCTCTCAACAGCCTTTGGTCCAATTCCCTCGGGAATATCCCAACGCAGCTCCTAGAAGAAACGTGTTTCTGACTCGCTGAATCTCAACATAGATACAACTCTCTTAGGTGAACGAACGTACAGCACAGCAGTTTCAGGGACACGTTTCTCCTGAGTTTTAGACGAAGTTTACTGCTGTTTCGTACGTATGCCGGCATTGGGCTGGAAATACCGGTTTTGGGATTCTGCACAGAAAGGGTTTGCAAACCGCTGAATCCACACGTCAGTTTAAATCTGTCAGTTGAATGCACACGTTGACAACCATTCAGTTAGAGAGCTCCGTTTTGGTTTTAGAAGCAGATATTTCTCTGTACAGACTCTGGTCCCATTCCCTCGGGAATATCCCAACGCAGCTCCTAGAAGAAACGTGTTTCTGACTCGCTGAATCTCAACATAGATTCAACTCTCTTAGGTGAACGAACGCACAGCAGAGCAGTTTCAAGGAAACGTTTTTCCTGAGATTTAGACGAAGTTTACTGCTGTTTAGTACGTATGCCGGCATTGGGCTGGAAATACCGGTTTTGGGATTCTGCACAGAAAGGGTTTGCAAACCGCCGAATCCACACGTGAGTTTAACTCTGTCAGTTGAATTCACACATTGACAACCATTCAGTTAGATATCTCCGTTTTGGTTTTAGGAGCAGATATTTCTCTGTACAGCCTATGGTCCAATTCACTCGGGAATATCCCAATGCAGCTCCTAGAAGAAACGTGTTTCTGACTCGCTGAATCTCAACATAGATTCAACTCTCTTAGGTGAACGAACGCACAGCAGAGCAGTTTCAAGGAAACGTTTCTCCTGAGTTTTAGGCGAAGTTTCCTGCTGTTTAGTACGTATGCCTGCATTGGGCTGGAAATACCGGTTTTGGGATTCTGCACAGAAAAGGTTTGCAAACCGGTGAATCCACACGTGAGTTTATCTCTGTCAGTTGAGTGCACGCATTGACAACCATTCAGTTAGATAGCTCCGTTTTGGTTTAAGAAGCAGATATTTCTCTATACAGCCTATGGTCCCATACACTCGTGAATATCCCAACGCAGCTCCTAGAAGAAACGTGTTTCTGACTCGCTGAATCTCAACATAGATTCAACTCTCTTAGGTGAACGAACGCACAGCAGAGCAGTTTCAAGGAAACGTTTCCCTGAGTTTTAGACGAAGTTTACTGCTGTTTCGTACCTATGACGGCATTGGGCTGGAAATGCCGGTTTTGGGATTCTGCACAGAACGGGTTTGCAAACCGCTGAATCCACACGTGAGTCTAACACTGTCAGTTGAAAGCACCCATGGACAACCATTCAGTTAAATAGCTCCGTTTTGGTTTTAGAAGCAGATATTTCTCTGTACAGCCTATGGTCCCATTCACTCGGGAATATCCCAACGCAGCTCCTAGAAGAAACGTGTTTCTGACTCGGTGAAACTCAACATAGATTCAATTCTCTTAGGTGAACGAACGTACAGCAGAGCAGTTTCAAGGAATCGTTTCTCCTGAGTTTTAGACAAAGTTTCCTGCTGTTTAGTACGTATGCCGGCATTGGGCTGGAAATACCGGTTTTGGGATTCTGCACAGAAAGGGTTTGCAAACCGCTGAATCCTCATGTCAGTTTAAATCTATCAGTTGAATGCACACGTTGTCAACCATTCAGTTAGAGAGCTCCGTTTTGGTTTTAGGAGCAGATATTTCTCTGTACAGCCTATGGTCCCATTCCCTCTGGAATATCCCAACGCAGCTCCTAGAAGAAACGTGTTTCCGACTCGCTGAATCTCAACATAGATTCAACTCTCTTAGGTGAACGAACGCACAGCAGAGCAGTTTCAAGGAAACGTTTCTCCTGAGTTTTAGACGAAGTTTACTGCTGTTTCGTACGTGTGTCCGCATTGGGCTGTAAATGCCGGTTTTGGGATTCTGCACAGAAAGGGTTTGCAAACCGCTGAATGCACACGTGAGTTTACCTCTCTGAGTTGAATGCACACATTGACAACCATTCAGTTAGATAGCTCCGTTTTGGTTTCAGAAGCAGATATTTCTCTGTACAGCCTATTGTCCCATTCACTCGGGAATATCCCAACGCAGCTCCTAGAAGAAACGTGTTTCTGACTCGCTGAAACTCAACATAGATTCAACTCTCTTAGGTGAACGAACGCACAGCAGAGCAGTTTCAAGGAAACGTTTCTCCTGAGTTTTAGACAAAGTTTCCTGCTGTTTAGTACGTATTCCCGCATTGGGCTGGAAATACCGGTTTTGGGATTCTGCACAGAAAGGGTTTGCATAGCGCTGAATCCACACGTGAGTTTAATTCTGTCAGTTGAATGCACACATTGACAACCATTAAGTTAGATAACTCCGTTTTGGTTTTAGAAGCAGATATTTCTCTCAACAGCCTTTGGTCCAATTCCCTCGGGAATATCCCAACGCAGCTCCTAGAAGAAACGTGTTTCTGACTCGCTGAATCTCAACATAGATACAACTCTCTTAGGTGAACGAACGTACAGCACAGCAGTTTCAGGGACACGTTTCTCCTGAGTTTTAGACGAAGTTTACTGCTGTTTCGTACGTATGCCGGCATTGGGCTGGAAATACCGGTTTTGGGATTCTGCACAGAAAGGGTTTGCAAACCGCTGAATCCACACGTCAGTTTAAATCTGTCAGTTGAATGCACACGTTGACAACCATTCAGTTAGAGAGCTCCGTTTTGGTTTTAGAAGCAGATATTTCTCTGTACAGACTCTGGTCCCATTCCCTCGGGAATATCCCAACGCAGCTCCTAGAAGAAACGTGTTTCTGACTCGCTGAATCTCAACATAGATTCAACTCTCTTAGGTGAACGAACGCACAGCAGAGCAGTTTCAAGGAAACGTTTTTCCTGAGATTTAGACGAAGTTTACTGCTGTTTAGTACGTATGCCGGCATTGGGCTGGAAATACCGGTTTTGGGATTCTGCACAGAAAGGGTTTGCAAACCGCCGAATCCACACGTGAGTTTAACTCTGTCAGTTGAATTCACACATTGACAACCATTCAGTTAGATATCTCCGTTTTGGTTTTAGGAGCAGATATTTCTCTGTACAGCCTATGGTCCAATTCACTCGGGAATATCCCAATGCAGCTCCTAGAAGAAACGTGTTTCTGACTCGCTGAATCTCAACATAGATTCAACTCTCTTAGGTGAACGAACGCACAGCAGAGCAGTTTCAAGGAAACGTTTCTCCTGAGTTTTAGGCGAAGTTTCCTGCTGTTTAGTACGTATGCCTGCATTGGGCTGGAAATACCGGTTTTGGGATTCTGCACAGAAAAGGTTTGCAAACCGGTGAATCCACACGTGAGTTTATCTCTGTCAGTTGAGTGCACGCATTGACAACCATTCAGTTAGATAGCTCCGTTTTGGTTTAAGAAGCAGATATTTCTCTATACAGCCTATGGTCCCATACACTCGTGAATATCCCAACGCAGCTCCTAGAAGAAACGTGTTTCTGACTCGCTGAATCTCAACATAGATTCAACTCTCTTAGGTGAACGAACGCACAGCAGAGCAGTTTCAAGGAAACGTTTCCCTGAGTTTTAGACGAAGTTTACTGCTGTTTCGTACCTATGACGGCATTGGGCTGGAAATGCCGGTTTTGGGATTCTGCACAGAACGGGTTTGCAAACCGCTGAATCCATACGTGAGTCTAACACTGTCAGTTGAAAGCACCCATGGACAACCATTCAGTTAAATAGCTCCGTTTTGGTTTTAGAAGCAGATATTTCTCTGTATAGCCTATGGTCCCATTCACTCGGGAATATCCCAACGCAGCTCCTAGAAGAAACGTGTTTCTGACTCGGTGAAACTCAACATAGATTCAATTCTCTTAGGTGAACGAACGCACAGCAGAGCAGTTTCAAGGAATCGTTTCTCCTGAGTTTTAGACAAAGTTTCCTGCTGTTTAGTACGTATGCCGGCATTGGGCTGGAAATACCGGTTTTGGGATTCTGCACAGAAAGGGTTTGCAAACCGCTGAATCCTCATGTCAGTTTAAATCTGTCAGTTGAATGCACACGTTGTCAACCATTCAGTTAGAGAGCTCCGTTTTGGTTTTAGGAGCAGATATTTCTCTGTACAGCCTATGGTCCCATTCCCTCTGGAATATCCCAACGCAGCTCCTAGAAGAAACGTGTTTCCGACTCGCTGAATCTCAACATAGATTCAACTCTCTTAGGTGAAAGAACGCACAGCAGAGCAGTTTCAAGGAAACGTTTCTCCTGAGATTTAGACGAAGTTTACTGCTGTTTAGTACGTATGCCGGCATTGGGCTGGAAATACCGGTTTTGGGATTCTGCACAGAAAGGGTTTGCAAACCGCCGAATCCACACGTGAGTTTAACTCTGTCAGTTGAATTCACACATTGACAATCATTCAGTTAGATAGCTCCGTTTTGGTTTTAGGAGCAGATATTTCTCTGTACAGCCTATGGTCCAATTCACTCGGGAATATCCCAATGCAGCTCCTAGAAGAAACGTGTTTCTGACTCGCTGAATCTCAACATAGATTCAACTCTCTTAGGTGAACGAACGCACAGCAGAGCAGTTTCAAGGAAACGTTTATCCTGAGTTTTAGACGAAGTTTCCTGCTGTTTAGTACGTATGCCGGCATTGGGCTGGAAATACCGGTTTTGGGATCCTGCACAGAAAAGTTTTGTAAACCGCTGAATCCACACGTGAGTTTATCTCTGTCAGTTGAGTGCACGCATAGACAACCATTCAGTTAGATAGCTCCGTTTTGGTTTTAGAAGCAGATATTTCTCTATACAGCCTATGGTCCCATACACTCGGGAATATCCCAACGCAGCTCCTAGAAGAAACGTGTTTCTGACTCGCTGAATCTCAACATAGATTCAACTCTCTTAGGTGAACGAACGCACAGCAAAGCAGTTTCAAGGAAACGTTTCCCTGAGTTTTAGACGAAGTTTACTGCTCTTTCGTACCTATGACGGCATTGGGCTGGAAATGCCGGTTTTGGGATTCTGCACAGAAAGGGTTTGCAAACCGCTGAATCCACACGTGAGTCTAACACTGTCAGTTGAATGCACCCATGGACAAACATTCAGTTAGATAGCTCCGTTTTGGTTTTAGAAGCAGATATTTCTCTGTACAGCTTACGGTCCCATTCCCTCGGGAATATCCCAACGCAGCTCTTAGAAGAAACGTGTTTCTGACTCGCCGAATCTCCACATAGATTCAACTCTCTTAGGTGAACGAACACACAGCAGAGCAGTTTCAGGGAAATGTTTCTCCTGAGTTTTAGACGAAGTTTACTGCTGTTTCGTACGTGTGTCCGCATTGGGCTGTAAATGCCGGTTTTGGGATTCTGCACAGAATGGGTTTGCAAACCGCTGAATGCACACGTGAGTTTACCTCTCTGAGTTGAATGCACACGTTGACAACCATTCAGTTAGATAGCTCCGTTTTGGTTTTAGAAGCAGATATTTCTCTGTACAGCCTATGGTCCCATTCACTCGGGAATATCCCAACGCAGCTCCTAGAAGAAACGTGTTTCTTACTCGCTGAAACTCAACATAGATTCAACTCTCTTAGGTGAACGAACGCACAGCAGAGCAGTTTCAAGGAAACGTTTCTCCTGAGTTTTAGACAAAGTTTCCTGCTGTTTAGTACGTATTCCCAAATTGGGCTGGAAATACCGGTTTTGGGATTCTGCACAGAAAGGCTTTGCAAACCGCTGAATCCACACGTGAGTATAACTCTGTCAGTTGAATGCAGACATTGACAACCATTCAGTTAGATAGCTCCGTTTTGGTTGTAGAAGCAGATGTTTGTCTCTACAGCCTATGGTCCAATTCCCTCGGGAATATCCCAACGCAGCTCCTAGAAGAAACGTGTTTATGACTCGGTGAATCTCAACATAGATTCAGGTCTCTTAGGTGAAGGAACGCACAGCACAGCATTTCAAGGAAACGTTTCTCCTGAGTTTTAGACGAAGTTTCCTGCTGTTTAGTACGTATGCCGGCATTGGGCTGGAAATACCGGTTTTGGGATTCTGCACAGAAAGGGTTTGCAAACCGCTGAATCCACACGTGAGTTTAACTCTGTCACTTGAATGCACACGTTGACAACCATTCAGTTAGCCACCTCCGTTTTGGTTTTAGAAGCAGATATTTCTCTGTACAGCCTATGGTCCCATTCACTCGTGAATATCCCAACGCAGCTCCTAGAAGAAACGTGTTTGTGACTCGCTGAATCTCAACATAGATTCAACTCTCTTAGGTGAACGAACGCACAGCAGATCAGTTTCAAGGAAACGCTTCCCTGAGTTTTAGACGAAGTTTACTGCTGTTTCGTACCTATGCCGGCATTGGGCTGGAAATGCCGGTTTTGGGATTCTGCACAGAAAGGGTTTGCAAACCGCTGAATGCACATGTGAGTCTAACACTGTCAGTTGAATGCACCCATGGACAAACATTCAGTTAGATAGCTCCGTTTTGGTTTTAGAAGCAGATATTTCTCTGTACAGCCTATGGTCCCATTCCCTCGGGAATATCCCAACGCAGCTCTTAGAAGAAACGTGTTTCTGACTCGCCGAATCTCCACATAGATTCAACTCTCTTTGGTGAACGAACGCACAGCAGAGCAGTTTCAAGGAAACGTTTCTTCTGAGTTTTAGACGAAGTTTCCTGCTGTTTAGTACGTATGCCGGCATTGGGCTGGAAATACCGGTTTTGGGATTCTGTACAGAAAGGGTTTGCAAACCGCTGAATCCACACGTGAGTTTATCTCTGTCAGTTGAATGAACACATTGACAACCATTCCGTTAGATAGCTCCGTTTTGGTTTTAAGAGCAGATATTTCTCTGTACAACCTATGGTCCCATTCACTCGGGAATATCCCAACGCAGCTCCTAGAAGAAACGTGTTTCTGACTCGCTGAATCTCAACATAGATTCAACTCTCTTAGGGGAAGGAAAGCACAGCAGAGCCGTTTCAAGGAAACGTTTCTCCTGAGATTTAGACGACCTTTCCTGCTGTTTAGTACGTATGCCGGCATTGGGCTGGAAATACCGGTTTTGGGATTCTGCACAGAAAGGGTTTGCAAACCGCTGAATCCACACGTGAGTATAACTCTGTTAGTTGAATGCAGACATTGACAACCATTCAGTTAGATAGCTCCGTTTTGGTTTTAGAAGCGGATGTTTCTCTCTACAGCCTATGGTCCGATTCCCTCGGGAATATCCCAGCGCAGCTCCTAGAAGAAACGTGTTTATGACTCGGCGAATCTCAACATACATTCAACTCTCTTAGGTGAACGAACGCACAGCACAGCAGTTTCAAGGAAACGTTTCTCCTGAGTTTTAGACGAAGTTTCCTGCTGTTTAGTACGTATGCCGGCATTGGGCTGGAAATACCGGTTTTGGGATTCTGCACAGAAAGGGTTTGCAAACCGCTGAATCCACACGTGAGTCTAACACTGTCAGTTGAATGCACCCATTGACAACCATTCAGTTAGAAAGCTCCGTTTTGGTTTTAGAAGCAGACATTTCTCTGTACAGACTATGGTCCCATTCACTCGGGAATATCCCAACGCAGCTCCTAGAAGAAACGTGTTTCTGACTCGCTGAATATCAACAGAGATTCAACTCTCTTTGGTGAACCAAGGCACAGCAGAGCAGTCTCAACTTAACGTTTCTCCTCAATCTTAGACGAAGTCATACTGCTGTTTCGTACGTATGCTGGCCTTGGGCTGGAAATGATGGTTTCACGATTCTGCACAGAACGGGTTTGCAAACCGCTGAATCCACACGTGAGTTGAACTCTGTCAGTTGAATGCACACATTGACAACCATTCAGTTAGATAGCTCCGTTTTGGGTTTAGAAGCAGATATTTCTCTGTACAGCCTATGGTCCCATTCCCTCGGGAATATCCCAACGCAGCTCCTAGAAGAAACGTGTTTCCGACTCGCTGAATCTCAACATAGATTCAACTCTCTAAGGTGAACGAACGCACAGCAGAGCAGTTTCAAGGAAACGTTTCTCCTGAGATTTAGACGAAGTTTACTGCTGTTTAGTACGTATGCCGGCATTGGGCTGGAAATACCGGTTTTGGGATTCTGCACGGAAAGGGTTTGCAAACCGCTGAATCCACACGTGAGTATAACTCTGTCAGTTGAAAGCAGACATTGACAACCATTCAGTTAGATAGCTCCGTTTTGGTTTTAGAAGCAGATATTTCTCTCTACAGACTATGGTCCAATTCCCTCGGGAGTATCCCAACGCAGCTCCTAGAAGAAACGTGTTTATGACTCGCTGAATCTCAACATAGATTCAACTCTCTTAGGTGAACGAAAGCACAGCACAGCAGTTTCAAGGAAACGTTTCTCCTGAGTTTTAGACGAAGTTTCCTGCTGTTTAGTACGTATGCCGGCATTGGGCTTGAAATACCGGTTTTGGGATTCTGCACAGAAAGGGTTTGCAAACCGCTGAATCCACACGTGAGTTTAACTCTGTCACTTGAATGCACACGTTGACAACCATTCAGTTAGAGACCTCCGTTTTGGTTTTAGAAGCAGATATTTCTCTGTACAGCCTATGGTCCTATTCACTCGGGAATATCCCAACGCAGCTCCTAGAAGAAACGTGTTTCTGACTCGCTGAATCTCAACATAGATTCAACTCTCTTAGGTGAACGAACGCACAGCAGAGCAGTTTCAAGGAAACGTTTCTCCTGAGTTTTAGAGGAAGTTTCCTGCTGTATAGTACGTATGCCAGCATTGGGCTGGAAATACCGGTTTTGGGATTCTGCATAGAAAGGGTTTGCAAACCGCTGAATCCGCAAGTGAGTTTAACTCTGTCACTTGAATGCACACGCTGACAACCATTCAGTTAGAGAGCTCCGTTTTGGTTTTAGATGCAGATATTTCTCTGTACAGCCTATGGTCCCATTCACTCGGAAATAACCCAACGCAGCCCCTAGAAGAAACGTGTTTCTGATTCGCTGAATCTCAACATAGATTCAACTCTCTTAGGTGAACGAACTCACAGCACAGCAGCTTCAGGGAAACGTTTCTCCTGAGTTTTAGACGAAGTTTCCTTCTGTTTAGTACGTATGCCGGCATTCGGCTGGAAATACCGGTTTTGGGAATCTGCACAGAAAGGGTTTGTAAACCGCTGAATCCACACGTGAGTTTAACTCTGTCAGTTGAGTGCACGCATTGACAACCATTCAGTTAGATAGCTCCGTTTTGGTTTTAGGAGCAGATATTTCTCTGTACAGCCTATGTTCCCATTCACTCGGGAATATCCCAATGCAGCTCCTAGAAGAAACGTGTTTGTGACACGCCGAATCTCCACATAGACTCAAGTCTCTTAGGTGAACGAACACACAGCAGAGCAGTTTCAAGGAAACGTTTCTCCTGAGTTTTAGACGAAGTTTACTGCTGTTTCGTACGTATGTCGGCATTGGGATGGAAATGCCGATTTTGGGATTCTGCACAGAAAGGGTTTGCAAACCGCTGAATGCACACGTGAGTTTACCTCTCTGAGTTGAATGCACACATTGAAAACCATTCAGTTAGATAGCTCCATTTTGGTTTTAGAAGCAGATATTTCTCTGTACAGCCTATGGTCCCATTCACTCGTGAATATCCCAACGCAGCGCCTAGAAGAAACGTGTTTCTGGCTCGCTGAATCCCAACATAGATTCAACTCTCTTAGGTGAACGAACGCACAGCAGAGCAGTTTCAAGGAGACGTTTCTCCTGAGTTTTAGACGAAGTTTCCTGCTGTTTAGTACGCATACCGGCATTGGGCTGGAAATATCGGTTTTGGGATCTGCACAGAAAGGGTTTGCAAACCGCTGAATCTTCACGTGAGTTTATCTCTGTCAGGTGAATGTACACATTGACAACCATTCAGTTAGATATCTCCGTTTTGCTTTTAGGAACAGATATTTCTATGTACAGCCTATGGTCCCATTCAATCGGCAATATCCCAATGCAGCTCCTAGAAGAAAAGTGTTTCTGACTCGCTGAATCTCAACATAGATTCAACTATCTTAGTTGAACGAACGCACAGCAGAGCAGTTTCAAGGAAACGTTTCTCCTCAGTTTTAGACGAAGTTTCCTGCTGTTTAGTACGTATGCCGGCATTGGGCTGAAATACCGGTTTTGGGATTCTGCACAGAAAGGGTTGGCAAACCGCTGAATCCACACGTGAGTTTAACTCTGTCAGTTGAATGCACACATTGACAACCATTCAGTTAGATAGCTCCGTTTTGGTTTTAGAAGCAGGTATTTCTCTATAAAGCCTATGGTCCCATTCACTCCAGAATATCCCAACGCAGCTCCTAGAAGAAACGTGTTTCTGACTCGCTGAATCTCAACATGGATTCAAGTCTCTTAGGTGAAGGAACGCACAACAGAACAGTTTCAAGGAAACGTTTCTACTGAGTTTTAGACAAAGTTTATTGCGGTTTGGTATGTATGCTGGCATTGGGCTGGAAAACCGGTTTTGGGATTGTGAACAGAAAGGGTTTGCATACCGCTGAATCCACACGTGAGTTTAACTCTGTCAGTTGAATGCACACATTGACAACCATTCAGTTAGATAGCTCCGTTTTGGTTTTAGGAGCAGATATTTCTCTGTACAGACTATGGTACCATTCAATCGGGAATATCCCAACGCAGCTCCTAGAACAAACGTGTTTCTGACTCGCTGAATCTCAACATAGATTCAACTCTCTTAGGTGAACGAACGCACAGCGGAGCAGTTTCAAGGAAACGTTTCTCCTGAGGTTTACACGACGTTTCCTGCGGTTTAGTTCGTATGCCGGCATTGGGCTGGAAATACCGGTTTTGGGATAATGCACAGAACGGTTTTGCAAACCGCTGAATCCACACGTGAGTTTAACTCTGTCAGTTGAATGAGCACATTGACAACCATTCAGTTAGATAGCTCCGTTTTGGTTTTTGAAGCAGATATTTCTCTGTACAGGGTATGGTCCCATTCACTCGGGAATATCCCAGCACAGCTCCTAGAAGAAACTGGATTCTGACTCGCTGAATCTCAACATAGATTCAACTCTCTTAGGTGAACGAACGCACAGCAGAGCAGTTTCAAGGAAACGTTTCTCCTGAGTTTTAGACGAAGTTTACTGCTGTTTCGTACGTATGCCGGCATTGGGCTGGAAATGCCGTTTTTGGGATTCTGCACAGAAAGGGTTTGTAAACCGCTGAATCCACACTTGAGTTTAACTCCTTCAGATGAAGGAACACCTTGAGAACCATTCAGTTAGTTAGCTCCGTTTTGGTTTTAGAAGCTGATAATTCTCTGTACAGCCTATGGTCCCATTCACTCGGGAGGATCCCAAAGAAGCTCCTAGAAGAAACCTGCTTCTGACTCGCTGAATCTCAACATAGATTCAACTCTCTTAGTTGAACGAAGGCACAGCAGAGTAGTTTGAAGGAAACGTTTCTCCTGAGTTTGAGACGAAGTTTCCTGATCTTTAGAACGTATGCCGGCATTGCGCTGGAAATACCGGTTTGGGATTCTGCACAGAAAGGGTTGGCAAACCGCTGAATCCACACGTGAGTTTAACTCTGTCATTTGAATGCACACATTGACAACCATTCACTTAGATAGCTCCGTTTTGGTTTTAGAAGCAGATATTTCTCGGTACAGCCTATGGTCCCTTTCACTCGGGAATATCCCAACGAAGTTCCTAGAAGAAACCTACTTCTGACTCGCTGAATCTCAACATAGATTCAACTCTCTTAGGTGAACGGACGCACAGGAGAGCAGTTTCAAGGAATCGTTTCTCCTGAGTTTTAGACGAAGTTTCCTACTGTTTCGTACGTATGTCGGCATTGGGCTGGAAATGCCGGTTTTGGGATTCTGCACAGAAAGGGTTTGCAAACCGCTGAATGCACACGTGAGTTTACCTCTCTGAGTTGAATGCACACATTGACAACCATTCAATTAGATAGCTCCGCTTTGGTTTTAGAAGCAGATATTTCTCTGTACAGCCTATGGTCCCATTCCCTCGGGAATATCCCAACGCAGCTCCTAGAAGAAACGTGTTTCTGACTCGCTGAATCTCAACATAGATTCAACTCTCTAAGGTGAACGAACGCACAGCAGAGCAGTTTCAAGGAAACGTTTCTCCTGAGATTTAGACGAAGTTTACTGCTGTTTAGTACGTATGCCGGCATTGGGCTGGAAATACCGGTTTTGGGATTCTGCACAGAAAGGGTTTGCAAACCGCTGAATCCACACGTGAGTATAACTCTGTCACTTGAATGCACACGTTGACAACCATTCAGTTAGAGAGCTCCGTTTTGGTTTTAGAAGCAGATATTTCTCTGTACAGCCTATGGTCCCATTCACTCGGGAATATCCCAACGCAGTCCCTAGAAAAAACATGTTTCTGATTCGCTGAATCTCAACATAGAATCAACTCTCTTAGGTGAACGAACTCACAGCACAGCAGCTTCAGGGAAACGTTTCTCCTGAGTTTTAGACGAAGTTTTCTGCTGTTTAGTACGTATGCCGGCATTGAGCTGGAAATACCGGTTTTGGAATTCTGCACAGAAAGGGTTTGCAAACCGCTGAATCCACAGGTGAGTTTAATTCTGTGAGTTGAATGCAGAGATTGACAACCATTCAGTTAGATAGCTCCGTTTTGGTTTTAGAAGCAGATATTTCTCTGTACAGCCTATGGTCCCATTCACTCGGGAATATCCCAACGCAGCTCCTAGAAGAAACGTGTTTGTGACTCGCTGAATCTCAACATAGATTCAACTCTCTTAGGTTAACGAACGCACAGCAGAGCAGTTTCAAGAAAACGCTTCCCTGAGTTTTAGACGAAGTCTACTGCTGTTTCGTAACTATGCCGGCATTGGGCTGGAAATGCCGGTTTTGGGATTCTGCACAGAAAGGGTTTGCCAACCGCTGAATCCACACGTGAGTCTAACACTGTCTGTTGAATGCACCCATGGACAACCATTCAGTTAGATAGCTCCGTTTTGGTTTTAGGAGCAGATATTTCTCTGTACAGCCTATGTTCCCATTCACTCGGGAATATCCCAATGCAGCTCCTAGAAGAAACGTGTTTCTGACACGCCGAATCTCCACATAGATTCAACTCTCTTAGGTGAACGAACACACCGCAGAGCAGTTTCAAGGAAACGTTTCTCCTGAGTTTTAGACGAAGTTTACTGCTGTTTCGTACGTATGTCGGCATTGGGCTGGAAATGCCGGTTTTGGGATTCTGCACAGAAAGGGTTTGCAAACCGCTGAATGCACACGTGAGTTTACCTCTCTGAGTTGAATGCACACATTGACAACCATTCAGTTAGATAGCTCCGTTTTGGTTTTAGAAGCAGATATTTCTCTCTACAGCCTATGGTCCCATTCACTCGTGAATATCCCAACGCAGCTCCTAGAAGAAACGTGTTTCTGACTCGCTGAATCCCAACATAGATTCAACTCTCTTAGGTGAACGAACCCACAGAAGAGCAGTTTCAAGGAAACGTTTCTCCTGAGTTTTAGACGAAATTTACTGCTGTTTCGTACGTATGCCGGTATTGGTCTGAAATTGCCGTTTTTGGGATACTGCAAAGAAAGGGTTTGCAAAACGCTGAATCCACACGTGAGTTTAACTCTGTCAGGTAAATGCAGACATTGACAACCATTCAGTTAGTTAGCTCCGTTTTGGTTTTAGAAGCAGATATTCCTCTCTACAGCCTATGGTCCAATTCCCTCGGGAATATCGCAACCCAGCTCCTAGAAGAAACGTGTTTCTGACTCGCTGAATCTCAACATAGTTTCAATTCTCTTAGGTGAACGAACGCACAGCAGAGCAGTTTCAAGGAAGCGTTTCTCCTGAGTTTTAGACGAAGTTTCCTGCTGTATAGTACGTATGCCGGCACTGGGCTGGAAATACCGGTATTGGGATTCTGCACAGAAAGGGTCTGCAAACCGCTGAATCCACAGGTGAGTTTAACTCTGTGAGTTGAATGAAAACATTGACAACCATTCAGTTAGATAGCTCCGTTTTGGTTTTAGAAGCAGATATTGCTCTGTACAGCCTATGGTCCCATTCACTCGGGAATATCCCAACGCAGCGCCTAGATGAAACGTGTTTCTGACTCGCAGAATCTCAACATAGATTCAACTCTCTTAGGTGAACGAACACACGGCAGAGCAATTTCAAGGAAACGTTTCTCCTGAGTTTTAGACGAAATTTACTGCGCTTTAGTACGTATGGCGGCATTGGGCTGGAAATACCGGTTTTAGGATTCTGCACAGAAAGGGTTTGCAAACCCCTGAATCCACACGTGAGATTAACTCTGTCAGTTGAATGCACACATTGACAACCATTCAGTTAGTTAGCTCCGTTTTGGTTTTAGAAGCAGATATTTCTCTGTACAGACTATGGTCCAGTTCACTCAGGAATATCCCAGCGCAGCTCCCAGAAGAATCGTGTTTCTGAATAGCTGAATCTCAACATAGATTCAACTCTCTTAGGTGAACGGACTCACAGGAGAGCAGTTTCAAGGAAACATTTCTCCTGAGTATTAGACGAAGTTTACTGCTGTTTAGTACGTATGCCGGCATTGGGATGAAAATACCGGTTTTGGGATTCTGCACAGAAAGGGTTTGCAAACCGCTGAATGCACACGTGAGTTTAACTCTATCAGTGGAATGCACACTTTGACAACCATTAAGTTATATAGCTCCGTTTTGGCTTTAGGAGTTGATATATCTCTGTACAGCCTATGGTCCCATTCACTCGGGAATATCCCTACGCAGCTCCTAGAAGAAACGTGTTTCTGACTCGCTGAATCTCAACATAGATTCAACTCCATTACGTGAACAAACGCACAGCAGAGCAGTTTTAAGGAAACGTTTCTCCTGAGTTTTAGACGAAGTCAGACTGCTGTTTCGTACGTATGCCGGCATTGGGCTGGAAATGCCGGCTTCGGGATTCTGCACAGAAAGGGTTTGCAAACCGCTGAATCCACACGTGAGTTTACCTCTGTCAGTTGAATGCACACATTGACAACCATTCAGTTAGACAGCTCCGTTTTGGTTTTAGAAGCAGATATTTCTCTGTACAGCATATGGTCCCATTCACTCGGGAATATCCCAACGCAGCTCCTAGAAGAAACGTGTTTCTGACTCACTGAATCTCAACATAGATACAACTCTCTTAGGTGAACGAACGCACAGCAGAGCAGTTTCTAGGAAACGATTCTCCTGAGTTTTAGACGAAGTTTCCTGCTCTTTAGTACGTATGGCGTCATTGGGCTGGAAATACCGGTTTTGGGATTCTGCACAGAAAGGGTTTGCAAACCGCTGAATCCACACGTGAGTTTACCTCTGTCAGTTGAATGCACACATTGACAACCATTCAGTTAGAAAGCTCCGTTTTGGGTTTAGAAGCAGATATTTCTCTCTACAGACTATGGTCCCATTCCCTCGGGAATATCCCAACGCAGCTCCTAGAAGAAACGTGTTGCCGACTCGCTGAATCTCAACATAGATTCAACTCTCTACGGTGAACGAACGCACAGCAGAGCAGTATCAAGGAAACGTTTCTCCTGAGATTTAGACGAAGTTTACTGCTGTTTAGTACGTATGCCGGCATTGGGCTGGAAATACCGGTTTTGGGATTCTGCACAGAAAGGGTTTGCAAACCGCTGAATCCACACGTGAGTATAACTCTGTCAGTTGAAAGCAGACATTGACAACCATTCAGTTAGACAGCTCCGTTTTGGTATTAGAAGCAGATATTGCTCTGTACAGCCTATGGTCCCATTCACTCGGGAATATCCCAACGCAGCGCCTAGATGAAACGTGTTTCTGACTCGCAGAATCTCAACATAGATTCAACTCTCTTAGGTGAACGAACACACGGCAGAGCAGTTTCAAGGAAACGTTTCTCCTGAGTTTTAGACGAAGTTTACTGCGCTTTAGTACGTATGGCGGCATTGGGCTGGAAATACCGGTTTTGGGATTCTGCACAGAAAGGGTTTGGAAACTGCTGAATCCACACGTGAGTTTAACTCTGTCAGTTGAATGAGCACTTTGACAACCATTCAGTTAGATAGCTCCGTTTTGGTTTTTGAAGCAGATATTTCTCTGTACAGGGTATGGTCCCATTCTCTCGGGAATATCCCAGCACAGCTCCTAGAAGAAACTGGATTCTGACTCGCTGAACCTCAACATAGATTCAACTCTCTTAGGTGAACGAACGCACAGCAGAGCAGTTTCAAGGAAACGTTTCTCCTGAGTTTTAGACGAAGTTTACTGCTGTTTCGTACGTATGCCGGCATTGGGCTGGAAATGACGTTTTTCGATTCTGCACAGAAAGGGTTTGTAAACCGCTGAATCCACACTTGAGTTTAACTCCTTCAGATGAAGGAACACATTGAGAACCATTCAGTTAGTTAGCTCCGTTTTGGTTTTAGAAGCTGATAATTCTCTGTACACCCTATGGTCCCATTCACTCGGGAAGATCCCAACGAAGCTCCTAGTAGAAACCTGCTTCTGACTCGCTGAATCTCAACATAGATTCAACTCTCTTAGTTGAACGAAGGCACAGCAGAGCAGTTTGAAGGAAACGTTTCTCCTGAGTTTGAGACGAAGTTTCCTGCCCTTTAGTACGTATGCCGGCATTGCGCTGGAAATACCGGTTTTGGGATTCTGCACAGAAAGGGTTTGGAAACCGCTGAATCCACACGTGAGATTAACTCTGTCATTTGAATGCACACATTGACAACCATTCACTTAGATAGCTCCGTTTTGGTTTTAGAAGCAGATATTTCTCGGTACAGCCTATGGTCCCTTTCACTCGGGAATATCCCAACGCAGCTCCTAGAAGAAACGTGTTTGTGACTCGCTGAATCTCAACATAGATTCAACTCTCTTAGGTGAACGGACGCACAGGAGAGCAGTTTCAAGGAATCGTTTCTCCTGAGTTTTAGACGAAGTTTCCTGCTGTTTCGTACGTATGTCGGCATTGGCTGGAAATGCCGGTTTTGGGATTCTGCACAGAAAGGGTTTGCAAACCGCTGAAGGCACACGTGAGTTTACCTCTCTGAGTTGAATGCACACATTGACAACCATTCAGTTAGATAGCTCCGCTTTGGTTTTAGAAGCAGATATTTCTCTGTACAGCCTATGGTCCCATTCACTCGGGAATATCCCAACGCAGCTCTTAGAAGAAACGTGTTTCTGTCTCGCTGAATCTCAACATAGATTCAACTCTCTTAGGTGAACGAACCCACAGCAGAGCAGTTTCAATGAAACCTTTCTCCTGAGTTTTAGACGAAGTTTACTGCTGTTTCGTACCTATTCCGGCATTGGGCTGGAAATACCGGTTTTGGGATTCTGTACAGAAAGGGTTTGCAAACGCTGAATCCACACGTGAGTCTAACACTGTCAGTTGAATGCACCCATTGACAACCATTCAGTTAGAAAGCTCCGTTTTGGTTTTAGAAGCAGATATTTCTCTGTACAGACTATGGTCCCATTCACTCGGGAATATCCCAACGCAGCTCCTAGAAGAAACGTGTTTCTGACTCGGTGAATCTCAACAGAGATTCAACTCTCTTTGGTGAACAAAGGCACAGCAGAGCAGTCTCAACTAAACGTTTCTCCTCAATCTTAGACGAAGTCATACTGCTGTTTCGTACGTATGCTGGCATTGGGCTGGAAATGATGGTTTCGCGATTCTGCACAGAAAGGGTTTGCAAACCGCTGAATCCACACGTGAGTTGAACTCTGTCAGTTGAATGCACACAGTGACAACCATTCAGTTAGAAAGCTCCGTTTTGGGTTTAGAAGCAGATATTTCTCTGTACAGCCTATGGTCCCATTCCCTCGGGAATATCCCAACGCAGCTCCTAGAAGAAACGTGTTTCCGACTCGCTGAATCTCAACATAGATTCAACTCTCTACGGTGAACGAACGCACAGCAGAGCAGTTTCAAGGAAACGTTTCTCCTGAGATTTAGACGAAGTTTACTGCTGTTTAGTACGTATGCCGGCATTGGGCTGGAAATACCGGTTTTGGGATTCTGCACAGAAAGGGTTTGCAAACCGCTGAATCCACACGTGAGTATAACTCTGTCAGTAGAAAGCAGACATTGACAACCATTCAGTTAGATAGCTCCGTTTTGGTTTTAGAAGCAGATATTTCTCTCTACAGCCTATGGTCCAGTTCCCTCGGGAATATCCCAACGCAGCTCCCAGAAGAAACGTGTTTATGACTCGCTGAATCTCAACATAGATTCAACTCTCTTAGGTGAACGAACGCACAGCACAGCAGTTTCAAGGAAACGTTTCTCCTGAGTTTTAGACGAAGTTTCCTGCTGTTTAGTACGTATTCCGGCATTGGGCTGGAAATACCGGTTTTGGGATTCTGCACAGAAAGTGTTTGCAAACCGCTGAATCCACACGTGAGTTTAACTCTGTCACTTGAATGCACACGTTGACAACCATTCAGTTAGAGACCTCCGTTTTGGTTTTAGAAGCAGATATTTCTCTGTACAGCATATGGTCCCATTCACTCGGGAATATCCCAACGCAGCCCCTAGAAGAAACGTTTTTCTGACTCGCTGAATCTCAACATAGATTCAACTCTCTTAGGTGAACGAACGCACAGCAGAGCAGTTTCAAGGAAACGTTTCTCCTGAGTTTTAGACGATGTTTCCTGCTGTATAGTACGTATGCCAGCATTGGGCTGGAAATACTGGTTTTGGGATTCTGCACAGTAAGGGTTTGCAAACCGCTGAATCCGCAAGTGAGTTTAACTCTGTCACTTGAATGCACACGTTGACAACCATTCAGTTAGAGAGCTCCGTTTTGGTTTTAGAAGCAGATATTTCTCTGTACAGCCTATGGTCCAATTCACTCGGGAATATCCCAACGCAGCCCCTAGAAAAAACGTGTTTCTGATTCGCTGAATCTCAACATAGATTCAACTCTCTTAGGTGAACGAACTCACAGCACAGCAGCTTCAGGGAAACGTTTCTCCTGAGTTTTAGACGAAGTTTCCTGCTGTTTATTACGTATGCCGGCATTGGACTGGAAATACCGGATTTGGGATTCTGCACAGAAAGGGTTTGGAAACCGGTGAATCCACACGTGAGATTAACTCTGTCAGTTGAGTGCACGCATTGACAAACATTCAGTTAGATAGCTCCTTTTTGGTTTTAGAAACAGATATTTCTCTGTACAGCCTATGGTCACATTCACTCGGGAATATCCCAACGCAGCTCCTAGAAGAAACGTGTTTCTGACTCGCTGAATCTCAACAGAGTTTCAACTCTCTTTGGTGAACCAACGCACAGCAGAGCAGTCTCAACTCAACGTTTCTCCTCAATCTTAGACGAAGACATACTGCTGTTTCGTACGTATGCTGGCATTGGGCTGGAAATGACGGTTTCGCGATTCTGCACAGAAAGGGTTTGCAAACCGCTGAATCCGCACGTGAGTTGAACTCTGTCATTTGAATGCACACTTTGACAACCATTCAGTTAGATAGCTCCGTTTTGGTTTTAGAAGCAGATATTTCTCTGTACAGCCTATGGTCCCATTCACTCGGGAATATACCAACGCAGCTCCTAGAAGAAACGTGTTTCTGACTCGCTGAATCTCAACATAGATTCAAATCTCTTAGGTGAACGAACGCACAGCAGAGCAGTTTCAAGGAATCGTTTCTCCTGAGTTTTAGACGAAGTTTACTGCTGTTTAGTGCGTATGCCGGCATTGGGCTGGAAATACCGGTTTTGGGATTCTGCACAGAAAGGTTTTGCAAACCGCTGAATCCACACGTGAGTTTAACTCTGTCAGTTGAATGCACACATTGACAACCATTCAGTTAGATAACTCCGTTTTGGGTTTAGAAGCAGATATTTCTCTGTACAGCCTACGGTCACATTCCCTCTGGAATATCCCAACGCAGCTCCTAGAAGAAACGTGTTTCCGACTCGCTGAATCTCAACATAGATTCAACTCTCTAAGGTGAGCGAACGCACAGCAGAGCAGTTTCAAGGAAACGTTTCTCCTGAGATTTAGACGAAGTTTACTGCTGTTTAGTACGTATGCCGTCATTGGGCTGGAAATACCGGTTTTGGGATTCTGCACAGAAAGGGTTTGCAAATCGCTGAATCCACACGTGAGTATAACTCTGTCAGTTGAGTGCAGACATTGACAACCATTCAGTTAGATAGCTCCGTTTTGGTTTTAGAAGCAGATATTTCTCTCTACAGCCTATGGTCCAATTCCCTCGGGAATATCCCAACGCAGCTCCTAGAAGAAACGTGTTTATGACTCGGTGAATCTCAACATAGATTCAACTCTCTTAGGTGAACGAACGCACAGCACAGCAGTTTCAAGGAAACGTTTCTCCTGAGTTTTACACGAAGTTTCCTGGTGTTTAGTACGTATGCTGGCATTGGGCTGGAATTACCGGTTTTGGGATTCTGCACAGAAAGGGTTTGCAAACCGCTGAATCCACAAGTGAGTTTACCTCTGTCACTTGAATGCACACGTTGACAACCATTCAGTTAGAGAGCTCCGTTTTGGTTTTAGAAGCAGATATTTCTCTGTACAGCCTATGGTCCCATTCACTCGAGAATATCCCAACGCAGCACCTAGAAGAAACGTGTTTCTGACTCGCTGAATCTCAACATAGATTCATCTCTCTTAGGTGAACGAACGCACAGCAGAGCAGTTTCAAGGAGACGTTTGTCCTGAATTTTAGACGAAGTTTACTGCTGTTTCGTACGTATGTCGGCATTGGGCTGGAATTGCCGGCTTTGGGATTCTGCACAGAAAGGGTTTGCAAACCGCTGAATGCACACGTGAGATTACCTCTCTGAGTTGAATGCACACATTGACAACCATTCAGTTAGAGAGCTCCGTTTTGGTTTTAGAAGCAGATATTTCTCTGTACAGCCTATGTTCCCATTCACTCGGGAATATCCCAACACAGCTCCTAGAAGAAACGTGTTTCTGACTCGCTGAATCTCAACATAGATTCAACTCTCTTAGGTGAACGAACCCACAGCAGAGCAGTTTCAAGGAAACGTTTCTCCTGAGTTTTAGACGAAGTTTACTGCTGTTTCATACCTATTCCGGCATTGCGCTGGAAATGCCGGTTTTGGGATTCTGCACAGAAAGGGTTTGCAAACCGCTGAATCCACACGTGAGTCTAAAACTGTCCGTTGAATGCACACATTGACAACCATTCAGTTAGATAGCTCCGTTTTGGGTTTAGAAGCAGATATTTCTCTGTACAGAATATGGTCCCATTCCCTCGGGAATATCCCAACGCAGCTCCTAGAAGAAACGTGTTTCTGATTCGCTGAAACTCAACATAGATTCAGCTCTCTTAGGTGCACGAACGCACAGCAGAGCAGTTTCAAGGAAACGTTTCTCCTGAGTTTTAGACAAAGTTTCAGCTGTTTAGTACGTACTCCCACATTGGGCTGGAAATACCGGTTTTGGGATTCTGCACAGAAAGGGTTTGCAAACCGCTGAATCCACACGTGAGTTTAACTCTGTCAGTTGAATGCAGACATTGACAACCATTCAGTTAGATAGCTCCGTTTTGGTTTTAGAAGTAGATATTTGTCTCTACAGCCTATGGTCCAATTCCCTCGGGAATATCCCAACGCAGCTCCTAGAAGAAACGTGTTTCTGACTCGCTGAATCTCAACATAGATTCAATTCTCTTAGGTGAACGAACGTACAGCACAGCAGTTTCAGGGAAACGTTTCTCCTGTGTTTTAGACGAAGTTTACTGCTGTTTAGTACGTATGCCGGCATTGGGCTGGAAACACCGGTTTTGGGATTCTGCACAGAAAGGGTTTGCAAACCGCTGAACCCACACGTCAGTTTAAAATTGTCAGTTGAATGCACACGTTGACAACCATTCCGTTAGAGAGCTCCATTTTGGTTTTAGAAGCAGATATTTCTCTGTACAGCCTATGGTCCCATTCCCTCGGGAATATCCCAACGCAGCTCCTAGAAGAAACGTGTTTCCGACTCGCTGAATCTCAACATAGATTCAACTCTCTAAGGTGAACGAACGCACAGCAGAGCTGTTTCAAGGAAACGTTTCTCCTGAGTTTTAGACGAAGTTTACTGCTGTTTCGTACGTATGCCGGTATTGGTCTGAAATTGCCGTTTTTGGGATACTGCAAAGAAAGGGTTTGCAAAACGCTGAATCCACACGTGAGTTTAACTCTGTCAGTTAAATGCAGACATTGACAACCATTCAGTTAGATAGCTCCGTTTTGGTTTTAGAAGCAGATATTTCTCTGTACAGACTATGGACCCATTCACTCGGGAATATCCCAACGCAGCTCCTAGAAGAAACGTGTTTCTGACTCGCTGAATCTCAACAGAGATTCAACTCTCCTTGGTGAACCAACGCACAGCAGAGCAGTCTCAACTAAATGTTTCTCCTCAATCTTAGACGAAGTCATACTGCTGTTTAGTACGTATGCTGGCATTGGGCTGGAAATGCCGGTTTTGCGATTCTGCACAGAAAGGGTTTGCAAACCGCTGAATCCACACGTGAGTATAACTCTATCAGTTGAATGCAGACATTGACAACCATTCAGTTAGATAGCTCCGTTTTGGTTTTAGAAGCAGATATTTCTCTGTACAGCCTATGGTCCAATTCCCTCGGGAATATCCCAACGCAGCTCCTAGAAGAAACGTGTTTATGACTCGGTGAATCTCAACATAGATTCAACTCTCTTAGGTGAACGAACGCACAGCACAGCAGTTTCAAGGAAACGTTTCTCCTGAGTTTTAGACGAAGTTTCCTGCTGTTTAGTACATATGCCGGCATTGGGCTGGAAATACCGGTTTTGGGATTCTGCACAGAAAGGGTTTGCAAACCGCTGAATCCACACGTTAGTTTACCTCTGTCACTTGAATGCACACGTTGACAACCATTCAGTTAGAGAGCTCCGTATTTGTTTTAGAAGCAGATATTTCTCTGTATACCCTATGGTCCCTTTCATTCGGGAATATTCCAACGCAGCCCCTAGAAGAAACGTGTTTCTGATTCGCTGAATCTCAAGACAGATTCAACTCTCTTAGGTGAACGAACGCACAGTAGAGCAGTTTCAAGGAAACGTTTCCCTGAGTTTTAGACGAAGTTTCCTGCTGTTTCGTACCTATGCCGGCATTGGGCTGGAAATGCCGGTTTTGGGATTCTGCACAGAAAGGGTTTGCAAACTGCTGAATCCACACGTGAGTTTAACTCTCTCAGCTGAATGCACACATTGACAACCATTCAGTTAGATAGCTCCATTTTGGTTTTAGAAGCAGATATTTCTCTGTACAGCCTATGTTCCCATTCACTCGAGAATATCCCAACGCAGCTCCTAGAAGAAACGTGTTTCTGACTCGCTGAATCTCAACATAGATTCAACTCTCTTAGGTGAAGGAACGCACAGCAGAGCAGTTTCAAGGAAACGTTTCCCTGAGTTTTAGACGAAGTTTCCTGCTGTTTCGTACCTATGCCGGCATTGGGCTGGAAATGCCGGTTTTGGGATTCTGCACAGAAAGGGTTTGCAAACCGCTGAATCCACACGTGAGTCTAACACTGTCAGTTGAATGCACCCATGGACAAACATTCAGTTATATAGCTCCGTTTTGGTTTTAAAAGCAGATATTTCTCTGTAAAGCCTTTTGTCCCATTCCCTCGGGAATATCCGAACGCAGGTCTTAGAAGAAACGTGTTTCTGTGTCGCCGAATCTCCACATAGATTCAACTCTCTTAGGTGAACGCACGCACAGCAGAGCAGTTTCAAGGAAACGTTTCCCCTGAGTTTTAGACGAAGATTACTGCTGTTTCGTACCTATTACGGCATTGGGCTGGAAATGCCGGTTTTGGGATTCTGCACAGAAAGGGTTTGCAAACAGCTGAATGCACACGTGAGTTTACCTCTCTGAGTTGAATGCTCACATTGACAACCATTCAGTTAGATAGCTCCGTTTTGGTTTTAGAAGCAGATATTTCTCTCTACAGACTATGGTCCCATTCACTCGGGAATATCCCAACGCAGCTCCTAGAAGAAACGTGTTTCTGACTCGCTGAATCTCAACATGGATTAAACTCTCTTAGGTGAACGAACCCAGAGCAGAGCAGTTTCAAGGAAACGTTTCTCCTGAGATTTAGACGAAGTTTACTGCTGTTTAGTACGTATGCCGGCATTGGGCTGGAAATACCGGTTTTGGGATTCTGCACAGAAAGGGTTTGCAAACCGCCGAATCCACACGTGAGTTTAACTCTGTCAGTTGAATTCACACATTGACAACCATTCAGTTAGATAGCTCCGTTTTGGTTTTAGGAGCAGATATTTCTCTGTACAGCCTATGGTCCAATTCACTCGGGAATATCCCAATGCAGCTCCTGGAAGAAACGTGTTTCTGACTCGCTGAATCTCAACATAGATTCAACTCTCTTAGGTGAACGAACGCACAGCAGAGCAGTTTCAAGGAAACGTTTCTCCTGAGTTTTAGACGAAGTTTCCTGCTGTTTAGTACGTATGCCGGCATTGGGCTGGAAATACCGGTTTTGGGATTCTGCACAGAAAAGTTTTGCAAACCTCTGAATCCACACGTGAGTTTATCTCTGTCAGTTGAGTGCACGCATTGACAACCATTCAGTTAGATAGCTCCGTTTTGGTTTTAGAAGCAGATATTTCTCTGTACAGCTTACGGTCCCATTCCCTCGGGAATATCCCAACGCAGCTCTTAGAAGAAACGTTTTTCTGACTCGCCGAATCTCCACATAGATTCAACTCTCTTAGGTGAACGAACACACAGCAGAGCAGTTTCAAGGAAACGTTTCTCCTGAGTTTTAGACGAAGTTTACTGCTGTTTCGTACGTGTGTCCGCATTGGGCTTTAAATGCCGGTTTTGGGATTCTGCACAGAAAGGGTTTGCAAACCGGTGAATCCACACGTGAGTCTAACACTGTCAGTTGAAAGCACCCATGGACAACCATTCAGTTAGATAGCTCCGTTTTGGTTTTAGAAGCAGATATTTCTCTGTACAGCCTATGGTCCCATTCACTCGGGAATATCCCAACGCAGCTCCTAGAAGAAACGTGTTTCTGACTCGCTGAATCTCAACAGAGTTTCAACTCTCTTTGGTGAACCAACGCACAGCAGAGCAGTCTCAACTAAACGTTTCTCCTCAATCTTAGACGAAGACATACTGCTGTTTCGTACGTATGCTGGCATTGGGCTGGAAATGACGGTTTCGCGATTCTGCACAGAAAGGGTTTGCAAACCGCTGAATCCACACGTGAGTTGAACTCTGTCATTTGAAAGCACACATTGACAACCATTCAGTTAGATAGCTCCGTTGTGGTTTTAGAAGCAGATATTTCTCTGTACAGCCTATGGTCCCATTCACTCGGGAATATACCAACGCAGCTCCTAGAAGAAACGTGTTTCTGACTCGCTGAATCTCAACATAGATTCAAATCTCTTAGGTGAACCAACGCACAGCAGAGCAGTTTCAAGGAATCGTTTCTCCTGAGTTTTAGACGAAGTTTACTGCTGTTTAGTGCGTATGCCGGCATTGGGCTGGAAATACCGGTTTTGGGATTCTGCACAGAAAGGTTTTGCAAACCGCTGAATCCACACGTGAGTTTAACTCTGTCAGTTGAATGCACACATTGACAACCATTCAGTTAGATAGCTCCGTTTTGGGTTTAGAAGCAGATATTTCTCTGTACAGCCTACGGTCACATTCCCTCTGGAATATCCCAACGCAGCTCCTAGAAGAAACGTGTTTCCGACTCGCTGAATCTCAACATAGATTCAACTCTCTAAGGTGAGCGAACGCACAGCAGAGCAGTTTCAAGGAAACGTTTCTCCTGAGATTTAGACGAAGTTTACTGCTGTTTAGTACGTATGCCGTCATTGGGCTGGAAATACCGGTTTTGGGATTCTGCACAGAAAGGGTTTGCAAATCGCTGAATCCACACGTGAGTATAACTCTGTCAGTTGAATGCAGACATTGACAACCATTCAGTTAGATAGCTCCGTTTTGGTTTTAGAAGCAGATATTTCTCTCTACAGCCTATGGTCCAATTCCCTCGGGAATATCCCAACGCAGCTCCTAGAAGAAACGTGTTTATGACTCGGTGAATCTCAACATAGATTCAACTCTCTTAGGTGAACGAACGCACAGCACAGCAGTTTCAAGGAAACGTTTCTCCTGAGTTTTACACGAAGTTTCCTGGTGTTTAGTACGTATGCCGGCATTGGGCTGGAATTACCGGTTTTGGGATTCTGCACAGAAAGGGTTTGCAAACCGCTGAATCCACAAGTGAGTTTACCTCTGTCACTTGAATGCACACGGTGACAACCATTCAGTTAGAGAGCTCCGTTTTGGTTTTAGAAGCAGATATTTCTCTGTACAGCCTATGGTCCCATTCACTCGAGAATATCCCAACGCAGCACCTAGAAGAAACGTGTTTCTGACTCTCTGAATCTCAACATAGATTCAAATCTCTTAGGTGAACGAACGCACAGCAGAGCAGTTTCAAGGAGACGTTTGTCCTGAATTTTAGACGAAGTTTACTGCTGTTTCGTACGTATGTCGGCATTGGGCTGGAATTGCCGGCTTTGGGATTCTGCACAGAAAGGGTTTGCAAACCGCTGAATGCACACGTGAGATTACCTCTCTGAGTTGAATGCACACATTGACAACCATTCAGTTAGATAGCTCCGTTTTGGTTTTAGAAGCAGATATTTCTCTGTACAGCCTATGGTCCCATTCACTCGGGAATATCCCAACACAGCTCCTAGAAGAAACGTGTTTCTGACTCGCTGAATCTCAACATAGATTCAACTCTCTTAGGTGAACGAACCCACAGCAGAGCAGTTTCAAGGAAACGTTTCTCCTGAGTTTTAGACGAAGTTTACTGCTGTTTCATACCTATTCCGGCATTGCGCTGGAAATGCCGGTTTTGGGATTCTGCACAGAAAGGGTTTGCAAACCGCTGAATCCACACGTGAGTCTAAAACTGTCCGTTGAATGCACACATTGACAACCATTCAGTTAGATAGCTCCGTTTTGGGTTTAGAAGCAGATATTTCTCTGTACAGAATATGGTCCCATTCCCTCGGGAATATCCCAACGCAGCTCCTAGAAGAAACGTGTTTCTGATTCGCTGAAACTCAACATAGATTCAGCTCTCTTAGGTGCACGAACGCACAGCAGAGCAGTTTCAAGGAAACGTTTCTCCTGAGTTTTAGACAAAGTTTCAGCTGTTTAGTACGTACTCCCACATTGGGCTGGAAATACCGGTTTTGGGATTCTGCACAGAAAGGGTTTGCAAACCGCTGAATCCACACGTGAGTTTAACTCTGTCAGTTGAATGCAGACATTGACCACCATTCAGTTAGATAGCTCCGTTTTGGTTTTAGAAGTAGATATTTGTCTCTACAGCCTATGGTCCAATTCCCTCGGGAATATCCCAACGCAGCTCCTAGAAGAAACGTGTTTCTGACTCGCTGAATCTCAACATAGATTCAATTCTCTTAGGTGAACGAACGTACAGCACAGCAGTTTCAGGGAAACGTTTCTCCTGTGTTTTAGACGAAGTTTACTGCTGTTTAGTACGTATGCCGGCATTGGGCTGGAAACACCGGTTTTGGGATTCTGCACAGAAAGGGTTTGCAAACCGCTGAACCCACACGTCAGTTTAAAATTGTCAGTTGAATGCACACGTTGACAACCATTCCGTTAGAGAGCTCCATTTTGGTTTTAGAAGCAGATATTTCTCTGTACAGCCTATGGTCCCATTCCCTCGGGAATATCCCAACGCAGCTCCTAGAAGAAACGTGTTTCCGACTCGCTGAATCTCAACATAGATTCAATTCTCTAAGGTGAACGAACGCACAGCAGAGCTGTTTCAAGGAAACGTTTCTCCTGAGTTTTAGACGAAGTTTACTGCTGTTTCGTACGTATGCCGGTATTGGTCTGAAATTGCCGTTTTTGGGATATTGCAAAGAAAGGGTTTGCAAAACGCTGAATCCACACGTGAGTTTAACTCTGTCAGTTGAATGCAGACATTGACAACCATTCAGTTAGATAGCTCCGTTTTGGTTTTAGAAGCAGATATTTCTCTGTACAGCCTATGGTCCCATTCACTCGAGAATATCCCAACGCAGCTCCTAGAAGAAACGTGTTTCTGACTCGCTGAATCTCAACATAGATTCAACTCTCTTAGGTGAACGAACGCACAGCAGAGCAGTTTCAAGGAAACGTTTCCCTGAGTTTTAGACGAAGTTTCCTGCTGTTTCGTACCTATGCCGGCATTGGGCTGGAAATGCCGGTTTTGGGATTCTGCACAGAAAGGGTTTGCAAACCGCTGAATCCACACGTGAGTCTAACACTGTCAGTTGAATGCACCCATGGACAAACATTCAGTTAGATAGCTCCGTTTTGGTTTTAAAAGCAGATATTTCTCTGTAAAGCCTATTGTCCCATTCCCTCGGGAATATCCGAACGCTGGTCTTAGAAGAAACGTGTTTCTGTGTCGCCGAATCTCCACATAGATTCAACTCTCTTAGGTGAACGTACGCACAGCAGTGCAGTTTCAAGGAAACGTTTCCCGTGAGTTTTAGACGAAGATTACTGCTGTTTCGTACCTATTCCGGCATTGGGCTGGAAATGCCGGTTTTGGGATTCTGCACAGAAAGGGTTTGCAAACAGCTGAATGCACACGTGAGTTTACCTCTCTGAGTTGAATGCTCACATTGACAACCATTCAATTAGATAGCTCCGTTTTGGTTTTAGAAGCAGATATTTCTCTCTACAGACTATGGTCCCATTCACTCGGGAATATCCCAACGCAGCTCCTAGAAGAAACGTGTTTCTGACTCGCTGAATCTCAACATGGATTAAACTCTCTTAGGTGAACGAACCCAGAGCAGAGCAGTTTCAAGGAAACGTTTCTCCTGAGTTTTAGACGAAGTTTACTGCTGTTTCGTACCTATTCCGGCATTGGGCTGGAAATGCCGGTTTTGGGATTATGCACAGAAAGGGTTTGCAAACCGCTGAATCCACACGTGAGTCTAACACTGTCAGTTGAAAGTACCCATGGACAACCATTCAGTTAGATAGCTCCGTTTTGGTTTTAGAAGCAGATATTTCTCTGTACAGCCTATGGTCCCATTCACTCGGGAATATCCCAACGCAGCTCCTAGAAGAAACGTGTTTCCGACTCGCTGAATCTCAACATAGATTCAACTCTCTAAGGTGAACGAACGCACAGCAGAGCAGTTTCAAGGAAACGTTTCTCCTGAGATTTAGACGAAGTTTACTGCTGTTTAGTACGTATGCCGGCATTGGGCTGGAAATACCGGTTTTGGGATTCTGCACAGAAAGGGTTTGCAAACCGCCGAATCCACACGTGAGTTTAACTCTGTCAGTTGAATTCACACATTGACAACCATTCAGTTAGATAGCTCCGTTTTGGTTTTAGGAGCAGATATTTCTCTGTACAGCCTATGGTCCAATTCACTCGGGAATATCCCAATGCAGCTCCTGGAAGAAACGTGTTTCTGACTCGCTGAATCTCAACATAGATTCAACTCTCTTAGGTGAACGAACGCACAGCAGAGCAGTTTCAAGGAAACGTTTCTCCTGAGTTTTAGACGAAGTTTCCTGCTGTTTAGTACGTATGCCGGCATTGGGCTGGAAATACCGGTTTTGGGATTCTGCACAGAAAAGTTTTGCAAACCTCTGAATCCACACGTGAGTTTATCTCTGTCAGTTGAGTGCACGCATTGACAACCATTCAGTTAGATAGCTCCGTTTTGGTTTTAGAAGCAGATATTTCTCTGTACAGCTTACGTTCCCATTCCCTCGGGAATATCCCAACGCAGCTCTTAGAAGAAACGTTTTTCTGACTCGCCGAATCTCCACATAGATTCAACTCTCTTAGGTGAACGAACACACAGCAGAGCAGTTTCAAGGAAACGTTTCTCCTGAGTTTTAGACGAAGTTTACTGCTGTTTCGTACGTGTGTCCGCATTGGGCTGTAAATGCCGGTTTTGGGATTCTGCACAGAAAGGGTTTGCAAACCGCTGAATCCACACGTGAGTTTAACTCTGTCAGTTGAATGCACACGTTGAGAACCATTCAGTTAGAGAGCTCCGTTTTGGTTTTAGGAGCAGATATTTCTCTGTACAGCCTATGGTCCCATTCCCTCTGGAATATCCCATCGCAGCTCCTAGAAGAAACGTGTTTCTGACTCGCTGAATCTCAACATAGATTCAACTCTCTAAGGTGAACGAACGCACAGCAGAGCAGTTTCACGGAAACGTTTCTCCTGAGATTTAGACGAAGTTTACTGCTGTTTAGTACGTATGCCGGCATTGGGCTGGAAATACCGGTTTTGGGATTCTGCACAGAAAGGGTTTGCAAACCGCCGAATCCACACGTGAGTTTACCTCTGTCAGTTGAATTCACAGATTGACAACCATTCAGTTAGATATCTCCGTTTTGGTTTTAGGAGCAGATATTTCTCTGTACAGCCTATGGTCCAATTCACTCGGGAATATCCCAATGCAGCTCCTAGAAGAAACGTGTTTCTGACTCGCTGAATCTCAACATAGATTCAACTCTCTTAGGTGAACGAACGCACAGCAGAGCAGTTTCAAGGAAACGTTTCTCCTGAGTTTTATACGAAGTTTCCTGCTGTTTAGTACGTATGCCTGTATTGGGCTGGAAATACCGGTTTTGGGATTCTGCACAGAAAAGGTTTGCAAACCGCTGAATCCACACGTGAGTTTATCTCTGTCAGTTGAGTGCACGCATTGACAACCATTCAGTTAGATAGCTCCGTTTTGGTTTTAGAAGCAGATATTTCTCTATACAGCCTATGGTCCCATACACTCGTGAATATCCCAACGCAGCTCCTAGAAGAAACGTGTTTCTGACTCGCTGAATCTCAACATAGATTCAACTGTCTTAGGTGAACGAACGCACAGCAGAGCAGTTGCAAGGAAACGTTTCCCTGAGTTTTAGACGAAGTTTACTGCTGTTTCGTACCTATGACGGCATTGGGCTGGAAATGCCGGTTTTGGGATTCTGCACAGAAAGGGTTTGCAAACCGCTGAATGCACACGTGAGTCTAACACTGTCAGTTGAATGCACCCATGGACAACCATTCAGTTAGATAGCTCCGTTTTGGTTTTAGAAGCAGATATTTCTCTGTACAGCCTATGGTCCCATTCATTCGGGAATATCCCAACGCAGCTCCTAGAAGAAACGTGTTTCTGACTCGCTGAAACTCAACATAGATTCAACTCTCTTAGGTGAACGAACGCACAGCAGAGCAGTTTCAAGGAAACGTTTCTCCTGAGTTTTAGACAAAGATTCCTGCTGTTTAGTACGTATTCCCGCATTGGGCTGGAAATACCGGTTTTGGGATTCTGCACAGAAAGGGTTTGCAAAGCGCTGAATCCTCACGTGAGTTTAACTCTGTCAGTTGAATGCACACATTGACATCCATTCAGTTAGATAGCTCCGTATTGGTTTTAGAAGCAGATATTTCTCTCTACAGCCTATGGTCCAATTCCCTTGGGAATATCCCAACGCAGCTCCTAGAAGAAACGTGTTTCTGACTCGCTGAAACTCAACATAGATTCAACTGTCTTAGGTGAACGAACGTACAGCACAGCAGTTTCAGGGAATCGTTTCTCCTGAGTTTTAGACAAAGTTTCCTGCTGTTTAGTACGTATGCCGGCATTGGGCTGGAAATACCGGTTTTGGGATTCTGCACAGAAAAGTTTTGCAAACCGCTGAATCCACACGTGAGTTTATCTCTGTCAGTTGAGTGCACGCATAGACAACCATTCAGTTAGATAGCTCCGTTTAGGTTTTAGAAGCAGATATTTCTCTATACAGCCTATGGTCCCATACACTCGGGAATATCCCAACGCAGCTCCTAGAAGAAACGTGTTTCTGACTCGCTGAATCTCAACATAGATTCAACTCTCTTAGGTGAACGAACGCACAGCAGAGCAGTTTCAAGGAAACGTTTCCCTGAGTTTTAGACGAAGTTTACTGCTCTTTCGTACCTATGACGGCATTGGGCTGGAAATGCCGGTTTTGGGATTCTGCACAGAAAGGGTTTGCAAACCGCTGAATCCACACGTGAGTCTAACACTGTCAGTTGAATGCACCCATGGACAAACATTCAGTTAGATAGCTCCGTTTTGGTTTTAGAAGCAGATATTTCTATGTACAGCTTATGGTCCCATTCCCTCGGGAATATCCCAACGCAGCTCTTAGAAGAAACGTGTTTCTGACTCGCCGAATCTCCACATAGATTCAACTCTCTTAGGTGAACGAACACACAGCAGAGCAGTTTCAAGGAAATGTTTCTCCTGAGTTTTAGACGAAGTTTACTGCTGTTTTGTACGTGTGTCCGCATTGGGCTGTAAATGCCGGTTTTGGGATTCTGCACAGAAAGGGTTTGCAAACCGCTGAATGCACACGTGAGTTTACCTCTCTGAGTTGAATGCACACATTGACAACGATTCAGTTAGATAGCTCCGTTTTGGTTTTAGAAGCAGATATTTCTCTGTACAGCCTATTGTCCCATTCACTCGGGAATATCCCAACGCAGTTCCTAGAAGAAACGTGTTTCTGACTCGCTGAATCTCAACATAGATTAAACTCTCTTAGGTGAACGAACCCACAGCAGAGCAGTTTCAAGGAAACGTTTCTCCTGAGTTTTAGACGAAGTTTACTGCTGTTTCGTACCTATTCCGGCATTGGGCTGGAAATGCCGGTTTTGGGATTCTGCACAGAAAGGGTTTGCAAACCGCTGAATCCACACGTGAGTCTAACACTGTCAGTTGAATGCACCCATGGACAATCATTCAGTTAGATAGCTCCGTTTTGGTTTTAGAAGCAGATATTTCTCTGTACAGCCTATGGTCCCATTCACTCGGGAATATCCCATCGCAGCTCCTAGAAGAAACGTGTTTCTGACTCGCTGAAACTCAACATAGATTCAACTCTCTTAGGTGAACGAACGCACAGCAGAGCAGTTTCAAGGAAACGTTTCTCCTGAGTTTTAGACAAAGTTTCCTGCTGTTTAGTACGTATTCCCGCAT
Organism: Aotus nancymaae; assembly: GCF_030222135.1. Taxonomy (NCBI): domain Eukaryota; kingdom Metazoa; phylum Chordata; class Mammalia; order Primates; family Aotidae; genus Aotus; species Aotus nancymaae. The sequence continues at coordinate 136,768 of NW_026988584.1, forward strand.
TGGGCTGGAAATACCAGTTTTGGGATTCTGCACAGAAAGGGTTTGCAAAGCGCTGAATCCACATGTGAGTTTAACTTGGTCAGTTGAATGCACACATTGACAACCATTCAGTTAGATAGATCCGTTTTGGTTTTAGAAGCAGATATTTTTCTCAACAGCCTTTGGTCCAATTCCCTCGGGAATATCCCAACGCAGCTCCTAGAAGAAACGTGTTTCTGACTCGCTGAAACTCAACATAGATTCAACTGTCTTAGGTGAACGAACGTACAGCACAGCAGTTTCAGAGAAACGTTTCTCCTGAGTTTTAGACGAAGTTTCCTGCTGTTTAGTACGTATGCCGGCATTGGGCTGGAAATATCGGTTTTGGGATTCTGCACAGAAAGGGTTTGCAAACCGCTGAATCCACACGTGAGTTTAACTCTGTCAGTTGAATGCACACGTTGAAAACCATTCAGTTAGAGAGCTCCGTTTTGGTTTTAGGAGCAGATATTTCTCTGTACAGCCTATGGTCCAATTCACTCGGGAATATCCCAATGCAGCTCCTAGAAGAAACGTGTTTCTGACTCGCTGAATCTCAACATAGATTCAACTCTCTTAGGTGAACGAACGCACAGCAGAGCAGTTTCAAGGAAACGTTTCCCTGAGTTTTAGACGAAGTTTACTGCTGTTTCGTACCTATGACGGCATTGGGCTGGAAATGCCGGTTTTGGGATTCTGCACAGAAAGGGTTTGCAAACCGCTGAATCCACACGTGAGTCTAACACTGTCAGTTGAATGCACCCATGGACAACCATTCAGTTAGAGAGCTCCGTTTTGGTTTTAGAAGCAGATATTTCTCTGTACAGCTTACGGTCCCATTCCCTCGGGAATATCCCAACGCAGCTCTTAGAAGAAACGTGTTTCTGACTCGCCGAATCTCCACATAGATTCAACTCTCTTAGGTGAACGAAAACACAGCAGAGCAGTTTCAAGGAAACGTTTCTCCTGAGTTTTAGACGAAGTTTACTGCTGTTTCGTACCTATTCCTGCATTGGGCTGGAAATGCCGGTTTTGGGATTCTGCACAGAAAGGGTTTGCAAACCGCTGAATCCACACGTGAGTCTAACACTGTCAGTTGAATGCACCCATGGACAACCATTCAGTTAGATAGCTCCGTTTTGGTTTTAGAAGCAGATATTTCTCTGTACAGCCTATGGTCCCATTCACTCGGGAATATCCCAACGCAGCTCCTAGAAGAAACGTGTTTCTGACTCGCTGAAACTCAACATAGATTCAACTCTCTTAGGTGAACGAACGCACAGCAGAGCAGTTTCAAGGAAACGTTTCTCCTGAGTTTTAGACAAAGATTCCTGCTGTTTAGTACGTATTCCCGCAGTGGGCTGGAAATACCGGTTTTGGGATTCTGCAAAGAAAGGGTTTACAAACCGCTGAATCCACACGTGAGTTTAACTCTGTCAGTTGAATGCACACGTTGACAACCATTCAGTTAGAGAGCTCCGTTTTGGTTTTAGGAGCAGATATTTCTCTGTACAGCCTATGGTCCCATTCCCTCTGGAATATCCCAACGCAGCTCCTAGAAGAAACGTGTTTCCGACTCGCTGAATCTCAACATAGATTCAACTCTCTAAGGTGAACGAACGCACAGCAGAGCAGTTTCAAGGAAACGTTTCTCCTGAGATTTAGACGAAGTTTACTGCTGTTTAGTACGTATGCCGGCATTGGGCTGGAAATACCGGTTTTGGGATTCTGCACAGAAAGGGTTTGCAAACCGCCGAATCCACACGTGAGTTTAACTCTGTCAGTTGAATTCACACATTGACAATCATTCAGTTAGATAGCTCCGTTTTGGTTTTAGGAGCAGATATTTCTCTGTACAGCCTATGGTCCAATTCACTCGGGAATATCCCAGTGCAGCTCCTAGAAGAAACGTGTTTCTGACTCGCTGAATCTCAACATAGATTCAACTCTCTTAGGTGAACGAACGCACAGCAGAGCAGTTTCAAGGAAACGTTTCTCCTGAGGTTTAGACGAAGTTTCCTGCTGTTTAGTACGTATGCCGGCATTGGGCTGTAAATGCCGGTTTTGGGATTCTGCACAGAAAGGGTTTGCAAACCGCTGAATGCACACGTGAGTTTACCTCTCTGAGTTGAATGCACACATTGACAACCATTCAGTTAGATTGCTCCGTTTTGGTTTTAGAAGCAGATATTTCTCTGTACAGCCTATTGTCCCATTCACTCGGGAACATCCCAACGCAGCTCCTAGAAGAAACGTGTTTCTGACTCGCGGAATCTCAACATAGATTAAACTCTCTTAGGTGAACGAACCCACAGCAGAGCAGTTTCAAGGAAACGTTTCTCCTGAGTTTTAGACGAAGTTTACTGCTGTTTCGTACCTATTCCGGCATTGGGCTGGAAATGCCGGTTTTGGGATTCTGCACAGAAAGGGTTTGCAAACCGCTGAATCCACACGTGAGTCTAACACTGTCAGTTGAATGCACCCATGGACAACCATTCAGTTAGATAGCTCCGTTTTGGTTTTAGAAGCAGATATTTCTCTGTACAGCCTATGGTCCCATTCACTCGGGAATATCCCAACGCAGCTCCTAGAAGAAACGTGTTTCTGACTCGCTGAAACTCAACATAGATTCAACTCTCTTAGGTGAACGAATGCACAGCAGAGCAGTTTCAAGGAAACGTTTCTCCTGAGTTTTAGACAAAGTTTCCTGCTGTTTAGTACGTATTCCCGCATTGCCTGGAAATACCGGTTTTGGGATTCTGCACAGAAAGGGTTTGCAAAGCGCTGAATCCACACGTGAGTTTAACTCTGTCAGTTGAATGCACACATTGACAACCATTCAGTTAGATAGCTCCGTATTGGTTTTTGAGGCAGATATTTCTCTCTACAGCCTATGGTCCAATTCCCTTGGGAATATCCCAACGCAGCTCCTAGAAGAAACGTGTTTCTGACTCGCTGAAACTCAACATAGATTCAACTGTCTTAGGTGAACGAACGTACCGCAAAGCAGTTTCAGGGAAACGTTTCTCCTGAGTTTTCGACGAAGTTTCCTGCTGTTTCGTACGTATGCCGGCATTGGGCTGGAAATACCGGTTTTGGGATTCTGCACAGAAAGGGTTTGCAAACCGCTGAATCCACACGTCAGTTTAAATCTGTCAGTTGAATGCACACGTTGACAACCATTCAGTTAGATAGCTCCGTTTTGGTTTTAGAAGCAGATATTTCTCTGTACAGCTTACGGTCCCATTCCCTCGGGAATATCCCAAAGCAGCTCTTAGAAGAAACGTGTTTCTGACTCGCCGAATCTCCACATAGATTCAACTCTCTTAGGTGAACGAACACACAGCAGAGCAGTTTCAAGGAAATGTTTCTCCTGAGTTTTAGACGAAGTTTACTTCTGTTTTGTACGTGTGTCCGCATTGGGCTGTAAATGCCGGTTTTGGGATTCTGCACAGAAAGGGTTTGCAAACCGCTGAATGCACACGTGAGTTTACCTCTCTGAGTTGAATGCACACATTGACAACCATTCAGTTAGATAGCTCCGTTTTGGTTATAGGAGCAGATATTTCTCTGTACAGCCTATGGTCCCATTCACTCGGGAATATCCCATCGCAGCTCCTAGAAGAAACGTGTTTCTGACTCGCTGAAACTCAACATAGATTCAACTCTCTTAGGTGAACGAACGCACAACAGAGCAGTTTCAAGGAAACGTTTCTCCTGAGTTTTAGGCAAAGTTTCCTGCTGTTTAGTACGTATTCCCGCACTGGGCTGGAAATACCGGTTTTGGGATTCTGCACAGAAAGGGTTTGCAAAGCGCTGAATCCACATGTGAGTTTAACTCTGTCAGTTGAATGCACACATTGACAACCATTCAGTTAGATAGATCCGTTTTGGTTTTAGAAGCAGATATTTCTCTCAACAGCCTTTGGTCCAATTCCCTCGGGAATATCCCAACGCAGCTCCTAGAAGAAACGTGTTTCTGACTCGCTGAATCTCAACATAGATACAACTCTCTTAGGTGAACGAACGTACAGCACAGCAGTTTCAGGGAAACGTTTCTCCTGAGTTTTAGACGAAGTTTACTGCTGTTTCGTACGTATGCCGGCATTGGGCTGGAAATACCGGTTTTGGGATTCTGCACAGAAAGGGTTTGCAAACCGCTGAATCCACACGTCAGTTTAAATCTGTCAGTTGAATGCACACGTTGACAACCATTCAGTTAGAGAGCTCCGTTTTGGTTTTAGAAGCAGATATTTCTCTGTACAGCCTCTGGTCCCATTCCCTCGGGAATATCCCAACGCAGCTCCTAGAAGAAACGTCTTTCAGACTCGCTGAATCTCAACATAGGTTCAACTCTCTAAGGTGAACGAACGCACAGCAGAGCAGTTTCAAGGAAACGTTTCTCCTGAGATTTAGACGACGTTTCCTGCTGTTTAGTACGTATGCCGGCATTGTGCTGGAAATACCGGTTTTGGGATTCTGCACAGAAAGGGTTTGCAAACAGCCGAATCCACACGTGAGTTTAACTCTGTCAGTTGAATTCACACATTGACAACCATTCAGTTAGATAGCTCCGTTTTGGTTTTAGGAGCAGATATTTCTCTGTACAGCCTATGGTCCCAGTCACTCGGGAATATCCCAATGCAGCTCCTAGAATAAACGTGTTTCTGACTCGCCGAATCTCCACGTAGATTCAACTCTCTTAGGTGAAAGAACACACAGCAGAGCAGTTTCAAGGAAACGTTTCTCCTGAATTTTAGACGAAGTTTACTGCTGTTTCGTACGTATGTCGGCATTGGGCTGGAAATGCCGGTTTTGGGATTCTGCACAGTAAGGGTTTGCAAACCGCTGAATGCACACGTGAGTTTACCTCTCTGAGTTAAATGCACACATTGACATCCATTCAGTTAGATAGCTCCGTTTTGGTTTTAGAAGCAGATATTTCTCTGTACAGACTATGGTCCCATTCAATCGGGAATATCCCAACGCAGCCCCTGGAAGAAACGTGTTTCTGACTCGCTGAATCTCAACATAGATTCAACTCTCTTAGGTGAACGAACGCACAGCAGAGGAGTTTCAAGGAAACGTTTCTCCTGAGTTTTAGACGATATTTCCTGCTGTTTAGTACGTATGCCAGCTTTGGGCTGGAAATACCGGTTTTGGGATTCTGCACAGAAAGGGTTTGCAAACCGCTGAATCCACACGTGAGTCTAACACTGTCAGTTGAATGCACACGTTGACAACCATTCAGTTAGAGAGCTCCGTTTTGGTTTTAGGAGCAGATATTTCTCTGTACAGCCTATGGTCCCATTCCCTCGGGAATATCCCAACGCAGCTCATAGAAGAAACGTGTTTACGACTCGGTGAATCTCAACATAGATTCAAATCTCTAAGTTGAACGAACGCACAGCAGAGCAGTTTCAAGGAAACGTTTCTCCTGATATTTAGACGAAGTTTACTGCTGATTAGTACGTATGCCGGCATTGGGCTGGAATTACCGGTTTTGGGATTCTGCACAGAAAGGGTTTGCAAACCGCCGAATCCATACCTGAGTTTAACTCTGTCAGTTGAATTCACACATTGACAACCATTCAGTTAGATAGCTCCGTTTTGGTTTTACGAGCAGATATTTTCCGGCACAGCCTATGGTCCCATTCATTCGGGAATATCCCAATGCAGCTTTTAGAAGAAACGTGTTTCTGACTCGTCGAATCTCCACATATATTCAACTCTCTTAGGTGAAGGAACGCACAGCAGAGCAGTTTCAAGGAAACGTTTCTCCTGAGTTTTAGACGAAGTTTACTGCTGTTTCGTACGTGTGTCCGCATTGGGCTGTAAATGCCGGTTTTGGGATTCTGCACAGAAAGGGTTTGCAAACCGCTGAATGCACACGTGAGTTTACCTCTCTGATTTGAATGCACACATTGACAACCATTCAGTTAGATAGCTCCGTTTTGGTTTCAGAAGCAGATATTTCTCTGTACAGCCTATTGTCCCATTCACTCGGGAATATCCCAACGCAGCTCCTAGAAGAAACGTGTTTCTGACTCGCTGAAACTCAACATAGATTCAACTCTCTTAGGTGAACGAACGCACAGCAGAGCAGTTTCAAGGAAACGTTTCTCCTGAGTTTTAGACAAAGTTTCCTGCTGTTTAGTACGTATTCCCGCATTGGGCTGGAAATAGCGGTTTTGGGATTCTGCACAGAAAGGGTTTGCATAGCGCTGAATCCACACGTGAGTTTAATTCTGTCAGTTGAATGCACACATTGACAACCATTAAGTTAGATAACTCCGTTTTGGTTTTAGAAGCAGATATTTCTCTCAACAGCCTTTGGTCCAATTCCCTCGGGAATATCCCAACGCAGCTCCTAGAAGAAACGTGTTTCTGACTCGCTGAATCTCAACATAGATTCAACTCTCTTAGGTGAACGAACGCACAGCAGAGCAGTTTCAAGGAAACGTTTTTCCTGAGATTTAGACGAAGTTTACTGCTGTTTAGTACGTATGCCGGCATTGGGCTGGAAATACCGGTTTTGGGATTCTGCACAGAAAGGGTTTGCAAACCGCCGAATCCACACGTGAGTTTAACTCTGTCAGTTGAATTCACACATTGACAACCATTCAGTTAGATATCTCCGTTTTGGTTTTAGGAGCAGATATTTCTCTGTACAGCCTATGGTCCAATTCACTCGGGAATATCCCAATGCAGCTCCTAGAAGAAACGTGTTTCTGACTCGCTGAATCTCAACATAGATTCAACTCTCTTAGGTGAACGAACGCACAGCAGAGCAGTTTCAAGGAAACGTTTCTCCTGAGTTTTAGGCGAAGTTTCCTGCTGTTTAGTACGTATGCCTGCATTGGGCTGGAAATACCGGTTTTGGGATTCTGCACAGAAAAGGTTTGCAAACCGGTGAATCCACACGTGAGTTTATCTCTGTCAGTTGAGTGCACGCATTGACAACCATTCAGTTAGATAGCTCCGTTTTGGTTTAAGAAGCAGATATTTTTCTATACAGCCTATGGTCCCATACACTCGTGAATATCCCAACGCAGCTCCTAGAAGAAACGTGTTTCTGACTCGCTGAATCTCAACATAGATTCAACTCTCTTAGGTGAACGAACGCACAGCAGAGCAGTTTCAAGGAAACGTTTCCCTGAGTTTTAGACGAAGTTTACTGCTGTTTCGTACCTATGACGGCATTGGGCTGGAAATGCCGGTTTTGGGATTCTGCACAGAACGGGTTTGCAAACCGCTGAATCCACACGTGAGTCTAACACTGTCAGTTGAAAGCACCCATGGACAACCATTCAGTTAAATAGCTCCGTTTTGGTTTTAGAAGCAGATATTTCTCTGTACAGCCTATGGTCCCATTCACTCGGGAATATCCCAACGCAGCTCCTAGAAGAAACGTGTTTCTGACTCGGTGAAACTCAACATAGATTCAATTCTCTTAGGTGAACGAACGCACAGCAGAGCAGTTTCAAGGAATCGTTTCTCCTGAGTTTTAGACAAAGTTTCCTGCTGTTTAGTACGTATGCCGGCATTGGGCTGGAAATACCGGTTTTGGGATTCTGCACAGAAAGGGTTTGCAAACCGCTGAATCCTCATGTCAGTTTAAATCTGTCAGTTGAATGCACACGTTGTCAACCATTCAGTTAGAGAGCTCCGTTTTGGTTTTAGGAGCAGATATTTCTCTGTACAGCCTATGGTCCCATTCCCTCTGGAATATCCCAACGCAGCTCCTAGAAGAAACGTGTTTCCGACTCGCTGAATCTCAACATAGATTCAACTCTCTTAGGTGAACGAACGCACAGCAGAGCAGTTTCAAGGAAACGTTTCTCCTGAGATTTAGACGAAGTTTACTGCTGTTTAGTACGTATGCCGGCATTGGGCTGGAAATACCGGTTTTGGGATTCTGCACAGAAAGGGTTTGCAAACCGCCGAATCCACACGTGAGTTTAACTCTGTCAGTTGAATTCACACATTGACAATCATTCAGTTAGATAGCTCCGTTTTGGTTTTAGGAGCAGATATTTCTCTGTACAGCCTATGGTCCAATTCACTCGGGAATATCCCAATGCAGCTCCTAGAAGAAACGTGTTTCTGACTCGCTGAATCTCAACATAGATTCAACTCTCTTAGGTGAACGAACGCACAGCAGAGCAGTTTCAAGGAAACGTTTATCCTGAGTTTTAGACGAAGTTTCCTGCTGTTTAGTACGTATGCCGGCATTGGGCTGGAAATACCGGTTTTGGGATCCTGCACAGAAAAGTTTTGTAAACCGCTGAATCCACACGTGAGTTTATCTCTGTCAGTTGAGTGCACGCATAGACAACCATTCAGTTAGATAGCTCCGTTTTGGTTTTAGAAGCAGATATTTCTCTATACAGCCTATGGTCCCATACACTCGGGAATATCCCAACGCAGCTCCTAGAAGAAACGTGTTTCTGACTCGCTGAATCTCAACATAGATTCAACTCTCTTAGGTGAACGAACGCACAGCAGAGCAGTTTCAAGGAAACGTTTCCCTGAGTTTTAGACGAAGTTTACTGCTCTTTCGTACCTATGACGGCATTGGGCTGGAAATGCCGGTTTTGGGATTCTGCACAGAAAGGGTTTGCAAACCGCTGAATCCACACGTGAGTCTAACACTGTCAGTTGAATTCACCCATGGACAAACATTCAGTTAGATAGTTCCGTTTTGGTTTTAGAAGCAGATATTTCTCTGTACAGCTTACGGTCCCATTCCCTCGGGAATATCCCAACGCAGCTCTTAGAAGAAACGTGTTTCTGACTCGCCGAATCTCCACATAGATTCAACTCTCTTAGGTGAACGAACACACAGCAGAGCAGTTTCAGGGAAATGTTTCTCCTGAGTTTTAGACGAAGTTTACTGCTGTTTCGTACGTGTGTCCGCATTGGGCTGTAAATGCCGGTTTTGGGATTCTGCACAGAAAGGGTTTGCAAACCGCTGAATGCACACGTGAGTTTACCTCTCTGAGTTGAATGCACACGTTGACAGCCATTCAGTTAGATAGCTCCGTTTTGGTTTTAGAAGCAGATATTTCTCTGTACAGCCTATGGTCCCATTCACTCGGGAATATCCCAACGCAGCTCCTAGAAGAAACGTGTTTCTGACTCGCTGAAACTCAACATAGATTCAACTCTCTTAGGTGAACGAACGCACAGCAGAGCAGTTTCAAGGAAACGTTTCTCCTGAGTTTTAGACAAAGTTTCCTGCTGTTTAGTACGTATTCCCGCATTGGGCTGGAAATAGCGGTTTTGGGATTCTGCACAGAAAGGGTTTGCATAGCGCTGAATCCACACGTGAGTTTAATTCTGTCAGTTGAATGCACACATTGACAACCATTAAGTTAGATAACTCCGTTTTGGTTTTAGAAGCAGATATTTCTCTCAACAGCCTTTGGTCCAATTCCCTCGGGAATATCCCAACGCAGCTCCTAGAAGAAACGTGTTTCTGACTCGCTGAATCTCAACATAGATACAACTCTCTTAGGTGAACGAACGTACAGCACAGCAGTTTCAGGGACACGTTTCTCCTGAGTTTTAGACGAAGTTTACTGCTGTTTCGTACGTATGCCGGCATTGGGCTGGAAATACCGGTTTTGGGATTCTGCACAGAAAGGGTTTGCAAACCGCTGAATCCACACGTCAGTTTAAATCTGTCAGTTGAATGCACACGTTGACAACCATTCAGTTAGAGAGCTCCGTTTTGGTTTTAGAAGCAGATATTTCTCTGTACAGACTCTGGTCCCATTCCCTCGGGAATATCCCAACGCAGCTCCTAGAAGAAACGTGTTTCTGACTCGCTGAATCTCAACATAGATTCAACTCTCTTAGGTGAACGAACGCACAGCAGAGCAGTTTCAAGGAAACGTTTTTCCTGAGATTTAGACGAAGTTTACTGCTGTTTAGTACGTATGCCGGCATTGGGCTGGAAATACTGGTTTTGGGATTCTGCACAGAAAGGGTTTGCAAACCGCCGAATCCACACGTGAGTTTAACTCTGTCAGTTGAATTCACACATTGACAACCATTCAGTTAGATATCTCCGTTTTGGTTTTAGGAGCAGATATTTCTCTGTACAGCCTATGGTCCAATTCACTCGGGAATATCCCAATGCAGCTCCTAGAAGAAACGTGTTTCTGACTCGCTGAATCTCAACATAGATTCAACTCTCTTAGGTGAACGAACGCACAGCAGAGCAGTTTCAAGGAAACGTTTCTCCTGAGTTTTAGGCGAAGTTTCCTGCTGTTTAGTACGTATGCCTGCATTGGGCTGGAAATACCGGTTTTGGGATTCTGCACAGAAAAGGTTTGCAAACCGGTGAATCCACACGTGAGTTTATCTCTGTCAGTTGAGTGCACGCATTGACAACCATTCAGTTAGATAGCTCCGTTTTGGTTTAAGAAGCAGATATTTTTCTATACAGCCTATGGTCCCATACAATCGTGAATATCCCAACGCAGCTCCTAGAAGAAACGTGTTTCTGACTCGCTGAATCTCAACATAGATTCAACTCTCTTAGGTGAACGAACGCACAGCAGAGCAGTTTCAAGGAAACGTTTCCCTGAGTTTTAGACGAAGTTTACTGCTGTTTCGTACCTATGACGGCATTGGGCTGGAAATGCCGGTTTTGGGATTCTGCACAGAACGGGTTTGCAAACCGCTGAATCCACACGTGAGTCTAACACTGTCAGTTGAAAGCACCCATGGACAACCATTCAGTTAAATAGCTCCGTTTTGGTTTTAGAAGCAGATATTTCTCTGTACAGCCTATGGTCCCATTCACTCGGGAATATCCCAACGCAGCTCCTAGAAGAAACGTGTTTCTGACTCGGTGAAACTCAACATAGATTCAATTCTCTTAGGTGAACGAACGCACAGCAGAGCAGTTTCAAGGAATCGTTTCTCCTGAGTTTTAGACAAAGTTTCCTGCTGTTTAGTACGTATGCCGGCATTGGGCTGGAAATACCGGTTTTGGGATTCTGCACAGAAAGGGTTTGCAAACCGCTGAATCCTCATGTCAGTTTAAATCTGTCAGTTGAATGCACACGTTGTCAACCATTCAGTTAGAGAGCTCCGTTTTGGTTTTAGGAGCAGATATTTCTCTGTACAGCCTATGGTCCCATTCCCTCTGGAATATCCCAACGCAGCTCCTAGAAGAAACGTGTTTCCGACTCGCTGAATCTCAACATAGATTCAACTCTCTTAGGTGAACGAACGCACAGCAGAGCAGTTTCAAGGAAACGTTTCTCCTGAGATTTAGACGAAGTTTACTGCTGTTTAGTACGTATGCCGGCATTGGGCTGGAAATACCGGTTTTGGGATTCTGCACAGAAAGGGTTTGCAAACCGCCGAATCCACACGTGAGTTTAACTCTGTCAGTTGAATTCACACATTGACAATCATTCAGTTAGATAGCTCCGTTTTGGTTTTAGGAGCAGATATTTCTCTGTACAGCCTATGGTCCAATTCACTCGGGAATATCCCAATGCAGCTCCTAGAAGAAACGTGTTTCTGACTCGCTGAATCTCAACATAGATTCAACTCTCTTAGGTGAACGAACGCACAGCAGAGCAGTTTCAAGGAAACGTTTATCCTGAGTTTTAGACGAAGTTTCCTGCTGTTTAGTACGTATGCCGGCATTGGGCTGGAAATACCGGTTTTGGGATCCTGCACAGAAAAGTTTTGTAAACCGCTGAATCCACACGTGAGTTTATCTCTGTCAGTTGAGTGCACGCATAGACAACCATTCAGTTAGATAGCTCCGTTTTGGTTTTAGAAGCAGATATTTCTCTATACAGCCTATGGTCCCATACACTCGGGAATATCCCAACGCAGCTCCTAGAAGAAACGTGTTTCTGACTCGCTGAATCTCAACATAGATTCAACTCTCTTAGGTGAACGAACGCACAGCAGAGCAGTTTCAAGGAAACGTTTCCCTGAGTTTTAGACGAAGTTTACTGCTCTTTCGTACCTATGACGGCATTGGGCTGGAAATGCCGGTTTTGGGATTCTGCACAGAAAGGGTTTGCAAACCGCTGAATCCACACGTGAGTCTAACACTGTCAGTTGAATTCACCCATGGACAAACATTCAGTTAGATAGCTCCGTTTTGGTTTTAGAAGCAGATATTTCTCTGTACAGCTTACGGTCCCATTCCCTCGGGAATATCCCAACGCAGCTCTTAGAAGAAACGTGTTTCTGACTCGCCGAATCTCCACATAGATTCAACTCTCTTAGGTGAACGAACACACAGCAGAGCAGTTTCAGGGAAATGTTTCTCCTGAGTTTTAGACGAAGTTTACTGCTGTTTCGTACGTGTGTCCGCATTGGGCTGTAAATGCCGGTTTTGGGATTCTGCACAGAAAGGGTTTGCAAACCGCTGAATGCACACGTGAGTTTACCTCTCTGAGTTGAATGCACACGTTGACAGCCATTCAGTTAGATAGCTCCGTTTTGGTTTTAGAAGCAGATATTTCTCTGTACAGCCTATGGTCCCATTCACTCGGGAATATCCCAACGCAGCTCCTAGAAGAAACGTGTTTCTTACTCGCTGATACTCAACATAGATTCAACTCTCTTAGGTGAAGGAACGCACAGCAGAGCAGTTTCAAGGAAACGTTTCTCCTGAGTTTTAGACAAAGTTTCCTGCTGTTTAGTACGTATTCCCAAATTGGGCTGGAAATACCGGTTTTGGGATTCTGCACAGAAAAGGTTTGCAAACCGGTGAATCCACACGTGAGTTTATCTCTGTCAGTTGAGTGCACGCATTGACAACCATTCAGTTAGATAGCTCCGTTTTGGTTTAAGAAGCAGATATTTCTCTATACAGCCTATGGTCCCATACACTCGTGAATATCCCAACGCAGCTCCTAGAAGAAACGTGTTTCTGACTCGCTGAATATCAACAGAGATTCAACTCTCTTTGGTGAACCAAGGCACAGCAGAGCAGTCTCAACTAAACGTTTCTCCTCAATCTTAGACGAAGTCATACTGCTGTTTCGTACGTATGCTGGCCTTGGGCTGGAAATGATGGTTTCACGATTCTGCACAGAACGGGTTTGCAAACCGCTGAATCCACACGTGAGTTGAACTCTGTCAGTTGAATGCACACATTGACAACCATTCAGTTAGATAGCTCCGTTTTGGGTTTAGAAGCAGATATTTCTCTGTACAGCCTATGGTCCCATTCCCTCGGGAATATCCCAACGCAGCTCCTAGAAGAAACGTGTTTCCGACTCGCTGAATCTCAACATAGATTCAACTCTCTAAGGTGAACGAACGCACAGCAGAGCAGTTTCAAGGAAACGTTTCTCCTGAGATTTAGACGAAGTTTACTGCTGTTTAGTACGTATGCCGGCATTGGGCTGGAAATACCGGTTTTGGGATTCTGCACGGAAAGGGTTTGCAAACCGCTGAATCCACACGTGAGTATAACTCTGTCAGTTGAAAGCAGACATTGACAACCATTCAGTTAGATAGCTCCGTTTTGGTTTTAGAAGCAGATATTTCTCTCTACAGACTATGGTCCAATTCCCTCGGGAGTATCCCAACGCAGCTCCTAGAAGAAACGTGTTTATGACTCGCTGAATCTCAACATAGATTCAACTCTCTTAGGTGAACGAAAGCACAGCACAGCAGTTTCAAGGAAACGTTTCTCCTGAGTTTTAGACGAAGTTTCCTGCTGTTTAGTACGTATGCCGGCATTGGGCTTGAAATACCGGTTTTGGGATTCTGCACAGAAAGGGTTTGCAAACCGCTGAATCCACACGTGAGTTTAACTCTGTCACTTGAATGCACACGTTGACAACCATTCAGTTAGAGACCTCCGTTTTGGTTTTAGAAGCAGATATTTCTCTGTACAGCCTATGGTCCTATTCACTCGGGAATATCCCAACGCAGCTCCTAGAAGAAACGTGTTTCTGACTCGCTGAATCTCAACATAGATTCTACTCTCTTAGGTGAACGAACGCACAGCAGAGCAGTTTCAAGGAAACGTTTCTCCTGAGTTTTAGAGGAAGTTTCCTGCTGTATAGTACGTATGCCAGCATTGGGCTGGAAATACCGGTTTTGGGATTCTGCATAGAAAGGGTTTGCAAACCGCTGAATCCGCAAGTGAGTTTAACTCTGTCACTTGAATGCACACGCTGACAACCATTCAGTTAGAGAGCTCCGTTTTGGTTTTAGATGCAGATATTTCTCTGTACAGCCTATGGTCCCATTCACTCGGAAATAACCCAACGCAGCCCCTAGAAGAAACGTGTTTCTGATTCGCTGAATCTCAACATAGATTCAACTCTCTTAGGTGAACGAACTCACAGCACAGCAGCTTCAGGGAAACGTTTCTCCTGAGTTTTAGACGAAGTTTCCTTCTGTTTAGTACGTATGCCGGCATTCGGCTGGAAATACCGGTTTTGGGATTCTGCACAGAAAGGGTTTGTAAACCGCTGAATCCACACGTGAGTTTAACTCTGTCAGTTGAGTGCACGCATTGACAACCATTCAGTTAGATAGCTCCGTTTTGGTTTTAGGAGCAGATATTTCTCTGTACAGCCTATGTTCCCATTCACTCGGGAATATCCCAATGCAGCTCCTAGAAGAAACGTGTTTGTGACACGCCGAATCTCCACATAGACTCAACTCTCTTAGGTGAACGAACACACAGCAGAGCAGTTTCAAGGAAACGTTTCTCCTGAGTTTTAGACGAAGTTTACTGCTGTTTCGTACGTATGTCGGCATTGGGATGGAAATGCCGATTTTGGGATTCTGCACAGAAAGGGTTTGCAAACCGCTGAATGCACACGTGAGTTTACCTCTCTGAGTTGAATGCACACATTGAAAACCATTCAGTTAGATAGCTCCATTTTGGTTTTAGAAGCAGATATTTCTCTGTACAGCCTATGGTCCCATTCACTCGTGAATATCCCAACGCAGCGCCTAGAAGAAACGTGTTTCTGGCTCGCTGAATCCCAACATAGATTCAACTCTCTTAGGTGAACGAACCCACAGCAGAGCAGTTTCAAGGAAACGTTTCTCCTGAGTTTTAGACGAAGTTTACTTCTGTTTCGTACGTATGCCGGTATTGGTTTGAAATTGCCGTTTTTGGGATACTGCAAAGAAAGGGTTTGCAAAACGCTGAATCCACACGTGAGTTTAACTCTGTCAGGTAAATGCAAACATTGACAACCATTCAGTTAGTTAGCTCCGGTTTGGTTTTAGAAGCAGATATTTCTCTCTACAGCCAATGGTCCAATTCCCTCGGGAATATCGCAACCCAGATCCTAGAAGAAACGTGTTTCTGACTCGCTGAATCTCAACATAGTTTCAATTCTCTTAGGTGAACGAACGCACAGCAGAGCAGTTTCAAGGAAACGTTTCTCCTGAGTTTTAGACGAAGTTTACTGCTGTTTCGTACCTATGCCGGCATTGGGCTGGAAATGCCGGTTTTGGGATTGTGCACAGAACGGTTTTGCAAACCGCTGAATCCACACGTGAGTTTAACTCTGTTAGTTGAATGCACACATTGGCAACGATTCAGTAAGATAGCTCCGTTTTGGTTTTAGAAGCAGATATTTCTCTGTACAGCCTATGGTCCCATTCACTCGGGAATATCCCATCGCAACTCCATGAAGAAACCAGTTTCTGACTCGCTGAATCTCAACATAGATTCAACTCTCTTAGGTGAACGAACGCACAGCAGAGCAGTTTCAAGGAGACGTTTCTCCTGAGTTTTAGACGAAGTTTCCTGCTGTTTAGTACGCATACCGGCATTGGGCTGGAAATATCGGTTTTGGGATCTGCACAGAAAGGGTTTGTAAACCGCTGAATCTTCACGTGAGTTTAACTCTGTCAGTTGAATGTACACATTGACAACCATTCAGTTAGATAGCTCCGTTTTGGTTTTAGGAACAGATATTTCTCTGTACAGCCTATGGTCCCATTCAATCGGCAAGATCCCAATGCAGCTCCTAGAAGAAACGTGTTTCTGACTCGCTGAATCTCAACATAGATTCAACTATCTTAGTTGAACGAACGCACAGCAGAGAAGTTTCAAGGAAACGTTTCTCCTCAGTTTTAGACGAAGTTTCCTGCTGTTTAGTACGTATGCCGGCATTGGGCTGAAATACCGGTTTTGGGATTCTGCACAGAAAGGGTTGGCAAACCGCTGAATTCTCACGTGAGTTTAACTCTGTCAGTTAAATTCACACATCGACAACCATTCAGTTAGATAGCTCCGTTTTGGTTTTAGAAGCAGATATTTCTCTGTATAGCCTATGGTCCCATTCACTCGGGAATATCCCAACGCAGCTCCTAGAAGAAACGTGTTTCTGACTCGCTGAATCTCAACATAGATTCAACTCTCTTAGGTGAACGGACGCACAGGAGAGCAGTTTCAAATAAACGTTTCTCCTGAGTTTTAGACAAAGTTTATTGCGGTTTGGTATGTATGCTGGCATTGGTCTGGAAAACCGGTTTTGGGATTGTGCACAGAAAGGGTTTGCAAACCGCTGAATCCACACGTGAGTTTAACTCTGTCAGTTGAATGCACACATTGACAACCATTCAGTTAGATAGCTCCGTTTTGGTTTTAGGAGCAGATATTTCTCTGTACAGACTATGGTACCATTCAATCGGGAATATCCCAACGCAGCTCCTAGAAGAAACGTGTTTCTGACTCGCTGAATCTCAACATAGTTTCAACTCTCTTAGGTGAACGAACGCACAGCGGAGCAGTTTCAAGGAAACGTTTTTCCTGAGTTTACACGGCGTTTCCTGCATTTTAGTACGTATGCCGGCATTGGGCTGGAAATACCGGTTTTGGGATTCTGCACAGAACGGTTTTGCAAACCGCTGAATCCACACGTGAGTTTAACTCTGTCAGTTGAATGCACAGATTGGCAACCATTCAGTTAGATAGCTCCGTTTTGGTTTTAGAAGCAGATATATCTCTGTACAGCCTATGGTCCCATTCACTCGGGAATATCCCAACGCAACTCCAAGAAAAAACCAGTTTCTGACTCGCTGAATCTCAACATAGATTCAACTCTCTTAGGTGAACGAACGCACAGCAGAGCAGTTTCAAGGAAACGTTTCTCCTGAATTTTAGACGAAGTTTCTTGCTGTTTAGTACGTATGCCGGCATTGGGCTGGAAATACCGGTTTTGGGATTCTGCACAGAAAGGGTTTGGAAAATTCGGAATCCACACGTGAGTTTAACTTCGTCAGTTGAATGCAGACATTGACAACCATTCAGTTAGATAGCTCCGTTTTGGTTTTTGAAGCAGATATTTCTCTGTACAGCCTATGGTCCCATTCACTCGGGAATATCCCAACACAGCTCCTAGAAGAAACTGAATTCTGACTCGCTGAATCTCAACATAGATTCAACTCTCTTAGGTGAACGAACGCACAGCTGAGCAGTTTCAAGGAAACGTTTCTCCTGAGTTTTAGACGAAGTTTCCTGCTGTATAGTACGTATGCCGGCATTGGGCTGGAAATACCGGTTTTGGGATTCTGCACAGAAAGGGTATGCCAACCGCTGAATTCACACGTGAGTTTAACTCTATCAGTTGAATGTACCCATTGACAACCATTCAGTTAGATAGCTGCGTTTTGGTTTTAGAAGTAGATATTTCTCTGTACAGCCTATGGTCCCATTCACTCGAGAATATCCCAACGCAGCTCCTAGAAGAAACGTGTTGCTGTCTCCGTGAATCTCAACATAGATTCAACTCTCTAAGTTGAACGAAGGCACAGCAGAGCAGTTTCAAGGAAACGTTTCTCCTGAGTTTGAGACGAAGTTTCCTGCTGTTTAGTACGTATGCCGGCATTCGGCTGGAAATACCGGTTTTGGAATTCTGCACAGAACGGGTTTGCAAACGGCTGAATTCTCACGTGTGTTTAACTCTGTCAGTTAAATTCACACAACAACAACCATTCAGTTAGATAGCTCCGTTTTGGTTTTAGAAGAAGCTATTTCTCTGTACAACCTATGGTCCCATTCACTCGGGAATATCCCAACGCAGCTCCTAGAAGAAACGTGTTTCTGACTCGCTGAATCTCAACATAGATTCAACTCTCGTAGGTGAACGAACGCACAGCAGAGCAGTTTCAAGGAAACGTTTCCCTGAGTTTTAGACGAAGTGTACTGCTGTTTCGTACCTATGCCGGCATTGGGCTGGAAATGCCGGTTTTGGGATTCTGCACAGAAAGGGTTTGCAAACCGCTGAATCCACACGTGAGTCTAACACTGTCAGTTGAATGCACCCATGGACAGCCATTCAGTTAGATAGCTCCGTTTTGGTTTTAGAAACAGATATTTCTTTGTAAAGCCTATGGTCCCATTCACTCGGGAATATCCCAATGCAGCTCCTAGAAGAAACGTGTTTCTGACTCGCTGAATCCCAACATAGATTCAACTCTCTTAGGTAAACGAACACACAGAAGAGCAGTTTCAAGGAAACGTTTCTCCTGAGTTTTAGACGAAGTTTACTGCTGTTTCGTATGTATGCCGGTATTGGTCTGAAATTGCCGTTTTTGCTATACTGCAAAGAAAGGGTTTGCAAAACGCTGAATCCACACGTGAGTTTAACTCTGTCAGGTAAATGCAGACATTGACAACCATTCAGTTAGTTAGCTCCGTTTTGGTTTTAGAAGCAGATATTTCTCTCTACAGCCTATGGTCCAATTCCCTCGGGAATATCGCAACCCAGCTCCTAGAAGAAACGTGTTTCTGACTCGCTGAATCTCAACATAGTTTCAATTCTCTTAGGTGAACGAACGCACAGCAGAGCAGTTTCAAGGAAACGTTTCTCCTGAGTTTTAGACGAAGTTTACTGCTGTTTCGTACCAATGCCGGCATTGGGCTGGAAATGCCGGTTTTGGGATTGTGCACAGAACGGTTTTGCAAACCGCTGAATCCACACGTGAGTTTAACTCTGTCAGTTGAATGCACACATTGGCAACCATTCAGTTAGATAGCTCCGTTTTGGTTTTAGAAGCAGATATTTCTCTGTACAGCCTATGGTCCCATTCACTCGGGAATATCCCAACGCAACTCCAAGAAGAAACCAGTTTCTGACTCGCTGAATCTCAACATAGATTCAACTCTCTTAGGTGAACGAACGCACAGCAGAGCAGTTTCAAGGAGACGTTTCTCCTGAGTTTTAGACGAAGTTTCCTGCTGTTTAGTACGCATACCGGCATTGGGCTGGAAATATCGGTTTTGGGATCTGCACAGAAAGGGTTTGCAAACCGCTGAATCTTCACGTGAGTTTATCTCTGTCAGGTGAATGTACACATTGACAACCATTCAGTTAGATATCTCCGTTTTGCTTTTAGGAACAGATATTTCTATGTACAGCCTATGGTCCCATTCAATCGGCAATATCCCAATGCAGCTCCTAGAAGAAAAGTGTTTCTGACTCGCTGAATCTCAACATAGATTCAACTATCTTAGTTGAACGAACGCACAGCAGAGCAGTTTCAAGGAAACGTTTCTCCTCAGTTTTAGACGAAGTTTCCTGCTGTTTAGTACGTATGCCGGCATTGGGATGAAATACCGGTTTTGGGATTCTGCACAGAAAGGGTTGGCAAACCGCTGAATCCACACGTGAGTTTAACTCTGTCAGTTGAATGCACACATTGACAACCATTCAGTTAGATAGCTCCGTTTTGGTTTTAGAAGCAGGTATTTCTCTATAAAGCCTATGGTCCCATTCACTCCGGAATATCCCAACGCAGCTCCTAGAAGAAACGTGTTTCTGACTCGCTGAATCTCAACATGGATTCAACTCTCTTAGGTGAAGGAACGCACAACAGAACAGTTTCAAGGAAACGTTTCTACTGAGTTTTAGACAAAGTTTATTGCGGTTTGGTATGTATGCTGGCATTGGGCTGGAAAACCGGTTTTGGGATTGTGAACAGAAAGGGTTTGCATACCGCTGAATCCACACGTGAGTTTAACTCTGTCAGTTGAATGCACACATTGACAACCATTCAGTTAGATAGCTCCGTTTTGGTTTTAGGAGCAGATATTTCTCTGTACAGATATGGTACCATTCAATCGGGAATATCCCAACGCAGCTCCTAGAACAAACGTGTTTCTGACTCGCTGAATCTCAACATAGATTCAACTCTCTTAGGTGAACGAACGCACAGCGGAGCAGTTTCAAGGAAACGTTTCTCCTGAGGTTTACACGACGTTTCCTGCGGTTTAGTACGTATGCCGGCATTGGGCTGGAAATACCGGTTTTGGGATAATGCACAGAACGGTTTTGCAAACCGCTGAATCCACACGTGAGTTTAACTCTGTCAGTTGAATGAGCACATTGACAACCATTCAGTTAGATAGCTCCGTTTTGGTTTTTGAAGCAGATATTTCTCTGTACAGGGTATGGTCCCATTCACTCGGGAATATCCCAGCACAGCTCCTAGAAGAAACTGGATTCTGACTCTCTGAATCTCAACATAGATTCAACTCTCTTAGGTGAACGAACGCACAGCAGAGCAGTTTCAAGGAAACGTTTCTCCTGAGTTTTAGACGAAGTTTACTGCTGTTTCGTACGTATGCCGGCATTGGGCTGGAAATGCCGTTTTTGGGATTCTGCACAGAAAGGGTTTGTAAACCGCTGAATCCACACTTGAGTTTAACTCCTTCAGATGAAGGAACACCTTGAGAACCATTCAGTTAGTTAGCTCCGTTTTGGTTTTAGAAGCTGATAATTCTCTGTACAGCCTATGGTCCCATTCACTCGGGAGGATCCCAACGAAGCTCCTAGAAGAAACCTGCTTCTGACTCGCTGAATCTCAACATAGATTCAACTCTCTTAGTTGAACGAAGGCACAGCAGAGCAGTTTGAAGGAAACGTTTCTCCTGAGTTTGAGACGAAGTTTCCTGCCCTTTAGTACGTATGCCGGCATTGCGCTGGAAATACCGGTTTGGGATTCTGCACAGAAAGGGTTGGCAAACCGCTGAATCCACACGTGAGTTTAACTCTGTCATTTGAATGCACACATTGACAACCATTCACTTAGATAGCTCCGTTTTGGTTTAAGAAGCAGATATTTCTCGGTACAGCCTATGGTCCCTTTCACTCGGGAATATCCCAACGAAGTTCCTAGAAGAAACCTGCTTCTGACTCGCTGAATCTCAACATAGATTCAACTCTCTTAGGTGAACGGACGCACAGGAGAGCAGTTTCAAGGAATCGTTTCTCCTGAGTTTTAGACGAAGTTTCCTACTCTTTCGTACGTATGTCGGCATTGGGCTGGAAATGCCGGTTTTGGGATTCTGCACAGAAAGGGTTTGCAAACCGCTGAATGCACACGTGAGTTTACCTCTCTGAGTTGAATGCACACATTGACAACCATTCAGTTAGATAGCTCCGCTTTGGTTTTAGAAGCAGATATTTCTCTGTACAGCCTATGGTCCCATTCCCTCGGGAATATCCCAACGCAGCTCCTAGAAGAAACGTGTTTCCGACTCGCTGAATCTCAACATAGATTCAACTCTCTAAGGTGAACGAACGCACAGCAGAGCAGTTTCAAGGAAACGTTTCTCCTGAGATTTAGACGAAGTTTACTGCTGTTTAGTACGTATGCCGGCATTGGGCTGGAAATACCGGTTTTGGGATTCTGCACAGAAAGGGTTTGCAAACCGCTGAATCCACACGTGAGTATAACTCTGTCACTTGAATGCACACGTTGACAACCATTCAGTTAGAGAGCTCCGTTTTGGTTTTAGAAGCAGATATTTCTCTGTAAAGCCTATGGTCCCATTCACTCGGGAATATCCCAACGCAGCCCCTAGAAAAAACATGTTTCTGATTCGCTGAATCTCAACATAGATTCAACTCTCTTAGGTGAACGAACTCACAGCACAGCAGCTTCAGGGAAACGTTTCTCCTGAGTTTTAGACGAAGTTTTCTGCTGTTTAGTACGTATGCCGGCATTGAGCTGGAAATACCGGTTTTGGAATTCTGCACAGAAAGGGTTTGCAAACCGCTGAATCCACAGGTGAGTTTAATTCTGTGAGTTGAATGCAGACATTGACAACCATTCAGTTAGATAGCTCCGTTTTGGTTTTAGAAGCAGATATTTCTCTGTACAGCCTATGGTCCCATTCACTCGGGAATATCCCAACGCAGCTCCTAGAAGAAACGTGTTTGTGACTCGCTGAATCTCAACATAGATTCAACTCTCTTAGGTTAACGTACGCACAGCAGAGCAGTTTCAAGAAAACGCTTCCCTGAGTTTTAGACGAAGTCTACTGCTGTTTCGTAACTATGCCGGCATTGGGCTGGAAATGCCGGTTTTGGGATTCTGCACAGAAAGGGTTTGCCAACTGCTGAATCCACACGTGAGTCTAACACTGTCTGTTGAATGCACCCATGGACAACCATTCAGTTAGATAGCTCCGTTTTGGTTTTAGGAGCAGATATTTCTCTGTACAGCCTATGTTCCCATTCACTCGGGAATATCCCAATGCAGCTCCTAGAAGAAACGTGTTTCTGACACGCCGAATCTCCACATAGATTCAACTCTCTTAGGTGAACGAACACACCGCAGAGCAGTTTCAAGGAAACGTTTCTCCTGAGTTTTAGACGAAGTTTACTGCTGTTTCGTACGTATGTCGGCATTGGGCTGGAAATGCCGGTTTTGGGATTCTGCACAGAAAGGGTTTGCAAACCGCTGAATGCACACGTGAGTTTACCTCTCTGAGTTGAATGCACACATTGACAACCATTCAGTTAGATAGCTCCGTTTTGGTTTTAGAAGCAGATATTTCTCTCTACAGCCTATGGTCCCATTCACTCGTGAATATCCCAACGCAGCTCCTAGAAGAAACGTGTTTCTGACTCGCTGAATCCCAACATAGATTCAACTCTCTTAGGTGAACGAACCCACAGAAGAGCAGTTTCAAGGAAACGTTTCTCCTGAGTTTTAGACGAAATTTACTGCTGTTTCGTACGTATGCCGGTATTGGTCTGAAATTGCCGTTTTTGGGATACTGCAAAGAAAGGGTTTGCAAAACGCTGAATCCACACGTGAGTTTAACTCTGTCAGGTAAATGCAGACATTGACAACCATTCAGTTAGTTAGCTCCGTTTTGGTTTTAGAAGCAGATATTCCTCTCTACAGCCTATGGTCCAATTCCCTCGGGAATATCGCAACCCAGCTCCTAGAAGAAACGTGTTTCTGACTCGCTGAATCTCAACATAGTTTCAATTCTCTTAGGTGAACGAACACACAGCAGAGCAGTTTCAAGGAAACGTTTCTCCTGAGTTTTAGACGAAGTTTCCTGCTGTTTAGTACCTATGCCGGCACTGGGCTGGAAATACCGGTATTGGGATTCTGCACAGAAAGGGTCTGCAAACCGCTGAATCCACAGGTGAGTTTAACTCTGTGAGTTGAATGAAGACATTGACAACCATTCAGTTAGATAGCTCCGTTTTGGTTTTAGAAGCAGATATTGCTCTGTACAGCCTATGGTCCCATTCACTCGGGAATATCCCAACGCATCGCCTAGATGAAACGTGTTTCTGACTCGCAGAATCTCAACATAGATTCAACTCTCTTAGGTGAACGAACACACGGCAGAGCAATTTCAAGGAAACGTTTCTCCTGAGTTTTAGACGAAATTTACTGCGCTTTAGTACGTATGGCGGCATTGGGCTGGAAATACCGGTTTTAGGATTCTGCACAGAAAGGGTTTGCAAACCCCTGAATCCACACGTGAGATTAACTCTGTCAGTTGAATGCACACATTGACAACCATTCAGTTAGTTAGCTCCGTTTTGGTTTTAGAAGCAGATATTTCTCTGTACAGACTATGGTCCAGTTCACTCAGGAATATCCCAGCGCAGCTCCCAGAAGAATCGTGTTTCTGAATAGCTGAATCTCAACATAGATTCAACTCTCTTAGGTGAACGGACTCACAGGAGAGCAGTTTCAAGGAAACATTTCTCCTGAGTATTAGACGAATTTTACTGCTGTTTAGTACGTATGCCGGCATTGGGATGAAAATACCGGTTTTGGGATTCTGCTCAGAAAGGGTTTGCAAACCGCTGAATGCACACGTGAGTTTAACTCTATCAGTGGAATGCACACTTTGACAACCATTAAGTTATATAGCTCCGTTTTGGCTTTAGGAGCTGATATATCTCTGTACAGCCTATGGTCCCATTCACTCGGGAATATCCCTACGCAGCTCCTAGAAGAAACGTGTTTCTGACTCGCTGAATCTCAACATAGATTCAACTCCATTACGTGAACAAACGCACAGCAGAGCAGTTTTAAGGAAACGTTTCTCCTGAGTTTTAGACGAAGTCAGACTGCTGTTTCGTACGTATGCCGGCATTGGGCTGGAAATGCCGGTTTCGGGATTCTGCACAGAAAGGGTTTGCAAACCGCTGAATCCACACGTGAGTTTACCTCTGTCAGTTGAATGCACACATTGACAACCATTCAGTTAGACAGCTCCGTTTTGGTTTTAGAAGCAGATATTTCTCTGTACAGCATATGGTCCCATTCACTCGGGAATATCCCAACGCAGCTCCTAGAAGAAACGTGTTTCTGACTCACTGAATCTCAACATAGATACAACTCTCTTAGGTGAACGAACGCACAGCAGAGCAGTTTCTAGGAAACGATTCTCCTGAGTTTTAGACGAAGTTTCCTGCTCTTTAGTACGTATGGCGGCATTGGGCTGGAAATACCGGTTTTGGGATTCTGCACAGAAAGGGTTTGCAAACCGCTGAATCCACACGTGAGTTTACCTCTGTCAGTTGAATGCACACATTGACAACCATTCAGTTAGAAAGCTCCGTTTTGGGTTTAGAAGCAGATATTTCTCTGTACAGCCTATGGTCCCATTCCCTCGGGAATATCCCAACGCAGCTCCTAGAAGAAACGTGTTGCCGACTCGCTGAATCTCAACATAGATTCAACTCTCTACGGTGAACGAACGCACAGCAGAGCAGTATCAAGGAAACGTTTCTCCTGAGATTTAGACGAAGTTTACTGCTGTTTAGTACGTATGCCGGCATTGGGCTGGAAATACCGGTTTTGGGATTCTGCACAGAAAGGGTTTGCAAACCGCTGAATCCACACGTGAGTATAACTCTGTCAGTTGAAAGCAGACATTGACAACCATTCAGTTAGACAGCTCCGTTTTGGTATTAGAAGCAGATATTGCTGTGTACAGCCTATGGTCCCATTCACTCGGGAATATCCCAACGCAGCGCCTAGATGAAACGTGTTTCTGACTCGCAGAATCTCAACATAGATTCAACTCTCTTAGGTGAACGAACACACGGCAGAGTAGTTTCAAGGAAACGTTTCTCCTGAGTTTTAGACGAAGTTTACTGCGCTTTAGTACGTATGGCGGCATTGGGCTGGAAATACCGGTTTTGGGATTCTGCACAGAAAGGGTTTGGAAACTGCTGAATCCACACGTGAGTTTAACTCTGTCAGTTGAATGAGCACTTTGACAACCATTCAGTTAGATAGCTCCGTTTTGGTTTTTGAAGCAGATATTTCTCTGTACAGGGTATGGTCCCATTCTCTCGGGAATATCCCAGCACAGCTCCTAGAAGAAACTGGATTCTGACTCGCTGAACCTCAACATAGATTCAACTCTCTTAGGTGAACGAACGCACAGCAGAGCAGTTTCAAGGAAACGTTTCTCCTGAGTTTTAGACGAAGTTTACTGCTGTTTCGTACGTATGCCGGCATTGGGCTGGAAATGACGTTTTTCGATTCTGCACAGAAAGGGTTTGTAAACCGCTGAATCCACACTTGAGTTTAACTCCTTCAGATGAAGGAACACATTGAGAACCATTCAGTTAGTTAGCTCCGTTTTGGTTTTAGAAGCTGATAATTCTCTGTACAGCCTATGGTCCCATTCACTCGGGAAGATCCCAACGAAGCTCCTAGAAGAAACCTGCTTCTGACTCGCTGAATCTCAACATAGATTCAACTCTCTTAGTTGAACGAAGGCACAGCAGAGCAGTTTGAAGGAAACGTTTCTCCTGAGTTTGAGACGAAGTTTCCTGCCCTTTAGTACGTATGCCGGCATTGCGCTGGAAATACCGGTTTTGGGATTCTGCACAGAAAGGGTTTGGAAACCGCTGAATCCACACGTGAGATTAACTCTGTCATTTGAATGCACACATTGACAACCATTCACTTAGATAGCTCCGTTTTGGTTTTAGAAGCAGATATTTCTCGGTACAGCCTATGGTCCCTTTCACTCGGGAATATCCCAACGAAGCTCCTAGAAGAAACCTGCTTCTGACTCGCTGAATCTCAACATAGATTCAACTCTCTTAGGTGAACGGACGCACAGGAGAGCAGTTTCAAGGAATCGTTTCTCCTGAGTTTTAGACGAAGTTTCCTGCTGTTTCGTACGTATGTCGGCATTGGGCTGGAAATGCCGGTTTTGGGATTCTGCACAGAAAGGGTTTGCAAACCGCTGAAGGCACACGTGAGTTTACCTCTCTGAGTTGAATGCACACATTGACAACCATTCAGTTAGATAGCTCCGCTTTGGTTTTAGAAGCAGATATTTCTCTGTACAGCCTATGGTCCCATTCACTCGGGAATATCCCAACGCAGCTCTTAGAAGAAACGTGTTTCTGTCTCGCTGAATCTCAACATAGATTCAACTCTCTTAGGTGAACGAACCCACAGCAGAGCAGTTTCAATGAAACCTTTCTCCTGAGTTTTAGACGAAGTTTACTGCTGTTTCGTACCTATTCCGGCATTGGGCTGGAAATACCGGTTTTGGGATTCTGCACAGAAAGGGTTTGCAAACGCTGAATCCACACGTGAGTCTAACACTGTCAGTTGAATGCACCCATTGACAACCATTCAGTTAGAAAGCTCCGTTTTGGTTTTAGAAGCAGATATTTCTCTGTACAGACTATGGTCCCATTCACTCGGGAATATCCCAACGCAGCTCCTAGAAAAAACGTGTTTCTGACTCGGTGAATCTCAACAGAGATTCAACTCTCTTTGGTGAACAAAGGCACAGCAGAGCAGTCTCAACTAAACGTTTCTCCTCAATCTTAGACGAAGTCATACTGCTGTTTCGTACGTATGCTGGCATTGGGCTGGAAATGATGGTTTCGCGATTCTGCACAGAAAGGGTTTGCAAACCGCTGAATCCACACGTGAGTTGAACTCTGTCAGTTGAATGCACACAGTGACAACCATTCAGTTAGAAAGCTCCGTTTTGGGTTTAGAAGCAGATATTTCTCTGTACAGCCTATGGTCCCATTCCCTCGGGAATATCCCAACGCAGCTACTAGAAGAAACGTGTTTCCGACTCGCTGAATCTCAACATAGATTCAACTCTCTACGGTGAACGAACGCACAGCAGAGCAGTTTCAAGGAAACGTTTCTCCTGAGATTTAGACGAAGTTTACTGCTGTTTAGTACGTATGCCGGCATTGGGCTGGAAATACCGGTTTTGGGATTCTGCACAGAAAGGGTTTGCAAACCGCTGAATCCACACGTGAGTATAACTCTGTCAGTAGAAAGCAGACATTGACAACCATTCAGTTAGATAGCTCCGTTTTGGTTTTAGAAGCAGATATTTCTCTCTACAGCCTATGGTCCAGTTCCCTCGGGAATATCCCAACGCAGATCCCAGAAGAAACGTGTTTATGACTCGCTGAATCTCAACATAGATTCAACTCTCTTAGGTGAACGAACACACAGCACAGCAGTTTCAAGGAAACGTTTCTCCTGAGTTTTAGACGATGTTTCCTGCTGTTTAGTACGTATTCCGGCATTGGGCTGGAAATACCGGTTTTGGGATTCTGCACAGAAAGTGTTTGCAAACCGCTGAATCCACACGTGAGTTTAACTCTGTCACTTGAATGCACACGTTGACAACCATTCAGTTAGAGACCTCCGTTTTGGTTTTAGAAGCAGATATTTCTCTGTACAGCATATGGTCCCATTCACTCGGGAATATCCCAACGCAGCCCCTAGAAGAAACGTGTTTCTGACTTGCTGAATCTCAACATAGATTCAACTCTCTTAGGTGAACGAACGCACAGCAGAGCAGTTTCAAGGAAACGTTTCTCCTGAGTTTTAGACGATGTTTCCTGCTGTATAGTACGTATGCCAGCATTGGGCTGGAAATACTGGTTTTGGGATTCTGCACAGTAAGGGTTTGCAAACCGCTGAATCCGCAAGTGAGTTTAACTCTGTCACTTGAATGCACACGTTGACAACCATTCAGTTAGAGAGCTCCGTTTTGGTTTTAGAAGCAGATATTTCTCTGTACAGCCTATGGTCCAATTCACTCGGGAATATCCCAACGCAGCCCCTAGAAAAAACGTGTTTCTGATTCGCTGAATCTCAACATAGATTCAACTCTCTTAGGTGAACGAACTCACAGCACAGCAGCTTCAGGGAAACGTTTCTCCTGAGTTTTAGACGAAGTTTCCTGCTGTTTATTACGTATGCCGGCATTGGACTGGAAATACCGGATTTGGGATTCTGCACAGAAAGGGTTTGTAAACCGGTGAATCCACACGTGAGATTAACTCTGTCAGTTGAGTGCACGCATTGACAAACATTCAGTTAGATAGCTCCTTTTTGGTTTTAGAAACAGATATTTCTCTGTACAGCCTATGGTCACATTCACTCGGGAATATCCCAACGCAGCTCCTAGAAGAAACGTGTTTCTGACTTGCCGAATCTCAACATAGATTCAACTCTCTTAGGTGAACGAACGCACAGCAGAGCAGTTTCAAGGAAACGTTTCCCTGAGTTTTAGACGAAGTTTACTGCTGTTTCGTACCTATGCCGGCATTGGGCTGGAAATGCCGGTTTTGGGATTCTGCACAGAATGGGTTTGCAAACCTCTGAATCCACACGTGAGTCTAACACTGTCAGTTGAATGCACCCATGTACAACCATTCAGTTAGATAGCTCCGTTTTGGTTTTAGAAGCAGATATTTCTCTGTAAAGCCTATGGTCCCATTCACTCGGGAATATCCCAACACAGCTCCTAGAAGAAACGTGTTTCTGACTCGCTGAATCTCAACATAGATTCAACTCTCTTAGGTGAACGAACGCACAGCAGAGCAATTTCAAGGAAACGTTTCTCCTGAGTTTTAGACAAAGTTTCCTGCTGTTTAGTACGTATTCCCGCATTGGGCTGGAAATACCGGTTTTGGGATTCTGCACAGAAAGGGTTTGCAAAGCGCTGTATCCACACGTGAGTTTAACTCTGTCAGTTGAATGCAGACATTGACAACCATTCAGTTAGATAGCTCCGTTTTGGTTTAAGAAGCAGATATTTCTCTGTACAGCCTATGGCCCCATTCACTCGGGAATATCCCAACGCAACTCCAAGAAGAAACCAGTTTCTGACTCGCTGAATCTCAACATAGATTCAACTCTCTTAGGTGATCGAACGCACTGCAGAGCAGTTTCAAGGAGAGTTTTCTGCTGAGTTTTAGACGAAGTTTCCTGCTGTTTAGTACGCATATCGGCATTGGGCTGGAAATATCGGTTTTGGGATCTGCACAGAAAGGGTTTGCAAACCGCTGAATCTTCACGTGAGTTTAACTCTGTCAGTTGAATGTACACATTGACAACCATTCAGTTAGATAGCTCCGTTTTGGTTTTAGGAACAGATATTTCTCTGTACAGCCTATGGTCCCATTCAATCGGGAATATCCCAATGCAGCTCCTAGAAGAAACGTGTTTCTGACTCGCTGAATCTCAACATAGATTCAACTCTCTTAGGTGAACGATCGCACAGCAGAGCAGTTTCAAGGAAACGTTTCTCCTCAGTTTTAGACGTAGTTTCCTGCTGTTTAGTACGTATGCCGGCATTGGGCTGAAATACCGGTTTTGGGATTCTGCACAGAAAGGGTTGGCAAACCGCTGAATCCACACGTGAGTTTAACTCTGTCAGTTCAATGCACACAATGACAACCATTCAGTTAGATAGCTCCGTTTTGGTTTCAGAAGCAGATATTTCTCGGTACAGCCTATGGTCCCATTCACTCGGGAATATCCCAACGCAGCTCCTAGAAGAAACGTGTTTCTGACTCGCTGAATCTCAACATAGATTCAACTCTCTTAGGTGAACGGACGCACAGGAGAGCAGTTTCAATTAAACGTTTCTCCTGAGTTTTAGACGATGTTTCCTGCTGTTTAGTACGTATGCCGGCATTGGGCTGGAAATACCGGTTTTGGGATTCTGCACAGAAAGGGTTTGCAAACCGGTGAATTCTCACGTGAGTTTAACTCTGTCAGTTAAATTCACACATCGACAACCATTCAGTTAGATAGCTCCGTTTTGGTTTTAGAAGCAGATATTTCTCTGTACAGCCTATGGTCCCATTCACTCGGGAATATCCCAACGCAGCTCCAAGAAGAAACCAGTTTCTGACTCGCTGAATCTCAACATAGATTCAACTCTCTTAGGTGAAGGAACGCACAGCAGAACAGTTTCAAGGAAACGTTTCTCCTGAGTTTTAGACAAAGTTTATTGCGGTTTGGTATGTATGCTGGCATTGGGCTGGAAATACCGGTTTTGGGATTCTGCACAGAAAGGGTTTGCAAACCGCTGAATCCACACGTGAGTTTAACTCTGTCAGTTCAAAGCACACATTGACAACCATTCAGTTAGATAGCTCCGTTTTGGTTTTAGGAGCAGAGATTTCTCTCTACAGCCTATGGTCCAATTCCCTCGTGAATATCCCAACGCAGCTCCTAGAAGAAACGTGTTTCTGACTCGCTGAAACTCAACATAGATTCAACTGTCTTAGGTGAACGAATGTACAGCACAGCAGTTTCAGGGAAACGTTTCTCCTGAGTTTTAGACGAAGTTTCCTGCTGTTTAGTACGTATGCCGGCATTGGGCTGGAAATACCGGTTTTGGGATTCTGCACAGAAAGGGTTTGCAAACCGCTGAATCCACATGTCAGTTTAAATCTGTCAGTTGAATGCACACGTTGTCAACCATTCAGTTAGAGAGCTCCGTTTTGGTTTTAGGAGCAGATATTTCTCTGTACAGCCTATGGTCCCATTCCCTCTGGAATATCCCAACGCAGCTCCTAGAAGAAACGTGTTTCCGACTCGCTGAATCTCAACATAGATTCAACTCTCTTAGGTGAACGAACGCACAGCAGAGCAGTTTCAAGGAAACGTTTCTCCTGAGATTTAGACGAAGTTTACTGCTGTTTAGTACGTATGCCGGCATTGGGCTGGAAATACCGGTTTTGGGATTCTGCACAGAAAGGGTTTGCAAACCGCCGAATCCACACATGAGTTTAACTCTGTCAGTTGAATTCACACATTGACAATCATTCAGTTAGGTAGCTCCGTTTTGGTTTTAGGAGCAGATATTTCTCTGTACAGCCTATGGTCCAATTCACTCGGGAATATCCCAATGCAGCTCCTAGAAGAAACGTGTTTCTGACTCGCTGAATCTCAACATAGATTCAACTCTCTTAGGTGAACGAACGCACAGCAGAGCAGTTTCAAGGAAACGTTTCTCGTGAGTTTTAGACGAAGTTTCCTGCTGTTTAGTACGTATGCCGGCATTGGGCTGGAAATACCGGTTTTGGGATCCTGCACAGAAAAGTTTTGTAAACCGCTGAATCCACACGTGAGTTTATCTCTGTCAGTTGAGTGCACGCATAGACAACCATTCAGTTAGATAGCTCCGTTTTGGTTTTAGAAGCAGATATTTCTCTATACAGCCTATGGTCCCATACACTCGGGAATATCCCAACGCAGCTCCTAGAAGAAACGTGTTTCTGACTCGCTGAATCTCAACATAGATTCAACTCTCTTAGGTGAACGAACGCACAGCAGAGCAGTTTCAAGGAAACGTTTCCCTGAGTTTTAGACGAAGTTTACTTCTCTTTCGTACCTATGACGGCATTGGGCTGGAAATGCCGTTTTTGGGATTCTGCACAGAAAGGGTTTGCAAACCGCTGAATCCACACGTGAGTCTAACACTGTCAGTTGAATGCACCCATGGACAAACATTCAGTTAGATAGCTCCGTTTTGGTTTTAGAAGCAGATATTTCTCTGTACAGCTTACGGTCCCATTCCCTCGGGAATATCCCAACGCAGCTCTTAGAAGAAACGTGTTTCTGACTCGCCGAATCTCCACATAGATTCAACTCTCTTAGGTGAACGAACACACAGCAGAGCAGTTTCAGGGAAATGTTTCTCCTGAGTTTTAGACGAAGTTTACTGCTGTTTCGTACGTATGCCGGCATTGGGCTGGAAATACCGGTTTTGGGATTCTGTTCAGAAAGGGTTTGCAAACCGCTGAATCCACACGTGAGTTTATCTCTGTCAGTTGAATGAACACATTGACAACCATTCCGTTAGATAGCTCCGTTTTGGTTTTAAGACCAGATATTTCTCTGTACAACCTATGGTCCCATTCACTCGGGAATATCCCAACGCAGCTCCTAGAAGAAACGTGTTTCTGACTCGCTGAATCTCAACATAGATTCAACTCTCTTAGGTGAAGGAAAGCACAGCAGAGCCGTTTCAAGGAAACGTTTCTCCTGAGATTTAGACGACCTTTCCTGCTGTTTAGTACGCATGCCGGCATTGGGCTGGAAATACCGGTTTTGGGATTCTGCACAGAAAGGGTTTGCAAACCGCTGAATCCACACGTGAGTATAACTCTGTTAGTTGAATGCAGACATTGACAACCTTTCAGTTAGATAGCTCCGTTTTGGTTTTAGAAGCAGATGTTTCTCTCTACAGCCTATGGTCCGATTCCCTCGGGAATATCCCAGCGCAGCTCCTAGAAGAAACGTGTTTATGACTCGGTGAATCTCAACATACATTCAACTCTCTTAGGTGAACGAACGCACAGCACAGCAGTTTCAAGGAAACGTTTCTCCTGAGTTTTAGACGAAGTTTCCTGCTGTTTAGTACGTATGCCGGCATGGGGCTGGAAATACCGGTTTTGGGATTCTGCACAGAAAGGGTTTGCAAACCGCTGAATCCACACGTGAGTCTAACACTGTCAGTTGAATGCACCCATTGACAACCATTCAGTTAGAAAGCTCCGTTTTGGTTTTAGAAGCAGATATTTCTCTGTACAGACTATGGTCCCATTCACTCGGGAATATCCCAACGCAGCTCCTAGAAGAAACGTGTTTCTGACTCGCTGAATATCAACAGAGATTCAACTCTCTTTGGTGAACCAAGGCACAGCAGAGCAGTCTCAACTAAACGTTTCTCCTCAATCTTAGACGAAGTCATACTGGTGTTTCGTACGTATGCTGGCCTTGGGCTGGAAATGATGGTTTCACGATTCTGCACAGAACGGGTTTGCAAACCGCTGAATCCACACGTGAGTTGAACTCTGTCAGTTGAATGCACACATTGACAACCATTCAGTTAGATAGCTCCGTTTTGGGTTTAGAAGCAGATATTTCTCTGTACAGCCTATGGTCCCATTCCCTCGGGAATATCCCAACGCAGCTCCTAGAAGAAACGTGTTTCCGACTCGCTGAATCTCAACATAGATTCAACTCTCTAAGGTGAACGAACGCACAGCAGAGCAGTTTCAAGGAAACGTTTCTCCTGAGATTTAGACGAAGTTTACTGCTGTTTAGTACGTATGCCGGCATTGGGCTGGAAATACCGGTTTTGGGATTCTGCACGGAAAGGGTTTGCAAACCGCTGAATCCACACGTGAGTATAACTCTGTCAGTTGAAAGCAGACATTGACAACCATTCAGTTAGATAGCTCCGTTTTGGTTTTAGAAGCAGATATTTCTCTCTACAGACTATGGTCCAATTCCCTCGGGAGTATCCCAACGCAGCTCCTAGAAGAAACGTGTTTATGACTCGCTGAATCTCAACATAGATTCAACTCTCTTAGGTGAACGAAAGCACAGCACAGCAGTTTCAAGGAAACGTTTCTCCTGAGTTTTAGACGAAGTTTCCTGCTGTTTAGTACGTATGCCGGCATTGGGCTTGAAATACCGGTTTTGGGATTCTGCACAGAAAGGGTTTGCAAACCGCTGAATCCACACGTGAGTTTAACTCTGTCACTTGAATGCACACGTTGACAACCATTCAGTTAGAGACCTCCGTTTTGGTTTTAGAAGCAGATATTTCTCTGTACAGCCTATGGTCCTATTCACTCGGAAATAACCCAACGCAGCCCCTAGAAGAAACGTGTTTCTGATTCGCTGAATCTCAACATAGATTCAACTCTCTTAGGTGAACGAACTCACAGCACAGCAGCTTCAGGGAAACGTTTCTCCTGAGTTTTAGACGAAGTTTCCTTCTGTTTAGTACGTATGCCGGCATTCGGCTGGAAATACCGGTTTTGGGATTCTGCACAGAAAGGGTTTGTAAACCGCTGAATCCACACGTGAGTTTAACTCTGTCAGTTGAGTGCACGCATTGACAACCATTCAGTTAGATAGCTCCGTTTTGGTTTTAGGAGCAGATATTTCTCTGTACAGCCTATGTTCCCATTCACTCGGGAATATCCCAATGCAGCTCCTAGAAGAAACGTGTTTCTGACACGCCGAATCTCCACATAGATTCAACTCTCTTAGGTGAACGAACACACCGCAGAGCAGTTTCAAGGAAACGTTTCTCCTGAGTTTTAGACGAAGTTTACTGCTGTTTCGTACGTATGTCGGCATTGGGCTGGAAATGCCGGTTTTGGGATTCTGCACAGAAAGGGTTTGCAAACCGCTGAATGCACACGTGAGTTTACCTCTCTGAGTTGAATGCACACATTGACAACCATTCAGTTAGATAGCTCCGTTTTGGTTTTAGAAGCAGATATTTCTCTCTACAGCCTATGGTCCCATTCACTCGTGAATATCCCAACGCAGCTCCTAGAAGAAACGTGTTTCTGACTCGCTGAATCCCAACATAGATTCAACTCTCTTAGGTGAACGAACCCACAGAAGAGCAGTTTCAAGGAAACGTTTCTCCTGAGTTTTAGACGAAATTTACTGCTGTTTCGTACGTATGCCGGTATTGGTCTGAAATTGCCGTTTTTGGGATACTGCAAAGAAAGGGTTTGCAAAACGCTGAATCCACACGTGAGTTTAACTCTGTCAGGTAAATGCAGACATTGACAACCATTCAGTTAGTTAGCTCCGTTTTGGTTTTAGAAGCAGATATTCCTCTCTACAGCCTATGGTCCAATTCCCTCGGGAATATCGCAACCCAGCTCCTAGAAGAAACGTGTTTCTGACTCGCTGAATCTCAACATAGTTTCAATTCTCTTAGGTGAACGAACACACAGCAGAGCAGTTTCAAGGAAACGTTTCTCCTGAGTTTTAGACGAAGTTTCCTGCTGTTTAGTACCTATGCCGGCACTGGGCTGGAAATACCGGTATTGGGATTCTGCACAGAAAGGGTCTGCAAACCGCTGAATCCACAGGTGAGTTTAACTCTGTGAGTTGAATGAAGACATTGACAACCATTCAGTTAGATAGCTCCGTTTTGGTTTTAGAAGCAGATATTGCTCTGTACAGCCTATGGTCCCATTCACTCGGGAATATCCCAACGCATCGCCTAGATGAAACGTGTTTCTGACTCGCAGAATCTCAACATAGATTCAACTCTCTTAGGTGAACGAACACACGGCAGAGCAATTTCAAGGAAACGTTTCTCCTGAGTTTTAGACGAAATTTACTGCGCTTTAGTACGTATGGCGGCATTGGGCTGGAAATACCGGTTTTAGGATTCTGCACAGAAAGGGTTTGCAAACCCCTGAATCCACACGTGAGATTAACTCTGTCAGTTGAATGCACACATTGACAACCATTCAGTTAGTTAGCTCCGTTTTGGTTTTAGAAGCAGATATTTCTCTGTACAGACTATGGTCCAGTTCACTCAGGAATATCCCAGCGCAGCTCCCAGAAGAATCGTGTTTCTGAATAGCTGAATCTCAACATAGATTCAACTCTCTTAGGTGAACGGACTCACAGGAGAGCAGTTTCAAGGAAACATTTCTCCTGAGTATTAGACGAAGTTTACTGCTGTTTAGTACGTATGCCGGCATTGGGATGAAAATACCGGTTTTGGGATTCTGCTCAGAAAGGGTTTGCAAACCGCTGAATGCACACGTGAGTTTAACTCTATCAGTGGAATGCACACTTTGACAACCATTAAGTTATATAGCTCCGTTTTGGCTTTAGGAGCTGATATATCTCTGTACAGCCTATGGTCCCATTCACTCGGGAATATCCCTACGCAGCTCCTAGAAGAAACGTGTTTCTGACTCGCTGAATCTCAACATAGATTCAACTCCATTACGTGAACAAACGCACAGCAGAGCAGTTTTAAGGAAACGTTTCTCCTGAGTTTTAGACGAAGTCAGACTGCTGTTTCGTACGTATGCCGGCATTGGGCTGGAAATGCCGGTTTCGGGATTCTGCACAGAAAGGGTTTGCAAACCGCTGAATCCACACGTGAGTTTACCTCTGTCAGTTGAATGCACACATTGACAACCATTCAGTTAGACAGCTCCGTTTTGGTTTTAGAAGCAGATATTTCTCTGTACAGCATATGGTCCCATTCACTCGGGAATATCCCAACGCAGCTCCTAGAAGAAACGTGTTTCTGACTCACTGAATCTCAACATAGATACAACTCTCTTAGGTGAACGAACGCACAGCAGAGCAGTTTCTAGGAAACGATTCTCCTGAGTTTTAGACGAAGTTTCCTGCTCTTTAGTACGTATGGCGGCATTGGGCTGGAAATACCGGTTTTGGGATTCTGCACAGAAAGGGTTTGCAAACCGCTGAATCCACACGTGAGTTTACCTCTGTCAGTTGAATGCACACATTGACAACCATTCAGTTAGAAAGCTCCGTTTTGGGTTTAGAAGCAGATATTTCTCTGTACAGCCTATGGTCCCATTCCCTCGGGAATATCCCAACGCAGCTCCTAGAAGAAACGTGTTGCCGACTCGCTGAATCTCAACATAGATTCAACTCTCTACGGTGAACGAACGCACAGCAGAGCAGTATCAAGGAAACGTTTCTCCTGAGATTTAGACGAAGTTTACTGCTGTTTAGTACGTATGCCGGCATTGGGCTGGAAATACCGGTTTTGGGATTCTGCACAGAAAGGGTTTGCAAACCGCTGAATCCACACGTGAGTATAACTCTGTCAGTTGAAAGCAGACATTGACAACCATTCAGTTAGACAGCTCCGTTTTGGTATTAGAAGCAGATATTGCTGTGTACAGCCTATGGTCCCATTCACTCGGGAATATCCCAACGCAGCGCCTAGATGAAACGTGTTTCTGACTCGCAGAATCTCAACATAGATTCAACTCTCTTAGGTGAACGAACACACGGCAGAGCAGTTTCAAGGAAACGTTTCTCCTGAGTTTTAGACGAAGTTTACTGCGCTTTAGTACGTATGGCGGCATTGGGCTGGAAATACCGGTTTTGGGATTCTGCACAGAAAGGGTTTGGAAACTGCTGAATCCACACGTGAGTTTAACTCTGTCAGTTGAATGAGCACTTTGACAACCATTCAGTTAGATAGCTCCGTTTTGGTTTTTGAAGCAGATATTTCTCTGTACAGGGTATGGTCCCATTCTCTCGGGAATATCCCAGCACAGCTCCTAGAAGAAACTGGATTCTGACTCGCTGAACCTCAACATAGATTCAACTCTCTTAGGTGAACGAACGCACAGCAGAGCAGTTTCAAGGAAACGTTTCTCCTGAGTTTTAGACGAAGTTTACTGCTGTTTCGTACGTATGCCGGCATTGGGCTGGAAATGACGTTTTTCTATTCTACACAGAAAGGGTTTGTAAACCGCTGAATCCACACTTGAGTTTAACTCCTTCAGATGAAGGAACACATTGAGAACCATTCAGTTAGTTAGCTCCGTTTTGGTTTTAGAAGCTGATAATTCTCTGTACACCCTATGGTCCCATTCACTCGGGAAGATCCCAACGAAGCTCCTAGAAGAAACCTGCTTCTGACTCGCTGAATCTCAACATAGATTCAACTCTCTTAGTTGAACGAAGGCACAGCAGAGCAGTTTGAAGGAAACGTTTCTCCTGAGTTTGAGACGAAGTTTCCTGCCCTTTAGTACGTATGCCGGCATTGCGCTGGAAATACCGGTTTTGGGATTCTGCACAGAAAGGGTTTGGAAACCGCTGAATCCACACGTGAGATTAACTCTGTCATTTGAATGCACACATTGACAACCATTCACTTAGATAGCTCCGTTTTGGTTTTAGAAGCAGATATTTCTCGGTACAGCCTATGGTCCCTTTCACTCGGGAATATCCCAACGAAGCTCCTAGAAGAAACCTGCTTCTGACTCGCTGAATCTCAACATAGATTCAACTCTCTTAGGTGAACGGACGCACAGGAGAGCAGTTTCAAGGAATCGTTTCTCCTGAGTTTTAGACGAAGTTTCCTGCTGTTTCGTACGTATGTCGGCATTGGGCTGGAAATGCCGGTTTTGGGATTCTGCACAGAAAGGGTTTGCAAACCGCTGAAGGCACACGTGAGTTTACCTCTCTGAGTTGAATGCACACATTGACAACCATTCAGTTAGATAGCTCCGCTTTGGTTTTAGAAGCAGATATTTCTCTGTACAGCCTATGGTCCCATTCACTCGGGAATATCCCAACGCAGCTCTTAGAAGAAACGTGTTTCTGTCTCGCTGAATCTCAACATAGATTCAACTCTCTTAGGTGAACGAACCCACAGCAGAGCAGTTTCAATGAAACCTTTCTCCTGAGTTTTAGACGAAGTTTACTGCTGTTTCGTACCTATTCCGGCATTGGGCTGGAAATACCGGTTTTGGGATTCTGCACAGAAAGGGTTTGCAAACGCTGAATCCACACGTGAGTCTAACACTGTCAGTTGAATGCACCCATTGACAACCATTCAGTTAGAAAGCTCCGTTTTGGTTTTAGAAGCAGATATTTCTCTGTACAGACTATGGTCCCATTCACTCGGGAATATCCCAACGCAGCTCCTAGAAGAAACGTGTTTCTGACTCGGGGAATCTCAACAGAGATTCAACTCTCTTTGGTGAACAAAGGCACAGCAGAGCAGTCTCAACTAAACGTTTCTCCTCAATCTTAGACGAAGTCATACTGCTGTTTCGTACGTATGCTGGCATTGGGCTGGAAATGATGGTTTCGCGATTCTGCACAGAAAGGGTTTGCAAACCGCTGAATCCACACGTGAGTTGAACTCTGTCAGTTGAATGCACACAGTGACAACCATTCAGTTAGAAAGCTCCGTTTTGGGTTTAGAAGCAGATATTTCTCTGTACAGCCTATGGTCCCATTCCCTCGGGAATATCCCAACGCAGCTACTAGAAGAAACGTGTTTCCGACTCGCTGAATCTCAACATAGATTCAACTCTCTACGGTGAACGAACGCACAGCAGAGCAGTTTCAAGGAAACGTTTCTCCTGAGATTTAGACGAAGTTTACTGCTGTTTAGTACGTATGCCGGCATTGGGCTGGAAATACCGGTTTTGGGATTCTGCACAGAAAGGGTTTGCAAACCGCTGAATCCACACGTGAGTATAACTCTGTCAGTAGAAAGCAGACATTGACAACCATTCAGTTAGATAGCTCCGTTTTGGTTTTAGAAGCAGATATTTCTCTCTACAGCCTATGGTCCAGTTCCCTCGGGAATATCCCAACGCAGCTCCCAGAAGAAACGTGTTTATGACTCGCTGAATCTCAACATAGATTCAACTCTCTTAGGTGAACGAACGCACAGCACAGCAGTTTCAAGGAAACGTTTCTCCTGAGTTTTAGACGAAGTTTCCTGCTGTTTAGTACGTATTCCGGCATTGGGCTGGAAATACCGGTTTTGGGATTCTGCACAGAAAGTGTTTGCAAACCGCTGAATCCACACGTGAGTTTAACTCTGTCACTTGAATGCACACGTTGACAACCATTCAGTTAGAGACCTCCGTTTTGGTTTTAGAAGCAGATATTTCTCTGTACAGCATATGGTCCCATTCACTCGGGAATATCCCAACGCAGCCCCTAGAAGAAACGTGTTTCTGACTCGCTGAATCTCAACATAGATTCAACTCTCTTAGGTGAACGAACGCACAGCAGAGCAGTTTCAAGGAAACGTTTCTCCTGAGTTTTAGACGATGTTTCCTGCTGTATAGTACGTATGCCAGCATTGGGCTGGAAATACTGGTTTTGGGATTCTGCACAGTAAGGGTTTGCAAACCGCTGAATCCGCAAGTGAGTTTAACTCTGTC
The DNA here is from genome assembly GCF_030222135.1 of Aotus nancymaae. Lineage (NCBI taxonomy): Eukaryota > Metazoa > Chordata > Mammalia > Primates > Aotidae > Aotus > Aotus nancymaae. The sequence continues at coordinate 177,078 of NW_026988584.1, forward strand.
ACTTGAATGCACACGTTGACAACCATTCAGTTAGAGAGCTCCGTTTTGGTTTTAGAAGCAGATATTTCTCTGTACAGCCTATGGTCCAATTCACTCGGGAATATCCCAACGCAGCCCCTAGAAAAAACGTGTTTCTGATTCGCTGAATCTCAACATAGATTCAACTCTCTTAGGTGAACGAACTCACAGCACAGCAGCTTCAGGGAAACGTTTCTCCTGAGTTTTAGACGAAGTTTCCTGCTGTTTATTACGTATGCCGGCATTGGACTGGAAATACCGGATTTGGGATTCTGCACAGAAAGGGTTTGTAAACCGGTGAATCCACACGTGAGATTAACTCTGTCAGTTGAGTGCACGCATTGACAAACATTCAGTTAGATAGCTCCTTTTTGGTTTTAGAAACAGATATTTCTCTGTACAGCCTATGGTCACATTCACTCGGGAATATCCCAACGCAGCTCCTAGAAGAAACGTGTTTCTGACTTGCCGAATCTCAACATAGATTCAACTCTCTTAGGTGAACGAACGCACAGCAGAGCAGTTTCAAGGAAACGTTTCCCTGAGTTTTAGACGAAGTTTACTGCTGTTTCGTACCTATGCCGGCATTGGGCTGGAAATGCCGGTTTTGGGATTCTGCACAGAATGGGTTTGCAAACCTCTGAATCCACACGTGAGTCTAACACTGTCAGTTGAATGCACCCATGTACAACCATTCAGTTAGATAGCTCCGTTTTGGTTTTAGAAGCAGATATTTCTCTGTAAAGCCTATGGTCCCATTCACTCGGGAATATCCCAACGCAGCTCCTAGAAGAAACGTGTTTCTGACTCGCTGAATCTCAACATAGATTCAACTCTCTTAGGTGAACGAACGCACAGCAGAGCAGTTTCAAGGAAACGTTTCTCCTGAGTTTTAGACAAAGTTTCCTGCTGTTTAGTACGTATTCCCGCATTGGGCTGGAAATACCGGTTTTGGGATTCTGCACAGAAAGGGTTTGCAAAGCGCTGTATCCACACGTGAGTTTAACTCTGTCAGTTGAATGCAGACATTGACAACCATTCAGTTAGATAGCTCCGTTTTGGTTTAAGAAGCAGATATTTCTCTGTACAGCCTATGGCCCCATTCACTCGGGAATATCCCAACGCAACTCCAAGAAGAAACCAGTTTCTGACTCGCTGAATCTCAACATAGATTCAACTCTCTTAGGTGATCGAACGCACTGCAGAGCAGTTTCAAGGAGAGTTTTCTGCTGAGTTTTAGACGAAGTTTCCTGCTGTTTAGTACGCATATCGGCATTGGGCTGGAAATATCGGTTTTGGGATCTGCACAGAAAGGGTTTGCAAACCGCTGAATCTTCACGTGAGTTTAACTCTGTCAGTTGAATGTACACATTGACAACCATTCAGTTAGATAGCTCCGTTTTGGTTTTAGGAACAGATATTTCTCTGTACAGCCTATGGTCCCATTCAATCGGGAATATCCCAATGCAGCTCCTAGAAGAAACGTGTTTCTGACTCGCTGAATCTCAACATAGATTCAACTCTCTTAGGTGAACGATCGCACAGCAGAGCAGTTTCAAGGAAACGTTTCTCCTCAGTTTTAGACGTAGTTTCCTGCTGTTTAGTACGTATGCCGGCATTGGGCTGAAATACCGGTTTTGGGATTCTGCACAGAAAGGGTTGGCAAACCGCTGAATCCACACGTGAGTTTAACTCTGTCAGTTGAATGCACACAATGACAACCATTCAGTTAGATAGCTCCGTTTTGGTTTTAGAAGCAGATATTTCTCGGTACAGCCTATGGTCCCATTCACTCGGGAATATCCCAACGCAGCTCCTAGAAGAAACGTGTTTCTGACTCGCTGAATCTCAACATAGATTCAACTCTCTTAGGTGAACGGACGCACAGGAGAGCAGTTTCAATTAAACGTTTCTCCTGAGTTTTAGACGATGTTTCCTGCTGTTTAGTACGTATGCCGGCATTGGGCTGGAAATACCGGTTTTGGGATTCTGCACAGAAAGGGTTTGCAAACCGGTGAATTCTCACGTGAGTTTAACTCTGTCAGTTAAATTCACACATCGACAACCATTCAGTTAGATAGCTCCGTTTTGGTTTTAGAAGCAGATATTTCTCTGTACAGCCTATGGTCCCATTCACTCGGGAATATCCCAACGCAGCTCCAAGAAGAAACCAGTTTCTGACTCGCTGAATCTCAACATAGATTCAACTCTCTTAGGTGAAGGAACGCACAGCAGAACAGTTTCAAGGAAACGTTTCTCCTGAGTTTTAGACAAAGTTTATTGCGGTTTGGTATGTATGCTGGCATTGGGCTGGAAATACCGGTTTTGGGATTCTGCACAGAAAGGGTTTGCAAACCGCTGAATCCACACGTGAGTTTAACTCTGTCAGTTCAATGCACACATTGACAACCATTCAGTTAGATAGCTCCGTTTTGGTTTTAGGAGCAGAGATTTCTCTCTACAGCCTATGGTCCAATTCCCTCGTGAATATCCCAACGCAGCTCCTAGAAGAAACGTGTTTCTGACTCGCTGAAACTCAACATAGATTCAACTGTCTTAGGTGAACGAATGTACAGCACAGCAGTTTCAGGGAAACGTTTCTCCTGAGTTTTAGACGAAGTTTCCTGCTGTTTAGAACGTATGCCGGCATTGGGCTGGAAATACCGGTTTTGGGATTCTGCACAGAAAGGGTTTGCAAACCGCTGAATCCACATGTCAGTTTAAATCTGTCAGTTGAATGCACACGTTGTCAACCATTCAGTTAGAGAGCTCCGTTTTGGTTTTAGGAGCAGATATTTCTCTGTACAGCCTATGGTCCCATTCCCTCTGGAATATCCCAACGCAGCTCCTAGAAGAAACGTGTTTCCGACTCGCTGAATCTCAACATAGATTCAACTCTCTTAGGTGAACGAACGCACAGCAGAGCAGTTTCAAGGAAACGTTTCTCCTGAGACTTAGACGAAGTTTACTGCTGTTTAGTACGTATGCCGGCATTGGGCTGGAAATACCGGTTTTGGGATTCTGCACAGAAAGGGTTTGCAAACCGCCGAATCCACACATGAGTTTAACTCTGTCAGTTGAATTCACACATTGACAATCATTCAGTTAGGTAGCTCCGTTTTGGTTTTAGGAGCAGATATTTCTCTGTACAGCCTATGGTCCAATTCACTCGGGAATATCCCAATGCAGCTCCTAGAAGAAACGTGTTTCTGACTCGCTGAATCTCAACATAGATTCAACTCTCTTAGGTGAACGAACGCACAGCAGAGCAGTTTCAAGGAAACGTTTCTCGTGAGTTTTAGACGAAGTTTCCTGCTGTTTAGTACGTATGCCGGCATTGGGCTGGAAATACCGGTTTTGGGATCCTGCACAGAAAAGTTTTGTAAACCGCTGAATCCACACGTGAGTTTATCTCTGTCAGTTGAGTGCACGCATAGACAACCATTCAGTTAGATAGCTCCGTTTTGGTTTTAGAAGCAGATATTTCTCTATACAGCCTATGGTCCCATACACTCGGGAATATCCCAACGCAGCTCCTAGAAGAAACGTGTTTCTGACTCGCTGAATCTCAACATAGATTCAACTCTCTTAGGTGAACGAACGCACAGCAGAGCAGTTTCAAGGAAACGTTTCCCTGAGTTTTAGACGAAGTTTACTTCTCTTTCGTACCTATGACGGCATTGGGCTGGAAATGCCGTTTTTGGGATTCTGCACAGAAAGGGTTTGCAAACCGCTGAATCCACACGTGAGTCTAACACTGTCAGTTGAATGCACCCATGGACAAACATTCAGTTAGATAGCTCCGTTTTGGTTTTAGAAGCAGATATTTCTCTGTACAGCTTACGGTCCCATTCCCTCGGGAATATCCCAACGCAGCTCTTAGAAGAAACGTGTTTCTGACTCGCCGAATCTCCACATAGATTCAACTCTCTTAGGTGAACGAACACACAGCAGAGCAGTTTCATGGAAATGTTTCTCCTGAGTTTTAGACGAAGTTTACTGCTGTTTCGTACGTATGCCGGCATTGGGCTGGAAATACCGGTTTTGGGATTCTGTTCAGAAAGGGTTTGCAAACCGCTGAATCCACACGTGAGTTTATCTCTGTCAGTTGAATGAACACATTGACAACCATTCCGTTAGATAGCTCCGTTTTGGTTTTAAGAGCAGATATTTCTCTGTACAGCCTATGGTCCCATTCACTCGGGAATATCCCAACGCAGCTCCTAGAAGAAACGTGTTTCTGACTCGCTGAATCTCAACATAGATTCAACTCTCTTAGGTGAAGGAAAGCACAGCAGAGCCGTTTCAAGGAAACGTTTCTCCTGAGATTTAGACGACCTTTCCTGCTGTTTAGTACGTATGCCGGCATTGGGCTGGAAATACCGGTTTTGGGATTCTGCACAGAAAGGGTTTGCAAACCGCTGAATCCACACGTGAGTATAACTCTGTTAGTTGAATGCAGACATTGACAACCATTCAGTTAGATAGCTCCGTTTTGGTTTTAGAAGCAGATGTTTCTCTCTACAGCCTATGGTCCGATTCCCTCGGAAATATCCCAGCGCAGCTCCTAGAAGAAACGTGTTTATGACTCGGTGAATCTCAACATACATTCAACTCTCTTAGGTGAACGAACGCACAGCACAGCAGTTTCAAGGAAACGTTTCTCCTGAGTTTTAGACGAAGTTTCCTGCTGTTTAGTACGTATGCCGGCATGGGGCTGGAAATACCGGTTTTGGGATTCTGCACAGAAAGGGTTTGCAAACCGCTGAATCCACACGTGAGTCTAACACTGTCAGTTGAATGCACCCATTGACAACCATTCAGTTAGAAAGCTCCGTTTTGGTTTTAGAAGCAGATATTTCTCTGTACAGACTATGGTCCCATTCACTCGGGAATATCCCAACGCAGCTCCTAGAAGAAACGTGTTTCTGACTCGCTGAATATCAACAGAGATTCAACTCTCTTTGGTGAACCAAGGCACAGCAGAGCAGTCTCAACTAAACGTTTCTCCTCAATCTTAGACGAAGTCATACTGGTGTTTCGTACGTATGCTGGCCTTGGGCTGGAAATGATGGTTTCACGATTCTGCACAGAACGGGTTTGCAAACCGCTGAATCCACACGTGAGTTGAACTCTGTCAGTTGAATGCACACATTGACAACCATTCAGTTAGATAGCTCCGTTTTGGGTTTAGAAGCAGATATTTCTCTGTACAGCCTATGGTCCCATTCCCTCGGGAATATCCCAACGCAGCTCCTAGAAGAAACGTGTTTCCGACTCGCTGAATCTCAACATAGATTCAACTCTCTAAGGTGAACGAACGCACAGCAGAGCAGTTTCAAGGAAACGTTTCTCCTGAGATTTAGACGAAGTTTACTGCTGTTTAGTACGTATGCCGGCATTGGGCTGGAAATACCGGTTTTGGGATTCTGCACGGAAAGGGTTTGCAAACCGCTGAATCCACACGTGAGTATAACTCTGTCAGTTGAAAGCAGACATTGACAACCATTCAGTTAGATAGCTCCGTTTTGGTTTTAGAAGCAGATATTTCTCTCTACAGACTATGGTCCAATTCCCTCGGGAGTATCCCAACGCAGCTCCTAGAAGAAACGTGTTTATGACTCGCTGAATCTCAACATAGATTCAACTCTCATAGGTGAACGAAAGCACAGCACAGCAGTTTCAAGGAAACGTTTCTCCTGAGTTTTAGACGAAGTTTCCTGCTGTTTAGTACGTATGCCGGCATTGGGCTTGAAATACCGGTTTTGGGATTCTGCACAGAAAGGGTTTGCAAACCGCTGAATCCACACGTGAGTTTAACTCTGTCACTTGAATGCACACGTTGACAACCATTCAGTTAGAGACCTCCGTTTTGGTTTTAGAAGCAGATATTTCTCTGTACAGCCTATGGTCCTATTCACTCGGGAATATCCCAACGCAGCTCCTAGAAGAAACGTGTTTCTGACTCGCTGAATCTCAACATAGATTCAACTCTCTTAGGGGAACGAACGCACAGCAGAGCAGTTTCAAGGAAACGTTTCTCCTGAGTTTTAGAGGAAGTTTCCTGCTGTATAGTACGTATGCCAGCATTGGGCTGGAAATACCGGTTTTGGGATTCTGCATAGAAAGGGTTTGCAAACCGCTGAATCCGCAAGTGAGTTTAACTCTGTCACTTGAATGCACACGCTGACAACCATTCAGTTAGAGAGCTCCGTTTTGGTTTTAGATGCAGATATTTCTCTGTACAGCCTATGGTCCCATTCACTCGGAAATAACCCAACGCAGCCCCTAGAAGAAACGTGTTTCTGATTCGCTGAATCTCAACATAGATTCAACTCTCTTAGGTGAACGAACTCACAGCACAGCAGCTTCAGGGAAACGTTTCTCCTGAGTTTTAGACGAAGTTTCCTTCTGTTTAGTACGTATGCCGGCATTCGGCTGGAAATACCGGTTTTGGGATTCTGCACAGAAAGGGTTTGTAAACCGCTGAATCCACACGTGAGTTTAACTCTGTCAGTTGAGTGCACGCATTGACAACCATTCAGTTAGATAGCTCCGTTTTGGTTTTAGGAGCAGATATTTCTCTGTACAGCCTATGTTCCCATTCACTCGGGAATATCCCAATGCAGCTCCTAGAAGAAACGTGTTTGTGACACGCCGAATCTCCACATAGACTCAACTCTCTTAGGTGAACGAACACACAGCAGAGCAGTTTCAAGGAAACGTTTCTCCTGAGTTTTAGACGAAGTTTACTGCTGTTTCGTACGTATGTCGGCATTGGGCTGGAAATGCCGATTTTGGGATTCTGCACAGAAAGGGTTTGCAAACCGCTGAATGCACACGTGAGTTTACCTCTCTGAGTTGAATGCACACATTGAAAACCATTCAGTTAGATAGCTCCATTTTGGTTTTAGAAGCAGATATTTCTCTGTACAGCCTATGGTCCCATTCACTCGTGAATATCCCAACGCAGCTCCTAGAAGAAACGTGTTTCTGGCTCGCTGAATCCCAACATAGATTCAACTCTCTTAGGTGAACGAACCCACAGCAGAGCAGTTTCAAGGAAACGTTTCTCCTGAGTTTTAGACGAAGTTTACTTCTGTTTCGTACGTATGCCGGTATTGGTTTGAAATTGCCGTTTTTGGGATACTGCAAAGAAAGGGTTTGCAAAACGCTGAATCCACACGTGAGTTTAACTCTGTCAGGTAAATGCAAACATTGACAACCATTCAGTTAGTTAGCTCCGGTTTGGTTTTAGAAGCAGATATTTCTCTCTACAGCCAATGGTCCAATTCCCGCGGGAATATCGCAACCCAGATCCTAGAAGAAACGTGTTTCTGACTCGCTGAATCTCAACATAGTTTCAATTCTCTTAGGTGAACGAACGCACAGCAGAGCAGTTTCAAGGAAATGTTTCTCCTGAGTTTTAGACGAACTTTACTGCTGTTTCGTACCTATGCCGGCATTGGGCTGGAAATGCCGGTTTTGGGATTGTGCACAGAACGGTTTTGCAAACCGCTGAATCCACACGTGAGTTTAACTCTGTTAGTTGAATGCACACATTGGCAACGATTCAGTTAGATAGCTCCGTTTTGGTTTTAGAAGCAGATATTTCTCTGTACAGCCTATGGTCCCATTCACTCGGGAATATCCCATCGCAACTCCAAGAAGAAACCAGTTTCTGACTCGCTGAATCTCAACATAGATTCAACTCTCTTAGGTGAACGAACGCACAGCAGAGCAGTTTCAAGGAGACGTTTCTCCTGAGTTTTAGACGAAGTTTCCTGCTGTTTAGTACGCATACCGGCATTGGGCTGGAAATATCGGTTTTGGGATCTGCACAGAAAGGGTTTGCAAACCGCTGAATCTTCACGTGAGTTTAACTCTGTCAGTTGAATGTACACATTGACAACCATTCAGTTAGATAGCTCCGTTTTGGTTTTAGGAACAGATATTTCTCTGTACAGCCTATGGTCCCATTCAATCGGCAAGATCCCAATGCAGCTCCTAGAAGAAACGTGTTTCTGACTCGCTGAATCTCAACATAGATTCAACTATCTTAGTTGAACGAACGCAGAGCAGAGAAGTTTCAAGGAAACGTTTCTCCTCAGTTTTAGACGAAGTTTCCTGCTGTTTAGTACGTATGCCGGCATTGGGCTGAAATACCGGTTTTGGGATTCTGCACAGAAAGGGTTGGCAAACCGCTGAATCCACACGTGAGTTTAGCTCTGTCAGTTGAATGCACACATTGACAACCATTCAGTTAGATAGCTCCGTTTTGGTTTTAGAAGCAGATATTTCTCTGTAAAGCCTATGGTCCCATTCACTCGGGAATATCACAACGCAGCTCCTAGAAGAAACGTGTTTCTGACTCGCTGAATCTCAACATAGATTCAACTCTCTTAGTTGAACGGACGCACAGGAGAGCAGTTTCAATTAAACGTTTCTCCTGAGTTTTAGACGATGTTTCCTGCTGTTTAGTATGTATGCCGGCATTGGGCTGGAAATACCGGTTTTGGGATTCTGCACAGAAAGGGTTTGCAAACGGCTGAATTCTCACGTGAGTTTAACTCTGTCAGTTAAATTCACACATCGACAACCATTCAGTTAGATAGCTCCGTTTTGGTTTTAGAAGCAGATATTTCTCTGTATAGCCTATGGTCCCATTCACTCGGGAATATCCCAACGCAGCTCCAAGAAGAAACGTGTTTCTGACTCGCTGAATCTCAACATAGATTCAACTCTCTTAGGTGAACGGACGCACAGGAGAGCAGTTTCAAATAAACGTTTCTCCTGAGTTTTAGACAAAGTTTATTGCGGTTTGGTATGTATGCTGGCATTGGTCTGGAAAACCGGTTTTGGGATTGTGCACAGAAAGGGTTTGCAAACCGCTGAATCCACACGTGAGTTTAACTCTGTCAGTTGAATGCACACATTGACAACCATTCAGTTAGATAGCTCCGTTTTGGTTTTAGGAGCAGATATTTCTCTGTACAGACTATGGTACCATTCAATCGGGAATATCCGAACGCAGCTCCTAGAAGAAACGTGTTTCTGACTCGCTGAATCTCAACATAGATTCAACTCTCTTAGGTGAACGAACGCACAGCGGAGCAGTTTCAAGGAAACGTTTCTCCTGAGTTTACACGGCGTTTCCTGCATTTTAGTACGTATGCCGGCATTGGGCTGGAAATACCGGTTTTGGGATTCTGCACAGAACGGTTTTGCAAACCGCCGAATCCTCACGTGAGTTTAACTCTGTCAGTTGAATGCACAGATTGGCAACCATTCAGTTAGATAGCTCCGTTTTGGTTTTAGAAGCAGATATATCTCTGTACAGCCTATGGTCCCATTCACTCGGGAATATCCCAAGCAACTCCAAGAAAAAGCCAGTTTCTGACTTGCTGAATCTCAACATAGATTCAACTCTCTTAGGTGAACGAACGCACAGCAGAGCAGTTTCAAGGAAACGTTTCTCCTGAGTTTTAGACGAAGATTCTTGCTGTTTAGTACGTATGCCGGCATTGGGCTGGAAATACCGGTTTTGGGATTCTGCACAGAAAGGGTTTGGAAAATGCGGAATCCACACGTGAGTTTAACTTCGTCAGTTGAATGCAGACATTGACAACCATTCAGTTAGATAGCTCCGTTTTGGTTTTTGAAGCAGATATTTCTCTGTACAGCCTATGGTCCCATTCACTCGGGAATATCCCAACACAGCTCCTAGAAGAAACTGAATTCTGACTCGCTGAATCTCAACATAGATTCAACTCTCTTAGGTGAACGAACGCACAGCAGAGCAGTTTCAAGGAAACGTTTCTCCTGAGTTTTAGACGAAGTTTCCTGCTGTATAGTACTTATGCCGGCATTGGGCTGGAAATACCGGTTTTGGGATTCTGCACAGAAAGGGTTTGCCAACCGCTGAATCCACACGTGAGTTTAACTCTATCAGTTGAATGTACCCATTGACAACCATTCAGTTAGATAGCTGCGTTTTGGTTTTAGAAGTAGATATTTCTCTGTACAGCCTATGGTCCCATTCACTCGAGAATATCCCAACGCAGCTCCTAGAAGAAACGTGTTGCTGTCTCCGTGAATCTCAACATAGATTCAACTCTCTAAGTTGAACGAAGGCACAGCAGAGCAGTTTCAAGGAAACGTTTCTCCTGAGTTTGAGACGAAGTTTCCTGCTGTTTAGTACGTATGCCGGCATTCGGCTGGAAATACCGGTTTTGGGATTCTGCACAGAACGGGTTTGCAAACGGCTGAATTCTCACGTGTGTTTAACTCTGTCAGTTAAATTCACACAACAACAACCATTCAGTTAGATAGCTCCGTTTTGGTTTTAGAAGAAGCTATTTCTCTGTACAACCTATGGTCCCATTCACTCGGGAATATCCCAACGCAGCTCCTAGAAGAAACGTGTTTCTGACTCGCTGAATCTCAACATAGATTCAACTCTCGTAGGTGAACGAACGCACAGCAGAGCAGTTTCAAGGAAACGTTTCCCTGAGTTTTAGACGAAGTGTACTGCTGTTTCGTACCTATGCCGGCATTGGGCTGGAAATGCCGGTTTTGGGATTCTGCACAGAAAGGGTTTGCAAACCGCTGAATCCACACGTGAGTCTAACACTGTCAGTTGAATGCACCCATGGACAGCCATTCAGTTAGATAGCTCCGTTTTGGTTTTAGAAGCAGATATTTCTTTGTAAAGCCTATGGTCCCATTCACTCGGGAATATCCCAATGCAGCTCCTAGAAGAAACGTGTTTCTGACTCGCTGAATCCCAACATAGATTCAACTCTCTTAGGTAAACGAACACACAGAAGAGCAGTTTCAAGGAAACGTTTCTCCTGAGTTTTAGACGAAGTTTACTGCTGTTTCGTACGTATGCCGGTATTGGTCTGAAATTGCCGTTTTTGCTATACTGCAAAGAAAGGGTTTGCAAAACGCTGAATCCACACGTGAGTTTAACTCTGTCAGGTAAATGCAGACATTGACAACCATTCAGTTAGTTAGCTCCGTTTTGGTTTTAGAAGCAGATATTTCTCTCTACAGCCTATGGTCCAATTCCCTCGGGAATATCGCAACCCAGCTCCAAGAAGAAACGTGTTTCTGACTCGCTGAATCTCAACATAGTTTCAATTCTCTTAGGTGAACGAACGCACAGCAGAGCAGTTTCAAGGAAACGTTTCTCCTGAGTTTTAGACGAAGTTTACTGCTGTTTCGTACCAATGCCGGCATTGGGCTGGAAATGCCGGATTTGGGATTGTGCACAGAACGGTTTTGCAAACCGCTGAATCCACACGTGAGTTTAACTCTGTCAGTTGAATGCACACATTGGCAACCATTCAGTTAGATAGCTCCGTTTTGGTTTTAGAAGCAGATATTTCTCTGTACAGCCTATGGTCCCATTCACTCGGGAATATCCCAACGCAACTCCAAGAAGAAACCAGTTTCTGACTCGCTGAATCTCAACATAGATTCAACTCTCTTAGGTGAACGAACGCACAGCAGAGCAGTTTCAAGGAGACGTTTCTCCTGAGTTTTAGACGAAGTTTCCTGCTGTTTAGTACGCATACCGGCATTGGGCTGGAAATATCGGTTTTTGGATCAGCACAGAAAGGGTTTGCAAACCGCTGAATCTTCACGTGAGTTTATCTCTGTCAGGTGAATGTACACATTGACAACCATTCAGTTAGATATCTCCGTTTTGCTTTTAGGAACAGATATTTCTATGTACAGCCTATGGTCCCATTCAATCGGCAATATCCCAATGCAGCTCCTAGAAGAAAAGTGTTTCTGACTCGCTGAATCTCAACATAGATTCAACTATCTTAGTTGAACGAACGCACAGCAGAGCAGTTTCAAGGAAACGTTTCTCCTCAGTTTTAGACGAAGTTTCCTGCTGTTTAGTACGTATGCCGGCATTGGGCTGAAATACCGGTTTTGGGATTCTGCACAGAAAGGGTTGGCAAACCGCTGAATCCACACGTGAGTTTAACTCTGTCAGTTGAATGCACACATTGACAACCATTCAGTTAGATAGCTCCGTTTTGGTTTTAGAAGCAGGTATTTCTCTATAAAGCCTATGGTCCCATTCACTCCGGAATATCCCAACGCAGCTCCTAGAAGAAACGTGTTTCTGACTCGCTGAATCTCAACATGGATTCAACTCTCTTAGGTGAAGGAACGCACAACAGAACAGTTTCAAGGAAACGTTTCTACTGAGTTTTAGACAAAGTTTATTGCGGTTTGGTATGTATGCTGGCATTGGGCTGGAAAACCGGTTTTGGGATTGTGAACAGAAAGGGTTTGCATACCGCTGAATCCACACGTGAGTTTAACTCTGTCAGTTGAATGCACACATTGACAACCATTCAGTTAGATAGCTCCGTTTTGGTTTTAGGAGCAGATATTTCTCTGTACAGACTATGGTACCATTCAGTCGGGAATATCCCAACGCAGCTCCTAGAACAAACGTGTTTCTGACTCGCTGAATCTCAACATAGATTCAACTCTCTTAGGTGAACGAACGCACAGGGGAGCAGTTTCAAGGAAACGTTTCTCCTGAGGTTTACACGACGTTTCCTGCGGTTTAGTACGTATGCCGGCATTGGGCTGGAAATACCGGTTTTGGGATAATGCACAGAACGGTTTTGCAAACCGCTGAATCCACACGTGAGTTTAACTCTGTCAGTTGAATGAGCACATTGACAACCATTCAGTTAGATAGCTCCGTTTTGGTTTTTGAAGCAGATATTTCTCTGTACAGGGTATGGTCCCATTCACTCGGGAATATCCCAGCACAGCTCCTAGAAGAAACTGGATTCTGACTCGCTGAATCTCAACATAGATTCAACTCTCTTAGGTGAACGAACGCACAGCAGAGCAGTTTCAAGGAAACGTTTCTCCTGAGTTTTAGACGAAGTTTACTGCTGTTTCGTACGTATGCCGGCATTGGGCTGGAAATGCCGTTTTTGGGATTCTGCACAGAAAGGGTTTGTAAACCGCTGAATCCACACTTGAGTTTAACTCCTTCAGATGAAGGAACACCTTGAGAACCATTCAGTTAGTTAGCTCCGTTTTGGTTTAAGAAGCTGATAATTCTCTGTACAGCCTATGGTCCCATTCACTCGGGAAGATCCCAACGAAGCTCCTAGAAGAAACCTGCTTCTGACTCGCTGAATCTCAACATAGATTCAACTCTCTTAGTTGAACGAAGGCACAGCAGAGCAGTTTGAAGGAAACGTTTCTCCTGAGTTTGAGACGAAGTTTCCTGCCCTTTAGTACGTATGCCGGAATTGCGCTGGAAATACCGGTTTGGGATTCTGCACAGAAAGGGTTGGCAAACCGCTGAATCCACACGTGAGTTTAACTCTGTCATTTGAATGCACACATTGACAACCATTCACTTAGATAGCTCCGTTTTGGTTTTAGAAGCAGATATTTCTCGGTACAGCCTATGGTCCCTTTCACTCGGGAATATCCCAACGAAGTTCCTAGAAGAAACCTGCTTCTGACTCGCTGAATCTCAACATAGATTCAACTCTCTTAGGTGAACGGACGCACAGGAGAGCAGTTTCAAGGAATCGTTTCTCCTGAGTTTTAGACGAAGTTTCCTACTGTTTCGTACGTATGTCGGCATTGGGCTGGAAATGCCGGTTTTGGGATTCTGCACAGAAAGGGTTTGCAAACCGCTGAATGCACACGTGAGTTTACCTCTCTGAGTTGAATGCACACATTGACAACCATTCAGTTAGATAGCTCCACTTTGGTTTTAGAAGCAGATATTTCTCTGTACAGCCTATGGTCCCATTCACTCGGGAATATCCCAACGCAGCCCCTAGAAAAAACATGTTTCTGATTCGCTGAATCTCAACATAGATTCAACTCTCTTAGGTGAACGATCTCACAGCACAGCAGCTTCAGGGAAACGTTTCTCCTGAGTTTTAGACGAAGTTTTCTGCTGTTTAGTACGTATGCCTGCATTGAGCTGGAAATACCGGTTTTGGAATTCTGCACAGAAAGGGTTTGCAAACCGCTGAATCCACAGGTGAGTTTAATTCTGTGAGTTGAATGCAGACATTGACAACCATTCAGTTAGATAGCTCCGTTTTGGTTTTAGAAGCAGATATTTCTCTGTACAGCCTATGGTCCCATTCACTCGGGAATATCCCAACGCAGCTCCTAGAAGAAACGTGTTTGTGACTCGCTGAATCTCAACATAGATTCAACTCTCTTAGGTTAACGAACGCACAGCAGAGCAGTTTCAAGAAAACGCTTCCCTGAGTTTTAGACGAAGTCTACTGCTGTTTCGTAACTATGCCGGCATTGGGCTGGAAATGCCGGTTTTGGGATTCTGCACAGAAAGGGTTTGCCAACCGCTGAATCCACACGTGAGTCTAACACTGTCTGTTGAATGCACCCATGGACAACCATTCAGTTAGATAGCTCCGTTTTGGTTTTAGGAGCAGATATTTCTCTGTACAGCCTATGTTCCCATTCACTCGGGAATATCCCAATGCAGCTCCTAGAAGAAACGTGTTTCTGACACGCCGAATCTCCACATAGATTCAACTCTCTTAGGTGAACGAACACACCGCAGAGCAGTTTCAAGGAAACGTTTCTCCTGAGTTTTAGACGAAGTTTACTGCTGTTTCGTACGTATGTCGGCATTGGGCTGGAAATGCCGGTTTTGGGATTCTGCACAGAAAGGGTTTGCAAACCGCTGAATGCACACGTGAGTTTACCTCTCTGAGTTGAATGCACACATTGACAACCATTCAGTTAGATAGCTCCGTTTTGGTTTTAGAAGCAGATATTTCTCTCTACAGCCTATGGTCCCATTCACTCGTGAATATCCCAACGCAGCTCCTAGAAGAAACGTGTTTCTGACTCGCTGAATCCCAACATAGATTCAACTCTCTTAGGTGAACGAAACCACAGAAGAGCAGTTTCAAGGAAACGTTTCTCCTGAGTTTTAGACGAAATTTACTGCTGTTTCGTACGTATGCCGGTATTGGTCTGAAATTGCCGTTTTTGGGATACTGCAAAGAAAGGGTTTGCAAAACGCTGAATCCACACGTGAGTTTAACTCTGTCAGGTAAATGCAGACATTGACAACCATTCAGTTAGTTAGCTCCGTTTTGGTTTTAGAAGCAGATATTCCTCTCTACAGCCTATGGTCCAATTCCCTCGGGAATATCGCAACCCAGCTCCTAGAAGAAACGTGTTTCTGACTCGCTGAATCTCAACATAGTTTCAATTCTCTTAGGTGAACGAACGCACAGCAGAGCAGTTTCAAGGAAACGTTTCTCCTGAGTTTTAGACGAAGTTTCCTGCTGTTTAGTACGTATGCCGGCATTGGGCTGGAAATACCGGTATTGGGATTCTGCACAGAAAGGGTCTGCAAACCGCTGAATCCACAGGTGAGTTTAACTCTGTGAGTTGAATGAAGACATTGACAACCATTCAGTTAGATAGCTCCGTTTTGGTTTTAGAAGCAGATATTGCTCTGTACAGCCTATGGTCCCATTCACTCGGGAATATCCCAACGCAGCGCCTAGATGAAACGTGTTTCTGACTCGCAGAATCTCAACATAGATTCAACTCTCTTAGGTGAACGAACACACGGCAGAGCAATTTCAAGGAAACGTTTCTCCTGAGTTTTAGACGAAATTTACTGCGCTTTAGTACGTATGGCGGCATTGTGCTGGAAATACCGGTTTTAGGATTCTGCACAGAAAGGGTTTGCAAACCCCTGAATCCACACGTGAGATTAACTCTGTCAGTTGAATGCACACATTGACAACCATTCAGTTAGTTAGCTCCGTTTTGGTTTTAGAAGCAGATATTTCTCTGTACAGACTATGGTCCAGTTCACTCAGGAATATCCCAGCGCAGCTCCCAGAAGAATCGTGTTTCTGAATAGCTGAATCTCAACATAGATTCAACTCTCTTAGGTGAACGGACTCACAGGAGAGCAGTTTCAAGGAAACATTTCTCCTGAGTATTAGACGAAGTTTACTGCTGTTTAGTACGTATGTCGGCATTGGGATGAAAATACCGGTTTTGGGATTCTGCACAGAAAGGGTTTGCAAACCGCTGAATGCACACGTGAGTTTAACTCTATCAGTGGAATGCACACATTGACAACCATTAAGTTATATAGCTCCGTTTTGGCTTTAGGAGCTGATATATCTCTGTACAGCCTATGGTCCCATTCACTCGGGAATATCCCTACGCAGCTCCTAGAAGAAACGTGTTTCTGACTCGCTGAATCTCAACATAGATTCAACTCCATTACGTGAACAAACGCACAGCAGAGCAATTTTAAGGAAACGTTTCTCCTGAGTTTTAGACGAAGTCAGACTGCTGTTTCGTACGTATGCCGGCATTGGGCTGGAAATGCCGGTTTCGGGATTCTGCACAGAAAGGGTTTGCAAACCGCTGAATCCACACGTGAGTTTACCTCTGTCAGTTGAATGCACACATTGACAACCATTCAGTTAGATAGCTCCGTTTTGGTTTTAGAAGCAGATATTTCTCTGTACAGCATATGGTCCCATTCACTCGGGAATATCCCAACGCAGCTCCTAGAAGAAACGTGTTTCTGACTCACTGAATCTCAACATAGATACAACTCTCTTAGGTGAACGAACGCACAGCAGAGCAGTTTCTAGGAAACGATTCTCCTGAGTTTTAGACGAAGTTTCCTGCTCTTTAGTACGTATGGCGGCATTGGGCTGGAAATACCGGTTTTGGGATTCTGCACAGAAAGGGTTTGCAAACCGCTGAATCCACACGTGAGTTTACCTCTGTCAGTTGAATGCACACATTGACAACCATTCAGTTAGAAAGCTCCGTTTTGGGTTTAGAAGCAGATATTTCTCTGTACAGCCTATGGTCCCATTCCCTCGGGAATATCCCAACGCAGCTCCTAGAAGAAACGTGTTGCCGACTCGCTGAATCTCAACATAGATTCAACTCTCTACGGTGAACGAACGCACAGCAGAGCAGTATCAAGGAAACGTTTCTCCTGAGATTTAGACGAAGTTTACTGCTGTTTAGTACGTATGCCGGCATTGGGCTGGAAATACCGGTTTTGGGATTCTGCACAGAAAGGGTTTGCAAACCGCTGAATCCACACGTGAGTATAACTCTGTCAGTTGAAAGCAGACATTGACAACCATTCAGTTAGACAGCTCCGTTTTGGTATTAGAAGCAGATATTGCTCTGTACAGCCTATGGTCCCATTCACTCGGGAATATCCCAACGCAGCGCCTAGATGAAACGTGTTTCTGACTCGCAGAATCTCAACATAGATTCAACTCTCTTAGGTGAACGAACACACGGCAGAGCAGTTTCAAGGAAACGTTTCTCCTGAGTTTTAGACGAAGTTTACTGCGCTTTAGTACATATGGCGGCATTGGGCTGGAAATACCGGTTTTGGGATTCTGCACAGAAAGGGTTTGGAAACTGCTGAATCCACACGTGAGTTTAACTCTGTCAGTTGAATGAGCACTTTGACAACCATTCAGTTAGATAGCTCCGTTTTGGTTTTTGAAGCAGATATTTCTCTGTACAGGGTATGGTCCCATTCTCTCGGGAATATCCCAGCACAGCTCCTAGAAGAAACTGGATTCTGACTCGCTGAACCTCAACATAGATTCAACTCTCTTAGGTGAACGAACGCACAGCAGAGCAGTTTCAAGGAAACGTTTCTCCTGAGTTTTAGACGAAGTTTACTGCTGTTTCGTACGTATGCCGGCATTGGGCTGGAAATGACGTTTTTCGATTCTGCACAGAAAGGGTTTGTAAACCGCTGAATCCACACTTGAGTTTAACTCCTTCAGATGAAGGAACACATTGAGAACCATTCAGTTAGTTAGCTCCGTTTTGGTTTTAGAAGCTGATAATTCTCTGTACAGCCTATGGTCCCATTCACTCGGGAAGATCCCAACGAAGCTCCTAGAAGAAACCTGCTTCTGACTCGCTGAATCTCAACATAGATTCAACTCTCTTAGTTGAACGAAGGCACAGCAGAGCAGTTTGAAGGAAACTTTTCTCCTGAGTTTGAGACGAAGTTTCCTGCCCTTTAGTACGTATGCCGGCATTGCGCTGGAAATACCGGTTTTGGGATTCTGCACAGAAAGGGTTTGGAAACCGCTGAATCCACACGTGAGATTAACTCTGTCATTTGAATGCACACATTGACAACCATTCACTTAGATAGCTCCGTTTTGGTTTTAGAAGCAGATATTTCTCGGTACAGCCTATGGTCCCTTTCACTCGGGAATATCCCAACGAAGCTCCTAGAAGAAACCTGCTTCTGACTCGCTGAATCTCAACATAGATTCAACTCTCTTAGGTGAACGGACGCACAGGAGAGCAGTTTCAAGGAATCGTTTCTCCTGAGTTTTAGACGAAGTTTCCTGCTGTTTCGTACGTATGTCGGCATTGGGCTGGAAATGCCGGTTTTGGGATTCTGCACAGAAAGGGTTTGCAAACCGCTGAAGGCACACGTGAGTTTACCTCTCTGAGTTGAATGCACACATTGACAACCATTCAGTTAGATAGCTCCGCTTTGGTTTTAGAAGCAGATATTTCTCTGTACAGCCTATGGTCCCATTCACTCGGGAATATCCCAACGCAGCTCTTAGAAGAAACGTGTTTCTGTCTCGCTGAATCTCAACATAGATTCAACTCTCTTAGGTGAACGAAACCACAGCAGAGCAGTTTCAATGAAACCTTTCTCCTGAGTTTTAGACGAAGTTTACTGCTGTTTCGTACCTATTCCGGCATTGGGCTG
Source organism: Aotus nancymaae (assembly GCF_030222135.1). Classification (NCBI taxonomy): domain Eukaryota; kingdom Metazoa; phylum Chordata; class Mammalia; order Primates; family Aotidae; genus Aotus; species Aotus nancymaae. The sequence continues at coordinate 195,910 of NW_026988584.1, forward strand.
GAAATACCGGTTTTGGGATTCTGCACAGAAAGGGTTTGCAAACGCTGAATCCACACGTGAGTCTAACACTGTCAGTTGAATGCACCCATTGACAACCATTCAGTTAGAAAGCTCCGTTTTGGTTTTAGAAGCAGATATTTCTCTGTACAGACTATGGTCCCATTCACTCGGGAATATCCCAACGCAGCTCCTAGAAGAAACGTGTTTCTGACTCGGGGAATCTCAACAGAGATTCAACTCTCTTTGGTGAACAAAGGCACAGCAGAGCAGTCTCAACTAAACGTTTCTCCTCAATCTTAGACGAAGTCATACTGCTGTTTCGTACGTATGCTGGCATTGGGCTGGAAATGATGGTTTCGCGATTCTGCACAGAAAGGGTTTGCAAACCGCTGAATCCACACGTTAGTTTAACTCTGTCAGTAGAAAGCAGACATTGACAACCATTCAGTTAGATAGCTCCGTTTTGGTTTTAGAAGCAGATATTTCTCTCTACAGCCTATGGTCCAGTTCCCTCGGGAATATCCCAACGCAGCTCCCAGAAGAAACGTGTTTATGACTCGCTGAATCTCAACATAGATTCAACTCTCTTAGGTGAACGAACGCACAGCACATCAGTTTCAAGGAAACGTTTCTCCTGAGTTTTAGACGAAGTTTCCTGCTGTTTAGTACGTATTCCGGCATTGGGCTGGAAATACCGGTTTTGGGATTCTGCACAGAAAGGGTTTGCAAACCGCTGAATCCACACGTGAGTTTAACTCTGTCACTTGAATGCACACGTTGACAACCATTCAGTTAGAGACCTCCGTTTTGGTTTTAGAAGCAGATATTTCTCTGTACAGCATATGGTCCCATTCACTCGGGAATATCCCAACGCAGCCCCTAGAAGAAACGTTTTTCTGACTCGCTGAATCTCAACATAGATTCAACTCTCTTAGGTGAACGAACGCACAGCAGAGCAGTTTCAAGGAAACGTTTCTCCTGAGTTTTAGACGATGTTTCCTGCTGTATAGTACGTATGCCAGCATTGGGCTGGAAATACTGGTTTTGGGATTCTGCACAGTAAGGGTTTGCAAACCGCTGAATCCGCAAGTGAGTTTAACTCTGTCACTTGAATGCACACGTTGACAACCATTCAGTTAGAGAGCTCCGTTTTGGTTTTAGAAGCAGATATTCCTCTGTACAGCCTATGGTCCAATTCACTCGGGAATATCCCAACGCAGCCCCTAGAAAAAACGTGTTTCTGATTCGCTGAATCTCAACATAGATTCAACTCTCTTAGGTGAACGAACTCACAGCACAGCAGCTTCAGGGAAACGTTTCTCCTGATTTTTAGACGAAGTTTCCTGCCGTTTATTACGTATGCCGGCATTGGACTGGAAATACCGGATTTGGGATTCTGCACAGAAAGGGTTTGTAAACCGGTGAATCCACACGTGAGATTAACTCTGTCAGTTGAGTGCACGCATTGACAAACATTCAGTTAGATAGCTCCTTTTTGGTTTTAGAAACAGATATTTCTCTGTACAGCCTATGGTCACATTCACTCGGGAATATCCCAACGCAGCTCCTAGAAGAAACGTGTTTCTGACTCGCCGAATCTCAACATAGATTCAACTCTCTTAGGTGAACGAACGCACAGCAGAGCAGTTTCAAGGAAACGTTTCCCTGAGTTTTAGACGAAGTTTACTGCTGTTTCGTACCTATGCCGGCATTGGGCTGGAAATGCCGGTTTTGGGATTCTGCACAGAATGGGTTTGCAAACCTCTGAATCCACACGTGAGTCTAACACTGTCAGTTGAATGCACCCATGTACAACCATTCAGTTAGATAGCTCCGTTTTGGTTTTAGGAACAGATACTTCTCTGTACAGCCTATGGTCCCATTCAATCGGGAATATCCCAATGCAGCTCCTAGAAGAAACATGTTTCTGACTCGCTGAATCTCAACATAGATTCAACTCTCTTAGGTGAACGATTGCACAGCAGAGCAGTTTCAAGGAAACGTTTCTCCTCAGTTTTAGACGTAGTTTCCTGCTGTTTAGTACGTATGCCGGCATTGGGCTGAAATACCGGTTTTGGGATTCTGCACAGAAAGGGTTGGCAAACCGCTGAATCCACACGTGAGTTTAACTCTGTCAGTTGAATGCACACAATGACAACCATTCAGTTAGATAGCTCCGTTTTGGTTTTAGAAGCAGATATTTCTCTGTACAGCCTATGGTCCCATTCACTCGGGAATATCCCAACGCAGCTCCTAGAAGAAACGTGTTTCTGACTCGCTGAATCTCAACATAGATTCAACTCTCTTAGGTGAACGGACGCACAGGAGAGCTGTTTCAATTAAACGTTTCTCCTGAGTTTTAGACGATGTTTCCTGCTGTTTAGTACGTATGCCGGCATTGGGCTGGAAATACCGGTTTTGGGATTCTGCACAGAAAGGGTTTGCAAACCGGTGAATTCTCTCGTGAGTTTAACTCTGTCAGTTAAATTCACACATCGACAACCATTCAGTTAGATAGCTCCGTTTTGGTTTTAGAAGCAGATATTTCTCTGTACAGCCTATGGTCCCATTCACTCGGGAATATCCCAACGCAGCTCCAAGAAGAAACGTGTTTCTGACTCGCTGAATCTCAACATAGATTCAACTCTCTTAGGTGAACGGACGCACAGGAGAGCAGTTTCAATTAAACGTTTCTCCTGAGGTTTAGACGACGTTTCCTGCGGTTTAGTACGTATGCCGGCATTGGGCTGGAAATACCGGTTTCGGGATTCTGCACAGAACGGTTTTGCAAACCGCTGAATCCACACGTGAGTTTAACTCTGTCAGTTGAATGCACACATTGGCAACCATTCAGGTAGATAGCTCCGTTTTCGTTTTAGAAGCAGATATTTCTCTGTACAGCCTATGGTCCCATTCACTCGGGAATATCCCAACGCAACTCCAAGAAGAAACCAGTTTCTGACTCGCTGAATCTCAACATAGATTCAACTCTCTTAGGTGAACGAACGCACAGCAGAGCAGTTTCAAGGAAACGTTTCTCCTGAGTTTTAGAGGAAGTTTCCTGCTGTTTAGTACGTATGCCGGCATTCGGCTGGAAATACCGGTTTGGGATTCTGCACAGAAAGGGTTTGGAAAATGCGGAATCCACACGTGAGTTTAACTTTGTCAGTTGAATGCACACATTGGCAACCATTCAGTTAGATAGCTCCGTTTTGGTTTTTGAAGCAGATATTTCTCTGTACAGCCTATGGTCCCATTCACTCGGGAATATACCAACACAGCTGCTAGAAGAAACTGAATTCTGACTCGATGAATCTCAGCATAGATTCAACTCTCTTAGGTGAACGAACGCACAGCAGAGCAGTTTCAAGGAAACGTTTCTCCTGAGTTTTAGACGAAGTTTCCTGCTGTATAGTACGTATGCCGGCATTGGGCTGGAAATACCGGTTTTGGGATTCTGCACAGAAAGGGTTTGCCAACTGCTGAATCCACACGTGAGTTTAACTCTGTCAGTTGAATGTACCCATTGACAACCATTCAGTTAGATAGCTGCGTTTTGGTTTCAGAAGCAGATATTTCTCTGTACAGCCTATGGTCCCATTCACTCGAGAATATCCCAACGCAGCTCCTAGAAGAAACGTGTTGCTGTCTCCGTGAATCTCAACATAGATTCAACTCTCTAAGTTGAACGAAGGCACAGCAGAGCAGTTTCAAGGAAACGTTTCTCCTGAGTTTGAGACGAAGTTTCCTGCTCTTTAGTACGTATGCCGGCATTGGGCTGGAAATACCGGTTTTGGGATTCTGCACAGAAAGGGTTGGCAACCCGCTGAATCCGCACGTGAGTTTAACTCTGTCAGTTGAATGCACACATTGACAACCATTCAGTTAGATAGCTCCGTTTTGGTTTTAGAAGCAGATATTTCTCTGTACAGACTATGGTCACATTCACTCGGGAATATCCCAACGGAGCTCCCAGAAGAAAGGTGTTTCTGACTCGCTGAATCTCAGCATAGATTCAACTCTCTTAGGTGAACGGACGCACTGGAGAGTAGTTTCAAGGAAACGTTTCTCCTGAGTTTTAGACGAAGTTTCCTGCTCTTTAGTACGTATGCCGGCATTGGGCTGGAAACACCGGTTTTGGGATTCTTCACAGAAAGGGTTTGCAAACGGCTGAATTCTCAGGTGAGGTTAACCCTGTCAGTTAAATTCACACATCGACAACCATTTAGTTAGATAGCTCCGTTTTGTTTTTAGAAGCAGATATTTCTCTGTACAACCTATGGTCCCATTCACTCGGTAATATCCCAACGCAGCTCCTAGAAGAAACGTGTTTCTGACTCGCTGAATCTCAGCATAGATTCAACTCTCTTAGGTGAACGAACGCACAGCAGAGCAGTTTCAAGGAAACGTTTCTCCTGAGTTTTAGACGAAGTTTCCCGCTGTTTAGTACGTATGGCGGCATGGGGCTGGAAATACTGGTTTTAGGATTCTGCACAGAAAGGGTTTGCAAACCCCTGAATCCACACGTGAGATTAACTCTGTCAGTTGAATGCACACATTGACGACCATTCAGTTAGATAGCTCCGTTTTGGTTTTAGAAGCTGATATTTCTCTGTACAGCCTATGGTCCCATTCACTCGGGAATATCCCAATGCAGCTCCTAGAAGAAATGTTTTTCTGACTCGCTGAATCTCAACATAGATTCAACTCTCTTAGGGAACGAACGCACAGCAGAGCAGTTTCAAGGAAACGATTCTCCTCTGTTTTAGACGAAGTTTCCTGCTGTTTAGTACGTATGCCGGCATTGGGCTGGAAATACCGGTTTTGGGATTCTGCACAGAAAGGGTTTGCAAGCCGCTGAATCCACACGTGAGTTTAACTCTGTCAGTGGAATAAACACATTGACAACCATTCAGTTAGATAGCTCCGTTTTGGTTTTTGAAGCAGATATTTCTCTGTACAGGGTATGGTCCCATTCACTCGGGAATATCCCAGCACAGCTCGTCGAAGAAACTGGATTCTGACTCGCTGAATCTCAACACAGATTCAACTCTCTTAGGTGAACGAACGCACAGCAGAGCAATTTCAAGGAAACGTTTCTCCTGAGTTTTAGACGAAGTTTACTGCTGTTTCGTACGTATGCCGGCATTGGGCTGGAAATGCCGTTTTTGGGATTCTGCACAGAAAGGGTTTGCAAACCGCTGAATCCACACTTGAGTTTAACTCCTTCAGATGAAGGAACACATTGAGAACCATTCAGTTAGATAGCTCCGTTTTGATTTTAGAAGCTGATAATTCTCTGTACAGCCTATGTTCCCATTCACTCGGGAATATCCCAACGCAGCTCCTAGAAGAAACCTGCTTCTGACTCGCTGAATCTCAACATAGATTCAACTCTCTTAGGTGAACGAACGCACAGCATAGCAGTTTCAAGGAAACGTTTCTCCTGAGATTTACTCGAAGTTTACTGCTGTTTCGCACGTATGCCGGCATTGGCTGGAAATGCCGGCTTTTGGCTTATGCACAGAAAAGGTTTGCAATCCGCTGAATCCACACGTGAGTTTCATTCCGTCACTTGAATGCACACATTGACAAATATTCAGTTAGATAGCTCCTTTTTGGTTTTAGAAGTAGATATTGCTCTGCACTGCCTATGGTCCCATTCAGTTGGAAATATCCCAACGCACCTCCTAGAAGAAACCTGTTTCTGACTCGCTGAATCTGAACATAGATTCAACTCTCTTAGGTGAACGAACGCACAGAGAGCAGTTTCAAGGAAAGGTTTCTCCTGAGTTTTAGGCGAAGTTTACTGCTGTTTTGTAGGTATGCCGGCATTGGGCTGGAAACGCCGGTTTTGGGATTCTGCACAGAAAGGGTTTGCAAACCGATGAATCCACAGGTGAGTTTGACGCTGGCATTGGAATGCACCCATTGAAAACCATTCAATTAGAGAGCTCCGTTTTGGTTTTAGAAGCAAACATTTCTCTGTACAGTCTATGGTCCCATTCTCTCGGGAATATCCCAACGCAGCTCCTAGAAGAAACCTGTTTCTGACTCGCTGAATCTCAACATAGATTCAACTCTCTTAGGTGAACGAACGCGCAGCAGAGAAGTTTCAAGGAAACGTTTCCCTGAGTTTTAGAGGAAGTTTACTGCTGTTTCGTACCTATGCCGGCATTGGGCTGGAAATGCCGGTTTTGGGATTCTGCACAGAAAGGGTTTGCAAACCGCTGAATCGACACGTGAGTCTAACACTGTCAATTGAATGCACCCATGGACAACCATTCAGTTAGATAGCTCCGTTTTGGTTTTAGAAGCAGATAGTTCTCTGTACAACCTCTGGTCCCATTCACTCGGGAATATCCCAACGCAGCTCTTAGAAGAAACGTGTTTCTGACTCGCTGAATCACAACATAGAAAGAATTCTCTTATATGAACGAACGCACAGCAGACCAGTTTCAAGGAAACGTTTCTCCTGAGTTTTAGACGAAGTTTACTGCTGTTTCGTACGTATGCCGGTATTGGGCTGGTTATGCCGGGTTTCGGATTCTGCACAGAAAGGGTTTGCAAACCTCTGAATCCACACGTGAGTTAAACTCTGTCTGTTGAATGCACACATTGACAACCATTCAGTTAGATAGCTCAGATTTGGTTTTATAAGCAGATATTTCTCTGTACAGATTATGGTCCTATTCACTCGGGAATATCCCTAAGCAGCTCCTAGAAAAAACGTGTTTCTGACTCGCTGAATCTCAACAAAGATTAAAGTCTCTTAGATGAACGACGGCACAGCAGAGCAGTTTCAAGGAAACGTTTCCCCTGAGTTTTAGACGAAGTTTACTGCTGTTTCGTGCATATGTCGGAATTGGGCAGGAAATGCCAGATTTGGGATTCTGCACAGAAAGGGATTGCAAACCGCTGAATCGACACGTGAGTTTAGCTCTGTCAGCTGAATGCACACATTGACAACCATTCAGTTAGATAGCTCCGTTTAGGTTTTAGAAGCAGATATTTCTCTGTATAGCCAATGTTCCCATTCACTTGGGTATATCCCAACGCAGGTCCTAGAAGAAACGTGTTTCTGACTCGGTGAATCTCAACATAGATTCAACTCTCTTAGGTGAACGAAGGCACAGCAGAGCAGTTTCAAGGAAACGTTTCTCCTGAGTTTTAGAAAAAGTTTACTGCTGTTTAGTACGTATGCCGGCATTGGGATGGAAATACCGGTTTTGGGATTCTGCACAGAAAGCGTTTGGAAACCGCTGAATCCACACGTGAGTTTAACTCTGTCAGTTGAATGAACACATTGACAACCATTCAGTTAGATAGCTCCGTTTTGGTTTTTGAAGCAGATATTTCTCTGTACAGGGTATGGTCCCATTCACTCGGGAATATCCCAACACAGCTCCTAGAAGAAACTGGATTCTGACTCGCTGAATCTCAACATAGATTCAACTCTCTTAGCTGAACAAACGCACAGAAGAGCAGTTTGGAGAAAACGTTTCTCCTGAGTTTTAGACGAAGTTTACTGCTGTTTCGAACGTATGCCAGCATTGGGCTGGAAACGCCGGTTTTGGGATTCTGCACAGAAAGGGTTTGCAAACCGCTGAATTTACAGGTGAGTTTAACGCGTGCATTGGAATCCACCCATTGAAAACCATTCAATTAGAGAGCTCCGTTTTGGTTTTAGAAGCAGACATTTCTCTGTACAGCTTATGGTCCCATTCACTCGGGAATATCCCAACGCAGCTCCTAGCAGAAACCTGTTTCTGACTCGCTGAATCTCAACATAGATTCAACTCTCTTAGGTGAACGAACGCAAAGCAGAGCAGTTTGAAGGAATCGTTTCTCCTGAGATTTAGACGAAGCTTACTGCCCTTTCTTACGTATTCCGGTATTGGGCTGGATTTGCCGGGTTTCGGATTCTGCACAGAAAGGGTTTGCAAACTGCTGAATACACAAGTGAGTTTAACTCTGTCTGTTGAATGCAGACATTGACAACCATTCAGTTAGATAGCTTAGTTTCGGTTTTAGAAGCAGATATTTCTCTCTACAGCCTATTGTCCCATTCCCTCGGGAATATCCCAACGCAGCTCTTAGAAGAAACGTGTTTCTGACTCGCTGAATCTCAACATAGAAAGAACTCTCTTATGTGAACGAACGCACCGCAGACCAGTTTCAAGGAAACGTTTCTCCTGAGTTTTAGACGAAGTTTACTGCTGTTTCGTACGTATGCCGGTATTGGGCTGGAAATGCCGGGTTTCGGATTCTGCACAGAAAGGGTTTGCAAACCTCTGAATCCACACGTGTGTTTAACTCTCTCTGTTGAATGCACACATTGTCAATCATTCAGTTAGATAGCTCAGATTTGGTTTTATAAGCAGATATTTCTCTGTACAGATTAAGGTCCTATTCACTCGGGAATATCCCTACACAGCTCGTAGAAGAAACGTGTTTCTGACTCGCTGAATCTCAACATAGATTCAATTCTCTTAGGTGAACGAAACACAGCAGAGCAGTTTCTAGGAAACGATTCTCCTGAGTTTTAGACGAAGTTTCCTGCTGTTTGGTACGTATGGCGGCATTGGGCTGGAAATACCGGTTTGGGATTCTGCACAGAAAGGGTTTGCAAACCGCTGAATCCACACGTGAGTTTAGCTCTGTCAGTTGATTGCACACATTGACAAGCATTCAGTTAGATAGCTCCGTTTAGGTTTTAGAAGCAGATATTTCTCTGAATAGCCAATGTTCCCATTCACTTGGGAATATCCCAACGCAGCTCCTAGAAGAAACGTGTTTCTCACTCGCTGAATCTCAACATAGATTCAACTCTCTTAGGTGAACGAACGCACAGCAGAGCAGATTCTAGGAAACGTTTCTCCTGAGTTTTAGACGAAGTTTCCTGCTGTTTAGTACGTATGACGGCATTGGGCTGGAAATACCGGTTTCGGGATTCTAAACAGAAAGGTTTGCAAACCGCTGAATCCATACGTGAGTTTAACTCTGTCAGTTGAATGCACACGTTGACAACCATTCAGTTATATAGCTCCGTTTTGGTTTTAGAACAAGATATTTCTCTTTACAGCCTATGGTCCCATTCACTCGGGAATATCCCAACGCAGCTCCTACAAGAAACGTGTTTCTGACTCGCTGAATCTCAACATAGATTCAACTCTCTTAGGTGAACGAACGCACAGCAGTGCAGTTTCAAGGAAACGGTTCCCCTGTGTTTTAGACGAAGTGTACTGCTGTTTAGTACGTATGCCGGCAGTGGGCTGGAAATACCGGTTTTGGGATTCTGCACAGAAAGGGTTTGCAAACCGCTGAATCCACACGTGAGTTTAACTCTGTCAGTTGAATGCACACATTGACAATCATTCATTTAGATAGCTCCGTTTTGGTTTTAGAAGCAGATATTTCTCTGTACAGACTATGGTCCAGTTCACTCAGGAATATCCCAACGCAGCTCCTAGAACAAACGTGTTTCTGACTCGCTGAATCTCAACATAGATTCAACTCTCTTAGGTGAACGAACGCAAAGCAGAGCAGTTTCAAGGAAACGTTTCTCCTGAGTTTGAGACGAAGTTTCCTGCTGTTTAGTACGTATGCCGTCATTGGGCTGGAAATACCGGTTTTGGGATTCTGCACAGAAAGGGTTGGCAAACCGCTGAATCCACACGTGAGTTTACCTCTGTCATTTGAATGCACACATTGACAACCATTCACTTAGACAGGTCCGTTTTGGTTGTAGAAGCAGATATTTCTCTGTACAGCCTATGGTCCCATTCACTCGGGAATATCCCAGCGCAGCTCCTAGAAGAAACGTGTTTCTGTCTCCGTGAATCTCAACATAGATTCAACTCTCTTAGTTGAACGAAGGCACAGCAGAGCAGTTTCAAGGAAACGTTTCTCCTGAGCTTTAGATGAAGTTTCCTGCTGTTTAGTACGTATGCCGGCATTGGGCTGGAAATACCGGTTTTGGGATTCTGCACAGAATGGGTTTGCCAACGGCTGAATTCTCACGTGAGTTTAACTCTGTCAGTTAAATTCACACATCGACAACCATTCAGTTAGATAGCTCGGTTTTGGTTTTAGAAGCAGATATTTGTCTGTACAACCTATGGTCCCATTCACTCGGGAATATCCCAACGCAGCTCCTAGAAGAAACGTGTTTCTGACTCGCTGAATCTAAACATAGATTCAACTCTCTTAGGTGAACGAACGCACAGCAGAGCAGTTTCAAGTAAACGTTTCTCCTGAGTTTCAGACGAAGTTTACTGCGGTTTAGTACGTATGCCCGCATTGGGCTGGAAATACCGGTTTTGGGATTCTGCACAGAAAGGGTTTGCAAACCACTGAATCCACACCTGAGTTTAACTCTGTCAGGTGAATGTACCCATTGACAACCATTCATTTAGATAGCTCCGTTTTGATTTTAGAAGCAGATATTTCTCTGTACAGGCTAAAGTCCCATTCACTCGAGAATATCCCAACGCAGCTCCTTGAAGAAACGTGTTTCTGTCTCGGTGAATCTCAACATAGATTCAACTCTCTTAGTTGAACGAAGGCACAGCAGAGCAGTTTCAAGGAAACGTTTCTCCTGAGTTTGAGACGAAGTTTCCTGCTCTTTAGTACATATGCCGGCATTGGGCTGGATATACCGGTTTTGGGATTCTGCACAGAAAGGGTTTGCAAACCACTGAATCCACACGTGAGTTTAACTCTGTCAGGTGAATGTACCCATTGACAACCATTCAGTTAGATAGCTCCGTTTTGGTTTTAGAAGCAGATATTTCTCTGTACAGGCTAATGTCCCATTCACTCGAGAATATCCCAACGCAGCTCCTTGAAGAAACGTGTTTCTGTCTCGGTGAATCTCAACATAGATTCAACTCTCTTAGTTGAACGAAAGCACAGCAGAGCAGTTTTAAGGAAACGTTTCTCCTGAGTTTGAGACGAAGTTTCCTGCTCTTTAGTATATATGCCGGCATTGGGCTGGATATACCGGTTTTGGGATTCTGCACAGAAAGTGTTTGCCACCCGCTGAATCCACACGTGAGTTTAACTCTGTCAGTTGAATGCACACATTCACAACCATTCAGTTAGATAGCTCCGTTTTGGTTTTAGAAGCAGATATTTCTCTGTACAGCCTACGGTCCCATTCACTCGGGAATATCCCAACGCAGCTCCTAGAAGAAACGTGTTTCTGACTCGCTGAATCTCAACATAGATTCAACTCTCTTAGGTGAACGGACGCACAGCAGAGCAGTTTCAAGGAAACGTTTCTCCTGAGTTTTAGACGAAGTTTCCTGCTGTTTAATCCGTATGCCGGCATTGGGCTGGAAATACCGGTTTTGGAATTCTGCACAGAAAGTGTTTGCAAACCGCTGAATCCACAAGTCAGTTTAAGTCTGTCAGTTGAATGCACACATTGACAACCATTCAGTTAGATAGCTCCGTTTTGGTTTTAGAAGCAGATATTTCTCTGTACAGCCTACGGTCCCATTCACTCGGGAATATCCCAACGCAGCTCCTAGAAGAAAGGTGTTTCTGACTCGCTGAATCTCAACATAGATTCAACTCTCTTAGGTGAATGGACGCACTGGAGAGTAGTTTCAAGGAAACGTTTCTCCTGAGTTTTAGACGAAGTTTCCTGCTGTTTAGTACGTATGCCGTCATTGGGCTGGAAATACCGGTTTTGGGATTCTGCTCAGAAAGGGTTTGCAAGCGGCTGAATTCTCACGTGAGGTTAACTCTGTCAGTTAAATTCACACATCGACAACCATTTAGTTAGTTAGCTCCGTTTTGTTTTTAGAAGCAGATATTTCTCTGTACAACCTATGGTCCCATTCACTCGGTAATATCCCGACGCAGCTCCTAGAAGAAAAGTGTTTCTGACTCGCTGAATCTCAACATAGATTCAACTCTCTTAGGTGAACGAACGCACAGCAGAACAGTTTCAAGGAAACGTTTCTCCTGAGTTTTAGACGAAGTTTCCCGCTGTTTAGTACGTATTCCGGCATTGGGCTCGAAATACCGGTTTTGGGATTCTGCACAGAAAGGGTTTGGAAACCGTTGAATCCACACGTGAGTTTAACTCTGTCAGTTGAATGCACACATTCGCAACCATTCAGATAGATAGCTCCGTTTTGGTTTTAGAAGCAGATATTTCTCTGTACAGCCTATGGTCCCATTCACTCGGGAATATCCCAACGCAGCTCCTAGAAGAAACGTGTTTCTGACTCGCTGAATATCAACATAGATTCAACTCTCTTAGGTGAACGGACGCACAGCAGAGCAGTTTCAAGGAAACGTTTCTCCTGAGTTTTAGACGAGGTTTCCTGCTGTTTAATCCTTATGCCGGCATTGGGCTGGAAATACCGGTTTTGGAATTCTGCACAGAAAGTGTTTGCAAACCGCTGAATCCACAAGTCAGTTTAAGTCTGTCAGTTGAATGCACACATTGACAACCATTCAGTTAGTTAGCTCCGTTTTGGTTGTAGAAGCAGATATTTCTCTGCACAGCCTATGGTCCCATTCACTCGGGAATATCCCAACGCAGCTCCTAGAAGAAACGTGTTTCTGTCTCCGTGAATCTCAACATAGATTCAACTCTCTTAGTTGAACGAAGGCACAGCAGAGCAGTTTCAAGGAAACGCTTCTCCTGAGTTTCAGACGAAGTTTCCTGCTCTTCAGTACGTATGGCGGCATTGGGCTGGAAATACCGGTTTTGGGATTCTGCACAGAACGGGTTTGCCAACGGCTGAATTCTCACGTGAGTTTAACTCTGTCAGTTAAAATCACACATCGACAACCATTCAGTTAGATAGCTCGGTTTTTGTTTTAGAAGCAGATATTTCTCTGTACAACCTATGGTCCCATTCACTCGGGAATATCCCAACGCAGCTCCTAGAAGAAACGTGTTTCTGACTCGCTGAATCTAAACATGGATTCAACTCTCTTAGGTGAACGAACGGACAGCAGAGCAGTTTCAAGGAAACGTTTCTCCTGAGTTTCAGACGAAGTTTACTGCGGTTTAGTACGTATGCCCGCATTGGGCTGGAAATACCGTTTTTGGGATTCTGCACAGAAAGGGTTTGCAAACCACTGAATCCACACGTGAGTTTAACTCTGTCAGGTGAATGTACCCATTGACAACCATTCAGTTAGTTAGCTCCGTTTTGGTTTTAGAAGCAGATATTTCTCTGTGCAGACTATGGTCCAGTTCACTCAGGAATATCCCAACGCAGCTCCTAGAACAAACGTGTTTCTGACTCGCTGAATCTCAACATAGATTCAACTCTCTTAGGTGAACGAACGCACAGCAGAGCAGTTTCAAGGAAACGTTTCTCCTGAGATTTACTCGAAGTTTACTGCTGTTTCGCACGTATGCCGGCATTGGCTGGAAATGCCGGCTTTTGGCTTATGCACAGAAAAGGTTTGCAATCCGCTGAATCCACACGTGAGTTTCATTCCGTCACTTGAATGCACACATTGACAAATATTCAGTTAGATAGCTCCTTTTTGGTTTTAGAAGTAGATATTGCTCTGCACTGCCTATGGTCCCATTCAGTTGGAAATATCCCAACGCACCTCCTAGAAGAAACCTGTTTCTGACTCGCTGAATCTGAACATAGATTCAACTCTCTTAGGTGAACGAACGCACAGAGAGCAGTTTCAAGGAAAGGTTTCTCCTGAGTTTTAGGCGAAGTTTACTGCTGTTTTGTAGGTATGACGGCATTGGCCTGGAAACGCCGGTTTTGGGATTCTGCACAGAAAGGGTTTGCAAACCGATGAATCCACAGGTGAGTTTGACGCTGGCATTGGAATGCACCCATTGAAAACCATTCAATTAGAGAGCTCCGTTTTGGTTTTAGAAGCAAACATTTCTCTGTACAGTCTATGGTCCCATTCTCTCGGGAATATCCCAACGCAGCTCCTAGAAGAAACCTGTTTCTGACTCGCTGAATCTCAACATAGATTCAACTCTCTTAGGTGAACGAACGCGCAGCAGAGAAGTTTCAAGGAAACGTTTCCCTGAGTTTTAGAGGAAGTTTACTGCTGTTTCGTACCTATGCCGGCATTGGGCTGGAAATGCCGCTTTTGGGATTCTGCACAGAAAGGGTTTGCAAACCGCTGAATCGACACGTGAGTCTAACACTGTCAATTGAATGCACCCATGGACAACCATTCAGTTAGATAGCTCCGTTTTGGTTTTAGAAGCAGATAGTTCTCTGTACAACCTCTGGTCCCATTCACTCGGGAATATCCCAACGCAGCTCTTAGAAGAAACGTGTTTCTGACTCGCTGAATCACAACATAGAAAGAATTCTCTTATATGAACGAACGCACAGCAGACCAGTTTCAAGGAAACGTTTCTCCTGAGTTTTAGACGAAGTTTACTGCTGTTTCGTACGTATGCCGGTATTGGGCTGGTTATGCCGGGTTTCGGATTCTGCACAGAAAGGGTTTGCAAACCTCTGAATCCACACGTGAGTTAAACTCTGTCTGTTGAATGCACACATTGACAACCATTCAGTTAGATAGCTCAGATTTGGTTTTATAAGCAGATATTTCTCTGTACAGATTATGGTCCTATTCACTCGGGAATATCCCTAAGCAGCTCCTAGAAAAAACGTGTTTCTGACTCGCTGAATCTCAACAAAGATTAAAGTCTCTTAGATGAACGACGGCACAGCAGAGCAGTTTCAAGGAAACGTTTCCCCTGAGTTTTAGACGAAGTTTACTGCTGTTTCGTGCATATGTCGGAATTGGGCAGGAAATGCCAGATTTGGGATTCTGCACAGAAAGGGATTGCAAACCGCTGAATCGACACGTGAGTTTAGCTCTGTCAGCTGAATGCACACATTGACAACCATTCAGTTAGATAGCTCCGTTTAGGTTTTAGAAGCAGATATTTCTCTGTATAGCCAATGTTCCCATTCACTTGGGTATATCCCAACGCAGGTCCTAGAAGAAACGTGTTTCTGACTCGGTGAATCTCAACATAGATTCAACTCTCTTAGGTGAACGAAGGCACAGCAGAGCAGTTTCAAGGAAACGTTTCTCCTGAGTTTTAGAAGAAGTTTACTGCTGTTTAGTACGTATGCCGGCATTGGGATGGAAATACCGGTTTTGGGATTCTGCACAGAAAGCGTTTGGAAACCGCTGAATCCACACGTGAGTTTAACTCTGTCAGTTGAATGAAAACATTGACAACCATTCAGTTAGATAGCTCCGTTTTGGTTTTTGAAGCAGATATTTCTCTGTACAGGGTATGGTCCCATTCACTCGGGAATATCCCAACACAGCTCCTAGAAGAAACTGGATTCTGACTCGCTGAATCTCAACATAGATTCAACTCTCTTAGCTGAACAAACGCACAGAAGAGCAGTTTGGAGAAAACGTTTCTCCTGAGTTTTAGACGAAGTTTACTGCTGTTTCGAACGTATGCCAGCATTGGGCTGGAAACGCCGGTTTTGGGATTCTGCACAGAAAGGGTTTGCAAACCGCTGAATTTACAGGTGAGTTTAACGCGTGCATTGGAATCCACCCATTGAAAACCATTCAATTAGAGAGCTCCGTTTTGGTTTTAGAAGCAGACATTTCTCTGTACAGCTTATGGTCCCATTCACTCGGGAATATCCCAACGCAGCTCCTAGCAGAAACCTGTTTCTGACTCGCTGAATCTCAACATAGATTCAACTCTCTTAGGTGAACGAACGCAAAGCAGAGCAGTTTGAAGGAATCGTTTCTCCTGAGATTTAGACGAAGCTTACTGCCCTTTCTTACGTATTCCGGTATTGGGCTGGATTTGCCGGGTTTCGGATTCTGCACAGAAAGGGTTTGCAAACTGCTGAATACACAAGTGAGTTTAACTCTGTCTGTTGAATGCAGACATTGACAACCATTCAGTTAGATAGCTTAGTTTCGGTTTTAGAAGCAGATATTTCTCTCTACAGCCTATTGTCCCATTCCCTCGGGAATATCCCAACGCAGCTCTTAGAAGAAACGTGTTTCTGACTCGCTGAATCTCAACATAGAAAGAACTCTCTTATGTGAACGAACGCACCGCAGACCAGTTTCAAGGAAACGTTTCTCCTGAGTTTTAGACGAAGTTTACTGCTGTTTCGTACGTATGCCGGTATTGGGCTGGAAATGCCGGGTTTCGGATTCTGCACAGAAAGGGTTTGCAAACCTCTGAATCCACACGTGTGTTTAACTCTCTCTGTTGAATGCACACATTGTCAATCATTCAGTTAGATAGCTCAGATTTGGTTTTATAAGCAGATATTTCTCTGTACAGATTAAGGTCCTATTCACTCGGGAATATCCCTACACAGCTCGTAGAAGAAACGTGTTTCTGACTCGCTGAATCTCAACATAGATTCAATTCTCTTAGGTGAACGAAACACAGCAGAGCAGTTTCTAGGAAACGATTCTCCTGAGTTTTAGACGAAGTTTCCTGCTGTTTGGTACGTATGGCGGCATTGGGCTGGAAATACCGGTTTGGGATTCTGCACAGAAAGGGTTTGCAAACCGCTGAATCCACACGTGAGTTTAGCTCTGTCAGTTGAATGCACACATTGACAAGCATTCAGTTAGATAGCTCCGTTTAGGTTTTAGAAGCAGATATTTCTCTGAATAGCCAATGTTCCCATTCACTTGGGAATATCCCAACGCAGCTCCTAGAAGAAACGTGTTTCTCACTCGCTGAATCTCAACATAGATTCAACTCTCTTAGGTGAACGAACGCACAGCAGAGCAGATTCTAGGAAACGTTTCTCCTGAGTTTTAGACGAAGTTTCCTGCTGTTTAGTACGTATGACGGCATTGGGCTGGAAATACCGGTTTCGGGATTCTAAACAGAAAGGTTTGCAAACCGCTGAATCCATACGTGAGTTTAACTCTGTCAGTTGAATGCACACGTTGACAACCATTCAGTTATATAGCTCCGTTTTGGTTTTAGAACAAGATATTTCTCTTTACAGCCTATGGTCCCATTCACTCGGGAATATCCCAACGCAGCTCCTACAAGAAACGTGTTTCTGACTCGCTGAATCTCAACATAGATTCAACTCTCTTAGGTGAACGAACGCACAGCAGTGCAGTTTCAAGGAAACGGTTCCCCTGTGTTTTAGACGAAGTGTACTGCTGTTTAGTACGTATGCCGGCAGTGGGCTGGAAATACCGGTTTTGGGATTCTGCACAGAAAGGGTTTGCAAACCGCTGAATCCACACGTGAGTTTAACTCTGTCAGTTGAATGCACACATTGACAATCATTCATTTAGATAGCTCCGTTTTGGTTTTAGAAGCAGATATTTCTCTGTACAGACTATGGTCCAGTTCACTCAGGAATATCCCAACGCAGCTCCTAGAACAAACGTGTTTCTGACTCGCTGAATCTCAACATAGATTCAACTCTCTTAGGTGAACGAACGCAAAGCAGAGCAGTTTCAAGGAAACGTTTCTCCTGAGTTTGAGACGAAGTTTCCTGCTGTTTAGTACGTATGCCGTCATTGGGCTGGAAATACCGGTTTTGGGATTCTGCACAGAAAGGGTTGGCAAACCGCTGAATCCACACGTGAGTTTACCTCTGTCATTTGAATGCACACATTGACAACCATTCACTTAGACAGGTCCGTTTTGGTTGTAGAAGCAGATATTTCTCTGTACAGCCTATGGTCCCATTCACTCGGGAATATCCCAACGCAGCTCCTAGAAGAAACGTGTTTCTGTCTCCGTGAATCTCAACATAGATTCAACTCTCTTAGTTGAACGAAGGCACAGCAGAGCAGTTTCAAGGAAACGTTTCTCCTGAGCTTTAGATGAAGTTTCCTGCTGTTTAGTACGTATGCCGGCATTGGGCTGGAAATACCGGTTTTGGGATTCTGCACAGAACGGGTTTGCCAACGGCTGAATTCTCACGTGAGTTTAACTCTGTCAGTTAAATTCACACATCGACAACCATTCAGTTAGATAGCTCGGTTTTGGTTTTAGAAGCAGATATTTGTCTGTACAACCTATGGTCCCATTCACTCGGGAATATCCCAACGCAGCTCCTAGAAGAAACGTGTTTCTGACTCGCTGAATCTAAACATAGATTCAACTCTCTTAGGTGAACGAACGCACAGCAGAGCAGTTTCAAGTAAACGTTTCTCCTGAGTTTCAGACGAAGTTTACTGCGGTTTAGTACGTATGCCCGCATTGGGCTGGAAATACCGGTTTTGGGATTCTGCACAGAAAGGGTTTGCAAACCACTGAATCCACACCTGTGTTTAACTCTGTCAGGTGAATGTACCCATTGACAACCATTCATTTAGATAGCTCCGTTTTGATTTTAGAAGCAGATATTTCTCTGTACAGGCTAAAGTCCCATTCACTCGAGAATATCCCAACGCAGCTCCTTGAAGAAACGTGTTTCTGTCTCGGTGAATCTCAACATAGATTCAACTCTCTTAGTTGAACGAAGGCACAGCAGAGCACTTTCAAGGAAACGTTTCTCCTGAGTTTGAGACGAAGTTTCCTGCTCTTTAGTACATATGCCGGCATTGGGCTGGATATACCGGTTTTGGGATTCTGCACAGAAAGGGTTTGCAAACCACTGAATCCACACGTGAGTTTAACTCTGTCAGGTGAATGTACCCATTGACAACCATTCAGTTAGATAGCTCCGTTTTGGTTTTAGAAGCAGATATTTCTCTGTACAGGCTAATGTCCCATTCACTCGAGAATATCCCAACGCAGCTCCTTGAAGAAACGTGTTTCTGTCTCGGTGAATCTCAACATAGATTCAACTCTCTTAGTTGAACGAAAGCACAGCAGAGCAGTTTCAAGGAAACGTTTCTCCTGAGTTTGAGACGAAGTTTCCTGCTCTTTAGTATATATGCCGGCATTGGGCTGGATATACCGGTTTTGGGATTCTGCACAGAAAGTGTTTGCCACCCGCTGAATCCACACGTGAGTTTAACTCTGTCAGTTGAATGCACACATTCACAACCATTCAGTTAGATAGCTCCGTTTTGGTTTTAGAAGCAGATATTTCTCTGTACAGCCTACGGTCCCATTCACTCGGGAATATCCCAACGCAGCTCCTAGAAGAAACGTGTTTCTGACTCGCTGAATCTCAACATAGATTCAACTCTCTTAGGTGAACGGACGCACAGCAGAGCAGTTTCAAGGAAACGTTTCTCCTGAGTTTTAGACGAAGTTTCCTGCTGTTTAATCCGTATGCCGGCATTGGGCTGGAAATACCGGTTTTGGAATTCTGCACAGAAAGTGTTTGCAAACCGCTGAATCCACAAGTCAGTTTAAGTCTGTCAGTTGAATGCACACATTGACAACCATTCAGTTAGATAGCTCCGTTTTGGTTTTAGAAGCAGATATTTCTCTGTACAGCCTACGGTCCCATTCACTCGGGAATATCCCAACGCAGCTCCTAGAAGAAAGGTGTTTCTGACTCGCTGAATCTCAACATAGATTCAACTCTCTTAGGTGAATGGACGCACTGGAGAGTAGTTTCAAGGAAACGTTTCTCCTGAGTTTTAGACGAAGTTTCCTGCTGTTTAGTACGTATGCCGTCATTGGGCTGGAAATACCGGTTTTGGGATTCTGCTCAGAAAGGGTTTGCAAGCGGCTGAATTCTCACGTGAGGTTAACTCTGTCAGTTAAATTCACACATCGACAACCATTTAGTTAGTTAGCTCCGTTTTGTTTTTAGAAGCAGATATTTCTCTGTACAACCTATGGTCCCATTCACTCGGTAATATCCCGACGCAGCTCCTAGAAGAAAAGTGTTTCTGACTCGCTGAATCTCAACATAGATTCAACTCTCTTAGGTGAACGAACGCACAGCAGAACAGTTTCAAGGAAACGTTTCTCCTGAGTTTTAGACGAAGTTTCCCGCTGTTTAGTACGTATTCCGGCATTGGGCTCGAAATACCGGTTTTGGGATTCTGCACAGAAAGGGTTTGGAAACCGTTGAATCCACACGTGAGTTTAACTCTGTCAGTTGAATGCACACATTCGCAACCATTCAGATAGATAGCTCCGTTTTGGTTTTAGAAGCAGATATTTCTCTGTACAGCCTATGGTCCCATTCACTCGGGAATATCCCAACGCAGCTCCTAGAAGAAACGTGTTTCTGACTCGCTGAATATCAACATAGATTCAACTCTCTTAGGTGAACGGACGCACAGCAGAGCAGTTTCAAGGAAACGTTTCTCCTGAGTTTTAGACGAGGTTTCCTGCTGTTTAATCCTTATGCCGGCATTGGGCTGGAAATACCGGTTTTGGAATTCTGCACAGAAAGTGTTTGCAAACCGCTGAATCCACAAGTCAGTTTAAGTCTGTCAGTTGAATGCACACATTGACAACCATTCAGTTAGTTAGCTCCGTTTTGGTTGTAGAAGCAGATATTTCTCTGCACAGCCTATGGTCCCATTCACTCGGGAATATCCCAACGCAGCTCCTAGAAGAAACGTGTTTCTGTCTCCGTGAATCTCAACATAGATTCAACTCTCTTAGTTGAACGAAGGCACAGCAGAGCAGTTTCAAGGAAACGCTTCTCCTGAGTTTCAGACGAAGTTTCCTGCTCTTTAGTACGTATGGCGGCATTGGGCTGGAAATACCGGTTTTGGGATTCTGCACAGAACGGGTTTGCCAACGGCTGAATTCTCACGTGAGTTTAACTCTGTCAGTTAAATTCACACATCGACAACCATTCAGTTAGATAGCTCGGTTTTTGTTTTAGAAGCAGATATTTCTCTGTACAACCTATGGTCCCATTCACTCGGGAATATCCCAACGCAGCTCCTAGAAGAAACGTGTTTCTGACTCGCTGAATCTAAACATGGATTCAACTCTCTTAGGTGAACGAACGGACAGCAGAGCAGTTTCAAGGAAACGTTTCTCCTGAGTTTCAGACGAAGTTTACTGCGGTTTAGTACGTATGCCCGCATTGGGCTGGAAATACCGTTTTTGGGATTCTGCACAGAAAGGGTTTGCAAACCACTGAATCCACACGTGAGTTTAACTCTGTCAGGTGAATGTACCCATTGACAACCATTCAGTTAGTTAGCTCCGTTTTGGTTTTAGAAGCATATATTTCTCTGTGCAGACTATGGTCCAGTTCACTCAGGAATATCCCAACGCAGCTCCTAGAACAAACGTGTTTCTGACTCGCTGAATCTCAACATAGATTCAACTCTCTTAGGTGAACGAACGCACAGCAGAGCAGTTTCAAGGAAACGTTTCTCCTGAGTTTGAGACGAAGTTTCCTGCTCTTTAGCACGTATGGCGGCATTGGGCTGGAAATACCGGTTTTGGGATTCTGCACAGAAAGGGTTGGCAAACCGCTGAATCCACACGTGAGTTTAACTCTGTCATTTGAATGCACACATTGACAACCATTCACTTAGATAGGTCCGTTTTGGTTGTAGAAGCAGATATTTCTCTGTACAGCCTATGGTCCCATTCACTCGGGAATATCCCAACGCAGCTCCTAGAAGAAACGTGTTTCTGTCTCCGTGAATCTCAACATAGATTCAACTCTCTTAGTTGAACGAAGGCACAGCAGAGCAGTTTCAAGGAAACGTTTCTCCTGAGCTTTAGATGAAGTTTCCTGCTGTTTAGTACGTATGCCGGCATTGGGCTGGAAATACCGGTTTTGGGATTATGCACAGAACGGGTTTGCCAACGGCTGAATTCTCACGTGAGTTTAACTCTGTCAGTTAAATTCACACATCGACAACCATTCAGTTAGATAGCTCGGTTTTGGTTTTAGAAGCAGATATTTCTCTGTACAGACTGTGGTCCCATTCACTAGGGAATATCCCAACGCAGCTCCTAGAAGAAAGGTGTTTCTGACTCGCTGAATCTCAACATAGATTCAACTCTCATAGGTGAACGAACACACGGCAGAGCAGTTTCAAGGAAACGTTTCTCCTGAGTTTTAGACGAAGTTTACTGCGCTTTAGTACGTATGGCGGCATTGGGCTGGAAATACCGGTTTTAGGATTCTGCACAGAAAGGGTTTGCAAACCCCTGAATCCACACGTGAGATAAACTCTGTCAGTTGAATGCACACACTGACAACCATTCAGTTAGTTAGCTCCGTTTTGGTTTTAGAAGCAGATATTTCTCTGTACAGACTATGGTCCAGTTCACTCAGGAATATCCCAACGCAGCTCCTAGAAGAAACGTGTTTCTGACTCGCTGAATCTCAACACAGATTCAACTCTCTTAGGTGAACGAACGCACAGCAGAGCAGTTTCAAGGAAACATTTCTCCTGAGTTTGAGACGAAGTTTCCTGCTGTTTAGTACGTATGCCGGCATTGGGATGAAAATACCGGTTTTGGGATTCTGCACAGAAAGGTTTTGCAAACCACTGAATGCACACGTGAGTTAACTCTGTCAGTGGAATGCACACATTGACAACCATTCAGTTAGATAGCTCCGTTTTGGTTTTAGAAGCAGATATTTCTCTGTACAGCCTATGGTCCCATTCACTCGGGAATATCCCTACGCAGCTCCTAGAGGAAACGTGTTTCTGACTCGCTGAATCTCAACATAGATTCAACTCTATTACGTGAACAAACGCACAGCAGAGCAGTTTCAAGGAAACGTTTCCCCTGAGTTTTAGACGAAGTTTACTGCTGTTTCGTACGTATGCCAGCATTGGGCTGGAAATGCCGTTTTGGGATTCTGCACAGAAAGTGTTTGCAAACCGCTGAATCCACACTTGAGTTTAACTCCTTCAGATGAAGGAACACATTGAGAACCATTCAGTTAGTTAGCTCCGTTTTGGTTTTAGAAGCTGATAATTCTCTGTACAGCCTATGGTCCCATTCACTCGGGAATATCCCAACGCAGCTCCTAGAAGAAACCTGCTTCTGACTCGCTGAATCTCAACATAGATTCAACTCTCTTAGTTGAACGAAGGCACAGCAGAGCAGTTTCAAGGAAACGTGTCTCCTGAGTTTGAGACGAAGTTTCCTGCTCTTTAGTACGTATGCCGGCATTGGGCTGGAAATACCGGTTTTGGGATTCTGCACAGAAAGGGTTGGCAAACCGCTGAATCCACACGTGAGTTTAACTCTGTCATTTGAATGCACACATTGACAACCATTCACTTAGATAGCTGCGTTTTGGTTTTAGAAGCAGATATTTCTCGGTACAGCCTATGGTCCCTTTCACTCGGGAATATCCCAACGCAGCTCCTAGAAGAAACGTGTTTCTGACTCGCTGAATCTCAACATAGATTCAACTCTCTTAGGTGAACGGACGCACAGGAGAGCAGTTTCAAGGAATCGTTTCTCCTGAGTTTTAGACGAAGTTTCCTGCTGTTTAGTACGTATGCCGGCATTGGGCTGGAAATACCGGTTTTGGGATTCTGCATAGAAAGGGTTTGCAATCGTCTGAATTCTCACGTGACTTTAACTCTGACAGTTAAATTCACACATCGACAACCATTCAGTTAGATAGCTCCGTTTTGGTTTTAGAAGCAGATCTTTCTCTGTACAACCTATGGTCCCATTCACTCGGGAATATCCCAACGCAGCTCCTAGAAGAATCGTGTTTCTGACTCGCTGAATCTCAACATAGATTCAACTCTCTTAGGTGAACGAACGCACAGCAGAGCAGTTTCAAGGAGACGTTTCTCCTGAGTTTCAGACGAAGTCATACTGCTGTTTCGTACGTATGCCGGCATTGGGCTGGAAATACCGGTTTTGGGATTCTGCACAGAAAGGTTTTGCAAACCGCTGAATCCACACGTGAGTTTACCTCTGTCAGTTGAATGCACACATTGACAACCATTCAGTTACATAACTCCGCTTTGGTTTTAGAAGCAGATATTTCTCTGTACAGCCTATGGTCCCATTCACTCGGGAATATCGCAACGCAGCTCCAAGAAAAAAGTGTTTCTGACTCGCTGAATCTAAACATAGATTCAACTCTCTTAGGTGAACGAACGC
Source organism: Aotus nancymaae (assembly GCF_030222135.1). Classification (NCBI taxonomy): domain Eukaryota; kingdom Metazoa; phylum Chordata; class Mammalia; order Primates; family Aotidae; genus Aotus; species Aotus nancymaae. The sequence goes on from NW_026988584.1 coordinate 219,887, forward strand.
ACAGCAGAGCAGTTTCAAGGAAACGTTTCTCCTGAGTTGTAGACGAAGTTTCCTGCTGTTTAGTATGTATACCGGCATTGGGCTGGAAATGCCGGTTTTGGGATTCTGCACAGAAAGGGTTTGGAAAATGCTGAATCCACACGTGAGTTTAACTCTGTCAGTTGAATGGACACATTGACAACCATTCAGTTAGATTGCTCCATTTTGGTTATTGAAACAGATATTTCTCTGTACAGCCTATGGTCCCATTCACTTGGGAATATCCCAACACAGCTCCTAGAAGAAACTGGATTCTGACTCGCTGAATCTCAACATAGATTCAACTCTCCTAGGTGAACGAACGCACAGCGGAGCAGTTTCAAGGAAACGTTTCTCCTGAGTTTTAGACGAAGTTTCCTGCTGTTTAGTACGTATGCCGGCATTGGTCTGGAAAAACCGGTTTTAGGATTCTGCACAGAAAGGTTTTGCCAACCGCTGAATCCACACGTGAGTTTAACTCTGTCAGTTGAATGTACCCATTGACAACCATTCAGTTAGATAGCTGCGTTTTGGTTTTAGAAGCAGATAATTCTCTGTACAGCCTATGGTCCCATTCACTCGAGAATATCCCAACGCAGGTCCTAGAAGAAACGTGTTTCTGTCTCCGTGAATCTCAACATAGATTCAACTCTCTTAGTTGAACGAAGGCACAGCAGAGCAGTTTCAAGGAAACGTTTCTCCTGAGTTTGAGACGAAGTTTCCTGCTCTTTAGTACGTATGCCGGCATTGGGCTGGAAATACCGGTTTTGGGATTCTGCACAGAAAGGGTTGGCAAACCGCTGAATCCACACGTGAGTTTAACTCTGTCAGTTGAATGCACACATTGACAACCATTCACTTAGATAGGTCCGTTTTGGTTGTAGAAGCAGATATTTCTCGGTACAGCCTATGGTCCCATTCACTCGGGAATATCCCAACGCAGCTCCTAGAAGAAACGTGTTTCTGACTCGCTGAATCTCAACATAGATTCAACTCTCTTAGGTGAACGGACGCACAGGAGAGCAGTTTGAAGGAAACGTTTCTCCTGAATTTTAGACGAAGTTTCCTGCTGTTTAATACGTATGCCAGCATTGGGCTGGAAATACCGGTTTTGGGATTCTACACAGAAAGGGTTTGCAATCGTCTGAATTCTCACGTGAGTTTAACTCTGTGAGTTAAATTCTCATATCGACAACCATTCAGTTAGATAGCTCCGTTTTGGTTTTAGAAGCAGATATTTCTCTGTACAACCTATGGTCCCATTCACTCGGGAATATCCCAACGCAGCTCCTAGAAGAAACGTGTTTCTGACTCGCTGAATCTCAACATAGATTCAACTCTCTTAGGTGAACGAACGCACAACAGAGCAGTTTCAAGCAGACGTTTCTCCTGAGTTTCAGACGAAGTCATACTGCTGTTTCGTACGTATGCCGGCATTGGGCTGGAAATACCGGTTTTGGGATTCTGCACAGAAAGTGTTTGCAAACCGCTGAATCCACACGTGAGTTTAACTCTGTCAGTTGAATGCACACATTGACAACCATTCAGTTAGATAGCTCCGTTTTGGTTTTAGAAGCAGATATTTCTCTGTACAGCCTATGGTCCCATTCACTCGGGAATATCCCAACGCAGCTCCCAGAAGAAACGTGTTTCTGACTCGCTGAATCTCAATATTGATTCAACTCTCTTAGGTGAACAGACGTACTGGAGAGCAGTTTCAAGGAAACGTTTCTTCTGAGTTTTAGACGAAGTATCCTGCTGTTTAGTACGTATGCCGGCATTGGGCTCGAAATACCGGTTTTGGGATTCTGCACAGAACGGGTTTGCAAACGGCTGAATTCTCACGTGAATTTAACTCTGTCAGTTAAATTCACACATCGACAACCATTCAGTTAGATAGCTCCGTTTTGGTTTTAGAAGAAGATATTTCTCTGTACAACCTATGGTCCCATTCACTCGGGAATATCCCAACGCAGCTCCTAGAAGAAACGTGTTTCTGACTCGCTGAATCTCAACATAGATTCAACTCTCTTAGGTGAACGAACGCACCGCAGAGCAGTTTCAAGGAGACGTTTCTCCTGACTTTCAGACGAAGTCATACTGCTGTTTCGTACGTATGCCTTCATTGGGCTGGAAATGCCGGTTTCGGGATTCGGCACAGAAAGGTTTTGCAAACCGCTGAATCCACACGTGAGTTTAACTCTGTCAGTTGAATGCACACATTGACAACCATGCAGTTACGTAACTCCGTTTTGGTTTTAGAAGCAGATATTTCTCTGTACAACCTATGGTCCCATTCACTCGCGAATATCCCAAGGCAGCTCCTAGAACAAACGTGTTTCTGACTCGCTGAATCTCAACATAGATTCAACTCTCTTAGGTGAACGAACGCACAGCAGAGCAGTTTCAAGGAAACGTTTCTCCTGAGTTTTAGACAAAGTTTCCTGCTGTTTAGTACTTATGCCGGCATTGGGCTGGAAACACCGGTTTTGGGATTCTGCACAGAAAGGGTTTGGAAACCGCTGAGTCCAAACGTGAGTTTAACTCTGTCAGTTAAATTCACACATCGACAACCATTCAGTTAGATAGCTCGGTTTTGGTTTTAGAAGCAGATATTTCTCTCTACAACCTATGGTCCCATTCACTCGGGAATATCCCAACGCAGCTCCTAGAAGAAACGTGTTTCTGACTCGCTGAATCTAAACATAGATTCAACTCTCTTAGGTGAACGAACGCACAGCAGAGCAGTTTCAAGGAAACGTTTCTCCTGAGTTTTAGACGAAGTTTCCTGCTGTTTAGTCCGTATGCCGGCATTGGGCTGGAAATACCGGTTTTGGGATTCTGCACAGAACGGGTTTGCCAACGGCTGAATTCTCACGTGACTTTAACTCTGTCAGTTAAATTCACACATCGACAACCATTCAGTTAGATAGCTCGGTTTTGGTTTTAGAAGCAGATATTTCTCTGTACAACCTATGGTCCCATTCACTCGGGAATATCCCACCGCAGCTCCTAGAAGAAACGTGATTCTGACTCGCTGAATCTCAACATAGATTCAACTCTCTTAGGTGAACGAAAGCACAGCAGAGCAGTTTCAAGTAGACGTTTCTCCTGTGTTTTAGACGAAGTTTCCTGCTGTTTACTACATATGCCAGCATTGCGCTGGAAATACCGGTTTTGGGATTCTGCACAGAAAGGGTTTGCCAACCGCTGAATCCACACGTGAGTTAAACTCTGTCAGTTGAATGCACCCATTGACAACCATTCAGTTAGATAGCTGCGTTTTGGTTTTAGGAGCAGATATTTCTCTGTACAGCCTACGGTCCCATTCACTCGTGAATATCCCAACGCAGCTCCCAGAAGAAACGTGTTTCTGACTCGCTGAATCTCAACATAGATTCAACTCTCTTAGGTGAACGAACGCACAGCAGAGTAGTTGCAAGGAAACGTTTCTCCTGAGTTTTAGACGAAGTTGCCTGCTGTTTAGTACATATGCCGGCATTGGGCTGTAAATACCGGTTTTGGGATTCTGCACAGAAAGCGTTTGCCAACCGCTGAATCCTCACGTGAGTTAAACTCTGTCAGCTGAATGCACACATTGACAACCATTCACTTAGATAGCTCCCTTATGGTTTTAGAAGCAGATATTTCTATGTACAGCCTATGGTCCCATTCACTCGGGAATATCCCAACGCAGCTCCTAGAAGAAACGTGTTTCTGATCAGCTGAATCTCAACATAGATTCAACTCTCTTGGGTGAACGGACGCACAGGAGAGCAGTTTCAAGGAAACATTTCTCATGAGTATTAGACGAAGTTTACTGCTGTTTAGTACGTATGCCGTCATTGGGATGAAAATACCGGTTTTGGGATTCTGCACAGAAAGGGTTTGCAAACCGCTGAATGCACACGTGAGTTTAACTCTGTCAGTGGAATGCACACATTGACAACCATTAAGTTATATAGCTCCGTTTTGGTTTTAGGAGCTGATATATCTCTGTACAGCCTATGGTCCCATTCACTGGGGAATATCCCTACGCAGCTCCTAGAAGAAACGTGTTTCTGACTCGCTGAATCTCAACATAGATTCAACTCTATTACGTGAACAAATGCACAGCAGAGCAGTTTCAAGGAAATGTTACTCTTGAGTTTTAGACGAAGTCAGACTGCTGTTTCGTACGTATGCCGGCAATGGGCTGGAAATGCCGGTTTTGGGATTCTGCACAGAAAGGGTTTGCAAACCGCTGAATCCACACGTGAGCTTGCCTCTGTAAGTTGAATGCACACATTGACAACCATTCAGTTAGATAGCTCCGTTTTGGTTTTAGAAGCAGATATTTCTCTGTACAGCATATGGTCCCATTCACTCGGGAATATCCCAACGCAGGTCCTAGAAGAAACGTGTTTCTGACTCACTGAATCTCAACATAGATACAACTCTCTTAGGTGAACGAACGCACAGCAGAGCAGTTTCTAGGAAACGATTCTCCTGAGTTTTAGACGAAGTTTCCTGCTCTTTAGAACGTATGGCGGCATTGGGCTGGAAATACCGGTTTTGGGATTCTGCACAGAAAGGGTTTGCAAACCCCTGAATCCACACGTGAGATTAACTCTGTCAGTTGAATGCACACATTGACAACCATTCAGTTAGATAGCTCCGTTTTGGTTTTAGAAGCTGATATTTCTCTGTACAGCCTATGGTCCCATTCACTCGGGAATATCCCATTGCAGCTCCTAGAGAAAACGTGTTTCTGACTCACTGAAACTAAACATAGATTCAACTCTCTTAGGTGAACGAACGCACAGCAGAGCAGTTTCAAGGAAACGTTTCTCCTGAGTTTTAGACGAAGTTTACTGCTGTTTAGTACGTATGCCGGCATTGGGCTGGAAATACCGGTTTTGGGATTCTGCACAGAAAGGGTTTGGAAACTGCTGAATCCAGACGTGAGTTTAACTCTGTCAGTTGAATGAACACATTGACAACCATTCAGTTAGATAGCTCCGTTTTGGTTTTCTAAGCACATATTTCTCTGTACAGGGTATGGTCCCATTCACTCGGGAATATCCCAGCACAGCTCCTAGAAGAAACTGGATTCTGACTCGCTGAATCTCAACATAGATTCAACTCTCTTAGGTGAACGAACGCACAGCAGAGCAGTTTCAAGGAAACGTTTCTCCTGAGTTTTAGACGAAGTTTACTGCTGTTTCGTACGTATGCCGGCATTGGGCTGGAAATGACGTTTTTGGGATTCTGCACAGAAAGGGTTTGCAAACCGCTGAATCCACACTTGAGTTTAACTCCTTCAGATGAAGGAACACATTGAGAACCATTCAGTTAGTTAGCTCCGTTTTGGTTTTAGAAGCTGATAATTCTCTGTACAGCCTATGGTCCCATTCACTCGGGAATATCCCAACGCAGCTCCTAGAAGAAACCTGCTTCTGACTCGCTGAATCTCAACATAGATTCAACTCTCTTAGTTGAACGAAGGCACAGCAGAGCAGTTTCAAGGAAACGTTTCTCCTGAGCTTGAGACGAAGTTTCCTGCTCTTTAGTACGTATGCCGGCATTGGGCTGGAAATACCGGTTTTGGGATTCTGCACAGAAAGGGTTGGCAAACCGCTGAATCCACACGTGAGTTTAACTCTGTCAGTTGAATGCACACATTGACAACCATTCAATTAGATAGCTCCGTTTTGGTTTTAGAAGCAGATCTTTCTCTGTACAGCCTATGGTCCCATTCACTCGGTAATATCCCAACGCAGCTCCTAGAAGAAACGTGTTTCTGACTCGCTGAATCTCAACATAGATTCAACTCTCTTAGGTGAACGAACGCACAGCAGAGCAGTTTCAAGGAAACGTTTCTCCTGAGTTTTAGACGAAGTTTCCCGCTGTTTAGTACGTATGCCGGCATTGGGCTGGAAATACCGGTTTTAGGATTCTGCACAGAAAGGGTTTGCAAACCCCTGAATCCACACGTGAGATTAACTCTGTCAGTTGAATGCACACATTGACGACCATTCAGTTAGATAGCTCCGTTTTGGTTTTAGAAGCTGATATTTCTCTGTACAGCCTATGGTCCCATTCACTCAGGAATATCCCAATGCAGCTCCTAGAAGAAATGTTTTTCTGACTCGCTGAATCTAAACATAGATTCAACTCTCTTAGGTGAACGAACGCACAGCAGAGCAGTTTCAAGGAAACGATTCTCCTCAGTTTTAGACGAAGTTTCCTGCTGTTTAGTACGTATGCCGGCATTGGGCTGGAAATACCGGTTTTGGGATTCTGCACAGAAAGGGTTTGCAAGCCGCTGAATCCACACGTGAGATTAACTCTGTCAGTTGAATGCACACATTGACAACCATTCAGTTAGTTAGCTCCGTTTTGGTTTTAGAAGCAGATATTTCTCCGTACAGACTATGGTCCAGTTCACTCAGGAATATCCCAACGCAGCTCCTAGAAGAAACGTGTTTCTGACTCTCTGAATCTCAACATAGATTCAACTCTCTTAGGTGAACGAACGCACAGCAGAGCAGTTTCAAGGAAACGTTTCTCTTGAGTTTTAAGCGAAGTTTACTGCGGTTTAGTACGTATGCCTGCATTGGGCTGTAATTAACGGTTTTGGGATTCTGTACAGAAAGGGTTTGCAAACCGATGAATCCACACGTGAATTTAACTCTTTCAGTTGAATGCACACATTGGCAACCATTCAGTTAGATAGCTCCGTTTTGGTTTTAGAAGCAGATATTTCTCTGTACAGCCTATGGTCCCATTCACTCGGTAATATCCCAACGCAGCTCATAGAAGAAACGTGATTCTGACTCGCTGAATCTCAACATAGATTCAACTCTCTTAGGTGAACGAAAGCACAACAGAGCAGTTTCAAGTAGACGTTTCTCCTGAGTTTTAGACGAAGTTTCCTGCTTTTTACTACATATGCCAGGATTGGGCTGGAAATACCGGTTTTGGGATTCTGCACAGAAAGGGTATGCCAACCGCTGAATCCACACGTGAGTTAAACTCTGTCAGTTGAATGCACCCATTGACAACCATTCAGTTAGATAGCTGCGTTTTGGTTTTAGAAGCAGATATTTCTCTGTACAGCCTACGGTCCCATTCACTCGAGAATATCCCAACGCAGCTCCCAGAAGAAACGTGTTTCTGACTCGCTGAATCTCAACATAGATTCAACTCTCTTAGGTGAACGAACGCACAGCAGAGCAGTTGCAAGGAAACGTTTCTCCTGAGTTTTAGACGAAGTATCCTGCTGTTTAGTACGTATGCCGGCATTGGGCTGTAAATACCGGTTTTGGGATTCTGCACAGAAAGCGTTTGCCAACCGCTGAATCCTCACGTGAGTTAAACTCTGTCAGTTGAATGCACACATTGGCAACCATTCAGTTAGATAGCTCAGATTTGGTTTTATAAGCAGATATTTCTCTGTACAGATTAAGGTCCTATTCACTCGGGAATATCCCTACACATCTCCTAGAAGAAACGTCTTTCTGACTCGCTGAATCTCAACATAGATTCAATTCTCTTAGATGAACGAAACGCAGCAGAGCAGTTTCTAGGAAACGATTCTCCTGAGTTTTAGACGAAGTTTCCTTCTGTTTGGTATGTATGGCGGCATTGGGCTGGAAATACCGGTTTGGGATTCTGCACAGAAAGGGTTTGCAAACCGCTGAATCCACACGTGAGTTTAGCTCTGTCAGTTGAATGCACACATTGACAACCATTCAGTTAGATAGCTCCGTTTAGGTTTTAGAAGCAGATATTTCTCTGTATAGCCAATGTTCCCATTCACTTGGGAATATCCCAACGCAGCTCCTAGAAGAAACGTGTTTCTGACTCGCTGAATCTCTACATAGATTCAACTCTCTTAGGTGAACGAACCCACAGCAGAGCAGTTTCTAGGAAACGATTCTCCTGAGCTTTAGACGAAGTTTCCTGCTGTTTAGTACGTATGCCGGCATTGGGCTGGAAATACCGGTTTTGGGATTCTGCACAGAAAGGGTTTGCAAACCCCTGAAACCACACGTGAGATTAACTCTGTCAGTTGAATGCACACATTGACAACCATTCAGTTAGATAGCTCCGTTTTGGTTTTAGAAGCTGATATTTCTCTGTACAGCCTATGGTCCCATTCACTCGAGAATATCCCAATGGAGCTCCTAGAAGAAACGTGTTTCTGACTCGCTGAATCTAAACATAGATTCCACTCTCTTAGGTGAACGAACGCACAGCAGAGCAGTTTCTAGGAAACGTTTCTCCTGAGTTTTAGAAGAAGTTTACTGCTGTTTAGTACGTATGCTGGCATTGGGCTGGAAAAACCGGTTTTGGGATTCTGCACAGAAAGGGTTTGGAAACCGCTGAATCCACACTTGAGTTTAACTCCGTCAGTTGAATGAACACATTGACAACCATTCAGTTAGATAGCTCCGTTTTGGTTTTTGAAGCAGATATTTCTCTGTACAGGGTATGGTCCCATTCACTCGGGAATATCCCAACACAGCTCCTAGAACAAACTGGATTCTGACTCGCTGAATCTCAACATAGATTCAACTCTCTTAGGTGAACGAACGCACAGCAGATCAGTTTCAAGGAAACGTTTCTCCTGAGTTTTAGACGAAGTTTACTGCTGTTTCGTACGTATGCCGGCATTGGCTGGAAATGCCGGATTTTGGCTTCTGCACAGAAAGGGTTTGCAATCCGCTGAATCCACACGTGAGTTTCATTCCGTCAGTTGAATGCACACATTGACAAATATTCAGTTAGATAGCTCCGTTTTGGTTTTAGAGGTAGATATTTCTCTGTACTGCCTATGGTCCCATTCACTCGGGAATATCCCAACGCACCTCCTAGAAGAAACCTGTTTCTGACTCGCTGAATCTGAACATAGATTCAACTCTCTTAGGTGAACGAACGCACAGAGAGCAGTTTCAAGGAAAGGTTCCTCCTGAGTTTTAGGCGAAGTTGACTGTTGTTTTGTACGTATGCCGGCATTGGGCTGGAAATACCGCTTTTGAGATTCTGCACAGAAAGGGTTTGCAAACGGCTGTATCCACACGTGGGTTTAACTCTGTCAGTTGAATGGGCACATTGACAACCACTCAGTTAGATAGCTCCATTTCGTCTTTAGAAGCAGATAGTTCTCTGTACAGCCTATGGTGCCATTCACTCGGGAATATCCCAACACAGCTCCTAGAAGAAACGTGTTTCTGACTCGCTGAATCTCAACATAGACTGAACTCTCTTAGGTGAACAAACGCACAGAAGAGCAGTTTCAAGAAAACGTTTCTCCTGAGTTTTAGACGAAGTTTACTGCTGTTTCGTACGTATGCCAGCATTGGGCTGGAAACGCCGGTTTTGGGATTCTGCACAGAAAGGGTTTGCAAACCGCTGAATCCACAGGTGAGTTTATCGCTGGCATTGGAATGCACCCATTGAAAACCATTCAATTAGAGAGCTCCGTTTTGGTTTTAGAAGCAGACATTTCTCTGTACAGCCTATGGTCCCATTCACTCGGGAATATCCCAACGCAGCTCCTAGAAGAAACCTGTTTCTGACGCGCTGAATCTCAACAAAGATTCAACTCTCCTAGGTGAACGAATGCAAAGCAGAGCAGTTTCAAGGAAACGTTTCTCCTGAGATTTAGACGAAGTTTACTGCCCTTTCTTACGTATGCCAGTATTGGGCTGGAATTGCCGGCTTTCGGATTCTGCACAGAAAGGGTTTGCAAACCGCTGAATACACAAGTGAGTTTAACTCTGTCTGTTGAATGCAGACATTGACAACCATTCAGTTAGATAGCTCCGTTTTGGTTTTAGAAGCAGATATTTCTCTCTACAGCCTATGGTCCAATTCCCTCGGGAATATCCCAACGCAGCTCCTACAAGAAACGTGTTTCTGACTCGCTGAATCTCAACATAGATTCAACTCTCTTAGGTGAACGAACGCACAGCACAGCAGTTTCAAGGAAACGTTTCTCCTGAGTTTTAGACGAAGTTTCCTGCTGTTTCGTACGTATTCCCGCATTGGGCTGGAAATACCGGTTTTGGGATCCTGCACAGAAAGGGTTTGCAAACCGCTGAATCCACCCGTGAGTTTAACTCTGTCAGTTGAATGCACACATTGACAACCATTCAGTTAGATAGCTCCGTTTTGGTTTTAGAAGCAGATATTTCTCTGTACAGCCTATGGTCCCATTCACTCGGGAATATCCCAACGCAGCTCCTAGAAGAAGCGTGTTTCTGACTCGCTGAATCTCAACATAGATTCAACTCTCTTAGGTGAAGGAACGCACAGCAGAGCAGTTTCAAGGAAACGTTTCTCCTGAGTTTTAGACGAAGTTTCCTGCTGTTTAGTACGTATGCCGGCATTGGGCTGGAAATACCGGTTTTGGCATTCTGCACAGAAAGGTTTTGCAAACCGCTGAATCCTCACTTGACTTTATCTCTGTGAGTTGAATGCACACATTGATAACCATTCAGTTAGATAGCTCCGTTTTGGTTTTAGAAGCAGATATTTCTCTGTACCGCCTATGGTCCCATTCACTCGGGAATTTCCCAACGCAGCTCCTAGAAGAAACGTGTTTCAGACTCGCTGAATCTCAAAATAGATTCAACTCTCTTAGGTGAGCGAACGCACAGCAGAGCAGTTTCAAGGAAACGTTTCTCCTGAGTTTTAGATGAAGTTTCCTGCTGTTTAGTACGTATTCCCGCATTGGGCTGGAAATACCGGTTTTGGGATTCTGCACAGAAAGGGTTTGCAAACCGCTGAATCCACACGTGAGTTTAACTCTGTCAGTTGAATGCACATGTTGACAACCATTCAGTTAGAGAGCTCCGTTTTGGTTTTAGAAGCAGATATTTCTCTGTACAGCCTGTGGTCCCATTCACTCGGGAATATCCCAACGCAGCTCCTAGAAGAAACGTGTTTCTGACTCGCTGAATCTCAACATAGATTCAACTCTCTTAGGTGAACGACCGAACAGCAGAGCAGTTTCAAGGAAACGTTTCTCCTGAGTTTTAGACGAAGTTTCCTGCTGTTTAGCACGTATGCCGGCATTGGGCTGGAAATACCGGTTTTGGCATTCTGCACAGAAAGGTTTTGCAAACCGCTGAATCCTCACTTGACTTTAACTCTGTGAGTTGAATGCACACATAGACAACCATTCAGTTAGATAGCTCCGTTTTGGTGTTAGAAGCAGATATTTATCTGTACCACCTATGGTCCCATTCACTCGGTAATATCCCAACGCAGCTCCCAGGAGAAACGTGTTTCTGACTCGCTGAATCTCAACATAGATTCAACTCTCTTAGGGGAACGAACGCACAGCAGAGCAGTTTCAAGGAAACGTTTCTCCTGAGTTTTAGACGAAGCTTACTGCTGTTTCGTACCTATGCCGGCATTGGGCTTGAAATACCGGTTTTGGGATTCTGCACAGAAAGGGTTTGCAAACAGCTGAATCCACACGTGAGTCTAACAGTATCATTTGAATGCACCCATGGACAAACATTCAGTTAGATAGCTCCGTTTTGGTTTTAGAAGTAGATATTTCTCTGTACAGCCTATGGTCCCATTCACTCGTGAGTATCCCAACGCAGCTCCTAGAAGAAACGTGTTTATGACTCGCTGATTCCCAACATAGTTTCAACTCTCTCAGGTGAACGAACGCACAGCAGAGCAGTTTCAAGGAAACGTTTCTCCTGAGTTTTAGACGAAGTTTACTGCTGTTTCGTGCGTATGCCGGTATTGGGCTGGAAATGCCGGTTTTGGTATACTGCAAACAAAGGGTTTGCAAAACGCTAAATCCACACGTGAGTTTAACTTCTGTCAGTTGAATGCACACATTGACAACCATTCAGTTAGATAGCTCCGTTTTGGTTTTAGAAGCAGATATTTCTCTGTACAGCCTATGGTCCCATTCCCTCGGGAATATCCCAACGCAGCTCCTAGAAGAAACGTGTTTATAACTCGCTAAATCCCAACATAGATTCAACTCTCTTAGTTGAACGAACGCACAGCAGAGTAGTTTAAAGGAAACGTTTCTCCTGAGTTTTAGACAAAGTTTCCTGCTGTTTAGGACGTATTCCCGCATTGGGCTGGGAATACCGGTTTTGGGATTCTGCACAGAAAGGACTTGCAAACCGCTGAATCCACACGTGAATTTAACTCTGTCAGTTGAATGGACACGTTGACAACCATTCAGTGAGATAGCTCCGTTTTGGTTTTAGAAGCAGATATTTCTCTGAACAGCCTATGGTCCCATTCACTCAGGAATATCACAACGCAGCTCCTAGAAGAAACGTGTTTCTGACTCGCTGAATCTCAACATAGATTCAACTCTCTTAGGTGAACGAACGCACAGCAGAGCAGTTTCAAGGAAACGTTTCTCCTGAGATTTAGACGAAGTTTCCTGCTGTTTAGTACGTATGCCGGCACTGGGCTGGAAATACCGGTTTTGGGATTCTGCACAGAAAGGGTTTGCAAACCGTTGAATCCTCACTTGACTTTAACTCTGTGAATTGAATGCACACATTGACAACCATTCAGTTAGATAGCTCCGTTTTGGTTTTTGAAGCAGATATTTCTCTGTACAGCCTATGGTCCCATTCACTCGGTAATATCCCAACGCAGCTCCCAGAATAAACGTGTTTCTGACTCGCTGAATCTCAACATAGATTCAACTCTCTTAGGTGAACGAACGCACAGCCGAGCAGTTTCAAGGAAACGTTTCCGTGAGTTTTAGACGAAGTTTACTGCTGTTTCGTACCTATGCCGGCATTGGGCGGGAAATACCGGTTTTGGGATTCTGCACAGAAAGGGTTTGCAAACCGCTGAATCCACACGTGAGTCTAACACTGTCAGTTGAATGCACCCATGGACAAACATTCAGTTAGATAGCTCCGTTTTGGTTTTAGAAGTAGATATTTCTCTGTACACCCTATGGTCTCATTCCCTCGGGAATATCCCAACGCAGTTCTTACAATAAACGTGTTTCTGAATCGCTGAATCTCCACATAGATTCAACTCTCTTCGGTGAACGAACGCACAGCAGAGCAGTTTCAAGGAAACATTTCTCCTGAGTTTTAGGCAAAGTTTACTGCTGCTTCGTACGTATGTCGGCATTGGGCTGGAAATGCCGGTTTTGGGATTCTGCACAGAAAGGGTTTGCAAACCGCTGAATGCACACGTGAGTTTACCTCTCTGAGTTCAATGCACACATTGACAACCACTCAGTTAGATAGCTCCGTTTTGGTTTCAGAAGCAGATATTTCTCTGTACAGCCTATTGTCCCATTCACTCGTGAATATCCCATCGCAGCTCCTAGAAGAAACGTGTTTATGACTCGCTGAATCCCAACATAGATTCAACTCTCTTAGGTGAACGAAGGCACAGCAGAGCAGTTTCAAGGAAACGTTTCTCCTGAGTTTTAGACGAAGTTTACTGCTGTTTCGTACGTATGCCGGTATTGGGCTGAAAATGCCGGTTTGGGGATACTGCAAAGAAGGGGTTTGCAAAACGCTGAATCCACACGTGAGTTTAACTTCTGTCAGTTGAATGCACACATTGACAACCATTCAGTTAGATAGCTCCGTTTTGGTTTTAGAAGCAGATATTTCTCTGTACAGTCTATGGTCCCATTCACTCGTGAATATCCCAACGCAGCTCCTAGAAGAAACGTGTTTATGACTCGCTGAATCCCAACATAGATTCAACTCTCTTAGGTGAACGAACGCACAGCAGAGCAGTTTCAAGGAAACGTTTCTCCTGAGTTTTAGACGAAGTTTACTGCTGTTTCGTACGTATGCCGGTATTGGGCTGGAAATACCGGTTATGGGATTCTGCACAGAAAGGGTTTGCAAACCGCTGAATCCACACGTGAGTTTAACTCTGTCTGTTGAATTCACACATTGACAACCATTCAGTTAGATAGCTCCGTTTTGGTTTTAGGAGCAGATATTTCTCTGTACAGCCTATCGTCCCATTCACTCGGGAATATCCCAACGCAGCTCCTAGAAGAAACGTGTTTCAGACTCGCTGAATCTCAACATAGATTCAAGTCTCTTAGGTGAACGAACGCACAGCAGAGCAGTTTCAAGGAAACGTTTCTCCTGAGTTTTATACGTTTACTGCTGTTTCATACGTATGCCGGCATTGGGCTGGAAATGGCGGTTTAGGGATTCTGCACAGAAAGGGTTTGCAAACCGCTGAATCCACACGTGAGTTTAACTCCGTCAGATGAATTCGAACATTGACAACCATTCTGTAAGATAGCTCCTTTTTCCTTTTAGAAACAGACATTTCTCTGTACAGCCTATGGTCCCATTCACTTGGGAAGATCCCAACGCAGTTCCTAGAAGAAACGTGTTTCTGACTCGCTGAATCTCAACATAGATTCAACTCTCTTAGGTGAACGAACGCACAGCAGAGCAGTTTCAAGGAAACGTTTCTCCTGAGTTTTAGACGAAGTTAACTGCTGTTTAGTACGATTGCCGGCATTGGGCTGGAAATTCCGGTTTTGGGATTTTGCACAGAAAAGGTTCACAAACCGCTGAATCCACGCGTGAATTTAACTCTGTCAGTTGAATGCACACATTGACAACCATTCATTTAGAGAACTCCGTTTTGGTTTTAGAAGCAGATATTTCTCTGTACAGCCTATGGTCCCATTCACTCGGGAATATCCCAACGTAGCTCCTAGAAGAAACGTGTTACTGACTCTCTGAATCTCAACATAGATTCAACTCTCTTACGTGAACTAACGCACAGCAGAGCAGTTTCAAGGAAACGTTTCTCCTGAATTTTAGACCAAGTCATACTGCTGTTTCGTACGTATGCCGGCACTGGGCTGGAAATGCCCGTTTTGGGATTCTGCACAGAAAGGTTTTGCAAACCGCTGAATCCACACGTGAGTTTAACTCTGTCAGTTGAGTGCGCACATTGACAACCATTCAGTTAGATAGCTCCGTTTTGGTTTTAGAAGCAGATATTTCTCTGTACAGTCTATGGTCCGATTCACTCGGGAATATCCCCACGCAGCTCCTAGAAGAAACGTGTTTCTGACTCGCTGAATCTAAACATAGATTCAACTCTCTTAGGTGAACGAACGCACAGCAGAGCAGTTTCAAGCAAACGTTTCTCCTGAGTTTTATACAAAGTTTCCTGGTGTTTAGTACGTATTCCGGCATTGGGCTGGAAATACCGGTTTTGGGATTCTGCACAGAAAGGGTTTGCAAACTGATGAATCCACACGTGAGTTTAACTCTGTCAGTTGAATGCAGACATTGACAACCATTCAGTTAGATAGCTCCGTTTTGGTTTTAGAAGCAAATATTTCTCTATATAGCCTATGGTCCCATTCCCTCGGCAATATCCCAACGCAGCTCCCAGAATAAAACGTGTTTCTGACTCGCTGAATCTCAACATAGATTCAACTCTCTTAGGTGAACGAAGCCACAGCAGGACAGTTTCAAGGAAACGTTTCTCCTGAGTTTTAGCGAAGTTTACTGCGGTTTAGTACGTATGCCAGCATTGGGCTGGAAATACCGGTTTTGGGATTTCCGCACAGAAAGGATTTGCACACCGCTGAATCCACACGTGAGTTTAACTCTGTCAGTTGAATGCACCCATTGACAACGATTCAGTTAGATAGTTCCTTTTTGGTTTTAGAAGCAGATATTTCTCTGTACAGACTATGGTGCCATTCACTCGGGAATATCCCAACGCAGCTCCTAGAAGAAACGTGTTTCTGACTCGCTGAATATCAACATAGATTCAACTCTCTTAGGTGAACGAACGTACAGCAGAGCAGTTGCAAGGAAACGTTTCTCCTGAGTTTTAGACGAAGTTTACTGCTGTTTAGTACGTATGCCGGCATTGGGCTGAAAATACCGGTTTTCGGATTCTGCACAGAAAGGGTTTGCAAGCCACTGAATCCACACGTCAATTTAGCTCTGTCAGTTGAATGCGCACATTGACAAACATTCGGATAGATAGCTCCGTTTTGGTTTTAGAAGCAGATATTTCTCTGTACAGTCTATGGTCCCATTCAGTCGGGCATATCCCAGCGCAGCTCCTAGAAGAAACGTGTTTCTGACTCGCTGAATCTCAACATAGATTCAACTCTCTTAGGTGAACGAACGCACAGCAGAGCAGTTTCAAGGAAACGTTTCTTCTGAGTTTTAGAGGAAGTTTACTGCGGTTTAGTACGTATGCCAGCATTGGGCTGGAAATACCAGTTTTGGGATTCCGCACATTAAGGGTTTGCACACCGCTGAATCCACACGTGAGTTTAACTCTGTCAGTTGAATGAACACATTGACAGCCATTCAGTTAGATAGCTCCGTTTTGGTTTTAGAAGCAGATATTTCTCTGTACAGTCTATGGTCCCATTCACTCGGGAATATCCCAACGCAACTCCTAGAAGAAACGTGTTTCTTACTCACTGAATCTCATCATATATTTAACACTCTTAGGTGAACGAACGAACAGCAGAGCAGTTTCAAGGAAATGTTTCTCCTGAGTTTTAGACGAAGTTTCCTGCTGTTTAGTACGTATGACGGCATTGGGCTGGAAACACCGGTTTTGGGATTCTGCACAGAAACGGTTTGCAAACCGCTGAATCCACACGTCAATTTAACTCTGTCAGTTGAATGCACACATTGACCACCATTCGGTTAGATAGCTCCGTTTTGGTTTAAGAAGCAGATATTTCTCTGTACAGTCTATGGTCCCATTCACTCGGGAATATCCCAGCGCAGCTCCTTGAAGAAACGTGTTTCTGACTCACTGAAATTCAACAAAAATACAACTCTCTTAGGTGAACGAACGCAGAGCAGAGCAGTTTCAAGGAAACGTTTCTCCTGAGTTTTAGACGAAGTCATACTGCTGTTTCGTACTTATGCCGGCATAGGGCTGAAAATGCCGGTTTCGGGATTCTGCACAGAACTGTTTTGCAAACCGCTCAATCCACCCGTGAGTTTAACTCTGTCAGTTGAATGCAAACATTGACAACCATTCAGTTAGATAGCTCCGTTTTGGTTTTAGAAGCAGATATTTCTCTGTACAGTCTATGGTCCCATTCACTCGGGAATATCCCAACGCAGCTCTTAGAAGAAACGTGTTTCTGACTCGCTGAATCTAAACATAGATTCAACTCTCTTAGGTGAACGAACGCAAAGCAGAGCAGTTTCAAGGAAACGTTTCTCCTGAGATTTAGACGAAGTTTACTGCCCTTTCTTACGTATGCCGGTATTGGGCTGGAATTGCCGGCTTTTGGATTCTGCACAGAAAGGGTTTGAAAACAGCTGAATCCACACGTGAGTCTAACACTGTCATTTGAATGCACCCATGGACAAACATTCAGTTAGATAGCTCCGTTTTGGTTTTAGAAGTAGATATTTCTCTGTACAGCCTATGGTCTCATTCCCTCGGGAATATCCCAATGCAGCTCTTAGAAGAAACGTGTTTCTGAATCGCCGAATCTCCACATAGATTCAACTCTCTTCGGTGAACGAACGCACAGCAGAGCAGTTTCAATGAAACATTTCTCCTGAGTTTTAGACAAAGTTTACTGCTGCTTCGTACGTATGTCGGCATTGGGCTGGAAATGCCGGTTTTGGGATTCTGCACAGAAAGGGTTTGCAAACCGCTGAATCCACACGTGAGTTTAACTCTGACAGTTAAATGCACACATTGACAACCATTCAGTTAGATAGCTCCGTTTTGGTTTTAGAAGCAGATATTTCTCTGTACAGCCTATTGTCCCATTCACTCGTGAATATCCCAACGCAGCTCCTAGAAGAAACGTGTTTATGACTCGCTGAATCCCAACATAGATTCAACTCTCTTAGGTGAACGAAGGCACAGCAGAGCAGTTTCAAGGAAACGTTTCTCCTGAGTTTTAGACGAAGTTTACTGCTGTTTCGTACGTATGCCGGTATTGGGCAGAAAATGCCGGTTTGGGGATACTGCAAAGAAGGGGTTTGCAAAACGCTGAATCCACACGTGAGTTTAACTTCTGTCAGTTGAATGCACACATTGACAACCATTCAGTTAGATAGCTCCGTTTTGGTTTTAGAAGCAGATATTTCTCTGTACAGCCTATGGTCCTATTCACTCGGGAATATCCCAACGCAGCTCCTAGAAGAAACGTGTTTATAACTCGCTAAATCCCAACATAGATTCAACTCTCTTAGTTGAACGAACGCACAGCAGAGCAGTTTAAAGGAAACGTTTCTCCTGAGTTTTAGACAAAGTTTCCTGCTGTTTAGGACGTATTCCCCCATTGGGCTGGGAATACCGGTTTTGGGATTCTGCACAGAAAGGACTTGCAAACCGCTGAATCCACACGTGAATTTAACTCTGTCAGTTGAATGGACACGTTGACAACCATTCAGTTAGATAGCTCCGTTTTGGTTTTAGAAGCAGATATTTCTCTGAACAGCCTATGGTCCCATTCACTCAGGAATATCACAACGCAGCTCCTAGAAGAAACGTGTTTCTGACTCGCTGAATCTCAACATAGATTCAACTCTCTTAGGTGAACGAACGCACAGCAGAGCAGTTTCAAGGAAACGTTTCTCCTGAGATTTAGACGAAGTTTCCTGCTGTTTAGTACGTATGCCGGCACTGGGCTGGAAATACCGGTTTTGGGATTCTGCACAGAAAGGGTTTGCAAACCGTTGAATCCTCACTTGACTTTAACTCTGTGAATTGAATGCACACATTGACAACCATTCAGTTAGATAGCTCCGTTTTGGTTTTAGAAGCAGATATTTCTCTGTACAGCCTATGGTCCCATTCACTCGGGAATATCCCAACGCAGCTCCCAGAATAAACGTGTTTCTGACTCGCTGAATCTCAACATAGATTCAACTCTCTTAGGTGAGCGAACGCACAGCCGAGCAGTTTCAAGGAAACGTTTCCGTGAGTTTTAGACGAAGTTTACTGCTGTTTCGTACCTATGCCGGCATTGGGCGGGAAATACCGGTTTTGGGATTCTGCACAGAAAGGGTTTGCAAACCGCTGAATCCACACGTGAGTCTAACACTGTCAGTTGAATGCACCCATGGACAAACATTCAGTTAGATAGCTCCGTTTTGGTTTTAGAAGTAGATATTTCTCTGTACACCCTATGGTCTCATTCCCTCGGGAATATCCCAACGCAGTTCTTAGAATAAACGTGTTTCTGAATCGCTGAATCTCCACATAGATTCAACTCTCTTCGGTGAACGAACGCACAGCAGAGCAGTTTCAATGAAACATTTCTCCTGAGTTTTAGGCAAAGTTTACTGCTGCTTCGTACGTATGTCGGCATTGGGCTGGAAATGCCGGTTTTGGGATTCTGCACAGAAAGGGTTTGCAAACCGCTGAATGCACACGTGAGTTTACCTCTCTGAGTTCAATGCACACATTGACAACCACTCAGTTAGATAGCTCCGTTTTGGTTTCAGAAGCAGATATTTCTCTGTACAGCCTATTGTCCCATTCACTCGTGAATATCCCATCGCAGCTCCTAGAAGAAACGTGTTTATGACTCGCTGAATCCCAACATAGATTCAACTCTCTTAGGTGAACGAAGGCACAGCAGAGCAGTTTCAAGGAAACGTTTCTCCTGAGTTTTAGACGAAGTTTACTGCTGTTTCGTACGTATGCCGGTATTGGGCTGAAAATGCCGGTTTGGGGATACTGCAAAGAAGGGGTTTGCAAAGCGCTGAATCCACACGTGAGTTTAACTTCTGTCAGTTGAATGCACACATTGACAACCATTCAGTTAGATAGCTCCGTTTTGGTTTTAGAAGGAGATATTTCTCTGTACAGCCTATGGTCCCATTCACTCGTGAATATCCCAACGCAGCTCCTAGAAGAAACGTGTTTATGACTCGCTGAATCCCAACATAGATTCAACTCTCTTAGGTGAACGAACGCACAGCAGAGCAGTTTCAAGGAAACGTTTCTCCTGAGTTTTAGACGAAGTTTACTGCTGTTTCGTACGTATGCCGGTATTGGGCTGGAAATACCGGTTATGGGATTCTGCACAGAAAGGGTTTGCAAACCGCTGAATCCACACGTGAGTTTAACTCTGTCTGTTGAATTCACACATTGACAACCATTCAGTTAGATAGCTCCGTTTTGGTTTTAGGAGCAGATATTTCTCTGTACAGCCTATCGTCCCATTCACTCGGGAATATCCCAACGCAGCTCCTAGAAGAAACGTGTTTCAGACTCGCTGAATCTCAACATAGATTCAAGTCTCTTAGGTGAACGAACGCACAGCAGAGCAGTTTCAAGGAAACGTTTCTCCTGAGTTTTATACGTTTACTGCTGTTTCATACGTATGCCGGCATTGGGCTGGAAATGGCGGTTTAGGGATCCTGCACAGAAAGGGTTTGCAAACCGCTGAATCCACACGTGAGTTTAACTCCGTCAGATGAATTCGAACATTGACAACCATTCAGTAAGATAGCTCCTTTTTCCTTTTAGAAACAGACATTTCTCTGTACAGCCTATGGTCCCATTCACTTGGGAAGATCCCTACGCAGCTCCTAGAAAAAACGTGTTTCTGACTCGCTGAATCTCAACATAGATTCAACTCTCTTAGGTGAACGAACGCACAGCAGAGCAGATTCAAGGAAACGTTTCTCCTGAGTTTTAGACGAAGTTTACTGCTGTTTCGTATGTATGCCGGCATTCGGCTGGAAATGCTGGTTTTGCGATTCTGCACAGAAAGGGTTTGCAAACCGCTGAATCCACACGTGAGTTTAAGTCTGTCAGTTGAATGCACCCATTGACAACCATTCAGTTAGATAGCTCCGTTTTGGTTTTAGAAGCAGATATTTCTATGTAGAGCCTATGGTCCCATTCACTCGGGAATATCCCAACGCAGTTCCTAGAAGAAACGTGTTTCTGACTCGCTGAATCTCAACATAGATTCAACTCTCTTAGGTGAACGAACGCACAGCAGAGCAGTTTCAAGGAAACGTTTCTCCTGAGTTTTAGACGAAGTTAACTGCTGTTTAGTACTATTGCCGGCATTGGGCTGGAAATTCCGGTTTTGGGATTTTGCACAGAAAAGGTTCACAAACCGCTGAATCCACGCGTGAATTTAACTCTGTCAGTTGAATGCACACATTGACAACCATTCATTTAGAGAACTCCGTTTTGGTTTTAGAAGCAGATATTTCTCTGTACAGCCTATGGTCCCATTCACTCGGGAATATCCCAACGTAGCTCCTAGAAGAAACGTGTTACTGACTCTCTGAATCTCAACATAGATTCAACTCTCTTACGTGAACTAACGCACAGCAGAGCAGTTTCAAGGAAACGTTTCTCCTGAATTTTAGACCAAGTCATACTGCTGTTTCGTACGTATGCCGGCATTGGGCTGGAAATGCCCGTTTTGGGATTCTGCACAGAAAGGTTTTGCAAACCGCTGAATCCACACGTGAGTTTAACTCTGTCAGTTGAGTGCGCACATTGACAACCATTCAGTTAGATAGCTCCGTTTTGGTTTTAGAAGCAGATATTTCTCTGTACAGTCTATGATCCGATTCACTCGGGAATATCCCCACGCAGCTCCTAGAAGAAACGTGTTTCTGACTCGCTGAATCTAAACATAGATTCAACTCTCTTAGGTGAACGAACGCACAGCAGAGCAGTTTCAAGCAAACGTTTCTCCTGAGTTTTAGACAATGTTTCCTGGTGTTTAGTACGTATTCCGGCATTGGGCTGGAAATACCGGTTTTGGGATTCTGCACAGAAAGGGTTTGCAAACTGATGAATCCACACGTGAGTTTAACTCTGTCAGTTGAATGCAGACATTGACAACCATTCAGTTAGATAGCTCCGTTTTGGTTTTAGAAGCAAATATTTCTCTATATAGCGTATGGTCCCATTCCCTCGGCAATATCCCAACGCAGCTCCTAGAATAAAACGTGTTTCTGACTCGCTGAATCTCAACATAGATTCAACTCTCTTAGGTGAACGAAGCCACAGCAGGACAGTTTCAAGGAAACGTTTCTCCTGAGTTTTAGCGAAGTTTACTGCGGTTTAGTACGTATGCCAGCATTGGGCTGGAAATACCGGTTTTGGGATTTCCGCACAGAAAGGATTTGCACACCGCTGAATCCACACGTGAGTTTAACTCTGTCAGTTGAATGCACCCATTGACAACGATTCAGTTAGATAGTTCCTTTTTGGTTTTAGAAGCAGATATTTCTCTGTACAGACTATGGTGCCATTCACTCGGGAATATCCCAACGCAGCTCCTAGAAGAAACGTGTTTCTGACTCGCTGAATATCAACATAGATTCAACTCTCTTAGGTGAACGAACGCACAGCAGAGCAGTTGCAAGGAAACGTTTCTCCTGAGTTTTAGACGAAGTTTACTGCTGTTTAGTACGTATGCCGGCATTGGGCTGGATATACCGGTTTTCGGATTCTGCACAGAAAGGGTTTGCAAGCCACTGAATCCACACGTCAATTTAGCTCTGTCAGTTGAATGCGCACATTGACAAACATTCGGATAGATAGCTCCGTTTTGGTTTTAGAAGCAGATATTTCTCTGTACAGTCTATGGTCCCATTCAGTCGGGCATATCCCAGCGCAGCTCCTAGAAGAAACGTGTTTCTGACTCGCTGAATCTCAACATAGATTCAACTCTCTTAGGTGAACGAACGCACAGCAGAGCAGTTTCAAGGAAACGTTTCTTCTGAGTTTTAGAGGAAGTTTACTGCGGTTTAGTACGTATGCCAGCATTGGGCTGGAAATACCAGTTTTGGGATTCCGCACATTAAGGGTTTGCACACCGCTGAATCCACACGTGAGTTTAACTCTGTCAGTTGAATGAACACATTGACAACCATTTAGTTAGATAGCTCCGTTTTGGTTTTAGAAGCAGATATTTCTCTGTACAGTCTATGGTCCCATTCACTCGGGAATATCCCAACGCAACTCCTAGAAGAAACGTGTTTCTTACTCACTGAATCTCATCATATATTTAACACTCTTAGGTGAACGAACGAACAGCAGAGCAGTTTCAAGGAAATGTTTCTCCTGAGTTTTAGACGAAGTTTCCTGCTGTTTAGTACGTATGACGGCATTGGGCTGGAAATACCGGTTTTGGGATTCTGCACAGAAACGGTTTGCAAACCGCTGAATCCACACGTCAATTTAACTCTGTCAGTTGAATGCACACATTGACCACCATTCGGTTAGATAGCTCCGTTTTGGTTTAAGAAGCAGATATTTCTCTGTACAGTCTATGGTCCCATTCACTCGGGAATATCCCAGCGCAGCTCCTTGAAGAAACGTGTTTCTGACTCACTGAAATTCAACAAAAATACAACTCTCTTAGGTGAACGAACGCAGAGCAGAGCAGTTTCAAGGAAACGTTTCTCCTGAGTTTTAGACGAAGTCATACTGCTGTTTCGTACTTATGCCGGCATAGGGCTGAAAATGCCGGTTTCGGGATTCTGCACAGAAATGTTTTGCAAACCGCTGAATCCACCCGTGAGTTTAACTCTGTCAGTTGAATGCAAACATTGACAACCATTCAGTTAGATAGCTCCGTTTTGGTTTTAGAAGCAGATATTTCTCTGTACAGCCTATGGTCCCATTCACTTGGGAATATCCCAACGCAGCTCTTAGAAGAAACGTGTTTCTGACTCGCTGAATCTAAACATAGATTCAACTCTCTTAGGTGAACGAACGCAAAGCAGAGCAGTTTCAAGGAAACGTTTCTCCTGAGATTTAGACGAAGTTTACTGCCCTTTCTTACGTATGCCGGTATTGGGCTGGAATTGCCGGCTTTTGGATTCTGCACAGAAAGGGTTTGAAAACAGCTGAATCCACACGTGAGTCTAACACTGTCATTTGAATGCACCCATGGACAAACATTCAGTTAGATAGCTCCGTTTTGGTTTTAGAAGTAGATATTTCTCTGTACAGCCTATGGTCTCATTCCCTCGGGAATATCCCAATGCAGCTCTTAGAAGAAACGTGTTTCTGAATCGCCGAATCTCCACATAGATTCAACTCTCTTCGGTGAACGAACGCACAGCAGAGCAGTTTCAATGAAACATTTCTCCTGAGTTTTAGACAAAGTTTACTGCTGCTTCGTACGTATGTCGGCATTGGGCTGGAAATGCCGGTTTTGGGATTCTGCACAGAAAGGGTTTGCAAACCGCTGAATCCACACGTGAGTTTAACTCTGACAATTAAATGCACACATTGACAACCATTCAGTTAGATAGCTCCGTTTTGGTTTTAGAAGCAGATATTTCTCTGTACAGCCTATTGTCCCATTCACTCGTGAATATCCCAACGCAGCTCCTAGAAGAAACGTGTTTATGACTCGCTGAATCCCAACATAGATTCAACTCTCTTAGGTGAACGAAGGCACAGCAGAGCAGTTTCAAGGAAACGTTTCTCCTGAGTTTTAGACGAAGTTTACTGCTGTTTCGTACGTATGCCGGTATTGGGCTGAAAATGCCGGTTTTGGGATACTGCAAAGAAAGGGTTTGCAAAACGCTGAATCCACACGTGAGTTTAACTTCTGTCAGTTGAATGCACACATTGACAACCATTCAGTTAGATAGCTCCGTTTTGGTTTTAGAAGCAGATATTTCTCTGTACAGCCTATGGTCCCATTCACTCGTGAATATCCCAACGCAGCTCCTAGAAGAAACGTGTTTCTGACTCGCTGAATCCCAACATAGATTCAACTCTCTTAGGTGAACGAACGCACAGCAGAGCAGTTTCAAGGAAACGTTTCTCCTGAGTTTTAGACGAAGTTTACTGCTGTTTCGTACGTAAGCCGGTATTGGGCTGGAAATACCGGTTTTGGGATTCTGCAGAGAAAGGGTTTGCAAACCGCTGAATCCACACGTGAGTTTAACTCTGTCACTTGAATTCACACATAGACAACCATTCAGTTAGATAACTCCGTTTTGGTTTTAGGAGCAGATATTTCTCTGTACAGCCTATCGTCCCATTCACTCGGGAATATTCCAACGCAGCTCCTAGAAGAAACGTGTTTCAGACTCGCTGAATCTCAAAATAGATTCAGCTCTCTTAGATGAACGAACGCACAGCAGAGCAGTTGCAAGGAAACGTTTCTCCTGAGTTTTAGACGAAGCTTACTGCTGTTTAGTACGTATGCCGGCATTGGGCTGGAAATACCGGTTTTCGGATTCTGCACAGAAAGGGTTTGCAAGCCACTGAATCCACACGTCAATTTAACTCTGTCAGTTGAATGCACACATTGACAAACATTCGTTTAGATAGATCCGTTTTGGTTTTAGAAGCAGATATTTCTCTGTACAGTCTATGGTCCCATTCAGTCGGGAATATCCCAGCGCAGCTCCTAGAAGAAACGTGTTTCTGACTCGCTGAATCTCAACATAGATTCAACTCTCTTAGGTGAACGAACGCACAGCAGAGCAGTTTCAAGGAAACGTTTCTCCTGAGTTTTAGAGGAAGTTTACTGCGGTTTAGTACGTATGCCAGCATTGGGCTGGAAATACCAGTTTTGGGATTCCGCACATTAAGGGTTTGCACACCGCTGAATCCACACGTGAGTTTAACTCTGTCAGTTGAATGAACACATTGACAACCATTCAGTTAGATAGCTCCGTTTTGGTTTAAGAAGCAGATATTTCTCTGTACAGCCTATGGTCCCATTCACTCGGGAATATCCCAACGCAACTCCTAGAAGAAACGTGTTTCTTACTCACTGAATCTCAACATATATTTAACACTCTTAGGTGAACGAACGCACAGCAGAGCAGTTTCAAGGAAATGTTTCTCCTGAGTTTTAGACGAAGTTTCCTGCTGTTTAGTACGTATGACGGCATTGGGCTGGAAATACCGGTTTTGGGATTCTGCACAGAAACGGTTTGCAAACCGCTGAATCCACACGTCAATTTAACTCTGTCAGTTGAATGCACACATTGACCACCATTCGGTTAGATAGCTCCGTTTTGGTTTAAGAAGCAGATATTTCTCTGTACAGTCTATGGTCCCATTCACTCGGGAATATCCCAGCGCAGCTCCTTGAAGAAACGTGTTTCTGACTCACTGAAATTCAACAAAAATACAACTCTCTTAGGTGAACGAACGCAGAGCAGAGCAGTTTCAAGGAAACGTTTCTCCTGAGTTTTAGACGAAGTCATACTGCTGTTTCGTACTTATGCCGGCATAGGGCTGAAAATGCCGGCTTCGGGATTCTGCACAGAAATGTTTTGCAAACCGCTGAATCCACCCGTGAGTTTAACTCTGTCAGTTGAATGCAAACATTGACAACCATTCAGTTAGATAGCTCCGTTTTGGTTTTAGAAGCAGATATTTCTCTGTACAGCCTATGGTCCCATTCACTCGGGAATATCCCAACGCAGCTCTTAGAAGAAACGTGATTCTGACTCGCTGAATCTCAACATAGATTCAACTCTCTTAGGTGAACGAAAGCACAGCAGAGCAGTTTCAAGTAGACGTTTCTCCTGAGTTTTAGACGAAGTTTACTGCTGTTTAGTACGTATGCCGGCATTGGGATGAAAATACCGGTTTTGGGATTCTGCACAGAAAGGGTTTGCAAACCGCTGAATGCACACGTGAGTTTAACTCTGTCAGTGGAATGCACACATTGACAACCATTCAGTTAGATAGCTCCGTTTTGGTTTTAGAAGCAGATATTTCTCTGTACAGCCTATGGTCCCATTCACTCGGGAATATCCCTACGCAGCTCCTAGAAGAAACGTGTTTCTGACTCGATGAATCTCAACATAGATTCAACTCTATTACGTGAACAAACGCACAGCAGAGCAGTTTCAAGGAAACGTTTCTCCTGAGTTTTAGACGAAGTCAGACTGCTGTTTCGTACGTATGCCGGCATTGGGCTGGAAATGCCGGATTCGGGATTCCTCACAGAAAGGGTTTGCAAACCGCTGAATCCACACGTGAGTTTACCTCTGTCAGTTGAATGCACACATTGACAACCATTCAGTTAGATAGCTGCGTTTTGGTTTTAGAAGCTGATATTTCTCTGTACAGCCTATGGTCCCATTCACGCGGGAATATCCCAATGCAGCTCCTAGAAGAAACCAGTTTCTGACTCGCTGAATCTAAACATAGATTAAACTCTCTTAGGTGAAAGAACGCACAGCAGAGCAGTTTCATGGAAACGTTTCTCCTGAGTTTTAGACGAAGTTTACTGCTGTTTAGTACGGATGACGGCATTGGGCTGGAAATACCGGTTTTGGGATTCTGCACAGAAAGGGTTTGGAAACTGCTGAATCCACACGTGAGTTTAACTCTGTCAGTTGAATGAACACATTGACAACCATTCAGTTAGATAGCTCCGTTTTGGTTTTTGAAGCACATATTTCTCTGTACAGGGTATGGTCCCATTCACTCGGGAATATCCCAGCACAGCTCCTAGAAGTAACTGGATTCTGACTCGCTGAATCTCAACTTAGATTCAACTCTCTTAGGTGAACGAACGCACAGCAGAGCAGTTTCAAGGAAACGTTTCCCCTGAGTTTTAGACGAAGTTTACTGCTGTTTCGTACGTATGCCAGCATTGGGCTGGAAATGCCGTTTTGGGATTCTGCACAGAAAGTGTTTGTAAACAGCTGAATCCACACTTGAGTTTAACTCCTTCAGATGAAGGAACACATGGAGAACCATTCAGTTAGTTAGCTCCGTTTTGGTTTTAGAAGCTGATAATTCTCTGTACAGCCTATGGTCCCATTCACTCGGGAATATCCCAACGAAGCTCCTAGAAGAAACCTGCTTCTGACTCGCTGAATCTCAACATAGATTCAACTCTCTTAGTTGAACGAAGGCACAGCAGAGCAGTTTCAAGGAAACGTTTCTCCTGAGTTTGAGACGAAGTTTCCTGCCCTTTAGTACGTATGCCGGCATTGCGCTGGAAATACCGGTTTTGGGATTCTGCACAGAAAGGGTTGGCAAACCGCTGAATCCACATGTGAGTTTAACTCTGTCATTTGAATGCACACATTGACAACCATTCACTTAGATAACTCCGTTTTGGTTTTAGAAGCAGATATTTCTCGGTACAGCCTATGGTCCCTTTCACTCGGGAATATCCCAACGCAGCTCCTAGAAGAAACGTGTATCTGACTCGCTGAATCTCAACATAGATTCAACTCTCTTACGTGAACGGACGCACAGGAGAGCAGTTTGAAGGAATCGTTTCTCCTGAGTTTTAGACGAAGTTTCCTGCTGTTTCGTACGTATGTCGGCATTGGGCTGGAAATGCCGGTTTTGGGATTCTGCACAGAAAGGGTTTGCAAACCGCTGAATGCACACGTGAGTTTACCTCTCTGAGTTGAATGCACACATTAACAACCATTCAGTTAGATAGCTCCGCTTTGGTTTTAGAAGCAGATATTTCTCTGTACAGCCTATGGTCCCATTCACTCGGGAATATCCCAACGCAGCTCCTAGAAGAAACGTGTTTCTGTCTCGCTGAATCTCAACATAGATTCAACTCTCTTAGGTGAACGTACCCACAGCAGAGCAGTTTCAATGAAACCTTTCTCCTGAGTTTTAGACGAAGTTTACTGCTGTTTCGTACCTATTCCGGCATTGGGCTGGAAATACCGGTTTTGGGATTCTGCACAGAAAGGGTTTGCAAACCGCTGAATCCACACGTGAGTCTAACACTGTCAGTTGAATGCACCCATTGACAACCATTCAGTTAGAAAGCTCCGTTTTGCTTTTAGAAGCAGATATTTCTCTGTACAGACTATGGTCCCATTCACTCGGGAATATCCCAACGCAGCTCCTAGAAGAAACGTGTTTCTGACTCGCTGAATCTCAACAGAGATTCAACTCTCTTTGGTGAACCAAGGCACAGCAGAGCAGTCTCTACTAAACGTTTCTCCTCAATCTTAGACGAAGTCATATTGCTGTTTCGTACGTATGCTGGCCTTGGGCTGGAAATGATGGTTTCGCGATTCTGCACAGAAAGGATTTGCAAACCGCTGAATCCACACGTGAGTTGAACTCTGTCAGTTGAATGCACACATTGACAACCATTCAGTTAGATAGCTCCGTTTAGGGTTTAGAAGCAGATATTTCTCTGTACAGCCTATGGTCCCATTCCCTCGGGAATATCCCAACGCAGCTCCTAGAAGAAACGTGTTTCCGACTCGCTGAATCTGAACATAGATTCAACTCTCTAAGGTGAACGAACGCACAGCAGAGCAGTTTCAAGGAAACGTTTCTCCTGAGATTTAGACGAAGTTTACTGCTGTTTAGTACGGATGACGGCATTGGGCTGGAAATACCGGTTTTGGGATTCTGCACAGAAAGGGTTTGCAAACCGCTGAATCCACACGTGAGTATAACTCTGTCAGTTGAAAGCAGACATTGACAACCATTCAGTTAGATAGCTCCGTTTTGGTTTTAGAAGCAGATATCTCTCTACAGCCTATGGTCCAATTCCCTCGGGAATATCCCAACGCAGCTCCTAGAAGAAACGTGTTTCTGACTCGCTGAATCTCAACATAGATTCAACTCTCTTAGGTGAACGAACGCACAGCACAGCAGTTTCAAGGAAACGTTTCTCCTGAGTTTTAGACGGAGTTTCCTGCTGTTTAGTACGTATTCCGGCATTGGGCTGGAAATACCGGTTTTGGGATTCTGCACAGAAAGGGTTTGCAAAGCGCTGAATCCACACGTGAGTTTAACTCTGTCACTTGAATGCACACGTTGACAAGCATTCAGTTAGAGACCTCCGTTTTGGTTTTAGAAGCAGATATTTCTCTGTACAGCCTATGGTCCCATTCACTCGGGAATATCCCAACGCAGCCCCTAGAAGAAACGTGTTTCTGACTCGCTGAATCTCAACATAGTTTCAACTCTCTTAGGTGAACGAACGCACAGCAGAGCAGTTTTAAGGACACGTTTCTCCTGAGTTTTAGACGAAGTTTCCTGCTGTATAGTACGTATGCCAGCATTGGGCTGGAAATACCGGTTTTGGGATTCTGCACAGAAAGGGTTTGCAAACCGCTGAATCCGCAAGTGAGTTTAACTCTGTCACTTGAATGCACACGTTGACAACCATTCAGTTAGAGAGCTCCGTTTTGGTTTTAGAAGCAGATATTTCTCTGTACAGCCTATGGTCCCATTCACTCGGGAATATCCCAACGCAGCTCCTAGAAGAAACGTGTTTCTGATTCGCTGAATCTCAACATAGATTCAACTCTCTTAGGTGAACGAACTCACAGCACAGCAGCTTCTGGGAAACGTTTCTCCTGAGTTATAGACAAAGTTTACCGCTGTTTAGTACGTATGCCGGCATTGGGCTGGAAATACCGGTTTGGGGATTCTGCACAGAAAGGGTTTGCAAACCGCTGAATCCACACGTGAGTCTAACACTGTCAGTTGAATGCACCCATGGACAACCATTCAGTTAGACAGCTCCGTTTTGGTTTTAGAAGCAGATATTTCTGTGTAAAGCCTATGGTCCCATTCACTCGGGAATATCCCAACTCAGCTCCTAGAAGAAACGTGTTTCTGACTCACTGAATCTCAAGATAGATTCAACTCTCTTAGGTGAACGAACGCACAGCAGAGCAGTTTCAAGGAAACGTTTCTCCTGAGTTTTAGACAAAGTTCCCTGCTGTTTAGTACGTATTCCCGCATTGGTCTGGAAATACCGGTTTTGGGATTCTGCACAGAAAGGGTTTGCAAAGCGCTGAATCCACACGTGAGTTTAACTCTGTCAGTTGAATGCAGACATTGACAACCATTCAGTTAGATAGCTCCGTTTTGGATTTAGAAGCAGATGTTTGTCTCTACAGCCTATGGTCCAATTCCCTCGGGGATATCCCAACGCAGCTCTTAGAAGAAACGTGTTTCTGACTCGCTGATTCTCAACATAGATTCAACTCTCTTAGGTGAACGAGCGTACAGCACTGCAGTTTCAAGGAAACGTTTCTCCTGAGTTTTAGACGAAGTTGCCTGCTGTTTAGTACGTATGCCGGCATTGAGCTGGAAATACCGGTTTTGGAATTCTGCACAGAAAGGGTTTGCAAACCGATGAATCCACAGGTGAGTTTAATTCTGTCAGTTGAATGCAGACATTGACAACCATTCAGTTAGATAGCTCCGTTTTGGTTTTAGAAGCAGATATTTCTCTGTACAGCCTATGGTCCCATTCACTCGGGAATATCCCAACGCAGCTCCTAGAAGAAACGTGTTTCTGACTCGCTGAATCTCAACATAGATTCAACTCTCTTAGGTGAACGAACGCACAGCAGAGCAGTTTCAAGGAAACGTTTCTCCTGAGTTTTAAACGAAGTTTACTGCGGTTTAGTACGTATGCCTGCATTGGGCTGAAATTACCGGTTTTGGGATTCTGCACAGAAAGGGTTTGCAAACCGCTGAATCCACACGTGAGTTTAACTCTTTCAGTTGAATGCACACATTGGCAACCATTCAGTTAGATAGCTCCGTTTTGGTTTTAGAAGTAGATATTTCTCTGTACAGCCTATGGTCCCATTCACTGGGGAATATCCCAACGCAGCTCCTAGAAGAAACGTGATTCTGACTTGCTGAATCTCAACATAGATTCAACTCTCTTAGGTGAACGAAAGCACAGCAGAGCAGTTTCAAGTAGACGTTTCTCCTGTGTTTTAGACGAAGTTTCCTGCTGTTTACTACATATGCCAGCATTGCGCTGGAAATACCGGTTTTGGGATTCTGCACAGAAATTGTTTGCCAACCGCTGAATCCACACGTGAGTTAAACTCTGTCAGTTGAATGCACCCATTGACAACCATTCAGTTAGATAGCTGCGTTTTTGTTTTAGGAGCAGATATTTCTCTGTACAGCCTACTGTCCCATTCACTCGAGAATATCCCAACGCAGCTCCCAGAAGAAACGTGTTTCTGACTCGCTGAATCTCAACATAGATTCCACTCTCTTAGGTGAACGAACGCACAGCAGAGCAGTTGCAAGGAAACGTTTCTCCTGAGTTTTAGACGAAGTTTCCTGCTGTTTAGTACATATGCCGGCATTGGGCTGTAAATACCGGTTTTGGGATTCTGCACAGAAAGCGTTTGCCAACCGCTGAATCCTCACGTGAGTTAAACTCCGTCAGTTGAATGCACACATTGACAACCATTCACTTAGATAGCTCCGTTATGATTTTAGAAGCAGATATTTCTATGTACAGCCTATGGTCCCATTCACTCGGGAATATCCCAACGCAGCTCCTAGATGAAACGTGTTTCTGATCAGCTGAATCTCAACATAGATTCAACTCTCTTAGGTGAACGGACGCACAGGAGAGCAGTTTCAAGGAAACATTTCTCCTGAGTTTTAGACGAAGTTTACTGCTGTTTAGTACGTATGCCGGCATTGGGATGAAAATACCGGTTTTGGGATTCTGCACAGAAAGGGTTTGCAAACCGCTGAATGCACACGTGAGTTTAACTCTGTCAGTGGAATGCACACATTGACAACCATTAAGTTATATAGCTCCGTTTTGGTTTTAGGATCTGATATATCTCTGTACAGCCTATGGTCCCATTCACTCGGGAATATCCCTACGCAGCTCCTAGAAGAAACGTGTTTCTGACTCGCTGAATCTCAACATAGATTCAACTCTATTACGTGAACAAACGCACAGCAGAGCAGTTTCAAGGAAACGTTTCTCCTGAGTTTTAGACGAAGTTTACTGCTGTTTAGTACGTATGCCGGCATTGGGCTGGATATACCGGTTTTGGGATTCTGCACAGAAAGGGTTTGGAAACTGCTGAATCCACACGTGAGTTTAACTCTGTCAGTTGAATGAACACATTGACAACCATTCAGTTAGATAGCTCCGTTTTGGTTTTTGAAGCACATATTTCTCTGTACAGGGTATGGTCCCATTCACTCGGGAATATCCCAGCACAGCTCCTAGAAGAAACTGGATTCTCACTCGCTGAATTTCAACATAGATTCAACTCTCTTAGGTGAACGAACGCACAGCAGTGCAGTTTCAAGGAAACGTTTCTCCTGAGTTTTAGACGAAGTTTACTGCTGTTTCGTACGTATGCCGGCATTGGCCTGGAAATGCCGTGTTTGGGATTCTGCAGAGAAAGGGTTTGCAAACCGCTGAATCCACACTTGAGTTTAACTCCTTCAGATGAAGGAACACATTGAGAACCATTCAGTTAGTTAGCTCCGTTTTGGTTTTAGAAGCTGATAATTCTCTGTATAGCCTATGGTCCCATTCACTCGGGAATATCCCAACGCAGCTCCTAGAAGAAACCTGCTTCTGACTCGCTGAATCTCAACATAGATTCAACTCTCTTAGTTGAACGAAGGCACAGCAGAGCAGTTTCAAGGAAACGTTTCTCCTGAGTTTGAGACGAAGTTTCCTGCTCTTTAGTACGTATGCCGGCATTGGGCTGGAAATTCCGGTTTTGGGATTCTGCACAGAAAGGGTTGGCAAACCGCTGAATCCACACGTGAGTTTAACTCTGTCATTTGAATGCACACATTGACAACCATTCACTTAGATAGCTGCGTTTTGGTTTTAGAAGCAGATATTTCTCGGTACAGCCTATGGTCCCTTTCACTCGGGAATATCCCAACGCACCTCCTAGAAGAAACGTGTTTCTGACTCGCTGAATCTCAACATAGATTCTTCTCTCTTAGGTGAATGGACGCACAGGAGAGCAGTTTCAAGGAATCGTTTCTCCTGAGTTTTAGACGAAGTTTCCTGCTGTTTCGTACGTATGTCGTCATTGGGCTGGAAATGCCGGTTTTGGGATTCTGCACAGAAAGGGTTTGCAAACCGCTGAATGCACACGTGAGGTTACCTCTCTGAGTTGAATGCACACATTGACAACCATTCAGTTAGATAGCTCCGCTTTGGTTTTAGAAGCAGATATTTCTCTGTACAGCCTATGGTCCTATTCACTCGGGAATATCCCAACGCAGCTCCTAGAAGAAACGTGTTTCTGTCTCGCTGAATCTCAACATAGATTCAACTCTCTTAGGTGAACGAACCCACAGCAGAGCAGTTTCAATGAAACCTTTCTACCGAGTTTTAGACGAAGTTTACTGCTGTTTCGTACCTATTCCGGCATTGGGCTGGAAATACCGGTTTTGGGATTCTGCACAGAAAGGGTTTGCAAACCGCTGAATCCAAATGTGAGTCTAACACTGTCAGTTGAATGCACCCATTGACAACCATTCAGTTAGAAAGCTCCGTTTTGCTTTTAGAAGCAGATATTTCTCTGTACAGACTATGGTCCCATTCACTCGGGAATATCCCAACGCAGCTCCTAGAAGAAACGTGTTTCTGACTCGCTGAATCTCAACAGAGATTCAACTCTCTTTGGTGAACCAAGGCACAGCAGAGCAGTCTCTACTAAACGTTTCTCCTCAATCTTAGACGAAGTCATACTGCTGTTTCGTACGTATGCTGGCCTTGGGCTGGAAATGATGGTTTCGCGATTCTGCACAGAGAGGATTTACAAACCGCTGAATCCACACGTGAGTTGAACTCTGTCAGTTGAATGCACACATTGACAACCATTCAGTTAGATAGCTCCGTTTAGGGTTTAGAAGCAGATATTTCTCTGTACAGCCTATGGTCCCATTCCCTCGGGAATATCCCAACGCAGCTCCTAGAAGAAACGTGTTTCCGACTCGCTGAATCTGAACATAGATTCAACTCTCTAAGGTGAACGAACGCACAGCAGAGCAGTTTCAAGGAAACGTTTCTCCTGAGATTTAGACGAAGTTTACTGCTGTTTAGTACGTATGCCGGCATTGGGCTGGAAATACCGGTTTTGGGATTCTGCACAGAAAGGGTTTGCAAACCGCTGAATCCACACGTGAGTATAACTCTGTCAGTTGAAAGCAGACATTGACAACCATTCAGTTAGATAGCTCCTTTTTGGTTTTAGAAGCAGATATTTCTCTCTACAGACTATGGTCCAATTCCCTCGGGAATATCCCAACGCAGCTCCTAGAAGAAACGTGTTTATGACTCGCTGAATCTCAATATAGATTCAACTCTCTTAGGTGAACGAACGCACAGCACAGCGGTTTTAAGGACACGTTTCTCCTGAGTTTTAGACGAAGTTTCGTGCTGTATAGTACGTATGCCAGCATTGGGCTGGAAATACCGGTTTTGGGATTCTACACAGAAAGGGTTTGCAAACCGCTGAATCCGCAAGTGAGTTTAACTCTGTCACTTGAGTGCATACGTTGACAGCCATTCAGTTAGAGAGCTCCGTTTTGGTTTTAGAAGCAGATATTTCTCTGTACAGCCTATGGTCCCATTCACTCGGGAATATCCCATCGCAGCCCCTAGAAGAAACGTGTTTCTGATTCGCTGAATCTCAACATAGATTCAACTCTCTTAGATGAACGAACTCACAGCACAGCAGCTTCAGGGAAACGTTTCTCCTGAGTTTTAGACAAAGTTTCCCGCTGTTTAGTACGTATGCCGGCATTGGGCTGGAAATACCGGTTTTGGGATTCTGCACAGAAAGGGTTTGCAAACCGCTGAATCCACACGTGAGTCTAACACTGTCAGTTGAATGCACCCATGGACAACCATTCAGTTAGATAGCTCCGTTTTGGCTTTAGAAGCAGATATTTCTCTGTAAAGCCTATGGTCCCATTCACTCGGGAATATCCCAACTCAGCTCCTAGAAGAAACGTGTTTCTGACTCGCTGAATCTCAAGATAGATTCAACTCTCTTAGGTGAACGAACGCACAGCAGAGCATTTTCAAGGAAACGTTTCTCCTGAGTTTTAGACAAAGTTTCCTGCTGTTTAGTACGTCTGCCGGCATTGGGCTGAAAATACCGGTTTTGGGATTCTGCACAGAAAGGGTTTGCAAACCGCTGAATCCACAGTTGAGTTTAATTCTGTCAGTTGAATGCAGACATTGACAACCATTCAGTTAGATAGCTCCGTTTTGGTTTTAGAAGCAGATATTTCTCTGTACAGCCTACGGTCCCATTCACTCGAGAATATCCCAACGCAGCTCACAGAAGAAAGTGTTTCTGACTCGCTGAATCTCAACGTAGATTCCACTCTCTTAGGTGAACGAACGCACAGCAGAGTAGTTGCAAGGAAACGTTTCTCCTGAGTTTTAGACGAAGTTTCCTGCTGTTTAGTACGGATGCCGGCATTGGGCTGTAAATACCGGTTTTGGGATTCTGCACAGAAAGCGTTTGCCAACCGCTGAATCCTCACGTGAGTTAAACTCTGTCAGTTGAATGCACACATTGACAACCATTCACTTAGATAGCTCCCTTATGGTTTTAGAAGCAGATATTTCTATGTACAGCCTATGGTCCCATTCACTCGGGAATATCCCAACGCAGCTCCTAGAAGAAACGTGTTTCTGATCAGCTGAATCTCAACATAGATTCAACTCTCTTAGGTGAACGGACGCACAGGAGAGCAGTTTCAAGGAAACATTTCTCCTGAGTATTAGACGAAGTTTACTGCTGTTTAGTACGTATGCCGGCATTGGGATGAAAATACCGGTTTTGGGATTCTGCACAGAAAGGGTTTGCAAACCGCTGAATGTACACGTGAGTTTAACTCTGTCAGTGGAATGCACACATTGACAACCATTAAGTTATATAGCTCCGTTTTGGTTTTAGGAGCTGATATATCTCTGTACAGCCTATGGTCCCATTCACTCGGGAATATCCCTACGCAGCTCCTAGAAGAAAAGTGTTTCTGACTCGCTGAATCTCAACATAGATTCAACTCTATTACGTGAACAAACGCAC
Organism: Aotus nancymaae; assembly: GCF_030222135.1. Taxonomy (NCBI): domain Eukaryota; kingdom Metazoa; phylum Chordata; class Mammalia; order Primates; family Aotidae; genus Aotus; species Aotus nancymaae. Next base: position 256,699 of record NW_026988584.1, read on the forward strand.
AGCAGAGCAGTTTCAAGGAAACGTTTCTCCTGAGTTTTAGACGAAGTCAGACTGCTGTTTCGTACGTATGCCGGCATTGGGCTGGAAATGCCGGTTTCGGGATTCTGCACAGAAAGGGTTTGCAAACCGCTGAATCCACACGTGAGCTTACCTCTGTCAGTTGAATGCACACATTGACAACCATTCAGTTAGATAGCTCCGTTTTGGTTTTAGAAGCAGATATTTCTCTGTACAGCATATGGTCCCATTCTCTCGGGAATATCCCAACGCAGGTCCTAGAAGAAACGTGTTTCTGACTCACTGAATCTCAACATAGATACAACTCTCTTAGGTGAACGAACGCACAGCAGAGCAGTTTCTAGGAAACGATTCTCCTGAGTTTTAGACGAAGTTTCCTGCTCTTTAGTACGTATGGCGGCATTGGGCTGGAAATACCGGTTTTGGGATTCTGCACAGAAAGGGTTTGCAAACCCCTGAATCCACACGTGAGATTAACTCTGTCAGTTGAATGCACAAATTGACAACCATTCAGTTAGATAGCTCCGTTTTGGTTTTACAAGCTGATATTTCTCTGTACAGCCTATGGTCCCATTCACTCGGGAATATCCCAATGCAGCTCCTAGAAAAAACGTGTTTCTGACTCGCTGAAACTAAACATAGATTCAACTCTCTTAGGTGAACGAACGCACAGCAGAGCAGTTTCAAGGAAACGTTTCTCCTGAGTTTTAGACGAAGTTTACTGCTGTTTAGTACGTATGCCGGCATTGGGCTGGAAATTCCGGTTTTGGGATTCTGCACAGAAAGGGTTTGGAAACTGCTGAATCCACACGTGAGTTTAACTCTGTCAGTTGAATGAACACATTGACAACCATTCAGTTAGATAGCTCCGTTTTGGTTTTTGAAGCACATATTTCGCTGTACAGGGTATGGTCCCATTCACTCGGGAATATCCCAGCACAGCTCCTAGAAGAAACTGGATTCTCACTCGCTGAATCTCAACATAGATTCAACTCTCTTAGGTGAACGAACGCACAGCAGTGCAGTTTCAAGGAAACGTTTCTCCTGAGTTTTAGACCAAATTTACTGCTGTTTCATACGTATACCGGCATTGGGCTGGAAATGCCGTTTTTGGGATTCTGCACAGAAAGGGTTTGCAAACCGCTGAATCCACACTTGAGTTTAACTCCTTCAGATGAAGGAACACATTGAGAACCATTCAGTTAGTTAGCTCCGTTTTGGTTTTAGAAGCTGATAATTCTCTGTACACCCTATGGTCCCATTCACTCGGGAAGATCCCAACGCAGCTCCTAGAAGAAACCTGCTTCTGACTCGCTGAATCTCAACATAGATTCAACTCTCTTAGTTGAACGAAGGCACAGCAGAGCAGTTTCAAGGAAACGTTTCTCCTGAGTTTGAGACGAAGTTTCCTGCCCTTTAGTACGTATGCCGGCATTGCGCTGGAAATACCGGTTTTGGGATTCTGCACAGAAAGGGTTGGCAAACCGCTGAATCCACATGTGAGTTTAACTCTGTCATTTGAATGCACACATTGACAACCATTCACTTAGATAGCTCCGTTTTGGTTTTAGAAGCAGATATTTCTCGGTACAGCCTATGGTCCCTTTCACTCGGGAATATCCCAACGCAGCTCCTAGAAGAAACGTGTATCTGACTCGCTGAATCTCAACATAGATTCAACTCTCTTAGGTGAACGGACGCACAGGAGAGCAGTTTCAAGGAATCGTTTCTCCTGAGTTTTAGACGAAGTTTCCTGCTGTTTCGTACGTATGTCGGCATTGGGCTGGAAATGCCGGTTTTGGGATTCTGCACAGAAAGGGTTTGCAAACCGCTGAATGCACACGTGAGTTTACCTCTCTGAGTTGAATGCACACATTAACAACCATTCAGTTAGATAGCTCCGCTTTGGTTTTAGAAGCAGATATTTCTCTGTACAGCCTATGGTCCCATTCACTCGGGAATATCCCAACGCAGCTCCTAGAAGAAACGTGTTTCTGTCTCGCTGAATCTCAACATAGATTCAACTCTCTTAGGTGAACGTACCCACAGCAGAGCAGTTTCAATGAAACCTTTCTCCTGAGTTTTAGACGAAGTTTACTGCTGTTTCGTACCTATTCCGGCATTGGGCTGGAAATACCGGTTTTGGGATTCTGCACAGAAAGGGTTTGCAAACCGCTGAATCCACACGTGAGTCTAACACTGTCAGTTGAATGCACCCATTGACAACCATTCAGTTAGAAAGCTCCGTTTTGGTTTTAGAAGCAGATATTTCTCTGTACAGACTATGGTCCCATTCACTCGGGAATATCCCAACGCAGCTCCTAGAAGAAACGTGTTTCTGACTCGCTGAATCTCAAAAGAGATTCAACTCTCTTTGGTGAACCAAGGCACAGCAGAGCAGTCTCTACTAAACGTTTCTCCTCAATCTTAGACGAAGTCATATTGCTGTTTCGTACGTATGCTGGCCTTGGGCTGGAAATGATGGTTTCGCAATTCTGCACAGAAAGGATTTGCAAACCGCTGAATCCACACGTGAGTTGAACTCTGTCAGTTGAATGCACACATTGACAACCATTCAGTTAGATAGCTCCGTTTAGGGTTTAGAAGCAGATATTTCTCTGTACAGCCTATGGTCCCATTCCCTCGGGAATATCCCAACGCAGCTCCTAGAAGAAACGTGTTTCCGACTCGCTGAATCTGAACATAGATTCAACTCTCTAAGGTGAACGAACGCACAGCAGAGCAGTTTCAAGGAAACGTTTCTCCTGAGATTTAGACGAAGTTTACTGCTGTTTAGTACGGATGACGGCATTGGGCTGGAAATACCGGTTTTGGGATTCTGCACAGAAAGGGTTTGCAAACCGCTGAATCCACACGTGAGTATAACTCTGTCAGTTGAAAGCAGACATTGACAACCATTCAGTTAGATAGCTCCGTTTTGGTTTTAGAAGCAGATATTTCTCTCTACAGCCTATGGTCCAATTCCCTCGGGAATATCCCAACGCAGCTCCTAGAAGAAACGTGTTTCTGACTCGCTGAATCTCAACATAGATTCAACTCTCTTAGGTGAACGAACGCACAGCACAGCAGTTTCAAGGAAACGTTTCTCCTGAGTTTTAGACGAAGTTTCCTGCTGTTTAGTACGTATTCCGGCATTGGGCTGGAAATACCGGTTTTGGGATTCTGCACAGAAAGGGTTTGCAAAGCGCTGAATCCACACGTGAGTTTAACTCTGTCACTTGAATGCACACGTTGACAAGCATTCAGTTAGAGACCTCCGTTTTGGTTTTAGAAGCAGATATTTCTCTGTACAGCCTATGGTCCCATTCACTCGGGAATATCCCAACGCAGCCCCTAGAAGAAACGTGTTTCTGACTCGCTGAATCTCAACATAGTTTCAACTCTCTTAGGTGAACGAACGCACAGCAGAGCAGTTTTAAGGACACGTTTCTCCTGAGTTTTAGACGAAGTTTCCTGCTGTATAGTACGTATGCCAGCATTGGGCTGGAAATACCGGTTTTGGGATTCTGCACAGAAAGGGTTTGCAAACCGCTGAATCCGCAAGTGAGTTTAACTCTGTAACTTGAATGCACACGTTGACAACCATTCAGTTAGAGAGCTCCGTTTTGGTTTTAGAAGCAGATATTTCTCTGTACAGCCTATGGTCCCATTCACTCGGGAATATCCCAACGCAGCTCCTAGAAGAAACGTGTTTCTGATTCGCTGAATCTCAACATAGATTCAACTCTCTTAGGTGAACGAACTCACAGCACAGCAGCTTCAGGGAAACGTTTCTCCTGAGTTATAGACAAAGTTTCCCGCTGTTTAGTACGTATGCCGGTATTGGGCTGGAAATACCGGTTTTCGGATTCTGCACAGAAAGGGTTTGCAAACCGCTGAATCCACACGTGAGTCTAACACTGTCAGTTGAATGCACCCATTGACAACCATTCAGTTAGATAGCTGCGTTTTTGTTTTAGGAGCAGATATTTCTCTGTACAGCCTACTGTCCCATTCACTCGAGAATATCCCAACGCAGCTCCCAGAAGAAACGTGTTTCTGACTCGCTGAATCTCAACATAGATTCCACTCTCTTAGGTGAACGAACGCACAGCAGAGCAGTTTCAAGGAAACGTTTCTCCTGAGTTTTAAACGAAGTTTACTGCGGTTTAGTACGTATGCCTGCATTGGGCTGAAATTACCGGTTTTGGGATTCTGCACAGAAAGGGTTTGCAAACCGCTGAATCCTCACGTGAGTTAAACTCCGTCAGTTGAATGCACACATTGACAACCATTCACTTAGATAGCTCCGTTATGGTTTTAGAAGCAGATATTTCTATGTACAGCCTATGGTCCCATTCACTCGGGAATATCCCAACGCAGCTCCTAGATGAAACGTGTTTCTGATCAGCTGAATCTCAACATAGATTCAACTCTCTTAGGTGAACGGACGCACAGGAGAGCAGTTTCAAGGAAACATTTCTCCTGAGTTTTAGACGAAGTTTACTGCTGTTTAGTACGTATGCCGGCATTGGGATGAAAATACCGGTTTTTGGATTCTGCACAGAAAGGGTTTGCAAACCGCTGAATGCACACGTGAGTTTAACTCTGTCAGTGGAATGCACACATTGACAACCATTAACTTATATAGCTCCGTTTTGGTTTTAGGATCTGATATACCTCTGTAAAGCCTATGGTCCCATTCACTCGGGAATATCCCTACGCAGCTCCTAGAAGAAACGTGTTTCTGACTCGCTGAATCTCAACATAGATTCAACTCTATTACGTGAACAAACGCACAGCAGAGCAGTTTCAAGGAAACGTTTCTCCTGAGTTTTAGACGAAGTTTACTGCTGTTTAGTACGTATGCCGGCATTGGGCTGGATATACCGGTTTTGGGATTCTGCACAGAAAGGGTTTGGAAACTGCTGAATCCACACGTGAGTTTAACTCTGTCAGTTGAATGAACACATTGACAACCATTCAGTTAGATAGCTCCGTTTTGGTTTTTGAAGCACATATTTCTCTGTACAGGGTATGGTCCCATTCACTCGGGAATATCCCAGCACAGCTCCTAGAAGAAACTGGATTCTCACTCGCTGAATTTCAACATAGATTCAACTCTCTTAGGTGAACGAACGCACAGCAGTGCAGTTTCAAGGAAACGTTTCTCCTGAGTTTTAGACGAAGTTTACTGCTGTTTCGTACGTATGCCGGCATTGGCCTGGAAATGCCGTGTTTGGGATTCTGCAGAGAAAGGGTTTGCAAACCGCTGAATCCACACTTGAGTTTAACTCCTTCAGATGAAGGAACACATTGAGAACCATTCAGTTAGTTAGCTCCGTTTTGGTTTTAGAAGCTGATAATTCTCTGTATAGCCTATGGTCCCATTCACTCGGGAATATCCCAACGCAGCTCCTAGAAGAAACCTGCTTCTGACTCGCTGAATCTCAACATAGATTCAACTCTCTTAGTTGAACGAAGGCACAGCAGAGCAGTTTCAAGGAAACGTTTCTCCTGAGTTTGAGACGAAGTTTCCTGCTCTTTAGTACGTATGCCGGCATTGGGCTGGAAATTCCGGTTTTGGGATTCTGCACAGAAAGGGTTGGCAAACCGCTGAATCCACACGTGAGTTTAACTCTGTCATTTGAATGCACACATTGACAACCATTCACTTAGATAGCTGCGTTTTGATTTTAGAAGCAGATATTTCTCGGTACAGCCTATGGTCCCTTTCACTCGGGAATATCCCAACGCACCTCCTAGAAGAAACGTGTTTCTGACTCGCTGAATCTCAACATAGATTCTACTCTCTTAGGTGAACGGACGCACAGGAGAGCAGTTTCAAGGAATCGTTTCTCCTGAGTTTTAGACGAAGTTTCCTGCTGTTTCGTACGTATGTCGGCATTGGGCTGGAAATGCCGGTTTTGGGATTCTGCACAGAAAGGGTTTGCAAACCGCTGAATGCACACGTGAGGTTACCTATCTGAGTTGAATGCACACATTGACAACCATTCAGTTAGATAGCTCCGCTTTGGTTTTAGAAGCAGATATTTCTCTGTACAGCCTATAGTCCTATTCACTCGGGAATATCCCAACGCAGCTCCTAGAAGAAACGTGTTTCTGTCTCGCTGAATCTCAACATAGATTCAACTCTCTTAGGTGAACGAACCCACAGCAGAGCAGTTTCAATGAAACCTTTCTACCGAGTTTTAGACGAAGTTTACTGCTGTTTCGTACCTATTCCGGCATTGGGCTGGAAATACCGGTTTTGGGATTCTGCACAGAAAGGGTTTGCAAACCGCTGAATCCAAATGTGAGTCTAACACTGTCAGTTGAATGCACCCATTGACAACCATTCAGTTAGAAAGCTCCGTTTTGCTTTTAGAAGCAGATATTTCTCTGTACAGACTATGGTCCCATTCACTCGGGAATATCCCAACGCAGCTCCTAGAAGAAACGTGTTTCCGACTCGCTGAATCCGAACATAGATTCAACTCTCTAAGGTGAACGAACGCACAGCAGAGCAGTTTCAAGGAAACGTTTCTCCTGAGATTTAGACGAAGTTTACTGCTGTTTAGTACGGATGACGGCATTGGGCTGGAAATACCGGTTTTGGGATTCTGCACAGAAAGGGTTTGCAAACCGCTGAATCCACACGTGAGTATAACTCTGTCAGTTGAAAGCAGACATTGACAACCATTCAGTTAGATAGCTCCGTTTTGGTTTTAGAAGCAGATATTTCTCTCTACAGCCTATGGTCCAATTCCCTCGGGAATATCCCAACGCAGCTCCTAGAAGAAACGTGTTTCTGACTCGCTGAATCTCAACATAGATTCAACTCTCTTAGGTGAACGAACGCACAGCACAGCAGTTTCAAGGAAACGTTTCTCCTGAGTTTTAGACGAAGTTTCCTGCTGTTTAGTACGTATTCCGGCATTGGGCTGGAAATACCGGTTTTGGGATTCTGCACAGAAAGGGTTTGCAAAGCGCTGAATCCACACGTGAGTTTAACTCTGTCACTTGAATGCACACGTTGACAAGCATTCAGTTAGAGACCTCCGTTTTGGTTTTAGAAGCAGATATTTCTCTGTACAGCCTATGGTCCCATTCACTCGGGAATATCCCAACGCAGCCCCTAGAAGAAACGTGTTTCTGACTCGCTGAATCTCAACATAGTTTCAACTCTCTTAGGTGAACGAACGCACAGCAGAGCAGTTTTAAGGACACGTTTCTCCTGAGTTTTAGACGAAGTTTCCTGCTGTATAGTACGTATGCCAGCATTGGGCTGGAAATACCGGTTTTGGGATTCTGCACAGAAAGGGTTTGCAAACCGCTGAATCCGCAAGTGAGTTTAACTCTGTCACTTGAATGCACACGTTGACAACCATTCAGTTAGAGAGCTCCGTTTTGGTTTTAGAAGCAGATATTTCTCTGTACAGCCTATGGTCCCATTCACTCGGGAATATCCCAACGCAGCTCCTAGAAGAAACGTGTTTCTGATTCGCTGAATCTCAACATAGATTCAACTCTCTTAGGTGAACGAACTCACAGCACAGCAGCTTCAGGGAAACGTTTCTCCTGAGTTATAGACAAAGTTTCCCGCTGTTTAGTACGTATGCCGGCATTGGGCTGGAAATACCGGTTTTGGGATTCTGCACAGAAAGGGTTTGCAAACCGCTGAATCCACACGTGAGTCTAACACTGTCAGTTGAATGCACCCATGGACAACCATTCAGTTAGACAGCTCCGTTTTGGTTTTAGAAGCAGATATTTCTGTGTAAAGCCTATGGTCCCATTCACTCGGGAATATCCCAACTCAGCTCCTAGAAGAAACGTGTTTCTGACTCACTGAATCTCAAGATAGATTCAACTCTCTTAGGTGAACGAACGCACAGCAGAGCAGTTTCAAGGAAACGTTTCTCCTGAGTTTTAGACAAAGTTTCCTGCTGTTTAGTACGTATTCCCGCATTGGTCTGGAAATACCGGTTTTGGGATTCTGCACAGAAATGGTTTGCAAAGCGCTGAATCCACACGTGAGTTTAACTCTGTCAGTTGAATGCAGACATTGACAACCATTCAGTTAGATAGCTCCGTTTTGGATTTAGAAGCAGATGTTTGTCTCTACAGCCTATGGTCCAATTCCCTCGGGGATATCCCAACGCAGCTCTTAGAAGAAACGTGTTTCTGACTCGCTGATTCTCAACATAGATTCAACTCTCTTAGGTGAACGAGCGTACAGCACTGCAGTTTCAAGGAAACGTTTCTCCTGAGTTTTAGACGAAGTTGCCTGCTGTTTAGTACGTATGCCGGCATTGAGCTGGAAATACCGGTTTTGGAATTCTGCACAGAAAGGGTTTGCAAACCGATGAATCCACAGGTGAGTTTAATTCTGTCAGTTGAATGCAGACATTGACAACCATTCATTTAGATAGCTCCGTTTTGGTTTTAGAAGCAGATATTTCTCTGTACAGCCTATGGTCCCATTCACTCGGGAATATCCCAACGCAGCTCCTAGAAGAAACGTGTTTCTGACTCGCTGAATCTCAACATAGATTCAACTCTCTTAGGTGAACGAACGCACAGCAGAGCAGTTTCAAGGAAACGTTTCTCCTGAGTTTTAAACGAAGTTTACTGCGGTTTAGTACGTATGCCTGCATTGGGCTGAAATTACCGGTTTTGGGATTCTGCACAGAAAGGGTTTGCAAACCGCTGAATCCACACGTGAGTTTAACTCTTTCAGTTGAATGCACACATTGGCAACCATTCAGTTAGATAGCTCCGTTTTGGTTTTAGAAGTAGATATTTCTCTGTACAGCCTATGGTCCCATTCACTGGGGAATATCCCAACGCAGCTCCTAGAAGAAACGTGATTCTGACTTGCTGAATCTCAACATAGATTCAACTCTCTTAGGTGAACGAAAGCACAGCAGAGCAGTTTCAAGTAGACGTTTCTCCTGTGTTTTAGACGAAGTTTCCTGCTGTTTACTACATATGCCAGCAATGCGCTGGAAATACCGGTTTTGGGATTCTGCACAGAAATTGTTTGCCAACCGCTGAATCCACACGTGAGTTAAACTCTGTCAGTTGAATGCACCCATTGACAACCATTCAGTTAGATAGCTGCGTTTTTGTTTTAGGAGCAGATATTTCTCTGTACAGCCTACTGTCCCATTCACTCGAGAATATCCCAACGCAGCTCCCAGAAGAAACGTGTTTCTGACTCGCTGAATCTCAACATAGATTCCACTCTCTTAGGTGAACGAACGCACAGCAGAGCAGTTTCAAGGAAACGTTTCTCCTGAGTTTTAAACGAAGTTTACTGCGGTTTAGTACGTATGCCTGCATTGGGCTGAAATTACCGGTTTTGGGATTCTGCACAGAAAGGGTTTGCAAACCGCTGAATCCTCACGTGAGTTAAACTCCGTCAGTTGAATGCACACATTGACAACCATTCACTTAGATAGCTCCGTTATGGTTTTAGAAGCAGATATTTCTATGTACAGCCTATGGTCCCATTCACTCGGGAATATCCCAACGCAGCTCCTAGATGAAACGTGTTTCTGATCAGCTGAATCTCAACATAGATTCAACTCTCTTAGGTGAACGGACGCACAGGAGAGCAGTTTCAAGGAAACATTTCTCCTGAGTTTTAGACGAAGTTTACTGCTGTTTAGTACGTATGCCGGCATTGGGATGAAAATACCGGTTTTGGGATTCTGCACAGAAAGGGTTTGCAAACCGCTGAATGCACACGTGAGTTTAACTCTGTCAGTGGAATGCACACATTGACAACCATTAAGTTATATAGCTCCGTTTTGGTTTTAGGATCTGATATACCTCTGTAAAGCCTATGGTCCCATTCACTCGGGAATATCCCTACGCAGCTCCTAGAAGAAACGTGTTTCTGACTCGCTGAATCTCAACATAGATTCAACTCTATTACGTGAACAAACGCACAGCAGAGCAGTTTCAAGGAAACGTTTCTCCTGAGTTTTAGACGAAGTTTACTGCTGTTTAGTACGTATGCCGGCATTGGGCTGGATATACCGGTTTTGGGATTCTGCACAGAAAGGGTTTGGAAACTGCTGAATCCACACGTGAGTTTAACTCTGTCAGTTGAATGAACACATTGACAACCATTCAGTTAGATAGCTCCGTTTTGGTTTTTGAAGCACATATTTCTCTGTACAGGGTATGGTCCCATTCACTCGGGAATATCCCAGCACAGCTCCTAGAAGAAACTGGATTCTCACTCGCTGAATTTCAACATAGATTCAACTCTCTTAGGTGAACGAACGCACAGCAGTGCAGTTTCAAGGAAACGTTTCTCCTGAGTTTTAGACGAAGTTTACTGCTGTTTCGTACGTATGCCGGCATTGGGCTGGAAATGCCGTGTTTGGGATTCTGCAGAGAAAGGGTTTGCAAACCGCTGAATCCACACTTGAGTTTAACTCCTTCAGATGAAGGAACACATTGAGAACCATTCAGTTAGTTAGCTCCGTTTTGGTTTTAGAAGCTGATAATTCTCTGTATAGCCTATGGTCCCATTCACTCGGGAATATCCCAACGCAGCTCCTAGAAGAAACCTGCTTCTGACTCGCTGAATCTCAACATAGATTCAACTCTCTTAGTTGAACGAAGGCACAGCAGAGCAGTTTCAAGGAAACGTTTCTCCTGAGTTTGAGACGAAGTTTCCTGCTCTTTAGTACGTATGCCGGCATTGGGCTGGAAATTCCAGTTTTGGGATTCTGCACAGAAAGGGTTGGCAAACCGCTGAATCCACACGTGAGTTTAACTCTGTCATTTGAATGCACACATTGACAACCATTCACTTAGATAGCTGCGTTTTGGTTTTAGAAGCAGATATTTCTCGGTACAGCCTATGGTCCCTTTCACTCGGGAATATCCCAACGCACCTCCTAGAAGAAACGTGTTTCTGACTCGCTGAATCTCAACATAGATTCTACTCTCTTAGGTGAACGGACGCACAGGAGAGCAGTTTCAAGGAATCGTTTCTCCTGAGTTTTAGACGAAGTTTCCTGCTGTTTCGTACGTATGTCGGCATTGGGCTGGAAATGCCGGTTTTGGGATTCTGCACAGAAAGGGTTTGCAAACCGCTGAATGCACACGTGAGGTTACCTCTCTGAGTTGAATGCACACATTGACAACCATTCAGTTAGATAGCTCCGCTTTGGTTTTAGAAGCAGATATTTCTCTGTACAGCCTATAGTCCTATTCACTCGGGAATATCCCAACGCAGCTCCTAGAAGAAACGTGTTTCTGTCTCGCTGAATCTCAACATAGATTCAACTCTCTTAGGTGAACGAACCCACAGCAGAGCAGTTTCAATGAAACCTTTCTACCGAGTTTTAGACGAAGTTTACTGCTGTTTCGTACCTATTCCGGCATTGGGCTGGAAATACCGGTTTTGGGATTCTGCACAGAAAGGGTTTGCAAACCGCTGAATCCAAATGTGAGTCTAACACTGTCAGTTGAATGCACCCATTGACAACCATTCAGTTAGAAAGCTCCGTTTTGCTTTTAGAAGCAGATATTTCTCTGTACAGACTATGGTCCCATTCACTCGGGAATATCCCAACGCAGCTCCTAGAAGAAACGTGTTTCTGACTCGCTGAATCTCAACAGAGATTCAACTCTCTTTGGTGAACCAAGGCACAGCAGAGCAGTCTCTACTAAACGTTTCTCCTCAATCTTAGACGAAGTCATACTGCTGTTTCGTACGTATGCTGGCCTTGGGCTGGAAATGATGGTTTCGCGATTCTGCACAGAAAGGATTTGCAAACCGCTGAATCCACACGTGAGTTGAACTCTGTCAGTTGAATGCACACATTGACAACCATTCAGTTAGATAGCTCCGTTTAGGGTTTAGAAGCAGATATTTCTCTGTACAGCCTATGGTCCCATTCCCTCGGGAATATCCCAACGCAGCTCCTAGAAGAAACGTGTTTCCGACTCGCTGAATCTCAACATAGATTCAACTCTCTTAGGTGAACGAACGCACAGCAGAGCAGTTTCAAGGAAACGTTTCTCCTGAGATTTAGACGAAGTTTACTGCTGTTTAGTACGTATGCCGGCATTGGGCTGGAAATACCGGTTTTGGGATTCTGCACAGAAAGGGTTTGCAAACCGCTGAATCCACACGTGAGTATAACTCTGTCAGTTGAAAGCAGACATTGACAACCATTCAGTTAGATAGCTCCTTTTTGGTTTTAGAAGCAGATATTTCTCTCTACAGGCTATGGTCCAATTCCCTCGGGAATATCCCAACGCAGCTCCTAGAAGAAACGTGTTTATGACTCGCTGAATCTCAATATAGATTCAACTCTCTTAGGTGAACGAACGCACAGCACAGCGGTTTTAAGGACACGTTTCTCCTGAGTTTTAGACGAAGTTTCGTGCTGTATAGTACGTATGCCAGCATTGGGCTGGAAATACCGGTTTTGGGATTCTACACAGAAAGGGTTTGCAAACCGCTGAATCCGCAAGTGAGTTTAACTCTGTCACTTGAATGCATACGTTGACAGTCATTCAGTTAGAGAGCTCCGTTTTGGTTTTAGAAGCAGATATTTCTCTGTACAGCCTATGGTCCCATTCACTCGGGAATATCCCATCGCAGCCCCTAGAAGAAACGTGTTTCTGATTCGCTGAATCTCAACATAGATTCAACTCTCTTAGATGAACGAACTCACAGCACAGCAGCTTCAGGGAAACGTTTCTCCTGAGTTTTAGACAAAGTTTCCCGCTGTTTAGTACGTATGCCGGCATTGGGCTGGAAATACCGGTTTTGGGATTCTGCACAGAAAGGGTTTGCAAACCGCTGAATCCACACGTGAGTCTAACACTGTCAGTTGAATGCACCCATGGACAACCATTCAGTTAGATAGCTCCGTTTTGGCTTTAGAAGCAGATATTTCTCTGTAAAGCCTATGGTCCCATTCACTCGGGAATATCCCAACTCAGCTCCTAGAAGAAACGTGTTTCTGACTCGCTGAATCTCAAGATAGATTCAACTCTCTTAGGTGAACGAACGCACAGCAGAGCATTTTCAAGGAAACGTTTCTCCTGAGTTTTTGACAAAGTTTCCTGCTGTTTAGTACGTCTGCCGGCATTGGGCTGAAAATACCGGTTTTGGGATTCTGCACAGAAAGGGTTTGCAAACCGCTGAATCCACAGTTGAGTTTAATTCTGTCAGTTGAATGCAGACATTGACAACCATTCAGTTAGATAGCTCCGTTTTGGTTTTAGAAGCAGATATTTCTCTGTACAGCCTACGGTCCCATTCACTCGAGAATATCCCAACGCAGCTCACAGAAGAAAGTGTTTCTGACTCGCTGAATCTCAACGTAGATTCCACTCTCTTAGGTGAACGAACGCACAGCAGAGTAGTTGCAAGGAAACGTTTCTCCTGAGTTTTAGACGAAGTTTCCTGCTGTTTAGTACATATGCCGGCATTGGGCTGTAAATACCGGTTTTGGGATTCTGCACAGAAAGCGTTTGCCAACCGCTGAATCCTCACGTGAGTTAAACTCTGTCAGTTGAATGCACACATTGACAACCATTCACTTAGATAGCTCCCTTATGGTTTTAGAAGCAGATATTTCTATGTACAGCCTATGGTCCCATTCACTCGGGAATATCCCAACGCAGCTCCTAGAAGAAACGTGTTTCTGATCAGCTGAATCTCAACATAGATTCAACTCTCTTAGGTGAACGGACGCACAGGAGAGCAGTTTCAAGGAAACATTTCTCCTGAGTATTAGACGAAGTTTACTGCTGTTTAGTACGTATGCCGGCATTGGGATGAAAATACCGGTTTTGGGATTCTGCACAGAAAGGGTTTGCAAACCGCTGAATGCACACGTGAGTTTAACTCTGTCAGTGGAATGCACACATTGACAACCATTAAGTTATATAGCTCCGTTTTGGTTTTAGGAGCTGATATATCTCTGTACAGCCTATGGTCCCATTCACTCGGGAATATCCCTACGCAGCTCCTAGAAGAAAAGTGTTTCTGACTCGCTGAATCTCAACATAGATTCAACTCTATTACGTGAACAAACGCACAGCAGAGCAGTTTCAAGGAAACGTTTCTCCTGAGTTTTAGACGAAGTCAGACTGCTGTTTCGTACGTATGCCGGCATTGGGCTGGAAATGCCGGTTTCGGGATTCTGCACAGAAAGGGTTTGCAAACCGCTGAATCCACACGTGAGCTTACCTCTGTCAGTTGAATGCACACATTGACAACCATTCAGTTAGATAGCTCCGTTTTGGTTTTAGAAGCAGATATTTCTCTGTACAGCATATGGTCCCATTCTCTCGGGAATATCCCAACGCAGGTCCTAGAAGAAACGTGTTTCTGACTCACTGAATCTCAACATAGATACAACTCTCTTAGGTGAACGAACGCACAGCAGAGCAGTTTCTAGGAAACGATTCTCCTGAGTTTTAGACGAAGTTTCCTGCTCTTTAGTACGTATGGCGGCATTGGGCTGGAAATACCGGTTTTGGGATTCTGCACAGAAAGGGTTTGCAAACCCCTGAATCCACACGTGAGATTAACTCTGTCAGTTGAATGCACAAATTGACAACCATTCAGTTAGATAGCTCCGTTTTGGTTTTACAAGCTGATATTTCTCTGTACAGCCTATGGTCCCATTCACTCGGGAATATCCCAATGCAGCTCCTAGAAAAAACGTGTTTCTGACTCGCTGAAACTAAACATAGATTCAACTCTCTTAGGTGAACGAACGCACAGCAGAGCAGTTTCAAGGAAACGTTTCTCCTGAGTTTTAGACGAAGTTTACTGCTGTTTAGTACGTATGCCGGCATTGGGCTGGAAATTCCGGTTTTGGGATTCTGCACAGAAAGGGTTTGGAAACTGCTGAATCCACACGTGAGTTTAACTCTGTCAGTTGAATGAACACATTGACAACCATTCAGTTAGATAGCTCCGTTTTGGTTTTTGAAGCACATATTTCTCTGTACAGGGTATGGTCCCATTCACTCGGGAATATCCCAGCACAGCTCCTAGAAGAAACTGGATCCTCACTCGCTGAATCTCAACATAGATTCAACTCTCTTAGGTGAACGAACGCACAGCAGTGCAGTTTCAAGGAAACGTTTCTCCTGAGTTTTAGACCAAATTTACTGCTGTTTCATACGTATACCGGCATTGGGCTGGAAATGCCGTTTTTGGGATTCTGCACAGAAAGGGTTTGCAAACCGCTGAATCCACACTTGAGTTTAACTCCTTCAGATGAAGGAACACATTGAGAACCATTCAGTTAGTTAGCTCCGTTTTGGTTTTAGAAGCTGATAATTCTCTGTACAGCCTATGGTCCCATTCACTCGGGAATATCCCAACGCAGCTCCTAGAAGAAACCTGCTTCTGACTCGCTGAATCTCAACATAGATTCAACTCTCTTAGTTGAACGAAGGCACAGCAGAGCAGTTTCAAGGAAACGTTTCTCCTGAGTTTGAGACGAAGTTTCCTGCCCTTTAGTACGTATGCCGGCATTGCGCTGGAAATGCCGGTTTTGGGATTCTGCACAGAAAGGGTTTGCAAACCGCTGAATGCACACGTGAGGTTACCTCTCTGAGTTGAATGCACACATTGACAACCATTCAGTTAGATAGCTCCGCTTTGGTTTTAGAAGCAGATATTTCTCTGTACAGCCTATAGTCCTATTCACTCGGGAATATCCCAACGCAGCTCCTAGAAGAAACGTGTTTCTGTCTCGCTGAATCTCAACATAGATTCAACTCTCTTAGGTGAACGAACCCACAGCAGAGCAGTTTCAATGAAACCTTTCTACCGAGTTTTAGACGAAGTTTACTGCTGTTTCGTACCTATTCCGGCATTGGGCTGGAAATACCGGTTTTGGGATTCTGCACAGAAAGGGTTTGCAAACCGCTGAATCCAAATGTGAGTCTAACACTGTCAGTTGAATGCACCCATTGACAACCATTCAGTTAGAAAGCTCCGTTTTGCTTTTAGAAGCAGATATTTCTCTGTACAGACTATGGTCCCATTCACTCGGGAATATCCCAACGCAGCTCCTAGAAGAAACGTGTTTCTGACTCGCTGAATCTCAACAGAGATTCAACTCTCTTTGGTGAACCAAGGCACAGCAGAGCAGTCTCTACTAAACGTTTCTCCTCAATCTTAGACGAAGTCATACTGCTGTTTCGTACGTATGCTGGCCTTGGGCTGGAAATGATGGTTTCGCGATTCTGCACAGAAAGGATTTGCAAACCGCTGAATCCACACGTGAGTTGAACTCTGTCAGTTGAATGCACACATTGACAACCATTCAGTTAGATAGCTCCGTTTAGGGTTTAGAAGCAGATATTTCTCTGTACAGCCTATGGTCCCATTCCCTCGGGAATATCCCAACGCAGCTCCTAGAAGAAACGTGTTTCCGACTCGCTGAATCTCAACATAGATTCAACTCTCTTAGGTGAACGAACGCACAGCAGAGCAGTTTCAAGGAAACGTTTCTCCTGAGATTTAGACGAAGTTTACTGCTGTTTAGTACGTATGCCGGCATTGGGCTGGAAATACCGGTTTTGGGATTCTGCACAGAAAGGGTTTGCAAACCGCTGAATCCACACGTGAGTATAACTCTGTCAGTTGAAAGCAGACATTGACAACCATTCAGTTAGATAGCTCCTTTTTGGTTTTAGAAGCAGATATTTCTCTCTACAGGCTATGGTCCAATTCCCTCGGGAATATCCCAACGCAGCTCCTAGAAGAAACGTGTTTATGACTCGCTGAATCTCAATATAGATTCAACTCTCTTAGGTGAACGAACGCACAGCACAGCGGTTTTAAGGACACGTTTCTCCTGAGTTTTAGACGAAGTTTCGTGCTGTATAGTACGTATGCCAGCATTGGGCTGGAAATACCGGTTTTGGGATTCTACACAGAAAGGGTTTGCAAACCGCTGAATCCGCAAGTGAGTTTAACTCTGTCACTTGAATGCATACGTTGACAGTCATTCAGTTAGAGAGCTCCGTTTTGGTTTTAGAAGCAGATATTTCTCTGTACAGCCTATGGTCCCATTCACTCGGGAATATCCCATCGCAGCCCCTAGAAGAAACGTGTTTCTGATTCGCTGAATCTCAACATAGATTCAACTCTCTTAGATGAACGAACTCACAGCACAGCAGCTTCAGGGAAACGTTTCTCCTGAGTTTTAGACAAAGTTTCCCGCTGTTTAGTACGTATGCCGGCATTGGGCTGGAAATACCGGTTTTGGGATTCTGCACAGAAAGGGTTTGCAAACCGCTGAATCCACACGTGAGTCTAACACTGTCAGTTGAATGCACCCATGGACAACCATTCAGTTAGATAGCTCCGTTTTGGCTTTAGAAGCAGATATTTCTCTGTAAAGCCTATGGTCCCATTCACTCGGGAATATCCCAACTCAGCTCCTAGAAGAAACGTGTTTCTGACTCGCTGAATCTCAAGATAGATTCAACTCTCTTAGGTGAACGAACGCACAGCAGAGCATTTTCAAGGAAACGTTTCTCCTGAGTTTTTGACAAAGTTTCCTGCTGTTTAGTACGTCTGCCGGCATTGGGCTGAAAATACCGGTTTTGGGATTCTGCACAGAAAGGGTTTGCAAACCGCTGAATCCACAGTTGAGTTTAATTCTGTCAGTTGAATGCAGACATTGACAACCATTCAGTTAGATAGCTCCGTTTTGGTTTTAGAAGCAGATATTTCTCTGTACAGCCTACGGTCCCATTCACTCGAGAATATCCCAACGCAGCTCACAGAAGAAAGTGTTTCTGACTCGCTGAATCTCAACGTAGATTCCACTCTCTTAGGTGAACGAACGCACAGCAGAGTAGTTGCAAGGAAACGTTTCTCCTGAGTTTTAGACGAAGTTTCCTGCTGTTTAGTACATATGCCGGCATTGGGCTGTAAATACCGGTTTTGGGATTCTGCACAGAAAGCGTTTGCCAACCGCTGAATCCTCACGTGAGTTAAAATCTGTCAGTTGAATGCACACATTGACAACCATTCACTTAGATAGCTCCCTTATGGTTTTAGAAGCAGATATTTCTATGTACAGCCTATGGTCCCATTCACTCGGGAATATCCCAACGCAGCTCCTAGAAGAAACGTGTTTCTGATCAGCTGAATCTCAACATAGATTCAACTCTCTTAGGTGAACGGACGCACAGGAGAGCAGTTTCAAGGAAACATTTCTCCTGAGTATTAGACGAAGTTTACTGCTGTTTAGTACGTATGCCGGCATTGGGATGAAAATACCGGTTTTGGGATTCTGCACAGAAAGGGTTTGCAAACCGCTGAATGCACACGTGAGTTTAACTCTGTCAGTGGAATGCACACATTGACAACCATTAAGTTATATAGCTCCGTTTTGGTTTTAGGAGCTGATATATCTCTGTACAGCCTATGGTCCCATTCACTCGGGAATATCCCTACGCAGCTCCTAGAAGAAAAGTGTTTCTGACTCGCTGAATCTCAACATAGATTCAACTCTATTACGTGAACAAACGCACAGCAGAGCAGTTTCAAGGAAACGTTTCTCCTGAGTTTTAGACGAAGTCAGACTGCTGTTTCGTACGTATGCCGGCATTGGGCTGGAAATGCCGGTTTCGGGATTCTGCACAGAAAGGGTTTGCAAACCGCTGAATCCACACGTGAGCTTACCTCTGTCAGTTGAATGCACACATTGACAACCATTCAGTTAGATAGCTCCGTTTTGGTTTTAGAAGCAGATATTTCTCTGTACAGCATATGGTCCCATTCTCTCGGGAATATCCCAACGCAGGTCCTAGAAGAAACGTGTTTCTGACTCACTGAATCTCAACATAGATACAACTCTCTTAGGTGAACGAACGCACAGCAGAGCAGTTTCTAGGAAACGATTCTCCTGAGTTTTAGACGAAGTTTCCTGCTCTTTAGTACGTATGGCGGCATTGGGCTGGAAATACCGGTTTTGGGATTCTGCACAGAAAGGGTTTGCAAACCCCTGAATCCACACGTGAGATTAACTCTGTCAGTTGAATGCACAAATTGACAACCATTCAGTTAGATAGCTCCGTTTTGGTTTTACAAGCTGATATTTCTCTGTACAGCCTATGGTCCCATTCACTCGGGAATATCCCAATGCAGCTCCTAGAAAAAAACGTGTTTCTGACTCGCTGAAACTAAACATAGATTCAACTCTCTTAGGTGAACGAACGCACAGCAGAGCAGTTTCAAGGAAACGTTTCTCCTGAGTTTTAGACGAAGTTTACTGCTGTTTAGTACGTATGCCGGCATTGGGCTGGAAATTCCGGTTTTGGGATTCTGCACAGAAAGGGTTTGGAAACTGCTGAATCCACACGTGAGTTTAACTCTGTCAGTTGAATGAACACATTGACAACCATTCAGTTAGATAGCTCCGTTTTGGTTTTTGAAGCACATATTTCTCTGTACAGGGTATGGTCCCATTCACTCGGGAATATCCCAGCACAGCTCCTAGAAGAAACTGGATTCTCACTCGCTGAATCTCAACATAGATTCAACTCTCTTAGGTGAACGAACGCACAGCAGTGCAGTTTCAAGGAAACGTTTCTCCTGAGTTTTAGACCAAATTTACTGCTGTTTCATACGTATACCGGCATTGGGCTGGAAATGCCGTTTTTGGGATTCTGCACAGAAAGGGTTTGCAAACCGCTGAATCCACACTTGAGTTTAACTCCTTCAGATGAAGGAACACATTGAGAACCATTCAGTTAGTTAGCTCCGTTTTGGTTTTAGAAGCTGATAATTCTCTGTACAGCCTATGGTCCCATTCACTCGGGAATATCCCAACGCAGCTCCTAGAAGAAACCTGCTTCTGACTCGCTGAATCTCAACATAGATTCAACTCTCTTAGTTGAACGAAGGCACAGCAGAGCAGTTTCAAGGAAACGTTTCTCCTGAGTTTGAGACGAAGTTTCCTGCCCTTTAGTACGTATGCCGGCATTGCGCTGGAAATACCGGTTTTGGGATTCTGCACAGAAAGGGTTTGCAAACCGCTGAATCCACATGTGAGTTTAACTCTGTCATTTGAATGCACACATTGACAACCATTCACTTAGATAGCTCCGTTTTGGTTTTAGAAGCAGATATTTCTCGGTACAGCCTATGGTCCCTTTCACTCGGGAATATCCCAACGCAGCTCCTAGAAGAAACGTGTATCTGACTCGCTGAATCTCAACATAGATTCAACTCTCTTAGGTGAACGGACGCACAGGAGAGCAGTTTCAAGGAATCGTTTCTCCTGAGTTTTAGACGAAGTTTCCTGCTGTTTCGTACGTATGTCGGCATTGGGCTGGAAATGCCGGTTTTGGGATTCTGCACAGAAAGGGTTTGCAAACCGCTGAATGCACAGGTGAGTTTACCTCTCTGAGTTGAATGCACACATTAACAACCATTCAGTTAGATAGCTCCGCTTTGGTTTTAGAAGCAGATATTTCTCTGTACAGCCTATGGTCCCATTCACTCGGGAATATCCCAACGCAGCTCCTAGAAGAATCGTGTTTCTGACTCGCTGAATCTCAACATAGATTCAACTCTCTTAGTTGAACGAACGCACAGCAGAGCAGTTTCAAGGAGACGTTTCTCCTGAGTTTCAGACGAAGTCATACTGCTGTTTCGTACATATGCCGGCATTGGGCTGGAAATACCGGTTTTGGGATTCTGCACAGAAAGGTTTTGCAAACCGCTGAATCCACACGTGAGTTTACCTCTGTCAGTTGAATGCACACATTGACAACCATTCAGTTACATAACTCCGCTTTGGTTTTAGAAGCAGATATTTCTCTGTACAGCCTATGGTCCCATTCACTCGGGAATATCGCAACGCAGCTCCAAGAAAAAAGGGTTTCTGACTCGCTGAATCTAAACATAGATTCAACTCTCTTAGGTGAACGGACGCACAGCAGAGCAGTTTCAAGGAAACGTTTCTCCTGAGTTGCAGACGAAGTTTCCTGCTGTTTAGTATGTATACCGGCATTGGGATGGAAATGCCGGTTTTGGGATTCTGCACAGAAAGGGTTTGGAAAATGCTGAATCCACACGTGAGTTTAACTCTGTCAGTTGAATGGACACATTGACAACCATTCAGTTAGATAGCTCCATTTTGGTTTTTGAAGCAGATATTTCTCTGTACAGCCTATGGTCCCATTCACTCGGGAATATCCCAACACAGCTCCTAGAAGAAACTGGATTCTGACTCGCTGAATCTCAACATAGATTCAACTCTCCTAGGTGAACGAACGCACAGCAGAGCAGTTTCAAGGAAACGTTTCTCCTGAGTTTTAGACGAAGTTTCCTGCTGTTTAGTACGTATGCCGGCATTGGTCTGGAAATACCGGTTTTAGGATTCTGCACAGAAAGGTTTTGCCAACCGCTGAATCCACACGTGAGTTTAACTCTGTCAGTTGAATGTACCCATTGACAACCATTCAGTTAGATAGCTGCGTTTTGGTTTTAGAAGCAGATAATTCTCTGTACAGCCTATGGTCCCATTCACTCGAGAATATCCCAACGCAGCTCCTAGAAGAAACGTGTTTCTGTCTCCGTGAATCTCAACATAGATTCAACTCTCTTAGTTGAACGAAGGCACAGCAGAGCAGTTTCAAGGAAACGTTTCTCCTGAGTTTGAGACGAAGTTTCCTGCTCTTTAGTACGTATGCCGGCATTGGGCTGGAAATACCGGTTTTGGGATTCTGCACAGAAAGGGTTGGCAAACCGCTGAATCCACACGTGAGTTTAACTCTGTCAGTTGAATGCACACATTGACAACCATTCACTTAGATAGGTCCGTTTTGGTTGTAGAAGCAGATATTTCTCGGTACAGCCTATGGTCCCATTCACTCGGGAATATCCCAACGCAGGTCCTAGAAGAAACGTGTTTCTGACTCGCTGAATCTCAACATAGATTCAACTCTCTTAGGTGAACGGACGCACAGGAGAGCAGTTTCAAGGAAACGTTTCTCCTGAGTTTTAGACGAAGTTTCCTGTTGTTTAGTACGTATGCCGGCATTGGGCTGGAAATACCGGTTTTGGGATTCTACACAGAAAGGGTTTGCAATCGTCTGAATTCTCACGTGAGTTTAACTCTGTGAGTTAAATTCACATATCGACAACCATTCAGTTAGATAGCTCCGTTTTGGTTTTAGAAGCAGATATTTCTCTGTACAACCTATGGTCCCATTCACTCGGGAATATCCCAACGCAGCTCCTAGAAGAAACGTGTTTCTGACTCGCTGAATCTCAACATAGATTCAACTCTCTTAGGTGAACGAACGCACAGCAGAGCAGTTTCAAGCAGACGTTTCTCCTGAGTTTCAGACGAAGTCATACTGCTGTTTCGTACGTATGCCGGCATTGGGCTGGAAATACCGGTTTTGGGATTCTGCACAGAAAGTGTTTGCAAACCGCTGAATCCACACGTGAGTTTAACTCTTCAGTTGAATGCACACATTGACAACCATTCAGTTAGATAGCTCCGTTTTGGTTTTAGAAGCAGATATTTCTCTGTACAGCCTATGGTCCCATTCACTCGGGAATATCCCAACGCAGCTCCTAGAAGAAACGTGTTTCTGACTCGCTGAATCTCAATATTGATTCAACTCTCTTAGGTGAACAGACGTACTGGAGAGCAGTTTCCAGGAAACGTTTCTTCTGAGTTTTAGACGAAGTATCCTGCTGTTTAGTACGTATGCCGGCATTGGGCTCGAAATACCGGTTTTCGGATTCTGCACAGAACGGGTTTGCAAACGGCTGAATTCTCACGTGAATTTAACTCTGTCAGTTAAATTCACACATCGACAACCATTCAGTTAGATAGCTCCGTTTTGGTTTTAGAAGAAGATATTTCTCTGTACAACCTATGGTCCCATTCACTCGGGAATATCCCAACGCAGCTCCTAGAAGAAACGTGTTTCTGACTCGCTGAATCTCAACATAGATTCAACTCTCTTAGGTGAACGAACGCACCGCAGAGCAGTTTCAAGGAGACGTTTCTCCTGACTTTCAGACGAAGTCATACTGCTGTTTCGTACGTATGCCTTCATTGGGCTGGAAATGCCGGTTTCGGGATTCGGCACAGAAAGGTTTTGCAAACAGCTGAATCCACACGTGAGTTTAACTCTGTCAATTGAATGCACACATTGACAAGCATTCACTTAGATAGCTCCGTTATGGTTTTAGAAACAGATATTTCTATGTACAGCCTATGGTCCCATTCACTCGGGAATATCCCAACGCAGCTCCTAGAAGAAACGTGTTTCTGATCAGCTGAATCTCAACATAGATTCAACTCTCTTGTGTGAACGGACGCACAGGAGAGCAGTTTCAAGGAAACATTTCTCATGAGTATTAGACGAAGTTTACTGCTGTTTAGTACGTATGCCGGCATTGGGATGAAAATACCGGTTTTGGGATTCTGCACAGAAAGGGTTTGCAAACCGCTGAATGCACACGTGAGTTTAACTCTGTCAGTGGAATGCACACATTGACAACCATTAAGTTATATAGCTCCGTTTTGGTTTTAGGAGCTGATATATCTCTGTACAGCCTATGGTCCCATTCACTCGGGAATATCCCTACGCAGCTCCTAGAAGAAAAGTGTTTCTGACTCGCTGAATCTCAACATAGTTTCAACTCTATTACGTGAACAAATGCACAGCAGAGCAGTTTCAAGGAAATGTTACTCTTGAGTTTTAGACGAAGTCAGATTGCTGTTTCGTACGTATGCCTGCATTGGGCTGGAAATGCCGGTTTTGGGATTCTGCACAGAAAGGGTTTGCAAACCGCTGAATCCACACGTGAGCTTACCTCTGTCAGTTGAATGCACACATTGACAACCATTCAGTTAGATAGCTCCGTTTTGGTTTTAGAAGCAGATATTTCTCTGTACAGCATATGGTCCCATTCACTCGGGAATATCCCAACGCAGGTCCTAGAAGAAACGTGTTTCTGACTCACTGAATCTCAACATAGATACAACTCTCTTAGGTGAACGAACGCACAGCAGAGCAGTTTCTAGGAAACGATTCTCCTGAGTTTTAGACGAAGTTTCCTGCTCTTTAGAACGTATGGCGGCATTGGGCTGGAAATACCGGTTTTGGGATTCTGCACAGAAAGGGTTTGCAAACCCCTGAATCCACACGTGAGATTAACTCTGTCAGTTGAATGCACACATTGACAACCATTCAGTTAGATAGCTCCGTTTTGGTTTTAGAAGCTGATATTTCTCTGTACAGCCTATGGTCCCATTCACTCGGGAATATCTCAATGCAGCTCCTAGAAAAAACGTGTTTCTGACTCGCTGAAACTAAACATAGATTCAACTCTCTTAGGTGAACGAACGCACAGCAGAGCAGTTTCAAGGAAACGTTTCTCCTGAGTTTTAGACGAAGTTTACTGCTGTTTAGTACGTATGCCGGCATTGGGCTGGAAATACCGGTTTTGGGATTCTGCACAGAAAGGGTTTGGAAACTGCTGAATCCAGACGTGAGTTTAACTCTGTCAGTTGAATGAACACATTGACAACCATTCAGTTAGATAGCTCCGTTTTGGTTTTGTAAGCACATATTTCTCTGTACAGGGTATGGTCCCATTCACTCGGGAATATCCCAGCACAGCTCCTAGAAGAAACTGGATTCTGACTCGCTGAATCTCAACATAGATTCAACTCTCTTAGGTGAACGAACGCACAGCAGAGCAGTTTCAAGGAAACGTTTCTCCTGAGTTTTAGACGAAGTTTACTGCTGTTTCGTACGTATGCCGGCATTGGGCTGGAAATGACGTTTTTGGGATTCTGCACAGAAAGGGTTTGCAAACCGCTGAATCCACACTTGAGTTTAACTCCTTCAGATGAAGGAACACATTGAGAACCATTCAGTTAGTTAGCTCCGTTTTGGTTTTAGAAGCTGATAATTCTCTGTACAGCCTATGGTCCCATTCACTCGGGAATATCCCAACGCAGCTCCTAGAAGAAACGTGTTTCTGACTCGCTGAATCTCAACATAGATTCAAGTCTCTTAGGTGAACGAACGCACAGCAGAGCAGTTTCAAGGAAACGTTTCTCCTGAGTTTTAGACGAAGTTTCCTGCTGTTTAGTACGTATGCCGGCATTGGGCTGGAAATACCGGTTTTGGGATTCTGCATAGAAAGGGTTTGCAAACCGCTGAATCCACAAGTGAGTTTAACTCTGTCAGTTGAATGCACACATTGACAACCATTCAGTTAGTTAGCTCCGTTTTGGTTTTAGAAGCAGATATTGCTCTGTACAGACTATGGTCCCATTCACTCGGGAATATCCCAACGCAGCTCCTAGAAGAAACGTGTTTCTGACTCTCTGAATCTCAACATAGATTCAACTCTCTTAGGTGAACGAACGCACAGCAGAGCAGTTTCAAGGAAACGTTTCTCTTGAGTTTTAAGCGAAGTTTACTGCGGTTTAGTACGTATGCCTGCATTGGGCTGAAATTACCGGTTTTGGGATTCTGTACAGAAAGGGTTTGCAAACCGATGAATCCACACGTGAGTTTAACTCTTTCAGTTGAATGCACACATTGGCAACCATTCAGTTAGATAGCTCCGTTTTGGTTTTAGAAGCAGATATTTCTCTGTACAGCCTATGGTCCCATTCACTCGGTAATATCCCAACGCAGCTCCTAGGAGAAACGTGATTCTGACTCGCTGAATCTCAACATAGATTCAACTCTCTTAGGTGAACGAAAGCACAGCAGAGCAGTTTCAAGTAGACGTTTCTCCTGAGTTTTAGACGAAGTTTCCTGCTTTTTACTACATATGACAGCATTGGGCTGGAAATACCGGTTTTGGGATTCTGCACAGAAAGGGTATGCCAACCGCTGAATCCACACGTGAGTTAAACTCTGTCAGTTGAATGCACCCATTGACAACCATTCAGTTAGATAGCTGCGTTTTGGTTTTAGAAGCAGATATTTCTCTGTACAGCCTACGGTCCCATTCACTCGAGAATATCCCAACGCAGCTCCCAGAAGAAACGTGTTTCTGACTCGCTGAATCTCAACATAGATTCAACTCTCTTAGGTGAACGAACGCACAGCAGAGCAGTTGCAAGGAAACGTTTCTCCTGAGTTTTAGACGAAGTATCCTGCTGTTTAGTACATATGCCGGCATTAGGCTGTAAATACCGGTTTTGGGATTCTGCACAGAAAGCGTTTGGCAACCGCTGAATCCTCACGTGAGTTAAACTCTGTCAGTTGAATGCACACATTGACAACCATTCAGTTAGATAGCTCAGATTTGGTTTTATAAGCAGATATTTCTCTGTACAGATTAAGGTCCTATTCACTCGGGAATATCCCTACACATCTCCTAGAAGAAACGTGTTTCTGACTCGCTGAATCTCAACATAGATTCAATTCTCTTAGATGAACGAAACGCAGCAGAGCAGTTTCTAGGAAACGATTCTCCTGAGTTTTAGACGAAGTTTCCTTCTGTTTGGTATGTATGGCGGCATTGGGCTGGAAATACCCGTTTGGGATTCTGCACAGAAAGGGTTTGCAAACCGCTGAATCCACACGTGAGTTTAGCTCTGTCAGTTGAATGCACACATTGACAACCATTCAGTTAGATAGCTCCGTTTAGGTTTTAGAAGCAGATATTTCTCTGTATAGCCAATGTTCCCATTCACTTGGGAATATCCCAACGCAGCTCCTAGAAGAAACGTGTTTTTGACTCGCTGAATCTCTACATAGATTCAACTCTCTTAGGTGAACGAACCCACAGCAGAGCAGTTTCTAGGAAACGATTCTCCTGAGCTTTAGACGAAGTTTCCTGCTGTTTAGTACGTATGCCGGCATTGGGCTGGAAACACCGGTTTTGGGATTCTGCACAGAAAGGGTTTGCAAACCCCTGAATCCACACGTGAGATTAACTCTGTCAGTTGAATGCACACAGTGACAACCATTCAGTTAGATTGCTCCGTTTTGGTTTTAGAAGCTGATATTTCTCTGTACAGCCTATGGTCCCATTCACTCGAGAATATCCCAATGGAGCTCCTAGAAGAAACGTGTTTCTGACTCGCTGAATCTAAACATAGATTCCACTCTCTTAGGTGAACGAACGCACAGCAGAGCAGTTTCTAGGAAACGTTTCTCCTGAGTTTTAGAAGAAGTTTACTGCTGTTTAGTACGTATACTGGCATTGGGCTGGAAAAACCGGTTTTGGGATTCTGCACAGAAACGGTTTGGAAACCGCTGAATCCACACGTGAGTTTAACTCCGTCAGTTGAATGAACACATTGACAACCATTCAGTTAGATAGCTCCGTTTTGGTTTTTGAAGCAGATATTTCTCTGTACAGGGTATGGTCCCATTCACTCGGGAATATCCCAACACAGCTCCTAGAAGAAACTGGATTCTGACTCGCTGAATCTCAACATAGATTCAACTCTCTTAGGTGAACGAACGCACAGCAGATCAGTTTCAAGGAAACGTTTCTCCTGAGTTTTAGACGAAGTTTACTGCTGTTTCGTACGTATGCCGGCATTGGCTGGAAATGCCGGATTTTGGCTTCTGCACAGAAAGGGTTTGCAATCCGCTGAATCCACACGTGAGTTTCATTCCGTCAGTTGAATGCACACATTGACAAATATTCAGTTAGATAGCTCCGTTTTGGTTTTAGAGGTAGATATTTCTCTGTACTGCCTATTGTCCCATTCACTCGGGAATATCCCAACGCACCTCCTAGAAGAAACCTGTTTCTGACTCGCTGAATCTGAACATAGATTCAACTCTCTTAGGTGAACGAACGCACAGAGAGCAGTTTCAAGGAAAGGTTTCTCCTGAGTTTTAGGCCAAGTTTACTGTTGTTTTGTACGTATGCCGGCATTGGACTGGAAATACCGCTTTTGAGATTCTGCACAGAAAGGGTTTGCAAACGGCTGTATCCACACGTGGGTTTAACTCTGTCAGTTGAATGGGCACATTGACAACCATTCAGTTAGATAGCTCCGTTTCGTCTTTAGAAGCAGATAGTTCTCTGTACAGCCTATGGTGGCATTCACTCGGGAATATCCCAACACAGCTCCTAGAAGAAACGTGTTTCTGACTCGCTGAATCTCAACATAGACTGAACTCTCTTAGGTGAACAAACGCACAGAAGAGCAGTTTCAATAAAACGTTTCTCCTGAGTTTTAGACGAAGCTTACTGCTGTTTCGTACCTATGCCGGCATTGGGCTTGAAATACCGGTTTTGCGATTCTGCACAGAAAGGGTTTGCAAACAGCTGAATCCACACGTGAGTCTAACACTGTCATTTGAATGCACCCATGGACAAACATTCAGTTAGATAGCTCCGTTTTGGTTATAGAAGTAGATATTTCTCTGTACAGCCTATGGTCCCATTCACTCGTGAGTTTCCCAACGCAGCTCCTAGAAGAAACGTGTTTATGACTCGCTGATTCCCAACATAGTTTCAACTCTCTCAGGTGAACGAACGCACAGCAGAGCAGTTTCAAGGAAACGTTTCTCCTGAGTTTTAGACGAAGTTTACTGCTGTTTCGTGCGTATGCCGGTATTGGGCTGGAAATGCCGGTTTTGGTATACTGCAAAGAAAGGGTTTGTAAAACGCTGAATCCACACGTGAGTTTAACTTCTGTCAGTTGAATGCACACATTGACAACCATTCAGTTAGATAGCTCCGTTTTGGTTTTAGAAGCAGATATTTCTCTGTACAGCCTATGGTCCCATTCCCTCGGGAATATCCCAACGCAGCTCCTAGAAGAAACGTGTTTATGACTCGCTGAATCCCAACATAGATTCAACTCTCTTAGTTGAACGAACGCACAGCAGAGCAGTTTAAAGGAAACGTTTCTCCTGAGTTTTAGACAAAGTTTCCTGCTGTTTAGGACGTATAACCGCATTGGGCTGGGAATACCGGTTTTGGGATTCTGCACAGAAAGGACTTGCAAACCGCTGAATACACACGTGAATTTAACTCTGTCAGTTGAATGGACACGTTGACAACCATTCAGTTAGATAGCTCCGTTTTGGTTTTAGACGCAGATATTTCTCTGAACAGCCTATGGTCCCATTCACTCAGGAATATCACAACGCAGCTCCTAGAAGAAACGTGTTTCTGACTCGCTGAATCTCAAAATAGATTCAACTCTCTTAGGTGAACGAACGCACAGCAGAGCAGTTTCAAGGAAACGTTTCTCCTGAGATTTAGACGAAGTTTCCTGCTGTTTCGTACCTATGCCGGCATTGGGCGGGAAATACCGGTTTTGGGATTCTGCACAGAAAGGTTTTGCAAACCGCTGAATCCTCACTTGACTTTAACTCTGTGAGTTGAATTCACACATAGACAACCATTCAGTTAGATAGCTCCGTTTTGGTTTTAGAAGCAGATATTTCTCTGTACCGCCTATGGTCCCATTCACTCGGTAATATCCCAACGCAGCTCCCAGGAGAAACGTGTTTCTGACTCGCTGAATCTCAACCTAGATTCAACTCTCTTAGGGGAACGAACGCACAGCAGAGCAGTTTCAAGGAAACGTTTCTCCTGAGTTTTAGACGAAGCTTACTGCTGTTTCGTACCTATGCCGGCATTGGGCTTGAAATACCGGTTTTGCGATTCTGCACAGAAAGGGTTTGCAAACAGCTGAATCCACACGTGAGTCTAACACTGTCATTTGAATGCACCCATGGACAAACATTCAGTTAGATAGCTCCGTTTTGGTTTTAGAAGTAGATATTTCTCTGTACAGCCTATGGTCTCATTCCCTCGGGAATATCCCAATGCAGCTCTTAGAAGAAACGTGTTTCTGACTCGCCAAATCTCCACATAGATTCAACTCTCTTAGGTGAACGAACGCACAGCAGAGCAGTTTCAAGGAAACGTTTCTCCTGAGTTTTAGACGAAGTTTACTGCTGTTTCGTACGTATGCCGGTATTGGGCTGAAAATGCCGGTTTTGGGATACTGCAAAGAAAGGGTTTGCAAAACGCTGAATACACACGTGAGTTTAACTCTGTCAGTTGAATGCACACATTGACAACCATTCAGTTAGATAGCTCCGTTTTGGTTTTAGAAGCAGATATTTCTCTGTACAGCCTATGGTCCCATTCACTCGTGAATATCCCAACGCAGCTCCTAGAAGAAACGTGTTTATGACTCGCTGATTCCCAACATAGTTTCAACTCTCTCAGGTGAACGAACGCACAGCAGAGCAGTTTCAAGGAAACGTTTCTCCTGAGTTTTAGACGAAGTTTACTGCTGTTTCGTGCGTATGCCGGCATTGGGCTGGAAATACCGGTTTTGGCATTCTGCACAGAAAGGTTTTGCAAACCGCTGAATCCTCACTTGACTTTAACTCTGTGAGTTGAATGCACACATAGACAACCATTCAATTAGATAGCTCCGTTTTGGTTTTAGAAGCAGATATTTCTCTGTACCGCCTATGGTCCCATTCACTCGGTAATATCCCAACGCAGCTCCCAGGAGAAACGTGTTTCTGACTCGCTGAATCTCAACCTAGATTCAACTCTCTTAGGGGAACGAACGCACAGCAGAGCAGTTTCAAGGAAACGTTTCTCCTGAGTTTTAGACGAAGCTTACTGCTGTTTCGTACCTATGCCGGCATTGGGCTTGAAATATCGGTTTTGCGATTCTGCACAGAAAGGGTTTGCAAACAGCTGAATCCACACGTGAGTCTAACACTGTCATTTGAATGCAACCATGGACAAACATTCAGTTAGATAGCTCCGTTTTGGTTTTAGAAGTAGATATTTCTCTGTACAGCCTATGGTCTCATTCCCTCGGGAATATCCCAATGCAGCTCTTTGAAGAAACGTGTTTCTGACTCGCCAAATCTCTACATAGATTCAACTCTCTTAGGTGAACGAACGCACAGCAGAGCAGTTTCAAGGAAACGTTTCTCCTGAGTTTTAGACGAAGTTTACTGCTGTTTCGTACGTATGCCGGTATTGGGCTGAAAATGCCGGTTTTGGGATACTGCAAAGAAAGGGTTTGCAAAACGCTGAATACACACGTGAGTTTAACTCTGTCAGTTGAATGCACACATTGACAACCATTCAGTTAGATAGCTCCGTTTTGGTTTTAGAAGCAGATATTTCTCTGTACAGCCTATGGTCCCATTCACTCGTGAATATCCCAACGCAGCTCCTAGAAGAAACGTGTTTATGACTCGCTGATTCCCAACATAGTTTCAACTCTCTCAGGTGAACGAACGCACAGCAGAGCAGTTTCAAGGAAACGTTTCTCCTGAGTTTTAGACGAAGTTTACTGCTGTTTCGTGCGTATGCCGGTATTGGGCTGGAAATGCCGGTTTTGGTATACTGCAAACAAAGGGTTTGCAAAACCCTGATTCCACACGTGAGTTTAACTTCTGTCAGTTGAATGCACACATTGACAACCATTCAGTTAGATAGCTCCGTTTTGGTTTTAGAAGCAGATATTTCTCTGTACAGCCTATGGTCCCATTCCCTCGGGAATATCCCAACGCAGCTCCTAGAAGAAACGTGTTTATGACTCGCTAAATCCCAACATAGATTCAACTCTCTTAGTTGAACGAACGCACAGCAGAGCAGTTTAAAGGAAACGTTTCTCCTGAGTTTTAGACGAAGTTTCCTGCTCTTTAGTACGTATGCCGGTATTGGGCTGGAAATACCGGTTTTGGGATTCTGCAGAGAAAGGGTTTGCAAACCGCTGAATCCACACGTGAGTTTAACTCTGTCAGTTGAATGCACACGTTGACAACCATTCAGTTAGATAGCTCCGTTTTGGTTTTAGAAGCAGATATTTCTCTGTACAGCCTATGGTCCCATTCACTCGTGAATATCCCAACGCAGCTCCTAGAAGAAACGTGTTTCTGACTCGCTGAATCCCAACATAGATTCAACTCTCTTAGCTGAACGAACGCACAGCAGAGCAGTTTCAAGGAAACGTTTCTCCTGAGTTTTAGACGAAGTTTACTGCTGTTTCGTACGTGTGCCGGTATTGGGCTGGAAATACCGGTTTTGGGATTCTGCAGAGAAAGGGTTTGCAAACCGCTGAATCCACACGTGAGTTTAACTCTGTCAGTTGAATTCACACATTGACAACCATTCAGTTAGATAGCTCCGTTTTGGTTTTAGGAGCAGATATTTCTCTGTACAGCCTATCATCCAATTCACTCGGGAATATCCCAATGCAGCTCCTAGAAGAAACGTGTTTCAGACTCGCTGAATCTCAAAATAGATTCAACTCTCTTAGCTGAAGGAACGCACAGCAGAGCAGTTTTAAGGAAACGTTTCTCCTGAGTTTTAGATGAAGTTTCCTGCTGTTTAGTACGTATTCCCGCATTGGGCTGGAAATACCGGTTTTGGGATTCTGCACAGAAAGGGTTTGCAAACCGCTGAATCCACACGTGAGTTTAACTCTGTCAGTTGAATGCACATGTTGACAACCATTCAGTTAGAGAGCTCCGTTTTGGTTTTAGAAGCAGATATTTCTCTGTACAGCCTGTGGTCCCATTCACTCGGGAATATCCCAACGCAGCTCCTAGAAGAAACGTGTTTCTGACTCGCTGAATCTCAACATAGATTCAACTCTCTTAGGTGAACGACCGCACAGCAGAGCAGTTTCAAGGAAACGTTTCTCCTGAGTTTTAGACGAAGTTTCCTGCTGTTTAGTACGTATGCCGGCATTGGGCTGGAAATACCGGTTTTGGCATTCTGCACAGAAAGGGTTTGCAAACCGCTGAATGCACACGTGAGTTTACCTCTCTGAGTTCAATGCACACATTGACAACCACTCAGTTAGATAGCTCCGTTTTGGTTTCAGAAGCAGATATTTCTCTGTACAGCCTATTGTCCCATTCACTCGTGAATATCCCAACGCAGCTCCTAGAAGAAACGTGTTTATGACTCGCTGAATCCCAACATAGATTCAACTCTCTTAGGTGAACGAAGGCACAGCAGAGCAGTTTCAAGGAAACGTTTCTCCTGAGTTTTAGACGAAGTTTACTGCTGTTTCGTACGTATGCCGGTATTGGGCTGAAAATGCCGGTTTGGGGATACTGCAAAGAAGGGGTTTGCAAAACGCTGAATCCACACGTGAGTTTAACTTCTGTCAGTTGAATGCACACATTGACAACCATTCAGTTAGATAGCTCCGTTTTGGTTTTAGAAGCAGATATTTCTCTGTACAGCCTATGGTCCCATTCATTCGTGAATATCCCAACGCAGCTCCTAGAAGAAACGTGTTTATGACTCGCTGAATCCCAACATAGATTCAACTCTCTTAGGTGAACGAACGCACAGCAGAGCAGTTTCAAGGAAACGTTTCTCCTGAGTTTTAGACGAAGTTTACTGCTGTTTCGTACGTATGCCGGTATTGGGCTGGAAATACCGGTTATGGGATTCTGCAGAGAAAGGGTTTGCAAACCGCTGAATCCACACGTGAGTTTAACTCTGTCAGTTGAATTCACACATTGACAACCATTCAGTTAGATAGCTCCGTTTTGGTTTTAGGAGCAGATATTTCTCTGTACAGCCTATGGTCCCATTCACTCGTGAATATCTCAACGCAGCTCCTAGAAGAAACGTGTTTATGACTCGCTGATTCCCAACATAGTTTCAACTCTCTCAGGTGAACGAACGCACAGCAGAGCAGTTTCAAGGAAACGTTTCTCCTGAGTTTTAGACGAAGTTTACTGCTGTTTCGTGCGTATGCCGGTATTGGGCTGGAAATGCCGGTTTTGGTATACTGCAAACAAAGGGTTTGCAAAACGCTGAATCCACACGTGAGTTTACCTTCTGTCAGTTGAATGCACACATTGACAACCATTCAGTTAGATAGCTCCGTTTTGGTTTTAGAAGCAGATATTTCTCTGTACAGCCTATGGTCCCATTCCCTCGGGAATATCCCAACGCAGCTCCTAGAAGAAACGTGTTTATGACTCGCTAAATCCCAACATAGATTCAACTCTCTTAGTTGAACGAACGCACAGCAGAGCAGTTTAAAGGAAACGTTTCTCCTGAGTTTTAGACAAAGTTTCCTGCTGTTTAGAACGTATTCCCGCATTGGGCTGGGAATACCGGTTTTGGGATTCTGCACAGAAAGGACTTGCAAACCGCTGAATCACACGTGAGTTTAACTCTGTCAGTTGAATGCACACGTTGACAACCGTTCAGTTAGATAGCTCCGTTTTGGTTTTAGAAGCAGATATTTCTCTGAACAGCCTATGGTCCCATTCACTCAGGAATATCACAACGCAGCTCCTAGAAGAAACGTGTTTCTGACTCGCTGAATCTCAACATAGATTCAACTCTCTTAGGTGAACGAACGCACAGCAGAGCAGTTTCAAGGAAACGTTTCTCCTGA
This sequence comes from Aotus nancymaae, assembly GCF_030222135.1. Classification (NCBI taxonomy): domain Eukaryota; kingdom Metazoa; phylum Chordata; class Mammalia; order Primates; family Aotidae; genus Aotus; species Aotus nancymaae. The sequence goes on from NW_026988584.1 coordinate 291,138, forward strand.
GATTTAGACGAAGTTTCCTGCTGTTTAGTACGTATGCCGGCATTGGGCTGGAAATACCGGTTTTCGGATTCTGCACAGAAAGGGTTTGCAAACCGTTGAATCCTCACTTGACTTTATCTCTGTGAATTGAATGCACACTTTGACAACCATTCAGTTAGATAGCTCCGTTTTGGTTTTAGAAGCAGATATTTCTCTGTACAGCCTATGGTCCCATTCACTCGGGAATATCCCAACTCAGCTCCCAGAATAAACGTGTTTCTGACTCGCTGAATCTCAACATAGATTCAACTCTCTTAGGTGAACGAACGCACAGCCGAGCAGTTTCAAGGAAAGGTTTCCGTGAGTTTTAGACGAAGTTTACTGCTGTTTCGTACCTATGCCGGCATTGGGTGGGAAATACCGGTTTTGGGATTCTGCACAGAAAGGGTTTGCAAACCGCTGAATCCACACGTGAGTCTAACACTGTTAGTTGAATGCACCCATGGAAAAACATTCAGTTAGATAGCTCCGTTTTGGTTTTAGAAGTAGATATTTCTCTGTACAGCCTATGGTCTCATTCCCTCGGGAATATCCCAACGCAGTTCTTAGAATAAACGTGTTTCTGAATCGCTGAATCTCCACATAGATTCAACTCTCTTCGGTGAACGAACGCACAGCAGAGCAGTTTCAATGAAACATTTCTCCTGAGTTTTAGGCAAAGTTTACTGCTGCTTCGTACGTATGTCGGCATTGGGCTGGAAATGCCGGTTTTGGGATTCTGCACAGAAAGGGTTTGCAAACCGCTGAATGCACACGTGAGTTTACCTCTCTGAGTTCAATGCACACATTGACAACCACTCAGTTAGATAGCTCCGTTTTGGTTTCAGAAGCAGATATTTCTCTGTACAGCCTATTGTCCCATTCACTCGTGAATATCCCAACGCAGCTCCTAGAAGAAACGTGTTTATGACTCGTTGAATCCCAACATAGATTCAACTCTCTTAGGTGAACGAAGGCACAGCAGAGCAGTTTCAAGGAAACGTTTCTCCTGAGTTTTAGACGAAGTTTACTGCTGTTTCGTACGTATGCCGGTATTGGGCTGAAAATGCCGGTTTGGGGATACTGCAAAGAAGGGGTTTGCAAAACGCTGAATCCACACGTGAGTTTAACTTCTGTCAGTTGAATGCACACATTGACAACCATTCAGTTAGATAGCTCCGTTTTGGTTTTAGAAGCAGATATTTCTCTGTACAGCCTATGGTCCCATTCATTCGTGAATATCCCAACGCAGCTCCTAGAAGAAACGTGTTTATGACTCGCTGAATCCCAACATAGATTCAACTCTCTTAGGTGAACGAACGCACAGCAGAGCAGTTTCAAGGAAACTTTTCTCCTGAGTTTTAGACGAAGTTTACTGCTGTTTCGTACGTATGCCGGTATTGGGCTGGAAATACCGGTTATGGGATTCTGCAGAGAAAGGGTTTGCAAACCGCTGAATCCACACGTGAGTTTAACTCTGTCAGTTGAATTCACACATTGACAACCATTCAGTTAGATAGCTCCGTTTTGGTTTTAGGAGCAGATATTTCTCTGTACAGCCTATCGTCCCATTCACTCGGGAATATCCCAACGCAGCTCCTAGAAGAAACGTGTTTCAGACTCGCTGAATCTCAACATAGATTCAAGTCTCTTAGGTGAACGAACGCACAGCAAAGCAGTTTCAAGGAAACGTTTCTCCTGAGTTTTATACGTTTACTGCTGTTTCATACGTATTCCGGCATTGGGCTGGAAATGGCGGTTTAGGGATTCTGCACAGAAAGGGTTTGCAAACCGCTGAATCCACACGTGAGTTTAACTCCGTCAGATGAATTCGAACATTGACAACCATTCAGTAAGATAGCTCCTTTTTCCTTTTAGAAACAGACATTTCTCTGTACAGCCTATTGTCCCATTCACTTGGGAAGATCCCTACGCAGCTCCTAGAAGAAACGTGTTTCTGACTCGCTGAATCTCAACATAGATTCAACTCTCTTAGGTGAACGAACGCACAGCAGAGCAGATTCAAGGAAACGTTTCTCCTGAGTTTTAGACGAAGTTTACTGCTGTTTCGTATGTATGCCGGCATTCGGCTGGAAATGCTGGTTTTGTGATTCTGCACAGAAAGGGTTTGCAAACCGCTGAATCCACACGTGAGTTTAAGTCTGTCAGTTGAATGCACCCATTGACAACCATTCAGTTAGATAGCTCCGTTTTGGTTTTAGAAGCAGATATTTCTATGTAGAGCCTATGGTCCCATTCACTCGGGAATATCCCAACGCAGTTCCTAGAAGAAACGTGTTTCTGACTCGCTGAATCTCAACAAAGATTCAACTCTCTTAGGTGAACGAACGCACAGCAGAGCAGTTTCAAGGAAACGTTTCTCCTGAGTTTCAGACGAAGTTAACTGCTGTTTAGTACGATTGCCGGCATTGGGCTGGAAATTCCGGTTTTGGGATTTTGCACAGAAAAGGTTCAGAAACCGCTGAATCCACGCGGGAATTTAACTCTGTCAGTTGAATGCACACATTGACAACCATTCAGTTAGAGAACTCCGTTTTGGTTTTACAAGCAGATATTTCTCTGTACAGCCTATGGTCCCATTCACTCGGGAATATCCCAACGTAGCTCCTAGAAGAAACGTGTTACTGACTCTCTGAATCTCAACATAGATTCAACTCTCTTACGTGAACTAACGCACAGCAGAGCAGTTTCAAGGAAACGTTTCTCCTGAATTTTAGACCAAGTCATACTGCTGTTTCGTACGTATGCCGGCATTGGGCTGGAAATGCCCGTTTTGGGATTCTGCACAGAAAGGTTTTGCAAACCGCTGAATCCACACGTGAGTTTAACTCTGTCAGTTGAGTGCGCACATTGACAACCATTCAGTTAGATAGCTCCGTTTTGCTTTTAGAAGCAGATATTTCTCTGTACAGTCTATGGTCCGATTCACTCGGGAATATCCCCACGCAGCTCCTAGAAGAAACGTGTTTCTGACTCGCTGAATCTAAACATAGATTCAACTCTCTTAGGTGAACGAACGCACAGCAGAGCAGTTTCAAGCAAACGTTTCTCCTGAGTTTTAGACAAAGTTTCCTGGTGTTTAGTACGTATTCCGGCATTGGGCTGGAAATACCGGTTTTGGGATTCTGCACAGAAAGTGTTTGCAAACTGATGAATCCACACGTGAGTTTAACTCTGTAAGTTGAATGCAGACATTGACAACCATTCAGTTAGATAGCTCCGTTTTGGTTTTAGAAGCAAATATTTCTCTATATAGCCTATGGTCCCATTCCCTCGGCAATATCCCAACGCAGCTCCTAGAATAAAACGTGTTTCTGACTCGCTGAATCTCAACATAGATTCAACTCTCTTAGGTGAACGAAGCCACAGCAGGACAGTTTCAAGGAAACGTTTCTCCTGAGTTTTAGCGAAGTTTACTGCGGTTTAGTACGTATGCCAGCATTGGGCTGGAAATACCGGTTTTGGGATTTCCGCACAGAAAGGATTTGCACACCGCTGAATCCACACGTGAGTTTAACTCTGTCAGTTGAATGCACCCATTGACAACGATTCAGTTAGATAGTTCCTTTTTGGTTTTAGAAGCAGATATTTCTCTGTACAGACTATGGTGCCATTCACTCGGGAATATCCCAACGCAGCTCCTAGAAGAAACGTGTTTCTGACTCGCTGAATATCAACATAGATTCAACTCTCTTAGGTGAACGAACGCACAGCAGAGCAGTTGCAAGGAAACGTTTCTCCTGAGTTTTAGACGAAGTTTACTGCTGTTTAGTACGTAGGCCGGCATTGGGCTGGAAATACCGGTTTTCGGATTCTGCACAGAAAGGGTTTGCAAGCCACTGAATCCACACGTCAATTTAGCTCTGTCAGTTGAATGCACACATTGACAAACATTCGGATAGATAGCTCCGTTTTGGTTTTAGAAGCAGATATTTCTCTGTACAGTCTATGGTCCCATTCAGTCGGGCATATCCCAGCGCAGCTCCTAGAAGAAACGTGTTTCTGACTCGCTGAATCTCAACATAGATTCAACTCTCTTAGGTGAACGAACGCACAGCAGAGCAGTTTCAAGGAAACGTTTCTTCTGAGTTTTAGAGGAAGTTTACTGCAGTTTAGTACGTATGCCAGCATTGGGCTGGAAATACCAGTTTTGGGATTCCGCACATTAAGGGTTTGCACACCGCTGAATCCACACGTGAGTTTAACTCTGTCAGTTGAATGAACACATTGACAACCATTCAGTTAGATAGCTCCGTTTTGGTTTTAGAAGCAGATATTTCTCTGTACAGTCTATGGTCCCATTCACTCGGGAATATCCCAACGCAACTCCTAGAAGAAACGTGTTTCTTACTCACTGAATCTCATCATATATTTAACACTCTTAGGTGAACGAACGAACAGCAGAGCAGTTTCAAGGAAATGTTTCTCCTGAGTTTTAGACGAAGTTTCCTGCTGTTTAGTACGTATGACGGCATTGGGCTGGAAATACCGGTTTTGGGATTCTGCACAGAAACGGTTTGCAAACCGCTGAATCCACACGTCAATTTAACTCTGTCAGTTGAATGCACACATTGACCACCATTCGGTTAGATAGCTCCGTTTTGGTTTAAGAAGCAGATATTTCTCTGTACAGTCTATGGTCCCATTCACTTGGGAATATCCCAGCGCAGCTCCTTGAAGAAACGTGTTTCTGACTCACTGAAATTCAACAAAAACACAACTCTCTTAGGTGAACGAACGCAGAGCAGAGCAGTTTCAAGGAAACGTTTCTCCTGAGTTTTAGACGAAGTCATACTGCTGTTTCGTACTTATGCCGGCATAGGGCTGAAAATGCCGGTTTCGGGATTCTGCACAGAAATGTTTTGCAAACCGCTGAATCCACCCGTGAGTTTAATTCTGTCAGTTGAATGCAAACATTGCCAACCATTCAGTTAGATAGCTCCGTTTTGGTTTTAGAAGCAGATATTTCTCTGTGCAGCCTATGGTCCCATTCACTCGGGAATATCCCAACGCAGCTCTTAGAAGAAACGTGTTTCTGACTCGCTGAATCTAAACATAGATTCAACTCTCTTAGGTGAACGAACGCACAGCAGAGCAGTTTCAAGGAAACGTTTCTCCTGAGATTTAGACGAAGTTTACTGCCCTTTCTTACGTATGCCGGTATTGGGCTGGAATTGCCGGCTTTTGGATTCTGCACAGAAAGGGTTTGAAAACAGCTGAATCCACACGTGAGTCTAACACTGTCATTTGAATGCACCCATGGACAAACATTCAGTTAGATAGCTCCGTTTTGGTTTTAGAAGTAGATATTTCTCTGTACAGCCTATGGTCTCATTCCCTCGGGAATATCCCAATGCAGCTCTTAGAAGAAACGTGTTTCTGAATCGCCGAATCTCCACATAGATTAAACTCTCTTCGGTGAACGAACGCACAGCAGAGCAGTTTCAATGAAACATTTCTCCTGAGTTTTAGACAAAGTTTACTGCTGCTTCGTACGTATGTCGGCATTGGGCTGGAAATGCCGGTTTTGGGATTCTGCACAGAAAGGGTTTGCAAACCGCTGAATCCACACGTGAGTTTAACTCTGACAGTTAAATGCACACATTGACAACCATTCAGTTAGATAGCTCCGTTTTGGTTTTAGAAGCAGATATTTCTCTGTACAGCCTATTGTCCCATTCACTCGTGAATATCCCAACGCAGCTCCTAGAAGAAACGTGTTTATGACTCGCTGAATCCCAACATAGATTCAACTCTCTTAGGTGAACGAAGGCACAGCAGAGCAGTTTCAAGGAAACGTTTCTCCTGAGTTTTAGACGAAGTTTACTGCTGTTTCGTACGTATGCCGGTATTGGGCTGAAAATGCCGGTTTGGGGATACTGCAAAGAAGGGGTTTGCAAAACGCTGAATCCACACGTGAGTTTAACTTCTGTCAGTTGAATGCACACATTGACAACCATTCAGTTAGATAGCTCCGTTTTGGTTTTAGAAGCAGATATTTCTCTGTACAGCCTATGGTCCCATTCACTCGTGAATATCCCAACGCAGCTCCTAGAAGAAACGTGTTTATGACTCGCTGAATCCCAACATAGATTCAACTCTCTTAGGTGAACGAACGCACAGCAGAGCAGTTTCAAGGAAACGTTTCTCCTGAGTTTTAGACGAAGTTTACTGCTGTTTCGTACGTATGCCGGTATTGGGCTGGAAATACCGGTTTTGGGATTCTGCAGAGAAAGGGTTTGCAAACCGCTGAATCCACACGTGAGTTAACTCTGTCACTTGAATTCACACATAGACAACCATTCAGTTAGAGAGCTCCGTTTTGTTTTTAGGAGCAGATATTTCTCTGTACAGCCTATCGTCCCATTCACTCGGGAATATTCCAACGCAGCTCCTAGAAGAAACGTGTTTCAGACTCGCTGAATCTCAAAATAGATTCAACTCTCTTGGATGAACGAACGCACAGCAGAGCAGTTGCAAGGAAACGTTTCTCCTGAGTTTTAGACGAAGTTTACTGCTGTTTAGTACGTATGCCGGCATTGGGCTGGAAATACCGGTTTTCGGATTCTGCACAGAAAGGGTTTGCAAGCCACTGAATCCACACGTCAATTTAACTCTGTCAGTTGAATGCACACATTGACAAACATTCGGTTAGATAGCTCCGTTTTGGTTTTAGAAGCAGATATTTCTCTGTACAGTCTATGGTCCCATTCAGTCGGGAATATCCCAGCGCAGCTCCTAGAAGAAACGTGTTTCTGACTCGCTGAATCTCAACATAGATTCAACTCTCTTAGGTGAACGAACGCACAGCAGAGCAGTTTCAAGGAAACGTTTCTCCTGAGTTTTAGAGGAAGTTTACTGCGGTTTAGTACGTATGCCAGCATTGGGCTGGAAATACCAGTTTTGGGATTCCGCACATTAAGGGTTTGCACACCGCTGAATCCACACGTGAGTTTAACTCTGTCAGTTGAATGAACACATTGACAACCATTCAGTTAGATAGCTCCGTTTTGGTTTAAGAAGCAGATATTTCTCTGTACAGCCTATGGTCCCATTCACTCGGGAATATCCCAACGCAACTCCTAGAAGAAACGTGTTTCTTACTCACTGAATCTCAACATATATTTAACACTCTTAGGTGAACGAACGCACAGCAGAGCAGTTTCAAGGAAATGTTTCTCCTGAGTTTTAGACGAAGTTTCCTGCTGTTTAGTACGTATGACGGCATTGGGCTGGAAATACCGGTTTTGGGATTCTGCACAGAAACGGTTTGCAAACCGCTGGATCCACACGTCAATTTAACTCTGTCAGTTGAATGCACACATTGACCACCATTCGGTTAGATAGCTCCGTTTTGGTTTAAGAAGCAGATATTTCTCTGTACAGTCTATGGTCCCATTCACTCGGGAATATCCCAGCGCAGCTCCTTGAAGAAACGTGTTTCTGACTCACTGAAATTCAACAAAAATACAACTCTCTTAGGTGAACGAACGCAGAGCAGAGCAGTTTCAAGGAAACGTTTCTCCTGAGTTTTAGACGAAGTCATACTGCTGTTTCGTACTTGTGCCGGCATAGGGCTGAAAATGCCGGTTTCGGGATTCTGCACAGAAATGTTTTGCAAACCGCTGAATACACCCGTGAGTTTAACTCTGTCAGTTGAATGCAAACATTGACAACCATTCAGTTAGATAGCTCCGTTTTGGTTTTAGAAGCATATATTTCTCTGTACAGCCTATTGTCCCATTCACTCGTGAATATCCCAACGCAGCTCCTAGAAGAAACGTGTTTATGACTCGCTGAATCCCAACATAGATTCAACTCTCTTAGGTGAACGAAGGCACAGCAGAGCAGTTTCAAGGAAACGTTTCTCCTGAGTTTTAGACGAAGTTTACTGCTGTTTCGTACGTATGCCGGTATTGGGCTGAAAATGCCGGTTTTGGGATACTGCAAAGAAAGGGTTTGCAAAACGCTGAATCCACACGTGAGTTTAACTTCTGTCAGTTGAATGCACACATTGACAACCATTCAGTTAGATAGCTCCGTTTTGGTTTTAGAAGCAGATATTTCTCTGTACAGCCTATGGTCCCATTCACTCGTGAATATCCCAACGCAGCTCCTAGAAGAAACGTGTTTATGACTCGCTGAATCCCAACATAGATTCAACTCTCTTAGGTGAACGAACGCACAGCAGAGCAGTTTCAAGGAAACGTTTCTCCTGAGTTTTAGACGAAGTTTACTGCTGTTTCGTACGTATGCCGGTATTGGGCTGGAAATACCGGTTTTGGGATTCTGCACAGAAAGGGTTTGCAAACCGCTGAATCCACACGTGAGTTTAACTCTGTCACTTGAATTCACACATAGACAACCATTCAGTTAGATAGCTCCGTTTTGGTTTTAGGAGCAGATATTTCTCTGTACAGCCTATCGTCCCATTCACTCGGGAATATCCCAACGCAGCTCCTAGAAGAAACGTGTTTCTGACTCGCTGAATCTCAACATAGATTCAACTCTCTTACGTGAACAAACGCACAGCAGAGCAGTTTCAATCAAACGTTTCTCCTGAGTTTTAGACAAAGTTTCCTGCTGTTTAGTACGTATTCCGGCATTGGGTTGGAAATACCGGTTTTGGGATTCTGCACAGAAAGGGTTTGCAAACTGCTGAATCCACACGTGAGTTTAACTCTGTCAGTTGAATGCAGACATTGACAACCATTCAGTTAGATAGCTCCGTTTTGGTTTTAGAAGCAGATATTTCTCTGTACAGCCTATGGTCCCATTCACTCGGGAATATCCCAACGCAACTCCTAGAAGAAACGTGTTTCTTACTCACTGAATCTCAACATATATTTAACACTCTTAGGTGAACGAACGCACGGCAGAGCAGTTTCAAGGAAATGTTTCTCCTGAGTTTTAGACGAAGTTTCCTGCTGTTTAGTACGTATGACGGCATTGGGCTGGAAATACCGGTTTTGGGATTCTGCACAGAAAGGGTTTGCAAACCGCTGAATCCACACGTCAATTTAACTCTGTCAGTTGAATGCACACAATGACCACCATTCGGTTAGATAGCTCCGTTTTGGTTTAAGAAGCAGATATTTCTCTGTACAGTCTATGGTCCCATTCACTCGGGAATATCCCAGCGCAGCTCCTTGAAGAAACGTGTTTCTGACTCACTGAAATTCAACAAAAATACAACTCTCTTAGGTGAACGAACGCAGAGCAGAGCAGTTTCAAGGAAACGTTTCTCCTGAGTTTTAGACGAAGTCATACTGCTGTTTCGTACTTGTGCCGGCATAGGGCTGAAAATGCCGGTTTCGGGATTCTGCACAGAAATGTTTTGCAAACCGCTGAATCCACCCGTGAGTTTAACTCTGTCAGTTGAATGCAAACGTTGACAACCATTCAGTTAGATAGCTCCGTTTTGGTTTTAGAAGCATATATTTCTCTGTACAGCCTATTGTCCCATTCACTCGTGAATAGCCCAACGCAGCTCCTAGAAGAAACGTGTTTATGACTCGCTGAATCCCAACATAGATTCAACTCTCTTAGGTGAACGAAGGCACAGCAGAGCAGTTTCAAGGAAACGTTTCTCCTGAGTTTTAGACGAAGTTTACTGCTGTTTCGTACGTATGCCGGTATTGGGCTGAAAATGCCGGTTTTGGGATACTGCAAAGAAAGGGTTTGCAAAACGCTGAATCCACACGTGAGTTTAACTTCTGTCAGTTGAATGCACACATTGACAACCATTCAGTTAGATAGCTCCGTTTTGGTATTAGAAGCAGATATTTCTCTGTACAGCCTATGGTCCCATTCACTCGGGAATATCCCAACGCAGCTCCTAGAAGAAACGTGTTTCTGACTCGCTGAATCTCAACATAGATTCAACTCTCTTACGTGAACAAACGCACAGCAGAGCAGTTTCAATCAAACGTTTCTCCTGAGTTTTAGACAAAGTTTCCTGCTGTTTAGTACGTATTCCGGCATTGGGTTGGAAATACCGGTTTTGGGATTCTGCACAGAAATGGTTTGCAAACTGCTGAATCCACACGTGAGTTTAACTCTGTCAGTTGAATGCAGACATTGACAACCATTCAGTTAGATAGCTCCGTTTTGGTTTTAGAAGCAGATATTTCTCTATAAAGCCTATGGTCCCATTCCCTCGGCAATATCCCAACGCAGCTCCTAGAATAAAACGTGTTTCTGACTCGCTGAATATCAACATAGATTCAACTCTCTTAGGTGAACGAACGCACAGCAGAGCAGTTGCAAGGAAACGTTTCTCCTGAGTTTTAGACGAAGTTTACTGCTGTTTAGTACGTAGGCCGGCATTGGGCTGGAAATACCGGTTTTCGGATTCTGCACAGAAAGGGTTTGCAAGCCACTGAATCCACACGTCAATTTAGCTCTGTCAGTTGAATGTACACATTGACAAACATTCGGATAGATAGCTCCGTTTTGGTTTTAGAAGCAGATATTTCTCTGTACAGTCTATGGTCCCATTCAGTCGGGCATATCCCAGCGCAGCTCCTAGAAGAAACGTGTTTCTGACTCGCTGAATCTCAACATAGATTCAACTCTCTTAGGTGAACGAACGCACAGCAGAGCAGTTTCAAGGAAACGTTTCTTCTGAGTTTTAGAGGAAGTTTACTGCGGTTTAGTACGTATGCCAGCATTGGGCTGGAAATACCAGTTTTGGGATTCCGCACATTAAGGGTTTGCACACCGCTGAATCCACACGTGAGTTTAACTCTGTCAGTTGAATGAACACATTGACAACCATTCAGTTAGATAGCTCCGTTTTGGTTTTAGAAGCAGATATTTCTCTGTACAGTCTATGGTCCCATTCACTCGGGAATATCCCAACGCAACTCCTAGAAGAAACGTGTTTCTTACTCACTGAATCTCATCATATATTTAACACTCTTAGGTGAACGAACGAACAGCAGAGCAGTTTCAAGGAAATGTTTCTCCTGAGTTTTAGACGAAGTTTCCTGCTGTTTAGTACGTATGACGGCATTGGGCTGGAAATACCGGTTTTGGGATTCTGCACAGAAACGGTTTGCAAACCGCTGAATCCACACGTCAATTTAACTCTGTCAGTTGAATGCACACATTGACCACCATTCGGTTAGATAGCTCCGTTTTGGTTTAAGAAGCAGATATTTCTCTGTACAGTCTGTGGTCCCATTCACTCGGGAATATCCCAGCGCAGCTCCTTGAAGAAACGTGTTTCTGACTCACTGAAATTCAACAAAAATACAACTCTCTTAGGTGAACGAACGCAGAGCAGAGCAGTTTCAAGGAAACGTTTCTCCGGAGATTTAGACGAAGTTTACTGCCCTTTCTTACGTATGCCGGTATTGGGCTGGAATTGCCGGCTTTTGGATTCTGCACAGAAAGGGTTTGAAAACAGCTGAATCCACACGTGAGTCTAACACTGTCATTTGAATGCACCCATGGACAAACATTCAGTTAGATAGCTCCGTTTTGGTTTTAGAAGTAGATATTTCTCTGTACAGCCTATGGTCTCATTCCCTCGGGAATATCCCAATGCAGCTCTTAGAAGAAACGTGTTTCTGAATCGCCGAATCTCCACATAGATTAAACTCTCTTCGGTGAACGAACGCACAGCAGAGCAGTTTCAATGAAACATTTCTCCTGAGTTTTAGACAAAGTTTACTGCTGCTTCGTACGTATGTCGGCATTGGGCTGGAAATGCCGGTTTCGGGATTCTGCACAGAAATGTTTTGCAAACCGCTGAATCCACCCGTGAGTTTAACTCTGTCAGTTGAATGCAAACATTGACAACCATTCAGTTAGATAGCTCCGTTTTGGTTTTAGAAGCATATATTTCTCTGTACAGCCTATTGTCCCATTCACTCGTGAATATCCCAACGCAGCTCCTAGAAGAAACGTGTTTATGACTCGCTGAATCCCAACATAGATTCAACTCTCTTAGCTGAACGAAGGCACAGCAGAGCAGTTTCAAGGAAACGTTTCTCCTGAGTTTTAGACGAAGTTTACTGCTGTTTCGTACGTATGCCGGTATTGGGCTGAAAATGCCGGTTTTGGGATACTGCAAAGAAAGGGTTTGCAAAACGCTGAATCCACACGTGAGTTTAACTTCTGTCAGTTGAATGCACACATTGACAACCATTCAGTTAGATAGCTCCGTTTTGGTTTTAGAAGCAGATATTTCTCTGTACAGCCTATGGTCCCATTCACTCGTGAATATCCCAACGCAGCTCCTAGAAGAAACGTGTTTATGACTCGCTGAATCCCAACATAGATTCAACTCTCTTAGGTGAACGAACGCACAGCAGAGCAGTTTCAAGGAAACGTTTCTCCTGAGTTTTAGACGAAGTTTACTGCTGTTTCGTACGTATGCCGGTATTGGGCTGGAAATACCGGTTTTGGGATTCTGCAGAGAAAGGGTTTGCAAACCGCTGAATCCACACGTGAGTTTAACTCTGTCACTTGAATTCACAGATAGACAACCATTCAGTTAGATAGCTCCGTTTTGGTTTTAGGAGCAGATATTTCTCTGTACAGCCTATCGTCCCATTCACTCGGGAATATCCCAATGCAGCTCCTAGAAGAAACGTGTTTCTGACTCGCTGAATCTCAACATAGATTCAACTCTCTTACGTGAACAAACGCACAGCAGAGCAGTTTCAATCAAACGTTTCTCCTGAGTTTTAGACAAAGTTTCCTGCTGTTTAGTACGTATTCCGGCATTGGGTTGGAAATACCGGTTTTGGGATTCTGCACAGAAAGGGTTTGCAAACTGCTGAATCCACACGTGAGTTTAACTCTGTCAGTTGAATGCAGACATTGACAACCATTCAGTTAGATAGCTCCGTTTTGGTTTTAGAAGCAGATATTTCTCTGTACAGCCTAAGGTCCCATTCACTCGGGAATATCCCAACGCAACTCCTAGAAGAAACGTGTTTCTTACTCACTGAATCTCAACATATATTTAACACTCTTAGGTGAACGAACGGACAGCAGAGCAGTTTCAAGGAAATGTTTCTCCTGAGTTTTAGACGAAGTTTCCTGCTGTTTAGTACGTATGACGGCATTGGGCTGGAAATACCGGTTTTGGGATTCTGCACAGAAAGGGTTTGCAAACCGCTGAATCCACACGTCAATTTAACTCTGTCAGTTGAATGCACACATTGACCACCATTCGGTTAGATAGCTCCGTTTTGGTTTAAGAAGCAGATATTTCTCTGTACAGTCTATGGTCCCATTCACTCGTGAATATCCCAACGCAGCTCCTAGAAGAAACGTGTTTATGACTCGCTGAATCCCAACATAGATTCAACTCTCTTAGGAGAACGAAGGCACAGCAGAGCAGTTTCAAGGAAACGTTTCTCCTGAGTTTTAGACGAAGTTTACTGCTGTTTGGTACGTATGCCGGTATTGGGCTGAAAATGCCGGTTTTGGGATACTGCAAAGAAAGGGTTTGCAAAACGCTGAATCCACACGTGAGTTTAAATTCTGTCAGTTGAATGCACACATTGACAACCATTCAGTTAGATAGCTCCGTTTTGGTTTTAGAAGCAGATATTTCTCTGTACAGCCTATGGTCCCATTCACTCGTGAATATCCCAACGCAGCTCCTAGAAGAAACGTGTTTATGACTCGCTGAATCCCAACATAGATTCAACTCTCTTAGGTGAACGAACGCACAGCAGAGCAGTTTCAAGGAAACGTTTCTCCTGAGTTTTAGACGAAGTTTCCTGCTGTTTCGTACGTATGCCGGTATTGGGCCGGAAATACCGATTTTGGGATTCCGCACAGAAAGGGTTTGCAAACCGCTGAATCCACACGTGACTTTAACTCTGTCAGCTGAATGGACACATTGACAACCATTCAGTTAGACAGCTCCGTTTTGGTTTTAGGAGCAGATATTTCTCTGTACTTCCTATCGTCCCATTCACTCGGGAATATCCCAACGCAGCTCTTAGAAGAAACGTGTTTCTGACTCGCTGAATCTCAACATAGATTCAACTCTCTTACGTGAACAAACGCACAGCAGAGCAGTTTCAATCAAACGTTTCTCCTGAGTTTTAGACAAAGATTCCTGCTGTTTAGTACGTATTCCGGCATTGGGCCGGAAATACCGATTTTGGGATTCTGCATAGAAAGGGTTTGCAAACCGCTGAAGGCACACGTGAGTTTACCTCTCTGAGTCCAATGCACACATTGACAACCATTCAGTTAGATAGCTCCGTTTTGGTTTTAGAAGCAGATATTTCTCTGTACAGTCTATGGTCCCATTCACTCGGGAATATCCCAGCGCAGCTCCTTGAAGAAACGTGTTTCTGACTCGCTGAAATTCAACAAAAATACGACTCTCTTAGGTGAACGAACGCAGAGCAGAGCAGTTTCAAGGAAACGTGTCTCCTGAGATTTAGACGAAGTCATACTGCTGTTTCGTACTTATGCCGGCATAGGGCTGAAAATGCCGGTTTCGGGATTCTGCACTGAAAGGGTTTGCAAACCGCTGAATCCACACGTGAGTTTAACTCTCTCAGTTCAATGCACACATTCAAAACCATTCAGTTAAATAGCTCTGTTTTGGTTTTAGAAGCAGATATTTCTCTGTACAGACTATGGTCCCATTCACTCGGGAACATCCCAACGCAGCTCCTAGAAGAAACGTGTTTCTGACTCGCTGAATCTCCACATAGATTTAACTCTCTTAGGTGAACGAAAGCACAGCAGAGCGGGTTCAAGGAAACGTTTCTCCTGAGTTTTAGACGAAGTTTCCTGCGGTTTAGTACGTATGCCGGCATAGGGCTGGAAATACAGGTTTTGGGATTCTGCACAGAAAGGGTTTGCAAACCTCTGAATCCACAAGTGAGTTTAACTCTGTCAGTTGAATGCACACATTGACAACCATTCAGTTAGATAGCTCCGTTTGGTTTTAGGAGCAGATATTTCTCTATACAGCCTATGGTCCCATTCACTCGGGAATATCCCAATGCAGCTCCTAGAAGAAACGTGTTTCTGACTCGCTGAATCTCAGCATAGATTCACCTCTCTTAAGTGAACGAACGCACAGCAGAGCAGTTTCAAGGAAACGTTTCTACTGAATTTTAGACGAAGTCATACTGCAGTTTCGTACGTATGACGGCATTGGGGTGGAAATGCCGGTTTCGGGATTCTGCACGGAAAGGGTTTGCAAACCGCTGAATCTACCCGTGAGTTTAACTCTGTCAGTTGAATGCACACATTGACAACCATTCAGTTAGATAACTCCGTTTTGGTTTTAGAAGCAGATAATTCTCTGTACAGCCTATGGTCCCATTCACTCGGGAATATCCCAACGCAGCTCTTAGAAGAAACGTGTTTCTGACTCGCTGAATCTAAACATAGATTCAACTCTCTTAGGTGAACGAACGCACAGCAGAGCAGTTTCAAGCACACGTTTCTCCTGAGTTTTAGACAAAGTTTCCTGCTGTTTAGTACGTATGCCGGCATTGGGCTGCAAATACCGATATTGGGATTCCGCACAGAAAGGGTTTGCAAACCGCTGAATCCACACGTGAGTTTAACTCTGTCAGTTGAATGCAGACATTGACAACCATTCAGTTATGTAACTCCGTTTTGGTTTTAGAAGCAGATATTTCTCTGTAAAGCCTTTGGTCTCATTCCCTCGGGAATATCCCAACGCAGCTCCTAGAATAAAACGTGTTTCTGACTCGCTGAATCTCAACATAGATTGAACTCTCTTAGGTGAACGAACGCACAGCAGAGCAGTTTTAAGGAAACGTTTCTTCTGAGTTTTAGACGAAGTTTCCTGCTGTTTAGTACGTATGACGGCATTGGGCTGGAAATACCGGTTTTGGCATTCTGCACAGAAAGGGTTTGCAAACCGCTGAATCCACACGTGAGTTTAACTCTGCCAGTTGAATGCACACATTGACAACCATTCAGTTTGATAACACCCTTTTGGTTTTAGAAGCAGATATTTCTCTGTACAGCCTCTGCTCCCATTCACTCGGGAATATCCCAACGCAGCTCCTAGAAGAAATGTGTTACTGACTCGCTGAATCTCAACATAGATTCAACTCTCTTAGGTGAACGAACGCACAGCAAAGCAGTTTCAAGGAAACGTTTCTCCTGAGTTTCAGACGAAGTTTACTGCGGTTTAGTACGTATGCCAGCATTGGGCTGGAAATACCGCTTTTGGGATTCCGCACAGAAAGGTTTTGCACTCCGCTGAATCCACACGTGAGTTTCACTCTGTCCGTTGAATGCACACATTGACAACCATTCAGTTAGATAGCTCCATTTGGTTTTAGAAGCAGATATTTCTCTGTACAGTCTATGGTCCCATTCACTTGGGAATGTCCCAGCGCAGCTCCTTGAAGAAACGTGTTTCTGACTCCCTGAAATTCAACAAAAATACGACTCTCTTAGGTGAACGAACGCAGAGCAGAGCAGTTTCAAGGAAACGTGTCTCCTGAGATTTAGACGAAGTCATACTGCTGTTTCGTACTTATTTCGGCATAGGGCTGATGATGCCGCTTTCGGGATTTTGCACTGAAAGGGTTTGCAAACCGCTAAATCCACACGTGAGTTTACCTCTGTCAGTTTAATGCACACATTCAGAACCATTCAGTTAAATAGCTCTGTTATGGTTTTAGAAGCAGATATTTCTCTGTACAGACTATGGTCCCATTCACTCGGGAATATCCCAATGCATCTCCTAGAAGAAACGTGTTTCTGACTCGCTGAATCTCAGCATAGATTCACCTCTCTTAAGTGAACGAACGCACAGCAGAGCAGTTTCAAGGAAACGTTTCTCCTGAATTTTAGACGAAGTCATACTGCAGTTTCGTACGTATGCCGGCATTGGGATGGAAATGCCGGTTTCGGGATTCTGCACGGAAAGAGTTTGCAAACCGCTGAATCCACCCGTGAGTTTAACTCTGTCAGTTAAATGCACACATTGACAACCATTCAGTTAGATAGCTCCGTTTTGGTTTTAGAAGCAGATATTTCTCTGTACAGCCTATGGTCCCATTCACTCGGGAATATCCCAACGCAGCTCTTAGAAGAAACGTGTTTCTGACTCGCTGAATCTAAATATAGATTCAACTCTCTTAGGTGAACGAACGCACAGCAGAGCAGTTTCAAGCACACGTTTCTCCTGAGTTTTAGACGAAGATTCCTGCTGTTTAGTACGTATGACGGCATTGGGCTGGAAATACCGGTTTTGGGATTCTGCACAGAAAGGGTTTGCAAACCGCTGAATCCACACGTCAATTTAACTCTGTCAGTTGAATGCACACATTGACAATCATTCGGTTAGATAGCTCCGTTTTGGTTTTAGAAGCAGATATTTCTCTGTACAGTCTATGGTCCCATTAACTCGGGAATATCCCAGCGCATCTCCTTGAAGAAACGAGTTTCTGACTCGCTGAATTTCAACAAAAATACAATTCTCTTAGGTGAACGAACGCAGAGAAGAGGAGTTTCAAGGAAACGTTTCTCCTGAGTTTTACACGAAGTCATACTGCGGTTTCGTACTTATGCCGGCATAGGGCTGATGATGCCGGTTTCGGGATTTTGCACTGAAAGGGTTTGCAAACCGCTAAATCCACACGTGAGTTTACCTCTGTCAGTTTAATGCACACATTCAGAACCATTCAGTTAAATAGCTCTGTTATGGTTTTAGAAGCAGATATTTCTCTGTACAGACTATGGTCCCATTCACTCGGGAATATCCCAACGCAGCTCCTAGAAGAAACGTGTTTCTGACTCGGTGAATCTCAACATAGATTCAACTCTCTTAGCTGAACGAACGCACAGCAGAGCAGTTTCAAGGAAACGTTTCTCCTGAGTTTTAGACGAAGTTTACTGCTGTTTCGTACGTATGTCGGCATTGGGCTGGAAATGCCGGTTTTGCGATTCTGCACAGAAAGGATTTGCAAACCGCTGAATCCACACGTGAGTTGAACTCTGTCACTTGAATTCACACATTGACAACCATTCAGTTAGATAGCTCCGTTTTGGTTTTAGAAGCTGATATTTCTCTGTACAGCCTATCGTCCCATTCACTCGGGAATATCCCAACGCAGCTCCTAGAAGAAACGTGCTTCAGACTCGCTGAATCTCAAAATAGATTCAACTCTCTTAGGTGAACGAACGCACAGCAGAGCAGTTTCAAGGAAACGTTTCTCCTGAGTTTTAGACAAAGTTTCCTGCTGTTTAGTACGTATTCCTGCATTGGGCTGGAAATACCGGTTTTGGGATTCTGCACAGAAAGGGTTTGCAAACAGCTGAATCCACACGTGAGTTTAACTCTGTCAGTTGAATGAACACATTGACAACCATTCAGTTAGATAGCTCCGTTTTCGTTTTAGAAGCAGATATTTCTCTCTACAGCCTATGGTCCTATTCCCTCGGGAATATACCAACCCAGCTCCTAGAAGAAACGTGTTTCTGACTCGCTGAATCTCAACATAGATTCAACTCTCTTATGTGATCGAACGCACTGCAGAGCAGTTTCAAGGAAACGTTTCTCCTGAGTATTAGACGAAGTGTCCTGCTGTTTCGTACGTATGCCGGTATTGGGCTGAAATTGCCGCTTTTGGGATACTGTAAAGAAAGGGTTTGCAAAACGCTGAATCCACACGTGAGTTTAATTTCTGTCAGTTGAATGCACACATTGTCAACCATTCAGTTAGATAGCTCCGTTTTGGTTTTAGAAGCAGATATTTCTCTGTACAGCCTATGGTTCCATTCACTCGTGAATATTCCAACGCAGCTCCTAGAAGAAACGTGTTTATGACTCGCTGAATCCCAACATAGATTCAACTCTCTTAGGTGAACGAACGCACAGCAGAGCAGTTTCAAGGAAACGTTTCTCCTGTGTTTTAGACAAAGTTTCCTGCTGTTTAGTACGTATTCCCGCATTGGGCTGGAAATACCGGTTTTGGGATTCTGCACAGAAAGGGTTTGCAAACAGCTGAATCCACACGTGAGTTTAACTCTGTCAGTTGAATTCAGACATTGACAACCATTCAGTTAGATAGCTCCGTTTTCGTTTTAGAAGCAGATATTTCTCTCTACAGCCTATGGTCCAATTCCCTCGGGAATATCCCAACGCAGCTCCTAGAAGAAACGTGTTTCTGACTCGCTGAATCTCAACATAGATTCAACTCTCTTAGGTCAACGAAAGCACAGCACAGCAGTTTCAAGGAAACGTTTCTCCTGAGTTTTAGACGAAGTTTCCTGCTGTTTAGTACGTATGCCGGCATTGGGCTGGAAATACCGGTTTTGGGATTCTGCACAAAAAGGGTTTGCAAACCTCTGAATCCACACGTGTGTTTAACTCTGTCAGTTGAATGCACACGTTGACAACCATTCAGTTAGAGAGCTCCGTTTTGGTTTTAGAAGCAGATATTTCTCTCTACAGTCTATGGTCCCCTTCACTCGGGAATATCCAAACGCAGCTCCTAGAAGAAACGTGTTTCTGACTCGCTGAATCTCAACATAGGTTCAACTCTCTTAGGTGAACGAAAGCACAGCAGAGCAGTTTCAAGGAAACGTTTCTCCTGAGTTTTAGACGAAGTTTCCTGCTGTTTAGTACGTATTCCGGCATTGGGCCGGAAATACCGATTTTGGGATTCTGCACAGAAAGGGTTTGCAAACCGCTGAATCCTCACTTGACTTTAACTCTGTCAGCTGAATGGACACATTGACAACCATTCAGTTAGATAGCTCCGTTTTGGTTTTAGAAGCAGATATTTCTCTGTACAGCCTATGGTCCCCTTCGCTCGGGAATATCCAAACGCAGCTCCTAGAAGAAACGTGTTTCTGTCTCGCTGAATCTCAACATAGGTTCAACTCTCTTAGGTGAACGAAAGCACAGCAGAGCAGTTTCAAGGAAACGTTTCTCCTGAGTTTTAGACGAAGTTTCCTGCTGTTTAGTACGTATTCCGGCATTGGGCCGGAAATACCGATTTTGGGATAGTGCACAGAAAGGGTTTGCAAACCGCTGAAGGCACTCGTGAGTTTACCTCTCTGAGTCCAATGCACACATTGACAACCATTCAGTTAGATAGCTCCGTTTTGGTTTTAGAAGTAGATATTTCTCTGTACAGCCTATGGTCTCATTCCCAAGGGAATATCCCAACGCAGCTCTTAGAAGAAACGTGTTTATGACTCGCGAATCTCTACATAGATTCAACTCTCCTATGTGAACGAACGCACAGCAGAGCAGTTTCAAGGAAACGTTTCTCCTGAGTTTTAGACGAAGTTTACTGCTGCTTCGTACGTATGTCGGCATTGGGGTGGAAATGCCGCTTTTGGGATTCTGCACAGAAAGGGTTTGCAAACCCCTGAATGCACACGTGAGTTTACCTCTCTGAGTTCAATGCACACATTGACAACCATTCAGTTAGATAGCTCCGTTTTGGTTTAAGAAGCAGATATTCTCGATAAAGCCTATGGTCCCATTCACTCGGGAATATCCCAACGCAGCTCTTAGAAGAAACGTGTTTCTGACTCGCTGAATCTAAACATAGATTCAACTCTCTTAGGTGAACGAACGCACATCAGAGCAGTTTCAAGGAAACGTTTCTCCTGAGTTTTAAACAAAGTTTCCTGCTGTTTAGTACGTATGCCGGCATTGGGCTGGAAATACCGGTTTTGTGATTCTGCACAGAAAGGGTTTGCAAACCGCTGAATCCACACGTGAGTTTAACACTGTCAGTTGAATGCACACATTGACAACCTTCCAGTTAGATAGCTCCGTTTTGGTTTTAGAAGCAGATATTTCTCTGTACAGCCTATGGTCCCATTAACTCGGGAATATCCCAACGCAGCTCCTAGAAGAAATGTGTTACTGACTCGCTGAATCTCAACATAGATTCAACTCTCTTAGGTGAACGAACGCACAGCAGAGCAGTTTCAAGGAAACGTTTCTCCTGAGTTTTAGACGAAGTTTACTGCGGTTTAGTACGTATGCCAGCATTGGGCTGGAAATACCGCTTTTGGGATTCCGCACAGAAAGGGTTTGCACAACGCTGAATCCACACGTGAGTTTAACTCTGTCAGTTGAATGAACACATTGACAACCATTCAGTTAGATAACTCCGTTTTGGTTTTAGAAGCAGATATTTCTCTGTGCAGCCTATTTTCCCATTCACTCGGGAATATCCCAACGCAGCTCCTAAATGAAACGTGTTTCTTACTCACTGAATCTCAACATATTTTCAACACTCTTAGGTGAACGAACGCACAGCAGAGCAGTTTCAAGGAAATGTTTCTCCTGAGTTTTAGACGAAGTTTCCTGCTGTTTAGTGCGTATGACGGCATTGGGCTGGAAATACCGGTTTTGGGATTCTGCACAGAAAGGGTTTGCAAACCGCTGAATCCACACGTCAATTTATCTCTGTCAGTTGAATGCACACATTGACAATCATTCGGTTAGATAGCTCCGTTTTGGTTTTAGAAGCAGATATTTCTCTGTACAGACTATGGTCCCATTCACTCGGGAATATCCCAGCGCAGCTCCTTGAAGAAACGTGTTTCTGACTCGCTGAATTTCAACAAAAATACAATTCTCTTAGGTGAACAACCGCAGAGCAGAGCAGTTTCAAGGAAACGTTTCTCCTGAGTTTTAGACCAAGTCATACTGCTGTTTCGTACGTATGCCGGCATAGGACTGAAGATGCCGGTTTCGGGATTCCGCACTGAAAGGGTTTGCAAACCGATGAATCCACAGGAGAGTTTACCTCTGTCAGTTTAATGCACACTTTGAAAACCATTCAGTTAAATAGCTCCGTTTTGGTTTTAGAAGCAGATATTTCTCTGTACAGACTATGGTCCCATTCACTCGGGAACATCCCAACGCAGCTCCTAGAAGAAACGTGTTTCTGACTCGCTGAATCTCCACATAGATTTAACTCTCTTAGGTGAACGAAAGCACAGCAGAGCGGGTTCAAGGAAACGTTTCTCCTGAGTTTTAGACGAAGTTTCCTGCGGTTTAGTACGTATGCCGGCATAGGGCTGGAAATACAGGTTTTGGGATTCTGCACAGAAAGGGTTTGCAAACCTCTGAATCCACACGTGAGTTTAACTCTGTCAGTTGAATGCACACATTGACAACCATTCAGTTAGATAGCTCCGTTTGGTTTTAGGAGCAGATATTTCTCTGTACAGACTATGGTCCCATTCAGTCGGGAATATCCCAATGCAGCTCCTAGAAGAAACGTGTTTCTGACTCGCTGAATCTCAGCATAGATTCACCTCTCTTAAGTGAACGAACGCACAGCACAGCAGTTTCAAGGAAACGTTTCTCCTGAATTTTAGACGAAGTCATACTGCAGTTTCGTACGTATGCCGGCATTTGGCTGGAAATGCCGGTTTCGGGATTCTGTACGGAAAGGGTTTGCAAACCGCTGAATCCACCCGTGAGTTTAACTCTGTCAGTTGAATGCACACATTGACAACCATTCAGTTAGATTGCTCCGTTTTGGTTTTAGAAGCAGATATTTCTCTGTACAGCCTATGGTCCCATTCACTCGGGAATATCCCAACGCAGCTCTTAGAAGAAACGTGTTTCTGACTCGCTGAATCTAAACATAGATTCAACTCTCTTAGGTGAACGAACGCACAGCAGAGCAGTTTCAAGCACACGTTTCTCCTGAGTTTTAGACAAAGTTTCCTGCTGTTTAGTACGTATGCCGGCATTGGGCTGCAAATACCAATATTGGGATTCCGCACAGAAAGGGTTTGCAAACCGCTGAATCCACACGTGAGTTTAACTCTGTCAGTTGAATGCAGACATTGACAACCCTTCAGTTAGATAACTCCGTTTTGGTTTTAGAAGCAGATATTTCTCTGTAAAGCCTTTGGTCTCATTCCCTCGGGGATATCCCAACGCAGCTCCTAGAATAAAACGTGTTTCTGACTCGCTGAATCTCAACATAGATTCAACTCTCTTAGGTGAACGAACGCACAGCAGAGCAGTTTCAAGGAAACGTTTCTCCTGAGTTTTAGACGAAGTTTACTGCTGTTTCGTACGTATGTCGGCATTGGGCTGGAAATGCCGGTTTTGCGATTCTGCACAGAAAGGGTTTGCAAACCGCTGAATCCACACGTGAGTTTAACTCTGTCAGTTGAATGCACACATTGACAACCATTCAGTTAGATAGCTCCGTTTTGGTTTTAGGAGCAGATATTTCTCTGTACAGCCTATGGTCCCATTCACTCCGGAATATCCCAACGCAGCTCCTAGAAGAAACGTGTTTCTGACTCACTGAATCTCAACATAGATTCAACTCTCTTAGGTGAACGAACGCACAGCGGAGCAGTTTCAAGGACACATTTCTCCTGAGTTTTAGACGAAGTTTCCTGCTGATTAGTACGTATACCGGCATTGGGCTGCAAATACCGGTTTTGGGATTCTGCACTGAAAGGGTTTGCAAACCGCTGAATCCACACGTGAGTTTAACTCTGTCAGTTGAATGCACACATTGAAAGCTCTTCAGTGAAATAGCTCCGTTTTGATTTACCAGCAGATATTTCTCTGTACAGACTATGGTCCCATTCACTCGGGAATATACCAACGCAGCTCCTAGAAGAAACGTGTTTCTTACTCGCTGAATGTCAACATAGATTCAACTCTCTTAGGTGAACGAACGCACAGCAGAGCAATTTCAAGGAAACGTTTCTCCTGAGTTTTAGACGAAGTTTCCTGCTGTTTAGTACGTATGCCTGTATTGGGCTGGAGATACCGATTTTGGGATTCTGCACAGAAAGGGTTTGCAAACCGCTGAATCCACACGTGAGTTTAACTCTGTCAGTTGAATGCACACATTGACAAGCATTCAGTTAGATAGCTCCGTTTTGGTTTTAGAAGCAGATATTCCTCTGTACAGCCTATGGTCTCATTCACTCGGGATTATCCCAACGCAGCTTCATGAAGAAACGTGTTTCTGACTCGCTGAATCTCAACATAGATTCACCTCTCTTAGGTGAACGAAAGCACAGCAGAGAAGTTTCAAGGAAACGTTTCTCGTGAGTTTTAGATGAAGTTTCCTGCTGTTTAGTACGTATGCCGGCATTGGGCTGGAAATACCGGTTTTGGGATTCTGCACAGAAAGGATTTGCAAACCGCTGAATCCACACGTGAGTTTAACTGTTTCAGCTGAATGAACACATTGACAACCATTCAGTTACATAGCTCCATTTTGGTTTTAGAAGCAGATATTTCTCTGTACAGCCTATGGTCCCATTCACTCAGGAATATCCCAACGCAGTTCCTAGAAGAAACGTGTTTCTGACTCACTGAATCTCAACAAAGATTCAACTCTCTTAGGTGAACGAACACACAGCAGAGCAGTTTCAAGGACATATTTCTCCTGAGTTTTAGACGAAGTTTCCTGCTGTTTAGTACGTATACCGGCATTGGGCTGGAAATACCGGTTTTGGGATTCTGCACAGAAAGGGTTTGGAAACCGCTGACTCCACACGTGAGTTTAACTCTGTCAGTTGAATGCACACATTGACAACCATTCAGTCAGATAGCTCCGTTTTGGTTTTAGGAGTAGATATTTCTCTGTACAGCCTATGGTCCCATTCACTCGGGAATATCCCAACGCAGTTCCTAGAAGAAACGTGTTTCTGACTCACTGAATCTCAACATAGATTCCACTCTCTTAGGTGAACGAACGCACAGCAGAGCAGTTTCAAGGACACATTTCTCCTGAGTTTTAGACGAAGTTTCCTGCTGTTTAGTACGTATACCGGCATTGGGCTGCAAATACCGGTTTTGGGATTCTGCACTGAAAGGGTTTGCAAACCGCTGAATCCACACGTGAGTTTAACTCTGTCAGTTGAATGCACACATTGAAAACTATTCAGTTAAATGGCTCCGTTTTGATTTACAAGCAGATATTTCTCTGTACAGACTATGGTCCCATTCACTCGGGAATATACCAACGCAGCTCCTGGAACAAACGTGTTTCTGACTCGCTGAATCTCAACATAGATTCAACTCTCTTAGGTGAACGAACACACAGCAGAGCAGTTTCAAGGAAACGTTTCTCCTGAGTTTTAGACGAAGTTTCCTGCTGTTTAGTACCTATGCCGGCATTGGGCTGGAAATACCGGTTTTGGAATTCTGCACAGAAAGGGTTTGCAAACCGCTGAATCCACACGTGAGTTAACTCTGTCAGTTGAATGCACACATTGACAACCATTCAGTTAGATAGCTCCGTTTTGGATTTAGGAGTAGATATTTTTCTGTACATCCTATGGTCCCATTCACTCGGGAATATACCAACGCAGCTCCTAGAAGAAACGTGTTTCTGACTCGCTGAATCTCAACATAGATTCAACTCTCTTAGGGGAACGAACGCACAGCAGAGCAGTTTCAAGGAAACGTTTCTCCTGAGTTTTAGACGAAGCTTCCTGCTGTTTAGTACGTATGCCGGCATTGGGCTGGAAATACCGGATTTGGGATTCTGCACAGAAAGGGTTTGCAAACCGCTGAATCCACACGTGAGTTTCACTCTGTCAGTTGAATGCACACATTGAGAACCATTCAGTTAGATAGCTCCGTTTTGGTTTTAGAAGCAGATATTTCTCTGTACAGCCTATGGTCCCATTCACTCGGGAATATCCCAACGCAGCTCCTAGAAGAAACGTGTTTCTTACTCGCTGAATGTCAACATAGATTCAACTCTCTTAGGTGAACGAACGCACAGCAGAGCAATTTCAAGGAAACGTTTCTCCTGAGTTTTAGACGAAGTTTCCTGCTGTTTAGTGCGTATGCCGGCATTGGGCTGGAAATACCGGTTTTGGGATTCTGCACAGAAAGGGTTTGCAAACCGCTGAATCCACACGTGAGTTTAACTCTGTCAGTTGAATGCACACTTTGACAACCATTCAGTTAGATAGCTCCGTTTTGGTTTTAGAAGCAGATATTCTCTGTACATCCTATGGTCCCATTCACTCGGGAATATACCAACACAGCTCCTAGAAGAAACGTGTTTCTGACTCGCTGAATCTCAACATAGATTCAACTCTCTTATGTGAACGAACGCACAGCAGAGCAGTTTCAATGAAACGTTTCTCCTGAATTTTAGACGAAGTTTCCTCCTGTTTAGTACGTATGCTGGCATTGGGCTGGGAATACCGGATTTGGGATTCTGCACAGAAAGGGTTTGCAAACCGCTGAATCCACACGTGAGTTTAACTCTGTCAGTTGAATGCACACATTGAGAACCATTCAGTTAGATAGCTCCGTTTTGGTTTTAGAAGCAGATATTTCTCTGTACAGCCTATGGTCCCATTCACTCGGGAATATCCCAACGCAGCTCTTAGAAGAAACATCTTTCAGACTCGCCGAATCTCCACATAGATTCAACTCTCTTAGTTGAACGAACGCACAGCAGAGCAGTTTCAAGGAAACGTTTCTTCTGAGTTTTAGACGAAATTTCCCGTTGTTCAGTACGTATGCCTGTATTGGGCTGGAAATACCGGTTTTGGGATTCTGCACAGAAAGGGTTTGCAAACCGCTGAATCCACACGTGAATTTAACTCTGTCTGTTGAATGCACACATTGACAACCATTCAGTTAGATAGCTCCGTTTTGGTTTTAGAAGCAGATATTTCTCTGTACAGCCTATGGTCCCATTCACTCGGGAATATCCCAACGCAGCTCCTAGAAGAAACGTGTTTCTGACTCGCTGAATCTCAACATAGGTTCAACTCTCTTAGGTGAACGAAAGCATAGCAGAGCAGTTTCAAGGAAACGTTTCTCCTGAGTTTTAGACGAAGTTTCCTGCTGTTTAGTACGTATTCCGGCATTGGGCCGGGAATACCGATTTTGGGATTCTGCACAGAAAGGGTTTGCAAACCGCTGAATCCTCACTTGACTTTAACTCTGTCAGCTGAATGGACACATTGACAACCATTCAGTTAGATAGCTCCCTTTTGGTTTTAGAAGCAGATATTTCTCTGTACAGCCTATGGTCCCCTTCGCTCGGGAATATCCTAACGCAGCTCCTAGAAGAAACGTGTTTCTGTCTCGCTGAATCTCAACATAGGTTCAACTCTCTTAGGTGAACGAAAGCACAGCAGAGCAGTTTCAAGGAAACGTTTCTCCTGAGTTTTAGACGAAGTTTCCTGCTGTTTAGTACGTATTCCGGCATTGGGCCGGAAATACCGATTTTGGGATTCTGCACAGAAAGGGATTGCAAACCGCTGAAGGCACACGTGAGTTTACCTCTCTGAGTCCAATGCACACATTGACAACCATTCAGTTAGATAGCTCCGTTTTGGTTTTAGAAGCAGATATTTCTCTGTACAGCCTATGGTCACATTCACGTGTTTATGACTCGCTGAATCCCAACATAGATTCAACTCTCTTAGGTGAACGAACGCACAGCAGAGCAGTTTCAAGGAAACGTTTCTCCTGAGTTTTAGACGAAGTTTACTGCTGTTTCGTACGTATTGCGGTATTGGTCTGGAAATGTCGGTTTTGGGATACTGCAAAGAAAGGGTTTGCAAAACACTGAATCCACATGTGAGTTTAACTCTGTCAGTTGAATGCACACATTGACAACCATTCAGTTAGATAGCTCCGTTTTGGTTTTAGAAGCAGATATTTCTCTGTACAGCCTATGGTCCCATTCACTCGGGAATATCCCAACGCAGCTCCTAGAAGAAACGTGTTTATGACTCGCTGAATCCCAACATAGATTCAACTCTCTTAGGTGAACGAACGCACAGCAGAGCAGTTTCAAGGAAACGTTTCTCCTGAGTTTTAGACGAAGTTTCCTGCTGTTTCGTACGTATGCCGGTATTGGGCTGGAAATACCGGTTTTGGGATTCTGCAGAGAAAGGGTTTGCAAACCGCTGAATCCACACGTGAGTATAACTCTGTCAGTTGAATTCACACATTGACAACCATTCAGTTAGATAGCTCCGTTTGGTTTTAGGAGCAGATATTTCTCTGTACAGACTATGGTCCCATTCAGTCGGGAATATCCCAATGCAGCTCCTAGAAGAAACGTGTTTCTGACTCGCTGAATCTCAGCATAGATTCACCTCTCTTAAGTGAACGAACGCACAGCACAGCAGTTTCAAGGAAACGTTTCTCCTGAATTTTAGACGAAGTCATACTGCAGTTTCGTACGTATGCCGGCATTTGGCTGGAAATGCCGGTTTCGGGATTCTGTACGGAAAGGGTTTGCAAACCGCTGAATCCACCCGTGAGTTTAACTCTGTCAGTTGAATGCACACATTGACAACCATTCAGTTAGATTGCTCCGTTTTGGTTTTAGAAGCAGATATTTCTCTGTACAGCCTATGGTCCCATTCACTCGGGAATATCCCAACGCAGCTCTTAGAAGAAACGTGTTTCTGACTCGCTGAATCTAAACATAGATTCAACTCTCTTAGGTGAACGAACGCACAGCAGAGCAGTTTCAAGCACACGTTTCTCCTGAGTTTTAGACAAAGTTTCCTGCTGTTTAGTACGTATGCCGGCATTGGGCTGCAAATACCAATATTGGGATTCCGCACAGAAAGGGTTTGCAAACCGCTGAATCCACACGTGAGTTTAACTCTGTCAGTTGAATGCAGACATTGACAACCCTTCAGTTAGATAACTCCGTTTTGGTTTTAGAAGCAGATATTTCTCTGTAAAGCCTTTGGTCTCATTCCCTCAGGGATATCCCAACGCAGCTCCTAGAATAAAACGTGTTTCTGACTCGCTGAATCTCAACATAGATTCAACTCTCTTAGGTGAACGAACGCACAGCAGAGCAGTTTCAAGGAAACGTTTCTCCTGAGTTTTAGACGAAGTTTACTGCTGTTTCGTACGTATGTCGGCATTGGGCTGGAAATGCCGGTTTTGCGATTCTGCACAGAAAGGGTTTGCAAACCGCTGAATCCACACGTGAGTTTAACTCTGTCAGTTGAATGCACACATTGACAACCATTCAGTTAGATAGCTCCGTTTTGGTTTTAGGAGCAGATATTTCTCTGTACAGCCTATGGTCCCATTCACTCCGGAATATCCCAACGCAGCTCCTAGAAGAAACGTGTTTCTGACTCACTGAATCTCAACATAGATTCAACTCTCTTAGGTGAACGAACGCACAGCGGAGCAGTTTCAAGGACACATTTCTCCTGAGTTTTAGACGAAGTTTCCTGCTGATTAGTACGTATACCGGCATTGGGCTGCAAATACCGGTTTTGGGATTCTGCACTGAAAGGGTTTGCAAACCGCTGAATCCACACGTGAGTTTAACTCTGTCAGTTGAATGTACACATTGAAAACTCTTCAGTGAAATAGCTCCGTTTTGATTTACAAGCAGATATTTCTCTGTACAGACTATGGTCCCATTCACTCGGGAATATACCAACGCAGCTCCTAGAAGAAACGTGTTTCTTACTCGCTGAATGTCAACATAGATTCAACTCTCTTAGGTGAACGAACGCACAGCAGAGCAATTTCAAGGAAACGTTTCTCCTGAGTTTTAGACGAAGTTTCCTGCTGTTTAGTACGTATGCCTGTATTGGGCTGGAGATACCGATTTTGGGATTCTGCACAGAAAGGGTTTGCAAACCGATGAATACACACGTGAGTTTAACTCTGTCAGTTGAATGCACACATTGACAAGCATTCAGTTAGATAGCTCCGTTTTGGTTTTAGAAGCAGATATTCCTCTGTACAGCCTATGGTCCCATTCACTCGGGATTATCCCAACGCAGCTTCATGAAGAAACGTGTTTCTGACTCGCTGAATCTCAACATAGATTCACCTCTCTTAGGTGAACGAAAGCACAGCAGAGAAGTTTCAAGGAAACGTTTCTCGTGAGTTTTAGATGAAGTTTCCTGCTGTTTAGTACGTATGCCGGCATTGGGCTGGAAATACCGGTTTTGGGATTCTGCACAGAAAGGATTTGCAAACCGCTGAATCCACACGTGAGTTTAACTGTTTCAGCTGAATGAACACATTGACAACCATTCAGTTACATAGCTCCATTTTGGTTTTAGAAGCAGATATTTCTCTGTACAGCCTATGGTCCCATTCACTCAGGAATATCCCAACGCAGTTCCTAGAAGAAACGTGTTTCTGACTCACTGAATCTCAACAAAGATTCAACTCTCTTAGGTGAACGAACACACAGCAGAGCAGTTTCAAGGACATATTTCTCCTGAGTTTTAGACGAAGTTTCCTGCTGTTTAGTACGTATACCGGCATTGGGCTGGAAATACCGGTTTTGGGATTCTGCACAGAAAGGGTTTGGAAACCGCTGACTCCACACGTGAGTTTAACTCTGTCAGTTGAATGCACACATTGACAACCATTCAGTCAGATAGCTCCGTTTTGGTTTTAGGAGTAGATATTTCTCTGTACAGCCTATGGTCCCATTCACTCGGGAATATCCCAACGCAGTTCCTAGAAGAAACGTGTTTCTGACTCACTGAATCTCAACATAGATTCCACTCTCTTAGGTGAACGAACGCACAGCAGAGCAGTTTCAAGGACACATTTCTCCTGAGTTTTAGACGAAGTTTCCTGCTGTTTAGTACGTATACCGGCATTGGGCTGCAAATACCGGTTTTGGGATTCTGCACTGAAAGGGTTTGCAAACCGCTGAATCCACACGTGAGTTTAACTCTGTCAGTTGAATGCACACATTGAAAACTATTCAGTTAAATGGCTCCGTTTTGATTTACAAGCAGATATTTCTCTGTACAGACTATGGTACCATTCACTCGGGAATATCCCAACGCAGCTCCTAGAAGAAACGTGTTTCTTACTCGCTGAATGTCAACATAGATTCAACTCTCTTAGGTGAACGAACGCACAGCAGAGCAATTTCAAGGAAACGTTTCTCCTGAGTTTTAGACGAAGTTTCCTGCTGTTTAGTGCGTATGCCGGCATTGGGCTGGAAATACCGGTTTTGGGATTCTGCACAGAAAGGGTTTGCAAACCGCTGAATCCACACGTGAGTTTAACTCTGTCAGTTGAATGCACACTTTGACAACCATTCAGTTAGATAGCTCCGTTTTGGTTTTAGAAGCAGATATTCTCTGTACATCCTATGGTCCCATTCACTCGGGAATATACCAACACAGCTCCTAGAAGAAACGTGTTTCTGACTCGCTGAATCTCAACATAGATTCAACTCTCTTATGTGAACGAACGCACAGCAGAGCAGTTTCAATGAAACGTTTCTCCTGAATTTTAGACGAAGTTTCCTCCTGTTTAGTACGTATGCCGGCATTGGGCTGGGAATACCGGATTTGGGATTCTGCACAGAAAGGGTTTGCAAACCGCTGAATCCACACGTGAGTTTAACTCTGTCAGTTGAATGCACACATTGAGAACCATTCAGTTAGATAGCTCCGTTTTGGTTTTAGAAGCAGATATTTCTCTGTACAGCCTATGGTCCCATTCACTCGGGAATATCCCAACGCAGCTCTTAGAAGAAACATCTTTCAGACTCGCCGAATCTCCACATAGATTCAACTCTCTTAGTTGAACGAACGCACAGCAGAGCAGTTTCAAGGAAACGTTTCTTCTGAGTTTTAGACGAAATTTCCCGTTGTTCAGTACGTATGCCTGTATTGGGCTGGAAATACCGGTTTTGGGATTCTGCACAGAAAGGGTTTGCAAACCGCTGAATCCACACGTGAATTTAACTCTGTCTGTTGAATGCACACATTGACAACCATTCAGTTAGATAGCTCCGTTTTGGTTTTAGAAGCAGATATTTCTCTGTACAGCCTATGGTCCCATTCACTCGGGAATATCCCAACGCAGCTCCTAGAAGAAACGTGTTTCTGACTCGCTGAATCTCAACATAGGTTCAACTCTCTTAGGTGAACGAAAGCATAGCAGAGCAGTTTCAAGGAAACGTTTCTCCTGAGTTTTAGACGAAGTTTCCTGCTGTTTAGTACGTATTCCGGCATTGGGCCGGGAATACCGATTTTGGGATTCTGCACAGAAAGGGTTTGCAAACCGCTGAATCCTCACTTGACTTTAACTCTGTCAGCTGAATGGACACATTGACAACCATTCAGTTAGATAGCTCCCTTTTGGTTTTAGAAGCAGATATTTCTCTGTACAGCCTATGGTCCCCTTCGCTCGGGAATATCCAAACGCAGCTCCTAGAAGAAACGTGTTTCTGTCTCGCTGAATCTCAACATAGGTTCAACTCTCTTAGGTGAACGAAAGCACAGCAGAGCAGTTTCAAGGAAACGTTTCTCCTGAGTTTTAGACGAAGTTTCCTGCTGTTTAGTACGTATTCCGGCATTGGGCCGGAAATACCGATTTTGGGATTCTGCACAGAAAGGGATTGCAAACCGCTGAAGGCACACGTGAGTTTACCTCTCTGAGTCCAATGCACACATTGACAACCATTCAGTTAGATAGCTCCGTTTTGGTTTTAGAAGCAGATATTTCTCTGTACAGCCTATGGTCACATTCACGTGTTTATGACTCGCTGAATCCCAACATAGATTCAACTCTCTTAGGTGAACGAACGCACAGCAGAGCAGTTTCAAGGAAACGTTTCTCCTGAGTTTTAGACGAAGTTTACTGCTGTTTCGTACGTATTGCGGTATTGGTCTGGAAATGTCGGTTTTGGGATACTGCAAAGAAAGGGTTTGCAAAACACTGAATCGACATGTGAGTTTAACTCTGTCAGTTGAATGCACACGTTGACAACCATTCAGTTAGATAGCTCCGTTTTGGTTTTAGAAGCAGATATTTCTCTGTACAGCCTATGGTCCCATTCACTCGGGAATATCCCAACGCAGCTCCTAGAAGAAACGTGTTTATGACTCGCTGAATCCCAACATAGATTCAACTCTCTTAGGTGAACGAACGCACAGCAGAGCAGTTTCAAGGAAACGTTTCTCCTGAGTTTTAGACGAAGTTTCCTGCTGTTTCGTACGTATGCCGGTATTGGGCTGGAAATACCGGTTTTGGGATTCTGCAGAGAAAGGGTTTGCAAACCGCTGAATCCACACGTGAGTATAACTCTGTCAGTTGAATTCACACATTGACAACCATTCAGTTAGATAGCTCCGTTTTGGTTTTAGGAGCAGATATTTCTCTGTACAGCCTATCGTCCCATTCACTCGGGAATATCCCAACGCAGCTCCTAGAAGAAACGTGTTTCAGACTCGCTGAATCTCAACATAGATTCAACTCTCTTAGGTGAACGAAGGCACAGCAGAGCAGTTTCAAGGAAACGTTTCTCCTGAGTTTTAGATGAAGTTTCCTGCGGTTTAGTACGTATGCCGGCATTGTGCCGGAAATACCGGTTTTGGGATTCTGCACAGAAAGGGTTTGCAAACCGCTGAATCCTCACTTGATTTTAACTCTGTCAGTTGAATGCACACATTGACAACCATTCAGTTAGATAGCTCCGTTTTGGTTTTAGAAGCAGGTATTTCTCTGTACAGCCTTTGGTCCCATTCACTCGGGAATATCCCAACGCAGATCCTAGAAGAAACGTGTTACTGACTCGCTGAATCTCAACATAGATTCAACTCTCTTAGGTGAACGAACGCACAGCAGAGCAGTTTCAAGGAAACGTTTCCCTGAGTTTTAGACGAAGTTTACTACTGTTTCGTACCTATGCCGGCATTGGGCTGAAAATACCTGTTTTGGGATTCTGCACAGAAAGGATTTGCAAACCGCTGAATCCACACGTGAGTCTAACACTGTCAGTTGAAGGCACCCATGGACAAATCTTCAGTTAGATAGCTCCGTTTTGGTTTTAGAAGTAGATATTTCTCTGTACAGCCTATGGTCTCATTCCCAAGGGAATATCCCAACGCAGCTCTTAGAAGAAACGTGTTTCTGACTCGCGAATCTCCACATAGATTCAACTCTCTTAGCTGAACGAACGCACAGCAGAGCAGTTTCAAGGAAACGTTTCTCCTGAGTTTTAGACGAAGTTTACTGCTGTTTCGTACGTATGTCGGCATTGGGCTGGAAATGCCGGTTTTGCGATTCTGCACAGAAAGGATTTGCAAACCGCTGAATCCACACGTGAGTTGAACTCTGTCACTTGAATTCACACATTGACAACCATTCAGTTAGATAGCTCCGTTTTGGTTTTAGAAGCTGATATTTCTCTGTACAGCCTATCGTCCCATTCACTCGGGAATATCCCAACGCAGCTCCTAGAAGAAACGTGCTTCAGACTCGCTGAATCTCAAAATAGATTCAACTCTCTTAGGTGAACGAACGCACAGCAGAGCAGTTTCAAGGAAACGTTTCTCCTGAGTTTTAGACAAAGTTTCCTGCTGTTTAGTACGTATTCCTGCATTGGGCTGGAAATACCGGTTTTGGGATTCTGCACAGAATGGGTTTGCAAACAGCTGAATCCACACGTGAGTTTAACTCTGCCAGTTGAATGAATACATTGACAACCATTCAGTTAGATAGCTCCGTTTTCGTTTTAGAAGCAGATATTTCTTTCTACAGCCTATGGTCCTATTCCCTCGGGAATATCCCAATCCAGCTCCTAGAAGAAACGTGTTTCTGACTCGCTGAATCTCAACATAGATTCAACACTCTTATGTGATCGAACGCACAGCAGAGCAGTTTCAAGGAAACGTTTCTCCTGAATTTTAGACGAAGTTTCCTGCTGTTTCGTACGTATGCCGGTATTGGGCTGAAATTGCCGGTTTTGGGATACTGTAAAGAAAGGGTTTGCAAAACGCTGAATCCACACGTGAGTTTAATTTCTGTCAGTTGAATGCACACATTGACAACCATTCAGTTAGATAGCTCCGTTTTGGTTTTAGAAGCAGATATTTCTCTGTACAGCCTATGGTCCCATTCACTCGTGAATATCCCAACGCAGCTCCTAGAAGAAACGTGTTTATGACTCGCTGAATCCCAACATAGATTCAACTCTCTTAGGTGAACGAACGCACAGCAGAGCAGTTTCAAGGAAACGTTTCTCCTGAGTTTTAGACGAAATTTACTGCTGTTTCGTACGTATGCCGGTATTGGGCTGGAAATACCGGTTTTGGGATTCTGCAGAGAAAGGGTTTGCAAACCGCTGAATCCACACGTGAGTTTAACTCTGTCACTTGAATTCACACAAAGACAACCATTCAGTTAGATAGCTCCGTTTTGGTTTTAGGAGCAGATATTTCTCTGTACAGCCTATGGTCCCATTCACTCGGGAATATCCCAACGCAGCTCCTAGAAGAAACGTGTTTCAGACTCGCTGAATCTCAAAATAGATTCAACTCTCTTAGGTGAACGAACGCACAGCAGAGCAGTTTCAAGGAAACGTTTCTCCTGTGTTTTAGACAAAGTTTCCTGCTGTTTAGTACGTATTCCCGCATTGGGCTGGAAATACCGGTTTTGGGATTCTGCACAGAAAGGGTTTGCAAACAGCTGAATCCACACGTGAGTTTAACTCTGTCAGTTGAATTCAGACATTGACAACCATTCAGTTAGATAGCTCCGTTTTCGTTTTAGAAGCAGATATTTCTCTCTACAGCCTATGGTCCAATTCCCTCGGGAATATCCCAACGCAGCTCCTAGAAGAAACGTGTTTCTGACTCGCTGAATCTCAACATAGATTCAACTCTCTTAGGTCAACGAACGCACAGCACAGCAGTTTCAAGGAAACGTTTCTCCTGAGTTTTAGACGAAGTTTCCTGCTGTTTAGTACGTATGCCGGCATTGGGCTGGAAATACCGGTTTTGGGATTCTGCACAGAAAGGGTTTGCAAACCTCTGAATCCACACGTGTGTTTAACTCTGTCAGTTGAATGCACACGTTGACAACCATTCAGTTAGAGAGCTCCGTTTTGGTTTTAGAAGCAGATATTTCTCTCTACAGCCTATGGTCCCCTTCACTCGGGAATATCCAAACGCAGCTCCTAGAAGAAACGTGTTTCTGACTCGCTGAATCTCAACATAGGTTCAACTCTCTTAGGTGAACGAAAGCACAGCAGAGCAGTTTCAAGGAAACGTTTCTCCTGAGTTTTAGACGAAGTTTCCTGCTGTTTAGTACGTATTCCGGCATTGGGCCGGAAATACCGGTTTTGGGATTCTGCACAGAAAGGGTTTGCAAACCGCTGAATCCTCACTTGACTTTAACTCTGTCAGCTGAATGGACACATTGACAACCATTCAGTTAGATAGCTCCGTTTTGGTTTTAGAAGCAGATATTTCTCTGTACAGACTATGGTCCCCTTCGCTCGGGAATATCCAAACGCAGCTCCTAGAAGAAACGTGTTTCTGTCTCGCTGAATCTCAACATAGGTTCAACTCTCTTAGGTGAACGAAAGCACAGCAGAGCAGTTTCAAGGAAACGTTTCTCCTGAGTTTTAGACGAAGTTTACTGCTGTTTCGTACGTATTGCGGTATTGGGCTGGAAATGTCGGTTTTGGGATACTGCAAAGAAAGGGTTTGCAAAACACTGAATCCACATGTGAGTTCAACTCTGTCAGTTGAATGCACACATTGACAACCATTCAATTAGATAGCTCCGTTTTGGTTTTAGAAGCAGATATTTCTCTGTACAGCCTTTGGTCACATTCACTCGGGAATATCCCAACGCAGCTCCTAGAAGAAACGTGTTTATGACTCGCTGAATCCCAACATAGATTCAACTCTCTTAGGTGAACGAAGGCACAGCAGAGCAGTTTCAAGGAAACGTTTCTCCTGAGTTTTAGACGAAGTTTCCTGCTGTTTCGTACGTATGCCGGTATTGGGCTGGAAATACCGGTTTTGGGATTCTGCAGAGAAAGGGTTTGCAAACCGCTGAATCCACACGTGAGTATACCTCTGTCAGTTGAATTCACACATTGACAACCATTCAGTTAGATAGCTCCGTTTTGGTTTTAGGAGCAGATATTTCTCTGTACAGCCTATCGTCCCATTCACTCGGGAATATCCCAACGCAGCTCCTAGAAGAAACGTGTTTCAGACTCGCTGAATCTCAACATAGATTCAATTCTCTTAGGTGAACGAAGGCACAGCAGAGCAGTTTCAAGGAAACGTTTCTCCTGAGTTTTAGATGAAGTTTCCTGCGGTTTAGTACGTATGCCGGCATTGGGCTGGAAATACCGGTCTTGGGATTCTGCACAGAAAGGGTTTGCAAACCGCTGAATCCTCACTTGATTTTAACTCTGTCAGTTGAATGCACACATTGACAACCATTCAGTTAGATAGCTCCGTTTTGGTTTTAGAAGCAGATATTTCTCTGTACAGCCTTTGGTCCCATTCACTCGGGAATATCCCAACGCAGCTCCTAGAAGAAACGTGTTTCTGACTCGCTGAATCTCAACATAGATTCAACTCTCTTAGGTGAACGAACGCACAGCAGAGCAGTTTCAAGGAAACGTTTCCCTGAGTTTTAGACGAAGTTTACTGCTGTTTCTTACCTATGCCGGCATTGGGCTGAAAATACCTGTTTTGGGATTCTGCACAGAAAGGATTTGCAAACCGCTGAATCCACACGTGAGTCTAACACTGTCAGTTGAAGGCACCCATGGACAAATCTTCAGTTAGATAGCTCCGTTTTGGTTTTAGAAGTAGATATTTCTCTGTACAGCCTATGGTCTCATTCCCAAGGGAATATCCCAACACAGCTCTTAGAAGAAACGTGTTTCTGACTCGCGAATCTCCACATAGATTCAACTCTCCTATGTGAACGAACGCACAGCAGAGCAGTTTCAAGGAAACGTTTCTCCTGAGTTTTAGATGAAGTTTACTGCTGCTTCGTACGTATGTCGGCATTGGGCTGGAAATGCCGCTTTTGGGATTCTGCACAGAAAGGGTTTGCAAACCGCTGAATGCACACGTGAGTTTACCTCTCTGAGTTCAATGCACACATTGACAACCATTCAGTTAGATAGCTCCGTTTTGGTTTTAGAAGCAGATATTTCTCTGTACAGCCTATGGTCACATTCACTCGTGAATATCCCAACGCAGCTACTAGAAGAAACGTGTTTATAACTCGCTGAATCTCAACATAGATTCAACTCTCTTAGGTGAACGAACGCACAGCAGAGCAGTTTCAAGGAAACGTTTCTCCTGAATTTTAGACGAAGTCATACTGCAGTTTCGTACGTATGCCGGCATTGGGCTGGAAATGCCGGTTTTGGGATACTGCAAAGAAAGGGTTTGCAAACCGCTGAATCCACCCGTGAGTTTAACTCTGTCAGTTGAATGCACACATTCACAACCATTCAGTTAGATAGCTCCGTTTTGGTTTAAGAAGCAGATATTCTCGATAAAGCCTATGGTCCCATTCACTCGGGAATATCCCAACGCAGCTCTTAGAAGAAACGTGTTTCTGACTCGCTGAATCTAAACATAGATTCAACTCTCTTAGGTGAACGAACGCACATCAGAGCAGTTTCAAGGAAACGTTTCTCCTGAGTTTTAAACAAAGTTTCCTGCTGTTTAGAACGTATGCCGGCATTGGGCTGGAAATACCGGTTTTGTGATTCTGCACAGAAAGGGTTTGCAAACCGCTGAATCCACACGTGAGTTTAACACTGTCAGTTGAATGCACACATTGACAACCTTCCAGTTAGATAGCTCCGTTTTGGTTTTAGAAGCAGATATTTCTCTGTACAGCCTATGGTCCCATTAACTCGGGAATATCCCAACGCAGCTCCTAGAAGAAATGTGTTACTGACTCGCTGAATCTCAACATAGATTCAACTCTCTTAGGTGAACGAACGCACAGCAGAGCAGTTTCAAGGAAACGTTTCTCCTGAGTTTTAGACGAAGTTTACTGCGGTTTAGTACGTATGCCAGCATTGGGCTGGAAATACCGCTTTTGGGATTCCGCACAGAAAGGGTTTGCACACCGCTGAATCCACACGTGAGTTTAACTCTGTCAGTTGAATGAACACATTGACAACCATTCAGTTAGATAACTCCGTTTTGGTTTTAGAAGCAGATATTTCTCTGTGCAGCCTATTTTCCCATTCACTCGGGAATATCCCAACGCAGCTCCTAAATGAAACGTGTTTCTTACTCACTGAATCTCAACATATATTCAACACTCTTAGGTGAACGAACGCACAGCAGAGCAGTTTCAAGGAAATGTTTCTCCTGAGTTTTAGACGAAGTTTCCTGCTGTTTAGTGCGTATGATGGCATTGGGCTGGAAATACCGGTTTTGGGATTCTGCACAGAAAGGGTTTGCAAACCGCTGAATCCACACGTCAATTTATCTCTGTCAGTTGAATGCACACATTGACAATCATTCGGTTAGATAGCTCCGTTTTGGTTTTAGAAGCAGATATTTCTCTGTACAGTCTATGGTCCCATTCACTCGGGAATATCCCAGCGCAGCTCCTTGAAGAAACGTGTTTCTGACTCGCTGAATTTCAACAAAAATACAACTCTCTTAGGTGAACAACCGCAGAGCAGAGCAGTTTCAAGGAAACGTTTCTCCTGAGTTTTAGACCAAGTCATACTGCTGTTTCGTACGTATGCCGGCATAGGACTGAAGATGCCGGTTTCGGGATTCCGCACTGAAAGGGTTTGCAAACCGATGAATCCACAGGTGAGTTTACCTCTGTCAGTTTAATGCACACTTTCAAAACCATTCAGTTAAATAGCTCCGTTTTGGTTTTAGAAGCAGATATTTCTCTGTACAGACTATGGTCCCATTCACTCGGGAATATCCCAACGCAGCTCCTAGAAGAAACGTGTTTCTGACTCGCTGAATCTCAACATAGATTCAACTCTCTTAGGTGAACGAAAGCACAGCAGAGCGGGTTCAAGGAAACGTTTCTCCTGAGTTTTAGACGAAGTTTCCTGCGGTTTAGTACGTATGCCGGCATAGGGCTGGAAATACAGGTTTTGGGATTCTGCACAGAAAGGGTTTGCAAACCTCTGAATCCACACGTGAGTTTAACTCTGTCAGTTGAATGCACACATTGACAACCATTCAGTTAGATAGCTCCGTTTGGTTTTAGGAGCAGATATTTCTCTGTACAGACTATGGTCCCATTCAGTCGGGAATATCCCAATGCAGCTCCTAGAAGAAACGTGTTTCTGACTCGCTGAATCTCAGCATAGATTCACCTCTCTTAAGTGAACGAACGCACAGCACAGCAGTTTCAAGGAAACGTTTCTCCTGAATTTTAGACGAAGTCATACTGCAGTTTCGTACGTATGCCGGCATTTGGCTGGAAATGCCGGTTTCGGGATTCTGTACGGAAAGGGTTTGCAAACCGCTGAATCCACCCGTGAGTTTAACTCTGTCAGTTGAATGCACACATTGACAACCATTCAGTTAGATTGCTCCGTTTTGGTTTTAGAAGCAGATATTTCTCTGTACAGCCTATGGTCCCATTCACTCGGGAATATCCCAACGCAGCTCTTAGAAGAAACGTGTTTCTGACTCGCTGAATCTAAACATAGATTCAACTCTCTTAGGTGAACGAACGCACAGCAGAGCAGTTTCAAGCACACGTTTCTCCTGAGTTTTAGACAAAGTTTCCTGCTGTTTAGTACGTATGCCGGCATTGGGCTGCAAATACCAATATTGGGATTCCGCACAGAAAGGGTTTGCAAACCGCTGAATCCACACGTGAGTTTAACTCTGTCAGTTGAATGCAGACATTGACAACCCTTCAGTTAGATAACTCCGTTTTGGTTTTAGAAGCAGATATTTCTCTGTAAAGCCTTTGGTCTCATTCCCTCGGGGATATCCCAACGCAGCTCCTAGAATAAAACGTGTTTCTGACTCGCTGAATCTCAACATAGATTCAACTCTCTTAGGTGAACGAACGCACAGCAGAGCAGTTTCAAGGAAACGTTTCTCCTGAGTTTTAGACGAAGTTTACTGCTGTTTCGTACGTATGTCGGCATTGGGCTGGAAATGCCGGTTTTGCGATTCTGCACAGAAAGGGTTTGCAAACCGCTGAATCCACACGTGAGTTTAACTCTGTCAGTTGAATGCACACATTGACAACCATTCAGTTAGATAGCTCCGTTTTGGTTTTAGGAGCAGATATTTCTCTGTACAGTCTATGGTCCCATTCACTCCGGAATATCCCAACGCAGCTCCTAGAAGAAACGTGTTTCTGACTCACTGAATCTCAACATAGATTCAACTCTCTTAGGTGAACGAACGCACAGCGGAGCAGTTTCAAGGACACATTTCTCCTGAGTTTTAGACGAAGTTTCCTGCTGATTAGTACGTATACCGGCATTGGGCTGCAAATACCGGTTTTGGGATTCTGCACTGAAAGGGTTTGCAAACCGCTGAATCCACACGTGAGTTTAACTCTGTCAGTTGAATGCACACATTGAAAACTCTTCAGTGAAATAGCTCCGTTTTGATTTACAAGCAGATATTTCTCTGTACAGACTATGGTCCCATTCACTCGGGAATATACCAACGCAGCTCCTAGAAGAAACGTGTTTCTTACTCGCTGAATGTCAACATAGATTCAACTCTCTTAGGTGAACGAACGCACAGCAGAGCAATTTCAAGGAAACGTTTCTCCTGAGTTTTAGACGAAGTTTCCTGCTGTTTAGTACGTATGCCTGTATAGGGCTGGAGATACCGATTTTGGGATTCTGCATAGAAAGGGTTTGCAAACCGATGAATACACACGTGAGTTTAACTCTGTCAGTTGAATGC
This sequence comes from Aotus nancymaae, assembly GCF_030222135.1. Taxonomy (NCBI): domain Eukaryota; kingdom Metazoa; phylum Chordata; class Mammalia; order Primates; family Aotidae; genus Aotus; species Aotus nancymaae. The sequence goes on from NW_026988584.1 coordinate 332,832, forward strand.
ACACATTGACAAGCATTCAGTTAGATAGCTCCGTTTTGGTTTTAGAAGCAGATATTCCTCTGTACAGCCTATGGTCCCATTCACTCGGGATTATCCCAACGCAGCTTCATGAAGAAACGTGTTTCTGACTCGCTGAATCTCAACATAGATTCACCTCTCTTAGGTGAACGAAAGCACAGCAGAGAAGTTTCAAGGAAACGTTTCTCGTGAGTTTTAGATGAAGTTTCCTGCTGTTTAGTACGTATGCCGGCATTGGGCTGGAAATACCGGTTTTGGGATTCTGCACAGAAAGGATTTGCAAACCGCTGAATCCACACGTGAGTTTAACTGTTTCAGCTGAATGAACACATTGACAACCATTCAGTTACATAGCTCCATTTTGGTTTTAGAAGCAGATATTTCTCTGTACAGCCTATGGTCCCATTCACTCAGGAATATCCCAACGCAGTTCCTAGAAGAAACGTGTTTCTGACTCACTGAATCTCAACAAAGATTCAACTCTCTTAGGTGAACGAACACACAGCAGAGCAGTTTCAAGGACATATTTCTCCTGAGTTTTAGACGAAGTTTCCTGCTGTTTAGTACGTATACCGGCATTGGGCTGGAAATACCGGTTTTGGGATTCTGCACAGAAAGGGTTTGGAAACCGCTGACTCCACACGTGAGTTTAACTCTGTCAGTTGAATGCACACATTGACAACCATTCAGTCAGATAGCTCCGTTTTGGTTTTAGGAGTAGATATTTCTCTGTACAGCCTATGGTCCCATTCACTCGGGAATATACCAACGCAGCTCCTAGAAGAAACGTGTTTCTGACTCGCTGAATCTCAACATAGATTCAACTCTCTTAGGGGAACGAACGCACAGCAGAGCAGTTTCAAGGAAACGTTTCTCCTGAGTTTTAGACGAAGCTTCCTGCTGTTTAGTACGTATGCCGGCATTGGGCTGGAAATACCGGATTTGGGATTCTGCACAGAAAGGGTTTGCAAACCGCTGAATCCACACGTGAGTTTCACTCTGTCAGTTGAATGCACACATTGAGAACCATTCAGTTAGATAGCTCCGTTTTGGTTTTAGAAGCAGATATTTCTCTGTACAGCCTATGGTCCCATTCACTCGGGAATATCCCAACGCAGCTCCTAGAAGAAACGTGTTTCTTACTCGCTGAATGTCAACATAGATTCAACTCTCTTAGGTGAACGAACGCACAGCAGAGCAATTTCAAGGAAACGTTTCTCCTGAGTTTTAGACGAAGTTTCCTGCTGTTTAGTGCGTATGCCGGCATTGGGCTGGAAATACCGGTTTTGGGATTCTGCACAGAAAGGGTTTGCAAACCGCTGAATCCACACGTGAGTTTAACTCTGTCAGTTGAATGCACACTTTGACAACCATTCAGTTAGATAGCTCCGTTTTGGTTTTAGAAGCAGATATTCTCTGTACATCCTATGGTCCCATTCACTCGGGAATATACCAACACAGCTCCTAGAAGAAACGTGTTTCTGACTCGCTGAATCTCAACATAGATTCAACTCTCTTATGTGAACGAACGCACAGCAGAGCAGTTTCAATGAAACGTTTCTCCTGAATTTTAGACGAAGTTTCCTCCTGTTTAGTACGTATGCCGGCATTGGGCTGGGAATACCGGATTTGGGATTCTGCACAGAAAGGGTTTGCAAACCGCTGAATCCACACGTGAGTTTAACTCTGTCAGTTGAATGCACACATTGAGAACCATTCAGTTAGATAGCTCCGTTTTGGTTTTAGAAGCAGATATTTCTCTGTACAGCCTATGGTCCCATTCACTCGGGAATATACCAACGCAGCTCTTAGAAGAAACATCTTTCAGACTCGCCGAATCTCCACATAGATTCAACTCTCTTAGTTGAACGAACGCACAGCAGAGCAGTTTCAAGGAAACGTTTCTTCTGAGTTTTAGACGAAATTTCCCGTTGTTCAGTACGTATGCCTGTATTGGGCTGGAAATACCGGTTTTGGGATTCTGCACAGAAAGGGTTTGCAAACCGCTGAATCCACACGTGAATTTAACTCTGTCTGTTGAATGCACACATTGACAACCATTCAGTTAGATAGCTCCGTTTTGGTTTTAGAAGCAGATATTTCTCTGTACAGCCTATGGTCCCATTCACTCGGGAATATCCCAACGCAGCTCCTAGAAGAAACGTGTTTCTGACTCGCTGAATCTCAACATAGGTTCAACTCTCTTAGGTGAACGAAAGCATAGCAGAGCAGTTTCAAGGAAACGTTTCTCCTGAGTTTTAGACGAAGTTTCCTGCTGTTTAGTACGTATTCCGGCATTGGGCCGGGAATACCGATTTTGGGATTCTGCACAGAAAGGGTTTGCAAACCGCTGAATCCTCACTTGACTTTAACTCTGTCAGCTGAATGGACACATTGACAACCATTCAGTTAGATAGCTCCCTTTTGGTTTTAGAAGCAGATATTTCTCTGTACAGCCTATGGTCCCCTTCGCTCGGGAATATCCTAACGCAGCTCCTAGAAGAAACGTGTTTCTGTCTCGCTGAATCTCAACATAGGTTCAACTCTCTTAGGTGAACGAAAGCACAGCAGAGCAGTTTCAACGAAACGTTTCTCCTGAGTTTTAGACGAAGTTTCCTGCTGTTTAGTACGTATTCCGGCATTGGGCCGGAAATACCGATTTTGGGATTCTGCACAGAAAGGGATTGCAAACCGCTGAAGGCACACGTGAGTTTACCTCTCTGAGTCCAATGCACACATTGACAACCATTCAGTTAGATAGCTCCGTTTTGGTTTTAGAAGCAGATATTTCTCTGTACAGCCTATGGTCACATTCACGTGTTTATGACTCGCTGAATCCCAACATAGATTCAACTCTCTTAGGTGAACGAACGCACAGCAGAGCAGTTTCAAGGAAACGTTTCTCCTGAGTTTTAGACGAAGTTTACTGCTGTTTCGTACGTATTGCGGTATTGGTCTGGAAATGTCGGTTTTGGTATACTGCAAAGAAAGGGTTTGCAAAACACTGAATCCACATGTGAGTTTAACTCTGTCAGTTGAATGCACACATTGACAACCATTCAGTTAGATAGCTCCGTTTTGGTTTTAGAAGCAGATATTTCTCTGTACAGACTATGGTCCCATTCACTCGGGAATATCCCAACGCAGCTCCTAGAAGAAACGTGTTTATGACTCGCTGAATCCCAACATAGATTCAACTCTCTTAGGTGAACGAACGCACAGCAGAGCAGTTTCAAGGAAACGTTTCTCCTGAGTTTTAGACGAAGTTTCCTGCTGTTTCGTACGTATGCCGGTATTGGGCTGGAAATACCGGTTTTGGGATTCTGCAGAGAAAGGGTTTGCAAACCGCTGAATCCACACGTGAGTATAACTCTGTCAGTTGAATTCACACATTGACAACCATTCAGTTAGATAGCTCCGTTTGGTTTTAGGAGCAGATATTTCTCTGTACAGACTATGGTCCCATTCAGTCGGGAATATCCCAATGCAGCTCCTAGAAGAAACGTGTTTCTGACTCGCTGAATCTCAGCATAGATTCACCTCTCTTAAGTGAACGAACGCACAGCACAGCAGTTTCAAGGAAACGTTTCTCCTGAATTTTAGACGAAGTCATACTGCAGTTTCGTACGTATGCCGGCATTTGGCTGGAAATGCCGGTTTCGGGATTCTGTACGGAAAGGGTTTGCAAACCGCTGAATCCACCCGTGAGTTTAACTCTGTCAGTTGAATGCACACATTGACAACCATTCAGTTAGATTGCTCCGTTTTGGTTTTAGAAGCAGATATTTCTCTGTACAGCCTATGGTCCCATTCACTCGGGAATATCCCAACGCAGCTCTTAGAAGAAACGTGTTTCTGACTCGCTGAATCTAAACATAGATTCAACTCTCTTAGGTGAACGAACGCACAGCAGAGCAGTTTCAAGCACACGTTTCTCCTGAGTTTTAGACAAAGTTTCCTGCTGTTTAGTACGTATGCCGGCATTGGGCTGCAAATACCAATATTGGGATTCCGCACAGAAAGGGTTTGCAAACCGCTGAATCCACACGTGAGTTTAACTCTGTCAGTTGAATGCAGACATTGACAACCCTTCAGTTAGATAACTCCGTTTTGGTTTTAGAAGCAGATATTTCTCTGTAAAGCCTTTGGTCTCATTCCCTCGGGGATATCCCAACGCAGCTCCTAGAATAAAACGTGTTTCTGACTCGCTGAATCTCAACATAGATTCAACTCTCTTAGGTGAACGAACGCACAGCAGAGCAGTTTCAAGGAAACGTTTCTCCTGAGTTTTAGACGAAGTTTACTGCTGTTTCGTACGTATGTCGGCATTGGGCTGGAAATGCCGGTTTTGCGATTCTGCACAGAAAGGGTTTGCAAACCGCTGAATCCACACGTGAGTTTAACTCTGTCAGTTGAATGCACACATTGACAACCATTCAGTTAGATAGCTCCGTTTTGGTTTTAGGAGCAGATATTTCTCTGTACAGTCTATGGTCCCATTCACTCCGGAATATCCCAACGCAGCTCCTAGAAGAAACGTGTTTCTGACTCACTGAATCTCAACATAGATTCAACTCTCTTAGGTGAACGAACGCACAGCGGAGCAGTTTCAAGGACACATTTCTCCTGAGTTTTAGACGAAGTTTCCTGCTGATTAGTACGTATACCGGCATTGGGCTGCAAATACCGGTTTTGGGATTCTGCACTGAAAGGGTTTGCAAACCGCTGAATCCACACGTGAGTTTAACTCTGTCAGTTGAATGCACACATTGAAAACTCTTCAGTGAAATAGCTCCGTTTTGATTTACAAGCAGATATTTCTCTGTACAGACTATGGTCCCATTCACTCGGGAATATACCAACGCAGCTCCTAGAAGAAACGTGTTTCTTACTCGCTGAATGTCAACATAGATTCAACTCTCTTAGGTGAACGAACGCACAGCAGAGCAATTTCAAGGAAACGTTTCTCCTGAGTTTTAGACGAAGTTTCCTGCTGTTTAGTACGTATGCCTGTATAGGGCTGGAGATACCGATTTTGGGATTCTGCATAGAAAGGGTTTGCAAACCGATGAATACACACGTGAGTTTAACTCTGTCAGTTGAATGCACACATTGACAAGCATTCAGTTAGATAGCTCCGTTTTGGTTTTAGAAGCAGATATTCCTCTGTACAGCCTATGGTCCCATTCACTCGGGATTATCCCAACGCAGCTTCATGAAGAAACGTGTTTCTGACTCGCTGAATCTCAACATAGATTCACCTCTCTTAGGTGAACGAAAGCACAGCAGAGAAGTTTCAAGGAAACGTTTCTCGTGAGTTTTAGATGAAGTTTCCTGCTGTTTAGTACGTATGCCGGCATTGGGCTGGAAATACCGGTTTTGGGATTCTGCACAGAAAGGATTTGCAAACCGCTGAATCCACACGTGAGTTTAACTGTTTCAGCTGAATGAACACATTGACAACCATTCAGTTACATAGCTCCATTTTGGTTTTAGAAGCAGATATTTCTCTGTACAGCCTATGGTCCCATTCACTCAGGAATATCCCAACGCAGTTCCTAGAAGAAACGTGTTTCTGACTCACTGAATCTCAACAAAGATTCAACTCTCTTAGGTGAACGAACACACAGCAGAGCAGTTTCAAGGACATATTTCTCCTGAGTTTTAGACGAAGTTTCCTGCTGTTTAGTACGTATACCGGCATTGGGCTGGAAATACCGGTTTTGGGATTCTGCACAGAAAGGGTTTGGAAACCGCTGACTCCACACGTGAGTTTAACTCTGTCAGTTGAATGCACACATTGACAACCATTCAGTCAGATAGCTCCGTTTTGGTTTTAGGAGTAGATATTTCTCTGTACAGCCTATGGTCCCATTCACTCGGGAATATACCAACGCAGCTCCTAGAAGAAACGTGTTTCTGACTCGCTGAATCTCAACATAGATTCAACTCTCTTAGGGGAACGAACGCACAGCAGAGCAGTTTCAAGGAAACGTTTCTCCTGAGTTTTAGACGAAGCTTCCTGCTGTTTAGTACGTATGCCGGCATTGGGCTGGAAATACCGGATTTGGGATTCTGCACAGAAAGGGTTTGCAAACCGCTGAATCCACACGTGAGTTTCACTCTGTCAGTTGAATGCACACATTGAGAACCATTCAGTTAGATAGCTCCGTTTTGGTTTTAGAAGCAGATATTTCTCTGTACAGCCTATGGTCCCATTCACTCGGGAATATCCCAACGCAGCTCCTAGAAGAAACGTGTTTCTTACTCGCTGAATGTCAACATAGATTCAACTCTCTTAGGTGAACGAACGCACAGCAGAGCAATTTCAAGGAAACGTTTCTCCTGAGTTTTAGACGAAGTTTCCTGCTGTTTAGTGCGTATGCCGGCATTGGGCTGGAAATACCGGTTTTGGGATTCTGCACAGAAAGGGTTTGCAAACCGCTGAATCCACACGTGAGTTTAACTCTGTCAGTTGAATGCACACTTTGACAACCATTCAGTTAGATAGCTCCGTTTTGGTTTTAGAAGCAGATATTCTCTGTACATCCTATGGTCCCATTCACTCGGGAATATACCAACACAGCTCCTAGAAGAAACGTGTTTCTGACTCGCTGAATCTCAACATAGATTCAACTCTCTTATGTGAACGAACGCACAGCAGAGCAGTTTCAATGAAACGTTTCTCCTGAATTTTAGACGAAGTTTCCTCCTGTTTAGTACGTATGCCGGCATTGGGCTGGGAATACCGGATTTGGGATTCTGCACAGAAAGGGTTTGCAAACCGCTGAATCCACACGTGAGTTTAACTCTGTCAGTTGAATGCACACATTGAGAACCATTCAGTTAGATAGCTCCGTTTTGGTTTTAGAAGCAGATATTTCTCTGTACAGCCTATGGTCCCATTCACTCGGGAATATACCAACGCAGCTCTTAGAAGAAACATCTTTCAGACTCGCCGAATCTCCACATAGATTCAACTCTCTTAGTTGAACGAACGCACAGCAGAGCAGTTTCAAGGAAACGTTTCTTCTGAGTTTTAGACGAAATTTCCCGTTGTTCAGTACGTATGCCTGTATTGGGCTGGAAATACCGGTTTTGGGATTCTGCACAGAAAGGGTTTGCAAACCGCTGAATCCACACGTGAATTTAACTCTGTCTGTTGAATGCACACATTGACAACCATTCAGTTAGATAGCTCCGTTTTGGTTTTAGAAGCAGATATTTCTCTGTACAGCCTATGGTCCCATTCACTCGGGAATATCCCAACGCAGCTCCTAGAAGAAACGTGTTTCTGACTCGCTGAATCTCAACATAGGTTCAACTCTCTTAGGTGAACGAAAGCATAGCAGAGCAGTTTCAAGGAAACGTTTCTCCTGAGTTTTAGACGAAGTTTCCTGCTGTTTAGTACGTATTCCGGCATTGGGCCGGGAATACCGATTTTGGGATTCTGCACAGAAAGGGTTTGCAAACCGCTGAATCCTCACTTGACTTTAACTCTGTCAGCTGAATGGACACATTGACAACCATTCAGTTAGATAGCTCCCTTTTGGTTTTAGAAGCAGATATTTCTCTGTACAGCCTATGGTCCCCTTCGCTCGGGAATATCCTAACGCAGCTCCTAGAAGAAACGTGTTTCTGTCTCGCTGAATCTCAACATAGGTTCAACTCTCTTAGGTGAACGAAAGCACAGCAGAGCAGTTTCAACGAAACGTTTCTCCTGAGTTTTAGACGAAGTTTCCTGCTGTTTAGTACGTATTCCGGCATTGGGCCGGAAATACCGATTTTGGGATTCTGCACAGAAAGGGATTGCAAACCGCTGAAGGCACACGTGAGTTTACCTCTCTGAGTCCAATGCACACATTGACAACCATTCAGTTAGATAGCTCCGTTTTGGTTTTAGAAGCAGATATTTCTCTGTACAGCCTATGGTCACATTCACGTGTTTATGACTCGCTGAATCCCAACATAGATTCAACTCTCTTAGGTGAACGAACGCACAGCAGAGCAGTTTCAAGGAAACGTTTCTCCTGAGTTTTAGACGAAGTTTACTGCTGTTTCGTACGTATTGCGGTATTGGTCTGGAAATGTCGGTTTTGGTATACTGCAAAGAAAGGGTTTGCAAAACACTGAATCCACATGTGAGTTTAACTCTGTCAGTTGAATGCACACATTGACAACCATTCAGTTAGATAGCTCCGTTTTGGTTTTAGAAGCAGATATTTCTCTGTACAGACTATGGTCCCATTCACTCGGGAATATCCCAACGCAGCTCCTAGAAGAAACGTGTTTATGACTCGCTGAATCCCAACATAGATTCAACTCTCTTAGGTGAACGAACGCACAGCAGAGCAGTTTCAAGGAAACGTTTCTCCTGAGTTTTAGACGAAGTTTCCTGCTGTTTCGTACGTATGCCGGTATTGGGCTGGAAATACCGGTTTTGGGATTCTGCAGAGAAAGGGTTTGCAAACCGCTGAATCCACACGTGAGTATAACTCTGTCAGTTGAATTCACACATTGACAACCATTCAGTTAGATAGCTCCGTTTGGTTTTAGGAGCAGATATTTCTCTGTACAGACTATGGTCCCATTCAGTCGGGAATATCCCAATGCAGCTCCTAGAAGAAACGTGTTTCTGACTCGCTGAATCTCAGCATAGATTCACCTCTCTTAAGTGAACGAACGCACAGCACAGCAGTTTCAAGGAAACGTTTCTCCTGAATTTTAGACGAAGTCATACTGCAGTTTCGTACGTATGCCGGCATTTGGCTGGAAATGCCGGTTTCGGGATTCTGTACGGAAAGGGTTTGCAAACCGCTGAATCCACCCGTGAGTTTAACTCTGTCAGTTGAATGCACACATTGACAACCATTCAGTTAGATTGCTCCGTTTTGGTTTTAGAAGCAGATATTTCTCTGTACAGCCTATGGTCCCATTCACTCGGGAATATCCCAACGCAGCTCTTAGAAGAAACGTGTTTCTGACTCGCTGAATCTAAACATAGATTCAACTCTCTTAGGTGAACGAACGCACAGCAGAGCAGTTTCAAGCACACGTTTCTCCTGAGTTTTAGACAAAGTTTCCTGCTGTTTAGTACGTATGCCGGCATTGGGCTGCAAATACCAATATTGGGATTCCGCACAGAAAGGGTTTGCAAACCGCTGAATCCACACGTGAGTTTAACTCTGTCAGTTGAATGCAGACATTGACAACCCTTCAGTTAGATAACTCCGTTTTGGTTTTAGAAGCAGATATTTCTCTGTAAAGCCTTTGGTCTCATTCCCTCGGGGATATCCCAACGCAGCTCCTAGAATAAAACGTGTTTCTGACTCGCTGAATCTCAACATAGATTCAACTCTCTTAGGTGAACGAACGCACAGCAGAGCAGTTTCAAGGAAACGTTTCTCCTGAGTTTTAGACGAAGTTTACTGCTGTTTCGTACGTATGTCGGCATTGGGCTGGAAATGCCGGTTTTGCGATTCTGCACAGAAAGGGTTTGCAAACCGCTGAATCCACACGTGAGTTTAATTCTGTCAGTTGAATGCACACATTGACAACCATTCAGTTAGATAGCTCCGTTTTGGTTTTAGGAGCAGATATTTCTCTGTACAGCCTATGGTCCCATTCACTCCGGAATATCCCAACGCAGCTCCTAGAAGAAACGTGTTTCTGACTCACTGAATCTCAACATAGATTCAACTCTCTTAGATGAACGAACGCACAGCGGAGCAGTTTCAAGGACACATTTCTCCTGAGTTTTAGACGAAGTTTCCTGCTGATTAGTACGTATACCGGCATTGGGCTGCAAATACCGGTTTTGGGATTCTGCACTGAAAGGGTTTGCAAACCGCTGAATCCACACGTGAGTTTAACTCTGTCAGTTGAATTCACACATTGAAAACTCTTCAGTGAAATAGCTCCGTTTTGATTTACAAGCAGATATTTCTCTGTACAGACTATGGTCCCATTCACTCGGGAATATACCAACGCAGCTCCTAGAAGAAACGTGTTTCTTACTCGCTGAATGTCAACATAGATTCAACTCTCTTAGGTGAACGAACGCACAGCAGAGCAATTTCAAGGAAACGCTTCTCCTGAGTTTTAGACGAAGTTTCCTGCTGTTTAGTACGTATGCCTGTACTGGGCTGGAGATACCGATTTTGGGATTCTGCACAGAAAGGGTTTGCAAACCGATGAATACACACGTGAGTTTAACTCTGTCAGTTGAATGCACACATTGACAAGCATTCAGTTAGATAGCTCCGTTTTGGTTTTAGAAGCAGATATTCCTCTGTACAGCCTATGGTCCCATTCACTCGGGATTATCCCAACGCAGCTTCATGAAGAAACGTGTTTCTGACTCGCTGAATCTCAACATAGATTCACCTCTCTTAGGTGAACGAAAGCACAGCAGAGAAGTTTCAAGGAAACGTTTCTCGTGAGTTTTAGATGAAGTTTCCTGCTGTTTAGTACGTATGCCGGCATTGGGCTGGAAATACCGGTTTTGGGATTCTGCACAGAAAGGATTTGCAAACCGCTGAATCCACACGTGAGTTTAACTGTTTCAGCTGAATGAACACATTGACAACCATTCAGTTACATAGCTCCATTTTGGTTTTAGAAGCAGATATTTCTCTGTACAGCCTATGGTCCCATTCACTCAGGAATATCCCAACGCAGTTCCTAGAAGAAACGTGTTTCTGACTCACTGAATCTCAACAAAGATTCAACTCTCTTAGGTGAACGAACACACAGCAGAGCAGTTTCAAGGACATATTTCTCCTGAGTTTTAGACGAAGTTTCCTGCTGTTTAGTACGTATACCGGCATTGGGCTGGAAATACCGGTTTTGGGATTCTGCACAGAAAGGGTTTGGAAACCGCTGACTCCACACGTGAGTTTAACTCTGTCAGTTGAATGCACACATTGACAACCATTCAGTCAGATAGCTCCGTTTTGGTTTTAGGAGTAGATATTTCTCTGTACAGCCTATGGTCCCATTCACTCGGGAATATCCCAACGCAGTTCCTAGAAGAAACGTGTTTCTGACTCACTGAATCTCAACATAGATTCCACTCTCTTAGGTGAACGAACGCACAGCAGAGCAGTTTCAAGGACACATTTCTCCTGAGTTTTAGACGAAGTTTCCTGCTGTTTAGTACGTATACCGGCATTGGGCTGCAAATACCGGTTTTGGGATTCTGCACTGAAAGGGTTTGCAAACCGCTGAATCCACACGTGAGTTTAACTCTGTCAGTTGAATGCACACATTGAAAACTATTCAGTTAAATGGCTCCGTTTTGATTTACAAGCAGATATTTCTCTGTACAGACTATGGTACCATTCACTCGGGAATATCCCAACGCAGCTCTTAGAAGAAACGTGTTTCTTACTCGCTGAATGTCAACATAGATTCAACTCTCTTAGGTGAACGAACGCACAGCAGAGCAATTTCAAGGAAACGTTTCTCCTGAGTTTTAGACGAAGTTTCCTGCTGCTTAGTGCGTATGTCGGCATTGGGCTGGAAATACCGGTTTTGGGATTCTGCACAGAAAGGGTTTGCAAACCGCTGAATCCACACGTGAGTTTAACTCTGTCAGTTGAATGCACACTTTGACAACCATTCAGTTAGATAGCTCCGTTTTGGTTTTAGAAGCAGATATTCTCTGTACATCCTATGGTCCCATTCACTCGGGAATATACCAACACAGCTCCTAGAAGAAACGTGTTTCTGACTCGCTGAATCTCAACATAGATTCAACTCTCTTATGTGAACGAACGCACAGCAGAGCAGTTTCAATGAAACGTTTCTCCTGAATTTTAGACGAAGTTTCCTCCTGTTTAGTACGTATGCCGGCATTGGGCTGGGAATACCGGATTTGGGATTCTGCACAGAAAGGGTTTGCAAACCGCTGAATCCACACGTGAGTTTAACTCTGTCAGTTGAATGCACACATTGAGAACCATTCAGTTAGATAGCTCCGTTTTGGTTTTAGAAGCAGATATTTCTCTGTACAGCCTATGGTCCCATTCACTCGGGAATATCCCAACGCAGCTCTTAGAAGAAACATCTTTCAGACTCGCCGAATCTCCACATAGATTCAACTCTCATAGTTGAACGAACGCACAGCAGAGCAGTTTCAAGGAAACGTTTCTTCTGAGTTTTAGACGAAATTTCCCGTTGTTCAGTACGTATGCCTGTATTGGGCTGGAAATACCGGTTTTGGGATTCTGCACAGAAAGGGTTTGCAAACCGCTGAATCCACACGTGAATTTAACTCTGTCTGTTGAATGCACACATTGACAACCATTCAGTTAGATAGCTCCGTTTTGGTTTTAGAAGCAGATATTTCTCTGTACAGCCTATGGTCCCATTCACTCGGGAATATCCCAACGCAGCTCCTAGAAGAAACGTGTTTCTGACTCGCTGAATCTCAACATAGGTTCAACTCTCTTAGGTGAACGAAAGCATAGCAGAGCAGTTTCAAGGAAACGTTTCTCCTGAGTTTTAGACGAAGTTTCCTGCTGTTTAGTACGTATTCCGGCATTGGGCCGGGAATACCGATTTTGGGATTCTGCACAGAAAGGGTTTGCAAACCGCTGAATCCTCACTTGACTTTAACTCTGTCAGCTGAATGGACACATTGACAACCATTCAGTTAGATAGCTCCCTTTTGGTTTTAGAAGCAGATATTTCTCTGTACAGCCTATGGTCCCCTTCGCTCGGGAATATCCTAACGCAGCTCCTAGAAGAAACGTGTTTCTGTCTCGCTGAATCTCAACATAGGTTCAACTCTCTTAGGTGAACGAAAGCACAGCAGAGCAGTTTCAAGGAAACGTTTCTCCTGAGTTTTAGACGAAATTTCCTGCTGTTTAGTACGTATTCCGGCATTGGGCCGGAAATACCGATTTTGGGATTCTGCACAGAAAGGGATTGCAAACCGCTGAAGGCACACGTGAGTTTACCTCTCTGAGTCCAATGCACACATTGACAACCATTCAGTTAGATAGCTCCGTTTTGGTTTTAGAAGCAGATATTTCTCTGTACAGCCTATGGTCACATTCACGTGTTTATGACTCGCTGAATCCCAACATAGATTCAACTCTCTTAGGTGAACGAACGCACAGCAGAGCAGTTTCAAGGAAACGTTTCTCCTGAGTTTTAGACGAAGTTTACTGCTGTTTCGTACGTATTGCGGTATTGGTCTGGAAATGTCGGTTTTGGGATACTGCAAAGAAAGGGTTTGCAAAACACTGAATCCACATGTGAGTTTAACTCTGTCAGTTGAATGCACACATTGACAACCATTCAGTTAGATAGCTCCGTTTTGGTTTTAGAAGCAGATATTTCTCTGTACAGACTATGGTCCCATTCAGTCGGGAATATCCCAATGCAGCTCCTAGAAGAAACGTGTTTCTGACTCGCTGAATCTCAGCATAGATTCACCTCTCTTAAGTGAACGAACGCACAGCACAGCAGTTTCAAGGAAACGTTTCTCCTGAATTTTAGACGAAGTCATACTGCAGTTTCGTACGTATGCCGGCATTTGGCTGGAAATGCCGGTTTCGGGATTCTGTACGGAAAGGGTTTGCAAACCGCTGAATCCACCCGTGAGTTTAACTCTGTCAGTTGAATGCACACATTGACAACCATTCAGTTAGATTGCTCCGTTTTGGTTTTAGAAGCAGATATTTCTCTGTACAGCCTATGGTCCCATTCACTCGGGAATATCCCAACGCAGCTCTTAGAAGAAACGTGTTTCTGACTCGCTGAATCTAAACATAGATTCAACTCTCTTAGGTGAACGAACGCACAGCAGAGCAGTTTCAAGCACACGTTTCTCCTGAGTTTTAGACAAAGTTTCCTGCTGTTTAGTACGTATGCCGGCATTGGGCTGCAAATACCAATATTGGGATTCCGCACAGAAAGGGTTTGCAAACCGCTGAATCCACACGTGAGTTTAACTCTGTCAGTTGAATGCAGACATTGACAACCCTTCAGTTAGATAACTCCGTTTTGGTTTTAGAAGCAGATATTTCTCTGTAAAGCCTTTGGTCTCATTCCCTCGGGGATATCCCAACGCAGCTCCTAGAATAAAACGTGTTTCTGACTCGCTGAATCTCAACATAGATTCAACTCTCTTAGGTGAACGAACGCACAGCAGAGCAGTTTCAAGGAAACGTTTCTCCTGAGTTTTAGACGAAGTTTACTGCTGTTTCGTACGTATGTCGGCATTGGGCTGGAAATGCCGGTTTTGCGATTCTGCACAGAAAGGGTTTGCAAACCGCTGAATCCACACGTGAGTTTAACTCTGTCAGTTGAATGCACACATTGACAACCATTCAGTTAGATAGCTCCGTTTTGGTTTTAGGAGCAGATATTTCTCTGTACAGCCTATGGTCCCATTCACTCCGGAATATCCCAACGCAGCTCCTAGAAGAAACGTGTTTCTGACTCACTGAATCTCAACATAGATTCAACTCTCTTAGGTGAACGAACGCACAGCGGAGCAGTTTCAAGGACACATTTCTCCTGAGTTTTAGACGAAGTTTCCTGCTGATTAGTACGTATACCGGCATTGGGCTGCAAATACCGGTTTTGGGATTCTGCACTGAAAGGGTTTGCAAACCGCTGAATCCACACGTGAGTTTAACTCTGTCAGTTGAATGCACACATTGAAAACTCTTCAGTGAAATAGCTCCGTTTTGATTTACAAGCAGATATTTCTCTGTACAGACTATGGTCCCATTCACTCGGGAATATACCAACGCAGCTCCTAGAAGAAACGTGTTTCTTACTCGCTGAATGTCAACATAGATTCAACTCTCTTAGGTGAACGAACGCACAGCAGAGCAATTTCAAGGAAACGTTTCTCCTGAGTTTTAGACGAAGTTTCCTGCTGTTTAGTACGTATGCCTGTATTGGGCTGGAGATACCGATTTTGGGATTCTGCACAGAAAGGGTTTGCAAACCGATGAATACACACGTGAGTTTAACTCTGTCAGTTGAATGCACACATTGACAAGCATTCAGTTAGATAGCTCCGTTTTGGTTTTAGAAGCAGATATTCCTCTGTACAGCCTATGGTCCCATTCACTCGGGATTATCCCAACGCAGCTTCATGAAGAAACGTGTTTCTGACTCGCTGAATCTCAACATAGATTCACCTCTCTTAGGTGAACGAAAGCACAGCAGAGAAGTTTCAAGGAAACGTTTCTCGTGAGTTTTAGATGAAGTTTCCTGCTGTTTAGTACGTATGCCGGCATTGGGCTGGAAATACCGGTTTTGGGATTCTGCACAGAAAGGATTTGCAAACCGCTGAATCCACACGTGAGTTTAACTGTTTCAGCTGAATGAACACATTGACAACCATTCAGTTACATAGCTCCATTTTGGTTTTAGAAGCAGATATTTCTCTGTACAGCCTATGGTCCCATTCAATCAGGAATATCCCAACGCAGTTTCTAGAAGAAACGTGTTTCTGACTCACTGAATCTCAACAAAGATTCAACTCTCTTAGGTGAACGAACACACAGCAGAGCAGTTTCAAGGACATATTTCTCCTGAGTTTTAGACGAAGTTTCCTGCTGTTTAGTACGTATACCGGCATTGGGCTGGAAATACCGGTTTTGGGATTCTGCACAGAAAGGGTTTGGAAACCGCTGACTCCACACGTGAGTTTAACTCTGTCAGTTGAATGCACACATTGACAACCATTCAGTCAGATAGCTCCGTTTTGGTTTTAGGAGTAGATATTTCTCTGTACAGCCTATGGTCCCATTCACTCGGGAATATCCCAACGCAGTTCCTAGAAGAAACGTGTTTCTGACTCACTGAATCTCAACATAGATTCCACTCTCTTAGGTGAACGAACGCACAGCAGAGCAGTTTCAAGGACACATTTCTCCTGAGTTTTAGACGAAATTTCCTGCTGTTTAGTACGTATACCGGCATTGGGCTGCAAATACCGGTTTTGGGATTCTGCACTGAAAGGGTTTGCAAACCGCTGAATCCACACGTGAGTTTAACTCTGTCAGTTGAATGCACACATTGAAAACTATTCAGTTAAATGGCTCCGTTTTGATTTACAAGCAGATATTTCTCTGTACAGACTATGGTCCCATTCACTCGGGAATATCCCAACGCAGCTCCTAGAAGAAACGTGTTTCTTACTCGCTGAATGTCAACATAGATTCAACTCTCTTAGGTGAACGAACGCACAGCAGAGCAATTTCAAGGAAACGTTTCTCCTGAGTTTTAGACGAAGATTCCTGCTGTTTAGTGCGTATGCCGGCATTGGGCTGGAAATACCGGTTTTGGGATTCTGCACAGAAAGGGTTTGCAAACCGCTGAATCCACACGTGAGTTTAACTCTGTCAGTTGAATGCACACTTTGACAACCATTCAGTTAGATAGCTCCGTTTTGGTTTTAGAAGCAGATATTCTCTGTACATCCTATGGTCCCATTCACTCGGGAATATACCAACACAGCTCCTAGAAGAAACGTGTTTCTGACTCGCTGAATCTCAACATAGATTCAACTCTCTTATGTGAACGAACGCACAGCAGAGCAGTTTCAATGAAACGTTTCTCCTGAATTTTAGACGAAGTTTCCTCCTGTTTAGTACGTATGCCGGCATTGGGCTGGGAATACCGGATTTGGGATTCTGCACAGAAAGGGTTTGCAAACCGCTGAATCCACACGTGAGTTTAACTCTGTCAGTTGAATGCACACATTGAGAACCATTCAGTTAGATAGCTCCGTTTTGGTTTTAGAAGCAGATATTTCTCTGTACAGCCTATGGTCCCATTCACTCGGGAATATCCCAACGCAGCTCTTAGAAGAAACATCTTTCAGACTCGCCGAATCTCCACATAGATTCAACTCTCTTAGTTGAACGAACGCACAGCAGAGCAGTTTCAAGGAAACGTTTCTTCTGAGTTTTAGACGAAATTTCCCGTTGTTCAGTACGTATGCCTGTATTGGGCTGGAAATACCGGTTTTGGGATTCTGCACAGAAAGGGTTTGCAAACCGCTGAATCCACACGTGAATTTAACTCTGTCTGTTGAATGCACACATTGACAACCATTCAGTTAGATAGCTCCGTTTTGGTTTTAGAAGCAGATATTTCTCTGTACAGCCTATGGTCCCATTCACTCGGGAATATCCCAACGCAGCTCCTAGAAGAAACGTGTTTCTGACTCGCTGAATCTCAACATAGGTTCAACTCTCTTAGGTGAACGAAAGCATAGCAGAGCAGTTTCAAGGAAACGTTTCTCCTGAGTTTTAGACGAAGTTTCCTGCTGTTTAGTACGTATTCCGGCATTGGGCCGGGAATACCGATTTTGGGATTCTGCACAGAAAGGGTTTGCAAACCGCTGAATCCTCACTTGACTTTAACTCTGTCAGCTGAATGGACACATTGACAACCATTCAGTTAGATAGCTCCCTTTTGGTTTTAGAAGCAGATATTTCTCTGTACAGCCTATGGTCCCCTTCGCTCGGGAATATCCAAACGCAGCTCCTAGAAGAAACGTGTTTCTGTCTCGCTGAATCTCAACATAGGTTCAACTCTCTTAGGTGAACGAAAGCACAGCAGAGCAGTTTCAAGGAAACGTTTCTCCTGAGTTTTAGACGAAGTTTCCTGCTGTTTAGTACGTATTCCGGCATTGGGCCGGAAATACCGATTTTGGGATTCTGCACAGAAAGGGATTGCAAACCGCTGAAGGCACACGTGAGTTTACCTCTCTGAGTCCAATGCACACATTGACAACCATTCAGTTAGATAGCTCCGTTTTGGTTTTAGAAGCAGATATTTCTCTGTACAGCCTATGGTCACATTCACGTGTTTATGACTCGCTGAATCCCAACATAGATTCAACTCTCTTAGGTGAACGAACGCACAGCAGAGCAGTTTCAAGGAAACGTTTCTCCTGAGTTTTAGACGAAGTTTACTGCTGTTTCGTACGTATTGCGGTATTGGTCTGGAAATGTCGGTTTTGGGATACTGCAAAGAAAGGGTTTGCAAAACACTGAATCCACATGTGAGTTTAACTCTGTCAGTTGAATGCACACATTGACAACCATTCAGTTAGATAGCTCCGTTTTGGTTTTAGAAGCAGATATTTCTCTGTACAGCCTATGGTCCCATTCACTCGGGAATATCCCAACGCAGCTCCTAGAAGAAACGTGTTTATGACTCGCTGAATCCCAACATAGATTCAACTCTCTTAGGTGAACGAACGCACAGCAGAGCAGTTTCAAGGAAACGTTTCTCCTGAGTTTTAGACGAAGTTTCCTGCTGTTTCGTACGTATGCCGGTATTGGGCTGGAAATACCGGTTTTGGGATTCTGCAGAGAAAGGGTTTGCAAACCGCTGAATCCACACGTGAGTATAACTCTGTCAGTTGAATTCACACATTGACAACCATTCAGTTAGATAGCTCCGTTTTGGTTTTAGGAGCAGATATTTCTCTGTACAGCCTATCGTCCCATTCCCTCGGGAATATCCCAACGCAGCTCCTAGAAGAAACGTGTTTCAGACTCGCTGAATCTCAACATAGATTCAACTCTCTTAGGTGAACGAAGGCACAGCAGAGCAGTTTCAAGGAAACGTTTCTCCTGAGTTTTAGATGAAGTTTCCTGCGGTTTAGTACGTATGCCGGCATTGTGCCGGAAATACCGGTTTTGGGATTCTGCACAGAAAGGGTTTGCAAACCGCTGAATCCTCACTTGATTTTAACTCTGTCAGTTGAATGCACACATTGACAACCATTCAGTTAGATAGCTCCGTTTTGGTTTTAGAAGCAGGTATTTCTCTGTACAGCCTTTGGTCCCATTCACTCGGGAATATCCCAACGCAGATCCTAGAAGAAACGTGTTTCTGACTCGCTGAATCTCAACATAGATTCAACTCTCTTAGGTGAACGAACGCACAGCAGAGCAGTTTCAAGGAAACGTTTCCCTGAGTTTTAGACGAAGTTTACTACTGTTTCGTACCTATGCCGGCATTGGGCTGAAAATACCTGTTTTGGGATTCTGCACAGAAAGGATTTGCAAACCGCTGAATCCACACGTGAGTCTAACACTGTCAGTTGAAGGCACCCATGGACAAATCTTCAGTTAGATAGCTCCGTTTTGGTTTTAGAAGTAGATATTTCTCTGTACAGCCTATGGTCTCATTCCCAAGGGAATATCCCAACGCAGCTCTTAGAAGAAACGTGTTTCTGACTCGCGAATCTCCACATAGATTCAACTCTCTTAGCTGAACGAACGCACAGCAGAGCAGTTTCAAGGAAACGTTTCTCCTGAGTTTTAGACGAAGTTTACTGCTGTTTCGTACGTATGTCGGCATTGGGCTGGAAATGCCGGTTTTGCGATTCTGCACAGAAAGGATTTGCAAACCGCTGAATCCACACGTGAGTTGAACTCTGTCACTTGAATTCACACATTGACAACCATTCAGTTAGATAGCTCCGTTTTGGTTTTAGAAGCTGATATTTCTCTGTACAGCCTATCGTCCCATTCACTCGGGAATATCCCAACGCAGCTCCTAGAAGAAACGTGCTTCAGACTCGCTGAATCTCAAAATAGATTCAACTCTCTTAGGTGAACGAACGCACAGCAGAGCAGTTTCAAGGAAACGTTTCTCCTGAGTTTTAGACAAAGTTTCCTGCTGTTTAGTACGTATTCCTGCATTGGGCTGGAAATACCGGTTTTGGGATTCTGCACAGAATGGGTTTGCAAACAGCTGAATCCACACGTGAGTTTAACTCTGCCAGTTGAATGAATACATTGACAACCATTCAGTTAGATAGCTCCGTTTTCGTTTTAGAAGCAGATATTTCTCTCTACAGCCTATGGTCCTATTCCCTCGGGAATATCCCAATCCAGCTCCTAGAAGAAACGTGTTTCTGACTCGCTGAATCTCAACATAGATTCAACTCTCTTATGTGATCGAACGCACTGCAGAGCAGTTTCAAGGAAACGTTTCTCCTGAATTTTAGACGAAGTTTCCTGCTGTTTCGTACGTATGCCGGTATTGGGCTGAAATTGCCGGTTTTGGGATACTGTAAAGAAAGGGTTTGCAAAACGCTGAATCCACACGTGAGTTTAATTTCTATCAGTTGAATGCACACATTGACAACCATTCAGTTAGATAGCTCCGTTTTGGTTTTAGAAGCAGATATTTCTCTGTACAGCCTATGGTCCCATTCACTCGTGAATATCCCAACGCAGCTCCTAGAAGAAACGTGTTTATGACTCGCTGAATCCCAACATAGATTCAACTCTCTTAGGTGAACGAACGCACAGCAGAGCAGTTTCAAGGAAACGTTTCTCCTGAGTTTTAGACGAAATTTACTGCTGTTTCGTACGTATGCCGGTATTGGGCTGGAAATACCGCTTTTGGGATTCTGCAGAGAAAGGGTTTGCAAACCGCTGAATCCACACGTGAGTTTAACTCTGTCACTTGAATTCACACAAAGACAACCATTCAGTTAGATAGCTCCGTTTTGGTTTTAGGAGCAGATATTTCTCTGTACAGGCTATGGTCCCATTCACTCGGGAATATCCCAACGCAGCTCCTAGAAGAAACGTGTTTCAGACTCGCTGAATCTCAAAATAGATTCAACTCTCTTAGGTGAACGAACGCACAGCAGAGCAGTTTCAAGGAAACGTTTCTCCTGTGTTTTAGACAAAGTTTCCTGCTGTTTAGTACGTATTCCCGCATTGGGCTGGAAATACCGGTTTTGGGATTCTGCACAGAAAGGGTTTGCAAACAGCTGAATCCACACGTGAGTTTAACTCTGTCAGTTGAATTCAGACATTGACAACCATTCAGTTAGATAGCTCCGTTTTCGTTTTAGAAGCAGATATTTCTCTCTACAGCCTATGGTCCAATTCCCTCGGGAATATCCCAACGCAGCTCCTAGAAGAAACGTGTTTCTGACTCGCTGAATCTCAAAATAGATTCAACTCTCTTAGGTGAACGAACGCACAGCAGAGCAGTTTCAAGGAAACGTTTCTCCTGAGTTTTAGACGAAGTTTCCTGCTGTTTAGTACGTATGCCGGCATTGGGCTGGAAATACCGGTTTTGGGATTCTGCACAGAAAGGATTTGCAAACCTCCGAATCCACACGTGTGTTTAACTCTGTCAGTTGAATGCACACGTTGACAACCATTCAGTTAGAGAGCTCCGTTTTGGTTTTAGAAGCAGATATTTCTCTCTACAGCCTATGGTCCCCTTCACTCGGGAATATCCAAACGCAGCTCCTAGAAGAAACGTGTTTCTGACTCGCTGAATCTCAACATAGGTTCAACTCTCTTAGGTGAACGAAAGCACAGCAGAGCAGTTTCAAGGAAGCGTTTCTCCTGAGTTTTAGACGAAGTTTCCTGCTGTTTAGTACGTATTCCGGCATTGGGCCGGAAATACCGGTTTTGGGATTCTGCACAGAAAGGGTTTGCAAACCGCTGAATCCTCACTTGACTTTAACTCTGTCAGCTGAATGGACACATTGACAACCATTCAGTTAGATAGCTCCGTTTTGGTTTTAGAAGCAGATATTTCTCTGTACAGCCTATGGTCCCCTTCGCTCGGGAATATCCAAACGCAGCTCCTAGAAGAAACGTGTTTCTGTCTCGCTGAATCTCAACATAGGTTCAACTCTCTTAGGTGAACGAAAGCACAGCAGAGCAGTTTCAAGGAAACGTTTCTCCTGAGTTTTAGACGAAGTTTACTGCTGTTTCGTACGTATTGCGGTATTGGGCTGGAAATGTCGGTTTTGGGATAGTGCAAAGAAAGGGTTTGCAAAACACTGAATCCACATGTGAGTTCAACTCTGTCAGTTGAATGCACACATTGACAACCATTCAATTAGATAGCTCCGTTTTGGTTTTAGAAGCAGATATTTCTCTGTACAGCCTTTGGTCACATTCACTCGGGAATATCCCAACGCAGCTCCTAGAAGAAACGTGTTTATGACTCGCTGAATCCCAACATAGATTCAACTCTCTTAGGTGAACGAACGCACAGCAGAGCAGTTTCAAGGAAACGTTTCTCCTGAGTTTTAGACGAAGTTTCCTGCTGTTTCGTACGTATGCCGGTATTGGGCTGGAAATACCGGTTTTGGGATTCTGCAGAGAAAGGGTTTGCAAACCGCTGAATCCACACGTGAGTATAACTCTGTCAGTTGAATTCACACATTGACAACCATTCAGTTAGATAGCTCCGTTTTGGTTTTAGGAGCAGATATTTCTCTGTACAGCCTATCGTCCCATTCACTCGGGAATATCCCAACGCAGCTCCTAGAAGAAACGTGTTTCAGACTCGCTGAATCTCAACATAGATTCAACTCTCTTAGGTGAACGAAGGCACAGCAGAGCAGTTTCAAGGAAACGTTTCTCCTGAGTTTTAGATGAAGTTTCCTGCGGTTTAGTACGTATGCCGGCATTGGGCCGGAAATACCGGTCTTGGGATTCTGCACAGAAAGGGTTTGCAAACCGCTGAATCCTCACTTGATTTTTTTTTTTTTTTTTTTTTATTTATTTATTTATTTATTTATTTATTTATTTATTTTTTTTTATTGCATTTTAGGTTTTGGGGTACATGTGAAGAACATGCAAGGTTGTTGCACAGGTGCACACCTGGCAGTATGATTTGCTGCCTCCCTCCCCTTCACCTATATCTGGCATTTCTCCCCATGCTATCCCTCCCCAACTCCCCACCCCCCCACTATCCCCCCTCCCCCAACAGACCCCCGTGTATAGTGCTCCCCTCCCTGTGTCCATGTGTTCTCCTTGTTCAACACCCGCCTATGAGTGAGAACATGTGGTGTTTGATTTTGTGTTCTTGTGTCAGTTTGCTGAGAATGATGTTTTCCAGGTTCATCCATGTCCCTACGAAGGATGTGAACTCCTCCTTTTTAATGGCTGCATAATATTCCATGGTGTATATGTGCCACATTTTTCCTGTCCAGTCTATCATCGATGGGCATTTGGGCTGGTTCCAGGTCTTTGCTATTGTAAACTGTGCTGCAATGAACATTCGTGTGCATGTGTCCTTATAGTAGAACGATTTATAATCCTTTGGATATATGCCCAGTAATGGGATTGCTGGGTCAAATGGAATTTCTATTTCTAGGTCCTTGAGGAATCGCCACACTGTTTTCCACAGTGGTTGAACTAATTTACACTCCCACCAACAGTGTAAAAGTGTTCCTATTTCTCCACATCCTCTCCAGCATCTGTTGTCTCTAGATTTTTTAATGATCGCCATTCTAACTGGCGTGAGATGGTATCTCAATGTAGTTTTGATTTGCATTTCTCTAATGACCAGTGATGATGAGCATTTTTTCATATGTTTGTTGGCCTCATGTATGTCTTCTTTTGTAAAGTATCTGTTCATATCCTTCGCCCATTTTTGAATGGGCTTGTTTGTTTTTTTCTTGTAAATCTTTTTTAGTTCATTGTAAATTCTGGATATCAGCCCTTTGTCAGACGGGTAGGCTGCAAAAATTTTTTCCCATTCTGTTGGTTGCCGATTCACTCTATTGACTGTTTCTTTTGCCGTGCAAAAGCTGTGGAGTTTGATTAGGTCCCATTTGTCTATTTTGGCTTTTGTTGCCAATGCTTTTGGTGTTTTGGTCATAAAGTCCTTGCCTACGCCTATGTCCTGAATGGTTTTGCCTAGGTTTCCTTCTAGTGTTTTTATGGTGTTACGTCTTATGTTTAAGTCTTTAATCCATCTGGAGTCAATTTTAGTGTAAGGTGTCAGGAAGGGGTCCAGTTTCTGCTTTCTGCATATGGCTAGCCAGTTTTCCCAACACCATTTATTGAACATGGAATCCTTTCCCCATTGATTGTTTTTTTCAGGTTTGTCAAAGATCAGGTGGTTGTAGATATGTTGTGTCGCCTCCGACGTCTCTGTTCTGTTCCATTGGTCTATATCTCTGTTTTGGTACCAGTACCATGCTGTTTTGATTACTGTAGCCTTGTAGTAGAGTTTGAAGTCCGGTAGTGTGATGCCTCCTGCTTTGTTCTTTTTGCTTAGAATTGACTTGGCTATGCGGGCTCTCTTTTGGTTCCATATGAAGTTTAAGGTGATTTTTTCCAGTTCTGTGAGGAAGGTCATTGGTAGCTTGATGGGGATAGCGTTGAATCTGTAAATTACTTTGGGCAGTATGGCCATTTTCACAATATTAATTCTTCCTAACCATGAACATGGAATGTTTCTCCATCTGTTTGTGTCCTCTCTTATTTCGTTGAGCAGTGATTTGTAGTTCTCCTTGAAGAGGTCCTTTACGTTCCTTGTTAGTTGTGTTCCTAGGTATTTTATTCTCTTTGTAGCAATTGTGAATGGCAGTTCGTTCTTGATTTGGCTCTCTTTAAGTCTGTTATTGGTGTATAGGAATGCTTGTGATTTTTGCACATTGATTTTGTATCCTGATACTTTGCTGAAGTTGCTTATCAGTTTCAGGAGATTTGGGGCTGAGGTGATAGGGTCTTCTAGATATACAATCATGTCGTCTGCAAATAGAGACAATTTGACTTCCTCCTTTCCTAATTGAATACCCTTTATTTCTTTTTCTTGCCTGATTGCTCTGGCTAGAACTTCCAGTACTAGATTGAATAGGAGTGGTGAGAGAGGGCATCCTTGTCTAGTGCCGGATTTCAAAGGGAATGCTTCCAGTTTTTGCCCATTCAGTATGATATTGGCTGTCGGTTTGTCATAAATAGCTTTTATTATTTTGAGATACGTTCCATCGATACCTAGTTTATTGAGGGTTTTTAGCATAAAGGGCTGTTGAATTTTGTCGAAGGCCTTCTCTGCATCAATTGAGATAATCATGTGGTTTTTGTCTTTGGTTCTGTTTATGTGGTGAATTACATTTATAGACTTGCGTATATTGAACCAGCCTTGCATCCCCGGGATGAATCCTACTTGATCATGGTGGATAAGCTTTTTGATGTGCTGTTGTAATCGGCTTGCCAGTATTTTATTGAAGATTTTTGCATCTATGTTCATCATGGATATTGGCCTGTAGTTTTCTTTTCTTGTTGAGTCTCTGCCGGGTTTTGGTATTAGGATGATGTTGGTCTCATAAAATGATTTGGGAAGGATTCCCTCTTTTTGGATTATTTGGAATAGTTTCAGTAGGAATGGTACCAGTTCCTCTTTGTATGTCTGGTAGAATTCGGCTGTGAGACCATCTGGGCCTGGGCTTTTTTTGGGTGGTAGGCTCTTAATTGCTGCCTCGACTTCAGACCTTGTTATTGGTCTATTCAGGGTTTCGACTTCTTCCTGGTTTAGGCATGGGAGGAGACTACTGTCCAGGAATTTATCCATTTCTTCCAGGTTTTCTAATTTATGTGCATAGAGTTGTTTGTAATAATCTCTGATGATGGTTTGAATTTCTGTGGCATCTGTGGTGATATCCCCTTTATCATTTTTTATTGCATCTATTTGGTTATTCTCTCTTTTCTTTTTTATTAGTTTGGCTAGTGGTCTGTCTATTTTGTTGATCTTTTCAAAAAACCAGCTCCTGGATTTATTGATTTTTTGTAGGGTTTTTCGTGTCTCTATCTCCTTCATTTCTGCTTTGATCTTAGTTATTTCTTGTCTTCTGCTAGGTTTTGAGTTTTTTTGATCTTGCTCCTCTAGCTCTTTCAATTTTGATGATAGGGTGTCAATTTTAGTTCTCTCCTTTCTTCTCATGTGGGCACTTATTGCTATATATTTTCCTCTAGAGACTGCTTTAAATGTGTCCCAGAGATTCTGGTATGTGGTGTCTTCATTCTCGTTGGTTTCGAAGAACATCTTTATTTCTGCCTTCATTTCAGTGTTTATCCAGTCAACATTCAGGAGAAAGTTGTTCAATTTCCATGAGGATGTGCGGTTCTGGGTGGGCTTCTGAATTCTGAGTTCTAACTTGATTGCACTGTGGTCTGAGAGACTGTTTGTTATGGTTTCTGTTCTTTTGCATTTGCTGAGGAGTGATTTACTTCCAATTATGTGGTCAATTTTAGAGTAGGTGTGATGTGGTGCTGAGAAGAATGTATATTCTCTGGATTTGGGCTGGAGAGTTCTGTAAATATCTATTAGGTTTGCTTGTTCCAGGTCTGAGTTCAAGTCCTGGATATCCTTATTAATTTTCTGTCTCGTTGATCTGTCTAATATTGACAACGGTGTGTTGAAGTCTCCCAGTATTAATGTGTGGGAGTCTATGTCTCTTTGTAAGTCTTTAAGAACTTGCCTTATGTATCTGGGTGCTCCTGTATTAGGTGCATATATATTTAGGATCGTTAGCTCTTCTTGTTGCATTGATCCTTTTACCATTATGTAATGTCCTTCTTTGTCTCTTTTGATCTTTGTTGCTTTAAAGTCTATTTTATCAGAGATGAGAATTGCAACTCCTGCTTTTTTTTGCTCTCCATTTGCTTGGTAAATCTTCCTCCATCCCTTTATTTTGAGCCTTTGTGTATCCTTGCATGTGAGGTGGGTTTCCTGGATACAGCACACTGATGGGTTTTGGCTTTTTATCCAATTTGCCAGTCTATGTCTTTTGATTGGGGCATTTAGTCCATTTACATTTAGGGTTAATATTGTTATGTGTGAGTTTGGTCCTGTCATTTTGATGCTAGCTGGCTGTTTTGCCCATTGGTTGATGGAGATTCTTCATTGTGTTGCTGCTCTTTACCATTTCGTGCGTTTTTGGAGTGGCTGGTGCTGGTTGTTTTTTTCTATGTGTAGTGTCTCCTTCAGGAGCTCTTGTAAAGCTGGTCTGGTGGTGATGAAATCTGTGAGTACTTGCTTGTTCACAAAGGATTTTATTTTTCCTTCACTTATGAAGCTTAGTTTGGCTGGATATGAAATTCTGGGTTGAAAGTTCTTTTCTTTAAGGATGTTGAATATCGGCCCCCACTCTCTTCTGGCCTGTAGGGTTTCTGCTGAGAGATCTGCTGTGAGTCTGATGGGTTTCCCTTTGTGGGTAACCCGACCTTTCTCTCTGGCTGCCCTTAGTATTTTCTCCTTCATTTCAACCCTGGTGAATCTGATGATTATGTGCCTTGGGGTTGCTCTTCTAGAGGAATATCTTTGTGGTGTTCTCTGTATTTCTTGGACTTGAATCTTGGCCTGCCTTGCTAGGTTGGGGAAGTTTTCCTGGATAATATCCTGAAGAGTATTTTCCAGCTTGGATGCATTCTCTTCGTCACATTCAGGTACACCTATCACCCGTAGATTAGGTCTTTTCACGTAGTCCCATATTTCTTGTTGACTCTGTTCATTCCTTTTTACCTTGTTTTCTCTAATCTTCCCTTCTCGTTTTATTTCATTGAGTTGATCTTCAACTTCTGATATCCTTTCTTCTGCTTGGTCAATTCTGCTGTTGAAACTTGTACATGCTTCGCGAAGTTCTCGTGTTGTGTTTTTCAGCTCCATCAATTCATTCATATTCCTCTCTAAGTTGTCCATTCTCGTTAGCATTTCGTCAAGTCTTTTTTCAAGGTTCTTAGTTTCTTTGCATTGGGTTAGAACATGTTCTTTTAGCTCACAGAAGTTTCTTATTATCCATTTTCTGAAAGCTAATTCTGTCATTTCATCACACTCATTCTCCGTCCAGTCTTGTTCCCGTGCTGGTGAGGAGTTATGCTGCCTTGTAGGGGGAGAGGTGTTCTGGTTTTGGGTGTTTTCATCCTTTTTGCGCTGGTTTCTTCCCATCTTTGTGGATTTATCCGCCTATTGACTTTGTAGTTGCTGTCTTTCTGATTTTGGTAATTTTAAGTCTGCAGCAGCTGAACTCATAAACCCCCTTTTCTTCTCCCCAGGTGTTCTGGCCCAGGGGTTTAGCACTTTATATTTTTCAGCTGTGTTGCTACCGTTTTCCCTGCCCACAAGGTGGCAGTCTAGTCACACTCAGCCTGCAGAGGCTTCGCTGAGCTGCTGTGGGCTCCGCCCAGCTTCCGTGTGAGCTTCCCAGCAGTCCTGTGGGTGTAGTTAGAACTGCTTCCGCTATGCTGGCCCGCCCCTGTTGTGACGGAGTCTCTGTAGTGGCGGGTTGTCTTGGTTATGGAAAATTTCCCCGGGAACTGCAGGGTGTTTCCCGATGGAGGACGCCCCTCCCCCACAGAGCTGAACCGTCCCGGGTTCAGCCGTGTTTCTAGAGGGGCCCTCTTTGTCCTGTAATCTCTTGGCTTGCCTCCTTGCCACAGTTCCCCTTGCTGGCCCAGAGGGGACACAGTCTCGTTCACTTTGTTCAAGGAGCCGCTGCTCCCCGCCCCCCGTGCAGGCCGAGCGGCTGCTCCGGGCCAACCAGCGGCGCTGGGAATGCGGGGAGCTTCTCCACGCAATTAAAATCCGCTGCCCTGTGTGCCGCTGCGTCAGCCGAAGCAGCGGCTCTGAGATTCGTGGCACTCCCTTGCCCAGGGGTCTCCTGGCTTGGCTCCCTGCTTCAGCTCCCCTTTCTGGCTCAGAGGGAACTCTGTCTCTCTCGCTCTGCGCAAGAAGCCACTGCCCCCCGCTCCAGGGCGTAGGCTGAGCGGCCACTCCGCTCAAACCAGCGGCGCTGGAGACCCGTGGGGCTTTTCCTGCTGTGAATCTCCTGGTCTGTGGGCAGTAAAAGTCCGTCTGGAAATGCGGCGTCCACTCACCCTCTGCGCCTTCTCTCGGAGCTGCAATCCCGACTTCCTCTTAAGTGGCCATCTTGGATCGATCTCCCCCCTCACTTGATTTTAACTCTGTCAGTTGAATGCACACATTGACAACCATTCAGTTAGATAGCTCCGTTTTGGTTTTAGAAGCAGATATTTCTCTGTACAGCCTTTGGTCCCATTCACTCGGGAATATCCCAACGCAGCTCCTAGAAGAAACGTGTTTCTGACTCGCTGAATCTCAACATAGATTCAACTCTCTTAGGTGAACGAACGCACAGCAGAGCAGTTTCAAGGAAACGTTTCCCTGAGTTTTAGACGAAGTTTACTGCTGTTTCTTACCTATGCCGGCATTGGGCTGAAAATACCTGTTTTGGGATTCTGCACAGAAAGGATTTGCAAACCGCTGAATCCACACGTGAGTCTAACACTGTCAGTTGAAGGCACCCATGGACAAATCTTCAGTTAGATAGCTCCGTTTTGGTTTTAGAAGTAGATATTTCTCTGTACAGCCTATGGTCTCATTCCCAAGGGAATATCCCAACACAGCTCTTAGAAGAAACGTGTTTCTGACTCGCGAATCTCCACATAGATTCAACTCTCCTATGTGAACGAACGCACAGCAGAGCAGTTTCAAGGAAACGTTTCTCCTGAGTTTTAGACGAAGTTTACTGCTGCTTCGTACGTATGTCGGCATTGGGCTGGAAATGCCGCTTTTGGGATTCTGCACAGAAAGGGTTTGCAAACCGCTGAATGCACACGTGAGTTTACCTCTCTGAGTTCAATGCACACATTGACAACCATTCAGTTAGATAGCTCCGTTTTGGTTTTAGAAGCAGATATTTCTCTGTACAGCCTATGGTCACATTCACTCGTGAATATCCCAACGCAGCTACTAGAAGAAACGTGTTTATAACTCGCTGAATCTCAACATAGATTCAACTCTCTTAGGTGAACGAACGCACAGCAGAGCAGTTTCAAGGAAACGTTTCTCCTGAATTTTAGACGAAGTCATACTGCAGTTTCGTACGTATGCCGGCATTGGGCTGGAAATGCCGGTTTTGGGATACTGCAAAGAAAGGGTTTGCAAACCGCTGAATCCACCCGTGAGTTTAACTCTGTCAGTTGAATGCACACATTGACAACCATTCAGTTAGATAGCTCCGTTTTGGTTTAAGAAGCAGATATTCTCGATAAAGCCTATGGTCCCATTCACTCGGGAATATCCCAACGCAGCTCTTAGAAGAAACGTGTTTCTGACTCGCTGAAACTAAACATAGATTCAACTCTCTTAGGTGAACGAACGCACATCAGAGCAGTTTCAAGGAAACGTTTCTCCTGAGTTTTAAACAAAGTTTCCTGCTGTTTAGTACGTATGCCGGCATTGGGCTGGAAATACCGGTTTTGTGATTCTGCACAGAAAGGGTTTGCAAACCGCTGAATCCACACGTGAGTTTAGCACTGTCAGTTGAATGCACACATTGACAACCATCCAGTTAGATAGCTCCGTTTTGGTTTTAGAAGCAGATATTTCTCTGTACAGCCTATGGTCCCATTAACTCGGGAATATCCCAACGCAGCTCCTAGAAGAAATGTGTTACTGGCTCGCTGAATCTCAACATAGATTCAACTCTCTTAGGTGAACGAACGCACAGCAGAGCAGTTTCAAGGAAACGTTTCTGCTGAGTTTTAGACGAAGTTTCCTGCGGTTTAGTACGTATGCCAGCATTGGGCTGGAAATACCGCTTTTGGGATTCCGCACAGAAAGGGTTTGCACACCGCTGAATCCACACGTGAGTTTAACTCTGTCAGTTGAATGAACACATTGACAACCATTCAGTTAGATAACTCCGTTTTGGTTTTAGAAGCAGATATTTCTCTGTGCAGCCTATTTTCCCATTCACTCGGGAATATCTCAACGCAGCTCCTAGATGAAACGTGTTTCTTACTCACTGAATCTCAACATATATTCAACACTCTTAGGTGAACGAACGCGCAGCAGAGCAGTTTCAAGGAAATGTTTCTCCTGAGTTTTAGACGAAGTTTCCTGCTGTTTAGTGCGTATGACGGCATTGGGCTGGAAATACCGGTTATGGGATTCTGCAGAGAAAGGGTTTGCAAACCGCTGAATCCACACGTCAATTTATCTCTGTCAGTTGAATGCACACATTGACAATCATTCGGTTAGATAGCTCCGTTTTGGTTTTAGAAGCAGATATTTCTCTGTACAGTCTATGGTCCCATTCACTCGGGAATATCCCAGCGCAGCTCCTTGAAGAAACGTGTTTCTGACTCGCTGAATTTCAACAAAAATACAACTCTCTTAGGTGAACAAACGCAGAGCAGAGCAGTTTCAAGGAAACGTTTCTCCTGAGTTTTAGACCAAGTCATACTGCTGTTTCGTACGTATGCCGGCATAGGGCTGAAGATGCCGGTTTCGGGATTCCGCACTGAAAGGGTTTGCAAACCGATGAATCCACAGGTGAGTTTACCTCTGTCAGTTTAATGCACACTTTCAAAACCATTCAGTTAAATAGCTCCGTTTTGGTTTTAGAAGCAGATATTTCTCTGTACAGACTATGGTCCCATTCACTCGGGAATATC
The DNA here is from genome assembly GCF_030222135.1 of Aotus nancymaae. Classification (NCBI taxonomy): domain Eukaryota; kingdom Metazoa; phylum Chordata; class Mammalia; order Primates; family Aotidae; genus Aotus; species Aotus nancymaae. The sequence continues at coordinate 364,103 of NW_026988584.1, forward strand.
CCAACGCAGCTCCTAGAAGAAACGTGTTTCCGACTCGCTGAATCTCAACATAGATTCAACTCTCTTAGGTGAACGAACGCACAGCAGAGCAGTTTCAAGGAAACGTTTCTCCTGAGTTTTAGACGAAGTTTACTGCTGTTTCGTACGTATGCCGGCTTTGGGCTGGAAATGCCGGTTTCGGGATTCTGCACAGAAATGTTTTGCAAACCGCTGAATCCACACGTGAGTTTAACTCTGTCAGTTGAATGCACACATTGACAACCATTCATTTAGATAGCTCCGTTTTGGTTTTAGAAGCAGATATTTCTCTGTACAGCCTCTGCTCCCATTCACTCGGGAATATCCCAACGCAGCTCCTAGAAGAAATGTGTTACTGACTCGCTGAATCTCAACATAGATTCAACTCTCTTAGCTGAACGAACGCACAGCAGAGCAGTTTCAAGGAAACGTTTCTCCTGAGTTTCAGACGAAGTTTACTGCGGTTTAGTACGTATGCCGGCATTAGGCTGGAAATACCGCTTTTGGGATTCCGCACAGAAAGGGTTTGCACACCGCTGAATCCACACGTGAGTTTAACTCTGTCAGTTGAATGAACACATTGACAACCATTCAGTTAGATAGCTCCGTTTTGGTTTTAGAAGCAGATATTTCTCTGTACAGTCTATGGTCCCATTCACTCGGGAATATCCCAGCGCAGCTCCTTGAAGAAACGTGTTTCTGACTCGCTGAAATTCAACAAAAATACGACTCTCTTAGGTGAACGAACGCAGAGCAGAGCAGTTTCAAGGAAACGTGTCTCCTGAGATTTAGACGAAGTCATACTGCTGTTTCGTACTTATGCCGGCATAGGGCTGAAAATGCCGGTTTCGTGATTCTGCACTGAAAGGGTTTGCAGACCGCTGAATCCACACGTGAGTTTAACTCTGTCAGTTCAATGCACACATTCAAAACCATTCAGTTAAATAGCTCTGTTTTGGTTTTAGAAGCAGATATTTCTCTGTACACACTATGGTCCCATTCACTCGGGAATATCCCAACGCAGCTCCTAGAAGAAACGTGTTTCTGACTCGCTGAATCTCCACATAGATTTAACTCTCTTAGGTGAACGAAAGCACAGCAGAGCGGGTTCAAGGAAACGTTTCTCCTGAGTTTTAGACGAAGTTTCCTGCGGTTTAGTACGTATGCCGGCATAGGGCTGGAAATACAGGTTTTGGGATTCTGCACAGAATGCGTTTGGAAACCTCTGAATCCACACGTGAGTTTAACTCTGTCAGTTGAATGCACACATTGACAACCATTCAGTTAGATAGCTCCGTTTGGTTTTAGGAGCAGATATTTCTCTGTACAGACTATGGTCCCATTCACTCGGGAATATCCCAATGCAGCTCCTAGAAGAAACGTGTTTCTGACTCGCTGAATCTCAGCATAGATTCACCTCTCTTAAGTGAATGAAAGCACAGCAGAGCAGTTTCAAGGAAACGTTTCTCCTGAATTTTAGACGAAGTCATACTGCAGTTTCGTACGTATGCCGGCATTGGGCTGGAAATGCCGGTTTCGGGATTCTGCACGGAAAGGGTTTGCAAACCGCTGAATCCACCCGTGAGTTTAACTCTGTCAGTTGAATGCCCACATTGACAACCATTCAGTTAGATAGCTCCGTTTTGGTTTTAGAAGCAGATATTTCTCTGTACAGCCTATGGTCCCATTCACTCGGGAATATCCCAACGCAGCTCTTAGAAGAAACGTGTTTCTGACTCGCTGAATCTAAACATAGATTCAACTCTCTTAGGTGAACGAACGCACAGCAGAGCAGTTTCAAGCACACGTTTCTCCTGAGTTTTAGACAAAGTTTCCTGCTGTTTAGTACGTATGCCGGCATTGGGCTGCAAATACCGATATTGGGATTCCGCACAGAAAGGGTTTGCAAACCGCTGAATCCACACGTGAGTTTAACTCTGTCAGTTGAATGCAGACATTGACAACCCTTCAGTTAGATAACTCCGTTTTGGTTTTAGAAGCAGATATTTCTCTGTAAAGCCTTTGGTCTCATTCCCTCGGGAATATCCCAACGCAGCTCCTAGAATAAAACGTGTTTCTGACTCGCTGAATCTCAACATAGATTCAACTCTCTTAGGTGAACGAACGCACAGCAGAGCAGTTTCAAGGAAACGTTTCTCCTGAGTTTTAGACGAAGTTTACTGCTGTTTCGTACGTATGTCGGTATTGGGCTGGAAATGCCGGATTTGCGATTCTGCACAGAAAGGGTTTGCAAACCGCTGAATCCACACGTGAGTTTAACTCTGTCAGTTGAATGCACACATTGACAACCATTCAGTTAAATAGCTCCGTTTTGGTTTTAGGAGCAGATATTTCTCTGTACAGCCTATGGTCCCATTCACTCCGGAATATCCCAATGCAGCTCCTAGAAGAAACGTGTTTCTGACTCACTGAATCTCAACATAGATTCAACTCTCTTAGATGAACGAACGCACAGCGGAGCAGTTTCAAGGACACATTTCTCCTGAGTTTTAGACGAAGTTTCCTGCTGATTAGTACGTATACCGGCATTGGGCTGCAAATACCGGTTTTGGGATTCTGCACTGAAAGGGTTTGCAAACCGCTGAATCCACACGTGAGTTTAACTCTGTCAGTTGAATGCACACATTGAAAACTCTTCAGTGAAATAGCTCCGTTTTGATTTACAAGCAGATATTTCTCTGTACAGACTATGGTCCCATTCACTCGGGAATATACCAACGCAGCTCCTAGAAGAAACGTGTTTCTTACTCGCTGAATGTCAACATAGATTCAACTCTCTTAGGTGAACGAACGCACAGCAGAGCAATTTCAAGGAAACGTTTCTCCTGAGTTTTAGACGAAGTTTCCTGCTGTTTAGTACGTATGCCGGCATTGGGCTGGAAATACCGGTTTTGGAACTCTACACAGAAAGCGTTGGAAACCGCTGAATCCACACATGAGTTTAACTCTGTCAGTTGAATGCACACGTTGACAACCATTCAGTTAGATAGCTCCGTTTTGGTTTTAGGAGCAGATATTTCTCTGTACAGCCTATGGTCCCATTCACTCCGGAATATCCCAACGCAGCTCCTAGAAGAAACGTTTTTCTGACTCACTGAATCTCAACATAGATTCAACTCTCTTAGGTGAACGAACGCACAGCAGAGAAGTTTCAAGGAAACGTTTTTCCTGAGTTTTAGACGAAGTTTCCTGTTGTTTAGTACGTATGCCTGTATTGGGCTGGAGATACCGATTTTGGGATTCTGCACAGAAAGGGTTTGCAAACCGATGAATACACACGTGATTTTAACTCTGTCAGTTGAATGCACACATTGACAAGCATTCAGTTAGATAGCTCCGTTTTGGTTTTAGAAGCAGATATTCCTCTGTACAGCCTATGGCCAATTCACGTGGGAATATCCCAATGCAGCTTCATGAAGAAACGTGTTTCTGACTCGCTGAATCTCAACATAGATTCACCTCTCTTAGGTGAACGAAAGCGCAGCAGAGAAGTTTCAAGGAAACGTTTCTCGTGAGTTTTAGATGAAGTTTCCTGCTGTTTAGTACGTATGACGGCATTGGGCTGGAAATACCGGTTTTGGGATTCTGCACAGAAAGGGTTTGCAAACCGCTGAATCCACACGTGAGTTTAACTCTGTCATTTGAATGTACACATTGACAACCATTCAGTTAGATAGCTCCGTTTTGGTTTCAGAAGCAGATATTTCTCTGTACAGCCTATGGTCCCATTCACTCGGGAATATCCCAACGCAGCTCCTGGAAGAAACGTGTTTCTGACTCGCTGAATCTCAACATAGATTCAACTCTCTTAGGTGAACGAACGCACAGCAGAGCAGTTTCAAGGAAACGTTTCTCCTGAATTTTAGACGAAGTTTCCTGCTGTTTAGTACGTATGTCGGCATTGGGCTGGAAATACCGGTTTTGGGATTCTGCACAGAAAGGGTTTGCAAACCGCTGAATCCACACGTGAGTTTAACTCTGTCAGTTGAATGCACACATTGACAACCATTCAGTTAGATAGCTCCGTTTTGGTTTTAGAAGCAGATATTTCTCTGTACAGCCTATGGTCCCATTCACGCGGGAATATCCCAACGCAGCTCCTAGAAGAAACGTGTTTCTGACTCGCTGAATCTCATCATAGATTCAGCTCTCTTAGGTGAACGAACGCACAGCAGAGCAGTTTCAAGGAAACGTTTCTCCTGAGTTTTAGACGAAGTTTCCTGCTGTTTAGTACGTATTCCGGCATTGGGCTGGAAATACCGGTTTTGGGATTCTGCACAGAAAGGGTTTGCAAACCGCTGAATTCACACGTGAGTTTAACTCTGTCAGTTGAATGCACACATTGACAACCATTCAGTTTAATAACACAGTTTTGGTTTTAGAAGCAGATATTTCTCTGTACAGCCTATGGTCCCATTCACTCGGGAATATCCCAACGCAGCTCCTGGAAGAAACGTGTTTCTGACTCGCTGAATCTCAACATAGATTCAACTCTCTTAGGTGAACGAACGCACAGCAGAGCAGTTTCAAGGAAACGTTTCTCCTGAGTTTTAGACGAAGTTTCCTGCTGTTTAGTACGGATGCCGGCATTGGACTGGAAATACCGGTTTTGGGATTCTGCACAGAAAGGGTTTGCAAACCGCAGAATCCACACGTGAGTTTAACTCTGTCAGTTGAATGCACACATTGACAACCATTCAGTTTGATAGCACCCTTTTGGTTTTAGAAGCAGATATTTCTCTGTACAGCCTATGGTCCCATTCACTCGGGAATATCCCAACGCAGCTCCTAGAAGAAACGTGTTTCTGACTCGCTGAATCTCAACATAGATTCAACTCTCTTAGGTGAACGAACGCACAGCAGAGCAGTTTCAAGGAAACTTTTCTCCTGAGTTTTAGACGAAGTTTCCTGCTGTTTAGTACGTATGCCGGCATTGGGCTCGAAATACCGATTTTGGGATTCTGCACAGAAAGGGTTTGGAAACCGCTGAATCCACACGTGAGTTTGACTTTGTCAGTTGAATGCACACATTGACAACAATACAGTTAGATAGCTCCGTTTTGGTTTTAGAAGCAGATATTTCTCTGTACAGCCTATGGTCCCATTCACTCGGGAATATCCCAACGCAGCTCCTAGAGGAAACGTGTTTTTGACTCGCTGAATCTCAACATATATTCACCTCTCTTAGGTGAACGAAGGCACAGCAGTGCAGTTTCAAGGAAACGTTTCTCCTGCCTTTTAGACGAAGTTTCCTGCTGTTTAGTACGTATGCCGGCATTGGGCAGCAAATACCGGTTTTGGGATTCTGCACAGAAAGGGTTTACAAACCGCTGCATCCACACGTGAGTTTAACTCTGTCAGTTGAATGCACACATTGACAACCATTCAGTTTGATAACACCCTTTTGGTTTTAGAAGCAGATATTTCTCTGTACAGCCTATGGTCCCATTCACTCGGGAATATCCCAACGCAGCTCCTGGAAGAAACGTGTTTCTGACTCGCTGATTCTCAACATAGATTCAACTCTCTTAGGTGAACGAACGCACAGCAGAGCAGTTTCAAGGAAACGTTTCTCCTGAGTTTTAGACGAAGTTTACTGCTGTTTAGTACGGATGCCGGCATTGGGCTGGAAATACCGGTTTTGGGATTCTGCACAGAAAGGGTTTGCAAACCACTGAATCCACACGTGAGTTTAACTCTGTCAGTTGAATGCACACATTGACAACCATTCGGTTAGGTAGCTCCGCTTTTGGTTTTAGAAGCAGATATTTCTCTGTACAGCCTATGGTCCCATTCACTCGGAAATATCCCAACGCAGCTCCTGGAAGAAACGTGTTTCTGACTCGCTGAATCTCAACATAGATTCAACTCTCTTAGGTGAACGAACGCACAGCAGAGCAGTTTCAAGGAATCGATTCTCCTGAGTTTTAGACGAAGTTTCCTGCTGTTTAGTACGTATGCCGGCATTGGGCTGGAAATACCGGTTTTGGGATTCTGCACAGAAAGGGTTTTTAAACCGCTGAATCCAAACGTGAGTTTAGCTCTGTCAGTTGAATGCACACATTGACAACCATTCAGTTAGATTGCACCCTTTTGGTTTTAGGAGCAGATATTTCTCTGTACAGTCTATGGTCCCATTCACTCGGGAATATCCGAACGCAGCTCCTAGAAGAAACGTGTTTCTGACTCGCTGAATCTCAACATAGATTCAACTCTCTTATGTGAACGAACGCACAACAGAGTAGTTTCAAGGAAACGTTTCTCCTGCCTTTTAGACGAAGTTTACTGCTGTTTCGTACGTATGCCGGCTTTGGGCTGGAAATGCCGGTTTCGGGATTCTGCACAGAAATGTTTTGCAAACCGCTGAATCCACACGTGAGTTTAACTCTGTCAGTTGAATGCACACATTGACAACCATTCATTTAGATAGCTCCGTTTTGGTTTTAGAAGCAGATATTTCTCTGTACAGCCTCTGCTCCCATTCACTCGGGAATATCCCAACGCAGCTCCTAGAAGAAATGTGTTACTGACTCGCTGAATCTCAACATAGATTCAACTCTCTTAGCTGAACGAACGCACAGCAGAGCAGTTTCAAGGAAACGTTTCTCCTGAGTTTCAGACGAAGTTTACTGCGGTTTAGTACGTATGCCGGCATTAGGCTGGAAATACCGCTTTTGGGATTCCGCACAGAAAGGGTTTGCACACCGCTGAATCCACACGTGAGTTTAACTCTGTCAGTTGAATGAACACATTGACAACCATTCAGTTAGATAGCTCCGTTTTGGTTTTAGAAGCAGATATTTCTCTGTACAGTCTATGGTCCCATTCACTCGGGAATATCCCAGCGCAGCTCCTTGAAGAAACGTGTTTCTGACTCGCTGAAATTCAACAAAAATACGACTCTCTTAGGTGAACGAACGCAGAGCAGAGCAGTTTCAAGGAAACGTGTCTCCTGAGATTTAGACGAAGTCATACTGCTGTTTCGTACTTATGCCGGCATAGGGCTGAAAATGCCGGTTTCGTGATTCTGCACTGAAAGGGTTTGCAGACCGCTGAATCCACACGTGAGTTTAACTCTGTCAGTTCAATGCACACATTCAAAACCATTCAGTTAAATAGCTCTGTTTTGGTTTTAGAAGCAGATATTTCTCTGTACACACTATGGTCCCATTCACTCGGGAATATCCCAACGCAGCTCCTAGAAGAAACGTGTTTCTGACTCGCTGAATCTCCACATAGATTTAACTCTCTTAGGTGAACGAAAGCACAGCAGAGCGGGTTCAAGGAAACGTTTCTCCTGAGTTTTAGACGAAGTTTCCTGCGGTTTAGTACGTATGCCGGCATAGGGCTGGAAATACAGGTTTTGGGATTCTGCACAGAATGCGTTTGGAAACCTCTGAATCCACACGTGAGTTTAACTCTGTCAGTTGAATGCACACATTGACAACCATTCAGTTAGATAGCTCCGTTTGGTTTTAGGAGCAGATATTTCTCTGTACAGACTATGGTCCCATTCACTCGGGAATATCCCAATGCAGCTCCTAGAAGAAACGTGTTTCTGACTCGCTGAATCTCAGCATAGATTCACCTCTCTTAAGTGAATGAAAGCACAGCAGAGCAGTTTCAAGGAAACGTTTCTCCTGAATTTTAGACGAAGTCATACTGCAGTTTCGTACGTATGCCGGCATTGGGCTGGAAATGCCGGTTTCGGGATTCTGCACGGAAAGGGTTTGCAAACCGCTGAATCCACCCGTGAGTTTAACTCTGTCAGTTGAATGCCCACATTGACAACCATTCAGTTAGATAGCTCCGTTTTGGTTTTAGAAGCAGATATTTCTCTGTACAGCCTATGGTCCCATTCACTCGGGAATATCCCAACGCAGCTCTTAGAAGAAACGTGTTTCTGACTCGCTGAATCTAAACATAGATTCAACTCTCTTAGGTGAACGAACGCACAGCAGAGCAGTTTCAAGCACACGTTTCTCCTGAGTTTTAGACAAAGTTTCCTGCTGTTTAGTACGTATGCCGGCATTGGGCTGCAAATACCGATATTGGGATTCCGCACAGAAAGGGTTTGCAAACCGCTGAATCCACACGTGAGTTTAACTCTGTCAGTTGAATGCAGACATTGACAACCCTTCAGTTAGATAACTCCGTTTTGGTTTTAGAAGCAGATATTTCTCTGTAAAGCCTTTGGTCTCATTCCCTCGGGAATATCCCAACGCAGCTCCTAGAATAAAACGTGTTTCTGACTCGCTGAATCTCAACATAGATTCAACTCTCTTAGGTGAACGAACGCACAGCAGAGCAGTTTCAAGGAAACGTTTCTCCTGAGTTTTAGACGAAGTTTACTGCTGTTTCGTACGTATGTCGGTATTGGGCTGGAAATGCCGGATTTGCGATTCTGCACAGAAAGGGTTTGCAAACCGCTGAATCCACACGTGAGTTTAACTCTGTCAGTTGAATGCACACATTGACAACCATTCAGTTAAATAGCTCCGTTTTGGTTTTAGGAGCAGATATTTCTCTGTACAGCCTATGGTCCCATTCACTCCGGAATATCCCAATGCAGCTCCTAGAAGAAACGTGTTTCTGACTCACTGAATCTCAACATAGATTCAACTCTCTTAGATGAACGAACGCACAGCGGAGCAGTTTCAAGGACACATTTCTCCTGAGTTTTAGACGAAGTTTCCTGCTGATTAGTACGTATACCGGCATTGGGCTGCAAATACCGGTTTTGGGATTCTGCACTGAAAGGGTTTGCAAACCGCTGAATCCACACGTGAGTTTAACTCTGTCAGTTGAATGCACACATTGAAAACTCTTCAGTGAAATAGCTCCGTTTTGATTTACAAGCAGATATTTCTCTGTACAGACTATGGTCCCATTCACTCGGGAATATACCAACGCAGCTCCTAGAAGAAACGTGTTTCTTACTCGCTGAATGTCAACATAGATTCAACTCTCTTAGGTGAACGAACGCACAGCAGAGCAATTTCAAGGAAACGTTTCTCCTGAGTTTTAGACGAAGTTTCCTGCTGTTTAGTACGTATGCCGGCATTGGGCTGGAAATACCGGTTTTGGAACTCTACACAGAAAGCGTTGGAAACCGCTGAATCCACACATGAGTTTAACTCTGTCAGTTGAATGCACACATTGACAACCATTCAGTTAGATAGCTCCGTTTTGGTTTTAGGAGCAGATATTTCTCTGTACAGCCTATGGTCCCATTCACTCCGGAATATCCCAACGCAGCTCCTAGAAGAAACGTTTTTCTGACTCACTGAATCTCAACATAGATTCAACTCTCTTAGGTGAACGAACGCACAGCAGAGAAGTTTCAAGGAAACGTTTTTCCTGAGTTTTAGACGAAGTTTCCTGTTGTTTAGTACGTATGCCTGTATTGGGCTGGAGATACCGATTTTGGGATTCTGCACAGAAAGGGTTTGCAAACCGATGAATACACACGTGATTTTAACTCTGTCAGTTGAATGCACACATTGACAAGCATTCAGTTAGATAGCTCCGTTTTGGTTTTAGAAGCAGATATTCCTCTGTACAGCCTATGGCCAATTCACGTGGGAATATCCCAATGCAGCTTCATGAAGAAACGTGTTTCTGACTCGCTGAATCTCAACATAGATTCACCTCTCTTAGGTGAACGAAAGCACAGCAGAGAAGTTTCAAGGAAACGTTTCTCGTGAGTTTTAGATGAAGTTTCCTGCTGTTTAGTACGTATGACGGCATTGGGCTGGAAATACCGGTTTTGGGATTCTGCACAGAAAGGGTTTGCAAACCGCTGAATCCACACGTGAGTTTAACTCTGTCATTTGAATGTACACATTGACAACCATTCAGTTAGATAGCTCCGTTTTGGTTTCAGAAGCAGATATTTCTCTGTACAGCCTATGGTCCCATTCACTCGGGAATATCCCAACGCAGCTCCTGGAAGAAACGTGTTTCTGACTCGCTGAATCTCAACATAGATTCAACTCTCTTAGGTGAACGAACGCACAGCAGAGCAGTTTCAAGGAAACGTTTCTCCTGAATTTTAGACGAAGTTTCCTGCTGTTTAGTACGGATGCCGGCATTGGGCTGGAAATACCGGTTTTGGGATTCTGCACAGAAAGGGTTTGCAAACCGCTGAATCCACACGTGAGTTTAACTCTGTCAGTTGAATGCACACATTGACAACCATTCAGTTAGATAGCTCCGTTTTGGTTTTAGAAGCAGATATTTCTCTGTACAGCCTATGGTCCCATTCACGCGGGAATATCCCAACGCAGCTCCTAGAAGAAACGTGTTTCTGACTCGCTGAATCTCATCATAGATTCAGCTCTCTTAGGTGAACGAACGCACAGCAGAGCAGTTTCAAGGAAACGTTTCTCCTGAGTTTTAGACGAAGTTTCCTGCTGTTTAGTACGTATTCCGGCATTGGGCTGGAAATACCGGTTTTGGGATTCTGCACAGAAAGGGTTTGCAAACCGCTGAATTCACACGTGAGTTTAACTCTGTCAGTTGAATGCACACATTGACAACCATTCAGTTTAATAACACAGTTTTGGTTTTAGAAGCAGATATTTCTCTGTACAGCCTATGGTCCCATTCACTCGGGAATATCCCAACGCAGCTCCTGGAAGAAACGTGTTTCTGACTCGCTGAATCTCAACATAGATTCAACTCTCTTAGGTGAACGAACGCACAGCAGAGCAGTTTCAAGGAAACGTTTCTCCTGAGTTTTAGACGAAGTTTCCTGCTGTTTAGTACGGATGCCGGCATTGGACTGGAAATACCGGTTTTGGGATTCTGCACAGAAAGGGTTTGCAAACCGCAGAATCCACACGTGAGTTTAACTCTGTCAGTTGAATGCACACATTGACAACCATTCAGTTTGATAGCACCCTTTTGGTTTTAGAAGCAGATATTTCTCTGTACAGCCTATGGTCCCATTCACTCGGGAATATCCCAACGCAGCTCCTAGAAGAAACGTGTTTCTGACTCGCTGAATCTCAACATAGATTCAACTCTCTTAGGTGAACGAACGCACAGCAGAGCAGTTTCAAGGAAACTTTTCTCCTGAGTTTTAGACGAAGTTTCCTGCTGTTTAGTACGTATGCCGGCATTGGGCTCGAAATACCGATTTTGGGATTCTGCACAGAAAGGGTTTGGAAACCGCTGAATCCACACGTGAGTTTGACTTTGTCAGTTGAATGCACACATTGACAACAATACAGTTAGATAGCTCCGTTTTGGTTTTAGAAGCAGATATTTCTCTGTACAGCCTATGGTCCCATTCACTCGGGAATATCCCAACGCAGCTCCTAGAGGAAACGTGTTTTTGACTCGCTGAATCTCAACATATATTCACCTCTCTTAGGTGAACGAAGGCACAGCAGTGCAGTTTCAAGGAAACGTTTCTCCTGCCTTTTAGACGAAGTTTCCTGCTGTTTAGTACGTATGCCGGCATTGGGCAGCAAATACCGGTTTTGGGATTCTGCACAGAAAGGGTTTACAAACCGCTGCATCCACACGTGAGTTTAACTCTGTCAGTTGAATGCACACATTGACAACCATTCAGTTTGATAACACCCTTTTGGTTTTAGAAGCAGATATTTCTCTGTACAGCCTATGGTCCCATTCACTCGGGAATATCCCAACGCAGCTCCTGGAAGAAACGTGTTTCTGACTCGCTGATTCTCAACATAGATTCAACTCTCTTAGGTGAACGAACGCACAGCAGAGCAGTTTCAAGGAAACGTTTCTCCTGAGTTTTAGACGAAGTTTACTGCTGTTTAGTACGGATGCCGGCATTGGGCTGGAAATACCGGTTTTGGGATTCTGCACAGAAAGGGTTTGCAAACCACTGAATCCACACGTGAGTTTAACTCTGTCAGTTGAATGCACACATTGACAACCATTCGGTTAGGTAGCTCCGCTTTTGGTTTTAGAAGCAGATATTTCTCTGTACAGCCTATGGTCCCATTCACTCGGAAATATCCCAACGCAGCTCCTGGAAGAAACGTGTTTCTGACTCGCTGAATCTCAACATAGATTCAACTCTCTTAGGTGAACGAACGCACAGCAGAGCAGTTTCAAGGAATCGATTCTCCTGAGTTTTAGACGAAGTTTCCTGCTGTTTAGTACGTATGCCGGCATTGGGCTGGAAATACCGGTTTTGGGATTCTGCACAGAAAGGGTTTTTAAACCGCTGAATCCAAACGTGAGTTTAGCTCTGTCAGTTGAATGCACACATTGACAACCATTCAGTTAGATTGCACCCTTTTGGTTTTAGGAGCAGATATTTCTCTGTACAGTCTATGGTCCCATTCACTCGGGAATATCCGAACGCAGCTCCTAGAAGAAACGTGTTTCTGACTCGCTGAATCTCAACATAGATTCAACTCTCTTATGTGAACGAACGCACAACAGAGTAGTTTCAAGGAAACGTTTCTCCTGCCTTTTAGACGAAGTTTACTGCTGTTTCGTACGTATGCCGGCTTTGGGCTGGAAATGCCGGTTTCGGGATTCTGCACAGAAATGTTTTGCAAACCGCTGAATCCACACGTGAGTTTAACTCTGTCAGTTGAATGCACACATTGACAACCATTCATTTAGATAGCTCCGTTTTGGTTTTAGAAGCAGATATTTCTCTGTACAGCCTCTGCTCCCATTCACTCGGGAATATCCCAACGCAGCTCCTAGAAGAAATGTGTTACTGACTCGCTGAATCTCAACATAGATTCAACTCTCTTAGCTGAACGAACGCACAGCAGAGCAGTTTCAAGGAAACGTTTCTCCTGAGTTTCAGACGAAGTTTACTGCGGTTTAGTACGTATGCCGGCATTAGGCTGGAAATACCGCTTTTGGGATTCCGCACAGAAAGGGTTTGCACACCGCTGAATCCACACGTGAGTTTAACTCTGTCAGTTGAATGAACACATTGACAACCATTCAGTTAGATAGCTCCGTTTTGGTTTTAGAAGCAGATATTTCTCTGTACAGTCTATGGTCCCATTCACTCGGGAATATCCCAGCGCAGCTCCTTGAAGAAACGTGTTTCTGACTCGCTGAAATTCAACAAAAATACGACTCTCTTAGGTGAACGAACGCAGAGCAGAGCAGTTTCAAGGAAACGTGTCTCCTGAGATTTAGACGAAGTCATACTGCTGTTTCGTACTTATGCCGGCATAGGGCTGAAAATGCCGGTTTCGTGATTCTGCACTGAAAGGGTTTGCAGACCGCTGAATCCACACGTGAGTTTAACTCTGTCAGTTCAATGCACACATTCAAAACCATTCAGTTAAATAGCTCTGTTTTGGTTTTAGAAGCAGATATTTCTCTGTACACACTATGGTCCCATTCACTCGGGAATATCCCAACGCAGCTCCTAGAAGAAACGTGTTTCTGACTCGCTGAATCTCCACATAGATTTAACTCTCTTAGGTGAACGAAAGCACAGCAGAGCGGGTTCAAGGAAACGTTTCTCCTGAGTTTTAGACGAAGTTTCCTGCGGTTTAGTACGTATGCCGGCATAGGGCTGGAAATACAGGTTTTGGGATTCTGCACAGAAAGCGTTTGGAAACCTCTGAATCCACACGTGAGTTTAACTCTGTCAGTTGAATGCACACATTGACAACCATTCAGTTAGATAGCTCCGTTTGGTTTTAGGAGCAGATATTTCTCTGTACAGACTATGGTCCCATTCACTCGGGAATATCCCAATGCAGCTCCTAGAAGAAACGTGTTTCTGACTCGCTGAATCTCAGCATAGATTCACCTCTCTTAAGTGAATGAAAGCACAGCAGAGCAGTTTCAAGGAAACGTTTCTCCTGAATTTTAGACGAAGTCATACTGCAGTTTCGTACGTATGCCGGCATTGGGCTGGAAATGCCGGTTTCGGGATTCTGCACGGAAAGGGTTTGCAAACCGCTGAATCCACCCGTGAGTTTAACTCTGTCAGTTGAATGCCCACATTGACAACCATTCAGTTAGATAGCTCCGTTTTGGTTTTAGAAGCAGATATTTCTCTGTACAGCCTATGGTCCCATTCACTCGGGAATATCCCAACGCAGCTCTTAGAAGAAACGTGTTTCTGACTCGCTGAATCTAAACATAGATTCAACTCTCTTAGGTGAACGAACGCACAGCAGAGCAGTTTCAAGCACACGTTTCTCCTGAGTTTTAGACAAAGTTTCCTGCTGTTTAGTACGTATGCCGGCATTGGGCTGCAAATACCGATATTGGGATTCCGCACAGAAAGGGTTTGCAAACCGCTGAATCCACACGTGAGTTTAACTCTGTCAGTTGAATGCAGACATTGACAACCCTTCAGTTAGATAACTCCGTTTTGGTTTTAGAAGCAGATATTTCTCTGTAAAGCCTTTGGTCTCATTCCCTCGGGAATATCCCAACGCAGCTCCTAGAATAAAACGTGTTTCTGACTCGCTGAATCTCAACATAGATTCAACTCTCTTAGGTGAACGAACGCACAGCAGAGCAGTTTCAAGGAAACGTTTCTCCTGAGTTTTAGACGAAGTTTACTGCTGTTTCGTACGTATGTCGGTATTGGGCTGGAAATGCCGGATTTGCGATTCTGCACAGAAAGGGTTTGCAAACCGCTGAATCCACACGTGAGTTTAACTCTGTCAGTTGAATGCACACATTGACAACCATTCAGTTAAATAGCTCCGTTTTGGTTTTAGGAGCAGATATTTCTCTGTACAGCCTATGGTCCCATTCACTCCGGAATATCCCAATGCAGCTCCTAGAAGAAACGTGTTTCTGACTCACTGAATCTCAACATAGATTCAACTCTCTTAGATGAACGAACGCACAGCGGAGCAGTTTCAAGGACACATTTCTCCTGAGTTTTAGACGAAGTTTCCTGCTGATTAGTACGTATACCGGCATTGGGCTGCAAATACCGGTTTTGGGATTCTGCACTGAAAGGGTTTGCAAACCGCTGAATCCACACGTGAGTTTAACTCTGTCAGTTGAATGCACACATTGAAAACTCTTCAGTGAAATAGCTCCGTTTTGATTTACAAGCAGATATTTCTCTGTACAGACTATGGTCCCATTCACTCGGGAATATACCAACGCAGCTCCTAGAAGAAACGTGTTTCTTACTCGCTGAATGTCAACATAGATTCAACTCTCTTAGGTGAACGAACGCACAGCAGAGCAATTTCAAGGAAACGTTTCTCCTGAGTTTTAGACGAAGTTTCCTGCTGTTTAGTACGTATGCCGGCATTGGGCTGGAAATACCGGTTTTGGAACTCTACACAGAAAGCGTTGGAAACCGCTGAATCCACACATGAGTTTAACTCTGTCAGTTGAATGCACACATTGACAACCATTCAGTTAGATAGCTCCGTTTTGGTTTTAGGAGCAGATATTTCTCTGTACAGCCTATGGTCCCATTCACTCCGGAATATCCCAACGCAGCTCCTAGAAGAAACGTTTTTCTGACTCACTGAATCTCAACATAGATTCAACTCTCTTAGGTGAACGAACGCACAGCAGAGAAGTTTCAAGGAAACGTTTTTCCTGAGTTTTAGACGAAGTTTCCTGTTGTTTAGTACGTATGCCTGTATTGGGCTGGAGATACCGATTTTGGGATTCTGCACAGAAAGGGTTTGCAAACCGATGAATACACACGTGATTTTAACTCTGTCAGTTGAATGCACACATTGACAAGCATTCAGTTAGATAGCTCCGTTTTGGTTTTAGAAGCAGATATTCCTCTGTACAGCCTATGGCCAATTCACGTGGGAATATCCCAATGCAGCTTCATGAAGAAACGTGTTTCTGACTCGCTGAATCTCAACATAGATTCACCTCTCTTAGGTGAACGAAAGCACAGCAGAGAAGTTTCAAGGAAACGTTTCTCGTGAGTTTTAGATGAAGTTTCCTGCTGTTTAGTACGTATGACGGCATTGGGCTGGAAATACCGGTTTTGGGATTCTGCACAGAAAGGGTTTGCAAACCGCTGAATCCACACGTGAGTTTAACTCTGTCATTTGAATGTACACATTGACAACCATTCAGTTAGATAGCTCCGTTTTGGTTTCAGAAGCAGATATTTCTCTGTACAGCCTATGGTCCCATTCACTCGGGAATATCCCAACGCAGCTCCTGGAAGAAACGTGTTTCTGACTCGCTGAATCTCAACATAGATTCAACTCTCTTAGGTGAACGAACGCACAGCAGAGCAGTTTCAAGGAAACGTTTCTCCTGAATTTTAGACGAAGTTTCCTGCTGTTTAGTACGGATGCCGGCATTGGGCTGGAAATACCGGTTTTGGGATTCTGCACAGAAAGGGTTTGCAAACCGCTGAATCCACACGTGAGTTTAACTCTGTCAGTTGAATGCACACATTGACAACCATTCAGTTAGATAGCTCCGTTTTGGTTTTAGAAGCAGATATTTCTCTGTACAGCCTATGGTCCCATTCACGCGGGAATATCCCAACGCAGCTCCTAGAAGAAACGTGTTTCTGACTCGCTGAATCTCATCATAGATTCAGCTCTCTTAGGTGAACGAACGCACAGCAGAGCAGTTTCAAGGAAACGTTTCTCCTGAGTTTTAGACGAAGTTTCCTGCTGTTTAGTACGTATTCCGGCATTGGGCTGGAAATACCGGTTTTGGGATTCTGCACAGAAAGGGTTTGCAAACCGCTGAATTCACACGTGAGTTTAACTCTGTCAGTTGAATGCACACATTGACAACCATTCAGTTTAATAACACAGTTTTGGTTTTAGAAGCAGATATTTCTCTGTACAGCCTATGGTCCCATTCACTCGGGAATATCCCAACGCAGCTCCTGGAAGAAACGTGTTTCTGACTCGCTGAATCTCAACATAGATTCAACTCTCTTAGGTGAACGAACGCACAGCAGAGCAGTTTCAAGGAAACGTTTCTCCTGAGTTTTAGACGAAGTTTCCTGCTGTTTAGTACGGATGCCGGCATTGGACTGGAAATACCGGTTTTGGGATTCTGCACAGAAAGGGTTTGCAAACCGCAGAATCCACACGTGAGTTTAACTCTGTCAGTTGAATGCACACATTGACAACCATTCAGTTTGATAGCACCCTTTTGGTTTTAGAAGCAGATATTTCTCTGTACAGCCTATGGTCCCATTCACTCGGGAATATCCCAACGCAGCTCCTAGAAGAAACGTGTTTCTGACTCGCTGAATCTCAACATAGATTCAACTCTCTTAGGTGAACGAACGCACAGCAGAGCAGTTTCAAGGAAACTTTTCTCCTGAGTTTTAGACGAAGTTTCCTGCTGTTTAGTACGTATGCCGGCATTGGGCTCGAAATACCGATTTTGGGATTCTGCACAGAAAGGGTTTGGAAACCGCTGAATCCACACGTGAGTTTGACTTTGTCAGTTGAATGCACACATTGACAACAATACAGTTAGATAGCTCCGTTTTGGTTTTAGAAGCAGATATTTCTCTGTACAGCCTATGGTCCCATTCACTCGGGAATATCCCAACGCAGCTCCTAGAGGAAACGTGTTTTTGACTCGCTGAATCTCAACATATATTCACCTCTCTTAGGTGAACGAAGGCACAGCAGTGCAGTTTCAAGGAAACGTTTCTCCTGCCTTTTAGACGAAGTTTCCTGCTGTTTAGTACGTATGCCGGCATTGGGCTGGAAATACCGGTTTTGGGATTCTGCACAGAAAGGGTTTTTAAACCGCTGAATCCAAACGTGAGTTTAGCTCTGTCAGTTGAATGCACACATTGACAACCATTCAGTTAGATTGCACCCTTTTGGTTTTAGGAGCAGATATTTCTCTGTACAGTCTATGGTCCCATTCACTCGGGAATATCCGAACGCAGCTCCTAGAAGAAACGTGTTTCTGACTCGCTGAATCTCAACATAGATTCAACTCTCTTATGTGAACGAACGCACAACAGAGTAGTTTCAAGGAAACGTTTCTCCTGAGTTTTAGACGAAGTTTCCTGCTGTTTAGTACGTATGCCGGCATTGGGCTGGAAATACCGGTTTTGGGATTCTGCACAGAAAGGGTTTGCAAACCACTGTATCCACACGTGAGTTTAACTCTGTCAGTTGAATGCACAAATTGACAACCATTCAGTTAGATAGCTCCGTTTTGGTTTCAGAAGCAGATATTTCTCTGTACAGCCTATGGTCCCATTCACTCGGGAATATCCCAACGCAGCTCCTGAAAGAAACGTGTTTCTGACTCGCTGAATCTCAACATAGATTCAACTCTCTTAGGTGAACGAACGCACAGCAGAGCAGTTTCAAGGAAACGTTTCTCCTGAGTTTTAGATGAAGTTTCCTGCTGTTTAGTACGGATGCCGGCATTGGGCTGGAAATACCGGTTTTGGGATTCTGCACAGAAAGGGTTTGCAAACCGCAGAATCCACACGTGAGTTTAACTCTGTCAGTTGAATGCACACATTGACAACCATTCAGTTTGATAGCACCCTTTTGGTTTTAGAAGCAGATATTTCTCTGTACAGCCTATGGTCCCATTCACTCGGGAATATCCCAACGCAGCTCCTAGAAGAAACGTGTTTCTGACTCGCTGAGTCTCAACATAGATTCAACTCTCTTAGGTGAACGAACGCACAGCAGAGCAGTTTCAAGGAAACGTTTCTCCTGAGTTTTAGACGAAGTTTCCTGCTGTTTAGTACGTATGTCGGCATTGGGCTGGAAATACCGGTTTTGGGATTCTGCACAGAAAGGGTTTGCAAACCACTGAATCCACACGTGAGTTTAACTCTGTCAGTTGAATGCACACATTGACAACCACTCGGTTAGATAGCTCCGTTTTGGTTTTAGAAGCAGATATTTCTCTGTACAGCCTATGGTCCCATTCACTCGGAAATATCCCAACGCAGCTCCTGGAAGAAACGTGTTTCTGACTCGCTGAATCTCAACATAGATTCAACTCTCTTAGGTGAACGAACGCACAGCAGAGCAGTTTCAAGGAATCGATTCTCCTGAGTTTTAGACGAAGTTTCCTGCTGTTTAGTACGTATGCCGGCATTGGGCTGGAAATACCGGTTTTGGGATTCTGCACAGAATGGGTTTTTAAACCGCTGAATCCAAACGTGAGTTTAGCTCTGTCAGTTGAATGCACACATTGA
Source organism: Aotus nancymaae (assembly GCF_030222135.1). NCBI lineage: Eukaryota > Metazoa > Chordata > Mammalia > Primates > Aotidae > Aotus > Aotus nancymaae. The sequence goes on from NW_026988584.1 coordinate 383,280, forward strand.
CAACCATTCAGTTAGATTGCACCCTTTTGGTTTTAGGAGCAGATATTTCTCTGTACAGTCTATGGTCCCATTCACTCGGGAATATCCGAACGCAGCTCCTAGAAGAAACGTGTTTCTGACTCGCTGAATCTCAACATAGATTCAACTCTCTTATGTGAACGAACGCACAACAGAGTAGTTTCAAGGAAACGTTTCTCCTGAGTTTTAGACGAAGTTTCCTGCTGTTTAGTACGTATGCCGGCATTGGGCTGGAAATACCGGTTTTGGGATTCTGCACAGAAAGGGTTTGCAAACCACTGTATCCACACGTGAGTTTAACTCTGTCAGTTGAATGCACAAATTGACAACCATTCAGTTAGATAGCTCCGTTTTGGTTTCAGAAGCAGATATTTCTCTGTACAGCCTATGGTCCTATTCACTCGGGAATATCCCAACGCAGCTCCTGAAAGAAACGTGTTTCTGACTCGCTGAATCTCAACATAGATTCAACTCTCTTAGGTGAACGAACGCACAGCAGAGCAGTTTCAAGGAAACGTTTCTCCTGAGTTTTAGATGAAGTTTCCTGCTGTTTAGTACGGATGCCGGCATTGGGCTGGAAATACCGGTTTTGGGATTCTGCACAGAAAGGGTTTGCAAACCGCAGAATCCACACGTGAGTTTAACTCTGTCAGTTGAATGCACACATTGACAACCATTCAGTTTGATAGCACCCTTTTGGTTTTAGAAGCAGATATTTCTCTGTACAGCCTATGGTCCCATTCACTCGGGAATATCCCAACGCAGCTCCTAGAAGAAACGTGTTTCTGACTCGCTGAGTCTCAACATAGATTCAACTCTCTTAGGTGAACGAACGCACAGCAGAGCAGTTTCAAGGAAACGTTTCTCCTGAGTTTTAGACGAAGTTTCCTGCTGTTTAGTACGTATGTCGGCATTGGGCTGGAAATACCGGTTTTGGGATTCTGCACAGAAAGGGTTTGCAAACCACTGAATCCACACGTGAGTTTAACTCTGTCAGTTGAATGCACACATTGACAACCACTCGGTTAGATAGCTCCGTTTTGGTTTTAGAAGCAGATATTTCTCTGTACAGCCTATGGTCCCATTCACTCGGGAATATCCCAACGCAGCTCCTAGAAGAAACGTGTTTCTGACTCGCTGAATCTCAACATAGATTCAACTCTCTTAGGTGAACGAACGCACAGCAGAGCAGTTTCAAGGAAACGTTTCTCCTGAGTTTTAGACGAAGTTTCCTGCTGTTTAGTACGGATGCCGGCATTGGGCTGGAAATACCGGTTTTGGGATTCTGCACAGAAAGGGTTTGCAAACCGCTGAATCCACACGTGAGTTTAACTCTGTCAGTTGAATGCACACATTGACAATCATTCAGTTAGATAGCTCCGTTTCGGTTTTAGAAGCAGATATTTCTCTGTACAGCCTATGGTCCCATTCACTCGGAAATATCCCAACGCAGCTGCTGGAAGAAACGTGTTTCTGACTCGCTGAATCTCAACATAGATTCAACTCTCTTTCGTGAACGAACGCACAGCAGAGCAGTTTCAAGGAATCGATTCTCCTGAGTTTTAGACGAAGTTTCCTGCTGTTTAGTACGTATGCCGGCATTGGGCTGGAAATTCCGGTTTTGGGATTCTGCACAGAAAGGGTTTGCAAACCGCTGAATCCACACGTGAGTTTAACTCTGTCAGTTGAATGCACACATTGACAACCATTCAGTTTGATAACACCCTTTTGGTTTTAGAAGCAGATATTTCTCTGTACAGCCTATGGTCCCATTCACTCGGGAATATCCCAACGCAGCTCCTGGAAGAAACGTGTTTCTGACTCGCTGATTCTCAACATAGATTCAACTCTCTTAGGTGAACGAACGCACAGCAGAGCAGTTTCAAGGAAATGTTTCTCCTGAGTTTTAGACGAAGTTTCCTGCTGTTTAGTACGGATGCCGGCATTGGGCTGGAAATACCGGTTTTGGGATTCTGCACAGAAAGGGTTTGCAAACCACTGAATCCACACGTGAGTTTAACTCTGTCAGTTGAATGCACACATTGACAACCATTCGGTTAGGTAGCTCCGCTTTTGGTTTTAGAAGCAGATATTTCTCTGTACAGCCTATGGTCCCATTCACTCGGAAATATCCCAACGCAGCTCCTGGAAGAAACGTGTTTCTGACTCGCTGAATGTCAACATAGATTCAACTCTCTTAGGTGAACGAACGCACAGCAGAGCAGTTTCAAGGAATCGATTCTCCTGAGTTTTAGACGAAGTTTCCTGCTGTTTAGTACGTATGCCGGCATTGGGCTGGAAATACCGGTTTTGGGATTCTGCACAGAAAGGGTTTTTAAACCGCTGAATCCAAACGTGAGTTTAGCTCTGTCAGTTGAATGCACACATTGACAACCATTCAGTTAGATTGCACCCTTTTGGTTTTAGGAGCAGATATTTCTCTGTACAGTCTATGGTCCCATTCACTCGGGAATATCCGAACGCAGCTCCTAGAAGAAACGTGTTTCTGACTCGCTGAATCTCAACATAGATTCAACTCTCTTATGTGAACGAACGCACAACAGAGTAGTTTCAAGGAAACGTTTCTCCTGAGTTTTAGACGAAGTTTCCTGCTGTTTAGTACGTATGCCGGCATTGGGCTGGAAATACCGGTTTTGGGATTCTGCACAGAAAGGGTTTGCAAACCACTGTATCCACACGTGAGTTTAACTCTGTCAGTTGAATGCACAAATTGACAACCATTCAGTTAGATAGCTCCGTTTTGGTTTCAGAAGCAGATATTTCTCTGTACAGCCTATGGTCCCATTCACTCGGGAATATCCCAACGCAGCTCCTGAAAGAAACGTGTTTCTGACTCGCTGAATCTCAACATAGATTCAACTCTCTTAGGTGAACGAACGCACAGCAGAGCAGTTTCAAGGAAACGTTTCTCCTGAGTTTTAGACGAAGTTTCCTGCTGTTTAGTACGGATGCCGGCATTGGGCTGGAAATACCGGTTTTGGGATTCTGCACAGAAAGGGTTTGCAAACCGCTGAATCCACACGTGAGTTTAACTCTGTCAGTTGAATGCACACATTGACAACCATTCAGTTAGATAGCTCCGTTTCGGTTTTAGAAGCAGATATTTCTCTGTACAGCCTATGGTCCCATTCACTCGGAAATATCCCAACGCAGCTGCTGGAAGAAACGTGTTTCTGACTCGCTGAATCTCAACATAGATTCAACTCTCTTTCGTGAACGAACGCACAGCAGAGCAGTTTCAAGGAATCGATTCTCCTGAGTTTTAGACGAAGTTTCCTGCTGTTTAGTACGTATGCCGGCATTGGGCTGGAAATTCCGGTTTTGTGATACTGCACAGAAAGGGTTTGCAAACCGCTGAATCCACACGTGAGTTTAACTCTGTCAGTTGAATGCACACATTGACAACCACTCAGTTTGATAACACCCTTTTGGTTTTAGAAGCAGATATTTCTCTGTACAGCCTATGGTCCCATTCACTCGGGAATATCCCAACGCAGCTCCTGGAAGAAACGTGTTTCTGACTCGCTGATTCTCAACATAGATTCAACTCTCTTAGGTGAACGAACGCACAGCAGAGCAGTTTCAAGGAAATGTTTCTCCTGAGTTTTAGACGAAGTTTCCTGCTGTTTAGTACGGATGCCGGCATTGGGCTGGAAATACCGGTTTTGGGATTCTGCACAGAAAGGGTTTGCAAACCACTGAATCCACACGTGAGTTTAACTCTGTCAGTTGAATGCACACATTGACAACCATTCGGTTAGATAGCTCCGTTTTGGTTTTAGAAGCAGATATTTCTCTGTACAGCCTATGGTCCCATTCACTCGGGAATATCACAACGCAGCTCCTGGAAGAAACGTGTTTCTGACTCGCTGAATCTCAACATAGATTCAACTCTCTTAGGTGAACGAACGCACAGCAGAGCAGTTTCAAGGAAACGTTTCTCCTGAGTTTTAGACGAAGTTTCCTGCTGTTTAGTACGGATGCCGGCATTGGGCTGGAAATACCGGTTTTGGGATTCTGCACAGAAAGGGTTTGCAAACCGCTGAATCCACACGTGAGTTTAACTCTGTCAGTTGAATGCACACATTGACAACCATTCAGTTTGATAACACCCTTTTGGTTTTAGAAGCAGATATTTCTCTGTACAGCCTATGGTCCCATTCACTCGGGAATATCCCAACGCAGCTCCTGGAAGAAACGTGTTTCTGACTCGCTGATTCTCAACATAGATTCAACTCTCTTAGGTGAACGAACGCACAGCAGAGCAGTTTCAAGGAAACGTTTCTCCTGAGTTTTAGACGAAGTTTACTGCTGTTTAGTACGGATGCCGGCATTGGGCTGGAAATACCGGTTTTGGGATTCTGCACAGAAAGGGTTTGCAAACCACTGAATCCACACGTGAGTTTAACTCTGTCAGTTGAATGCACACATTGACAACCATTCGGTTAGGTAGCTCCGTTTTGGTTTTAGAAGCAGATATTTCTCTGTACAGACTATGGTCCCATTCACTCGGAAATATCCCAACGCAGCTCCTGGAAGAAACGTGTTTCTGACTCGCTGAATCTCAACATAGATTCAACTCTCTTAGGTGAACGAACGCACAGCAGAGCAGTTTCAAGGAATCGATTCTCCTGAGTTTTAGACGAAGTTTCCTGCTGTTTAGTACGTATGCCGGCATTGGGCTGGAAATACCGGTTTTGGGATTCTGCACAGAAAGGGTTTTTAAACCGCTGAATCCAAACGTGAGTTTAGCTCTGTCAGTTGAATGCACACATTGACAACCATTCAGTTAGATTGCACCCTTTTGGTTTTAGGAGCAGATATTTCTCTGTACAGCCTATGGTCCCATTCACTCGGGAATATCCGAACGCAGCTCCTAGAAGAAACGTGTTTCTGACTCGCTGAATCTCAACATAGATTCAACTCTCTTATGTGAACGAACGCACAACAGAGTAGTTTCAAGGAAACGTTTCTCCTGAGTTTTAGACGAAGTTTCCTGCTGTTTAGTACGTATGCCGGCATTGGGCTGGAAATACCGGTTTTGGGATTCTGCACAGAAAGGGTTTGCAAACCACTGTATCCACACGTGAGTTTAACTCTGTCAGTTGAATGCACAAATTTACAACCATTCAGTTAGATAGCTCCGTTTTCGTTTCAGAAGCAGATATTTCTCTGTACAGCCTATGGTCCCATTCACTCGGGAATATCCCAACGCAGCTCCTGAAAGAAACGTGTTTCTGACTCGCTGAATCTCAACATAGATTCAACTCTCTTAGGTGAACGAACGCACATCAGAGCAGTTTCAAGGAAACGTTTCTCCTGAGTTTTAGATGAAGTTTCCTGCTGTTTAGTACGGATGCCGGCATTGGGCTGGAAATACCGGTTTTGGGATTCTGCACAGAAAGGGTTTGCAAACCGCAGAATCCACACGTGAGTTTAACTCTGTCAGTTGAATGCACACATTGACAACCATTCAGTTTGATAGCACCCTTTTGGTTTTAGAAGCAGATATTTCTCTGTACAGCCTATGGTCCCATTCACTCGGGAATAACCCAACGCAGCTCCTAGAAGAAACGTGTTTCTGACTCGCTGAGTCTCAACATAGATTCAACTCTCTTAGGTGAACGAACGCACAGCAGAACAGTTTCAAGGAAACGTTTCTCCTGAGTTTTAGACGAAGTTTCCTGCTGTTTAGTACGTATGCCGGCATTGGGCTGGAAATACCGGTTTTGGGATTCTGCACAGAAAGGGTTTGCAAACCACTGAATCCACACGTGAGTTTAACTCTGTCAGTTGAATGCACACATTGACAACCACTCGGTTAGATAGCTCCGTTTTGGTTTTAGAAGCAGATATTTCTCTGTACAGCCTATGGTCCCATTCACTCGGGAATATCCCAACGCAGCTCCTAGAAGAAACGTGTTTCTGACTCGGTGAATCTCAACATAGATTCAACTCTCTTAGGTGAACGAACGCACAGCAGAGCAGTTTCAAGGAAACGTTTCTCCTGAGTTTTAGACGAAGTTTCCTGCTGTTTAGTACGGATGCCGGCATTGGGCTGGAAATACCGGTTTTGGGATTCTGCACAGAAAGGGTTTGCAAACCGCTGAATCCACACGTGAGTTTAACTCTGTCAGTTGAATGCACACATTGACAACCATTCAGTTAGATAGCTCCGTTTCGGTTTTAGAAGCAGATATTTCTCTGTACAGCCTATGGTCCCATTCACTCGGAAATATCCCAACGCAGCTCCTGGAAGAAACGTGTTTCTGACTCGCTGAATCTCAACATAGATTCGACTCTCTTACGTGAACGAACGCACAGCAGAGCAGTTTCAAGGAATCGATTCTCCTGAGTTTTAGACGAAGTTTCCTGCTGTTTAGTATGTATGCCGGCATTGGGCTGGAAATACCGGTTTTGGGATTCTGCACAGAAAGGGTTTGCAAACCGCTGAATCCACACGTGAGTTTAACTCTGTCAGTTGAATGCACACATTGACAACCATTCAGTTTGATAACACCCTTTTGGTTTTAGAAGCAGATATTTCTCTGTACAGCCTATGGTCCCATTCACTCGGGAATATCCCAACGCAGCTCCTGGAAGAAACGTGTTTCTGACTCGCTGATTCTCAACATAGATTCAACTCTCTTAGGTGAACGAACGCACAGCAGAGCAGTTTCAAGGAAATGTTTCTCCTGAGTTTTAGACGAAGTTTCCTGCTGTTTTGTACGGATGCCGGCATTGGGCTGGAAATACCGGTTTTGGGATTCTGCACAGAAAGGGTTTGCAAACCACTGAATCCACAAGTGAGTTTAACTCTGTCAGTTGAATGCACACATTGACAACCATTCGGTTAGATAGCTCCGTTTTGGTTTTAGAAGCAGATATTTCTCTGTACAGCCTATGGTCCCATTCACTCGGGAATATCCCAACGCAGCTCCTGGAAGAAACGTGTTTCTGACTCGCTGAATCTCAACATAGATTCAACTCTCTTAGGTGAACGAACGCACAGCAGAGCAGTTTCAAGGAAACGTTTCTCCTGAGTTTTAGACGAAGTTCCTGCTGTTTAGTACGGATGCCGGCATTGGGCTGGAAATACCGGTTTTGGGATTCTGCACAGAAAGGGTTTGCAAACCGCTGAATCCACATGTGAGTTTAACTCTGTCAGTTGAATGCACACATTGACAACCATTCAGTTAGATAGCTCCGTTTTGGTTTCAGAAGCAGATATTCCTCTGTACAGCCTATGGTCCCATTCACTCGGAAATATCCCAACGCAGCTCCTGGAAGAAACGTGTTTCTGACTCGCTGAATCTCAACATAGATTCAACTCTCTTAGGTGAACGAACGCACAGCAGAGCAGTTTCAAGGAATCGATTCTCCTGAGTTTTAGACGAAGTTTCCTGCTGTTTAGTACGTATGCCGGCATTGGGCTGGAAATACCGGTTTTGGGATTCTGCACAGAAGGGGTTTTTAAACCGCTGAATCCAAACGTGAGTTTAGCTCTGTCAGTTGAATGCACACATTGACAACCATTCAGTTAGATTGCACCCTTTTGGTTTTAGGAGCAGATATTTCTCTGTACAGCCTATGGTCCCATTCACTCGGGAATATCCGAACACAGCTCCTAGAAGAAACGTGTTTCTGACTCGCTGAATCTCAATATAGATTCAACTCTCTTAGGTGAACGAATGCACAGCAGAGCAGTTTCAAGGAAACGTTTCTCCTGAGTTTTAGACGAAGTTTCCTGCTGTTTAGTACGGATGCCGGCATTGGGCTGGAAATACCGGTTTTGGGATTCTGCACAGAAAGGGTTTGCAAACCGCTGAATCCACACGTGAGTTTAACTCTGTCAGTTGAATGCACACATTGACAACCATTCAGTTAGATAGCTCCGTTTTGGTATTAGTAGCAGATATTTCTCTGTACACACTATGGTCCCATTCACTCGGGAATATCCCAACGCAGCTCCTAGAAGAAACGTGTTTCTGACTCGCTGAATCTCAACCTAGATTCAACTCTCTTAGGTGAACGAACGCACAGCAGAGCACTTTCAAGGAAACGTTTCTCCTGAGTTTTAGACGAAGTTTCCTGCTGTTTAGTACGTATGCCGGCATTGGGCTGGAAATACCGGTTTTGGGATTCTGCACAGAAAGGTTTTGCAAACCGCTGAATCCACACGTGAGTTTAACTCTGTCAGTTGAATGCACACATTGACAACCATTCAGTTTGATAACACCCTTTTGGTTTTAGAAGCAGATATTTCTCTGTACAGCCTATGGTCCCATTCACTCGGGAATATCCCAACGCAGCTCCTGGAAGAAACGTGTTTCTGACTCGCTGAATCTCAACATAGATTCAACTCTCTTAGGTAAACGAACGCACAGCAGAGCAGTTTCAAGGAAACGTTTCTCCTGAGTTTTAGACGAAGTTTCCTGCTGTTTAGTACGGATGCCGGCATTGGGCTGGAAATACCGGTTTTGGGATTCTGCACAGAAAGGGTTTGCAAACCGCTGAATCCACACGTGAGTTTAACTCTGTCAGTTGAATGCACACATTGACAACCATTCAGTTAGATAGCTCCGTTCTGGTTTTAGAAGCAGATATTTCTCTGTACAGCCTATGGTCCCATTCACTCGGGAATATACCAACGCAGCTCCTAGAAGAAACGTGTTTCTGACTCGCTGAATCTCAACATAGATTCAACTCTCTTAGGTGAACGAAAACACAGCAGAGCAGTTTCAAGGAAACGTTTCTCCTGAGATTTAGACGAAGTTTCCTGCTGTTAAGTACGTATGCCGGCATTGGGCTGGAAATACCGGTTTTGGGATTCTGCACAGAAAGGGTTTGCAAACCGCTGAATCCACACGTGAGTTTAACTCTGTCAGTTGAATGCACACATTGACAACCATTCAGTTTCATAGCACCCTTTTGGTTTTAGAAGCAGATATTTCTCTGTACAGCCTATGGTCCCATTCACTCGGGAATATCCCAGCGCAGCTCCTGGAAGAAACGTGTTTCTGACTCGCTGAATCTCAACATAGATTCAACTCTCTTAGGTGAACGAACGCACAGCTGAGCAGTTTCAAGGAAACGTTTCTCCTGAGTTTTAGACGAAGTTTCCTGCTGTTTAGTACGTATGCCGGCATTGGGCTGGAAATACCGGTTTTGGGATTCTGCACAGAAAGGGTTTGCAAACCGCTGAATCCACACGTGAGTTTGACTTTGTCAGTTGAATGCACACATTGACAACAATCCAGTTAGAAAGTTCCGTTTTGGTTTTAGAAGCAGATATTTCTCTGTACAGCCTATGGTCCCATTCACTCGGGAATATCCCAACGCAACTCCTTGAAGAAACGTGTTTCTGACTCGCTGAATCAAAACATAGATTCAACTCTCTTAGGTGAACGAACGCACAGCAGAGCAGTTTCAAGGAAACGTTTCTCCTGAGTTTTAGATGTAGTTTCCTGCTGTTTAGTACGGATGTCGGCATTGGGCTGGAAATACCGGTTTTGGGATTCTGCACAGAAAGGGTTTGCAAACCGCTGAATCCACACGTGAGTTTAACTCTGTCAGTTGAATGCACACATTGACAACCATTCAGTTTGATAACACCCTTTTGGTTTTAGAAGCAGATATTTCTCTGTACAGCCTATGGTCCCATTCACTCGGGAATATCCCAACGCAGCTCCTGGAAGAAACGAGTTTCTGACTCGCTGAATCTCAACATAGATTCAACTCTCTTAGGTGAACGAACGCACAGCAGAGCAGTTTCAAGGAAAGGTTTCTCCTGAGTTTTAGACGAAGTTTCCTGCTGTTTAGTACGTATGCCGGCATTGGGCTGGAAATACCGGTTTTGGGATTCTGCACAGAAAGGGTTTGCAAACCGCTGAATCCACACGTGAGTTTAACTCTGTCAGTTGAATGCACACATTGACAACCATTCAGTTAGATAGCTCCGTTCTGGTTTTAGAAGCAGATATTTCTCTGTACAGCCTATGGTCCCATTCACTCGGGAATATCCCAACGCAGCTCCTGGAAGAAACGTGTTTCTGACTCGCTGAATCTCAACATAGATTCAACTCTCTTAGGTGAACGAACGCACAGCAGAGCAGTTTCAAGGAAACGTTTCTCCTGAGTTTTAGACGAAGTTTCCTGCTGTTTAGTACGGATGCCGGCATTGGACTGGAAATACCGGTTTTGGGATTCTGAACAGAAAGGGTTTGTAAACCGCTGAATCCAAACGTGAGTTTAACTCTGTCAGTTGAATGCACACATTGACAACCATTCAGTTAGATTGCACCCTTTTGGTTTTAGGAGCAGATATTTCTCTGTACAGCCTATGGTCCCATTCACTCGGGAATATCCCAGCGCAGCTCCTAGAAGAAACGTGTTTCTGACTCGCTGAATCTCAACATAGATTCAACTCTCTTAGGTGAACGAACGCACAGCAGAGCAGTTTCAAGGAAACGTTTCTCCTGAGTTTTAGACGAAGTTTCCTGCTGTTTAGTACATATGCCGGCATTGGGCTGGAAATACCGGTTTTGGGATTCTGCACAGAAAGGGTTTGCAAACCGCTGAATCCACACGTGAGTTTAACTCTGTCAGTTGAATGCACACATTGACAACCATTCAGTTAGATTGCACCCTTTTGGTTTTAGGAGCAGATATTTCTCTGTACAGCCTATGGTCCCATTCACTCGGGAATATCCCAACGCAGCTACTAGAAGAAACGTGTTTCTGACTCGCTGAATCTCAACATAGATTCAACTCTCTTAGGTGAACGAACGCACAGCAGAGCAGTTTCAAGGAAACTTTTCTCCTGAGTTTTAGACGAAGTTTCCTGCTGTTTAGTACGTATGCCGGAATTGGGCAGGAAATACCGGTTTTGGGATTCTGCACAGAAAGGGTTTGCAAACCGCTGAATCCACACGTGAGTTTAACTCTGTCAGTTGAATGCACACATTGACAACCATTCAGTTTGATAGCACACTTTTGGTTTTAGAAGCATATATTTCTCTGTACAGCCTATGGTCCCATTCACTCGGGAATATCCCAACGCAGCTCCTAGAAGAAACGTGTTTCTGACTCGCTGAATCTCAACATAGATTCAACTCTCTTAGGTGAACGAACGCACAGCAGAGCAGTTTCAAGGAAACTTTTCTCCTGAGTTTTAGACGAAGTTTCCTGATGTTTAGTACGGATGCCGGCATTGGGCTGGAAATACCGGTTTTGGGATTCTGCACAGAAAGGGTTTGCAAACCGCTGAATCCACACGTGAGTTTAACTCTGTCAGTTGAATGCACACATTGACAACCATTCAGTTAGATAGCTCCGTTCTGGTTTTAGAAGCAGATATTTCTCTGTACAGCCTATGGTCCCATTCACTCGGGAATATCCCAACGCAGCTCCTGGAAGAAACGTGTTTCTGACTCGCTGAATCTCAACCTAGATTCAACTCTCTTAGGTGAACGAACGCACAGCAGAGCAGTTTCAAGGAAACGTTTCTCCTGAGTTTTAGACGAAGTTTCCTGCTGTTTAGTACGGATGCCGGCATTGGACTGGAAATACCGGTTTTGGGATTCTGCACAGAAAGGGTTTGTAAACCGCTGAATCCAAACGTGAGTTTAACTCTGTCAGTTGAATGCACACATTGACAACCATTCAGTTAGATTGCACCCTTTTGGTTTTAGGAGCAGATATTTCTCTGTACAGCCTATGGTCCCATTCACTCGGGAATATCCCAGCGCAGCTCCTAGAAGAAACGTGTTTCTGACTCGCTGAATCTCAACATAGATTCAACTCTCTTATGTGAACGAACGCACAGCAGAGCAGTTTCAAGGAAACGTTTCTCCTGAGTTTTAGACGAAGTTTCCTGCTGTTTAGTACATATGCCGGCATTGGGCTGGAAATACCGGTTTTGGGATTCTGCACAGAAAGGGTTTGCAAACCGCTGAATCCACACGTGAGTTTAACTCTGTCAGTTGAATGCACACATTGACAACCATTCAGTTAGATTGCACCCTTTTGGTTTTAGGAGCAGATATTTCTCTGTACAGCCTATTGTCCCATTCACTCGGGAATATCCCAACGCAGCTACTAGAAGAAACGTGTTTCTGACTCGCTGAATCTCAACATAGATTCAACTCTCTTAGGTGAACGAACGCACAGCAGAGCAGTTTCAAGGAAACTTTTCTCCTGAGTTTTAGACGAAGTTTCCTGCTGTTTAGTACGTATGCCGGAATTGGGCAGGAAATACCGGTTTTGGGATTCTGCACAGAAAGGGTTTGCAAACCGCTGAATCCACACGTGAGTTTAACTCTGTCAGTTGAATGCACACATTGACAACCATTCAGTTTGATAGCACACTTTTGGTTTTAGAAGCATATATTTCTCTGTACAGCCTATGGTCCCATTCACTCGGGAATATCCCAACGCAGCTCCTAGAAGAAACGTGTTTCTGACTCGCTGAATCTCAACATTGATTAAACTCTCTTAGGTGAACGAACGCACAGCAGAGCAGTTTCAAGGAAACTTTTCTCCTGAGTTTTAGACGAAGTTTCCTGATGTTTAGTACGGATGCCGGCATTGGGCTGGAAATACCGGTTTTGGGATTCTGCACAGAAAGGGTTTGCAAACCGCTGAATCCACACGTGAGTTTAACTCTGTCAGTTGAATGCACACATTGACAACCATTCAGTTTGATAACACCCTTTTGGTTTTAGAAGCAGATATTTCTCTGTACAGCCTATGGTCCCATTCACTCGGGAATATCCCAACGCAGCTCCTGGAAGAAACGTGTTTCTGACTCGCTGAATCTCAACATAGATTCAACTCTCTTAGGTGAACGAACGCACAGCAGAGCAGTTTCAAGGAAACGTTTCTCCTGAGTTTTAGACGAAGTTTCCTGCTGTTTAGTACGGATGCCGGCATTGGGCTGGAAATACCGGTTTTGGGATTCTGCACAGAAAGGGTTTGCAAACCGCTGAATCCACACGTGAGTTTAACTCTGTCAGTTGAATGCACACATTGACAACCATTCAGTTAGATAGCTCCGTTTTGGTTTTAGAAGCAGATATTTCTCTGTACAGCCTATGGTCCCATTCACTCGGGAATATACCAACGCAGCTCCTAGAAGAAACGTGTTTCTGACTCGCTGAATCTCAACATAGATTCAACTCTCTTAGGTGAACGAAAACACAGCAGAGCAGTTTCAAGGAAACGTTTCTCCTGAGATTTAGACGAAGTTTCCTGCTGTTAAGTACGTATGCCGGCATTGGGCTGGAAATACCAGTTTTGGGATTCTGCACAGAAAGGGTTTGCAAACCGCTGAATCCACACGTGAGTTTAACTCTGTCAGTTGAATGCACACATTGACAACCATTCAGTTTCATAGCACCCTTTTGGTTTTAGAAGCAGATATTTCTCTGTACAGCCTATGGTCCCATTCACTCGGGAATATCCCAACGCAGCTCCTGGAAGAAACGTGTTTCTGACTCACTGAATCTCAACATAGATTCAACTCTCTTAGGTGAACGAACGCACAGCAGAGCAGTTTCAAGGAAACGTTTCTCCTGAGTTTTAGACGAAGTTTCCTGCTGTTTAGTACGTATGCCGGCATTGGGCTGGAAATACCGGTTTTGGGATTCTGCACAGAAAGGGTTTGCAAACCGCTGAATCCACACGTGAGTTTGACTTTGTCAGTTGAATGCACACATTGACAACAATCCAGTTAGAAAGCTCCGTTTTGGTTTTAGAAGCAGATATTTCTCTGTACAGCCTATGGTCCCTTTCACTCGGGAATATCCCAACGCAACTCCTAGAAGGAACGTGTTCCTGACTCGCTGAATCTCAACATAGATTCAACTCTCTTAGGTGAACGAACGCACAGCAGAGCAGTTTCAAGGAAACGTTTCTCCTGAGTTTTAGATGAGGTTTACTGCTGTTTCGTACGTATGCCGGCATTGGGCTGGAAATACCGGTTTTGGGATTCTGCACAGAAAGGGTTTGAAAACCACTGAATCCACACGTGAGTTTAACTCCGTCAGTTGAATGCACACATTGACAACCATTCAGTTAGATAGCTCCGTTTTGGTATTAGAAGCAGATAGTTCTCTGTACAGCCTATGGTCCCATTCACTCGGGAATATCCCAACGCAGGTCCTAGAAGAAACGTGTTTCTGACTCGCTGAATCTCAACGTAGATTCAACTCTCTTAGGTGAACGAACGCACAGCAGAGCAGTTTCAAGGAAACCTTTCTCCTGAGTTCTGGACGAAGTTTCCTGCAGTTTAGTACGTATCCCGGCATTGAGATGGAATTACCGGTTTTGGGATTCTGCACAGAAAGGGTTTGTCAACCGCTGAATCCAAACGTGAGTTTAACTCTGTCAGTTGAATGCACACATTGAAAATCATTCAGTTAGATTGCACCCTTTTGGTTTTAGGAGCAGATATTTCTCTGTACAGCCTATGGTCCCATTCACTCGTGAATATCCCAACGCAGCTCCTAGAAGAAACGTGTTTCTGACTCGCTGAATCTCAACATTGATTCAACTCTCTTAGGTGAACGAACGCACAGCAGAGCAGGTTCAAGGAAACGTTTCTCCTGAGTTTTAGACGAAGTTTCCTTCAGTTTAGTACATATGCCGGCATTGGGATGGAAATACCGGTTTTGGGATTCTGCACAGAAATGGTTTGCAAACCACTGAATCCACACGTGAGTTTAACTCTGTCACTTGAATGCACACGTTGACAACCATTCAGTTAGATAGCTCCGTTTTGGTATTAGAAGCAGATATTTCTCTGTACAGCCTATGGTCCCATTCACTCGGGAATATCCCAACGCAGCTCCTAGAAGAAACGTGTTTCTGACTCGCTGAATCTCAACATAGATTCAACTCTCTTAGGTGAACGAACGCACAGCAGAGCAGTTTCAAGGAAACGTTTCTCCTGAGTTTTAGACGAAGTTACCTGCTGTTTAGTACGGATGCCGGCATTGGGCTGGAAATACCGGTTTTGGGATTCTGCACAGAAAGGGTTTGCAAACCGCTGAATCCAAACGTGTGTTTAACTCTGTCAGTTGAATGCACACATTGACAACCATTCAGTTAGATAGCTCCGTTTTGGTTTTAGAAGCAGATATTTCTCTGTACAGCCTATGGTCCCATTCACTCGGGAATATACCAACGCAGCTCCTAGAAGAAACGTGTTTCTGACTCACTGAATCTCAACCTAGATTCAACTCTCTTAGGTGAACGAACGCACAGCAGAGCAGTTTCAAGGAAACGTTTCTCCTGAGATTTAGACGAAGTTTCCTGCTGTTTAGTACGTATGCCGGTATTGGGCTGGAAATACCGGTTTTGGGATTCTGCACAGAAAGGGTTTGCAAACCGCTGAATCCACACGTGAGTTTAACTCTGTCAGTTGAATGCACACATTGACAACCATTCAGTTTGATAACACCCTTTTGGTTTTAGAAGCAGATATTTCTCTGTACAGCCTATGGTCCCATTCACTCGGGAATATCCCAACGCAGCTCCTGGAAGAAACGTGTTTCTGACTCGCTGAATCTCAACATAGATTCAACTCTCTTAGGTGAACGAACGCACAGCAGAGCAGTTTCAAGGAAACGTTTCTCCTGAGTTTTAGACGAAGTTTCCTGCTGTTTAGTACGGATGCCGGCATTGGGCTGGAAATACCGGTTTTGGGATTCTGCACAGAAAGGGTTTGCAAACCGCTGAATCCACACGTGAGTTTAACTCTGTCAGTTGAATGCACACATTGACAACCATTCAGTTAGATAGCTCCGTTTTGGTTTTAGAAGCAGATATTTCTCTGTACAGCCTATGGTCCCATTCACTCGGGAATATCCCAACGCAGCTCCTAGAAGAAACGTGTTTCTGACTCGCTGAATCTCAACATAGATTCAACTCTCTTAGGTGAACGAAAACACAGCAGAGCAGTTTCAAGGAAACGTTTCTCCTGAGATTTAGACGAAGTTTCCTGCTGTTAAGTACGTATGCCGGCATTGGGCTGGAAATACCGGTTTTGGGATTCTGCACAGAAAGGGTTTGCAAACCGCTGAATCCACACGTGAGTTTAACTCTGTCAGTTGAATGCACACATTGACAACCATTCAGTTTCATAGCACCCTTTTGGTTTTAGAAGCAGATATTTCTCTGTACAGCCTATGGTCCCATTCACTCGGGAATATCCCAACGCAGCTCCTGGAAGAAACGTGTTTCTGACTCACTGAATCTCAACATAGATTCAACTCTCTTAGGTGAACGAACGCACAGCAGAGCAGTTTCAAGGAAACGTTTCTCCTGAGTTTTAGACGAAGTTTCCTGCTGTTTAGTACGTATGCCGGCATTGGGCTGGAAATACCGGTTTTGGGATTCTGCACAGAAAGGGTTTGCAAACCGCTGAATCCACACGTGAGTTTGACTTTGTCAGTTGAATGCACACATTGACAACAATCCAGTTAGAAAGCTCCGTTTTGGTTTTAGAAGCAGATATTTCTCTGTACAGCCTATGGTCCCTTTCACTCGGGAATATCCCAACGCAACTCCTAGAAGGAACGTGTTCCTGACTCGCTGAATCTCAACATAGATTCAACTCTCTTAGGTGAACGAACGCACAGCAGAGCAGTTTCAAGGAAACGTTTCTCCTGAGTTTTAGATGAGGTTTACTGCTGTTTCGTACGTATGCCGGCATTGGGCTGGAAATACCGGTTTTGGGATTCTGCACAGAAAGGGTTTGAAAACCACTGAATCCACACGTGAGTTTAACTCCGTCAGTTGAATGCACACATTGACAACCATTCAGTTAGATAGCTCCGTTTTGGTATTAGAAGCAGATAGTTCTCTGTACAGCCTATGGTCCCATTCACTCGGGAATATCCCAACGCAGGTCCTAGAAGAAACGTGTTTCTGACTCGCTGAATCTCAACGTAGATTCAACTCTCTTAGGTGAACGAACGCACAGCAGAGCAGTTTCAAGGAAACCTTTCTCCTGAGTTCTGGACGAAGTTTCCTGCAGTTTAGTACGTATCCCGGCATTGAGATGGAATTACCGGTTTTGGGATTCTGCACAGAAAGGGTTTGTCAACCGCTGAATCCAAACGTGAGTTTAACTCTGTCAGTTGAATGCACACATTGAAAATCATTCAGTTAGATTGCACCCTTTTGGTTTTAGGAGCAGATATTTCTCTGTACAGCCTATGGTCCCATTCACTCGTGAATATCCCAACGCAGCTCCTAGAAGAAACGTGTTTCTGACTCGCTGAATCTCAACATTGATTAAACTCTCTTAGGTGAACGAACGCACAGCAGAGCAGTTTCAAGGAAACGTTTCTCCTGAGTTTTAGACGAAGTTTCCTTCAGTTTAGTACATATGCCGGCATTGGGATGGAAATACCGGTTTTGGGATTCTGCACAGAAATGGTTTGCAAACCACTGAATCCACACGTGAGTTTAACTCTGTCACTTGAATGCACACGTTGACAACCATTCAGTTAGATAGCTCCGTTTTGGTTTTAGAAGCAGATATTTCTCTGTACAGCCTATGGTCCCATTCACTCGGGAATATCCCAACGCAGCTCCTGGAAGAAACGTGTTTCTGACTCGCTGAATCTCAACATAGATTCAACTCTCTTAGGTGAACGAACGCACAGCGGAGCAGTTTCAAGGAAACGTTTCTCCTGAGTTTTAGACGAAGTTTCCTGCTGTTTAGTACGGATGCCGGCATTGGGCTGGAAATACCGGTTTTGGGATTCTGCACAGAAAGGGTTTGCAAACCGCTGAATCCACACGTGAGTTTAACTCTGTCAGTTGAATGCACACATTGACAACCATTCAGTTAGATAGCTCCGTTTTGGTTTTAGAAGCAGATATTTCTCTGTACAGCCTATGGTCCCATTCACTCGGGAATATCCCAACGCAGCTCCTGGAAGAAACGTGTTTCTGACTCGCTGAATCTCAACATAGATTCAACTCTCTTAGGTGAACGAACGCACAGCAGAGCAGTTTCAAGGAAACTTTTCTCCTGAGTTTTAGACGAAGTTTCCTGCTGTTTAGTACGTATGCCGGAATTGGGCAGGAAATACCGGTTTTGGGATTCTGCACAGAAAGGGTTTGCAAACCGCTGAATCCACACGTGAGTTTAACTCTGTCAGTTGAATGCACACATTGACAACCATTCAGTTTGATAGCACACTTTTGGTTTTAGAAGCATATATTTCTCTGTACAGCCTATGGTCCCATTCACTCGGGAATATCCCAACGCAGCTCCTAGAAGAAACGTGTTTCTGACTCGCTGAATCTCAACATTGATTAAACTCTCTTAGGTGAACGAACGCACAGCAGAGCAGTTTCAAGGAAACTTTTCTCCTGAGTTTTAGACGAAGTTTCCTGATGTTTAGTACGGATGCCGGCATTGGGCTGGAAATACCGGTTTTGGGATTCTGCACAGAAAGGGTTTGCAAACCGCTGAATCCACACGTGAGTTTAACTCTGTCAGTTGAATGCACACATTGACAACCATTCAGTTTGATAACACCCTTTTGGTTTTAGAAGCAGATATTTCTCTGTACAGCCTATGGTCCCATTCACTCGGGAATATCCCAACGCAGCTCCTGGAAGAAACGTGTTTCTGACTCGCTGAATCTCAACATAGATTCAACTCTCTTAGGTGAACGAACGCACAGCAGAGCAGTTTCAAGGAAACGTTTCTCCTGAGTTTTAGACGAAGTTTCCTGCTGTTTAGTACGGATGCCGGCATTGGGCTGGAAATACCGGTTTTGGGACTCTGCACAGAAAGGGTTTGCAAACCGCTGAATCCACACGTGAGTTTAACTCTGTCAGTTGAATGCACACATTGACAACCATTCAGTTAGATAGCTCCGTTTTGGTTTTAGAAGCAGATATTTCTCTGTACAGCCTATGGTCCCATTCACTCGGGAATATACCAACGCAGCTCCTAGAAGAAACGTGTTTCTGACTCGCTGAATCTCAACATAGATTCAACTCTCTTAGGTGAACGAAAACACAGCAGAGCAGTTTCAAGGAAACGTTTCTCCTGAGATTTAGACGAAGTTTCCTGCTGTTAAGTACGTATGCCGGCATTGGGCTGGAAATACCGGTTTTGGGATTCTGCACAGAAAGGGTTTGCAAACCGCTGAATCCACACGTGAGTTTAACTCTGTCAGTTGAATGCACACATTGACAACCATTCAGTTTCATAGCACCCTTTTGGTTTTAGAAGCAGATATTTCTCTGTACAGCCTATGGTCCCATTCACTCGGGAATATCCCAACGCAGCTCCTGGAAGAAACGTGTTTCTGACTCACTGAATCTCAACATAGATTCAACTCTCTTAGGTGAACGAACGCACAGCAGAGCAGTTTCAAGGAAACGTTTCTCCTGAGTTTTAGACGAAGTTTCCTGCTGTTTAGTACGTATGCCGGCATTGGGCTGGAAATACCGGTTTTGGGATTCTGCACAGAAAGGGTTTGCAAACCGCTGAATCCACACGTGAGTTTGACTTTGTCAGTTGAATGCACACATTGACAACAATCCAGTTAGAAAGCTCCGTTTTGGTTTTAGAAGCAGATATTTCTCTGTACAGCCTATGGTCCCTTTCACTCGGGAATATCCCAACGCAACTCCTAGAAGGAACGTGTTCCTGACTCGCTGAATCTCAACATAGATTCAACTCTCTTAGGTGAACGAACGCACAGCAGAGCAGTTTCAAGGAAACGTTTCTCCTGAGTTTTAGATGAGGTTTACTGCTGTTTCGTACGTATGCCGGCATTGGGCTGGAAATACCGGTTTTGGGATTCTGCACAGAAAGGGTTTGAAAACCACTGAATCCACACGTGAGTTTAACTCCGTCAGTTGAATGCACACATTGACAACCATTCAGTTAGATAGCTCCGTTTTGGTATTAGAAGCAGATAGTTCTCTGTACAGCCTATGGTCCCATTCACTCGGGAATATCCCAACGCAGGTCCTAGAAGAAACGTGTTTCTGACTCGCTGAATCTCAACGTAGATTCAACTCTCTTAGGTGAACGAACGCACAGCAGAGCAGTTTCAAGGAAACCTTTCTCCTGAGTTCTGGACGAAGTTTCCTGCAGTTTAGTACGTATCCCGGCATTGAGATGGAATTACCGGTTTTGGGATTCTGCACAGAAAGGGTTTGTCAACCGCTGAATCCAAACGTGAGTTTAACTCTGTCAGCTGAATGCACACATTGAAAATCATTCAGTTAGATTGCACCCTTTTGGTTTTAGGAGCAGATATTTCTCTGTACAGCCTATGGTCCCATTCACTCGTGAATATCCCAACGCAGCTCCTAGAAGAAACGTGTTTCTGACTCGCTGAATCTCAACATTGATTCAACTCTCTTAGGTGAACGAACGCACAGCAGAGCAGGTTCAAGGAAACGTTTCTCCTGAGTTTTAGACGAAGTTTCCTTCAGTTTAGTACATATGCCGGCATTGGGATGGAAATACCGGTTTTGGGATTCTGCACAGAAATGGTTTGCAAACCACTGAATCCACACGTGAGTTTAACTCTGTCACTTGAATGCACACGTTGACAACCATTCAGTTAGATAGCTCCGTTTTGGTATTAGAAGCAGATATTTCTCTGTACAGCCTATGGTCCCATTCACTCGGGAATATCCCAACGCAGCTCCTAGAAGAAACGTGTTTCTGACTCGCTGAATCTCAACATAGATTCAACTCTCTTAGGTGAACGAACGCACAGCAGAGCAGTTTCAAGGAAACGTTTCTCCTGAGTTTTAGACGAAGTTACCTGCTGTTTAGTACGGATGCCGGCATTGGGCTGGAAATACCGGTTATGGGATTCTGCACAGAAAGGGTTTGCAAACCGCTGAATCCAAACGTGTGTTTAACTCTGTCAGTTGAATGCACACATTGACAACCATTCAGTTAGATAGCTCCGTTTTGGTTTTAGAAGCAGATATTTCTCTGTACAGCCTATGGTCCCATTCACTCGGGAATATACCAACGCAGCTCCTAGAAGAAACGTGTTTCTGACTCACTGAATCTCAACCTAGATTCAACTCTCTTAGGTGAACGAACGCACAGCAGAGCAGTTTCAAGGAAACGTTTCTCCTGAGATTTAGACGAAGTTTCCTGCTGTTTAGTACGTATGCCGGTATTGGGCTGGAAATACCGGTTTTGGGATTCTGCACAGAAAGGGTTTGCAAACCGCTGAATCCACACGTGAGTTTAACTCTGTCAGTTGAATGCACACATTGACAACCATTCAGTTTGATAACACCCTTTTGGTTTTAGAAGCAGATATTTCTCTGTACAGCCTATGGTCCCATTCACTCGGGAATATCCCAACGCAGCTCCTGGAAGAAACGTGTTTCTGACTCGCTGAATCTCAACATAGATTCAACTCTCTTAGGTGAACGAACGCACAGCAGAGCAGTTTCAAGGAAACGTTTCTCCTGAGTTTTAGACGAAGTTTCCTGCTGTTTAGTACGGATGCCGGCATTGGGCTGGAAATACCGGTTTTGGGATTCTGCACAGAAAGGGTTTGCAAACCGCTGAATCCACACGTGAGTTTAACTCTGTCAGTTGAATGCACACATTGACAACCATTCAGTTAGATAGCTCCGTTTTGGTTTTAGAAGCAGATATTTCTCTGTACAGCCTATGGTCCCATTCACTCGGGAATATCCCAACGCAGCTCCTAGAAGAAACGTGTTTCTGACTCGCTGAATCTCAACATAGATTCAACTCTCTTAGGTGAACGAAAACACAGCAGAGCAGTTTCAAGGAAACGTTTCTCCTGAGATTTAGACGAAGTTTCCTGCTGTTAAGTACGTATGCCGGCATTGGGCTGGAAATACCGGTTTTGGGATTCTGCACAGAAAGGGTTTGCAAACCGCTGAATCCACACGTGAGTTTAACTCTGTCAGTTGAATGCACACATTGACAACCATTCAGTTTCATAGCACCCTTTTGGTTTTAGAAGCAGATATTTCTCTGTACAGCCTATGGTCCCATTCACTCGGGAATATCCCAACGCAGCTCCTGGAAGAAACGTGTTTCTGACTCACTGAATCTCAACATAGATTCAACTCTCTTAGGTGAACGAACGCACAGCAGAGCAGTTTCAAGGAAACGTTTCTCCTGAGTTTTAGACGAAGTTTCCTGCTGTTTAGTACGTATGCCGGCATTGGGCTGGAAATACCGGTTTTGGGATTCTGCACAGAAAGGGTTTGCAAACCGCTGAATCCACACGTGAGTTTGACTTTGTCAGTTGAATGCACACATTGACAACAATCCAGTTAGAAAGCTCCGTTTTGGTTTTAGAAGCAGATATTTCTCTGTACAGCCTATGGTCCCTTTCACTCGGGAATATCCCAACGCAACTCCTAGAAGGAACGTGTTCCTGACTCGCTGAATCTCAACATAGATTCAACTCTCTTAGGTGAACGAACGCACAGCAGAGCAGTTTCAAGGAAACGTTTCTCCTGAGTTTTAGATGAGGTTTACTGCTGTTTCGTACGTATGCCGGCATTGGGCTGGAAATACCGGTTTTGGGATTCTGCACAGAAAGGGTTTGAAAACCACTGAATCCACACGTGAGTTTAACTCCGTCAGTTGAATGCACACATTGACAACCATTCAGTTAGATAGCTCCGTTTTGGTATTAGAAGCAGATAGTTCTCTGTACAGCCTATGGTCCCATTCACTCGGGAATATCCCAACGCAGGTCCTAGAAGAAACGTGTTTCTGACTCGCTGAATCTCAACGTAGATTCAACTCTCTTAGGTGAACGAACGCACAGCAGAGCAGTTTCAAGGAAACCTTTCTCCTGAGTTCTGGACGAAGTTTCCTGCAGTTTAGTACGTATCCCGGCATTGAGATGGAATTACCGGTTTTGGGATTCTGCACAGAAAGGGTTTGTCAACCGCTGAATCCAAACGTGAGTTTAACTCTGTCAGTTGAATGCACACATTGAAAATCATTCAGTTAGATTGCACCCTTTTGGTTTTAGGAGCAGATATTTCTCTGTACAGCCTATGGTCCCATTCACTCGTGAATATCCCAACGCAGCTCCTAGAAGAAACGTGTTTCTGACTCGCTGAATCTCAACATTGATTAAACTCTCTTAGGTGAACGAACGCACAGCAGAGCAGTTTCAAGGAAACGTTTCTCCTGAGTTTTAGACGAAGTTTCCTTCAGTTTAGTACATATGCCGGCATTGGGATGGAAATACCGGTTTTGGGATTCTGCACAGAAATGGTTTGCAAACCACTGAATCCACATGTGAGTTTAACTCTGTCACTTGAATGCACACGTTGACAACCATTCAGTTAGATAGCTCCGTTTTGGTTTTAGAAGCAGATATTTCTCTGTACAGCCTATGGTCCCATTCACTCGGGAATATCCCAACGCAGCTCCTGGAAGAAACGTGTTTCTGACTCGCTGAATCTCAACATAGATTCAACTCTCTTAGGTGAACGAACGCACAGCGGAGCAGTTTCAAGGAAACGTTTCTCCTGAGTTTTAGACGAAGTTTCCTGCTGTTTAGTACGGATGCCGGCATTGGGCTGGAAATACCGGTTTTGGGATTCTGCACAGAAAGGGTTTGCAAACCGCTGAATCCACACGTGAGTTTAACTCTGTCAGTTGAATGCACACATTGACAACCATTCAGTTAGATAGCTCCGTTTTGGTTTTAGAAGCAGATATTTCTCTGTACAGCCTATGGTCCCATTCACTCGGGAATATCCCAACGCAGCTCCTGGAAGAAACGTGTTTCTGACTCGCTGAATCTCAACATAGATTCAACTCTCTTAGGTGAACGAACGCACAGCAGAGCAGTTTCAAGGAAACGTTTCTCCTGAGTTTTAGACAAAGTTTCCTGCTGTTTAGTACGGATGCCGGCATTGGGCTGGAAATACCGGTTTTGGGATTCTGCACAGAAAGGGTTTGCAAACCGCTGAATCCACACGTGAGTTTAACTCCGTCAGTTGAATGCACACATTGACAACCATTCAGTTAGATAGCTCCGTTTTGTTTTTAGAAGCAGATATTTCTCTGTACAGCCTATGGTCCCATTCACTCGGGAATATCCCAACGCAGCTCCTGGAAGAAACGTGTTTCTGACTCGCTGAATCTCAACATAGATTCAACTCTCTTAGGTGAACGAACGCACAGCAGAGCAGTTTCAAGGAAACGTTTTTCCTGAGTTTTAGACAAAGATTCCTGCTGTTTAGTACGGATGCCGGCATTGGGCTGGAAATAAAGGTTTTGGGATTCTGCACAGAAAGGGTTTGCAAACCGCTGAATCCACACGTGAGTTTAACTCTGTCAGTTGAATGCACACATTGACAACCACTCAGTTAGATAGCTCCGTTTTGTTTTTAGAAGCAGATATTTCTCTGTACAGCCTATGGTCCCATTCACTCGGGAATATCCCAACGCAGCTCCTGGAAGAAACGTGTTTCTGACTCGCTGAATCTCAACATAGATTCAACTCTCTTATGTGAACGAACGCACAGTGGAGCAGTTTCAAGGAAACGTTTCTCCTGAGTTTTAGACGAAGTTTCCTGCTGTTTACTACGTATGCCGGCATTGGGCTGGAAATACCGGTTTTGGGATTGTGCACAGAAAGGGTTTGCAAACCGCTGAATCCACACGTGAGTTTAACTCTGTCAGTTGAATGCACACATTGACAACCATTCAGTTAGATAGCTCCGTTTTGGTTTTAGAAGCAGATATTTCTCTGTACAGCCTATGGTCCCATTCACTCGGGAATATCCCAACGGAGCTCCTGGAAGAAACCTGTTTCTGACTCGCTGAATCTCAACATAGATTCAACTCTCTTAGGTGAACGAACGCACAGCAGAGCAGTTTCAAGGAAACGTTTCTCCTGAGTTTTAGACAAAGTTTCCTGCTGTTTAGTACAGATGCCGGCATTGGGCTGGAAATACCGGTTTTGGGATTCTGCACAAAAAGGGTTTGCAAACCGCTGAATCCACACGTGAGTTTAACTCTGTCAGTTGAATGCACACATTGACAACCATTCAGTTAGATAGCTCCGTTTTGGTTTTAGAAGCAGATATTTCTCTGTACATCCTATGGTCCCATTCACTCGGGAATATCCCAACGCAGCTCCTGGAAGAAACGTGTTTCTGACTCGCTGAATCTCAACATAGATTCAACTCTCTTAGGTGAACGAACGCACAGCAGAGCAGTTTCAAGGAAACGTTTCTCCTGAGTTTTAGACGAAGTTTCCTGCTGTTTAGTACATATGCCGGCATTGGGCTGGAAATACCGGTTTTGGGATTCTGCACAGAAAGGGTTTGCAAACAGCTGAATCCACAAGTGAGTTTAACTCTGTCAGTTGAATGCACACATTGACAACCATTCAGTTAGATTGCTCCGTTTTGGTATTAGAAGCAGATATTTCTCTTTACAGCCTATGGTCCCATTCACTCGGGAATATCCCAACGCAGCTCCTGGAAGAAACGTGTTTCTGACTCGCTGAATCTCAACATAGATTCAACTCTCTTAGTTGAACGAACGCACAGCAGAGCAGTTTCAAGGAAACTTTTCTCCTGAATTTTAGACGAAGTTTCCTGCTGTTTAGTACGTATGCCGGCATTGGGCAGGAAATACCGGTTTGGGGATTCTGCACAGAAAGAGTTTGCAAACCGCTGAATCCACACGTGAGTTTAACACTGTCAGTTGAATGCACACATTGACAACCATTCAGTTTGATAGCACCCTTTTGGTTTTAGAAGCAGATATTTCTCTGTACAGCCTATGGTCCCATTCACTCGGGAATATCCCAATGCAGCTCCTAGAAAAAACGTGTTTTTGACTCGCTGAATCTCAACATAGATTCAACTCTCTTAGGTGAACGAACGCACAGCAGAGCAGTTTCAAGGAAACTTTTCTCCTGAGTTTTAGACGAATTTTCCTGCTGTTTAGTACGTATGCCGGCATTGGGCTGGAAATACCGGTTTTGGGATTCTGCACAGAAAGGATTTGCAAACCGCTGAATCCACACGTGAGTTTAACTCTGTCAGTTGAATGAACACATTGACAACCATTCAGTTAGATAGCTCCGTTTTGGTTTTAGAAGCAGATATTTCTCTGTACAGCCTATGGTCCCATTCACTCGGGAATATCCCAACGCAGCTCCTAGAAGAAACGTGTTTCTGACTCGCTGAATCTCAAGATAGATTCAACTCTCTTAGGTGAACGAACGCACAGCATAGCAGTTTCAAGGAATCGTTTCTCCTGAGTTATAGACGAAGTTTCCTGCTGTTTAGTACGGATGCCGGCATTGGGCTGGAAATACCAGTTTTGGGATTCTCCACAGAAAGGGTTTGCAAACCACTGAATCCACACGTGAGTTTAACTCTGTCAGTTGAATGCACACATTGACAGCCATTCGGTTAGGTAGCTCCGTTTTGGTTTTAGAAGCAGATATTTCTCTGTACAGACTATGGTCCCATTCACTCGGAAATATCCCAACGCAGCTCCTGGAAGAAACGTGTTTCTGACTCGCTGAATCTCAACATAGATTCAACTCTCTTAGGTGAACGAACGCACAGCAGAGCAGTTTCAAGGAATCGATTCTCCTGAGTTTTAGACGAAGTTTCCTGCTGTTTAGTACGTATGCCGGCATTGGGCTGGAAATACCGGTTTTGGGATTCTGCACAGAAAGGGTTTTTAAACCGCTGAATCCAAACGTGAGTTTAGCTCTGTCAGTTGAATGCACACATTGACAACCATTCAGTTAGATTGCACCCTTTTGGTTTTAGGAGCAGATATTTCTCTGTACAGCCTATGGTCCCATTCACTCGGGAATATCCGAACGCAGCTCCTAGAAGAAACGTGTTTCTGACTCGCTGAATCTCAACATAGATTCAACTCTCTTATGTGAACGAACGCACAACAGAGTAGTTTCAAGGAAACGTTTCTCCTGAGTTTTAGACGAAGTTTCCTGCTGTTTAGTACGTATGCCGGCATTGGGCTGGAAATACCGGTTTTGGGATTCTGCACAGAAAGGGTTTGCAAACCACTGTATCCACACGTGAGTTTAACTCTGTCAGTTGAATGCACAAATTGACAACCATTCAGTTAGATAGCTCCGTTTTGGTTTCAGAAGCAGATATTTCTCTGTACAGCCTATGGTCCCATTCACTCGGGAATATCCCAACGCAGCTCCTGAAAGAAACGTGTTTCTGACTCGCTGAATCTCAACATAGATTCAACTCTCTTAGGTGAACGAACGCACAGCAGAGCAGTTTCAAGGAAACGTTTCTCCTGAGTTTTAGATGAAGTTTCCTGCTGTTTAGTACGGATGCCGGCATTGGGCTGGAAATACCGGTTTTGGGATTCTGCACAGAAAGGGTTTGCAAACCGCAGAATCCACACGTGAGTTTAACTCTGTCAGTTGAATGCACACATTGACAACCATTCAGTTTGATAGCACCCTTTTGGTTTTAGAAGCAGATATTTCTCTGTACAGCCTATGGTCCCATTCACTCGGGAATATCCCAACGCAGCTCCTAGAAGAAACGTGTTTCTGACTCGCTGAGTCTCAACATAGATTCAACTCTCTTAGGTGAACGAACGCACAGCAGAGCAGTTTCAAGGAAACGTTTCTCCTGAGTTTTAGACGAAGTTTCCTGCTGTTTAGTACGGATGCCGGCATTGGGCTGGAAATACCGGTTTTGGGATTCTGCACAGAAAGGGTTTGCAAACCACTGAATCCACACGTGAGTTTAACTCTGTCAGTTGAATGCACACATTGACAACCACTCGGTTAGATAGCTCCGTTTTGGTTTTAGAAGCAGATATTTCTCTGTACAGCCTATGGTCCCATTCACTCGGGAATATCCCAACGCAGCTCCTAGAAGAAACGTGTTTCTGACTCGCTGAATCTCAACATAGATTCAACTCTCTTAGGTGAACGAACGCACAGCAGAGCAGTTTCAAGGAAACGTTTCTCCTGAGTTTTAGACGAAGTTTCCTGCTGTTTAGTACGGATGCCGGCATTGGGCTGGAAATACCGGTTTTGGGATTCTGCACAGAAAGGGTTTGCAAACCGCTGAATCCACACGTGAGTTTAACTCTGTCAGTTGAATGCACACATTGACAACCATTCAGTTAGATAGCTCCGTTTCGGTTTTAGAAGCAGATATTTCTCTGTACAGCCTATGGTCCCATTCACTCGGAAATATCCCAACGCAGCTCCTGGAAGAAACGTGTTTCTGACTCGCTGAATCTCAACATAGATTCAACTCTCTTACGTGAACGAACGCACAGCAGAGCAGTTTCAAGGAATCGATTCTCCTGAGTTTTAGACGAAGTTTCCTGCTGTTTAGTACGTATGCCGGCATTGGGCTGGAAATTCCGGTTTTGGGATTCTGCACAGAAAGGGTTTGCAAACCGCTGAATCCACACGTGAGTTTAACTCTGTCAGTTGAATGCACACATTGACAACCATTCAGTTTGATAACACCCTTTTGGTTTTAGAAGCAGATATTTCTCTGTACAGCCTATGGTCCCATTCACTCGGGAATATCCCAACGCAGCTCCTGGAAGAAACGTGTTTCTGACTCGCTGATTCTCAACATAGATTCAACTCTCTTAGGTGAACGAACGCACAGCAGAGCAGTTTCAAGGAAATGTTTCTCCTGAGTTTTAGACGAAGTTTCCTGCTGTTTAGTATGGATGCCGGCATTGGGCTGGAAATACCGGTTTTGGGATTCTGCACAGAAAGGGTTTGCAAACCACTGAATCCACACGTGAGTTTAACTCTGTCAGTTGAATGCACACATTGACAACCATTCGGTTAGATAGCTCCGTTTTGGTTTTAGAAGCAGATATTTCTCTGTACAGCCTATGGTCCCATTCACTCGGGAATATCCCAACGCAGCTCCTGGAAGAAACGTGTTTCTGACTCGCTGAATCTCAACATAGATTCAACTCTCTTAGGTGAACGAACGCACAGCAGAGCAGTTTCAAGGAAACGTTTCTCCTGAGTTTTAGACGAAGTTTCCTGCTGTTTAGTACGGATGCCGGCATTGGGCTGGAAATACCGGTTTTGGGATTCTGCACAGAAAGGGTTTGCAAACCGCTGAATCCACACGTGAGTTTAACTCTGTCAGTTGAATGCACACATTGACAACCATTCAGTTTGATAACACCCTTTTGGTTTTAGAAGCAGATATTTCTCTGTACAGCCTATGGTCCCATTCACTCGGGAATATCCCAACGCAGCTCCTGGAAGAAACGTGTTTCTGACTCGCTGATTCTCAACATAGATTCAACTCTCTTAGGTGAACGAACGCACAGCAGAGCAGTTTCAAGGAAACGTTTCTCCTGAGTTTTAGACGAAGTTTACTGCTGTTTAGTACGGATGCCGGCATTGGGCTGGAAATACCGGTTTTGGGATTCTGCACAGAAAGGGTTTGCAAACCACTGAATCCACACGTGAGTTTAACTCTGTCAGTTGAATGCACACATTGACAACCATTCGGTTAGGTAGCTCCGTTTTGGTTTTAGAAGCAGATATTTCTCTGTACAGACTATGGTCCCATTCACTCGGAAATATCCCAACGCAGCTCCTGGAAGAAACGTGTTTCTGACTCGCTGAATCTCAACATAGATTCAACTCTCTTAGGTGAACGAACGCACAGCAGAGCAGTTTCAAGGAATCGATTCTCCTGAGTTTTAGACGAAGTTTCCTGCTGTTTAGTACGTATGCCGGCATTGGGCTGGAAATACCGGTTTTGGGATTCTGCACAGAAAGGGTTTTTAAGCCGCTGAATCCAAACGTGAGTTTAGCTCTGTCAGTTGAATGCACACATTGACAACCATTCAGTTAGATTGCACCCTTTTGGTTTTAGGAGCAGATATTTCTCTGTACAGCCTATGGTCCCATTCACTCGGGAATATCCCAACGCAGCTCCTAGAAGAAACGTGTTTCTGACTCGCTGAATCTCAACATAGATTCAACTCTCTTATGTGAACGAACGCACAACAGAGTAGTTTCAAGGAAACGTTTCTCCTGAGTTTTAGACGAAGTTTCCTGCTGTTTAGTACGTATGCCGGCATTGGGCTGGAAATACCGGTTTTGGGATTCTGCACAGAAAGGGTTTGCAAACCACTGTATCCACAGGTGAGTTTAACTCTGTCAGTTGAATGCACACATTGACAACCATTCAGTTAGATAGCTCCGTTTTGGTTTCAGAAGCAGATATTTCTCTGTACAGCCTATGGTCCCATTCACTCGGGAATATTCCAACGCAGCTCCTGGAAGAAACGTGTTTCTGACTCGCTGAATCTCAATATAGATTCAACTCTCTTAGGTGAACGAATGCACAGCAGAGCAGTTTCAAGGAAACGTTTCTCCTGAGTTTTAGACGAAGTTTCCTGCTGTTTAGTACGGATGCCGGCATTGGGCTGGAAATACCGGTTTTGGGATTCTGCACAGAAAGGGTTTGCAAACCGCTGAATCCACACGTGAGTTTAACTCTGTCAGTTGAATGCACACATTGACAACCATTCAGTTAGATAGCTCCGTTTTGGTTTTAGTAGCAGATATTTCTCTGTACACACTATGGTCCCATTCACTCGGGAATATCCCAACGCAGCTCCTAGAAGAAACGTGTTTTTGACTCGCTGAATCTCAACCTAGATTCAACTCTCTTAGGTGAACGAACGCACAGCAGAGCACTTTCAAGGAAACGTTTCTCCTGAGTTTTAGACGAAGTTTCCTGCTGTTTAGTACGTATGCCGGCATTGGGCTGGAAATACCGGTTTTGGGATTCTGCACAGAAAGGTTTTGCAAACCGCTGAATCCACACGTGAGTTTAACTCTGTCAGTTGAATGCACACATTGACAACCATTCAGTTTGATAACACCCTTTTGGTTTTAGAAGCAGATATTTCTCTGTACAGCCTATGGTCCCATTCACTCGGGAATATCCCAACGCAGCTCCTGGAAGAAACGTGTTTCTGACTCGCTGAATCTCAACATAGATTCAACTCTCTTAGGTGAACGAACGCACAGCAGAGCAGTTTCAAGGAAACGTTTTTCCTTAGTTTTAGACGAAGTTTCCTGCTGTTTAGTACGGATGCCGGCATTGGGCTGGAAATACCGGTTTTGGGATTCTGCACAGAAAGGGTTTGCAAACCGCTGAATCCACACGTGAGTTTAACTCTGTCAGTTGAATGCACACATTGACAACCATTCAGTTAGATAGCTCCGTTCTGGTTTTAGAAGCAGATATTTCTCTGTACAGCCTATGGTCCCATTCACTCGGGAATATACCAACGCAGCTCCTAGAAGAAACGTGTTTCTGACTCGCTGAATCTCAACATAGATTCAACTCTCTTAGGTGAACGAAAACACAGCAGAGCAGTTTCAAGGAAACGTTTCTCCTGAGATTTAGACGAAGTTTCCTGCTGTTAAGTACGTATGCCGGCATTGGGCTGGAAATACCGGTTTTGGGATTCTGCACAGAAAGGGTTTGCAAACCGCTGAATCCACACGTGAGTTTAACTCTGTCAGTTGAATGCACACATTGACAACCATTCAGTTTCATAGCACCCTTTTGGTTTTAGGAGCAGATATTTCTCTGTACAGCCTATGGTCCCATTCACTCGGGAATATCCCAACGCAGCTACTAGAAGAAACGTGTTTCTGACTCGCTGAATCTCAACATAGATTCAACTCTCTTAGGTGAACGAACGCACAGCAGAGCAGTTTCAAGGAAACTTTTCTCCTGAGTTTTAGACGAAGTTTCCTGCTGTTTAGTACGTATGCCGGAATTGGGCAGGAAATACCGGTTTTGGGATTCTGCACAGAAAGGGTTTGCAAACCGCTGAATCCACACGTGAGTTTAACTCTGTCAGTTGAATGCACACATTGACAACCATTCAGTTTGATAGCACACTTTTGGTTTTAGAAGCATATATTTCTCTGTACAGCCTATGGTCCCATTCACTCGGGAATATCCCAACGCAGCTCCTAGAAGAAACGTGTTTCTGACTCGCTGAATCTCAACATAGATTCAACTCTCTTAGGTGAACGAACGCACAGCAGAGCAGTTTCAAGGAAACTTTTCTCCTGAGTTTTAGACGAAGTTTCCTGATGTTTAGTACGGATGCCGGCATTGGGCTGGAAATACCGGTTTTGGGATTCTGCACAGAAAGGGTTTGCAAACCGCTGAATCCACACGTGAGTTTAACTCTGTCAGTTGAATGCACACATTGACAACCATTCAGTTAGATAGCTCCGTTTTGGTATTAGAAGCAGATATTTCTCTGTACAGCCTATGGTCCCATTCACTCGGGAATATCCCAACGCAGCTTCTAGAAGAAACGTGTTTCTGACTCGCTGAATCTCAACATAGATTCAACTCTCTTAGGTGAACGAAGGCACAGCAGAGCAGTTTCAAGGAAACTTTTCTCCTGAGATTTAGACGAAGTTTCCTGCTGTTTAGTACGGATGCCGGCATTGGGCTGGAAATACCGGGTTTGTGATTCTGCACAGAAAGGGTTTGCAAACCGCTGAATCCACACGTGAGTTTAACTCTGTCAGTTGAATGCACACATTGACAACCATTCAGTTAGATAGCTCCGTTTTGGTATTAGAAGCAGATATTTCTCTGTACAGCCTATGGTCCCATTCACTCGGGAATATCCCAACGCAGCTCCTAGAAGAAACGTGTTTCTGACTCGCTGAATCTCAACATAGATTCAACTCTCTTAGGTGAACGAACGCACAGCAGAGCAGTTTCAAGGAAACGTTTCTCCTGAGTTTTAGACGAAGTTACCTGCTGTTTAGTACGGATGCCGGCATTGGGCTGGAAATACCGGTTTTGGGATTCTGCACAGAAAGGGTTTGCAAACCGCTGAATCCAAACGTGTGTTTAACTCTGTCAGTTGAATGCACACATTGACAACCATTCAGTTAGATAGCTCCGTTTTGGTTTTAGAAGCAGATATTTCTCTGTACAGCCTATGGTCCCATTCACTCGGGAATATACCAACGCAGCTCCTAGAAGAAACGTGTTTCTGACTCACTGAATCTCAACCTAGATTCAACTCTCTTAGGTGAACGAACGCACAGCAGAGCAGTTTCAAGGAAACGTTTCTCCTGAGATTTAGACGAAGTTTCCTGCTGTTTAGTACGTATGCCGGTATTGGGCTGGAAAACCGGTTTTGGGATTCTGCACAGAAAGGGTTTGCAAACCGCTGAATCCACACGTGAGTTTAACTCTGTCAGTTGAATGCACACATTGACAACCATTCAGTTTGATAACACCCTTTTGGTTTTAGAAGCACATATTTCTCTGTACAGCCTATGGTCCCATTCACTCGGGAATATCCCAACGCAGCTCCTGGAAGAAACGTGTTTCTGACTCGCTGAATCTCAACATAGATTCAACTCTCTTAGGTGAACGAACGCACAGCAGAGCAGTTTCAAGGAAACGTTTCTCCTGAGTTTTAGATGAGGTTTACTGCTGTTTCGTACGTATGCCGGCATTGGGCTGGAAATACCGGTTTTGGGATTCTGCACAGAAAGGGTTTGAAAACCACTGAATCCACACGTGAGTTTAACTCCGTCAGTTGAATGCACACATTGACAACCATTCAGTTAGATAGCTCCGTTTTGGTATTAGAAGCAGATAGTTCTCTGTACAGCCTATGGTCCCATTCACTCGGGAATATCCCAACGCAGGTCCTAGAAGAAACGTGTTTCTGACTCGCTGAATCTCAACGTAGATTCAACTCTCTTAGGCGAACGAACGCACAGCAGAGCAGTTTCAAGGAAACCTTTCTCCTGAGTTCTGGACGAAGTTTCCTGCAGTTTAGTACGTATCCCGGCATTGAGATGGAATTACCGGTTTTGGGATTCTGCACAGAAAGGGTTTGTCAACCGCTGAATCCAAACGTGAGTTTAACTCTGTCAGTTGAATGCACACATTGACAACCATTCAGTTAGATAGCTCCGTTCTGGTTTTAGAAGCAGATATTTCTCTGTACAGCCTATGGTCCCATTCACTCGGGAATATACCAACGCAGCTCCTAGAAGAAACGTGTTTCTGACTCGCTGAATCTCAACATAGATTCAACTCTCTTAGGTGAACGAAAACACAGCAGAGCAGTTTCAAGGAAACGTTTCTCCTGAGATTTAGACGAAGTTTCCTGCTGTTAAGTACGTATGCCGGCATTGGGCTGGAAATACCGGTTTTGGGATTCTGCACAGAAAGGGTTTGCAAACCGCTGAATCCACACGTGA
The DNA here is from genome assembly GCF_030222135.1 of Aotus nancymaae. Classification (NCBI taxonomy): domain Eukaryota; kingdom Metazoa; phylum Chordata; class Mammalia; order Primates; family Aotidae; genus Aotus; species Aotus nancymaae. The sequence continues at coordinate 417,647 of NW_026988584.1, forward strand.
GTTTAACTCTGTCAGTTGAATGCACACATTGACAACCATTCAGTTTCATAGCACCCTTTTGGTTTTAGAAGCAGATATTTCTCTGTATAGCCTATGGTCCCATTCACTCGGGAATATCCCAGCGCAGCTCCTGGAAGAAACGTGTTTCTGACTCGCTGAATCTCAACATAGATTCAACTCTCTTAGGTGAACGAACGCACAGCAGAGCAGTTTCAAGGAAACGTTTCTCCTGAGTTTTAGACGAAGTTTCCTGCTGTTTAGTACGTATGCCGGCATTGGGCTGGAAATACCGGTTTTGGGATTCTGCACAGAAAGGGTTTGCAAACCGCTGAATCCACACGTGAGTTTGACTTTGTCAGTTGAATGCACACATTGACAACAATCCAGTTAGAAAGTTCCGTTTTGGTTTTAGAAGCAGATATTTCTCTGTACAGCCTATGGTCCCATTCACTCGGGAATATCCCAACGCAACTCCTTGAAGAAACGTGTTTCTGACTCGCTGAATCAAAACATAGATTCAACTCTCTTAGGTGAACGAAAGCACAGCACAGCAGTTTCAAGGAAACGTTTCTCCTGAGTTTTAGATGAGGTTTACTGCTGTTTCGTACGTATGCCGGCATTGGGCTGGAAATACCGGTTTTGGCATTCTGCACAGAAAGGGTTTGCAAACCACTGAATCCACACGTGAGTTAAACTCCGTCAGTTGAATGCACACATTGACAACCATTCAGTTAGATAGCTCCGTTTTGGTTTTAGAAGCAGATATTTCTCTGTACAGCCTATGGTCCCATTCACTTGGGAATATCCCAACGCAGCTCCTGGAAGAAACGTGTTTCTGACTCGCTGAATCTCAACATAGATTCAACTCTCTTAGGTGAACGAACGCACAGCAGAGCAGTTTAAAGGAATCGTTTCTCCTGAGTTTTAGACGAAGTTTCCTGCTGTTTAGTACGTATGCCGGCATTGGGCTGGAAATACCGGTTTTGGGATTCTGCACAGAATGGGTTTGCAAACCGCTGAATCCACCCGTGAGTTTAACTGTGTCAGTTGAATGCACACATTGACAACCATTCAGTTTGATAACACCCTTTTGGTTTTAGAAGCAGATATTTCTCTGTACAGCCTATGGTCCCATTCACTTGGGAATATCCCAACGCAGCTCCTGGAAGAAACGTGTTTCTGACTCGCTGAATCTCAACATAGATTCAACTCTCTTAGGTGAACGAACGCACAGCAGAGCAGTTTCAAGGAAACGTTTCTCCTGAGTTTTAGACGAAGTTTCCTGCTGTTTAGTACGGATGCCGGCATTGGGCTGGAAATACCGGTTTTGGGATTCTGCACAGAAAGGGTTTGCAAACCGCTGAATCCACACGTGAGTTTAACTCTGTCAGTTGAATGCACACATTGACAACAATTCAGTTTGATAACACCCTTTTGGTTTTAGAAGCAGATATTTCTCTGTACAGCCTATGGTCCCATTCACTCGGGAATATCCCAACGCAGCTCCTGGAAGAAACGTGTTTCTGACTCGCTGAATCTCAACATAGATTCAACTCTCTTAGGTGAACGAACGCACAGCAGAGCAGTTTCAAGGAAAGGTTTCTCCTGAGTTTTAGACGAAGTTTCCTGCTGTTTAGTACGTATGCCGGCATTGGGCTGGAAATACCGGTTTTGGGATTCTGCACAGAAAGGGTTTGCAAACCGCTGAATCCAAACGTGAGTTTAACTCTGTCAGTTGAATGCACACATTGACAACCATTCAGTTAGATAGCTCCGTTCTGGTTTTAGAAGCAGATATTTCTCTGTACAGCCTATGGTCCCATTCACTCGGGAATATCCCAACGCAGCTCCTGGAAGAAACGTGTTTCTGACTCGCTGAATCTCAACATAGATTCAACTCTCTTAGGTGAACGAACGCACAGCAGAGCAGTTTCAAGGAAACGTTTCTCCTGAGTTTTAGACGAAGTTTCCTGCTGTTTAGTACGGATGCCGGCATTGGACTGGAAATACCGGTTTTGGGATTCTGCACAGAAAGGGTTTGTAAACCGCTGAATCCAAACGTGAGTTTAACTCTGTCAGTTGAATGCACACATTGACAACCATTCAGTTAGATTGCACCCTTTTGGTTTTAGGAGCAGATATTTCTCTGTACAGCCTATGGTCCCATTCACTCGGGAATATCCCAGCGCAGCTCCTAGAAGAAACGTGTTTCTGACTCGCTGAATCTCAACATAGATTCAACTCTCTTATGTGAACGAACGCACAGCAGAGCAGTTTCAAGGAAACGTTTCTCCTGAGTTTTAGACGAAGTTTCCTGCTGTTTAGTACATATGCCGGCATTGGGCTGGAAATACCGGTTTTGGGATTCTGCACAGAAAGGGTTTGCAAACCGCTGAATCCACACGTGAGTTTAACTCTGTCAGTTGAATGCACACATTGACAACCATTCAGTTAGATTGCACCCTTTTGGTTTTAGGAGCAGATATTTCTCTGTACAGCCTATGGTCCCATTCACTCGGGAATATCCCAACGCAGCTACTAGAAGAAACGTGTTTCTGACTCGCTGAATCTCAACATAGATTCAACTCTCTTAGGTGAACGAACGCACAGCAGAGCAGTTTCAAGGAAACTTTTCTCCTGAGTTTTAGACGAAGTTTCCTGCTGTTTAGTACGTATGCCGGAATTGGGCAGGAAATACCGGTTTTGGGATTCTGCACAGAAAGGGTTTGCAAACCGCTGAATCCACACGTGAGTTTAACTCTGTCAGTTGAATGCACACATTGAAAACCATTCAGTTTGATAGCACACTTTTGGTTTTAGAAGCATATATTTCTCTGTACAGCCTATGGTCCCATTCACTCGGGAATATCCCAACGCAGCTCCTAGAAGAAACGTGTTTCTGACTCGCTGAATCTCAACATAGATTCAACTCTCTTAGGTGAACGAACGCACAGCAGAGCAGTTTCAAGGAAACTTTTCTCCTGAGTTTTAGACGAAGTTTCCTGATGTTTAGTACGGATGCCGGCATTGGGCTGGAAATACCGGTTTTGGGATTCTGCACAGAAAGGGTTTGCAAACCGCTGAATCCACACGTGAGTTTAACTCTGTCAGTTGAATGCACACATTGACAACCATTCAGTTAGATAGCTCCGTTTTGGTATTAGAAGCAGATATTTCTCTGTACAGCCTATGGTCCCATTCACTCGGGAATATCCCAACGCAGCTCCTAGAAGAAACGTGTTTCTGACTCGCTGAATCTCAACATAGATTCAACTCTCTTAGGTGAACGAACGCACAGCAGAGCAGTTTCAAGGAAACGTTTCTCCTGAGTTTTAGACGAAGTTACCTGCTGTTTAGTACGGATGCCGGCATTGGGCTGGAAATACCGGTTTTGGGATTCTGCACAGAAAGGGTTTGCAAACCGCTGAATCCAAACGTGTGTTTAACTCTGTCAGTTGAATGCACACATTGACAACCATTCAGTTAGATAGCTCCGTTTTGGTTTTAGAAGCAGATATTTCTCTGTACAGCCTATGGTCCCATTCACTCGGGAATATACCAACGCAGCTCCTAGAAGAAACGTGTTTCTGACTCACTGAATCTCAACCTAGATTCAACTCTCTTAGGTGAACGAACGCACAGCAGAGCAGTTTCAAGGAAACGTTTCTCCTGAGATTTAGACGAAGTTTCCTGCTGTTTAGTACGTATGCCGGTATTGGGCTGGAAAACCGGTTTTGGGATTCTGCACAGAAAGGGTTTGCAAACCGCTGAATCCACACGTGAGTTTAACTCTGTCAGTTGAATGCACACATTGACAACCATTCAGTTTGATAACACCCTTTTGGTTTTAGAAGCAGATATTTCTCTGTACAGCCTATGGTCCCATTCACTCGGGAATATCCCAACGCAGCTCCTGGAAGAAACGTGTTTCTGACTCGCTGAATCTCAACATAGATTCAACTCTCTTAGGTGAACGAACGCACAGCAGAGCAGTTTCAAGGAAACGTTTCTCCTGAGTTTTAGATGAGGTTTACGGCTGTTTCGTACGTATGCCGGCATTGGGCTGGAAATACCGGTTTTGGGATTCTGCACAGAAAGGATTTGAAAACCACTGAATCCTCACGTGAGTTTAACTCCGTCAGTTGAATGCACACATTGACAACCATTCAGTTAGATAGCTCCGTTTTGGTATTAGAAGCAGATAGTTCTCTGTACAGCCTATGGTCCCATTCACTCGGGAATATCCCAACGCAGGTCCTAGAAGAAACGTGTTTCTGACTCGCTGAATCTCAACGTAGATTCAACTCTCTTAGGCGAACGAACGCACAGCAGAGCAGTTTCCAGGAAACCTTTCTCCTGAGTTCTGGACGAAGTTTCCTGCAGTTTAGTACGTATCCCGGCATTGAGATGGAATTACCGGTTTTGGGATTCTGCACAGAAAGGGTTTGTCAACCGCTGAATCCAAACGTGAGTTTAACTCTGTCAGTTGAATGCACACATTGAAAATCATTCAGTTAGATTGCACCCTTTTGGTTTTAGGAGCAGATATTTCTCTGTACAGCCTATGGTCCCATTCACTCCTGAATATCCCAACGCAGCTCCTAGAAGAAACGTGTTTCTGACTCGCTGAATCTCAACATTGATTCAACTCTCTTAGGTGAACGAACGCACAGCAGAGCAGTTTCAAGGAAACGTTTCTCCTGAGTTTTAGACGAAGTTTCCTTCAGTTTAGTACATATGCCGGCATTGGGATGGAAATACCGGTTTTGGGATTCTGCACAGAAATGGTTTGCAAACCGCTGAATCCACACGTGAGTTTAACTCTGTCACTTGAATGCACACGTTGACAACCATTCAGTTAGATAGCTCCGTTTTGGTATTAGAAGCAGATGTTTCTCTGTACAGCCTATGGTCCCATTCACTCGGGAATATCCCAACGCAGCTCCTAGAAGAAACGTGTTTCTGACTCGCTGAATCTCAACATAGATTCAACTCTCTTAGGTGAACGAACGCACAGCAGAGCAGTTTCAAGGAAACGTTTCTCCTGAGTTTTAGACGAAGTTACCTGCTGTTTAGTACGGATGCCGGCATTGGGCTGGAAATACCGGTTTTGGGATTCTGCACAGAAAGGGTTTGCAAACCGCTGAATCCAAACGTGTGTTTAACTCTGTCAGTTGAATGCACACATTGACAACCATTCAGTTAGATAGCTCCGTTTTGGTTTTAGAAGCAGATATTTCTCTGTACAGCCTATGGTCCCATTCACTCGGGAATATACCAACGCAGCTCCTAGAAGAAACGTGTTTCTGACTCACTGAATCTCAACCTAGATTCAACTCTCTTAGGTGAACGAACGCACAGCAGAGCAGTTTCAAGGAAACGTTTCTCCTGAGATTTAGACGAAGTTTCCTGCTGTTTAGTACGTATGCCGGTATTGGGCTGGAAATACCGGTTTTGGGATTCTGCACAGAAAGGGTTTGCAAACCGCTGAATCCACACGTGAGTTTAACTCTGTCAGTTGAATGCACACATTGACAACCATTCAGTTTGATAACACCCTTTTGGTTTTAGAAGCAGATATTTCTCTGTACAGCCTATGGTCCCATTCACTCGGGAATATCCCAACGCAGCTCCTGGAAGAAACGTGTTTCTGACTCGCTGAATCTCAACATAGATTCAACTCTCTTAGGTGAACGAACGCACAGCAGAGCAGTTTCAAGGAAACGTTTCTCCTGAGTTTTAGACGAAGTTTCCTGCTGTTTAGTACGGATGCCGGCATTGGGCTGGAAATACCGGTTTTGGGATTCTGCACAGAAAGGGTTTGCAAACCGCTGAATCCACACGTGAGTTTAACTCTGTCAGTTGAATGCACACATTGACAACCATTCAGTTAGATAGCTCCGTTTTGGTTTTAGAAGCAGATATTTCTCTGTACAGCCTATGGTCCCATTCACTCGGGAATATACCAACGCAGCTCCTAGAAGAAACGTGTTTCTGACTCGCTGAATCTCAACATAGATTCAACTCTCTTAGGTGAACGAAAACACAGCAGAGCAGTTTCAAGGAAACGTTTCTCCTGAGATTTAGACGAAGTTTCCTGCTGTTAAGTACGTATGCCGGCATTGGGCTGGAAATACCGGTTTTGGGATTCTGCACAGAAAGGGTTTGCAAACCGCTGAATCCACACGTGAGTTTAACTCTGTCAGTTGAATGCACACATTGACAACCATTCAGTTTCATAGCACCCTTTTGGTTTTAGAAGCAGATATTTCTCTGTACAGCCTATGGTCCCATTCACTCGGGAATATCCCAACGCAGCTCCTGGAAGAAACGTGTTTCTGACTCACTGAATCTCAACATAGATTCAACTCTCTTAGGTGAACGAACGCACAGCAGAGCAGTTTCAAGGAAACGTTTCTCCTGAGTTTTAGACGAAGTTTCCTGCTGTTTAGTACGTATGCCGGCATTGGGCTGGAAATACCGGTTTTGGGATTCTGCACAGAAAGGGTTTGCAAACCGCTGAATCCACACGTGAGTTTGACTTTGTCAGTTGAATGCACACATTGACAACAATCCAGTTAGAAAGCTCCGTTTTGGTTTTAGAAGCAGATATTTCTCTGTACAGCCTATGGTCCCTTTCACTCGGGAATATCCCAACGCAACTCCTAGAAGGAACGTGTTCCTGACTCGCTGAATCTCAACATAGATTCAACTCTCTTAGGTGAACGAACGCACAGCAGAGCAGTTTCAAGGAAACGTTTCTCCTGAGTTTTAGATGAGGTTTACTGCTGTTTCGTACGTATGCCGGCATTGGGCTGGAAATACCGGTTTTGGGATTCTGCACAGAAAGGGTTTGAAAACCACTGAATCCACACGTGAGTTTAACTCCGTCAGTTGAATGCACACATTGACAACCATTCAGTTAGATAGCTCCGTTTTGGTATTAGAAGCAGATAGTTCTCTGTACAGCCTATGGTCCCATTCACTCGGGAATATCCCAACGCAGGTCCTAGAAGAAACGTGTTTCTGACTCGCTGAATCTCAACGTAGATTCAACTCTCTTAGGTGAACGAACGCACAGCAGAGCAGTTTCAAGGAAACCATTCTCCTGAGTTCTGGACGAAGTTTCCTGCAGTTTAGTACGTATCCCGGCATTGAGATGGAATTACCGGTTTTGGGATTCTGCACAGAAAGGGTTTGTCAACCGCTGAATCCAAACGTGAGTTTAACTCTGTCAGTTGAATGCACACATTGAAAATCATTCAGTTAGATTGCACCCTTTTGGTTTTAGGAGCAGATATTTCTCTGTACAGCCTATGGTCCCATTCACTCGTGAATATCCCAACGCAGCTCCTAGAAGAAACGTGTTTCTGACTCGCTGAATCTCAACATTGATTAAACTCTCTTAGGTGAACGAACGCACAGCAGAGCAGTTTCAAGGAAACGTTTCTCCTGAGTTTTAGACGAAGTTTCCTTCAGTTTAGTACATATGCCGGCATTGGGATGGAAATACCGGTTTTGGGATTCTGCACAGAAATGGTTTGCAAACCACTGAATCCACACGTGAGTTTAACTCTGTCACTTGAATGCACACGTTGACAACCATTCAGTTAGATAGCTCCGTTTTGGTTTTAGAAGCAGATATTTCTCTGTACAGCCTATGGTCCCATTCACTCGGGAATATCCCAACGCAGCTCCTGGAAGAAACGTGTTTCTGACTCGCTGAATCTCAACATAGATTCAACTCTCTTAGGTGAACGAACGCACAGCGGAGCAGTTTCAAGGAAACGTTTCTCCTGAGTTTTAGACGAAGTTTCCTGCTGTTTAGTACGGATGCCGGCATTGGGCTGGAAATACCGGTTTTGGGATTCTGCACAGAAAGGGTTTGCAAACCGCTGAATCCACACGTGAGTTTAACTCTGTCAGTTGAATGCACACATTGACAACCATTCAGTTAGATAGCTCCGTTTTGGTTTTAGAAGCAGATATTTCTCTGTACAGCCTATGGTCCCATTCACTCGGGAATATCCCAACGCAGCTCCTGGAAGAAACGTGTTTCTGACTCGCTGAATCTCAACCTAGATTCAACTCTCTTAGGTGAACGAACGCACAGCAGAGCAGTTTCAAGGAAACGTTTCTCCTGAGTTTTAGACAAAGTTTCCTGCTGTTTAGTACGGATGCCGGCATTGGGCTGGAAATACCGGTTTTGGGATTCTGCACAGAAAGGGTTTGCAAACCGCTGAATCCACACGTTAGTTTAACTCCGTCAGTTGAATGCACACATTGACAACCATTCAGTTAGATAGCTCCGTTTTGTTTTTAGAAGCAGATATTTCTCTGTACAGCCTATGGTCCCATTCACTCGGGAATATCCCAACGCAGCTCCTGGAAGAAACGTGTTTCTGACTCGCTGAATCTCAACATAGATTCAACTCTCTTAGGTGAACGAACGCACAGCAGAGCAGTTTCAAGGAAACGTTTTTCCTGAGTTTTAGACAAAGATTCCTGCTGTTTAGTACGGATGCCGGCATTGGGCTGGAAATAAAGGTTTTGGGATTCTGCACAGAAAGGTTTGCAAACCGCTGAATCCACACGTGAGTTTAACTCTGTCAGTTGAATGCACACATTGACAACCACTCAGTTAGATAGCTCCGTTTTGTTTTTAGAAGCAGATATTTCTCTGTACAGCCTATGGTCCCATTCACTCGGGAATATCCCAACGCAGCTCCTGGAAGAAACGTGTTTCTGACTCGCTGAATCTCAACATAGATTCAACTCTCTTATGTGAACGAACGCACAGTGGAGCAGTTTCAAGGAAACGTTTCTCCTGAGTTTTAGACGAAGTTTCCTGCTGTTTACTACGTATGCCGGCATTGGGCTGGAAATACCGGTTTTGGGATTGTGCACAGAAAGGGTTTGCAAACCGCTGAATCCACACGTGAGTTTAACTCTGTCAGTTGAATGCACACATTGACAACCATTCAGTTAGATAGCTCCGTTTTGGTTTTAGAAGCAGATATTTCTCTTTACAGCCTATGGTCCCATTCACTCGGGAATATCCCAACGCAGCTCCTGGAAGAAACGTGTTTCTGACTCGCTGAATCTCAACATAGATTCAACTCTCTTAGGTGAACGAACGCACAGCAGAGCAGTTTCAAGGAAACGTTTCTCCTGAGATTTAGACGAAGTTTCCTGCTGTTTAGTACGTATGCCGGTATTGGGCTGGAAATACCGGTTTTGGGATTCTGCACAGAAAGGGTTTGCAAACCGCTGAATCCACACGTGAGTTTAACTCTGTCAGTTGAATGCACACATTGACAACCATTCAGTTTGATAACACCCTTTTGGTTTTAGAAGCAGATATTTCTCTGTACAGCCTATGGTCCCATTCACTCGGGAATATCCCAACGCAGCTCCTGGAAGAAACGTGTTTCTGACTCGCTGAATCTCAACATAGATTCAACTCTCTTAGGTGAACGAACGCACAGCAGAGCAGTTTCAAGGAAACGTTTCTCCTGAGTTTTAGACGAAGTTTCCTGCTGTTTAGTACGGATGCCGGCATTGGGCTGGAAATACCGGTTTTGGGATTCTGCACAGAAAGGGTTTGCAAACCGCTGAATCCACACGTGAGTTTAACTCTGTCAGTTGAATGCACACATTGACAACCATTCAGTTAGATAGCTCCGTTTTGGTTTTAGAAGCAGATATTTCTCTGTACAGCCTATGGTCCCATTCACTCGGGAATATACCAACGCAGCTCCTAGAAGAAACGTGTTTCTGACTCGCTGAATCTCAACATAGATTCAACTCTCTTAGGTGAACGAAAACACAGCAGAGCAGTTTCAAGGAAACGTTTCTCCTGAGATTTAGACGAAGTTTCCTGCTGTTAAGTACGTATGCCGGCATTGGGCTGGAAATACCGGTTTTGGGATTCTGCACAGAAAGGGTTTGCAAACCGCTGAATCCACACGTGAGTTTAACTCTGTCAGTTGAATGCACACATTGACAACCATTCAGTTTCATAGCACCCTTTTGGTTTTAGAAGCAGATATTTCTCTGTACAGCCTATGGTCCCATTCACTCGGGAATATCCCAACGCAGCTCCTGGAAGAAACGTGTTTCTGACTCACTGAATCTCAACATAGATTCAACTCTCTTAGGTGAACGAACGCACAGCAGAGCAGTTTCAAGGAAACGTTTCTCCTGAGTTTTAGACGAAGTTTCCTGCTGTTTAGTACGTATGCCGGCATTGGGCTGGAAATACCAGTTTTGGGATTCTGCAGAGAAAGGGTTTGCAAACCGCTGAATCCACACGTGAGTTTGACTTTGTCAGTTGAATGCACACATTGACAACAATCCAGTTAGAAAGCTCCGTTTTGGTTTTAGAAGCAGATATTTCTCTGTACAGCCTATGGTCCCTTTCACTCGGGAATATCCCAAAGCAACTCCTAGAAGGAACGTGTTCCTGACTCGCTGAATCTCAACATAGATTCAACTCTCTTAGGTGAACGAACGCACAGCAGAGCAGTTTCAAGGAAACGTTTCTCCTGAGTTTTAGATGAGGTTTACTGCTGTTTCGTACGTATGCCAGCATTGGGCTGGAAATACCGGTTTTGGGATTCTGCACAGAAAGAGTTTGCAAACCGCTGAATCCACACGTGAGTTTAACACTGTCAGTTGAATGCACACATTGACAACCATTCAGTTTGATAGCACCCTTTTGGTTTTAGAAGCAGATATTTCTCTGTACAGCCTATGGTCCCATTCACTCGGGAATATCCCAATGCAGCTCCTAGAAAAAACGTGTTTTTGACTCGCTGAATCTCAACATAGATTCAACTCTCTTAGGTGAACGAACGCACAGCAGAGCAGTTTCAAGGAAACTTTTCTCCTGAGTTTTAGACGAATTTTCCTGCTGTTTAGTACGTATGCCGGCATTGGGCTGGAAATACCGGTTTTGGGATTCTGCACAGAAAGGATTTGCAAACCGCTGAATCCACACGTGAGTTTAACTCTGTCAGTTGAATGAACACATTGACAACCATTCAGTTAGATAGCTCCGTTTTGGTTTTAGAAGCAGATATTTCTCTGTACAGCCTATGGTCCCATTCACTCGGGAATATCCCAACGCAGCTCCTAGAAGAAACGTGTTTCTGACTCGCTGAATCTCAAGATAGATTCAACTCTCTTAGGTGAACGAACGCACAGCATAGCAGTTTCAAGGAATCGTTTCTCCTGAGTTATAGACGAAGTTTCCTGCTGTTTAGTACGGATGCCGGCATTGGGCTGGAAATACCAGTTTTGGGATTCTCCACAGAAAGGGTTTGCAAACCACTGAATCCACACGTGAGTTTAACTCTGTCAGTTGAATGCACACATTGACAACCATTCAGTAAGATAGCTCCGTTTTGGTTTTAGAAGCAGATATTTCTCTGTACAGCCTATGGTCCTATTCACTCGGGAATATCCCAACGCAGCTCCTAGAAGAAACGTGTTTCTGACTCGCTGAATCTCAACATAGATTCAACTCTCTTAGGTGAACGAACGCACAGCAGAGCAGTTTCAAGGAATCTTTTCTCCTGAGTTTTAGACGAAGTTTCCTGCTGTTTAGTACGAATGCCGGCATTGGGCTGGAAATACCGATTTTGCGATTCTGCACAGAAAGGGTTTGCAAACCGCTGAATCCACACGTGAGTTTAACTCTGTCAGTTGAATGCACACATTGACAACCATTCAGTTAGATAGCTCCGTTTTGGTATTAGAAGCAGATATTTCTCTGTACAGCCTGTGGTCCCATTCACTGGGAATATCCCAACGCAGGTCCTAGAAGAAACGTGTTTCTGACTCGCTGAATCTCAACATAGATTCAACTCTCTTTGGTGAACGAACGCACAGCAGAGCAGTTTCAAGGAAACGTTTCTCCTGAGTTTTAGACGAAGTTTCCTGCTGTTTACTACGTATGCCGGCATTGGGCTGGAAATACCGGTTTTGGGATTCTGAACAGAAAGTGTTTGCAAACCGCTGAATCCACACGTGAGTTTATCTCTGTCAGTTGAATGCACACATTGACAACCATTCAGTTAGATAGCTCCGTTTTGGTTTTAGAAGCAGATATTTCTCTGTACAGCCTATGGTACCATTCACTCGGGAATATCCCAACGCAGCTCCTGGAAGAAACGTGTTTCTGACTCGCTGAATCTCAACATAGATTCAACTCTCTTAGGTGAACGAACGCACAGCAGTGCAGTTTCAAGGAAACGTTTCTCCTGAGTTTTAGACAAAGTTTCCTGCTGTTTAGTACGGATGCCGGCATTGGGCTGGAAATACCGGTTTTGGGATTCTGCACAGAAAGGGTTTGCAAACCGCTGAATCCACACGTGAGTTTAACTCTGTCAGTTGAATGCACACATTGACAACCATTGAGTTAGATAGCTCCGTTTTGTTTTTAGAAGCAGATATTTCTCTGTACAGCCTATGGTCCCATTCACTCGGGAATATCCCAACGCAGCTCCTAGAAGAAACGTGTTTCTGACTCGCTGAATCTCAACATAGATTCAACTCTCTTAGGTGAACGAACGCACAGCAGAGCAGTTTCAAGGAAACTTTTCTCCTGAGTTTTAGACGAAGTTTCCTGCTGTTTAGTACGGATGCCGGCATTGGGCTGGAAATACCGGTTTTGGGATTCTGCACAGAAAGGGTTTGCAAACCGCTGAATCCAAACGTGAGTTTAACTCTGTCAGTTGAATGCACACATTGACAACCATTCAGTTAGATTGCACCCTTTTGGTTTTAGGAGCAGATATTTCTCTGTACAGCCTATGGTCCCATTCACTCGGGAATATCCCAACGCAGCTCCTAGAAGAAACGTGTTTCTGACTCGCTGAATCTCAACATAGATTCAACTCTCTTATGTGAACGAACGCACAGCAGAGCAGTTTCAAGGAAACGTTTCTCCTGAGTTTTAGACGAAGTTTCCTGCTGTTTAGTACGTATGCCGGAATTGGGCAGGAAATACCGGTTTTGGGATTCTGCACAGAAAGGGTTTGCAAACCACTGAATCCACACGTGAGTTTAACTCTGTCAGTTGAATGCACACATTGACAACCATTCAGTTTGATAGCACCCTTTTGGTTTTAGAAGCATATATTTCTCTGTACAGCCTATGGTCCCATTCACTCGGGAATATCCCAACGCAGCTCCTAGAAGAAACGTGTTTCTGACTCGCTGAATCTCAACATAGATTCAACTCTCTTAGGTGAACGAACGCACAGCAGAGCAGTTTCAAGGAAACTTTTCTCCTGAGTTTTAGACGAAGTTTCCTGCTGTTTAGTACGGATGCCGGCATTGGGCTGGAAATACCGGTTTTGGGATTCTGCACAGAAAGGGTTTGCAAACCGCTGAATCCAAACGTGTGTTTAACTCTGTCAGTTGAATGCACACATTGACAACCATTCAGTTAGATAGCTCCGTTTTGGTTTTAGAAGCAGATATTTCTCTGTACAGCCTATGGTCCCATTCACTCGGGAATATACCAACGCAGCTCCTAGAAGAAACGTGTTTCTGACTCACTGAATCTCAACCTAGATTCAACTCTCTTAGGTGAACGAACGCACAGCAGAGCAGTTTCAAGGAAACGTTTCTCCTGAGATTTAGACGAAGTTTCCTGCTGTTTAGTACGTATGCCGGTATTGGGCTGGAAATACCGGTTTTGGGATTCTGCACAGAAAGGGTTTGCAAACCGCTGAATCCACACGTGAGTTTAACTCTGTCAGTTGAATGCACACATTGACAACCATTCAGTTTGATAACACCCTTTTGGTTTTAGAAGCAGATATTTCTCTGTACAGCCTATGGTCCCATTCACTCGGGAATATCCCAACGCAGCTCCTGGAAGAAACGTGTTTCTGACTCGCTGAATCTCAACATAGATTCAACTCTCTTAGGTGAACGAACGCACAGCAGAGCAGTTTCAAGGAAACGTTTCTCCTGAGTTTTAGACGAAGTTTCCTGCTGTTTAGTACGGATGCCGGCATTGGGCTGGAAATACCGGTTTTGGGATTCTGCACAGAAAGGGTTTGCAAACCGCTGAATCCACACGTGAGTTTAACTCTGTCAGTTGAATGCACACATTGACAACCATTCAGTTAGATAGCTCCGTTTTGGTTTTAGAAGCAGATATTTCTCTGTACAGCCTATGGTCCCATTCACTCGGGAATATACCAACGCAGCTCCTAGAAGAAACGTGTTTCTGACTCGCTGAATCTCAACATAGATTCAACTCTCTTAGGTGAACGAAAACACAGCAGAGCAGTTTCAAGGAAACGTTTCTCCTGAGATTTAGACGAAGTTTCCTGCTGTTAAGTACGTATGCCGGCATTGGGCTGGAAATACCGGTTTTGGGATTCTGCACAGAAAGGGTTTGCAAACCGCTGAATCCACACGTGAGTTTGACTTTGTCAGTTGAATGCACACATTGACAACAATCCAGTTAGAAAGCTCCGTTTTGGTTTTAGAAGCAGATATTTCTCTGTACAGCCTATGGTCCCTTTCACTCGGGAATATCCCAACGCAACTCCTAGAAGGAACGTGTTCCTGACTCGCTGATTCTCAACATAGATTCAACTCTCTTAGGTGAACGAACGCACAGCAGAGCAGTTTCAAGGAAACGTTTCTCCTGAGTTTTAGATGAGGTTTACTGCTGTTTCGTATGTATGCCGGCATTGGGCTGGAAATACCGGTTTTGGGATTCTGCACAGAAAGGGTTTGAAAACCACTGAATCCACACGTGAGTTTAACTCCGTCAGTTGAATGCACACATTGACAACCATTCAGTTAGATAGCTCCGTTTTGGTATTAGAAGCAGATAGTTCTCTGTACAGCCTATGGTCCCATTCACTCGGGAATATCCCAACGCAGGTCCTAGAAGAAACGTGTTTCTGACTCGCTGAATCTCAACGTAGATTCAACTCTCTTAGGTGAACGAACGCACAGCAGAGCAGTTTCAAGGAAACTTTCTCCTGAGTTCTGGACGAAGTTTCCTGCAGTTTAGTACGTATCCCGGCATTGAGATGGAATTACCGGTTTTGGGATTCTGCACAGAAAGGGTTTGTCAACCGCTGAATCCAAACGTGAGTTTAACTCTGTCAGTTGAATGCACACATTGAAAATCATTCAGTTAGATTGCACCCTTTGGTTTTAGGAGCAGATATTTCTCTGTACAGCCTATGGTCCCATTCACTCGTGAATATCCCAACGCAGCTCCTAGAAGAAACGTGTTTCTGACTCGCTGAATCTCAACATTGATTAAACTCTCTTAGGTGAACGAACGCACAGCAGAGCAGTTTCAAGGAAACGTTTCTCCTGAGTTTTAGACGAAGTTTCCTTCAGTTTAGTACATATGCCGGCATTGGGATGGAAATACCGGTTTTGGGATTCTGCACAGAAATGGTTTGCAAACCACTGAATCTACACGTGAGTTTAACTCTGTCACTTGAATGCACACGTTGACAACCATTCAGTTAGATAGCTCCGTTTTGGTTTTAGAAGCAGATATTTCTCTGTACAGCCTATGGTCCCATTCACTCGGGAATATCCCAACGCAGCTCCTGGAAGAAGCGTGTTTCTGACTCGCTGAATCTCAACATAGATTCAACTCTCTTAGGTGAACGAACGCACAGCGGAGCAGTTTCAAGGAAACGTTTCTCCTGAGTTTTAGACGAAGTTTCCTGCTGTTTAGTACGGATGCCGGCATTGGGCTGGAAATACCGGTTTTGGGATTCTGCACAGAAAGGGTTTGCAAACCGCTGAATCCACACGTGAGTTTAACTCTGTCAGTTGAATGCACACATTGACAACCATTCAGTTAGATAGCTCCGTTTTGGTTTTAGAAGCAGATATTTCTCTGTACAGCCTATGGTCCCATTCACTCGGGAATATCCGAACGCAGCTCCTGGAAGAAACGTGTTTCTGACTCGCTGAATCTCAACATAGATTCAACTCTCTTAGGTGAACGAACGCACAGCAGAGCAGTTTCAAGGAAAAGTTTCTCCTGAGTTTTAGACAAAGTTTCCTGCTGTTTAGTACGGATGCCGGCATTGGGCTGGAAATACCGGTTTTGGGATTCTGCACAGAAAGGGTTTGCAAACCGCTGAATCCACACGTGAGTTTAACTCCGTCAGTTGAATGCACACATTGACAACCATTCAGTTAGATAGCTCCGTTTTGTTTTTAGAAGCAGATATTTCTCTGTACAGCCTATGGTCCCATTCACTCGGGAATATCCCAACGCAGCTCCTGGAAGAAACGTGTTTCTGACTCGCTGAATCTCAACATAGATTCAACTCTCTTAGGTGAACGAACGCACAGCAGAGCAGTTTCAAGGAAACGTTTTTCCTGAGTTTTAGACAAAGATTCCTGCTGTTTAGTACGGATGCCGGCATTGGGCTGGAAATAAAGGTTTTGGGATTCTGCACAGAAAGGGTTTGCAAACCGCTGAATCCACACGTGAGTTTAACTCTGTCAGTTGAATGCACACATTGACAACCACTCAGTTAGATAGCTCCGTTTTGTTTTTAGAAGCAGATATTTCTCTGTACAGCCTATGGTCCCATTCACTCGGGAATATCCCAACGCAGCTCCTGGAAGAAACGTGTTTCTGACTCGCTGAATCTCAACATAGATTCAACTCTCTTATGTGAACGAACGCACAGTGGAGCAGTTTCAAGGAAACGTTTCTCCTGAGTTTTAGACGAAGTTTCCTGCTGTTTACTACGTATGCCGGCATTGGGCTGGAAATACCGGTTTTGGGATTGTGCACAGAAAGGGTTTGCAAACCGCTGAATCCACACGTGAGTTTAACTCTGTCAGTTGAATGCACACATTGACAACCATTCAGTTAGATAGCTCCGTTTTGGTTTTAGAAGCAGATATTTCTCTGTACAGCCTATGGTCCCATTCACTCGGGAATATCCCAACGGAGCTCCTGGAAGAAACCTGTTTCTGACTCGCTGAATCTCAACATAGATTCAACTCTCTTAGGTGAACGAACGCACAGCAGAGCAGTTTCAAGGAAACGTTTCTCCTGAGTTTTAGACAAAGTTTCCTGCTGTTTAGTACGGATGCCGGCATTGGGCTGGAAATACCGGTTTTGGGATTCTGCACAAAAAGGGTTTGCAAACCGCTGAATCCACACGTGAGTTTAACTCTGTCAGTTGAATGCACACATTAACAACCATTCAGTTAGATAGCTCCGTTTTGGTTTTAGAAGCAGATATTTCTCTGTACATCCTATGGTCCCATTCACTCGGGAATATCCCAACGCAGCTCCTGGAAGAAACGTGTTTCTGACTCGCTGAATCTCAACATAGATTCAACTCTCTTAGGTGAACGAACGCACAGCAGAGCAGTTTCAAGGAAACGTTTCTCCTGAGTTTTAGACGAAGTTTCCTGCTGTTTAGTACATATGCCGGCATTGGGCTGGAAATACCGGTTTTGGGATTCTGCACAGAAAGGTTTTGCAAACAGCTGAATCCACAAGTGAGTTTAACTCTGTCAGTTGAATGCACACATTGACAACCATTCAGTTAGATTGCTCCGTTTTGGTATTAGAAGCAGATATTTCTCTTTACAGCCTATGGTCCCATTCACTCGGGAATATCCCAACGCAGCTCCTGGAAGAAACGTGTTTCTGACTCGCTGAATCTCAACATAGATTCAACTCTCTTAGTTGAACGAACGCACAGCAGAGCAGTTTCAAGGAAACTTTTCTCCTGAATTTTAGACGAAGTTTCCTGCTGTTTAGTACGTATGCCGGCATTGGGCAGGAAATACCGGTTTGGGGATTCTGCACAGAAAGAGTTTGCAAACCGCTGAATCCACACGTGAGTTTAACACTGTCAGTTGAATGCACACATTGACAACCATTCAGTTTGATAGCACCCTTTTGGTTTTAGAAGCAGATATTTCTCTGTACAGCCTATGGTCCCATTCACTCGGGAATATCCCAATGCAGCTCCTAGAAAAAACGTGTTTTTGACTCGCTGAATCTCAACATAGATTCAACTCTCTTAGGTGAACGAACGCACAGCAGAGCAGTTTCAAGGAAACTTTTCTCCTGAGTTTTAGACGAATTTTCCTGCTGTTTAGTACGTATGCCGGCATTGGGCTGGAAATACCGGTTTTGGGATTCTGCACAGAAAGGATTTGCAAACCGCTGAATCCACACGTGAGTTTAACTCTGTCAGTTGAATGAACACATTGACAACCATTCAGTTAGATAGCTCCGTTTTGGTTTTAGAAGCAGATATTTCTCTGTACAGCCTATGGTCCCATTCACTCGGGAATATCCCAACGCAGCTCCTAGAAGAAACGTGTTTCTGACTCGCTGAATCTCAAGATAGATTCAACTCTCTTAGGTGAACGAACGCACAGCATAGCAGTTTCAAGGAATCGTTTCTCCTG
Source organism: Aotus nancymaae (assembly GCF_030222135.1). Lineage (NCBI taxonomy): Eukaryota > Metazoa > Chordata > Mammalia > Primates > Aotidae > Aotus > Aotus nancymaae. Next base: position 436,106 of record NW_026988584.1, read on the forward strand.
AGTTATAGACGAAGTTTCCTGCTGTTTAGTACGGATGCCGGCATTGGGCTGGAAATACCAGTTTTGGGATTCTCCACAGAAAGGGTTTGCAAACCACTGAATCCACACGTGAGTTTAACTCTGTCAGTTGAATGCACACATTGACAACCATTCAGTTAGATAGCTCCGTTTTGGTTTTAGAAGCAGATATTTCTCTGTACAGCCTATGGTCCTATTCACTCGGGAATATCCCAACGCAGCTCCTAGAAGAAACGTGTTTCTGACTCGCTGAATTTCAACATAGATTCAACTCTCTTAGGTGAACGAACGCACAGCAGAGCAGTTTCAAGGAATCTTTTCTCCTGAGTTTTAGACGAAGTTTCCTGCTGTTTAGTACGAATGCCGGCATTGGGCTGGAAATACCGATTTTGGGATTCTGCACAGAAAGGGTTTGCAAACCGCTGAATCCACACGTGAGTTTAACTCTGTCAGTGGAATGCACACATTGACAACCATTCAGTTAGATAGCTCCGTTTTGGTATTAGAAGCAGATATTTCTCTGTACAGCCTGTGGTCCCATTCACTCGGGAATATCCCAACGCAGGTCCTAGAAGAAACGTGTTTCTGACTCGCTGAATCTCAACATAGATTCAACTCTCTTTGGTGAACGAACGCACAGCAGAGCAGTTTCAAGGAAACGTTTCTCCTGAGTTTTAGACGAAGTTTCCTGCTGTTTACTACGTATGCCGGCATTGGGCTGGAAATACCGGTTTTGGGATTCTGCACAGAAAGTGTTTGCAAACCGCTGAATCCACACGTGAGTTTATCTCTGTCAGTTGAATGCACACATTGACAACCATTCAGTTAGATAGCTCCGTTTTGGTTTTAGAAGCAGATATTTCTCTGTACAGCCTATGGTCCCATTCACTCGGGAATATCCCAACGCAGCTCCTGGAAGAAACGTGTTTCTGACTCGCTGAATCTCAACATAGATTCAACTCTCTTAGGTGAACGAACGCACAGCAGAGCAGTTTCAAGGAAACGTTTCTCCTGAGTTTTAGACAAAGTTTCCTGCTGTTTAGTACGGATGCCGGCATTGGGCTGGAAATACCGGTTTTGGGATTCTGCACAGAAAGGGTTTGCAAACCGCTGAATCCACACGTGAGTTTAACTCTGTCAGTTGAATGCACACATTGACAACCATTGAGTTAGATAGCTCCGTTTTGTTTTTAGAAGCAGATATTTCTCTGTACAGCCTATGGTCCCATTCACTCGGGAATATCCCAACGCAGCTCCTGGAAGAAACGTGTTTCTGACTCGCTGAATCTCAACATAGATTCAACTCTCTTAGGTGAACGAACGCACAGCAGAGCAGTTTCAAGGAAACGTTTCTCCTGAGTTTTAGACGAAGTTTCCTGCTGTTTAGTACGGATGGCGGCATTGGGCTGGAAATACCGGTTTTGGGATTCTGCACAGAAAGGGTTTGTAAACCGCTGAATCCAAACGTGAGTTTAACTCTGTCAGTTGAATGCACACATTGACAACCATTCAGTTAGATTGCACCCTTTTGGTTTTAGGAGCAGATATTTCTCTGTACAGCCTATGGTCCCATTCACTCGGGAATATCCCAACGCAGCTCCTAGAAGAAACGTGTTTCTGACTCGCTGAATCTCAACATAGATTCAACTCTCTTATGTGAACGAACGCACAGCAGAGCAGTTTCAAGGAAACGTTTCTCCTGAGTTTTAGACGAAGTTTCCTGCTGTTTAGTACGTATGCCGGAATTGGGCAGGAAATACCGGTTTTGGGATTCTGCACAGAAAGGGTTTGCAAACCACTGAATCCACACGTGAGTTTAACTCTGTCAGTTGAATGCACACATTGACAACCATTCAGTTTGATAGCACCCTTTTGGTTTTAGAAGCATATATTTCTCTGTACAGCCTATGGTCCCATTCACTCGGGAATATCCCAACGCAGCTCCTAGAAGAAACGTGTTTCTGACTCGCTGAATCTCAACATAGATTCAACTCTCTTAGGTGAACGAACGCACAGCAGAGCAGTTTCAAGGAAACTTTTCTCCTGAGTTTTAGACGAAGTTTCCTGCTGTTTAGTACGGATGCCGGCATTGGGCTGGAAATACCGGTTTTGGGATTCTGCACAGAAAGGGTTTGCAAACCGATGAATCCACACGTGAGTTTAACTCTGTCAGTTGAATGAACACATTGACAACCATTCAGTTAGATACCTCCGTTTTGGTATTAGAAGCAGATATTTCTCTGTACAGCCTATGGTCCCATTCACTCGGGAATATCCCAACGCAGGTCCTAGAAGAAACGTGTTTCTGACTCGCTGAATCTCAACATAGATTCAACTCTCTTAGGTGAACGAACGCACAGCATAGCAGTTTCAAGGAATCGTTTCTCCTGAGTTTTAGACGAAGTTTCCTGCTGTTTAGTACGTTTGCCGGAATTGGACTGGAAATACCGGGTTTGGGATTCTGCACAGAAAGGGTTTGCAAACCACTGAATCCACACGTGAGTTTGACTCTGTCAGTTGAATGCACACGTTGACAACCATTCAGTTAGATAGCTCCGTTTTGGTTTTAGAAGCAGATATTTCTCTGTACAGCCTATGGTCCCATTCACTCGGGAATATCCCAACGCAGCTCCTGGAAGAAGCGTGTTTCTGACTCGCTGAATCTCAACATAGATTCAACTCTCTTAGGTGAACGAACGCACAGCAGAGCAGTTTCAAGGAAACGTTTCTCCTGAGTTTTAGACGAAGTTTCCTGCTGTTTAGTACGTATGCCGGCATTGGGCTGGAAATACCGGTTTTGGGATTCTGCACAGAAAGGGTTTGCAAACCGCTGAATCCACACGTGAGTTTAACTCTGTCAGTTGAATGCACACATTGACAACCATTCAGTTAGATAGCTCCGTTTTGGTTTTAGAAGCAGATATTTCTCTGTACAGCCAATGGTCCCATTCACTCGGGAATATCCCAACGCAGCTCCTGGAAGAAACGTGTTTCTGACTCGCTGAATCTCAACATAGATTCAACTCTCTTAGGTGAACGAACGCACAGCAGAGCAGTTTCAAGGAAACGTTTCTCCTGAGTTTTAGACAAAGTTTCCTGCTGTTTAGTACGGATGCCGGCATTGGGCTGGAAATACCGGTTTTGGGATTCTGCACAGAAAGGGTTTGCAAACCGCTGAATCCACACGTGAGTTTAACTCTGTCAGTTGAATGCACACATTGACAACCATTCAGTTAGATAGCTCCGTTTTGGTTTTAGAAGCAGATATTTCTCTGTACAGCCTATGGTCCCATTCACTCGGGAATATCCCAACGCAGCTCCTGGAAGAAACGTGTTTCTGACTCGCTGAATCTCAACATAGATTCAACTCTCTTAGGTGAACGAACGCACAGCAGAGCAGTTTCAAGGAAACGTTTCTCCTGAGTTTTAGAAAAAGTTTCCTGCTGTTTAGTACGGATGCCGGCATTGGGCTGGAAATACCAGTTTTGGGATTCTGCACAGAAAGGGTTTGCAAACCGCTGAATCCACACGTGAGTTTAACTCTGTCAGTTGAATGCACACATTGACAACCATTCAGTTAGATAGCTCCGTTTTGGTATTAGAAGCAGATATTTCTCTGTACAGCCTATGGTCCCATTCACTCGGGAATATCCCAACGCAGGTCCTAGAAGAAACGTGTTTCTGACTCGCTGAATCTCAACATAGATTCAACTCTCTTAGGTGAACGAACGCACAGCATAGCAGTTTCAAGGAATCGTTTCTCCTGAGTTTTAGACGAAGTTTCCTGCTGTTTAGTACGGATGCCGGCATTGGGCTGGAAATACAGGTTTTGGGATTCTGCACAGAAATTGTTTGTAAACCGCTGAATCCAAACGTGAGGTTAACTCTGTCAGTTGAATGTACACATTGACAACCATTCAGTTAGATTGCACCCTTTTGCTTTTAGGAGCAGATATTTCTCTGTACAGCCTATGGTCCCATTCACTCGGGAATATCCCAACACAGCTCCTAGAAGAAACGTGTTTCTGACTCGCTGAATCTCAACATAGATTCAAGTCTCTTAGGTGAACGAACGCACAGCAGAGCAGTTTCAAGGAAACGTTTCTCCTGAGTTTTAGACGAAGTTTCCTGCTGTTTAGTACATTTGCCGGAATTGGGCAGGAAATACCGGTTTTGGGATTCTGCACAGAAAGGGATTGCAAACCGCTGAATCCACACGTGAGTTTAACTCTGTCAGTTGAATGCACACATTGACAACCATTCAGTTTGATAGCACCCTTTTGGTTTTAGAAGCACATATTTCTCTGTACAGCCTATGGTCCCATTCACTCGGGAATATCCCAACGCAGCTCCTAGAAAAAACGTGTTTCTGACTCGCTGAATCTCAACATAGATTCAACTCTCTTAGGTGAACGAACGCACAGCAGAGCAGTTTCAAGGAATCGTTTCTCCTGAGTTTTAGACGAAGTTTCCTGCTGTTTAGTACGGATGCCGGCATTGGGCTGGAAATACCGGTTTTGGGATTCTGCACAGAAAGGGTTTGCAAACCGCTGAATCCACACGTGAGTTTAACTCTGTCAGTTGAATGCACACATTGACAATCATTCAGTTAGATAGCTCCGTTTTGGTATTAGAAGCAGATATTTCTCTGTACAGCCTATGGTCCCATTCACTCGGGAATATCCCAACGCAGGTCCTAGAAGAAACGTTTTTCTGACTCGCTGAATCTCAACATAGATTCAACTCTCTTAGGTGAACGAACGCACAGCATAGCAATTTCAAGGAATCGTTTCTCCTGAGTTTTAGACGAAGTTTCCTGCTGTTTAGTACATTTGCCGGCATTGGGCTGGAAATACCGGGTTTGGGATACTGCACAGAAAGGGTTTGCAAACCACTGAATCCACACGTGAGTTTGACTCTGTCAGTTGAATGCACACATTGACAACCATTCAGTTAGATAGCTCCGTTTTGGTTTTAGAAGCAGATATTTCTCTGTACAGCCTATGGTCCCATTCACTCGGGAATATCCCAACGCAGCTCCTGGAAGAAACGTGTTTCTGACTCGCTGAATCTCAACATAGATTCAACTCTCTTAGGTGAACGAACGCACAGCAGAGCAGTTTCAAGGAAACGTTTCTCCTGAGTTTTAGACGAAGTTACCTGCTGTTTAGTACGTATGCCGGCATTGGGCTGGAAATTCCGGTTTTGGGATTCTGCACAGAAAGGGTTTGCAAACCACTGAATCCACACGTGAGTTTAACTCTGTCACTTGAATGCACACATTAACAACCATTCAGTTAGATAGCTCCGTTTTGGTTTTAGAAGCAGATATTTCTCTGTACAGCCTATGGTCCCATTCACTCGGGAATATCCCAACGCAGGTCCTAGAAGAAACGTGTTTCTGACTCGCTGAATCTCAACATAGATTCAACTCTCTTAGGTGAACGAACGCACAGCATAGCAGTTTCAAGGAATCGTTTCTCCTGAGTTTTAGACGAAGTTTCCTGCTGTTTAGTACGTTTGCCGGCATTGGACTGGAAATACCGGGTTTGGGATTCTGCACAGAAAGGGTTTGCAAACCACTGAATCCACACGTGAGTTTGACTCTGTCAGCTGAATGCACACATTGACAACCATTCAGTTAGATAGCTCCGTTTTGGTTTTAGAAGCAGATATTTCTCTGTACAGCCTATGGTCCCATTCACTCGGGAATATCCCAACGCAGCTCCTGGAAGAAGAGTGTTTCTGACTCGCTGAATCTCAACATAGATTCAACTCTCTTAGGTGAACGAACGCACAGCGGAGCAGTTTCAAGGAAACGTTTCTCCTGAGTTTTAGACGAAGTTTCCTGCTGTTTAGTACGTATGCCGGCATTGGGCAGGAAATACCGGTTTTGGGATTCTGCACAGAAAGGGTTTGCAAACCGCTGAATCCACACGTGAGTTTAACTCTGTCAGTTGAATGCACACATTGACAACCATTCAGTTAGATAGCTCCGTTTTGGTATTAGAAGCAGATATTTCTCTGTACAGCCTATGGTCCCATTCACTCGGGAATATCCCAACGCAGGTCCTAGAAGAAACGTGTTTCTGACTCGCTGAATCTCAACATAGATTCAACTCTCTTAGGTGAACGAGCGCACAGCATAGCAGTTTCAAGGAATCGTTTCTCCTGAGTTTTAGACGAAGTTTCCTGCTGTTTAGTACGGATGCCGGCATTGGGCTGGAAATACCGGTTTTGGGATTCTGCACAGAAATTGTTTGTAAACCGCTGAATCCAAACGTGAGTTTAACTCTGTCAGTTGAATGCACACATTGACAACCATTCAGTTAGATTGCACCCTTTTGCTTTTAGGAGCAGATATTTCTCTGTACAGCCTATGGTCCCATTCACTCGGGAATATCCCAACGCAGGTCCTAGAAGAAACGTGTTTCTGACTCGCTGAATCTCAACATAGATTCAACTCTCTTAGGTGAACGAACGCACAGCATAGCAGTTTCAAGGAATCGTTTCTCCTGAGTTTTAGACGAAGTTTCCTGCTGTTTAGTACGGATGCCGGCATTGGGCTGGAAATACAGGTTTTGGGATTCTGCACAGAAATTGTTTGTAAACCGCTGAATCCAAACGTGAGTTTAACTCTGTCAGTTGAATGTACACATTGACAACCATTCAGTTAGATGGCACCCTTTTGCTTTTAGGAGCAGATATTTCTCTGTACAGCCTATGGTCCCATTCACTCGGGAATATCCCAACACAGCTCCTAGAAGAAACGTGTTTCTGACTCGCTGAATCTCAACATAGATTCAAGTCTCTTAGGTGAACGAACGCACAGCAGAGCAGTTTCAAGGAAACGTTTCTCCTGAGTTTTAGACGAAGTTTCCTGCTGTTTAGTACGTTTGCCGGAATTGGGCAGGAAATACCGGTTTTGGGATTCTGCACAGAAAGGGATTGTAAACCGCTGAATCCACACGTGAGTTTAACTCTGTCAGTTGAATGCACACATTGACAACCATTCAGTTTGATAGCACCCTTTTGGTTTTAGAAGCACATATTTCTCTGTACAGCCTATGGTCCCATTCACTCGGGAATATCCCAACGCAGCTCCTAGAAGAAACGTGTTTCTGACTCGCTGAATCTCAACATAGATTCAACTCTCTTAGGTGAACGAACGCACAGCAGAGCAGTTTCAAGGAATCGTTTCTCCTGAGTTTTAGACGAAGTTTCCTGCTGTTTAGTACGGATGCCGGCATTGGGCTGGAAATACCGGTTTTGGGATTCTGCACAGAAAGGGTTTGCAAACCGCTGAATCCACACGTGAGTTTAACTCTGTCAGTTGAATGCACACATTGACAATCATTCAGTTAGATAGCTCCGTTTTGGTATTAGAAGCAGATATTTCTCTGTACAGCCTATGGTCCCATTCACTCGGGAATATCCCAACGCAGGTCCTAGAAGAAACGTTTTTCTGACTCGCTGAATCTCAACATAGATTCAACTCTCTTAGGTGAACGAACGCACAGCAGAGCAGTTTCAAGGAATCGTTTCTCCTGAGTTTTAGACGAAGTTTCCTGCTGTTTAGTACGGATGCCGGCATTGGGCTGGAAATACCGGTTTTGGGATTCTGCACAGAAATTGTTTGTAAACCGCTGAATCCAAACGTGAGTTTAACTCTGTCAGTTGAATGCACACATTGACAACCATTCAGTTAGATTGCACCCTTTTGCTTTTAGGAGCAGATATTTCTCTGTACAGCCTATGGTCCCATTCACTCGGGAATATCCCAACGCAGCTCCTAGAAGAAACGTGTTTCTGACTCGCTGAATCTCAACATAGATTCAACTCTCTTAGGTGAACGAACGCACAGCAGAGCAGTTTCAAGGAAACGTTTCTCCTGAGTTTTAGACAAAGATTCCTGCTGTTTAGTACGGATGCCGGCATTGGGCTGGAAATACCGGTTTTGGGATTCTGCACAGAAAGGGTTTGCAAACCGCTGAATCCACACGTGAGTTTAACTCTGTCAGTTGAATGCACACATTGACAACCATTCAGTTAGATAGCTCCGTTTTGGTTTTAGAAGCAGATATTCCTCTGTACAGCCTATGGTCCCATTCACTCGGGAATATCCCAACGCAGCTCCTGGAAGAAACGTGTTTCTGACTCGCTGAATCTCAACATAGATTCAACTCTCTTAGGTGAACGAACGCACAGCAGAGCAGTTTCAAGGAAACGTTTCTCCTGAGTTTTAGACGAAGTTTCCTGCTGTTTAGTACATATGCCGGCATTGGGCTGGAAATACCGGTTTTGGGATTCTGCACAGAAAGGGTTTGCAAACAGCTGAATCCACAAGTGAGTTTAACTCTGTCAGTTGAATGCACACATTGACAACCATTCAGTTAGATTGCTCCGTTTTGGTATTAGAAGCAGATATTTCTCTTTACAGCCTATGGTCCCATTCACTCGGGAATATCCCAACGCAGCTCCTGAAAGAAACGTGTTTCTGACTCGCTGAATCTCAACATAGATTCAACTCTCTTAGTTGAACGAACGCACAGCAGAGCAGTTTCAAGGAAACTTTTCTCCTGAGTTTTAGACGAAGTTTCCTGCTGTTTAGTACGTATGCCGGCATTGGGCAGGAAATACCGGTTTGGGGATTCTGCACAGAAAGAGTTTGCAAACCGCTGAATCCACACGTGAGTTTAACACTGTCAGTTGAATGCACACATTGACAACCATTCAGTTTGATAGCACCCTTTTGGTTTTAGAAGCAGATATTTCTCTGTACAGCCTATGGTCCCATTCACTCAGGAATATCCCAATGCAGGTCCTAGAAAAAACGTGTTTTTGACTCTCTGAATCTCAACATAGATTCAACTCTCTTAGGTGAACGAACGCACAGCAGAGCAGTTTCAAGGAAACTTTTCTCCTGAGTTTTAGACGAATTTTCCTGCTGTTTAGTACGTATGCCGGCATTGGGCTGGAAATACCGGTTTTGGGATTCTGCACAGAAAGGATTTGCAAACCGCTGAATCCACACGTGAGTTTAACTCTGTCAGTTGAATGAACACATTGACAACCATTCAGTTAGATAGCTCCGTTTTGGTTTTAGAAGCAGATATTTCTCTGTACAGCCTATGGTCCCATTCACTCGGGAATATCCCAACGCAGCTCCTAGAAGAAACGTGTTTCTGACTCGCTGAATCTCAACATAGATTCAACTCTCTTAGGTGAACGAACGCACAGCATAGCAGTTTCAAGGAATCGTTTCTCCTGAGTTATAGACGAAGTTTCCTGCTGTTTAGTACGGATGCCGGCATTGGGCTGGAAATACCAGTTTTGGGATTCTCCACAGAAAGGGTTTGCAAACCACTGAATCCACACGTGAGTTTAACTCTGTCAGTTGAATGCACACATTGACAACCATTCAGTTAGATAGCTCCGTTTTGGTTTTAGAAGCAGATATTTCTCTGTACAGCCTATGGTCCTATTCAATCGGGAATATCCCAACGCAGCTCCTAGAAGAAACGTGTTTCTGACTCGCTGAATCTCAACATAGATTCAACTCTCTTAGGTGAACGAACGCACAGCAGAGCAGTTTCAAGGAATCTTTTCTCCTGAGTTTTAGACGAAGTTTCCTGCTGTTTAGTACGAATGCCGGCATTGGGCTGGAAGTACCGATTTTGGGATTCTGCACAGAAAGGGTTTGCAAACCGCTGAATCCACACGTGAGTTTAACTCTGTCAGTTGAATGCACACATTGACAACCATTCAGTAAGATAGCTCCGTTTTGGTATTAGAAGCAGATATTTCTCTGTACAGCCTGTGGTCCCATTCACTCGGGAATATCCCAACGCAGGTCCTAGAGGAAACGTGTTTCTGACTCGCTGAATCTCAACATAGATTCAACTCTCTTAGGTGAACGAACGCACAGCAGAGCAGTTTCAAGGAAACGTTTCTCCTGAGTTTTAGACGAAGTTTCCTGCTGTTTACTACGTATGCCGGCATTGGGCTGGAAATACCGGTTTTGGGATTCTGCACAGAAAGGGTTTGCAAACCGCTGAATCCACACGTGAGTTTATCTCTGTCAGTTGAATGCACACATTGACAACCATTCAGTTAGATAGCTCCGTTTTGGTTTTAGAAGAAGATATTTCTCTGTACAGCCTATGGTCCCATTCACTCGGGAATATCCCAACGCAGCTCCTGGAAGAAACGTGTTTCTGACTCGCTGAATCTCAACATAGATTCAACTCTCTTAGGTGAACGAACGCACAGCAGAGCAGTTTCAAGGAAACGTTTCTCCTGAGTTTTAGACAAAGTTTCCTGCTGTTTAGTACGGATGCCGGCATTGGGCTGGAAATACCGGTTTTGGGATTCTGCACAGAAAGGGTTTGCAAACCGCTGAATCCACACGTGAGTTTAACTCTGTCAGTTGAATGCACACATTGACAACCATTGAGTTAGATAGCTCCGTTTTGTTTTTAGAAGCAGATATTTCTCTGTACAGCCTATGGTCCCATTCACTCGGGAATATCCCAACGCAGCTCCTAGAAGAAACGTGTTTCTGACTCGCTGAATCTCAACATAGATTCAACTCTCTTAGGTGAACGAACGCACAGCAGAGCAGTTTCAAGGAAACGTTTCTCCTGAGTTTTAGACGAAGTTTCCTGCTGTTTAGTACGGATGGCGGCATTGGGCTGGAAATACCGGTTTTGGGATTCTGCACAGAAAGGGTTTGTAAACCGCTGAATCCAAACGTGAGTTTAACTCTGTCAGTTGAATGCACACATTGACAACCATTCAGTTAGATTGCACCCTTTTGGTTTTAGGAGCAGATATTTCTCTGTACAGCCTATGGTCCCATTCACTCGGGAATATCCCAACGCAGCTCCTAGAAGAAACGTGTTTCTGACTCGCTGAATCTCAACATAGATTCAACTCTCTTATGTGAACGAACGCACAGCAGAGCAGTTTCAAGGAAACGTTTCTCCTGAATTTTAGACGAAGTTTCCTGCTGTTTAGTACATATGCCGGCATTGGGCTGGAAATACCGGTTTTTGGATTCTGCACAGAAAGGGTTTGCAAACCGCTGAATCCACACGTGAGTTTAACTCTGTCAGTTGAATGGACACATTGACAACCATTCAGTTAGATTGCACCCTTTTGGTTTTAGGAGCAGATATTTCTCTGTACAGCCTATGGTCCCATTCACTCGGGAATATCCCTACGCAGCTACTAGAAGAAACGTGTTTCTGACTCGCTGAATCTCAACATAGATTCAACTCTCTTAGGTGAACGAACGCACAGCAGAGCAGTTTCAAGGAAACTTTTCTCCTGAGTTTTAGACGAAGTTTCCTGCTGTTTAGTACGTATGCCGGAATTGGGCAGGAAATACCGGTTTTGGGATTCTGCACAGAAAGGGTTTGCAAACCGCTGAATCCACACGTGAGTTTAACTCTGTCAGTTGAATGCACACATTGACAACCATTCAGTTTGATAGCACCCTTTTGGTTTTAGAAGCATATATTTCTCTGTACAGCCTATGGTCCCATTCACTCGGGAATATCCCAACGCAGCTCCTAGAAGAAACGTGTTTCTGACTCGCTGAATCTCAACATAGATTCAACTCTCTTAGGTGAACGAAAGCACAGCAGAGCAGTTTCAAGGAAACTTTTCTCCTGAGGTTTTGACGATGTTTCCTGCTGTTTAGTACGGATGCCGGCATTGGCCTGGAAATACCGGTTTTGGGATTCTGCACAGAAAGGGTTTGCAAACCGATGAATCCACACGTGAGTTTCACTCTGTCAGTTGAATGCACACATTGACAACCATTCATTTAGAAAGCTCCGTTTTGGTATTAGAAGCAGATATTTCTCTGTACAGCCTATGGTCCCATTCACTCGGGAATATCCCAACGCAGGTCCTAGAAGAAACGTGTTTCTGACTCGCTGAATCTCAACATAGATTCAACTCTCTTAGGTGAACGATCGCACAGCATAGCAGTTTCAAGGAATCGTTTCTCCTGAGTTTTAGACGAAGTTTCCTGCTGTTTAGTACGTTTGCCGGCATTGGACTGGAAATACCGGGTTTGGGATTCTGCACAGAAAGGGTTTGCAAACCACTGAATCCACACGTGAGTTTGGCTCTGTCAGTTGAATGCACACATTGACAACCATTCAGTTAGATAGCTCCGTTTTGGTTTTAGAAGCAGATATTTCTCTGTACAGCCTATGGTCCCATTCACTCGGGAATAACCCAACGCAGCTCCTGGAAGAAGAGTGTTTCTGACTCGCTGAATCTCAACATAGATTCAACTCTCTTAGGTGAACGAACGCACAGCAGAGCAGTTTCAAGGAAACGTTTCTCCTGAGTTTTAGACGAAGTTTCCTGCTGTTTAGTACGTATGCCGGCCTTGGGCTGGAAATACCGGTTTTGGCATTCTGCACAGAAAGGGTTTGCAAACCACTGAATCCACACGTGAGTTTATCTCTGTCACTTGAATGCACACATTGACAACCATTCAGTTAGATAGCTCCGGTTTGGTTTTAGAAGCAGATATTTCTCTGTACAGCCTATGGTCCCATTCACTCGGGAATATCCCAACGCAGCTCCTGGAAGAAACGTGTTTCTGACTCGCTGAATCTCAACATAGATTCAACTCTCTTAGGTGAACGAACGCACAGCGGAGCAGTTTCAAGGAAACGTTTCTCCTGAGTTTTAGACGAAGTTTCCTGCTGTTTAGTACGTATGCCGGCATTGGGCAGGAAATACCGGTTTTGGGATTCTGCACAGAAAGGGTTTGCAAACCGCTGAATCCACACGTGAGTTTAACTCTGTCAGTTGAATGCACACATTGACAACCATTCAGTTAGATAGCTCCGTTTTGGTATTAGAAGCAGATATTTCTCTTTACAGCCTATGGTCCCATTCACTCGGGAATATCCCAACGCAGCTCCTGAAAGAAACGTGTTTCTGACTCGCTGAATCTCAACATAGATTCAACTCTCTTAGTTGAACGAACGCACAGCAGAGCAGTTTCAAGGAAACTTTTCTCCTGAGTTTTAGACGAAGTTTCCTGCTGTTTAGTACGTATGCCGGCATTGGGCAGGAAATACCGGTTTGGGGATTCTGCACAGAAAGAGTTTGCAAACCGCTGAATCCACACGTGAGTTTAACACTGTCAGTTGAATGCACACATTGACAACCATTCAGTTTGATAGCACCCTTTTGGTTTTAGAAGCAGATATTTCTCTGTACAGCCTATGGTCCCATTCACTCGGGAATATCCCAACGCAGCTCCTAGAAAAAACGTGTTTTTGACTCGCTGAATCTCAACATAGATTCAACTCTCTTAGGTGAACGAACGCACAGCAGAGCAGTTTCAAGGAAACTTTTCTCCTGAGTTTTAGACGAATTTTCCTGCTGTTTAGTACGTATGCCGGCATTGGGCTGGAAATACCGGTTTTGGGATTCTGCACAGAAATGATTTGCAAACCGCTGAATCCACACGTGAGTTTAACTCTGTCAGTTGAATGAACACATTGACAACCATTCAGTTAGATAGCTCCGTTTTGGTTTTAGAAGCAGATATTTCTCTGTACAGCCTATGGTCCCATTCACTCGGGAATATCCCAACGCAGCTCCTAGAAGAAACGTGTTTCTGACTCGCTGAATCTCAACATAGATTCAACTCTCTTAGGTGAACGAACGCACAGCATAGCAGTTTCAAGGAATCGTTTCTCCTGAGTTATAGACGAAGTTTCCTGCTGTTTAGTACGGATGCCGGCATTGGGCTGGAAATACCAGTTTTGGGATTCTCCACAGAAAGGGTTTGCAAACCACTGAATCCACACGTGAGTTTAACTCTGTCAGTTGAATGCACACATTGACAACCATTCAGTTAGATAGCTCCGTTTTGGTTTTAGAAGCAGATATTTCTCTGTACAGCCTATGGTCCCATTCACTCGGGAATATCCCAACGCAGCTCCTGGAAGAAACGTGTTTCTGACTCGCTGAATCTCAACATAGATTCAACTCTCTTAGGTGAACGAACGCACAGCGGAGCAGTTTCAAGGAAACGTTTCTCCTGAGTTTTAGACGAAGTTTCCTGCTGTTTAGTACGTATGCCGGCATTGGGCAGGAAATACCGGTTTTGGGATTCTGCACAGAAAGGGTTTGCAAACCGCTGAATCCACACGTGAGTTTAACTCTGTCAGTTGAATGCACACATTGACAACCATTCAGTTAGATAGCTCCGTTTTGGTATTAGAAGCAGATATTTCTCTGTACAGCCTGTGGTCCCATTCACTCGGGAATATCCCAACGCAGGTCCTAGAAGAAACGTGTTTCTGACTCGCTGAATCTCAACATAGATTCAACTCTCTTAGGTGAACGAACGCACAGCAGAGCAGTTTCAAGGAAACGTTTCTCCTGAGTTTTAGACGAAGTTTCCTGCTGTTTACTACGTATGCCGGCATTGGGCTGGAAATACCGGTTTTGGGATTCTGCACAGAAAGTGTTTGCAAACCGCTGAATCCACACGTGAGTTTATCTCTGTCAGTTGAATGCACACATTGACAACCATTCAGTTAGATAGCTCCGTTTTGGTTTTAGAAGAAGATATTTCTCTGTACAGCCTATGGTCCCATTCACTCGGGAATATCCCAACGCAGCTCCTGGAAGAAACGTGTTTCTGACTCGCTGAATCTCAACATAGATTCAACTCTCTTAGGTGAACGAACGCACAGCAGAGCAGTTTCAAGGAAACGTTTCTCCTGAGTTTTAGACGAAGTTTCCTGCTGTTTAGTACGGATGGCGGCATTGGGCTGGAAATACCGGTTTTGGGATTCTGCACAGAATGGGTTTGTAAACCGCTGAATTCGAACGTGAGTTTAACTCTGTCAGTTGAATGCACACATTGACAACCATTCAGTTAGATTGCCCCCTTTTGGTTTTAGGAGCAGATATTTCTCTGTACAGCCTATGGTCCCATTCACTCGGGAATATCCCAACGCAGCTCCTAGAAGAAACGTGTTTCTGACTCGCTGAATCTCAACATAGATTCAACTCTCTTATGTGAACGAACGCACAGCAGAGCAGTTTCAAGGAAACGTTTCTCCTGAGTTTTAGACGAAGTTTCCTGCTGTTTAGTACGTATGCCGGCATTGGGCAGGAAATACCGGTTTTGGGATTCTGCACAGAAAGGGTTTGCAAACCGCTGAATCCACACGTGAGTTTAACTCTGTCAGTTGAATGCACACATTGACAACCATTCAGTTAGATAGCTCCGTTTTGGTTTTAGAAGCAGATATTTCTCTGTACAGCCTATGGTCCCATTCACTCGGGAATATCCCAACGCAGCTCCTGGAAGAAACGTGTTTCTGACTCGCTGAATCTCAACATAGATTCAACTCTCTTGGGTGAACGAACGCACAGCAGAGCAGTTTCAAGGAAACGTTTCTCCTGAGTTTTAGACAAAGTTTCCTGCTGTTTAGTACGTATGCCGGCATTGGGCTGGAAATACCGGTTTTGGGATTCTGCACAGAAAGGGTTTGCAAACCGCTGAATCCACACGTGAGTTTAACTCTGTCAGTTGAATGCACACATTGACAACCATTCAGTTAGATAGCTCCGTTTTGGTTTTAGAAGCAGATATTCCTCTGTACAGCCTATGGTCCCATTCACTCGGGAATATCCCAACGCAGCTCCTGGAAGAAACGTGTTTCTGACTCGCTGAATCTCAACATAGATTCAACTCTCTTAGGTGAACGAACGCACAGCAGAGCAGTTTCAAGGAAACGTTTCTCCTGAGTTTTAGACGAAGTTTCCTGCTGTTTAGTACATGTGCCGGCATTGGGCTGGAAATACCGGTTTTGGGATTCTGCACAGAAAGGGTTTGCAAACAGCTGAATCCACAAGTGAGTTTAACTCTGTCAGTTGAATGCACACATTGACAACCATTCAGTTAGATTGCTCCGTTTTGGTATTAGAAGCAGATATTTCTCTTTACAGCCTAAGGTCCCATTCACTCGGGAATATCCCAACGCAGCTCGTGGAAGAAACGTGTTTCTGACTCGCTGAATCTCAACATAGATTCAACTCTCTTAGTTGAACGAACGCACAGCAGAGCAGTTTCAAGGAAACTTTTCTCCTGAATTTTAGACGAAGTTTCCTGCTGTTTAGTACGTATGCCGGCATTGGGCAGGAAATACCGGTTTGGGGATTCTGCACAGAAAGAGTTTGCAAACCGCTGAATCCACACGTGACTTTAACACTGTCAGTTGAATGCACACATTGACAACCATTCAGTTTGATAGCACCCTTTTGGTTTTAGAAGCAGATATTTCTCTGTACAGCCTATGGTCCCATTCACTCGGGAATATCCCAATGCAGCTCCTAGAAAAAACGTGTTTTTGACTCGCTGAATCTCAACATAGATTCAACTCTCTTAGGTGAACGAACGCACAGCAGAGCAGTTTCAAGGAAACTTTTCTCCTGAGTTTTAGACGAATTTTCCTGCTGTTTAGTACGTATGCCGGCATTGGGCTGGAAATACCGGTTTTGGGATTCTGCACAGAAAGGATTTGCAAACCGCTGAATCCACACGTGAGTTTAACTCTGTCAGTTGAATGAACACATTGACAACCATTCAGTTAGATAGCTCCGTTTTGGTTTTAGAAGCAGATATTTCTCTGTACAGCCTATGGTCCCATTCACTCGGGAATATCCCAACGCAGCTCCTAGAAGAAACGTGTTTCTGACTCGCTGAATCTCAACATAGATTCAACTCTCTTAGGTGAACGAACGCACAGCATAGCAGTTTCAAGGAATCGTTTCTCCTGAGTTATAGACGAAGTTTCCTGCTGTTTAGTACGGATGCCGGCATTGGGCTGGAAATACCAGTTTTGGGATTCTCCACAGAAAGGGTTTGCAAAACACTGAATCCACACGTGAGTTTAACTCTGTCAGTTGAATGCACACATTGACAACCATTCAGTTAGATAGCTCCGTTTTGGTTTTAGAAGCAGATATTTCTCTGTACAGCCTATGGTCCTATTCACTCGGGAATATCCCAACGCAGCTCCTAGAAGAAACGTGTTTCTGACTCGCTGAATCTCAACATAGATTCAACTCTCTTAGGTGAACGAACGCACAGCAGAGCAGTTTCAAGGAATCTTTTCTCCTGAGTTTTAGACGAAGTTTCCTGCTGTTTAGTACGAATGCCGGCATTGGGCTGGAAATACCGATTTTGGGATTCTGCACAGAAAGGGTTTGCAAACCGCTGAATCCACACGTGAGTTTAACTCTGTCAGTTGAATGCACACATTGACAACCATTCAGTTAGATAGCTCCGTTTTGGTATTAGAAGCAGATATTTCTCTGTACAGCCTGTGGTCCCATTCACTCGGGAATATCCCAACGCAGGTCCTAGAAGAAACGTGTTTCTGACTCGCTGAATCTCAACATAGATTCAACTCTCTTAGGTGAACGAACGCACAGCAGAGCAGTTTCAAGGAAACGTTTCTCCTGAGTTTTAGACGAAGTTTCCTGCTGTTTCCTACGTATGCCGGCATTGGGCTGGAAATACCGGTTTTGGGATTCTGCACAGAAAGTGTTTGCAAACCGCTGAATCCACACGTGAGTTTATCTCTGTCAGTTGAATGCACACATTGACAACCATTCAGTTAGATAGCTCCGTTTTGGTTTTAGAAGCAGATATTTCTCTGTACAGCCTATGGTCCCATTCACTCGGGAATATCCCAACGCAGCTCCTGGAAGAAACGTGTTTCTGACTCGCTGAATCTCAACATAGATTCAACTCTCTTAGGTGAACGAACGCACAGCAGAGCAGTTTCAAGGAAACGTTTCTCCTGAGTTTTAGACAAAGTTTCCTGCTTTTTAGTACGGATGCCGGCATTGGGCTGGAAATACCGGTTTTGGGATTCTGCACAGAAAGGGTTTGCAAACCGCTGAATCCACACGTGAGTTTAACTCTGTCAGTTGAATGCACACATTGACAACCATTAAGTTAGATAGCTCCGTTTTGTTTTTAGAAGCAGATATTTCTCTGTACAGCCTATGGTCCCATTCACTCGGGAATATCCCAACGCAGCTCCTGGAAGAAACGTGTTTCTGACTCGCTGAATCTCAACATAGATTCAACTCTCTTAGGTGAACGAAGGCACAGCAGAGCAGTTTCAAGGAAACGTTTCTCCTGAGTTTTAGACGCAGTTTCCTGCTGTTTAGTACGGATGGCGGCATTGGGCTGGAAATACCGGTTTTGGGATTCTGCACAGAAAGGGTTTGTAAACCGCTGAATCCAAACGTGAGTTTAACTCTGTCAGTTGAATGCACACATTGACAACCATTCAGTTAGATTGCACCCTTTTGGTTTTAGGAGCAGATATTTCTCTGTACAGCCTATGGTCCCATTCACTCGGGAATATCCCAACGCAGCTCCTAGAAGAAACGTGTTTCTGACTCGCTGAATCTCAACATAGATTCAACTCTCTTATGTGAACGAACGCACAGCAGAGCAGTTTCAAGGAA
The DNA here is from genome assembly GCF_030222135.1 of Aotus nancymaae. Taxonomy (NCBI): domain Eukaryota; kingdom Metazoa; phylum Chordata; class Mammalia; order Primates; family Aotidae; genus Aotus; species Aotus nancymaae. The sequence goes on from NW_026988584.1 coordinate 454,670, forward strand.
ACGTTTCTCCTGAGTTTTAGACGAAGTTTCCTGCTGTTTAGTACGGATGCCGGCATTGGGCTGGAAATACCGGTTTTGGGATTCTGCACAGAAAGGGTTTGCAAACCGCTGAATCCACACGTGAGTTTAACTCTGTCAGTTGAATGCACACATTGACAATCATTCAGTTAGATAGCTCCGTTTTGGTATTAGAAGCAGATATTTCTCTGTACAGCTTATGGTCCCATTCACTCGGGAATATCCCAACGCAGGTCCTAGAAGAAACGTGTTTCTGACTCGCTGAATCTCAACATAGATTCAACTCTCTTAGGTGAACGAACGCACAGCATAGCAGTTTCAAGGAATCGTTTCTCCTGAGTTTTAGACGAAGTTTCCTGCTGTTTAGTACGTTTGCCGGCATTGGGCTGGAAATACCGGGTTTGGGATTCTGCACAGAAAGGGTTTGCAACCACTGAATCCACACGTGAGTTTGACTCTGTCAGTTGAATGCACACATTGACAACCATTCAGTTAGATAGCTCCGTTTTGGTTTTAGAAGCAGATATTTCTCTGTACAGCCTATGGTCCCATTCACTCGGGAATATCCCAACGCAGCTACTGGAAGAAACGTGTTTCTGACTCGCTGAATCTCAACATAGATTCAACTCTCTTAGGTGAACGAACGCACAGCAGAGCAGTTTCAAGGAAACGTTTCTCCTGAGTTTTAGACGAAGTTTCCTGCTGTTTAGTACGTATGCCGGCATTGGGCTGGAAATACCGGTTTTGGGATTCTGCACAGAAAGGGTTTGCAAACCACTGAATCCACACGTGAGTTTAACTCTCTCACTTGAATGCACACATTAACAACCAATCAGTTAGATAGCTCCGTTTTGGTTTTAGAAGCAGATATTTCTCTGTACAGCCTATGGTCCCATTCACTCGGGAATATCCCAACGCAGCTCCTGGAAGAAACGTGTTTCTGACTCGCTGAATCTCAACATAGATTCAACTCTCTTAGGTGAACGAACGCACAGCAGAGCAGTTTCAAGGAAACGTTTCTCCTGAGTTTTAGACGAAGTTTCCTGCTGTTTAGTACGGATGCCGGCATTGGGCTGGAAATACCGGTTTTGGGATTCTGCACAGAAAGGGTTTGCAAACCGCTGAATCCACACGTGAGTTTAACTCTGTCAGTTGAATGCACACATTGACAACCATTCAGTTAGATAGCTCCGTTTTGGTTTTAGAAGCAGATATTTCTCTGTACAGCCTCTGGTCCCATTCACTCGGGAATATCCCAACGCAGCTCCTGGAAGAAACGTGTTTCTGACTCGCTGAATCTCAACATAGATTCAACTCTCTTAGGTGAACGAACGCACAGCGGAGCAGTTTCAAGGAAACGTTTCTCCTGAGTTTTAGACGAAGTTTCCTGCTGTTTAGTACGGATGCCGGCATTGGGCTGGAAATACCGGTTTTGGGATTCTGCACAGAAAGGGTTTGCAAACCGCTGAATCCACACGTGAGTTTAACTCTGTCAGTTGAATGCACACATTGACAACCATTCAGTTAGATAGCTCCGTTTTGGTTTTAGAAGCAGATATTTCTCTGTACAGCCTATGGTCCCATTCACTCGGGAATATCCCAACGCAGCTCCTGGATGAAACGTGTTTCTGACTCGCTGAATCTCAACATAGATTCAACTCTCTTAGGTGAACGAACGCACAGCAGAGCAGTTTCAAGGAAACGTTTCTCCTGAGTTTTAGACAAAGTTTCCTGCTGTTTAGTACGGATGCCGGCATTGGGCTGGAAATACCGGTTTTGGGATTCTGCACAGAAAGGGTTTGCAAACCGCTGAATCCACACGTGAGTTTAACTCTGTCAGTTGAATGCACACATTGACAACCATTCAGTTAGATAGCTCCGTTTTGGTTTTAGAAGCAGATATTTCTCTGTACAGCCTATGGTCCCATTCACTCGGGAATATCCCAACGCAGCTCCTGGAAGAAACGTGTTTCTGACTCGCTGAATCTCAACATAGATTCAACTCTCTTAGGTGAACGAACGCCCAGCATAGCAGTTTCAAGGAATCGTTTCTCCTGAGTTTTAGACGAAGTTTCCTGCTGTTTAGTACGGATGCCGGCATTGGGCTGGAAATACCGGTTTTGGGATTCTGCACAGAAATTGTTTGTAAACCGCTGAATCCAAACGTGAGTTTAACTCTGTCAGTTGAATGCACACATTGACAACCATTCAGTTAGATTGCACCCTTTTGGTTTTAGGAGCAGATATTTCTCTGTACAGCCTATGGTCCCATTCACTCGGGAATATCCCAACGCAGCTCCTAGAAGAAACGTGTTTCTGACTCGCTGAATCTCAACATAAATTCAACTCTCTTAGGTGAACGAACGCACAGCAGAGCAGTTTCAAGGAAACGTTTCTCCTGAGTTTTAGACGAAGTTTCCTGCTGTTTAGTACGTATGCCGGCATTGGGCTGGAAATACCGGTTTTGGGATTCTGCACAGAAAGGGTGTTCAAACCACTGAATCCACACGTGAGTTTAACTCTGTCAGTTGAATGCACACATTGACAACCATTCAGTTAGATAGCTCCGTTTTGGTTATAGAAGCAGATATTTCTCTGTACAGCCTATGGTCCCATTCACTCGGGAATATCCCAACGCAGCTCCTGGAAGAAACGTGTTTCTGACTCGCTGAATCTCAACATAGATTCAACTCTCTTAGGTGAACGAACGCACAGCGGAGCAGTTTCAAGGAAACGTTTCTCCTGAGTTTTAGACGAAGTTTCCTGCTGTTTAGTACGGATGCCGGCATTGGGCTGGAAATACCGGTTTTGGGATTCTGCACAGAAAGGGTTTGCAAACCGCTGAATCCACACGTGAGTTTAACTCTGTCAGTTGAATGCACACATTGACAACCATTCAGTTAGATAGCTCCGTTTTGGTTTTAGAAGCAGATATTTCTCTGTACAGCCTATGGTCCCATTCACTCGGGAATATCCCAACGCAGCTCCTGGATGAAACGTGTTTCTGACTCGCTGAATCTCAACATAGATTCAACTCTCTTAGGTGAACGAACGCACAGCAGAGCAGTTTCAAGGATACGTTTCTCCTGAGTTTTAGACAAAGTTTCCTGCTGTTTAGTACGGATGCCGGCATTGGGCTGGAAATACCGGTTTTGGGATTCTGCACAGAAAGGGTTTGCAAACCGCTGAATCCACACGTGAGTTTAACTCTGTCAGTTGAATGCACACATTGACAACCATTCAGTTAGATAGCTCCGTTTTGGTTTTAGAAGCAGATATTTCTCTGTACAGCCTATGGTCCCATTCACTCGGGAATATCCCAACGCAGGTCCTAGAAGAAACGTGTTTCTGACTCGCTGAATCTCAACATAGATTCAACTCTCTTAGGTGAACGAACGCACAGCATAGCAGTTTCAAGGAATCGTTTCTCCTGAGTTTTAGACGAAGTTTCCTGCTGTTTAGTACGGATGCCGGCATTGGGCTGGAAATACCGGTTTTGGGATTCTGCACAGAAATTGTTTGTAAACCGCTGAATCCAAACGTGAGTTTAACTCTGTCAGTTGAATGCACACATTGACAACCTTTCAGTTAGATTGCACCCTTTTGCTTTTCGGAGTAGATATTTCTCTGTACAGCCTATGGTCCCATTCACTCGGGAATATCCCAACGCAGCTCCTAGAAGAAACGTGTTTCTGACTCGCTGAATCTCAACATAGATTCAACTCTCTTAGGTGAACGAACGCACAGCAGAGCAGTTTCAAGGAAACGTTTCTCCTGAGTTTTAGACGAAGTTTCCTGCTGTTTAGTACGGATGCCGTCATTGGGCTGTAAATACCGGTTTTGGGATTCTGCACAGAAAGGGTTTGCAAACCGCTGAATCCACACGTGAGTTTAACTCTGTCAGTTGAATGCACACATTGACAACCATTCAGTTAGATAGCTCCGTTTTGGTTTTAGAAGCAGATATTTCTCTGTACAGCCTATGGTCCCATTCACTCGGGAATATCCCAACGCAGGTCCTAGAAGAAACGTGTTTCTGACTCGCTGAATCTCAACATAGATTCAACTCTCTTAGGTGAACGAACGCACAGCGGAACAGTTTCAAGGAAACGTTTCTCCTGAGTTTTAGACGAAGTTTCCTGCTGTTTAGTACGGATGCCGGCATTGGGCTGTAAATACCGGTTTTGGGATTCTGCACAGAAAGGGTTTGCAAACCGCTGAATCCACACGTGAGTTTAACTCTGTCAGTTGAATGCACACATTGACAACCATTCAGTTAGATAGCTCCGTTTTGTTTATAGAAGCAGATATTTCTCTGTACAGCCTATGGTCCCATTCACTCGGGAATATCCCAACGCAGCTCCTGGAAGAAACGTGTTTCTGACTCGCTGAATCTCAACATAGATTCAACTCTCTTAGGTGAACGAATGCACAGCAGAGCAGTTTCAAAGAAACGTTTCTCCTGAGTTTTAGAAAAAGTTTCCTGCTGTTTAGTACGGATGCCGGCATTGGGCTGGAAATACCGGTTTTGGGATTCTGCACAGAAAGGGTTTGCAAACCGCTGAATCCACACGTGAGTTTAACTCTGTCAGTTGAATGCACACATTGACAACCATTCAGTTAGATAGCTCCGTTTTGGTTTTAGAAGCAGATATTTCTCTGTACAGCCTATGGTCCCATTCACTCGGGAATATCCCAACGCAGCTCCTGGAAGAAACGTGTTTCTGACTCGCTGAATCTCAACATAGATTCAACTCTCTTAGGTGAACGAACGCACAGCAGAGCAGTTTCAAGGAAACGTTTCTCCTGAGTTTTAGACGAAGTTTCCTGCTGTTTAGTACGGATGCCGTCATTGGGCTGGAAATACCGGTTTTGGGATTCTGCACAGAAAGGGTTTGCAAACCGCTGAATCCACACGTGAGTTTAACTCTGTCAGTTGAATGCACACATTGACAACCATTCAGTTAGATAGCTCCGTTTTGGTTTTACAAGCAGATATTTCTCTGTACAGCCTATGGTCCCATTCACTCGGGAATATCCCAACGCAGCTCCTGGAGGAAACGTGTTTCTGACTCGCTGAATCTCAACATACATTCAACTCTCTTAGGTGAACGAACGCACAGCAGAGCAGTTTCAAGGAAACGTTTCTCCTGAGTTTTAGAAAAAGTTTCCTGCTGTTTAGTACGGATGCCGGCATTGGGCTGGAAATACCGGTTTTGGGATTCTGCACAGAAATGGTTTTCAAACCGCTGAATCCACACGTGAGTTTAACTCTGTCAGTTGAATGCACACATTGACAACCATTCAGTTAGATAGTTCCGTTTTGTTTTTAGAAGCAGATATTTCTCTGCACAGCCTATGGTCCCATTCACTCGGGAATATCCCAACGCAGCTCCTGGAAGAAACGTGTTTCTGACTCGCTGAATCTCAACATAGATTCAACTCTCTTAGGTGAACGAACGCACAGCAGAGCAGTTTCAAGGAAACGTTTCTCCTGAGTTTTAGACGAAGTTTCCTGCTGTTTAGTACGGATGCCGGCATTGGGCTGGAAATACCGGTTTTGGGATTGTGCACAGAAAGGGTTTGTAAACCGCTGAATCCAAACGTGAGTGTAACTCTGTCAGTTGAATGCACACATTGACAACCATTCAGTTAGATTGCACCCTTTTGGTTTTAGGAGCAGATATTTCTCTGTACAGCCTATGGTCCCATTCACTCGGGAATATCCCAACGCAGCTCCTAGAAGAAACGTGTTTCTGACTCGCTGAATCTCAACATAGATTCAACTCTCTTAGGTGAACGAAGGCACAGCAGAGCAGTTTCAAGGAAACTTTTCTCCTGAGTTTTAGACGAAGTTTCTTGCTGTTTAGTACGGATGCCGGCATTGGGCTGGAAATACCGGTTTTGGGATTCTGCACAGAAAGGGTTTGCAAACCGCTGAATCCACACGTGAGTTTAACTCTGTCAGTTGAATGCACACATTGACAACCATTCAGTTAGATAGCTCCGTTTTGGTATTAGAAGCAGATATTTCTCTGTACAGCCTATGGTCCCATTCACTCGGGAATATCCCAACGCAGCTCCTAGAAGAAACGTGTTTCTGACTCGCTGAATCTCAACATAGATTCAACTCTCTTAGGTGAACGAACGCACAGCAGAGCAGTTTCAAGGAAACGTTTCTCCTGAGTTTTAGACGAAGTTTCCTGCTGTTTAGTACGTATGCCGGCATTGGGCTGGAAATACCGGTTTTGGGATTCTGCACAGAAAGGGTTTGCAAACCACTGAATCCACACGTGAGTTTAACTCTGTCACTTGAATGCACTCATTGACAACCATTCAGTTAGATAGCTCCGTTTTGGTTTTAGAAGCAGATATTTCTCTGTACATCCTATGGTCCCATTCACTCGGGAATATCCCAACGCAGCTCCTGGAAGAAACGTGTTTCTGACTCGCTGAATCTCAACATAGATTCAACTCTCTTAGATGAACGAACGCACAGCGGAGCAGTTTCAAGGAAACGTTTCTCCTGAGTTTTAGACGAAGTTTCCTGCTGTTTAGTACGTATGCCGGAATTGGGCAGGAAATACCGGTTTTGGGATTCTGCACAGAAAGGGTTTGCAAACCGCTGAATCCACACGTGAGTTGAACTCTGTCAGTTGAATGCACACATTGACAACCATTCAGTTTGATAGCACCCTTTTGGTTTTAGAAGCATATATTTCTCTGTACAGCCTATGGTCCCATTCACTCGGGAATATCCCAACGCAGCTCCTAGAAGAAACGTGTTTCTGACTCGCTAATCTCAACATAGATTCAAATCTCTTAGGTGAACGAACGCACAGCAGAGCAGTTTCAAGGAAACTTTTCTCCTGAGTTTTAGACGAAGTTTCCTGCTGTTTAGTACGCATGCCGGCATTGGGCTGGAAATACCGGTTTTGGGATTCTGCACAGAAAGGGTTTGCAAACCGCTGAATCCACACGTGAGTTTAACTCTGTCAGTTGAATGCACACATTGACAACCATTCAGTTAGATAGCTCCGTTTTGGTATTAGAAGCAGATATTTCTCTGTACAGCCTATGGTCCCATTCACTCGGGAATATCCCAACGCAGCTCCTAGAAGAAACGTGTTTCTGACTCGCTGAATCTCAACATAGATTCAACTCTGTTAGGTGAACGAAGGCACAGCAGAGCAGTTTCAAGGAAACTTTTCTCCTGAGTTTTAGACGAAGTTTCCTGCTGTTTAGTACGGATGCGGGCATTGGGCTGGAAATACCGGTTTTGGGATTCTGCACAGAAAGGGTTCGCAAACCGCTGAATCCACACGTGAGTTTAACTCTGTCAGTTGAATGCACACATTGACAACCATTCAGTTAGATAGCTCCGTTTTGGTATTAGAAGCAGATATTTCTCTGTACAGCCTATGGTCCCATTCACTCGGGAATATCCCAACGCAGCTCCTAGAAGAAACGTGTTTCTGACTCGCTGAATCTCAACATAGATTCAACTCTCTTAGGTGAACGAACGCACAGCAGAGCAGTTTCAAGGAAACGTTTCTCCTGAGTTTTAGACGAAGTTTCCTGCTGTTTAGTACGTATGCCGGCATTGGGCTGGAAATACCGGTTTTGGGATTCTGCACAGAAAGGGTTTGCAAACCACTGAATCCACACGTGAGTTTAACTCTGTCACTTGAATGCACACATTGACAACCATTCAGTTAGATAGCTCCGTTTTGGTTTTAGAAGCAGATATTTCTCTGTACATCCTATGGTCCCATTCACTCGGGAATATCCCAACGCAGCTCCTGGGAGAAACGTGTTTCTGACTCGCTGAATCTCAACATAGATTCAACTCTCTTAGGTGAACGAACTCACAGCGGAGCAGTTTCAGGGAAACGTTTCTCCTGAGTTTTAGACGAAGTTTCCTGCTGTTTAGTACGGATGCCGGCATTGGTCTGGAAATACTGGTTTTGGGATTCTGCACAGAAAGGGTTTGCAAACCGCTGAATCCACACGTGAGTTTAACTCTGTCAGTTGAATGCACACATTGACAACCATTCAGTTAGATAGCTCCGTTTTGGTATTAGAAGCAGATATTTCTCTGTACAGCCTATGGTCCCATTCACTCGGGAATATCCCAACGCAGCTCCTAGAAGAAACGTGTTTCTGACTCGCTGAATCTCAACATAGATTCAACTCTCTTAGGTGAACGAACGCAGAGCAGAGCAGTTTCAAGGAAACGTTTCTCCTGAGTTTTAGACGAAGTTTCCTGCTGTTTAGTACGTATGCCGGCATTGGGCTGGAAATACCGGTTTTGGGATTCTGCACAGAAAGGGTTTGCAAACCACTGAATCCACACGTGAGTTTAACTCTGTCACTTGAATGCACACATTGACAACCATTCAGTTAGATAGCTCCGTTTTGGTTTTAGAAGCAGATATTTCTCTGTACATCCTATGGTCCCATTCACTCGGGAATATCCCAACGCAGCTCCTGGGAGAAACGTGTTTCTGACTCGCTGAATCTCAACATAGATTCAACTCTCTTAGGTGAACGAACGCACAGCGCAGCAGTTTCAGGGAAACGTTTCTCCTGAGTTTTAGACGAAGTTTCCTGCTGTTTAGTACGGATGCCGGCATTGGGCTGGAAATACCGGTTTTGGGATTCTGCACAGAAAGGGTTTGCAAACCGCTGAATCCAAACGTGAGTTTAACTCTGTCAGTTGAATGCACACATTGACAACCATTCAGTTAGATAGCTCCGTTTTGGTTTTAGAAGCAGGTATTTCTCTGTACAGCCTATGGTCCCATTCACTCGGGAATATCCCAACGCAGCTCCTGGAAGAAACGTGTTTCTGACTCGCTGAATCTCAACATAGATTCAACTCTCTTAGGTGAACGAACGCACAGCGGAGCAGTTTCAAGGAAACGTTTCTCCTGAGTTTTAGACGAAGTTTCCTGCTGTTTAGTACGGATGCCGGCATTGGGCTGGAAATACCGGTTTTGGGATTCTGCACAGAAAGGGTTTGCAAACCGCTGAATCCACACGTGAGTTTAACTCTGTCAGTTGAATGCACACATTGACAACCATTCAGTTAGATAGCTCCGTTTTGGTTTTAGAAGCAGATATTTCTCTGTACAGCCTATGGTCCCATTCACTCGGGAATATCCCAACGCAGCTCCTGGAAGAAACGTGTTTCTGACTCGCTGAATCTCAACATAGATTCAACTCTCTTAGGTGAACGAACGCACAGCAGAGCAGTTTCAAGGAAACGTTTCTCCTGAGTTTTAGACAAAGTTTCCTGCTGTTTAGTACGGATGCCGGCATTGGGCTGGAAATACCGGTTTTGGGATTCTGCACAGAAAGGGTTTGCAAACCGCTGAATCCACACGTGAGTTTAACTCTGTCAGTTGAATGCACACATTGACAACCATTCAGTTAGATAGCTCCGTTTTGGTTTTAGAAGCAGATATTTCTCTGTACAGCCTATGGTCCCATTCACTCGGGAATATCCCAACGCAGCTCCTGGAAGAAACGTGTTTCTGACTCGCTGAATCTCAACATAGATTCAACTCTCTTAGGTGAACGAACGCACAGCAGAGCAGTTTCAAGGAAACGTTTCTCCTGAGTTTTAGACAAAGTTTCCTGCTGTTTAGTACGGATGCCGGCATTGGCCTGGAAATACCGGTTTTGGGATTCTGCACAGAAAGGGTTCGCAAACCGCTGAATCCACACGTGAGTTTAACTCTGTCAGTTGAATGCACACATTGACAACCATTCAGTTAGATAGCTCCGTTTTGGTTTTAGAAGCAGGTATTTCTCTGTACAGCCTATGGTCCCATTCACTCGGGAATATCCCAACGCAGCTCCTGGAAGAAACGTGTTTCTGACTCGCTGAATCTCAACATAGATTCAACTCTCTTAGGTGAACGAACGCACAGCGGAGCAGTTTCAAGGAAACGTTTCTCCTGAGTTTTAGACGAAGTTTCCTGCTGTTTAGTACGGATGCCGGCATTGGGCTGGAAATACCGGTTTTGGGATTCTGCACAGAAAGGGTTTGCAAACCGCTGAATCCACACGTGAGTTTAACTCTGTCAGTTGAATGCACACATTGACAACCATTCAGTTAGATAGCTCCGTTTTGGTTTTAGAAGCAGATATTTCTCTGTACAGCCTATGGTCCCATTCACTCGGGAATATCCCAACGCAGCTCCTGGAAGAAACGTGTTTCTGACTCGCTGAATCTCAACATAGATTCAACTCTCTTAGGTGAACGAACGCACAGCAGAGCAGTTTCAAGGAAACGTTTCTCCTGAGTTTTAGACAAAGTTTCCTGCTGTTTAGTACGGATGCCGGCATTGGGCTGGAAATACCGGTTTTGGGATTCTGCACAGAAAGGGTTTGCAAACCGCTGAATCCACACGTGAGTTTAACTCTGTCAGTTGAATGCACACATTGACAACCATTCAGTTAGATAGCTCCGTTTTGGTTTTAGAAGCAGATATTTCTCTGTACAGCCTATGGTCCCATTCACTCGGGAATATCCCAACGCAGCTCCTGGAAGAAACGTGTTTCTGACTCGCTGAATCTCAACATAGATTCAACTCTCTTAGGTGAACGAACGCACAGCAGAGCAGTTTCAAGGAAACGTTTCTCCTGAGTTTTAGACAAAGTTTCCTGCTGTTTAGTACGGATGCCGGCATTGGTCTGGAAATACCGGTTTTGGGATTCTGCACAGAAAGGGTTTGCAAACCGCTGAATCCACACGTGAGTTTAACTCTGTCAGTTGAATGCACACATTGACAACCATTCAGTTAGATAGCTCCCTTTTGTTTTTAGAAGCAGATATTTCTCTGTACAGCCTATGGTCCCATTCACTCGGGAATATCCCAACGCAGCTCCTGGAAGAAACGTGTTTCTGACTCGCTGAATCTCAACATAGATTCAACTCTCTTAGGTGAACGAACGCACAGCAGAGCAGTTTCAAGGAAACGTTTCTCCTGAGTTTTAGACAAAGTTTCCTGCTGTTTAGTACGGATGCCGGCATTGGGCTGGAAATACCGGTTTTGGGATTCTGCACAGAAAGGGTTTGCAAACCGCTGAATCCACACGTGAGTTTAACTCTGTCAGTTGAATGCACACATTGACAACCATTCAGTTAGATAGCTCCGTTTTGGTTTTAGAAGCAGATATTTCTCTGTACAGCCTATGGTCCCATTCACTCGGGAATATCCCAACGCAGCTCCTGGAAGAAACGTGTTTCTGACTCGCTGAATCTCAACATAGATTCAACTCTCTTAGGTGAACGAACGCACAGCGGAGCAGTTTCAGGGAAACGTTTCTCCTGAGTTTTAGACGAAGTTTCCTGCTGTTTAGTACGGATGCCGGCATTGGGCTGGAAATACCGGTTTTGGGATTCTGCACAGAAAGGGTTTGCAAACCGCTGAATCCACACGTGAGTTTAACTCTGTCAGTTGAATGCACACATTGACAACCATTCAGTTAGATAGCTCCGTTTTGGTTTTAGAAGCAGATATTTCTCTGTACAGCCTATGGTCCCATTCACTCGGGAATATCCCAACGCAGCTCCTGGAAGAAACGTGTTTCTGACTCGCTGAATCTCAACATAGATTCAACTCTCTTAGGTGAACGAACGCACAGCGGAGCAGTTTCAAGGAAACGTTTCTCCTGAGTTTTAGACGAAGTTTCCTGCTGTTTAGTACGGATGCCGGCATTGGTCTGGAAATACCGGTTTTGGGATTCTGCAAAGAAAGTGTTTGCAAACCGCTGAATCCACACGTGAGTTTAACTCTGTCAGTAGAATGCACACATTGACAACCATTCAGTTAGATAGCTCCGTTTTGGTATTAGAAGCAGATATTTCTCTGTACAGCCTATGGTCCCATTCACTCGGGAATATCCCAACGCAGGTCCTAGAAGAAACGTGTTTCTGACTCGATGAATCTCAACATAGATTTAACTCTCTTAGGTGAACGAACGCACAGCATAGCAGTTTCAAGGAATCGATTCTCCTGAGTTTTAGACGAAGTTTCCTGCTGTTTAGTACGTTTGCCGGCATTGGGCTGGAAATACCGGGTTTGGGATTCTGCACAGAAAGGATTTGCAAACCACTGAATCCACACGTGAGTTTGACTTTGTCAGTTGAATGCACACATTGACAACCATTCAGTTAGACAGCTCCGTTTTGGTTTTAGAAGCAGATATTTCTCTGTACAGCCTATGGTCCCATTCACTCGGGAATATCCCAACGCAGCTCCTGGAAGAAACGTGTTTCTGACTCGCTGAATCTCAACATAGATTCAACTCTCTTAGGTGAACGAACGCACAGCAGAGCAGTTTCAAGGAAACGTTTCTCCTGAGTTTTAGACGAAGTTTCCTGCTGTTTAGTACGTATGCCTTCATTGGGCTGGAAATACCGGTTTTGGGATTCTGCACAGAAAGGGTTTGCAAACCACTGAATCCACACGTGAGTTTAACTCTGTCAGTTGAATGCACACATTGACAACCATTCAGTTAGATAGCTCCGTTTTGGTTTTAGAAGCAGATATTTCTCTGTACAGCCTATGGTCCCATTCACTCGGGAATATCCCAACGCAGCTCCTGGAAGAAACGTGTTTCTGACTCGCTGAATCTCAACATAGATTTAACTCTCTTAGGTGAACGAACGCACAGCATAGCAGTTTCAAGGAATCGATTCTCCTGAGTTTTAGACGAAGTTTCCTGCTGTTTAGTACGTTTGCCGGCATTGGGCTGGAAATACCGGGTTTGGGATTCTGCACAGAAAGGGTTTGCAAACCACTGAATCCACACGTGAGTTTGACTCTGTCAGTTGAATGCACACATTGACAACCATTCAGTTAGATAGCTCCGTTTTGGTTTTAGAAGCAGATATTTCTCTGTACAGCCTATGGTCCCATTCACTCGGGAATATCCCAACGCAGGTCCTGGAAGAAACGTGTTTCTGACTCGCTGAATCTCAACATAGATTCAACTCTCTTAGGTGAACGAACGCACAGCAGAGCAGTTTCAAGGAAACGTTTCTCCTGAGTTTTAGACGAAGTTTCCTTCTGTTTAGTACGTATGCCTTCATTGGGCTGGAAATACCGGTTTTGGGATTCTGCACAGAAAGGGTTTGCAAACCACTGAATTCACACGTGAGTTTAACTCTGTCACTTGAATGCACACATTGACAACCATTCAGTTAGATAGCTCCGTTTTGGTTTTAGAAGCAGATATTTCTCTGTACAGAATATGGTCCCATTCACTCGGGAATATCCCAACGCAGCTCCTGGAAGAAACGTGTTTCTGACTCGCTGAATCTCAACATAGATTCAACTCTCTTAGGTGAACGAACGCACAGCGGAGCAGTTTCAAGGAAACGTTTCTTCTGAGTTTTAGACGAAGTTTCCTGCTGTTTAGTACGTATGCCGGCATTGGGCTGGAAATACCGGTTTTGGGATTCTGCACAGAAAGGGTTTGCAAACCGCTGAATCCACACGTGAGTTTGACTTTGTCAGTTGAATGCACACATTGACAACAATCCAGTTAGATAGCTCCGTTTTGGTTTTAGAAGCAGATATTTTTCTGTACAGTCTATGGTCCCATTCACTCGGGAATATCCCAACGCAACTCCTAGAAGAAACGTGTTTCTGACTCGCTGAATCTCAACATAGATTCAACTCTCTTAGGTGAACGAACGCACAGCAGAGCAGTTTCAAGGAAACGTTTCTCCTGAGTTTTAGACGAAGTTTCCTTCTGTTTAGTACGTATGCCGGCATTGGGCTGGAAATACCGGTTTTGGGATTCTGCACAGAAAGGGTTTGCAAACCACTGAATCCACACGTGAGTTTAACTCCGTCATTTGAATGCACACATTGACAACCATTCAGTTAGATAGCTCCGTTTTGGTTTTAGAAGCAGATATTTCTCTGTACAGCCTATGGTCCCATTCACTCGGGAATATCCCAACGCAGCTCCTGGAAGAAACGTGTTTCTGACTCGCTGAATCTCAACATAGATTCAACTCTCTTAGGTGAACGAACGCACAGCAGAGCAGTTTCAAGGAAACGTTTCTCCTGAGTTTTAGACGAAGTTTCCTGCTGTTTACTACGTATGCCGGCATTGGGCTGGAAATACCGGTTTTGGGATTCTGCACAGAAAGGGTTTGCAAACCGCTGAATCCACACGTGAGTTTAACTCTGTCAGTTGAATGCACACATTGACAACCATTCAGTTAGATAGCTCCGTTTTGGTTTTAGAAGCAGATATTTCTCTGTACAGCCTATGGTCCCATTCACTCGGGAATATCCCAACGCAGCTCCTGGAAGAAACGTGTTTCTGACTCGCTGAATCTCAACATAGATTCAACTCTCTTAGGTGAAGGAACGCACAGCGGAGCAGTTTCAGGGAAACGTTTCTCCTGAGTTTTAGACGAAGTTTCCTGCTGTTTAGTACGGATGCCAGCATTGGACTGGAAATACCGGTTTTGGGATTCTGCACAGAAAGGGTTTGCAAACCGCTGAATCCACACGTGAGTTTAACTCTGTCAGTTGAATGCACACATTGACAACCATTCAGTTAGATAGCTCCGTTTTGGTTTTAGAAGCAGATATTTCTCTGTACAGCCTATGGTCCCATTCACTCGGGAATATCCCAACGCAGCTCCTGGAAGAAACGTGTTTCTGACTCGCTGAATCTCAACATAGATTCAACTCTCTTAGGTGAACGAACGCACAGCGGAGCAGTTTCAAGGAAACGTTTCTCCTGAGTTTTAGACGAAGTTTCCTGCTGTTTAGTACGGATGCCGGCATTGGTCTGGAAATACCGGTTTTGGGATTCTGCAAAGAAAGTGTTTGCAAACCGCTGAATCCACACGTGAGTTTAACTCTGTCAGTAGAATGCACACATTGACAACCATTCAGTTAGATAGCTCCGTTTTGGTATTAGAAGCAGATATTTCTCTGTACAGCCTATGGTCACATTCACTCGGGAATATCCCAACGCAGCTCCTGGAAGAAACGTGTTTCTGACTCGCTGAATCTCAACATAGATTCAACTCTCTTAGGTGAACGAACGCACAGCAGAGCAGTTTCAAGGAAACGTTTCTCCTGAGTTTTAGACAAAGTTTCCTGCTGTTTAGTACGGATGCCGGCATTGGTCTGGAAATACCGGTTTTGGGATTCTGCACAGAAAGGGTTTGCAAACCGCTGAATCCACACGTGAGTTTAACTCTGTCAGTTGAATGCACACATTGACAACCATTCAGTTAGATAGCTCCCTTTTGTTTTTAGAAGCAGATATTTCTCTGTACAGCCTATGGTCCCATTCACTCGGGAATATCCCAACGCAGCTCCTGGAAGAAACGTGTTTCTGACTCGCTGAATCTCAACATAGATTCAACTCTCTTAGGTGAACGAACGCACAGCAGAGCAGTTTCAAGGAAACGTTTCTCCTGAGTTTTAGACAAAGTTTCCTGCTGTTTAGTACGGATGCCGGCATTGGGCTGGAAATACCGGTTTTGGGATTCTGCACAGAAAGGGTTTGCAAACCGCTGAATCCACACGTGAGTTTAACTCTGTCAGTTGAATGCACACATTGACAACCATTCAGTTAGATAGCTCCGTTTTGGTTTTAGAAGCAGATATTTCTCTGTACAGCCTATGGTCCCATTCACTCGGGAATATCCCAACGCAGCTCCTGGAAGAAACGTGTTTCTGACTCGCTGAATCTCAACATAGATTCAACTCTCTTAGGTGAACGAACGCACAGCGGAGCAGTTTCAGGGAAACGTTTCTCCTGAGTTTTAGACGAAGTTTCCTGCTGTTTAGTACGGATGCCGGCATTGGGCTGGAAATACCGGTTTTGGGATTCTGCACAGAAAGGGTTTGCAAACCGCTGAATCCACACGTGAGTTTAACTCTGTCAGTTGAATGCACACATTGACAACCATTCAGTTAGATAGCTCCGTTTTGGTTTTAGAAGCAGATATTTCTCTGTACAGCCTATGGTCCCATTCACTCGGGAATATCCCAACGCAGCTCCTGGAAGAAACGTGTTTCTGACTCGCTGAATCTCAACATAGATTCAACTCTCTTAGGTGAACGAACGCACAGCGGAGCAGTTTCAAGGAAACGTTTCTCCTGAGTTTTAGACGAAGTTTCCTGCTGTTTAGTACGGATGCCGGCATTGGTCTGGAAATACCGGTTTTGGGATTCTGCAAAGAAAGTGTTTGCAAACCGCTGAATCCACACGTGAGTTTAACTCTGTCAGTAGAATGCACACATTGACAACCATTCAGTTAGATAGCTCCGTTTTGGTATTAGAAGCAGATATTTCTCTGTACAGCCTATGGTCCCATTCACTCGGGAATATCCCAACGCAGGTCCTAGAAGAAACGTGTTTCTGACTCGATGAATCTCAACATAGATTTAACTCTCTTAGGTGAACGAACGCACAGCATAGCAGTTTCAAGGAATCGATTCTCCTGAGTTTTAGACGAAGTTTCCTGCTGTTTAGTACGTTTGCCGGCATTGGGCTGGAAATACCGGGTTTGGGATTCTGCACAGAAAGGATTTGCAAACCACTGAATCCACACGTGAGTTTGACTTTGTCAGTTGAATGCACACATTGACAACCATTCAGTTAGACAGCTCCGTTTTGGTTTTAGAAGCAGATATTTCTCTGTACAGCCTATGGTCCCATTCACTCGGGAATATCCCAACGCAGCTCCTGGAAGAAACGTGTTTCTGACTCGCTGAATCTCAACATAGATTCAACTCTCTTAGGTGAACGAACGCACAGCAGAGCAGTTTCAAGGAAACGTTTCTCCTGAGTTTTAGACGAAGTTTCCTGCTGTTTAGTACGTATGCCTTCATTGGGCTGGAAATACCGGTTTTGGGATTCTGCACAGAAAGGGTTTGCAAACCACTGAATCCACACGTGAGTTTAACTCTGTCAGTTGAATGCACACATTGACAACCATTCAGTTAGATAGCTCCGTTTTGGTTTTAGAAGCAGATATTTCTCTGTACAGCCTATGGTCCCATTCACTCGGGAATATCCCAACGCAGCTCCTGGAAGAAACGTGTTTCTGACTCGCTGAATCTCAACATAGATTTAACTCTCTTAGGTGAACGAACGCACAGCATAGCAGTTTCAAGGAATCGATTCTCCTGAGTTTTAGACGAAGTTTCCTGCTGTTTAGTACGTTTGCCGGCATTGGGCTGGAAATACCGGGTTTGGGATTCTGCACAGAAAGGGTTTGCAAACCACTGAATCCACACGTGAGTTTGACTCTGTCAGTTGAATGCACACATTGACAACCATTCAGTTAGATAGCTCCGTTTTGGTTTTAGAAGCAGATATTTCTCTGTACAGCCTATGGTCCCATTCACTCGGGAATATCCCAACGCAGGTCCTGGAAGAAACGTGTTTCTGACTCGCTGAATCTCAACATAGATTCAACTCTCTTAGGTGAACGAACGCACAGCAGAGCAGTTTCAAGGAAACGTTTCTCCTGAGTTTTAGACGAAGTTTCCTTCTGTTTAGTACGTATGCCTTCATTGGGCTGGAAATACCGGTTTTGGGATTCTGCACAGAAAGGGTTTGCAAACCACTGAATTCACACGTGAGTTTAACTCTGTCACTTGAATGCACACATTGACAACCATTCAGTTAGATAGCTCCGTTTTGGTTTTAGAAGCAGATATTTCTCTGTACAGAATATGGTCCCATTCACTCGGGAATATCCCAACGCAGCTCCTGGAAGAAACGTGTTTCTGACTCGCTGAATCTCAACATAGATTCAACTCTCTTAGGTGAACGAACGCACAGCGGAGCAGTTTCAAGGAAACGTTTCTTCTGAGTTTTAGACGAAGTTTCCTGCTGTTTAGTACGTATGCCGGCATTGGGCTGGAAATACCGGTTTTGGGATTCTGCACAGAAAGGGTTTGCAAACCGCTGAATCCACACGTGAGTTTGACTTTGTCAGTTGAATGCACACATTGACAACAATCCAGTTAGATAGCTCCGTTTTGGTTTTAGAAGCAGATATTTTTCTGTACAGTCTATGGTCCCATTCACTCGGGAATATCCCAACGCAACTCCTAGAAGAAACGTGTTTCTGACTCGCTGAATCTCAACATAGATTCAACTCTCTTAGGTGAACGAACGCACAGCAGAGCAGTTTCAAGGAAACGTTTCTCCTGAGTTTTAGACGAAGTTTCCTTCTGTTTAGTACGTATGCCGGCATTGGGCTGGAAATACCGGTTTTGGGATTCTGCACAGAAAGGGTTTGCAAACCACTGAATCCACACGTGAGTTTAACTCCGTCATTTGAATGCACACATTGACAACCATTCAGTTAGATAGCTCCGTTTTGGTTTTAGAAGCAGATATTTCTCTGTACAGCCTATGGTCCCATTCACTCGGGAATATCCCAACGCAGCTCCTGGAAGAAACGTGTTTCTGACTCGCTGAATCTCAACATAGATTCAACTCTCTTAGGTGAACGAACGCACAGCAGAGCAGTTTCAAGGAAACGTTTCTCCTGAGTTTTAGACGAAGTTTCCTGCTGTTTACTACGTATGCCGGCATTGGGCTGGAAATACCGGTTTTGGGATTCTGCACAGAAAGGGTTTGCAAACCGCTGAATCCACACGTGAGTTTAACTCTGTCAGTTGAATGCACACATTGACAACCATTCAGTTAGATAGCTCCGTTTTGGTTTTAGAAGCAGATATTTCTCTGTACAGCCTATGGTCCCATTCACTCGGGAATATCCCAACGCAGCTCCTGGAAGAAACGTGTTTCTGACTCGCTGAATCTCAACATAGATTCAACTCTCTTAGGTGAAGGAACGCACAGCGGAGCAGTTTCAGGGAAACGTTTCTCCTGAGTTTTAGACGAAGTTTCCTGCTGTTTAGTACGGATGCCAGCATTGGACTGGAAATACCGGTTTTGGGATTCTGCACAGAAAGGGTTTGCAAACCGCTGAATCCACACGTGAGTTTAACTCTGTCAGTTGAATGCACACATTGACAACCATTCAGTTAGATAGCTCCGTTTTGGTTTTAGAAGCAGATATTTCTCTGTACAGCCTATGGTCCCATTCACTCGGGAATATCCCAACGCAGCTCCTGGAAGAAACGTGTTTCTGACTCGCTGAATCTCAACATAGATTCAACTCTCTTAGGTGAACGAACGCACAGCGGAGCAGTTTCAAGGAAACGTTTCTCCTGAGTTTTAGACGAAGTTTCCTGCTGTTTAGTACGGATGCCGGCATTGGTCTGGAAATACCGGTTTTGGGATTCTGCAAAGAAAGTGTTTGCAAACCGCTGAATCCACACGTGAGTTTAACTCTGTCAGTAGAATGCACACATTGACAACCATTCAGTTAGATAGCTCCGTTTTGGTATTAGAAGCAGATATTTCTCTGTACAGCCTATGGTCACATTCACTCGGGAATATCCCAACGCAGGTCCTAGAAGAAACGTGTTTCTGACTCGATGAATCTCAACATAGATTTAACTCTCTTAGGTGAACGAACGCACAGCATAGCAGTTTCAAGGAATCGATTCTCCTGAGTTTTAGACGAAGTTTCCTGCTGTTTAGTACGTTTGCCGGCATTGGGCTGGAAATACCGGGTTTGGGATTCTGCACAGAAAGGATTTGCAAACCACTGAATCCACACGTGAGTTTGACTTTGTCAGTTGAATGCACACATTGACAACCATTCAGTTAGACAGCTCCGTTTTGGTTTTAGAAGCAGATATTTCTCTGTACAGCCTATGGTCCCATTCACTCGGGAATATCCCAACGCAGCTCCTGGAAGAAACGTGTTTCTGACTCGCTGAATCTCAACATAGATTCAACTCTCTTAGGTGAACGAACGCACAGCAGAGCAGTTTCAAGGAAACGTTTCTCCTGAGTTTTAGACGAAGTTTCCTGCTGTTTAGTACGTATGCCTTCATTGGGCTGGAAATACCGGTTTTGGGATTCTGCACAGAAAGGGTTTGCAAACCACTGAATCCACACGTGAGTTTAACTCTGTCACTTGAATGCACACATTGACAACCATTCAGTTAGATAGCTCCGTTTTGGTTTTAGAAGCAGATATTTCTCTGTACAGCCTATGGTCCCATTCACTCGGGAATATCCCAACGCAGGTCCTAGAAGAAACGTGTTTCTGACTCGCTGAATCTCAACATAGATTTAACTCTCTTAGGTGAACGAACGCACAGCATAGCAGTTTCAAGGAATCGATTCTCCTGAGTTTTAGACGAAGTTTCCTGCTGTTTAGTACGTTTGCCGGCATTGGGCTGGAAATACCGGGTTTGGGATTCTGCACAGAAAGGGTTTGCAAACCACTGAATCCACACGTGAGTTTGACTCTGTCAGTTGAATGCACACATTGACAACCATTCAGTTAGATAGCTCCGTTTTGGTTTTAGAAGCAGATATTTCTCTGTACAGCCTATGGTCCCATTCACTCGGGAATATCCCAACGCAGCTCCTGGAAGAAACGTGTTTCTGACTCGCTGAATCTCAACATAGATTCAACTCTCTTAGGTGAACGAACGCACAGCAGAGCAGTTTCAAGGAAACGTTTCTCCTGAGTTTTAGACGAAGTTTCCTTCTGTTTAGTACGTATGCCGGCATTGGGCTGGAAATACCGGTTTTGGGATTCTGCACAGAAAGGGTTTGCAAACCACTGAATCCACACGTGAGTTTAACTCCGTCATTTGAATGCACACATTGACAACCATTCAGTTAGATAGCTCCGTTTTGGTTTTAGAAGCAGATATTTCTCTGTACAGCCTATGGTCCCATTCACTCGGGAATATCCCAACGCAGCTCCTGGAAGAAACGTGTTTCTGACTCGCTGAATCTCAACATAGATTCAACTCTCTTAGGTGAACGAACGCACAGCAGAGCAGTTTCAAGGAAACGTTTCTCCTGAGTTTTAGACGAAGTTTCCTGCTGTTTACTACGTATGCCGGCATTGGGCTGGAAATACCGGTTTTGGGATTCTGCACAGAAAGGGTTTGCAAACCGCTGAATCCACACGTGAGTTTAACTCTGTCAGTTGAATGCACACATTGACAACCATTCAGTTAGATAGCTCCGTTTTGGTTTTAGAAGCAGATATTTCTCTGTACAGCCTATGGTCCCATTCACTCGGGAATATCCCAACGCAGCTCCTGGAAGAAACGTGTTTCTGACTCGCTGAATCTCAACATAGATTCAACTCTCTTAGGTGAAGGAACGCACAGCGGAGCAGTTTCAGGGAAACGTTTCTCCTGAGTTTTAGACGAAGTTTCCTGCTGTTTAGTACGGATGCCAGCATTGGACTGGAAATACCGGTTTTGGGATTCTGCACAGAAAGGGTTTGCAAACCGCTGAATCCACACGTGAGTTTAACTCTGTCAGTTGAATGCACACATTGACAACCATTCAGTTAGATAGCTCCGTTTTGGTTTTAGAAGCAGATATTTCTCTGTACAGCCTATGGTCCCATTCACTCGGGAATATCCCAACGCAGCTCCTGGAAGAAACGTGTTTCTGACTCGCTGAATCTCAACATAGATTCAACTCTCTTAGGTGAACGAACGCACAGCGGAGCAGTTTCAAGGAAACGTTTCTCCTGAGTTTTAGACGAAGTTTCCTGCTGTTTAGTACGGATGCCGGCATTGGTCTGGAAATACCGGTTTTGGGATTCTGCAAAGAAAGTGTTTGCAAACCGCTGAATCCACACGTGAGTTTAACTCTGTCAGTAGAATGCACACATTGACAACCATTCAGTTAGATAGCTCCGTTTTGGTATTAGAAGCAGATATTTCTCTGTACAGCCTATGGTCACATTCACTCGGGAATATCCCAACGCAGGTCCTAGAAGAAACGTGTTTCTGACTCGATGAATCTCAACATAGATTTAACTCTCTTAGGTGAACGAACGCACAGCATAGCAGTTTCAAGGAATCGATTCTCCTGAGTTTTAGACGAAGTTTCCTGCTGTTTAGTACGTTTGCCGGCATTGGGCTGGAAATACCGGGTTTGGGATTCTGCACAGAAAGGATTTGCAAACCACTGAATCCACACGTGAGTTTGACTTTGTCAGTTGAATGCACACATTGACAACCATTCAGTTAGACAGCTCCGTTTTGGTTTTAGAAGCAGATATTTCTCTGTACAGCCTATGGTCCCATTCACTCGGGAATATCCCAACGCAGCTCCTGGAAGAAACGTGTTTCTGACTCGCTGAATCTCAACATAGATTCAACTCTCTTAGGTGAACGAACGCACAGCAGAGCAGTTTCAAGGAAACGTTTCTCCTGAGTTTTAGACGAAGTTTCCTGCTGTTTAGTACGTATGCCTTCATTGGGCTGGAAATACCGGTTTTGGGATTCTGCACAGAAAGGGTTTGCAAACCACTGAATCCACACGTGAGTTTAACTCTGTCACTTGAATGCACACATTGACAACCATTCAGTTAGATAGCTCCGTTTTGGTTTTAGAAGCAGATATTTCTCTGTACAGCCTATGGTCCCATTCACTCGGGAATATCCCAACGCAGGTCCTAGAAGAAACGTGTTTCTGACTCGCTGAATCTCAACATAGATTTAACTCTCTTAGGTGAACGAACGCACAGCATAGCAGTTTCAAGGAATCGATTCTCCTGAGTTTTAGACGAAGTTTCCTGCTGTTTAGTACGTTTGCCGGCATTGGGCTGGAAATACCGGGTTTGGGATTCTGCACAGAAAGGGTTTGCAAACCACTGAATCCACACGTGAGTTTGACTCTGTCAGTTGAATGCACACATTGACAACCATTCAGTTAGATAGCTCCGTTTTGGTTTTAGAAGCAGATATTTCTCTGTACAGCCTATGGTCCCATTCACTCGGGAATATCCCAACGCAGCTCCTGGAAGAAACGTGTTTCTGACTCGCTGAATCTCAACATAGATTCAACTCTCTTAGGTGAACGAACGCACAGCAGAGCAGTTTCAAGGAAACGTTTCTCCTGAGTTTTAGACGAAGTTTCCTTCTGTTTAGTACGTATGCCTTCATTGGGCTGGAAATACCGGTTTTGGGATTCTGCACAGAAAGGGTTTGCAAACCACTGAATTCACACGTGAGTTTAACTCTGTCACTTGAATGCACACATTGACAACCATTCAGTTAGATAGCTCCGTTTTGGTTTTAGAAGCAGATATTTCTCTGTACAGCCTATGGTCCCATTCACTCGGGAATATCCCAACGCAGCTCCTGGAAGAAACGTGTTTCTGACTCGCTGAATCTCAACATAGATTCAACTCTCTTAGGTGAACGAACGCACAGCGGAGCAGTTTCAAGGAAACGTTTCTTCTGAGTTTTAGACGAAGTTTCCTGCTGTTTAGTACGTATGCCGGCATTGGGCTGGAAATACCGGTTTTGGGATTCTGCACAGAAAGGGTTTGCAAACCGCTGAATCCACACGTGAGTTTGACTTTGTCAGTTGAATGCACACATTGACAACAATCCAGTTAGATAGCTCCGTTTTGGTTTTAGAAGCAGATATTTTTCTGTACAGTCTATGGTCCCATTCACTCGGGAATATCCCAACGCAACTCCTAGAAGAAACGTGTTTCTGACTCGCTGAATCTCAACATAGATTCAACTCTCTTAGGTGAACGAACGCACAGCAGAGCAGTTTCAAGGAAACGTTTCTCCTGAGTTTTAGACGAAGTTTCCTGCTGTTTAGTACGTATGCCGGCATTGGGCTGGAAATACCGGTTTTGGGATTCTGCACAGAAAGGGTTTGCAAACCACTGAATCCACACGTGAGTTTAACTCCGTCATTTGAATGCACACATTGACAACCATTCAGTTAGATAGCTCCGTTTTGGTTTTAGAAGCAGATATTTCTCTGTACAGCCTATGGTCCCATTCACTCGGGAATATCCCAACGCAGCTCCTGGAAGAAACGTGTTTCTGACTCGCTGAATCTCAACATAGATTCAACTCTCTTAGGTGACCGAACGCACAGCAGAGCAGTTTCAAGGAAACGTTTCTCCTGAGTTTTAGACGAAGTTTCCTTCTGTTTAGTACGTATGCCTTCATTGGGCTGGAAATACCGGTTTTGGGATTCTGCACAGAAAGGGTTTGCAAACCACTGAATTCACACGTGAGTTTAACTCTGTCACTTGAATGCACACATTGACAACCATTCAGTTAGATAGCTCCGTTTTGGTTTTAGAAGCAGATATTTCTCTGTACAGCCTATGGTCCCATTCACTCGGGAATATCCCAACGCAGCTCCTGGAAGAAACGTGTTTCTGACTCGCTGAATCTCAACATAGATTCAACTCTCTTAGGTGAACGAACGCACAGTGGAGCAGTTTCAAGGAAACGTTTCTTCTGAGTTTTAGACGAAGTTTCCTGCTGTTTAGTACGTATGCCGGCATTGGGCTGGAAATACCGGTTTTGGGATTCTGCACAGAAAGGGTTTGCAAACCGCTGAATCCACACGTGAGTTTGACTTTGTCAGTTGAATGCACACATTGACAACAATCCAGTTAGATAGCTCCGTTTTGGTTTTAGAAGCAGATATTTTTCTGTACAGTCTATGGTCCCATTCACTCGGGAATATCCCAACGCAACTCCTAGAAGAAACGTGTTTCTGACTCGCTGAATCTCAACATAGATTCAACTCTCTTAGGTGAACGAACGCACAGCAGAGGAGTTTCAAGGAAACGTTTCTCCTGAGTTTTAGACGAAGTTTCCTGCTGTTTAGTACGTATGCCGGCATTGGGCTGGAAATACCGGTTTTGGGATTCTGCACAGAAAGGGTTTGCAAACCACTGAATCCACACGTGAGTTTAACTCCGTCATTTGAATGCACACATTGACAACCATTCAGTTAGATAGCTCCGTTTTGGTTTTAGAAGCAGATATTTCTCTGTACAGCCTATGGTCCCATTCACTCGGGAATATCCCAACGCAGCTCCTGGAAGAAACGTGTTTCTGACTCGCTGAATCTCAACATAGATTCAACTCTCTTAGGTGAACGAACGCACAGCAGAGCAGTTTCAAGGAAACGTTTCTCCTGAGTTTTAGACGAAGTTTCCTGCTGTTTACTACGTATGCCGGCATTGGGCTGGAAATACCGGTTTTGGGATTCTGCACAGAAAGGGTTTGCAAACCACTGAATCCACACGTGAGTTTAACTCTGTCAGTTGAATGCACACATTGACAACCATTCAGTTAGATAGCTCCGTTTTGGTTTTAGAAGCAGATATTTCTCTGTACAGCCTATGGTCCCATTCACTCGGGAATATCCCAACGCAGCTCCTGGAAGAAACGTGTTTCTGACTCGCTGAATCTCAACATAGATTCAACTCTCTTAGGTGAACGAACGCACAGCAGAGCAGTTTCAAGGAAACGTTTCTCCTGAGTTTTAGACAAAGTTTCCTGCTGTTTAGTACGGATGCCGGCATTGGGCTGGAAATACCGGTTTTGGGATTCTGCACAGAAAGGGTTTGCAAACCGCTGAATCCACACGTGAGTTTAACTCTGTCAGTTGAATGCACACATTGACAACCTTTCAGTTTGATAGCACCCTTTTCGTTTTAGAAGCAGATATTTCTCTGTACAGCCTATGGTCCCATTCACTCGGGAATATCCCAACGCAGCTCCTGGAAGAAACGTGTTTCTGACTCGCTGAATCTCAACATAGATTCAACTCTCTTAGGTGAACGAACGCACAGCAGAGCAGTTTCAAGGAAACGTTTCTCCTGAGTTTTAGACAAAGTTTCCTGCTGTTTAGTACGGATGCCGGCATTGGGCTGGAAATACCGGTTTTGGGATTCTGCACAGAAAGGGTTTGCAAACCGCTGAATCCACCCGTGAGTTTAACTCTGTCAGTTGAATGCACACATTGACAACCATTCAGTTAGATAGCTCCGTTTTGGTTTTAGAAGCAGATATTTCTCTGTACAGCCTATGGTCCCATTCACTCGGGAATATCCCAACGCAGCTCCTGGAAGAAACGTGTTTCTGACTCGCTGAATCTCAACATAGATTCAACTCTCTTAGGTGAACGAACGCACAGCAGAGCAGTTTCAAGGAAACGTTTCTCCTGAGTTTTAGACGAAGTTTCCTGCTGTTTAGTACGTATGCCGGCATTGGGCTGGAAATACCGGTTTTGGGATTCTGCACAGAAAGGGTTTGCAAACCGCTGAATCCACACGTGAGTTTAACTCTGTCAGTTGAATGCACACATTGACAACCATTCAGTGTGATAACACACTTTTGGCTTTAGAAGCAGATATTTCTCTGTACAACCTATGGTCCCATTCTCTCGGGAATATCCCAACGCAGCTCCTAGAAGAAACGTGTTTCTGACTCGCTGAATCTCAACATAGATTCAACTCTCTTAGGTGAACGAACGCACAGCAGAGCAGTTTCAAGGAAACTTTTCTCCTGAGTTTTAGACGAAGTTTCCTGCTGTTTAGTACGTATGCCGGCATTGGGCTGGAAATACCGGTTTTGGGATTCTGCACAGAAAGGTTTTGCAAACCGCTGAATCCACACGTGAGTTTAACTCTGTCAGTTGAATGCACACATTGACAACCATTCAGTTTGATAACACCCTTTTGGTTTTAGAAGCAGATATTTCTCTGTACAGCCTATGGTCCCATTCACTCGGGAGTATCCCAACTCAGCTCCTGGAAGAAACGTGTTTCTGACTCGCTGAATCTCAACATAGATTCAACTCTCTTAGGTGAACGACCGCACAGCAGAGCAGTTTCAAGGAAACGTTTCTCCTGAGTTTTAGACGAAGTTTCCTGCTGTTTAGTACGTATGCCGGCATTGGGCTGGAAATACCGGTTTTGGGATTCTGCAAAGAAAGGGTTTGCAAACCGCTGAATCCTCACGTGAGTTTAACTCTGTCAGTTGAATGCACACATTGACAACCATTCAGTTTGATAACACCCTTTTGGTTTTAGAAGAAGATATTTCTCTGTACAGTCTATGGTCCCATTCACTCGGGAATATCCCAACGCAGCTCCTGGAAGAAACGTGTTTCTGACTCGCTGAATCTCAACATAGATTCAACTCTCTTAGGTGAACGAACGCACAGCAGAGCACTGTCAAGGAAACGTTTCTCCTGAGTTTTAGACGAAGTTTCCTGCTGTTTAGTACGTATGCCGGCATTGGGCTGGAAATACCGGTTTTGGGATTCTGCACAGAAAGGGTTTGCAAACCGCTGAATCCACATGTGAGTTTAACTCTGTCAGTTGAATGCACACATTGACAACCATTCAGTGTGATAACACCCTTTTGGCGTTAGAAGCTGATATTTCTCTGTACAACCTATGGTCCCATTCTCTCGGGAATATCCCAACGCAGCTCCTAGAAGAAACGTGTTTCTGACTCGCTGAATCTCAACATAGATTCAACTCTCTTAGGTGAACGAACGCACAGCAGAGCAGTTTCAAGGAAACTTTTCTCCTGAGTTTTAGACGAAGTTTCCTGCTGTTTAGTACGTATGCCGGCATTGGGCTGGAAATACCGGTTTTGGAATTCTGCACAGAAAGGGTTTGCAAACCGCTGAATCCACACGTGAGTTTAACTCTGTCAGTTGAATGCACACATTGACAACCATTCAGTTTGATAGCACCCTTTTGGTTTTAGAAGCAGATATTTCTCTGTACAGCCCATGGTCCCATTCACTCGGGAATATCCCAACGCAGCTCCTAGAAGAAACGTGTTTCTGACTCGCTGAATCTCAACATAGATTCAACTCTCTTAGGTGAACGAACGCACAGCAGAGCAGTTTCAAGGAAACGTTTCTCCTGAGTTTTAGACGAAGTTTCCTGCTGTTTAGTACGGATGCCGGCATTGGGCTGGAAATACCGGTTTTGGGATTCTGCACAGAAAGGGTTTGCAAACCACTGAATCCACACGTGAGTTTAACTCAGTCAGTTGAATGCACACATTGACAACCATTCAGTTAGATAGCTCCGTTTCGGTTTTAGAAGCAGATATTTCTCTGTACAGCCTATGGTCCCATTCACTCGGGAATATCCCAACGCAGCTCCTGGAAGAAACGTGTTTCTGACTCGCTGAATCTCAACATAGATTCAACTCTCTTAGGTGAACGAACGCACAGCAGAGCAGTTTCAAGGAAACGTTTCTCCTGAGTTTTAGACGAAGTTTCCTGCTGTTTAGTACGGATGCCGGCATTGGGCTGGAAATACCGGTTTTGGGATTCTGCACAGAAAGGGTTTGCAAACCGCTGAATCCACACGTGAGTTTAACTCTGTCAGTTGAATGCACACATTGACAACCATTCAGTGTGATAACACCCTTTTGGTTTTAGAAGCAGATATTTCTCTGTACAACCTATGGTCCCATTCTCTCGGGAATATCCCAACGCAGCTCCTGGAAGAAACGTGTTTCTGACTCGCTGAATCTCAACATAGATTCAACTCTCTTAGGTGAATGAACGCACAGCAGAGCAGTTTCAAGGAAACTTTTCTCCTGAGTTTTAGACGAAGTTTCCTGCTGTTTAGTACGGATGCCGGCATTGGGCTGGAAATACCGGTTTTGGGATTCTCCACAGAAAGGGTTTGCAAACCGCTGAATCCACACGTGAGTTTAACTCTGTCAGTTGAATGTACACATTGACAACCATTCAGTTAGATAGCTCCGTTTTGGTATTAGAAGCAGATATTTCTCTGTACAGCCTATGGTCCCATTCACTCGGGAATATCCCAACGCAGGTCCTAGAAGAAACGTGTTTCTGACTCGCTGAATCTCAACATAGATTCAACTCTCTTAGGTGAACGAACGCACAGCATAGCAATTTCAAGGAATCGTTTCTCCTGAGTTTTAGACGAAGTTTCCTGCTGTTTAGTACGGATGCCGGCATTGGGCTGGAAATACCGGTTTTGAGATTCTGCACAGAAAGTGTTTGCAAACCGCTGAATCCACACGTGAGTTTAACTCTGTCAGTTGAATGCACACATTGACAACCATCCAGTTAGACAGCTCCGTTTTGGTTTTAGAAGCAGATATTTCGGACGCAGCTCCTAGAAGAAACGTGTTTCTGACTCGCTGAATCTCAACGTAGATTCAACTCTCTTAGGTGAACGAACGCACAGCAGAGCAGTTTGAAGGAAACGTTTCTCCTGAGTTTTAGACCAAATTTCCTGCACTTAAGTACGTATCCCGGCATTGGGCTGGAAATACCGGTTTTGGGATTCTGCACAGAAAGGGTTTGCAAACCGCTGAATCCACACGTGAGTTTAACTCTGTCAGTTGAATGCACACATTGACAACCATTCGGTTAGATAGCTCCGTTTTGGTTTTAGAAGCAGATATTTCTCTGTACAGCGTATGGTCCCATTCACTCGGGAATATCCCAACGCAGCTCCTGGAAGAAACGTGTTTCTGACTCGCTGAATCTCAACATAGATTCAACTCTCTTAGGTGAACGAACGCACAGCAGAGCAGTTTCAAGGAAACGTTTCTCCTGAGTTTTAGACGAAGTTTCCTGCTGTTTAGTACGTATGCCGGCATTGGGCTGGAAATACCGGTTTTGGGATTCTGCACAGAAAGGGTTTGCAAACCGCTGAATCCACACGTGAGTTTAACTCTGTCAGTTGAATGCACACATTGACAACCATTCAGTGTGATAACACCCTTTCGGTTTTAGAAGCAGATATTTCTCTGTACAACCTATGGTCCCATTCTCTCGGGAATATCCCAACGCAGCTCCTGGAAGAAACGTGTTTCTGACTCGCTGAATCTCAACATAGATTCAACTCTCTTAGGTGAACGAACGCACAGCAGAGCAGTTTCAAGGAAACTTTTCTCCTGAGTTTTAGACGAAGTTTCCTACTGTTTAGTACGTATGCCGGCATTGGGCTGGAAATACCGGTTTTGGGATTCTGCACAGAAAGGGTTTGCAAACCGCTGAATCCACACGTGAGTTTAACTCTGTCAGTTGAATGCACACATTGACAACCATTCAGTTTGATAACACCCTTTTGGTTTTAGAAGCAGATATTTCTCTGTACAGCCTATGGTCCCATTCACTCGGGAATATCCCAACGCAGCTCCTGGAAGAAACGTGTTTCTGACTCGCTGAATCTCAACATAGATTCAACTCTCTTAGGTGAACGAACGCACAGCAGAGCAGTTTCAAGGAAACGTTTCTCCTGAGTTTTAGACGAAGTTTCCTGCTGTTTAGTACGTATGCCGGCATTGGGCTGGAAATACCGGTTTTGGGATTCTGCACAGAAAGGGTTTGCAAACCGCTGAATCCACACGTGAGTTTAACTCTGTCAGTTGAATGCACACATTGACAACCATTCAGTTAGATAGCTCCGTTTTGGTTTTAGAAACACATATTTCTCTGAACAGCCTATGGTCCCATTCACTCGGGAATATCCCAACGCAACTCCTAGAAGAAACGTGTTTCTGACTCGCTGAATCTCAACATAGATTCAACTCTCTTAGGTGAACGAACGCACAGCAGAGCAGTTTCAAGGAAACGTTTCTCCTGAGTTTTAGACGAAGTTTCCTTCTGTTTAGTACGTATGCCTTCATTGGGCTGGAAATACCGGTTTTGGGATTCTGCACAGAAAGGGTTTGCAAACCACTGAATTCACACGTGAGTTTAACTCTGTCACTTGAATGCACACATTGACAACCATTCAGTTAGATAGCTCCGTTTTGGTTTTAGAAGCAGATATTTCTCTGTACAGCCTATGGTCCCATTCACTCGGGAATATCCCAACGCAGCTCCTGGAAGAAACGTGTTTCTGACTCGCTGAATCTCAACATAGATTCAACTCTCTTAGGTGAACGAACGCACAGTGGAGCAGTTTCAAGGAAACGTTTCTTCTGAGTTTTAGACGAAGTTTCCTGCTGTTTAGTACGTATGCCGGCATTGGGCTGGAAATACCGGTTTTGGGATTCTGCACAGAAAGGGTTTGCAAACCGCTGAATCCACACGTGAGTTTGACTTTGTCAGTTGAATGCACACATTGACAACAATCCAGTTAGATAGCTCCGTTTTGGTTTTAGAAGCAGATATTTTTCTGTACAGTCTATGGTCCCATTCACTCGGGAATATCCCAACGCAACTCCTAGAAGAAACGTGTTTCTGACTCGCTGAATCTCAACATAGATTCAACTCTCTTAGGTGAACGAACGCACAGCAGAGGAGTTTCAAGGAAACGTTTCTCCTGAGTTTTAGACGAAGTTTCCTGCTGTTTAGTACGTATGCCGGCATTGGGCTGGAAATACCGGTTTTGGGATTCTGCACAGAAAGGGTTTGCAAACCACTGAATCCACACGTGAGTTTAACTCCGTCATTTGAATGCACACATTGACAACCATTCAGTTAGATAGCTCCGTTTTGGTTTTAGAAGCAGATATTTCTCTGTACAGCCTATGGTCCCATTCACTCGGGAATATCCCAACGCAGCTCCTGGAAGAAACGTGTTTCTGACTCGCTGAATCTCAACATAGATTCAACTCTCTTAGGTGAACGAACGCACAGCAGAGCAGTTTCAAGGAAACGTTTCTCCTGAGTTTTAGACGAAGTTTCCTGCTGTTTACTACGTATGCCGGCATTGGGCTGGAAATACCGGTTTTGGGATTCTGCACAGAAAGGGTTTGCAAACCACTGAATCCACACGTGAGTTTAACTCTGTCAGTTGAATGCACACATTGACAACCATTCAGTTAGATAGCTCCGTTTTGGTTTTAGAAGCAGATATTTCTCTGTACAGCCTATGGTCCCATTCACTCGGGAATATCCCAACGCAGCTCCTGGAAGAAACGTGTTTCTGACTCGCTGAATCTCAACATAGATTCAACTCTCTTAGGTGAACGAACGCACAGCAGAGCAGTTTCAAGGAAACGTTTCTCCTGAGTTTTAGACAAAGTTTCCTGCTGTTTAGTACGGATGCCGGCATTGGGCTGGAAATACCGGTTTTGGGATTCTGCACAGAAAGGGTTTGCAAACCGCTGAATCCACACGTGAGTTTAACTCTGTCAGTTGAATGCACACATTGACAACCTTTCAGTTTGATAGCACCCTTTTCGTTTTAGAAGCAGATATTTCTCTGTACAGCCTATGGTCCCATTCACTCGGGAATATCCCAACGCAGCTCCTGGAAGAAACGTGTTTCTGACTCGCTGAATCTCAACATAGATTCAACTCTCTTAGGTGAACGAACGCACAGCAGAGCAGTTTCAAGGAAACGTTTCTCCTGAGTTTTAGACAAAGTTTCCTGCTGTTTAGTACGGATGCCGGCATTGGGCTGGAAATACCGGTTTTGGGATTCTGCACAGAAAGGGTTTGCAAACCGCTGAATCCACCCGTGAGTTTAACTCTGTCAGTTGAATGCACACATTGACAACCATTCAGTTAGATAGCTCCGTTTTGGTTTTAGAAGCAGATATTTCTCTGTACAGCCTATGGTCCCATTCACTCGGGAATATCCCAACGCAGCTCCTGGAAGAAACGTGTTTCTGACTCGCTGAATCTCAACATAGATTCAACTCTCTTAGGTGAACGAACGCACAGCAGAGCAGTTTCAAGGAAACGTTTCTCCTGAGTTTTAGACGAAGTTTCCTGCTGTTTAGTACGTATGCCGGCATTGGGCTGGAAATACCGGTTTTGGGATTCTGCACAGAAAGGGTTTGCAAACCGCTGAATCCACACGTGAGTTTAACTCTGTCAGTTGAATGCACACATTGACAACCATTCAGTGTGATAACACACTTTTGGCTTTAGAAGCAGATATTTCTCTGTACAACCTATGGTCCCATTCTCTCGGGAATATCCCAACGCAGCTCCTAGAAGAAACGTGTTTCTGACTCGCTGAATCTCAACATAGATTCAACTCTCTTAGGTGAACGAACGCACAGCAGAGCAGTTTCAAGGAAACTTTTCTCCTGAGTTTTAGACGAAGTTTCCTGCTGTTTAGTACGTATGCCGGCATTGGGCTGGAAATACCGGTTTTGGGATTCTGCACAGAAAGGTTTTGCAAACCGCTGAATCCACACGTGAGTTTAACTCTGTCAGTTGAATGCACACATTGACAACCATTCAGTTTGATAACACCCTTTTGGTTTTAGAAGCAGATATTTCTCTGTACAGCCTATGGTCCCATTCACTCGGGAGTATCCCAACTCAGCTCCTGGAAGAAACGTGTTTCTGACTCGCTGAATCTCAACATAGATTCAACTCTCTTAGGTGAACGACCGCACAGCAGAGCAGTTTCAAGGAAACGTTTCTCCTGAGTTTTAGACGAAGTTTCCTGCTGTTTAGTACGTATGCCGGCATTGGGCTGGAAATACCGGTTTTGGGATTCTGCAAAGAAAGGGTTTGCAAACCGCTGAATCCTCACGTGAGTTTAACTCTGTCAGTTGAATGCACACATTGACAACCATTCAGTTTGATAACACCCTTTTGGTTTTAGAAGAAGATATTTCTCTGTACAGTCTATGGTCCCATTCACTCGGGAATATCCCAACGCAGCTCCTGGAAGAAACGTGTTTCTGACTCGCTGAATCTCAACATAGATTCAACTCTCTTAGGTGAACGAACGCACAGCAGAGCACTGTCAAGGAAACGTTTCTCCTGAGTTTTAGACGAAGTTTCCTGCTGTTTAGTACGTATGCCGGCATTGGGCTGGAAATACCGGTTTTGGGATTCTGCACAGAAAGGGTTTGCAAACCGCTGAATCCACATGTGAGTTTAACTCTGTCAGTTGAATGCACACATTGACAACCATTCAGTGTGATAACACCCTTTTGGCGTTAGAAGCTGATATTTCTCTGTACAACCTATGGTCCCATTCTCTCGGGAATATCCCAACGCAGCTCCTAGAAGAAACGTGTTTCTGACTCGCTGAATCTCAACATAGATTCAACTCTCTTAGGTGAACGAACGCACAGCAGAGCAGTTTCAAGGAAACTTTTCTCCTGAGTTTTAGACGAAGTTTCCTGCTGTTTAGTACGTATGCCGGCATTGGGCTGGAAATACCGGTTTTGGAATTCTGCACAGAAAGGGTTTGCAAACCGCTGAATCCACACGTGAGTTTAACTCTGTCAGTTGAATGCACACATTGACAACCATTCAGTTTGATAGCACCCTTTTGGTTTTAGAAGCAGATATTTCTCTGTACAGCCCATGGTCCCATTCACTCGGGAATATCCCAACGCAGCTCCTAGAAGAAACGTGTTTCTGACTCGCTGAATCTCAACATAGATTCAACTCTCTTAGGTGAACGAACGCACAGCAGAGCAGTTTCAAGGAAACGTTTCTCCTGAGTTTTAGACGAAGTTTCCTGCTGTTTAGTACGGATGCCGGCATTGGGCTGGAAATACCGGTTTTGGGATTCTGCACAGAAAGGGTTTGCAAACCACTGAATCCACACGTGAGTTTAACTCAGTCAGTTGAATGCACACATTGACAACCATTCAGTTAGATAGCTCCGTTTCGGTTTTAGAAGCAGATATTTCTCTGTACAGCCTATGGTCCCATTCACTCGGGAATATCCCAACGCAGCTCCTGGAAGAAACGTGTTTCTGACTCGCTGAATCTCAACATAGATTCAACTCTCTTAGGTGAACGAACGCACAGCAGAGCAGTTTCAAGGAAACGTTTCTCCTGAGTTTTAGACGAAGTTTCCTGCTGTTTAGTACGGATGCCGGCATTGGGCTGGAAATACCGGTTTTGGGATTCTGCACAGAAAGGGTTTGCAAACCGCTGAATCCACACGTGAGTTTAACTCTGTCAGTTGAATGCACACATTGACAACCATTCAGTGTGATAACACCCTTTTGGTTTTAGAAGCAGATATTTCTCTGTACAACCTATGGTCCCATTCTCTCGGGAATATCCCAACGCAGCTCCTGGAAGAAACGTGTTTCTGACTCGCTGAATCTCAACATAGATTCAACTCTCTTAGGTGAATGAACGCACAGCAGAGCAGTTTCAAGGAAACTTTTCTCCTGAGTTTTAGACGAAGTTTCCTGCTGTTTAGTACGGATGCCGGCATTGGGCTGGAAATACCGGTTTTGGGATTCTCCACAGAAAGGGTTTGCAAACCGCTGAATCCACACGTGAGTTTAACTCTGTCAGTTGAATGTACACATTGACAACCATTCAGTTAGATAGCTCCGTTTTGGTATTAGAAGCAGATATTTCTCTGTACAGCCTATGGTCCCATTCACTCGGGAATATCCCAACGCAGGTCCTAGAAGAAACGTGTTTCTGACTCGCTGAATCTCAACATAGATTCAACTCTCTTAGGTGAACGAACGCACAGCATAGCAATTTCAAGGAATCGTTTCTCCTGAGTTTTAGACGAAGTTTCCTGCTGTTTAGTACGGATGCCGGCATTGGGCTGGAAATACCGGTTTTGAGATTCTGCACAGAAAGTGTTTGCAAACCGCTGAATCCACACGTGAGTTTAACTCTGTCAGTTGAATGCACACATTGACAACCATCCAGTTAGACAGCTCCGTTTTGGTTTTAGAAGCAGATATTTCGGACGCAGCTCCTAGAAGAAACGTGTTTCTGACTCGCTGAATCTCAACGTAGATTCAACTCTCTTAGGTGAACGAACGCACAGCAGAGCAGTTTGAAGGAAACGTTTCTCCTGAGTTTTAGACCAAATTTCCTGCACTTAAGTACGTATCCCGGCATTGGGCTGGAAATACCGGTTTTGGGATTCTGCACAGAAAGGGTTTGCAAACCGCTGAATCCACACGTGAGTTTAACTCTGTCAGTTGAATGCACACATTGACAACCATTCGGTTAGATAGCTCCGTTTTGGTTTTAGAAGCAGATATTTCTCTGTACAGCGTATGGTCCCATTCACTCGGGAATATCCCAACGCAGCTCCTGGAAGAAACGTGTTTCTGACTCGCTGAATCTCAACATAGATTCAACTCTCTTAGGTGAACGAACGCACAGCAGAGCAGTTTCAAGGAAACGTTTCTCCTGAGTTTTAGACGAAGTTTCCTGCTGTTTAGTACGTATGCCGGCATTGGGCTGGAAATACCGGTTTTGGGATTCTGCACAGAAAGGGTTTGCAAACCGCTGAATCCACACGTGAGTTTAACTCTGTCAGTTGAATGCACACATTGACAACCATTCAGTGTGATAACACCCTTTCGGTTTTAGAAGCAGATATTTCTCTGTACAACCTATGGTCCCATTCTCTCGGGAATATCCCAACGCAGCTCCTGGAAGAAACGTGTTTCTGACTCGCTGAATCTCAACATAGATTCAACTCTCTTAGGTGAACGAACGCACAGCAGAGCAGTTTCAAGGAAACTTTTCTCCTGAGTTTTAGACGAAGTTTCCTACTGTTTAGTACGTATGCCGGCATTGGGCTGGAAATACCGGTTTTGGGATTCTGCACAGAAAGGGTTTGCAAACCGCTGAATCCACACGTGAGTTTAACTCTGTCAGTTGAATGCACACATTGACAACCATTCAGTTTGATAACACCCTTTTGGTTTTAGAAGCAGATATTTCTCTGTACAGCCTATGGTCCCATTCACTCGGGAATATCCCAACGCAGCTCCTGGAAGAAACGTGTTTCTGACTCGCTGAATCTCAACATAGATTCAACTCTCTTAGGTGAACGAACGCACAGCAGAGCAGTTTCAAGGAAACGTTTCTCCTGAGTTTTAGACGAAGTTTCCTGCTGTTTAGTACGTATGCCGGCATTGGGCTGGAAATACCGGTTTTGGGATTCTGCACAGAAAGGGTTTGCAAACCGCTGAATCCACACGTGAGTTTAACTCTGTCAGTTGAATGCACACATTGACAACCATTCAGTTAGATAGCTCCGTTTTGGTTTTAGAAACACATATTTCTCTGAACAGCCTATGGTCCCATTCACTCGGGAATATCCCAACGCAACTCCTAGAAGAAACGTGTTTCTGACTCGCTGAATCTCAACATAGATTCAACTCTCTTAGGTGAACGAACGCACAGCAGAGCAGTTTCAAGGAAACGTTTCTCCTGAGTTTTAGACGAAGTTTCCTGCTGTTTAGTACGTATGCCGGCATTGGGCTGGAAATACCGGTTTTGGGATTCTGCACAGAAAGGGTTTGCAAACCGCTGAATCCACACGTGAGTTTAACTCTGTCAGTTGAATGCACACATTGACAACCATTCAGTTAGATTGCACCCTTTTGGTTTTAGGAGCAGATATTTCTCTGTACAGCCTATGGTCCCATTCACTCGGGAATATCCCAACGCAGCTCCTGGAAGAAACGTGTTTCTCACTCGCTGAATCTCAACATAGATTCAACTCTCTTAGGTGAACGAACGCACAGCAGAGCAGTTTCAAGGAAACGTTTCTCCTGAGTTTTAGACGAAGTTTACTGCTGTTTAGTACGTATGCCGGCATTGGGCTGGAAATACCGGTTTTGGGATTCTGCACAGAAAGGGTTTGCAAACCGCTGAATCCACACGTGAGTTTAACTCTGTCAGTTGAATGCACACATTGACAACCATTCAGTTTGATAACACCCTTTTGGTTTTAGAAGCAGATATTTCTCTGTACAGCCTATGGTCCCATTCACTCGGGAATATCCCAACGCAGCTCCTGGAAGAAACGTGTTTCTGACTCGCTGAATCTCAACATAGATTCAACTCTCTTAGGTGAACGAACGCACAGCAGAGCAGTTTCAAGGAAACGTTTCTCCTGAGTTTTAGACGAAGTTTCCTGCTGTTTAGTACGGATGCCGGCATTGGGCTGGAAATACCGGTTTTGGGATTCTGCACAGAAAGGGTTTGCAAACCGCTGAATCCACACGTGAATTTAACTCTGTCAGTTGAATGCACACATTGACAACCATTCAGTTTGATAACACCCTTTTGGTTTTAGAAGCAGATATTTCTCTGTACAGCCTATGGTCCCATTCACTCGGGAATATCCCAACGCAGCTCCTGGAAGAAACGTGTTTCTGACTCGCTGAATCTCAACATAGATTCAACTCTCTTAGGTGAACGAACGCACAGCATAACAGTTTCAAGTAAACGTTTCTCCTGAGTTTTAGACGAAGTTTCCTGCTCTTTAGTACGTATGCCGGCATTGGGCTGGAAATACCGATTTTGGGATTCTGCACAGAAAGGGTTTGCAAACCGCTGAATCCACACGTGAGTTTAACTCTGTCAGTTGAATGCACACATTGACAACCATTCAGTTAGATTGCACCCTTTTGGTTTTAGGAGCAGATATTTCTCTGTACAGCCTATGGTCCCATTCACTCGGGAATATCCCAACGCAGCTCCTGGAAGAAACGTGTTTCTGACTCGCTGAATCTCCACATAGATTCAACACTCTTATGTGAACGAACGCACAGCAGAGCAGTTTCAAGGAAACGTTTCTCCTGAGTTTTAGACGAAGTTTCCTGCTGTTTAGTACGTATGCCGGCATTGGGGTATAAATACCGGTTTTGGGATTCTGCACAGAAAGGGTTTGCAAACCACTGAATCCACACGTGAGTTTAACTCTGTCAGTTGAATGCACAC
Organism: Aotus nancymaae; assembly: GCF_030222135.1. Lineage (NCBI taxonomy): Eukaryota > Metazoa > Chordata > Mammalia > Primates > Aotidae > Aotus > Aotus nancymaae. The sequence goes on from NW_026988584.1 coordinate 493,271, forward strand.
ATTGACAACCATTCAGTTAGATAGCTCCGTTTTGGTTTCAGAAGCAGATATTTCTCTGTACAGCCTATGGTCCCATTCACTCGGGAATATCCCAACGCAGCTCCTGGAAGAAACGTGTTTCTGACTCGCTGAATCTCAACATAGATTCAACTCTCTTAGGTGAACGAACGCACAGCAGAGCAGTTTCAAGGAAACGTTTCTCCTGAGTTTTAGACGAAGTTTCCTGCTGTTTAGTACGGATGCCGGCATTGGGCTGGAAATACCGGTTTTGGGATTCTGCACAGAAAGGGTTTGCAAACCGCTGAATCCACACGTGAATTTAACTCTGTCAGTTGAATGCACACATTGACAACCATTCAGTTTGATAACACCCTTTTGGTTTTAGAAGCAGATATTTCTCTGTACAGCCTATGGTCCCATTCACTCGGGAATATCCCAACGCAGCTCCTGGAAGAAACGTGTTTCTGACTCGCTGAATCTCAACATAGATTCAACTCTCTTAGGTGAACGAACGCACAGCATAACAGTTTCAAGTAAACGTTTCTCCTGAGTTTTAGACGAAGTTTCCTGCTCTTTAGTACGTATGCCGGCATTGGGCTGGAAATACCGATTTTGGGATTCTGCACAGAAAGGGTTTGCAAACCGCTGAATCCACACGTGAGTTTAACTCTGTCAGTTGAATGCACACATTGACAACCATTCAGTTAGATTGCACCCTTTTGGTTTTAGGAGCAGATATTTCTCTGTACAGCCTATGGTCCCATTCACTCGGGAATATCCCAACGCAGCTCCTGGAAGAAACGTGTTTCTGACTCGCTGAATCTCCACATAGATTCAACACTCTTATGTGAACGAACGCACAGCAGAGCAGTTTCAAGGAAACGTTTCTCCTGAGTTTTAGACGAAGTTTCCTGCTGTTTAGTACGTATGCCGGCATTGGGGTATAAATACCGGTTTTGGGATTCTGCACAGAAAGGGTTTGCAAACCACTGAATCCACACGTGAGTTTAACTCTGTCAGTTGAATGCACACATTGACAACCATTCAGTTAGATAGCTCCGTTTTGGTTTCAGAAGCAGATATTTCTCTGTACAGCCTATGGTCCCATTCACTCGGGAATATCCCAACGCAGCTCCTGGAAGAAACGTGTTTCTGACTCGCTGAATCTCAACATAGATTCAACTCTCTTAGGTGAACGAACGCACAGCAGAGCAGTTTCAAGGAAACGTTTCTCCTGAGTTTTAGACGAAGTTTCCTGCTGTTTAGTACGGATGCCGGCATTGGGCTGGAAATACCGGTTTTGGGATTCTGCACAGAAAGGGTTTGCAAACCGCTGAATCCACACGTGAGTTTATCTCTGTCAGTTGAGTGCACACATTGACAACCATTCAGTTTGATAACACCCTTTTGGTTTTAGAAGCAAATATTTCTCTGTACAGCCTATGGTCCCATTCACTCGGGAATATCCCAACGCAGCTCCTGGAAGAAACGTGTTTCTGACTCGCTGAATCTCAACATAGATTCAACTCTCTTAGGTGAAAGAACGCACAGCAGAGCAGTTTCAAAGAAACGTTTCTCCTGAGTTTTAGACGAAGTTTCCTGCTGTTTAGTACGGATGCCGGCATTGGGCTGAAAATACCGGTTTTGGGATTCTGCACAGAAAGGGTTTGCAAACCGCTGAATCCACACGTGAGTTTAACTCTGTCAGTTGAATGCACACATTGACAATCATTCAGTTTGATAGCACCCTTTTGGTTTTAGAAGCAGATATTTCTCTGTACAGCCTATGGTCCCATTCACTCGGGAATATCCCAACGCAGCTCCTAGAAGAAACGTGTTTCTGACTCGCTGAATCTCAACATAGATTCAACTCTCTTAGGTGAACGAACGCACAGCAGAGCAGTTTCAAGGAAACTTTTCTCCTGAGTTTTAGACGAAGTTTCCTGCTGTTTTGTACGGATGCCGGCAATGGGCTGGAAACACCGATTTTGGGATTCTGCACAGAAAGGGTTTGCAAACCACTGAATCCACACCTGAGTTTAACTCTGTCAGTTGAATGCACACATTGACAACCATTCAGTTAGATAGCTCCGTTTTGGTTTTAGAAGCAGATATTTCTCTGTACAGCCTATTTTCCCATTCACTCGGGAATATCCCAACGCAGGTCCTAGAAGAAACGTGTTTCTGACTCGCTGAATCTCAACATAGATTCAACTCTCTTAGGTGAACGAAAGCACAGCAGAGCAGTTTCAAGGAAACGTTTCTCCTTTTAGACGAAGTTTCCTGCTGTTTAGTACGGATGCCGGCATTGGGCTGGAAATACCGGTTTTGGGATTCTGCACAGAAAGGGTTTGCAAACCGCTGAATCCACACGTGAGTTTAACTTTGTGAGTTGAATGCACACATTGACAACCATCCAGGTAGATAGCTCCGTTTTGGTTTTAGAAACAGATATTTCTCTGTACAGCCTATGGTCCCATTCACTCGGGAATATCCCAACGCAGCTCCTAGAAGAAAAGTGTTTCTGACTCGCTGAATCTCAACGTAGATTCAACTCTGTTAGGTGAACGAACGCACAGCAGAGCAGTTTCAAGCAAACGTTTCTCCTGAGTTTTAGACGAAGTTTCCTGCAGTTAAGTAGGTATCCCGGTATTGGGCTGGAAATACCGTTTTTGGGATTCTGCACAGAAAGGGTTTGCAAACCACTGAATCAACACGTGAGTTTAACTCTGTCAGTTGAATGCACACCTTGACAACCATTTAGTTAGATAGCTCCGTTTTGGTTTTAGAAGCACATATTTCTCTGTACAGCCTATGGTCCCATTCACTCGGGAATATCCCAACGCAGCTCCTGGAAGAAACGTGTTTCTGACTCGCTGAATCTCAACATAGATTCAACTCTCTTAGGTGAACGAACGCACATCAGAGCAGTTTCAAGGAAACGTTTCTCCTGAGTTTTAGACGAAATTTCCTGCTGTTTAGTACGTATGCCGGCATTGGGCTGGAAATACCGGTTTTGGGATTCTGCACAGAAAGGGTTTGCAAACCGCTGAATCCACACGTGAGTTAAACTCTGTCAGTTGAATGCACACATTGACAACCATTCAGTGTGATAACACCCTTTTGGTTTTAGAAGCAGAAATTTCTCTGTACAGCCTATGGTCCCATTCTCTCGGGAATATCCCAACGCAGCTCCTAAAAGAAACGTGTTTCTGACTCGCTGAATCTCAACATAGATTCAACTCTCTTAGGTGAACGAACGCACAGCAGAGCAGTTTCAAGGAAACTTTTCTCCCGAGTTTTAGACGAAGTTTCCTGCTGTTTAGTACGTATGCCGGCTTTGGGCTGGAAATACCGGTTTTGGGATTCTGCACAGAAAGGGTTTGCAAACCTCTGAATCCACACGTGAGTTTAACTCTGTCAGTTGAATGCACACATTGACAACCATTCAGTTTGATAACACCCTTTTGGTTTTAGAAGCAGATATTTTTCTGTACAGCCTATGGTCCCATTCACTCGGGAATATCCCAACGCAGCTCCTGGAAGAAACGTGTTTCTGACTCGCTGAATCTCAACATAGATTCAACTCTCTTAGGTGAACGAACGCACAGCAGAGCAGTTTCAAGGAAACGTTTCTCCTGAGTTTTAGACGAAGTTTCCTGCTGTTTAGTACGTATGCCGGCATTGGGCTGGAAATACCGGTTTTGGGATTCTGCACAGAAAGGGTTTGCAAACCGCTGAATCCACACGTGAGTTTAACTCTGTCAGTTGAATGCACACATTGACAACCATTCAGTTTGATAACACCCTTTTGGTTTTAGAAGCAGATATTTCTCTGTACAGCCTATGGTCCCATTCTCTCGGGAATATCCCAACGCAGCTCCTAGAAGAAACGTGTTTCTGACTCGCTGAATCTCAACATAGATTCAACTCTCTTAGGTGAACGAACGCACAGCAGAGCAGTTTCAAGGAAACTTTTCTCCTGAGTTTTAGACGAAGTTTCCTGCTGTTTAGTACGTATGCCGGCATTGGGCTGGAAATACCGGTTTTGGGATTCTGCACAGAAAGGGTTTGCAAACCGCTGAATCCACACGTGAGTTTGACTTTGTCAGTTGAATGCACACATTGACAACAATCCAGTTAGATAGCTCCGTTTTGGTTTTAGAAGCACATATTTCTCTGAACAGCCTATGGTCCCATTCACTCGGGAATATCCCAACGCAACTCCTAGAAGAAACGTGTTTCTGACTCGCTGAATCTCAACATAGATTCAACTCTCTTAGGTGAACGAACGCAAAGCAGAGTAGTTTCAAGGAAACGTTTCTCCTGAGTTTTAGACGAAGTTTCCTGCTGTTTAGTACGTATGCCGGCATTGGGCTGGAAATACCGGTTTTGGGATTCTGCACAGAAAGGGTTTGCAAACCGCTGAATCCACACGTGAGTTTAACTCTGTCAGTTGAATGCACACATTGACAACCATTCAGTTAGATTGCACCCTTTTGGTTTTAGGAGCAGATATTTCTCTGTACAGCCTATGGTCCCATTCACTCGGGAATATCCCAACGCAGCTCCTGGAAGAAACGTGTTTCTGACTCGCTGAATCTCAACATAGATTCAACTCTCGTAGGTGAACGAACGCACAGCAGAGCAGTTTCAAGGAAACGTTTCTCCTGAGTTTTAGACGAAGTTTCCTGCTGTTTAGTACGGATGCCGGCATTGGGCTGGAAATACCGGTTTTGGGATTCTGCACAGAAAGGGTTTGCAAACCGCTGAATCCACACGTGAGCTTACCTCTGTCAGTTGAATGCACACATTGACAACCATTCAGTTTGATAACACCCTTTTGGTTTTAGAAGCAGATATTTCTCTGTACAGCCTATGGTCCCATTCACTCGGGAATATCCCAACGCAGCTCCTGGAAGAAACGTGTTTCTGACTCGCTGAATCTCAACATAGATTCAACTCTCTTAGGTGAACGAACGCACAGCAGAGCAGTTTCAAGGAAACGTTTCTCCTTTTAGACGAAGTTTCCTGCTGTTTAGTACGGATGCCGGCATTGGGCTGGAAATACCGGTTTTGGGATTCTGCACAGAAAGGGTTTGCAAACCGCTGAATCCACACGTGAGTTTAACTCTGTCAGTTGAGTGCACACATTGACAACCATTCAGTTTGATAACACCCTTTTGGTTTTAGAAGCAGATATTTCTCTGTACAGCCTATGGTCCCATTCACTCGAGAATATCCCAACGCAGCTCCTGGAAGAAACGTGTTTCTGACTCGCTGAATCTCAACATAGATTCAACTCTCTTAGGTGAACGAACGCACAGCAGAGCAGTTTCAAGGAAACGTTTCTCCTGAGTTTTAGACGAAGTTTCCTGCTGTTTAGTACGGATGCCGGCATTGGGCTGGAAATACCGGTTTTGGGATTCTGCACAGAAAGGGTTTGCAAACCGCTGAATCCACACGTGAGTTTAACTCTGTCAGTTGAATGCACACATTGACAACCATTCAGTTTGATAACACCCTTTTGGTTTTAGAAGCAGATATTTCTCTGTACAGCCTATGGTCCCATTCACTCGGGAATATCCCAACGCAGCTCCTGGAAGAAACGTGTTTCTGACTCGCTGAATCTCAACATAGATTCAACTCTCTTAGGTGAACGAACGCACAGCATAACAGTTTCAAGTAAACGTTTCTCCTGAGTTTTAGACGAAGTTTCCTGCTCTTTAGTACGTATGCCGGCATTGGGCTGGAAATACCGATTTTGGGATTCTGCACAGAAAGGGTTTGCAAACCGCTGAATCCACACGTGAGTTTAACTCTGTCAGTTGAATGCACACATTGACAACCATTCAGTTAGATTGCACCCTTTTGGTTTTAGGAGCAGATATTTCTCTGTACAGCCTATGGTCCCATTCACTCGGGAATATCCCAACGCAGCTCCTGGAAGAAACGTGTTTCTGACTCGCTGAATCTCCACATAGATTCAACTCTCTTATGTGAACGAACGCACAGCAGAGCAGTTTCAAGGAAACGTTTCTCCTGAGTTTTAGACGAAGTTTCCTGCTGTTTAGTACGTATGCCGGCATTGGGGTATAAATACCGGTTTTGGGATTCTGCACAGAAAGGGTTTGCAAACCACTGAATCCACACGTGAGTTTAACTCTGTCAGTTGAATGCACACATTGACAACCATTCAGTTAGATAGCTCCGTTTTGGTTTCAGAAGCAGATATTTCTCTGTACAGCCTATGGTCCCATTCACTCGGGAATATCCCAACGCAGCTCCTGGAAGAAACGTGTTTCTGACTCGCTGAATCTCAACATAGATTCAACTCTCTTAGGTGAACGAACGCACAGCAGAGCAGTTTCAAAGAAACGTTTCTCCTGAGTTTTAGACGAAGTTTCCTGCTGTTTAGTACGGATGCCGGCATTGGGCTGGAAATACCGGTTTTGGGATTCTGCACAGAAAGGGTTTGCAAACCGCTGAATCCACACGTGAGTTTATCTCTGTCAGTTGAGTGCACACATTGACAACCATTCAGTTTGATAACACCCTTTTGGTTTTAGAAGCAGATATTTCTCTGTACAGCCTATGGTCCCATTCACTCGGGAATATCCCAACGCAGCTCCTGGAAGAAACGTATTTCTGACTCGCTGAATCTCAACATAGATTCAACTCTCTTAGGTGAAAGAACGCACAGCAGAGCAGTTTCAAAGAAACGTTTCTCCTGAGTTTTAGACGAAGTTTCCTGCTGTTTAGTACGGATGCCGGCATTGGGCTGAAAATACCGGTTTTGGGATTCTGCACAGAAAGGGTTTGCAAACCGCTGAATCCACACGTGAGTTTAACTCTGTCAGTTGAATGCACACATTGACAATCATTCAGTTTGATAGCACCCTTTTGGTTTTAGAAGCTGTTATTTCTCTGTACAGCCTATGGTCCCATTCACTCGGGAATATCCCAACGCAGCTCCTAGAAGAAACGTGTTTCTGACTCGCTGAATCTCAACATAGATTCAACTCTCTTAGGTGAACGAACGCACAGCAGAGCAGTTTCAAGGAAACTTTTCTCCTGAGTTTTAGACGAAGTTTCCTGCTGTTTTGTACGGATGCCGGCAATGGGCTGGAAATACCGATTTTGGGATTCTGCACAGAAAGGGTTTGCAAACCACTGAATCCACACGTGAGTTTAACTCTGTCAGTTGAATGCACACATTGACAACCATTCAGTTAGATAGCTCCGTTTTGGTTTTAGAAGCAGATATTTCTCTGTACAGCCTATTTTCCCATTCACTCGGGAATATCCCAACGCAGGTCCTAGAAGAAACGTGTTTCTGACTCGCTGAATCTCAACATAGATTCAACTCTCTTAGGTGAACGAAAGCACAGCAGAGCAGTTTCAAGGAAACGTTTCTCCTGAGTTTTAGACGAAGTTTCCTGCTGTTTAGTACGTATGCCGGCATTGGGCTGGAAATACCGGTTTTGGGATTCTGCACAGAAAGGGTTTGCAAACCGCTGAATCCACACGTGAGTTAAACTCTGTCAGTTGAATGCACACATTGACAACCATTCAGTTAGATTGCACCCTTTTGGTTTTAGGAGCAGAAATTTCTCTGTACAGCCTATGGTCCCATTCTCTCGGGAATATCCCAACGCAGCTCCTAAAAGAAACGTGTTTCTGACTCGCTGAATCTCAACATAGATTCAACTCTCTTAGGTGAACGAACGCACAGCAGAGCAGTTTCAAGGAAACTTTTCTCCCGAGTTTTAGACGAAGTTTCCTGCTGTTTAGTACGTATGCCGGCTTTGGGCTGGAAATACCGGTTTTGGGATTCTGCACAGAAAGGGTTTGCAAACCTCTGAATCCACACGTGAGTTTAACTCTGTCAGTTGAATGCACACATTGACAACCATTCAGTTTGATAACACCCTTTTGGTTTTAGAAGCAGATATTTTTCTGTACAGCCTATGGTCCCATTCACTCGGGAATATCCCAACGCAGCTCCTGGAAGAAACGTGTTTCTGACTCGCTGAATCTCAACATAGATTCAACTCTCTTAGGTGAACGAACGCACAGCAGAGCAGTTTCAAGGAAACGTTTCTCCTGAGTTTTAGACGAAGTTTCCTGCTGTTTAGTACGTATGCCGGCATTGGGCTGGAAATACCGGTTTTGGGATTCTGCACAGAAAGGGTTTGCAAACCGCTGAATCCACACGTGAGTTTAACTCTGTCAGTTGAATGCACACGTTGACAACCATTCAGTTTGATAACACCCTTTTGGTTTTAGAAGAAGATAGTTCTCTGTACAGCCTATGGTCCCATTCACTCGGGAATATCCCAACGCAGCTCCTGGAAGAAACGTGTTTCTGACTCGCTGAATCTCAACATAGATTCAACTCTCTTAGGTGAACGAACGCACAGCAGAGCAGTTTCAAGGAAACGTTTCTCCTGAGTTTTAGACGAAGTTTCCTGCTGTTTAGTACGTATGCCGGCATTGGGCTGGAAATACCGGTTTTGGGATTCTGCACAGAAAGGGTTTGCAAACCGCTGAATCCAGACGTGAGTTTAACTCTGTCAGTTGAATGCACACATTGACAACCATTCAGTTTGATAACACCCTTTTGGTTTTAGAAGCAGATATTTCTCTGTACAGCCTATGGTCCCATTCTCTCGGGAATATCCCAACGCAGCTCCTAGAAGAAACGTGTTTCTGACTCGCTGAATCTCAACATAGATTCAACTCTCTTAGGTGAACGAACGCACAGCAGAGCAGTTTCAAGGAAACTTTTCTCCTGAGTTTTAGACGAAGTTTCCTGCTGTTTAGTACGTATGCCGGCATTGGGCTGGAAATACCGGTTTTGGGATTCTGCACAGAAAGGGTTTGCAAACCGCTGAATCCACACGTGAGTTTGACTTTGTCAGTTGAATGCACACATTGACAACAATCCAGTTAGATAGCTCCGTTTTGGTTTTAGAAGCACATATTTCTCTGAACAGCCTATGGTCCCATTCACTCGGGAATATCCCAACGCAACTCCTAGAAGAAACGTGTTTCTGACTCGCTGAATCTCAACATAGATTCAACTCTCTTAGGTGAACGAACGCAAAGCAGAGTAGTTTCAAGGAAACGTTTCTCCTGAGTTTTAGACGAAGTTTCCTGCTGTTTAGTACGTATGCCGGCATTGGGCTGGAAATACCGGTTTTGGGATTCTGCACAGAAAGGGTTTGCAAACCGCTGAATCCACACGTGAGTTTAACTCTGTCAGTTGAATGCACACATTGACAACCATTCAGTTAGATTGCACCCTTTTGGTTTTAGGAGCAGATATTTCTCTGTACAGCCTATGGTCCCATTCACTCGGGAATATCCCAACGCAGCTCCTGGAAGAAACGTGTTTCTCACTCGCTGAATCTCAACATAGATTCAACTCTCTTAGGTGAACGAACGCACAGCAGAGCAGTTTCAAGGAAACGTTTCTCCTGAGTTTTAGACGAAGTTTACTGCTGTTTAGTACGTATGCCGGCATTGGGCTGGAAATACCGGTTTTGGGATTCTGCACAGAAAGGGTTTGCAAACCGCTGAATCCACACGTGAGTTTAACTCTGTCAGTTGAGTGCACACATTGACAACCATTCAGTTTGATAACACCCTTTTGGTTTTAGAAGCAGATATTTCTCTGTACAGCCTATGGTCCCATTCACTCGGGAATATCCCAACGCAGCTCCTGGAAGAAACGTGTTTCTGACTCGCTGAATCTCAACATAGATTCAACTCTCTTAGGTGAACGACCGCACAGCAGAGCAGTTTCAAGGAAACGTTTCTCCTGAGTTTTAAACGAAGTTTCCTGCTGTTTAGTACGGATGCCGGCATTGGGCTGGAAATACCGGTTTTGGGATTCTGCCCAGAAAGAGTTTGCAAACCGCTGAATCCACACGTGAGTTTAACTCTGTCAGTTGAATGCACACATTGACAACCATTCAGTTTGATAACACCCTTTTGGTTTTAGAAGCAGATATTTCTCTGTACAGCCTATGGTCCCATTCACTCGGGAATATCCCAACGCAGCTCCTGGAAGAAACGTGTTTCTGACTCGCTGAATCTCAACATAGATTCAACTCTCTTAGGTGAACGAACGCACAGCAGAACAGTTTCAAGTAAACGTTTCTCCTGAGTTTTAGACGAAGTTTCCTGCTCTTTAGTACGTATGCCGGCATTGGGCTGGAAATACCGATTTTGGGATTCTGCACAGAAAGGGTTTGCAAACCGCTGAATCCACACGTGAGTTTAACTCTGTCAGTTGAATGCACACATTGACAACCATTCAGTTAGATTGCACCCTTTTGGTTTTAGGAGCAGATATTTCTCTGTACAGCCTATGGTCCCATTCACTCGGGAATATCCCAACGCAGCTCGTAGAAGAAACGTGTTTCTGACTCGCTGAATCTCCACATAGATTCAACTCTCTTATGTGAACGAACGCACAGCAGAGCAGTTTCAAGGAAACGTTTCTCCTGAGTTTTAGACGAAGTTTCCTGCTGTTTAGTACGTATGACGGCATTGGGGTATAAATACCGGTTTTGGGATTCTGCACAAAAAGGGTTTGCAAACCACTGAATCCACACGTGAGTTTAACTCTGTCAGTTGAATGCACACATTGACAACCATTCAGTTAGATAGCTCCGTTTTGGTTTCAGAAGCAGATATTTCTCTGTACAGCCTATGGTCCCATTCACTCGGGAATATCCCAACGCAGCTCCTGGAAGAAACGTGTTTCTGACTCGCTGAATCTCAACATAGATTCAACTCTCTTAGGTGAACGAACGCACAGCAGAGCAGTTTCAAGGAAACGTTTCTCCTGAGTTTTAGACGAAGTTTCCTGCTGTTTAGTACGGATGCCGGCATTGGGCTGGAAATACCGGTTTTGGGATTCTGCACAGAAAGGGTTTGCAAACCGCTGAATCCACACGTGAGTTTATCTCTGTCAGTTGAGTGCACACATTGACAACCATTCAGTTTGATAACACCCTTTTGGTTTTAGAAGCAGATATTTCTCTGTACAGCCTATGGTCCCATTCACTCGGGAATATCCCAACGCAGCTCCTGGAAGAAACGTGTTTCTGACTCGCTGAATCTCAACATAGATTCAACTCTCTTAGGTGAAAGAACGCACAGCAGAGCAGTTTCAAAGAAACGTTTCTCCTGAGTTTTAGACGAAGTTTCCTGCTGTTTAGTACGGATGCCGGCATTGGGCTGGAAATACCGGTTTTGGGATTCTGCACAGAAAGGGTTTGCAAACCGCTGAATCCACACTTGAGTTTAACTCTGTCAGTTGAATGCACACATTGACAATCATTCAGTTTGATAGCACCCTTTTGGTTTTAGAAGTAGATATTTCTCTGTACAGCCTATGGTCCCATTCACTCGGGAATATCCCAACGCAGCTCCTAGAAGAAACGTGTTTCTGACTCGCTGAATCTCAACATAGATTCAACTCTCTTAGGTGAACGAACGCACAGCAGATCAGTTTCAAGGAAACTTTTCTCCTGAGTTTTAGACGAAGTTTCCTGCTGTTTTGTACGGATGCCGGCAATGGGCTGGAAATACCGATTTTGGGATTCTGCACAGAAAGGGTTTGCAAACCACTGAATCCACACGTGAGTTTAACTCTGTCAGTTGAATGCACACATTGACAACCATTCAGTTAGATAGCTCCGTTTTGGTTTTAGAAGCAGATATTTCTCTGTACAGCCTATTTTCCCATTCACTCGGGAATATCCCAACGCAGGTCCTAGAAGAAACGTGTTTCTGACTCGCTGAATCTCAACATAGATTCAACTCTCTTAGGTGAACGAAAGCACAGCAGAGCAGTTTCAAGGAAACGTTTCTCCTTTTAGACGAAGTTTCCTGCTGTTTAGTACGGATGCCGGCATTGGGCTGGAAATACCGGTTTTGGGATTCTGCACAGAAAGGGTTTGCAAACCGCTGAATCCACACGTGAGTTTAACTTTGTGAGTTGAATGCACACATTGACAACCATCCAGGTAGATAGCTCCGTTTTGGTTTTAGAAACAGATATTTCTCTGTACAGCCTATGGTCGCATTCACTCGGGAATATCCCAACGCAGCTCCTAGAAGAAAAGTGTTTCTGACTCGCTGAATCTCAACGTAGATTCAACTCTGTTAGGTGAACGAACGCACAGCAGAGCAGTTTCAAGGAAACTTTTCTCCCGAGTTTTAGACGAAGTTTCCTGCTGTTTAGTACGTATGCCGGCTTTGGGCTGGAAATACCGGTTTTGGGATTCTGCACAGAAAGGGTTTGCAAACCGCTGAATCCACACGTGAGTTTAACTCTGTCAGTTGAATGCACACATTGACAAACATTCAGTTTGATAACACCCTTTTGGTTTTAGAAGCAGATATTTTTCTGTACAGCCTATGGTCCCATTCACTCGGGAATATCCCAACGCAGCTCCTAGAAGAAACGTGTTTCTGACTCGCTGAATCTCAACGTAGATTCAACTCTGTTAGGTGAACGAACGCACAGCAGAGCAGTTTCAAGCAAACGTTTCTCCTGAGTTTTAGACGAAGTTTCCTGCAGTTAAGTAGGTATCCCGGCATTGGGCTGGAAATACCGGTTTTGGGATTCTGCACAGAAAGGGTTTGCAAACCACTGAATCAACACGTGAGTTTAACTCTGTCAGTTGAATGCACACATTGACAACCATTCAGTTAGATAGCTCCGTTTTGGTTTTAGAAGCAGATATTTCTCTGTACAGCCTATGGTCCCATTCACTCGGGAATATCCCAACGCAGCTCCTGGAAGAAACGTGTTTCTGACTCGCTGAATCTCAACATAGATTCAACTCTCTTAGGTGAACGAACGCACAGCAGAGCAGTTTCAAGGAAACGTTTCTCCTGAGTTTTAGACGAAGTTTCCTGCTGTTTAGTACGTATGCCGGCATTGGGCTGGAAATACCGGTTTTGGGATTCTGCACAGAAAGGGTTTGCAAACCGCTGAATCCACACGTGAGTTTGACTTTGTCAGTTGAATGCACACATTGACAACAATCCAGTTAGATAGCTCCGTTTTGGTTTTAGAAGCACATATTTCTCTGAACAGCCTATGGTCCCATTCACTCGGGAATATCCCAACGCAACTCCTAGAAGAAACGTGTTTCTGACTCGCTGAATCTCAACATAGATTCAATTCTCTTAGGTGAACGAACGCAAAGCAGAGTAGTTTCAAGGAAACGTTTCTCCTGAGTTTTAGACGAAGTTTCCTGCTGTTTAGTACGTATGCCGGCATTGGGCTGGAAATACCGGTTTTGGGATTCTGCACAGAAAGGGTTTGCAAACCGCTGAATCCACACGTGAGTTTAACTCTGTCAGTTGAATGCACACATTGACAACCATTCAGTTAGATTGCACCCTTTTGGTTTTAGGAGCAGATATTTCTCTGTACAGCCTATGGTCCCATTCACTCGGGAATATCCCAACGCAGCTCCTGGAAGAAACGTGTTTCTCACTCGCTGAATCTCAACATAGATTCAACTCTCTTAGGTGAACGAACGCACAGCAGAGCAGTTTCAAGGAAACGTTTCTCCTGAGTTTTAGACGAAGTTTACTGCTGTTTAGTACGTATGCCGGCATTGGGCTGGAAATACCGGTTTTGGGATTCTGCACAGAAAGGGTTTGCAAACCGCTGAATCCACACGTGAGTTTAACTCTGTCAGTTGAATGCACACATTGACAACCATTCAGTTTGATAACACCCTTTTGGTTTTAGAAGCAGATATTTCTCTGTACAGCCTATGGTCCCATTCACTCGGGAATATCCCAACGCAGCTCCTGGAAGAAACGTGTTTCTGACTCGCTGAATCTCAACATAGATTCAACTCTCTTAGGTGAACGACCGCACAGCAGAGAAGTTTCAAGGAAACGTTTCTCCTGAGTTTTAGACGAAGTTTCCTGCTGTTTAGTACGGATGCGGGCATTGGGCTGGAAATACCGGTTTTGGGATTCTGCACAGAAAGAGTTTGCAAACCGCTGAATCCACACGTGAGTTTAACTCTGTCAGTTGAATGCACACATTGACAACCATTCAGTTTGATAACACCCTTTTGGTTTTAGAAGCAGATATTTCTCTGTACAGCCTATGGTCCCATTCACTCGGGAATATCCCAACGCAGCTCCTGGAAGAAACGTGTTTCTGACTCGCTGAATCTCAACATAGATTCAACTCTCTTAGGTGAACGAACGCACAGCAGAACAGTTTCAAGTAAACGTTTCTCCTGAGTTTTAGACGAAGTTTCCTGCTCTTTAGTACGTATGCCGGCATTGGGCTGGAAATACCGATTTTGGGATTCTGCACAGAAAGGGTTTGCAAACCGCTGAATCCACACGTGAGTTTAACTCTGTCAGTTGAATGCACACATTGACAACCATTCAGTTAGATTGCACCCTTTTGTTTTTACTAGCAGATATTTCTCTGTACAGCCTATGGTCCCATTCACTCGGGAATATCCCAACGCAGCTCGTAGAAGAAACGTGTTTCTGACTCGCTGAATCTCCACATAGATTCAACTCTCTTATGTGAACGAACGCACAGCAGAGCAGTTTCAAGGAAACGTTTCTCCTGAGTTTTAGACGAAGTTTCCTGCTGTTTAGTACGTATGACGGCATTGGGGTATAAATACCGGTTTTGGGATTCTGCACAGAAAGGGTTTGCAAACCACTGAATCCACACGTGAGTTTAACTCTGTCAGTTGAATGCACACATTGACAACCATTCAGTTAGATAGCTCCGTTTTGGTTTCAGAAGCAGATATTTCTCTGTACAGCCTATGGTCCCATTCACTCGGGAATATCCCAACGCAGCTCCTGGAAGAAACGTGTTTCTGACTCGCTGAATCTCAACATAGATTCAACTCTCTTAGGTGAACGAACGCACAGCAGAGCAGTTTCAAGGAAACGTTTCTCCTGAGTTTTAGACGAAGTTTCCTGCTGTTTAGTACGGATGCCGGCATTGGGCTGGAAATACCGGTTTTGGGATTCTGCACAGAAAGGGTTTGCAAACCGCTGAATCCACACGTGAGTTTATCTCTGTCAGTTGAGTGCACACATTGACAACCATTCAGTTTGATAACACCCTTTTGGTTTTAGAAGCAGATATTTCTCTGTACAGCCTATGGTCCCATTCACTCGGGAATATCCCAACGCAGCTCCTGGAAGAAACGTGTTTCTGACTCGCTGAATCTCAACATAGATTCAACTCTCTTAGGTGAAAGAACGCACAGCAGAGCAGTTTCAAAGAAACGTTTCTCCTGAGTTTTAGACGAAGTTTCCTGCTGTTTAGTACGGATGCCGGCATTGGGCTGGAAATACCGGTTTTGGGATTCTGCACAGAAAGGGTTTGCAAACCGCTGAATCCACACTTGAGTTTAACTCTGTCAGTTGAATGCACACATTGACAATCATTCAGTTTGATAGCACCCTTTTGGTTTTAGAAGTAGATATTTCTCTGTACAGCCTATGGTCCCATTCACTCGGGAATATCCCAACGCAGCTCCTAGAAGAAACGTGTTTCTGACTCGCTGAATCTCAACATAGATTCAACTCTCTTAGGTGAACGAACGCACAGCAGATCAGTTTCAAGGAAACTTTTCTCCTGAGTTTTAGACGAAGTTTCCTGCTGTTTTGTACGGATGCCGGCAATGGGCTGGAAATACCGATTTTGGGATTCTGCACAGAAAGGGTTTGCAAACCACTGAATCCACACGTGAGTTTAACTCTGTCAGTTGAATGCACACATTGACAACCATTCAGTTAGATAGCTCCGTTTTGGTTTTAGAAGCAGATATTTCTCTGTACAGCCTATTTTCCCATTCACTCGGGAATATCCCAACGCAGGTCCTAGAAGAAACGTGTTTCTGACTCGCTGAATCTCAACATAGATTCAACTCTCTTAGGTGAACGAAAGCACAGCAGAGCAGTTTCAAGGAAACGTTTCTCCTTTTAGACGAAGTTTCCTGCTGTTTAGTACGGATGCCGGCATTGGGCTGGAAATACCGGTTTTGGGATTCTGCACAGAAAGGGTTTGCAAACCGCTGAATCCACACGTGAGTTTAACTTTGTGAGTTGAATGCACACATTGACAACCATCCAGGTAGATAGCTCCGTTTTGGTTTTAGAAACAGATATTTCTCTGTACAGCCTATGGTCGCATTCACTCGGGAATATCCCAACGCAGCTCCTAGAAGAAAAGTGTTTCTGACTCGCTGAATCTCAACGTAGATTCAACTCTGTTAGGTGAACGAACGCACAGCAGAGCAGTTTCAAGGAAACTTTTCTCCCGAGTTTTAGACGAAGTTTCCTGCTGTTTAGTACGTATGCCGGCTTTGGGCTGGAAATACCGGTTTTGGGATTCTGCACAGAAAGGGTTTGCAAACCGCTGAATCCACACGTGAGTTTAACTCTGTCAGTTGAATGCACACATTGAGAAACATTCAGTTTGATAACACCCTTTTGGTTTTAGAAGCAGATATTTTTCTGTACAGCCTATGGTCGCATTCACTCGGGAATATCCCAACGCAGCTCCTAGAAGAAACGTGTTTCTGACTCGCTGAATCTCAACGTAGATTCAACTCTGTTAGGTGAACGAACGCACAGCAGAGCAGTTTCAAGCAAACGTTTCTCCTGAGTTTTAGACGAAGTTTCCTGCAGTTAAGTAGGTATCCCGGCATTGGGCTGGAAATACCGGTTTTGGGATTCTGCACAGAAAGGGTTTGCAAACCACTGAATCAACACGTGAGTTTAACTCTGTCAGTTGAATGCACACATTGACAACCATTCAGTTAGATAGCTCCGTTTTGGTTTTAGAAGCAGATATTTCTCTGTACAGCCTATGGTCCCATTCACTCGGGAATATCCCAACGCAGCTCATGGAAGAAACGTGTTTCTGACTCGCTGAATCTCAACATAGATTCAACTCTCTTAGGTGAACGAACGCACAGCAGAGCAGTTTCAAGGAAACGTTTCTCCTGAGTTTTAGACGAAGTTTCCTGCTGTTTAGTACGTATGCCGGCATTGGGCTGGAAATACCGGTTTTGGGATTCTGCACAGAAAGGGTTTGCAAACCGCTGAATCCACACGTGAGTTTAACTCTGTCAGTTGAATGCACACATTGACAACCATTCAGTTTGATAACACCCTTTTGGTTTTAGAAGCAGATATTTCTCTGTACAGCCTATGGTCCCATTCTCTCGGGAATATCCCAACGCAGCTCCTAGAAGAAACGTGTTTCTGACTCGCTGAATCTCAACATAGATTCAACTCTCTTAGGTGAACGAACGCACAGCAGAGCAGTTTCAAGGAAACTTTTCTCCTGAGTTTTAGACGAAGTTTCCTGCTGTTTAGTACGTATGCCGGCATTGGGCTGGAAATACCGGTTTTGGGATTCTGCACAGAAAGGGTTTGCAAACCGCTGAATCCACACGTGAGTTTGACTTTGTCAGTTGAATGCACACATTGACAACAATCCAGTTAGATAGCTCCGTTTTGGTTTTAGAAGCACATATTTCTCTGAACAGCCTATGGTCCCATTCACTCGGGAATATCCCAACGCAACTCCTAGAAGAAACGTGTTTCTGACTCGCTGAATCTCAACATAGATTCAATTCTCTTAGGTGAACGAACGCAAAGCAGAGTAGTTTCAAGGAAACGTTTCTCCTGAGTTTTAGACGAAGTTTCCTGCTGTTTAGTACGTATGCCGGCATTGGGCTGGAAATACCGGTTTTGGGATTCTGCACAGAAAGGGTTTGCAAACCGCTGAATCCACACGTGAGTTTAACTCTGTCAGTTGAATGCACACATTGACAACCATTCAGTTAGATTGCACCCTTTTGGTTTTAGGAGCAGATATTTCTCTGTACAGCCTATGGTCCCATTCACTCGGGAATATCCCAACGCAGCTCCTGGAAGAAACGTGTTTCTCACTCGCTGAATCTCAACATAGATTCAACTCTCTTAGGTGAACGAACGCACAGCAGAGCAGTTTCAAGGAAACGTTTCTCCTGAGTTTTAGACGAAGTTTACTGCTGTTTAGTACGTATGCCGGCATTGGGCTGGAAATACCGGTTTTGGGATTCTGCACAGAAAGGGTTTGCAAACCGCTGAATCCACACGTGAGTTTAACTCTGTCAGTTGAATGCACACATTGACAACCATTCAGTTTGATAACACCCTTTTGGTTTTAGAAGCAGATATTTCTCTGTACAGCCTATGGTCCCATTCACTCGGGAATATCCCAACGCAGCTCCTGGAAGAAACGTGTTTCTGACTCGCTGAATCTCAACATAGATTCAACTCTCTTAGGTGAACGACCGCACAGCAGAGCAGTTTCAAGGAAACGTTTCTCCTGAGTTTTAGACGAAGTTTCCTGCTGTTTAGTACGGATGCGGGCATTGGGCTGGAAATACCGGTTTTGGGATTCTACACAGAAAGAGTTTGCAAACCGCTGAATCCACACGTGAGTTTAACTCTGTCAGTTGAATGCACACATTGACAACCATTCAGTTTGATAACACCCTTTTGGTTTTAGAAGCAGATATTTCTCTGTACAGCCTATGGTCCCATTCACTCGGGAATATCCCAACGCAGCTCCTGGAAGAAACGTGTTTCTGACTCGCTGAATCTCAACATAGATTCAACTCTCTTAGGTGAACGAACGCACAGCAGAACAGTTTCAAGTAAACGTTTCTCCTGAGTTTTAGACGAAGTTTCCTGCTCTGTAGTACGTATGCCGGCATTGGGCTGGAAATACCGATTTTGGGATTCTGCACAGAAAGGGTTTGCAAACCGCTGAATCCACACGTGAGTTTAACTCTGTCAGTTGAATGCACACATTGACAACCATTCAGTTAGATTGCACCCTTTTGTTTTTACTAGCAGATATTTCTCTGTACAGCCTATGGTCCCATTCACTCGGGAATATCCCAACGCAGCTCGTAGAAGAAACGTGTTTCTGACTCGCTGAATCTCCACATAGATTCAACTCTCTTATGTGAACGAACGCACAGCAGAGCAGTTTCAAGGAAACGTTTCTCCTGAGTTTTAGACGAAGTTTCCTGCTGTTTAGTACGTATGACGGCATTGGGGTATAAATACCGGTTTTGGGATTCTGCACAGAAAGGGTTTGCAAACCACTGAATCCACACGTGAGTTTAACTCTGTCAGTTGAATGCACACATTGACAACCATTCAGTTAGATAGCTCCGTTTTGGTTTCAGAAGCAGATATTTCTCTGTACAGCCTATGGTCCCATTCACTCGGGAATATCCCAACGCAGCTCCTGGAAGAAACGTGTTTCTGACTCGCTGAATCTCAACATAGATTCAACTCTCTTAGGTGAACGAACGCACAGCAGAGCAGTTTCAAGGAAACGTTTCTCCTGAGTTTTAGACGAAGTTTCCTGCTGTTTAGTACGGATGCCGGCATTGGGCTGGAAATACCGGTTTTGGGATTCTGCACAGAAAGGGTTTGCAAACCGCTGAATCCACACGTGAGTTTAACTCTGTCAGTTGAGTGCACACATTGACAACCATTCAGTTTGATAACACCCTTTTGGTTTTAGAAGCAGATATTTCTCTGTACAGCCTATGGTCCCATTCACTCGGGAATATCCCAACGCAGCTCCTGGAAGAAACGTGTTTCTGACTCGCTGAATCTCAACATAGATTCAACTCTCTTAGGTGAACGACCGCACAGCAGAGCAGTTTCAAGGAAACGTTTCTCCTGAGTTTTAAACGAAGTTTCCTGCTGTTTAGTACGGATGCCGGCATTGGGCTGGAAATACCGGTTTTGGGATTCTGCCCAGAAAGAGTTTGCAAACCGCTGAATCCACACGTGAGTTTAACTCTGTCAGTTGAATGCATACATTGACAACCATTCAGTTTGATAACACCCTTTTGGTTTTAGAAGCAGATATTTCTCTGTACAGCCTATGGTCCCATTCACTCGGGAATATCCCAACGCAGCTCCTGGAAGAAACGTGTTTCTGACTCGCTGAATCTCAACATAGATTCAACTCTCTTAGGTGAACGAACGCACAGCAGAACAGTTTCAAGTAAACGTTTCTCCTGAGTTTTAGACGAAGTTTCCTGCTCTTTAGTACGTATGCCGGCATTGGGCTGGAAATACCGATTTTGGGATTCTGCACAGAAAGGGTTTGCAAACCGCTGAATCCACACGTGAGTTTAACTCTGTCAGTTGAATGCACACATTGACAACCATTCAGTTAGATTGCACCCTTTTGGTTTTAGGAGCAGATATTTCTCTGTACAGCCTATGGTCCCATTCACTCGGGAATATCCCAACGCAGCTCGTAGAAGAAACGTGTTTCTGACTCGCTGAATCTCCACATAGATTCAACTCTCTTATGTGAACGAACGCACAGCAGAGCAGTTTCAAGGAAACGTTTCTCCTGAGTTTTAGACGAAGTTTCCTGCTGTTTAGTACGTATGACGGCATTGGGGTATAAATACCGGTTTTGGGATTCTGCACAGAAAGGGTTTGCAAACCACTGAATCCACACGTGAGTTTAACTCTGTCAGTTGAATGCACACATTGACAACCATTCAGTTAGATAGCTCCGTTTTGGTTTCAGAAGCAGATATTTCTCTGTACAGCCTATGGTCCCATTCACTCGGGAATATCCCAACGCAGCTCCTGGAAGAAACGTGTTTCTGACTCGCTGAATCTCAACATAGATTCAACTCTCTTAGGTGAACGAACGCACAGCAGAGCAGTTTCAAGGAAACGTTTCTCCTGAGTTTTAGACGAAGTTTCCTGCTGTTTAGTACGGATGCCGGCATTGGGCTGGAAATACCGGTTTTGGGATTCTGCACAGAAAGGGTTTGCAAACCGCTGAATCCACACGTGAGTTTATCTCTGTCAGTTGAGTGCACACATTGACAACCATTCAGTTTGATAACACCCTTTTGGTTTTAGAAGCAGATATTTCTCTGTACAGCCTATGGTCCCATTCACTCGGGAATATCCCAACGCAGCTCCTGGAAGAAACGTGTTTCTGACTCGCTGAATCTCAACATAGATTCAACTCTCTTAGGTGAAAGAACGCACAGCAGAGCAGTTTCAAAGAAACGTTTCTCCTGAGTTTTAGACGAAGTTTCCTGCTGTTTAGTACGGATGCCGGCATTGGGCTGGAAATACCGGTTTTGGGATTCTGCACAGAAAGGGTTTGCAAACCGCTGAATCCACACTTGAGTTTAACTCTGTCAGTTGAATGCACACATTGACAATCATTCAGTTTGATAGCACCCTTTTGGTTTTAGAAGTAGATATTTCTCTGTACAGCCTATGGTCCCATTCACTCGGGAATATCCCAACGCAGCTCCTAGAAGAAACGTGTTTCTGACTCGCTGAATCTCAACATAGATTCAACTCTCTTAGGTGAACGAACGCACAGCAGATCAGTTTCAAGGAAACTTTTCTCCTGAGTTTTAGACGAAGTTTCCTGCTGTTTTGTACGGATGCCGGCAATGGGCTGGAAATACCGATTTTGGGATTCTGCACAGAAAGGGTTTGCAAACCACTGAATCCACACGTGAGTTTAACTCTGTCAGTTGAATGCACACATTGACAACCATTCAGTTAGATAGCTCCGTTTTGGTTTTAGAAGCAGATATTTCTCTGTACAGCCTATTTTCCCATTCACTCGGGAATATCCCAACGCAGGTCCTAGAAGAAACGTGTTTCTGACTCGCTGAATCTCAACATAGATTCAACTCTCTTAGGTGAACGAAAGCACAGCAGAGCAGTTTCAAGGAAACGTTTCTCCTTTTAGACGAAGTTTCCTGCTGTTTAGTACGGATGCCGGCATTGGGCTGGAAATACCGGTTTTGGGATTCTGCACAGAAAGGGTTTGCAAACCGCTGAATCCACACGTGAGTTTAACTTTGTGAGTTGAATGCACACATTGACAACCATCCAGGTAGATAGCTCCGTTTTGGTTTTAGAAACAGATATTTCTCTGTACAGCCTATGGTCGCATTCACTCGGGAATATCCCAACGCAGCTCCTAGAAGAAAAGTGTTTCTGACTCGCTGAATCTCAACGTAGATTCAACTCTGTTAGGTGAACGAACGCACAGCAGAGCAGTTTCAAGGAAACGTTTCTCCTGAGTTTTAGACGAAGTTTCCTGCTGTTTAGTACGGATGCCGGCATTGGGCTGGAAATACCGGTTTTGGGATTCTGCACAGAAAGGGTTTGCAAACCGCTGAATCCACACGTGAGTTTAACTCTGTCAGTTGAGTGCACACATTGACAACCATTCAGTTTGATAACACCCTTTTGGTTTTAGAAGCAGATATTTCTCTGTACAGCCTATGGTCCCATTCACTCGGGAATATCCCAACGCAGCTCCTGGAAGAAACGTGTTTCTGACTCGCTGAATCTCAACATAGATTCAACTCTCTTAGGTGAACGACCGCACAGCAGAGCAGTTTCAAGGAAACGTTTCTCCTGAGTTTTAAACGAAGTTTCCTGCTGTTTAGTACGGATGCCGGCATTGGGCTGGAAATACCGGTTTTGGGATTCTGCCCAGAAAGAGTTTGCAAACCGCTGAATCCACACGTGAGTTTAACTCTGTCAGTTGAATGCATACATTGACAACCATTCAGTTTGATAACACCCTTTTGGTTTTAGAAGCAGATATTTCTCTGTACAGCCTATGGTCCCATTCACTCGGGAATATCCCAACGCAGCTCCTGGAAGAAACGTGTTTCTGACTCGCTGAATCTCAACATAGATTCAACTCTCTTAGGTGAACGAACGCACAGCAGAACAGTTTCAAGTAAACGTTTCTCCTGAGTTTTAGACGAAGTTTCCTGCTCTTTAGTACGTATGCCGGCATTGGGCTGGAAATACCGATTTTGGGATTCTGCACAGAAAGGGTTTGCAAACCGCTGAATCCACACGTGAGTTTAACTCTGTCAGTTGAATGCACACATTGACAACCATTCAGTTAGATTGCACCCTTTTGGTTTTAGGAGCAGATATTTCTCTGTACAGCCTATGGTCCCATTCACTCGGGAATATCCCAACGCAGCTCGTAGAAGAAACGTGTTTCTGACTCGCTGAATCTCCACATAGATTCAACTCTCTTATGTGAACGAACGCACAGCAGAGCAGTTTCAAGGAAACGTTTCTCCTGAGTTTTAGACGAAGTTTCCTGCTGTTTAGTACGTATGACGGCATTGGGGTATAAATACCGGTTTTGGGATTCTGCACAGAAAGGGTTTGCAAACCACTGAATCCACACGTGAGTTTAACTCTGTCAGTTGAATGCACACATTGACAACCATTCAGTTAGATAGCTCCGTTTTGGTTTCAGAAGCAGATATTTCTCTGTACAGCCTATGGTCCCATTCACTCGGGAATATCCCAACGCAGCTCCTGGAAGAAACGTGTTTCTGACTCGCTGAATCTCAACATAGATTCAACTCTCTTAGGTGAACGAACGCACAGCAGAGCAGTTTCAAGGAAACGTTTCTCCTGAGTTTTAGACGAAGTTTCCTGCTGTTTAGTACGGATGCCGGCATTGGGCTGGAAATACCGGTTTTGGGATTCTGCACAGAAAGGGTTTGCAAACCGCTGAATCCACACGTGAGTTTATCTCTGTCAGTTGAGTGCACACATTGACAACCATTCAGTTTGATAACACCCTTTTGGTTTTAGAAGCAGATATTTCTCTGTACAGCCTATGGTCCCATTCACTCGGGAATATCCCAACGCAGCTCCTGGAAGAAACGTGTTTCTGACTCGCTGTATCTCAACATAGATTCAACTCTCTTAGGTGAAAGAACGCACAGCAGAGCAGTTTCAAAGAAACGTTTCTCCTGAGTTTTAGACGAAGTTTCCTGCTGTTTAGTACGGATGCCGGCATTGGGCTGGAAATACCGGTTTTGGGATTCTGCACAGAAAGGGTTTGCAAACCGCTGAATCCACACTTGAGTTTAACTCTGTCAGTTGAATGCACACATTGACAATCATTCAGTTTGATAGCACCCTTTTGGTTTTAGAAGTAGATATTTCTCTGTACAGCCTATGGTCCCATTCACTCGGGAATATCCCAACGCAGCTCCTAGAAGAAACGTGTTTCTGACTCGCTGAATCTCAACATAGATTCAACTCTCTTAGGTGAACGAACGCACAGCAGATCAGTTTCAAGGAAACTTTTCTCCTGAGTTTTAGACGAAGTTTCCTGCTGTTTTGTACGGATGCCGGCAATGGGCTGGAAATACCGATTTTGGGATTCTGCACAGAAAGGGTTTGCAAACCACTGAATCCACACGTGAGTTTAACTCTGTCAGTTGAATGCACACATTGACAACCATTCAGTTAGATAGCTCCGTTTTGGTTTTAGAAGCAGATATTTCTCTGTACAGCCTATTTTCCCATTCACTCGGGAATATCCCAACGCAGGTCCTAGAAGAAACGTGTTTCTGACTCGCTGAATCTCAACATAGATTCAACTCTCTTAGGTGAACGAAAGCACAGCAGAGCAGTTTCAAGGAAACGTTTCTCCTTTTAGACGAAGTTTCCTGCTGTTTAGTACGGATGCCGGCATTGGGCTGGAAATACCGGTTTTGGGATTCTGCACAGAAAGGGTTTGCAAACCGCTGAATCCACACGTGAGTTTAACTTTGTGAGTTGAATGCACACATTGACAACCATCCAGGTAGATAGCTCCGTTTTGGTTTTAGAAACAGATATTTCTCTGTACAGCCTATGGTCGCATTCACTCGGGAATATCCCAACGCAGCTCCTAGAAGAAAAGTGTTTCTGACTCGCTGAATCTCAACGTAGATTCAACTCTGTTAGGTGAACGAACGCACAGCAGAGCAGTTTCAAGGAAACTTTTCTCCCGAGTTTTAGACGAAGTTTCCTGCTGTTTAGTACGTATGCCGGCTTTGGGCTGGAAATACCGGTTTTGGGATTCTGCACAGAAAGGGTTTGCAAACCGCTGAATCCACACGTGAGTTTAACTCTGTCAGTTGAATGCACACATTGACAAACATTCAGTTTGATAACACCCTTTTGGTTTTAGAAGCAGATATTTTTCTGTACAGCCTATGGTCCCATTCACTCGGGAATATCCCAACGCAGCTCCTAGAAGAAACGTGTTTCTGACTCGCTGAATCTCAACGTAGATTCAACTCTGTTAGGTGAACGAACGCACAGCAGAGCAGTTTCAAGCAAACGTTTCTCCTGAGTTTTAGACGAAGTTTCCTGCAGTTAAGTAGGTATCCCGGCATTGGGCTGGAAATACCGGTTTTGGGATTCTGCACAGAAAGGGTTTGCAAACCACTGAATCAACACGTGAGTTTAACTCTGTCAGTTGAATGCACACATTGACAACCATTCAGTTAGATAGCTCCGTTTTGGTTTTAGAAGCAGATATTTCTCTGTACAGCCTATGGTCCCATTCACTCGGGAATATCCCAACGCAGCTCCTGGAAGAAACGTGTTTCTGACTCGCTGAATCTCAACATAGATTCAACTCTCTTAGGTGAACGAACGCACAGCAGAGCAGTTTCAAGGAAACGTTTCTCCTGAGTTTTAGACGAAGTTTCCTGCTGTTTAGTACGTATGCCGGCATTGGGCTGGAAATACCGGTTTTGGGATTCTGCACAGAAAGGGTTTGCAAACCGCTGAATCCACACGTGAGTTTAACTCTGTCAGTTGAATGCACACATTGACAACCATTCAGTTTGATAACACCCTTTTGGTTTTAGAAGCAGATATTTCTCTGTACAGCCTATGGTCCCATTCTCTCGGGAATATCCCAACGCAGCTCCTAGAAGAAACGTGTTTCTGACTCGCTGAATCTCAACATAGATTCAACTCTCTTAGGTGAACGAACGCACAGCAGAGCAGTTTCAAGGAAACTTTTCTCCTGAGTTTTAGACGAAGTTTCCTGCTGTTTAGTACGTATGCCGGCATTGGGCTGGAAATACCGGTTTTGGGATTCTGCACAGAAAGGGTTTGCAAACCGCTGAATCCACACGTGAGTTTGACTTTGTCAGTTGAATGCACACATTGACAACAATCCAGTTAGATAGCTCCGTTTTGGTTTTAGAAGCACATATTTCTCTGAACAGCCTATGGTCCCATTCACTCGGGAATATCCCAACGCAACTCCTAGAAGAAACGTGTTTCTGACTCGCTGAATCTCAACATAGATTCAATTCTCTTAGGTGAACGAACGCAAAGCAGAGTAGTTTCAAGGAAACGTTTCTCCTGAGTTTTAGACGAAGTTTCCTGCTGTTTAGTACGTATGCCGGCATTGGGCTGGAAATACCGGTTTTGGGATTCTGCACAGAAAGGGTTTGCAAACCGCTGAATCCACACGTGAGTTTAACTCTGTCAGTTGAATGCACACATTGACAACCATTCAGTTAGATTGCACCCTTTTGGTTTTAGGAGCAGATATTTCTCTGTACAGCCTATGGTCCCATTCACTCGGGAATATCCCAACGCAGCTCCTGGAAGAAACGTGTTTCTCACTCGCTGAATCTCAACATAGATTCAACTCTCTTAGGTGAACGAACGCACAGCAGAGCAGTTTCAAGGAAACGTTTCTCCTGAGTTTTAGACGAAGTTTACTGCTGTTTAGTACGTATGCCGGCATTGGGCTGGAAATACCGGTTTTGGGATTCTGCACAGAAAGGGTTTGCAAACCGCTGAATCCACACGTGAGTTTAACTCTGTCAGTTGAATGCACACATTGACAACCATTCAGTTTGATAACACCCTTTTGGTTTTAGAAGCAGATATTTCTCTGTACAGCCTATGGTCCCATTCACTCGGGAATATCCCAACGCAGCTCCTGGAAGAAACGTGTTTCTGACTCGCTGAATCTCAACATAGATTCAACTCTCTTAGGTGAACGACCGCACAGCAGAGAAGTTTCAAGGAAACGTTTCTCCTGAGTTTTAGACGAAGTTTCCTGCTGTTTAGTACGGATGCGGGCATTGGGCTGGAAATACCGGTTTTGGGATTCTGCACAGAAAGAGTTTGCAAACCGCTGAATCCACACGTGAGTTTAACTCTGTCAGTTGAATGCACACATTGACAACCATTCAGTTTGATAACACCCTTTTGGTTTTAGAAGCAGATATTTCTCTGTACAGCCTATGGTCCCATTCACTCGGGAATATCCCAACGCAGCTCCTGGAAGAAACGTGTTTCTGACTCGCTGAATCTCAACATAGATTCAACTCTCTTAGGTGAACGAACGCACAGCAGAACAGTTTCAAGTAAACGTTTCTCCTGAGTTTTAGACGAAGTTTCCTGCTCTTTAGTACGTATGCCGGCATTGGGCTGGAAATACCGATTTTGGGATTCTGCACAGAAAGGGTTTGCAAACCGCTGAATCCACACGTGAGTTTAACTCTGTCAGTTGAATGCACACATTGACAACCATTCAGTTAGATTGCACCCTTTTGTTTTTACTAGCAGATATTTCTCTGTACAGCCTATGGTCCCATTCACTCGGGAATATCCCAACGCAGCTCGTAGAAGAAACGTGTTTCTGACTCGCTGAATCTCCACATAGATTCAACTCTCTTATGTGAACGAACGCACAGCAGAGCAGTTTCAAGGAAACGTTTCTCCTGAGTTTTAGACGAAGTTTCCTGCTGTTTAGTACGTATGACGGCATTGGGGTATAAATACCGGTTTTGGGATTCTGCACAGAAAGGGTTTGCAAACCACTGAATCCACACGTGAGTTTAACTCTGTCAGTTGAATGCACACATTGACAACCATTCAGTTAGATAGCTCCGTTTTGGTTTCAGAAGCAGATATTTCTCTGTACAGCCTATGGTCCCATTCACTCGGGAATATCCCAACGCAGCTCCTGGAAGAAACGTGTTTCTGACTCGCTGAATCTCAACATAGATTCAACTCTCTTAGCTGAACGAACGCACAGCAGAGCAGTTTCAAGGAAACGTTTCTCCTGAGTTTTAGACGAAGTTTCCTGCTGTTTAGTACGGATGCCGGCATTGGGCTGGAAATACCGGTTTTGGGATTCTGCACAGAAAGGGTTTGCAAACCGCTGAATCCACACGTGAGTTTATCTCTGTCAGTTGAGTGCACACATTGACAACCATTCAGTTTGATAACACCCTTTTGGTTTTAGAAGCAGATATTTCTCTGTACAGCCTATGGTCCCATTCACTCGGGAATATCCCAACGCAGCTCCTGGAAGAAACGTGTTTCTGACTCGCTGAATCTCAACATAGATTCAACTCTCTTAGGTGAAAGAACGCACAGCAGAGCAGTTTCAAAGAAACGTTTCTCCTGAGTTTTAGACGAAGTTTCCTGCTGTTTAGTACGGATGCCGGCATTGGGCTGGAAATACCGGTTTTGGGATTCTGCACAGAAAGGGTTTGCAAACCGCTGAATCCACACTTGAGTTTAACTCTGTCAGTTGAATGCACACATTGACAATCATTCAGTTTGATAGCACCCTTTTGGTTTTAGAAGTAGATATTTCTCTGTACAGCCTATGGTCCCATTCACTCGGGAATATCCCAACGCAGCTCCTGGAAGAAACGTGTTTCTGACTCGCTGAATCTCAACATAGATTCAACTCTCTTAGGTGAACGAACGCACAGCAGATCAGTTTCAAGGAAACTTTTCTCCTGAATTTTAGACGAAGTTTCCTGCTGTTTTGTACGGATGCCGGCAATGGGCTGGAAATACCGATTTTGGGATTCTGCACAGAAAGGGTTTGCAAACCACTGAATCCACACGTGAGTTTAACTCTGTCAGTTGAATGCACACATTGACAACCATTCAGTTAGATAGCTCCGTTTTGGTTTTAGAAGCAGATATTTCTCTGTACAGCCTATTTTCCCATTCACTCGGGAATATCCCAACGCAGGTCCTAGAAGAAACGTGTTTCTGACTCGCTGAATCTCAACATAGATTCAACTCTCTTAGGTGAACGAAAGCACAGCAGAGCAGTTTCAAGGAAACGTTTCTCCTTTTAGACGAAGTTTCCTGCTGTTTAGTACGGATGCCGGCATTGGGCTGGAAATACCGGTTTTGGGATTCTGCACAGAAAGGGTTTGCAAACCGCTGAATCCACACGTGAGTTTAACTTTGTGAGTTGAATGCACACATTGACAACCATCCAGGTAGATAGCTCCGTTTTGGTTTTAGAAACAGATATTTCTCTGTACAGCCTATGGTCGCATTCACTCGGGAATATCCCAACGCAGCTCCTAGAAGAAAAGTGTTTCTGACTCGCTGAATCTCAACGTAGATTCAACTCTGTTAGGTGAACGAACGCACAGCAGAGCAGTTTCAAGGAAACTTTTCTCCCGAGTTTTAGACGAAGTTTCCTGCTGTTTAGTACGTATGCCGGCTTTGGGCTGGAAATACCGGTTTTGGGATTCTGCACAGAAAGGGTTTGCAAACCGCTGAATCCACACGTGAGTTTAACTCTGTCAGTTGAATGCACACATTGACAAACATTCAGTTTGATAACACCCTTTTGGTTTTAGAAGCAGATATTTTTCTGTACAGCCTATGGTCCCATTCACTCGGGAATATCCCAACGCAGCTCCTAGAAGAAACGTGTTTCTGACTCGCTGAATCTCAACGTAGATTCAACTCTGTTAGGTGAAGGAACGCACAGCAGAGCAGTTTCAAGCAAACGTTTCTCCTGAGTTTTAGACGAAGTTTCCTGCAGTTAAGTAGGTATCCCGGCATTGGGCTGGAAATACCGGTTTTGGGATTCTGCACAGAAAGGGTTTGCAAACCACTGAATCAACACGTGAGTTTAACTCTGTCAGTTGAATGCACACATTGACAACCATTCAGTTAGATAGCTCCGTTTTGGTTTTAGAAGCAGATATTTCTCTGTACAGCCTATGGTCCCATTCACTCGGGAATATCCCAACGCAGCTCCTGGAAGAAACGTGTTTCTGACTCGCTGAATCTCAACATAGATTCAACTCTCTTAGGTGAACGAACGCACAGCAGAGCAGTTTCAAGGAAACGTTTCTCCTGAGTTTTAGACGAAGTTTCCTGCTGTTTAGTACGTATGCCGGCATTGGGCTGGAAATACCGGTTTTGGGATTCTGCACAGAAAGGGTTTGCAAACCGCTGAATCCACACGTGAGTTTAACTCTGTCAGTTGAATGCACACATCGACAACCATTCAGTTTGATAACACCCTTTTGGTTTTAGAAGCAGATATTTCTCTGTACAGCCTATGGTCCCATTCTCTCGGGAATATCCCAACGCAGCTCCTAGAAGAAACGTGTTTCTGACTCGCTGAATCTCAACATAGATTCAACTCTCTTAGGTGAACGAACGCACAGCAGAGCAGTTTCAAGGAAACTTTTCTCCTGAGTTTTAGACGAAGTTTCCTGCTGTTTAGTACGTATGCCGGCATTGGGCTGGAAATACCGGTTTTGGGATTCTGCACAGAAAGGGTTTGCAAACCGCTGAATCCACACGTGAGTTTGACTTTGTCAGTTGAATGCACACATTGACAACAATCCAGTTAGATAGCTCCGTTTTGGTTTTAGAAGCACATATTTCTCTGAACAGCCTATGGTCCCATTCACTCGGGAATATCCCAACGCAACTCCTAGAAGAAACGTGTTTCTGACTCGCTGAATCTCAACATAGATTCAATTCTCTTAGGTGAACGAACGCAAAGCAGATTAGTTTCAAGGAAACGTTTCTCCTGAGTTTTAGACGAAGTTTCCTGCTGTTTAGTACGTATGCCGGCATTGGGCTGGAAATACCGGTTTTGGGATTCTGCACAGAAAGGGTTTGCAAACCGCTGAATCCACACGTGAGTTTAACTCTGTCAGTTGAATGCACACATTGACAACCATTCAGTTAGATTGCACCCTTTTGGTTTTAGGAGCAGATATTTCTCTGTACAGCCTATGGTCCCATTCACTCGGGAATATCCCAACGCAGCTCCTGGAAGAAACGTGTTTCTCACTCGCTGAATCTCAACATAGATTCAACTCTCTTAGGTGAACGAACGCACAGCAGAGCAGTTTCAAGGAAACGTTTCTCCTGAGTTTTAGACGAAGTTTACTGCTGTTTAGTACGTATGCCGGCATTGGGCTGGAAATACCGGTTTTGGGATTCTGCACAGAAAGGGTTTGCAAACCGCTGAATCCACACGTGAGTTTAACTCTGTCAGTTGAATGCACACATTGACAACCATTCAGTTTGATAACACCCTTTTGGTTTTAGAAGCAGATATTTCTCTGTACAGCCTATGGTCCCATTCACTCGGGAATATCCCAACGCAGCTCCTGGAAGAAACGTGTTTCTGACTCGCTGAATCTCAACATAGATTCAACTCTCTTAGGTGAACGACCGCACAGCAGAGCAGTTTCAAGGAAACGTTTCTCCTGAGTTTTAGACGAAGTTTCCTGCTGTTTAGTACGGATGCGGGCATTGGGCTGGAAATACCGGTTTTGGGATTCTGCACAGAAAGAGTTTGCAAACCGCTGAATCCACACGTGAGTTTAACTCTGTCAGTTGAATGCACACATTGACAACCATTCAGTTTGATAACACCCTTTTGGTTTTAGAAGCAGATATTTCTCTGTACAGCCTATGGTCCCATTCACTCGGGAATATCCCAACGCAGCTCCTGGAAGAAACGTGTTTCTGACTCGCTGAATCTCAACATAGATTCAACTCTCTTAGGTGAACGAACGCACAGCAGAACAGTTTCAAGTAAACGTTTCTCCTGAGTTTTAGACGAAGTTTCCTGCTCTTTAGTACGTATGCCGGCATTGGGCTGGAAATACCGATTTTGGGATTCTG
This sequence comes from Aotus nancymaae, assembly GCF_030222135.1. Lineage (NCBI taxonomy): Eukaryota > Metazoa > Chordata > Mammalia > Primates > Aotidae > Aotus > Aotus nancymaae. Next base: position 525,170 of record NW_026988584.1, read on the forward strand.
CACAGAAAGGGTTTGCAAACCGCTGAATCCACACGTGAGTTTAACTCTGTCAGTTGAATGCACACATTGACAACCATTCAGTTAGATTGCACCCTTTTGTTTTTACTAGCAGATATTTCTCTGTACAGCCTATGGTCCCATTCACTCGGGAATATCCCAACGCAGCTCGTAGAAGAAACGTGTTTCTGACTCGCTGAATCTCCACATAGATTCAACTCTCTTATGTGAACGAACGCACAGCAGAGCAGTTTCAAGGAAACGTTTCTCCTGAGTTTTAGACGAAGTTTCCTGTTGTTTAGTACGTATGACGGCATTGGGGTATAAATACCGGTTTTGGGATTCTGCACAGAAAGGGTTTGCAAACCACTGAATCCACACGTGAGTTTAACTCTGTCAGTTGAATGCACACATTGACAACCATTCAGTTAGATAGCTCCGTTTTGGTTTCAGAAGCAGATATTTCTCTGTACAGCCTATGGTCCCATTCACTCGGGAATATCCCAACGCAGCTCCTGGAAGAAACGTGTTTCTGACTCGCTGAATCTCAACATAGATTCAACTCTCTTAGGTGAACGAACGCACAGCAGAGCAGTTTCAAGGAAACGTTTCTCCTGAGTTTTAGACGAAGTTTCCTGCTGTTTAGTACGGATGCCGGCATTGGGCTGGAAATACCGGTTTTGGGATTCTGCACAGAAAGGGTTTGCAAACCGCTGAATCCACACGTGAGTTTAACTCTGTCAGTTGAATGCACACATTGACAACCATTCAGTTTGATAACACCCTTTTGGTTTTAGAAGCAGATATTTCTCTGTACAGCCTATGGTCCCATTCACTCGGGAATATCCCAACGCAGCTCCTGGAAGAAACGTGTTTCTGACTCGCTGAATCTCCACATAGATTCAACTCTCTTATGTGAACGAACGCACAGCAGAGCAGTTTCAAGGAAACGTTTCTCCTGAGTTTTAGACGAAGTTTCCTGCTGTTTAGTACGTATGCCGGCATTGGGGTATAAATACCGGTTTTGGGATTCTGCACAGAAAGGGTTTGCAAACCACTGAATCCACACGTGAGTTTAACTCTGTCAGTTGAATGCACACATTGACAACCATTCAGTTAGATAGCTCCGTTTTGGTTTCAGAAGCAGATATTTCTCTGTACAGCCTATGGTCCCATTCACTCGGGAATATCCCAACGCAGCTCCTGGAAGAAACGTGTTTCTTACTCGCTGAATCTCAACATAGATTCAACTCTCTTAGGTGAACGAACGCACAGCAGAGCAGTTTCAAGGAAACGTTTCTCCTGAGTTTTAGACGAAGTTTCCTGCTGTTTAGTACGGATGCCGGCATTGGGCTGGAAATACCGGTTTTGGGATTCTGCACAGAAAGGGTTTGCAAACCGCTGAATCCACACGTGAGTTTAACTCTGTCAGTTGAGTGCACACATTGACAACCATTCAGTTTGATAACACCCTTTTGGTTTTAGAAGCAGATATTTCTCTGTACAGCCTATGGTCCCATTCACTCGGGAATATCCCAACGCAGCTCCTGGAAGAAACGTGTTTCTGACTCGCTGAATCTCAACATAGATTCAACTCTCTTAGGTGAACGAACGCACAGCAGAGCAGTTTCAAGTAAACGTTTCTCCTGAGTTTTAGACGAAGTTGCCTGCTCTTTAGTACGTATGCCGGCATTGGGCTGGAAATACCGATTTTGGGATTCTGCACAGAAAGGGTTTGCAAACCGCTGAATCCACACGTGAGTTTAACTCTGTCAGTTGAATGCACACATTGACAACCATTCAGTTAGATTGCACCCTTTTGGTTTTAGGAGCAGATATTTCTCTGTACAGCCTATGGTCCCATTCACTCGGGAATATCCCAACGCAGCTCCTGGAAGAAACGTTTTTCTGACTCGCTGAATCTCCACATAGATTCAACTCTCTTATGTGAACGAACGCACAGCAGAGCAGTTTCAAGGAAACGTTTCTCCTGAGTTTTAGACGAAGTTTCCTGCTGTTTAGTACGTATGCCGGCATTGGGGTATAAATACCGGTTTTGGGATTCTGCACAGAAAGGGTTTGCAAACCACTGAATCCACACGTGAGTTTAACTCTGTCAGTTGAATGCACACATTGACAACCATTCAGTTAGATAGCTCCGTTTTGGTTTCAGAAGCAGATATTTCTCTGTACAGCCTATGGTCCCATTCACTCGGGAATATCCCAACGCAGCTCCTGGAAGAAACGTGTTTCTGACTCGCTGAATCTCAACATAGATTCAACTCTCTTAGGTGAACGAACGCACAGCAGAGCAGTTTCAAAGAAACGTTTCTCCTGAGTTTTAGACGAAGTTTCCTGCTGTTTAGTACGGATGCCGGCATTGGGCTGGAAATACCGGTTTTGGGATTCGCACAGAAAGGGTTTGCAAACCGCTGAATCCACACGTGAGTTTATCTCTGTCAGTTGAGTGCACACATTGACAACCATTCAGTTTGATAACACCCTTTTGGTTTTAGAAGCAGATATTTCTCTGTACAGCCTATGGTCCCATTCACTCGGGAATATCCCAACGCAGCTCCTGGAAGAAACGTGTTTCTGACTCGCTGAATCTCAACATAGATTCAACTCTCTTAGGTGAAAGAACGCACAGCAGAGCAGTTTCAAAGAAACGTTTCTCCTGAGTTTTAGACGAAGTTTCCTGCTGTTTAGTACGGATGCCGGCATTGTGCTGAAAATACCGGTTTTGGGATTCTGCACAGAAAGGGTTTGCAAACCGCTGAATCCACACGTGAGTTTAACTCTGTCAGTTGAATGCACACATTGACAATCATTCAGTTTGATAGCACCCTTTTGGTTTTAGAAGCTGATATTTCTCTGTACAGCCTATGGTCCCATTCACTCGGGAATATCCCAACGCAGCTCCTAGAAGAAACGTGTTTCTGACTCGCTGAATCTCAACATAGATTCAACTCTCTTAGGTGAACGAACGCACAGCAGAGCAGTTTCAAGGAAACTTTTCTCCTGAGTTTTAGACGAAGTTTCCTGCTGTTTTGTACGGATGCCGGCAATGGGCTGGAAATACCGATTTTGGGATTCTGCACAGAAAGGGTTTGCAAACCACTGAATCCACACGTGAGTTTAACTCTGTCAGTTGAATGCACACATTGACAACCATTCAGTTAGATAGCTCCGTTTTGGTTTTAGAAGCAGATATTTCTCTGTACAGCCTATTTTCCCATTCACTCGGGAATATCCCAACGCAGGTCCTAGAAGAAACGTGTTTCTGACTCGCTGAATCTCAACATAGATTCAACTCTCTTAGGTGAACGAAAGCACAGCAGAGCAGTTTCAAGGAAACGTTTCTCCTTTTAGACGAAGTTTCCTGCTGTTTAGTACGGATGCCGGCATTGGGCTGGAAATACCGGTTTTGGGATTCTGCACAGAAAGGGTTTGCAAACCGCTGAATCCACACGTGAGTTTAACTTTGTGAGTTGAATGCACACATTGACAACCATCCAGGTAGATAGCTCCGTTTTGGTTTTAGAAACAGATATTTCTCTGTACAGCCTATGGTCCCATTCACTCGGGAATATCCCAACGCAGCTCCTAGAAGAAAAGTGTTTCTGACTCGCTGAATCTCAACGTAGATTCAACTCTGTTAGGTGAACGAACGCACAGCAGAGCAGTTTCAAGCAAACGTTTCTCCTGAGTTTTAGACGAAGTTTCCTGCAGTTAAGTAGGTATCCCGGTATTGGGCTGGAAATACGGTTTTTGGGATTCTGCACAGAAAGGGTTTGCAAACCACTGAATCAACACGTGAGTTTAACTCTGTCAGTTGAATGCACACCTTGACAACCATTTAGTTAGATAGCTCCGTTTTGGTTTTAGAAGCACATATTTCTCTGTACAGCCTATGGTCGCATTCACTCGGGAATATCCCAACGCAGCTCCTGGAAGAAACGTGTTTCTGACTCGCTGAATCTCAACATAGATTCAACTCTCTTAGGTGAACGAACGCACATCAGAGCAGTTTCAAGGAAACGTTTCTCCTGAGTTTTAGACGAAGTTTCCTGCTGTTTAGTACGTATGCCGGCATTGGGCTGGAAATACCGGTTTTGGGATTCTGCACAGAAAGGGTTTGCAAACCGCTGAATCCACACGTGAGTTAAACTCTGTCAGTTGAATGCACACATTGACAACCTTTCAGTTAGATTGCACCCTTTTGGTTTTAGGAGCAGAAATTTCTCTGTACAGCCTATGGTCCCATTCTCTCGGGAATATCCCAACGCAGCTCCTAAAAGAAACGTGTTTCTGACTCGCTGAATCTCAACATAGATTCAACTCTCTTAGGTGAACGAACGCACAGCAGAGCAGTTTCAAGGAAACTTTTCTCCCGAGTTTTAGACGAAGTTTCCTGCTGTTTAGTACGTATGCCGGCTTTGGGCTGGAAATACCGGTTTTGGGATTCTGCACAGAAAGGGTTTGCAAACCTCTGAATCCACACGTGAGTTTAACTCTGTCAGTTGAATGCACACATTGACAACCATTCAGTTTGATAACACCCTTTTGGTTTTAGAAGCAGATATTTTTCTGTACAGCCTATGGTCCCATTCACTCGGGAATATCCCAACGCAGCTCCTGGAAGAAACGTGTTTCTGACTCGCTGAATCTCAACATAGATTCAACTCTCTTAGGTGAACGAACGCACAGCAGAGCAGTTTCAAGGAAACGTTTCTCCTGAGTTTTAGACGAAGTTTCCTGCTGTTTAGTACGTATGCCGGCATTGGGCTGGAAATACCGGTTTTGGGATTCTGCACAGAAAGGGTTTGCAAACCGCTGAATCCACACGTGAGTTTAACTCTGTCAGTTGAATGCACACGTTGACAACCATTCAGTTTGATAACACCCTTTTGGTTTTAGAAGAAGATAGTTCTCTGTACAGCCTATGGTCCCATTCACTCGGGAATATCCCAACGCAGCTCCTGGAAGAAACGTGTTTCTGACTCGCTGAATCTCAACATAGATTCAACTCTCTTAGGTGAACGAACGCACAGCAGAGCAGTTTCAAGGAAACGTTTCTCCTGAGTTTTAGACGAAGTTTCCTGCTGTTTAGTACGTATGCCGGCATTGGGCTGGAAATACCGGTTTTGGGATTCTGCACAGAAAGGGTTTGCAAACCGCTGAATCCACACGTGAGTTTAACTCTGTCAGTTGAATGCACACATTGACAACCATTCAGTTTGATAACACCCTTTTGGTTTTAGAAGCAGATATTTCTCTGTACAGCCTATGGTCCCATTCTCTCGGGAATATCCCAACGCAGCTCCTAGAAGAAACGTGTTTCTGACTCGCTGAATCTCAACATAGATTCAACTCTCTTAGGTGAACGAACGCACAGCAGAGCAGTTTCAAGGAAACTTTTCTCCTGAGTTTTAGACGAAGTTTCCTGCTGTTTAGTACGTATGCCGGCATTGGGCTGGAAATACCGGTTTTGGGATTCTGCACAGAAAGGGTTTGCAAACCGCTGAATCCACACGTGAGTTTGACTTTGTCAGTTGAATGCACACATTGACAACAATCCAGTTAGATAGCTCCGTTTTGGTTTTAGAAGCACATATTTCTCTGAACAGCCTATGGTCCCATTCACTCGGGAATATCCCAACGCAACTCCTAGAAGAAACGTGTTTCTGACTCGCTGAATCTCAACATAGATTCAACTCTCTTAGGTGAACGAACGCAAAGCAGAGTAGTTTCAAGGAAACGTTTCTCCTGAGTTTTAGACGAAGTTTCCTGCTGTTTAGTACGTATGCCGGCATTGGGCTGGAAATACCGGTTTTGGGATTCTGCACAGAAAGGGTTTGCAAACCGCTGAATCCACACGTGAGTTTAACTCTGTCAGTTGAATGCACACATTGACAACCATTCAGTTAGATTGCACCCTTTTGGTTTTAGGAGCAGATATTTCTCTGTACAGCCTATGGTCCCATTCACTCGGGAATATCCCAACGCAGCTCCTGGAAGAAACGTGTTTCTCACTCGCTGAATCTCAACATAGATTCAACTCTCTTAGGTGAACGAACGCACAGCAGAGCAGTTTCAAGGAAACGTTTCTCCTGAGTTTTAGACGAAGTTTACTGCTGTTTAGTACGTATGCCGGCATTGGGCTGGAAATACCGGTTTTGGGATTCTGCACAGAAAGGGTTTGCAAACCGCTGAATCCACACGTGAGTTTAACTCTGTCAGTTGAGTGCACACATTGACAACCATTCAGTTTGATAACACCCTTTTGGTTTTAGAAGCAGATATTTCTCTGTACAGCCTATGGTCCCATTCACTCGGGAATATCCCAACGCAGCTCCTGGAAGAAACGTGTTTCTGACTCGCTGAATCTCCACATAGATTCAACTCTCTTAGGTGAACGACCGCACAGCAGAGCAGTTTCAAGGAAACGTTTCTCCTGAGTTTTAAACGAAGTTTCCTGCTGTTTAGTACGGATGCCGGCATTGGGCTGGAAATACCGGTTTTGGGATTCTGCCCAGAAAGAGTTTGCAAACCGCTGAATCCACACGTGAGTTTAACTCTGTCAGTTGAATGCACACATTGACAACCATTCAGTTTGATAACACCCTTTTGGTTTTAGAAGCAGATATTTCTCTGTACAGCCTATGGTCCCATTCACTCGGGAATATCCCAACGCAGCTCCTGGAAGAAACGTGTTTCTGACTCGCTGAATCTCAACATAGATTCAACTCTCTTAGGTGAACGAACGCACAGCAGAACAGTTTCAAGTAAACGTTTCTCCTGAGTTTTAGACGAAGTTTCCTGCTCTTTAGTACGTATGCCGGCATTGGGCTGGAAATACCGATTTTGGGATTCTGCACAGAAAGGGTTTGCAAACCGCTGAATCCACACGTGAGTTTAACTCTGTCAGTTGAATGCACACATTGACAACCATTCAGTTAGATTGCACCCTTTTGGTTTTAGGAGCAGATATTTCTCTGTACAGCCTATGGTCCCATTCACTCGGGAATATCCCAACGCAGCTCGTAGAAGAAACGTGTTTCTGACTCGCTGAATCTCCACATAGATTCAACTCTCTTATGTGAACGAACGCACAGCAGAGCAGTTTCAAGGAAACGTTTCTCCTGAGTTTTAGACGAAGTTTCCTGCTGTTTAGTACGTATGACGGCATTGGGGTATAAATACCGGTTTTGGGATTCTGCACAGAAAGGGTTTGCAAACCACTGAATCCACACGTGAGTTTAACTCTGTCAGTTGAATGCACACATTGACAACCATTCAGTTAGATAGCTCCGTTTTGGTTTCAGAAGCAGATATTTCTCTGTACAGCCTATGGTCCCATTCACTCGGGAATATCCCAACGCAGCTCCTGGAAGAAACGTGTTTCTGACTCGCTGAATCTCAACATAGATTCAACTCTCTTAGGTGAACGAACGCACAGCAGAGCAGTTTCAAGGAAACGTTTCTCCTGAGTTTTAGACGAAGTTTCCTGCTGTTTAGTACGGATGCCGGCATTGGGCTGGAAATACCGGTTTTGGGATTCTGCACAGAAAGGGTTTGCAAACCGCTGAATCCACACGTGAGTTTATCTCTGTCAGTTGAGTGCACACATTGACAACCATTCAGTTTGATAACACCCTTTTGGTTTTAGAAGCAGATATTTCTCTGTACAGCCTATGGTTCCATTCACTCGGGAATATCCCAACGCAGCTCCTGGAAGAAACGTGTTTCTGACTCGCTGAATCTCAACATAGATTCAACTCTCTTAGGTGAAAGAACGCACAGCAGAGCAGTTTCAAAGAAACGTTTCTCCTGAGTTTTAGACGAAGTTTCCTGCTGTTTAGTACGGATGCCGGCATTGGGCTGGAAATACCGGTTTTGGGATTCTGCACAGAAAGGGTTTGCAAACCGCTGAATCCACACTTGAGTTTAACTCTGTCAGTTGAATGCACACATTGACAATCATTCAGTTTGATAGCACCCTTTTGGTTTTAGAAGTAGATATTTCTCTGTACAGCCTATGGTCCCATTCACTCGGGAATATCCCAACGCAGCTCCTAGAAGAAACGTGTTTCTGACTCGCTGAATCTCAACATAGATTCAACACTCTTAGGTGAACGAACGCACAGCAGATCAGTTTCAAGGAAACTTTTCTCCTGAGTTTTAGACGAAGTTTCCTGCTGTTTTGTACGGATGCCGGCAATGGGCTGGAAATACCGATTTTGGGATTCTGCACAGAAAGGGTTTGCAAACCACTGAATCCACACGTGAGTTTAACTCTGTCAGTTGAATGCACACATTGACAACCATTCAGTTAGATAGCTCCGTTTTGGTTTTAGAAGCAGATATTTCTCTGTACAGCCTATTTTCCCATTCACTCGGGAATATCCCAACGCAGGTCCTAGAAGAAACGTGTTTCTGACTCGCTGAATCTCAACATAGATTCAACTCTCTTAGGTGAACGAAAGCACAGCAGAGCAGTTTCAAGGAAACGTTTCTCCTTTTAGACGAAGTTTCCTGCTGTTTAGTACGGATGCCGGCATTGGGCTGGAAATACCGGTTTTGGGATTCTGCACAGAAAGGGTTTGCAAACCGCTGAATCCACACGTGAGTTTAACTTTGTGAGTTGAATGCACACATTGACAACCATCCAGGTAGATAGCTCCGTTTTGGTTTTAGAAACAGATATTTCTCTGTACAGCCTATGGTCCCATTCACTCGGGAATATCCCAACGCAGCTCCTAGAAGAAAAGTGTTTCTGACTCGCTGAATCTCAACGTAGATTCAACTCTGTTAGGTGAACGAACGCACAGCAGAGCAGTTTCAAGGAATCGTTTCTCCTGAGTTTTAGACGAAGTTTCCTGCAGTTAAGTTGGTATCCCGGTATTGGGCTGGAAATACCGTTTTTGGGATTCTGCACAGAAAGGGTTTGCAAACCACTGAATCAGCACGTGAGTTTAACTCTGTCAGTTGAATGCACACCTTGACAACCATTTAGTTAGATAGCTCCGTTTTGGTTTTAGAAGCAGATATTTCTCTGTACAGCCTATGGTCCCATTCACTCGGGAATATCCCAACGCAGCTCCTGGAAGAAACGTGTTTCTGACTCGCTGAATCTCAACATAGATTCAACTCTCTTAGGTGAACGAACGCACATCAGAGCAGTTTCAAGGAAACGTTTCTCCTGAGTTTTAGACGAAGTTTCCTGCTGTTTAGTACGTATGCCGGCATTGGGCTGGAAATACCGGTTTTGGGATTCTGCACAGAAAGGGTTTGCAAACCGCTGAATCCACACGTGAGTTAAACTCTGTCAGTTGAATGCACACATTGACAACCATTCAGTGTGATAACACCCTTTTGGTTTTAGAAGCAGAAATTTCTCTGTACAGCCTATGGTCCCATTCTCTCGGGAATATCCCAACGCAGCTCCTAAAAGAAACGTGTTTCTGACTCGCTGAATCTCAACATAGATTCAACTCTATTAGGTGAACGAACGCACAGCAGAGCAGTTTCAAGGAAACTTTTCTCCCAAGTTTTAGACGAAGTTTCCTGCTGTTTAGTACGTATGCCGGCTTTGGGCTGGAAATACCGATTTTGGGATTCTGCACAGAAAGGGTTTGCAAACCGCTGAATCCACACGTGAGTTTAACTCTGTCAGTTGAATGCACACATTGACAAACATTCAGTTTGATAACACCCTTTTGGTTTTAGAAGCAGATATTTTTCTGTACAGCCTATGGTCCCATTCACTCGGGAATATCCCAACGCAGCTCCTAGAAGAAACGTGTTTCTGACTCGCTGAATCTCAACGTAGATTCAACTCTGTTAGGTGAACGAACGCACAGCAGAGCAGTTTCAAGCAAACGTTTCTCCTGAGTTTTAGACGAAGTTTCCTGCAGTTAAGTAGGTATCCCGGCATTGGGCTGGAAATACCGGTTTTGGGATTCTGCACAGAAAGGGTTTGCAAACCACTGAATCAACACGTGAGTTTAACTCTGTCAGTTGAATGCACACATTGACAACCATTCAGTTAGATAGCTCCGTTTTGGTTTTAGAAGCAGATATTTCTCTGTACAGCCTATGGTCCCATTCACTCGGGAATATCCCAACGCAGCTCCTGGAAGAAACGTGTTTCTGACTCGCTGAATCTCAACATGGATTCAACTCTCTTAGGTGAACGAACGCACAGCAGAGCAGTTTCAAGGAAACGTTTCTCCTGAGTTTTAGACGAAGTTTCCTGCTGTTTAGTACGTATGCCGGCATTGGGCTGGAAATACCGGTTTTGGGATTCTGCACAGAAAGGGTTTGCAAACCGCTGAATCCACACGTGAGTTTAACTCTGTCAGTTGAATGCACACATTGACAACCATTCAGTTTGATAACACCCTTTTGGTTTTAGAAGCAGATATTTCTCTGTACAGCCTATGGTCCCATTCTCTCGGGAATATCCCAACGCAGCTCCTAGAAGAAACGTGTTTCTGACTCGCTGAATCTCAACATAGATTCAACTCTCTTAGGTGAACGAACGCACAGCAGAGCAGTTTCAAGGAAACTTTTCTCCTGAGTTTTAGACGAAGTTTCCTGCTGTTTAGTACGTATGCCGGCATTGGGCTGGAAATACCGGTTTTGGGATTCTGCACAGAAAGGGTTTGCAAACCGCTGAATCCACACGTGAGTTTGACTTTGTCAGTTGAATGCACACATTGACAACAATCCAGTTAGATAGCTCCGTTTTGGTTTTAGAAGCACATATTTCTCTGAACAGCCTATGGTCCCATTCACTCGGGAATATCCCAACGCAACTCCTAGAAGAAACGTGTTTCTGACTCGCTGAATCTCAACATAGATTCAATTCTCTTAGGTGAACGAACGCAAAGCAGAGTAGTTTCAAGGAAACGTTTCTCCTGAGTTTTAGACGAAGTTTCCTGCTGTTTAGTACGTATGCCGGCATTGGGCTGGAAATACCGGTTTTGGGATTCTGCACAGAAAGGGTTTGCAAACCGCTGAATCCACACGTGAGTTTAACTCTGTCAGTTGAATGCACACATTGACAACCATTCAGTTAGATTGCACCCTTTTGGTTTTAGGAGCAGATATTTCTCTGTACAGCCTATGGTCCCATTCACTCGGGAATATCCCAACGCAGCTCCTGGAAGAAACGTGTTTCTCACTCGCTGAATCTCAACATAGATTCAACTCTCTTAGGTGAACGAACGCACAGCAGAGCAGTTTCAAGGAAACGTTTCTCCTGAGTTTTAGACGAAGTTTACTGCTGTTTAGTACGTATGCCGGCATTGGGCTGGAAATACCGGTTTTGGGATTCTGCACAGAAAGGGTTTGCAAACCGCTGAATCCACACGTGAGTTTAACTCTGTCAGTTGAATGCACACATTGACAACCATTCAGTTTGATAACACCCTTTTGGTTTTAGAAGCAGATATTTCTCTGTACAGCCTATGGTCCCATTCACTCGGGAATATCCCAACGCAGCTCCTGGAAGAAACGTGTTTCTGACTCGCTGAATCTCAACATAGATTCAACTCTCTTAGGTGAACGACCGCACAGCAGAGCAGTTTCAAGGAAACGTTTCTCCTGAGTTTTAGACGAAGTTTCCTGCTGTTTAGTACGGATGCCGGCATTGGGCTGGAAATACCGGTTTTGGGATTCTGCACAGAAAGAGTTTGCAAACCGCTGAATCCACACGTGAGTTTAACTCTGTCAGTTGAATGCACACATTGACAACCATTCAGTTTGATAACACCCTTTTGGTTTTAGAAGCAGATATTTCTCTGTACAGCCTATGGTCCCATTCACTCGGGAATATCCCAACGCAGCTCCTGGAAGAAACGTGTTTCTGACTCGCTGAATCTCAACATAGATTCAACTCTCTTAGGTGAACGAACGCACAGCAGAACAGTTTCAAGTAAACGTTTCTCCTGAGTTTTAGACGAAGTTTCCTGCTCTTTAGTACGTATGCCGGCATTGGGCTGGAAATACCGATTTTGGGATTCTGCACAGAAAGGGTTTGCAAACCGCTGAATCCACACGTGAGTTTAACTCTGTCAGTTGAATGCACACATTGACAACCATTCAGTTAGATTGCACCCTTTTGTTTTTACTAGCAGATATTTCTCTGTACAGCCTATGGTCCCATTCACTCGGGAATATCCCAACGCAGCTCATAGAAGAAACGTGTTTCTGACTCGCTGAATCTCCACATAGATTCAACTCTCTTATGTGAACGAACGCACAGCAGAGCAGTTTCAAGGAAACGTTTCTCCTGAGTTTTAGACGAAGTTTCCTGCTGTTTAGTACGTATGACGGCATTGGGGTATAAATACCGGTTTTGGGATTCTGCACAGAAAGGGTTTGCAAACCACTGAATCCACACGTGAGTTTAACTCTGTCAGTTGAATGCACACATTGACAACCATTCAGTTAGATAGCTCCGTTTTGGTTTCAGAAGCAGATATTTCTCTGTACAGCCTATGGTCCCATTCACTCGGGAATATCCCAACGCAGCTCCTGGAAGAAACGTGTTTCTGACTCGCTGAATCTCAACATAGATTCAACTCTCTTAGGTGAACGAACGCACAGCAGAGCAGTTTCAAGGAAACGTTTCTCCTGAGTTTTAGACGAAGTTTCCTGCTGTTTAGTACGGATGCCGGCATTGGGCTGGAAATACCGGTTTTGGGATTCTGCACAGAAAGGGTTTGCAAACCGCTGAATCCACACGTGAGTTTATCTCTGTCAGTTGAGTGCACACATTGACAACCATTCAGTTTGATAACACCCTTTTGGTTTTAGAAGCAGATATTTCTCTGTACAGCCTATGGTCCCATTCACTCGGGAATATCCCAACGCAGCTCCTGGAAGAAACGTGTTTCTGACTCGCTGAATCTCAACATAGATTCAACTCTCTTAGGTGAAAGAACGCACAGCAGAGCAGTTTCAAAGAAACGTTTCTCCTGAGTTTTAGACGAAGTTTCCTGCTGTTTAGTACGGATGCCGGCATTGGGCTGGAAATACCGGTTTTGGGATTCTGCACAGAAAGGGTTTGCAAACCGCTGAATCCACACTTGAGTTTAACTCTGTCAGTTGAATGCACACATTGACAATCATTCAGTTTGATAGCACCCTTTTGGTTTTAGAAGTAGATATTTCTCTGTACAGCCTATGGTCCCATTCACTCGGGAATATCCCAACGCAGCTCCTAGAAGAAACGTGTTTCTGACTCGCTGAATCTCAACATAGATTCAACTCTCTTAGGTGAACGAACGCACAGCAGATCAGTTTCAAGGAAACTTTTCTCCTGAGTTTTAGACGAAGTTTCCTGCTGTTTTGTACGGATGCCGGCAATGGGCTGGAAATACCGATTTTGGGATTCTGCACAGAAAGGGTTTGCAAACCACTGAATCCACACGTGAGTTTAACTCTGTCAGTTGAATGCACACATTGACAACCATTCAGTTAGATAGCTCCGTTTTGGTTTTAGAAGCAGATATTTCTCTGTACAGCCTATTTTCCCATTCACTCGGGAATATCCCAACGCAGGTCCTAGAAGAAACGTGTTTCTGACTCGCTGAATCTCAACATAGATTCAACTCTCTTAGGTGAACGAAAGCACAGCAGAGCAGTTTCAAGGAAACGTTTCTCCTTTTAGACGAAGTTTCCTGCTGTTTAGTACGGATGCCGGCATTGGGCTGGAAATACCGGTTTTGGGATTCTGCACAGAAAGGGTTTGCAAACCGCTGAATCCACACGTGAGTTTAACTTTGTGAGTTGAATGCACACATTGACAACCATCCAGGTAGATAGCTCCGTTTTGGTTTTAGAAACAGATATTTCCCTGTACAGCCTATGGTCCCATTCACTCGGGAATATCCCAACGCAGCTCCTAGAAGAAAAGTGTTTCTGACTCGCTGAATCTCAACGTAGATTCAACTCTGTTAGGTGAACGAACGCACAGCAGAGCAGTTTCAAGCAAACGTTTCTCCTGAGTTTTAGACGAAGTTTCCTGCAGTTAAGTAGGTATCCCGGTATTGGGCTGGAAATACCGTTTTTGGGATTCTGCACAGAAAGGGTTTGCAAACCACTGAATCAGCACGTGAGTTTAACTCTGTCAGTTGAATGCACACCTTGACAACCATTTAGGTAGATAGCTCCGTTTTGGTTTTAGAAGCAGATATTTCTCTGTACAGCCTATGGTCCCATTCACTCGGGAATATCCCAACGCAGCTCCTGGAAGAAACGTGTTTCTGACTCGCTGAATCTCAACATAGATTCAACTCTCTTAGGTGAACGAACGCACAGCAGAGCAGTTTCAAGGAAACGTTTCTCCTGAGTTTTAGACGAAGTTTCCTGCTGTTTAGTACGTATGCCGGCATTGGGCTGGAAATACCGGTTTTGGGATTCTGCACAGAAAGGGTTTGCAAACCGCTGAATCCACACGTGAGTTAAACTCTGTCAGTTGAATGCACACATTGACAACCATTCAGTGTGATAACACCCTTTTGGTTTTAGAAGCAGATATTTTTCTGTACAGCCTATGGTCCCATTCACTCGGGAATATCCCAACGCAGCTCCTGGAAGAAACGTGTTTCTGACTCGCTGAATCTCAACATAGATTCAACTCTCTTAGGTGAACGAACGCACAGCAGAGCAGTTTCAAGGAAACGTTTCTCCTGAGTTTTAGACGAAGTTTCCTGCTGTTTAGTACGTATGCCGGCATTGGGCTGGAAATACCGGTTTTGGGATTCTGCACAGAAAGGGTTTGCAAACCGCTGAATCCACACGTGAGTTTAACTCTGTCAGTTGAATGCACACATTGACAACCATTCAGTTTGATAACACCCTTTTGGTTTTAGAAGCAGATATTTCTCTGTACAGCCTATGGTCCCATTCTCTCGGGAATATCCCAACGCAGCTCCTAGAAGAAACGTGTTTCTGACTCGCTGAATCTCAACATAGATTCAACTCTCTTAGGTGAACGAACGCACAGCAGAGCAGTTTCAAGGAAACTTTTCTCCTGAGTTTTAGACGAAGTTTCCTGCTGTTTAGTACGTATGCCGGCATTGGGCTGGAAATACCGGTTTTGGGATTCTGCACAGAAAGGGTTTGCAAACCGCTGAATCCACACGTGAGTTTGACTTTGTCAGTTGAATGCACACATTGACAACAATCCAGTTAGATAGCTCCGTTTTGGTTTTAGAAGCACATATTTCTCTGAACAGCCTATGGTCCCATTCACTCGGGAATATCCCAACGCAACTCCTAGAAGAAACGTGTTTCTGACTCGCTGAATCTCAACATAGATTCAATTCTCTTAGGTGAACGAACGCAAAGCAGAGTAGTTTCAAGGAAACGTTTCTCCTGAGTTTTAGACGAAGTTTCCTGCTGTTTAGTACGTATGCCGGCATTGGGCTGGAAATACCGGTTTTGGGATTCTGCACAGAAAGGGTTTGCAAACCGCTGAATCCACACGTGAGTTTAACTCTGTCAGTTGAATGCACACATTGACAACCATTCAGTTAGATTGCACCCTTTTGGTTTTAGGAGCAGATATTTCTCTGTACAGCCTATGGTCCCATTCACTCGGGAATATCCCATCGCAGCTCCTGGAAGAAACGTGTTTCTCACTCGCTGAATCTCAACATAGATTCAACTCTCTTAGGTGAACGAACGCACAGCAGAGCAGTTTCAAGGAAACGTTTCTCCTGAGTTTTAGACGAAGTTTACTGCTGTTTAGTACGTATGCCGGCATTGGGCTGGAAATACCGGTTTTGGGATTCTGCACAGAAAGGGTTTGCAAACCGCTGAATCCACACGTGAGTTTAACTCTGTCAGTTGAATGCACACATTGACAACCATTCAGTTTGATAACACCCTTTTGGTTTTAGAAGCAGATATTTCTCTGTACAGCCTATGGTCCCATTCACTCGGGAATATCCCAACGCAGCTCCTGGAAGAAACGTGTTTCTGACTCGCTGAATCTCAACATAGATTCAACTCTCTTAGGTGAACGACCGCACAGCAGAGCAGTTTCAAGGAAACGTTTCTCCTGAGTTTTAGACGAAGTTTCCTGCTGTTTAGTACGGATGCCGGCATTGGGCTGGAAATACCGGTTTTGGGATTCTGCACAGAAAGAGTTTGCAAACCGCTGAATCCACACGTGAGTTTAACTCTGTCAGTTGAATGCACACATTGACAACCATTCAGTTTGATAACACCCTTTTGGTTTTAGAAGCAGATATTTCTCTGTACAGCCTATGGTCCCATTCACTCGGGAATATCCCAACGCAGCTCCTGGAAGAAACGTGTTTCTGACTCGCTGAATCTCAACATAGATTCAACTCTCTTAGGTGAACGAACGCACAGCAGAGCAGTTTCAAGTAAACGTTTCTCCTGAGTTTTAGACGAAGTTTCCTGCTCTTTAGTACGTATGCCGGCATTGGGCTGGAAATACCGATTTTGGGATTCTGCACAGAAAGGGTTTGCAAACCGCTGAATCCACACGTGAGTTTAACTCTGTCAGTTGAATGCACACATTGACAACCATTCAGTTAGATTGCACCCTTTTGTTTTTACTAGCAGATATTTCTCTGTACAGCCTATGGTCCCATTCACTCGGGAATATCCCAACGCAGCTCGTAGAAGAAACCTGTTTCTGACTCGCTGAATCTCCACATAGATTCAACTCTCTTATGTGAACGAACGCACAGCAGAGCAGTTTCAAGGAAACGTTTCTCCTGAGTTTTAGACGAAGTTTCCTGCTGTTTAGTACGTATGACGGCATTGGGGTATAAATACCGGTTTTGGGATTCTGCACAGAAAGGGTTTGCAAACCACTGAATCCACACGTGAGTTTAACTCTGTCAGTTGAATGCACACATTGACAACCATTCAGTTAGATAGCTCCGTTTTGGTTTCAGAAGCAGATATTTCTCTGTACAGCCTATGGTCCCATTCACTCGGGAATATCCCAACGCAGCTCCTGGAAGAAACGTGTTTCTGACTCGCTGAATCTCAACATAGATTCAACTCTCTTAGGTGAACGAACGCACAGCAGAGCAGTTTCAAGGAAACGTTTCTCCTGAGTTTTAGACGAAGTTTCCTGCTGTTTAGTACGGATGCCGGCATTGGGCTGGAAATACCGGTTTTGGGATTCTGCACAGAAAGGGTTTGCAAACCGCTGAATCCACACGTGAGTTTATCTCTGTCATTTGAGTGCACACATTGACAACCATTCAGTTTGATAACACCCTTTTGGTTTTAGAAGCAGATATTTCTCTGTACAGCCTATGGTCCCATTCACTCGGGAATATCCCAACGCAGCTCCTGGAAGAAACGTGTTTCTGACTCGCTGAATCTCAACATAGATTCAACTCTCTTAGGTGAAAGAACGCACAGCAGAGCAGTTTCAAAGAAACGTTTCTCCTGAGTTTTAGACGAAGTTTCCTGCTGTTTAGTACGGATGCCGGCATTGGGCTGGAAATACCGTTTTTGGGATTCTGCACAGAAAGGGTTTGCAAACCACTGAATCAGCACGTGAGTTTAACTCTGTCAGTTGAATGCACACCTTGACAACCATTTAGTTAGATAGCTCCGTTTTGGTTTTAGAAGCAGATATTTCTCTGTACAGCCTATGGTCCCATTCACTCGGGAATATCCCAACGCAGCTCCTGGAAGAAACGTGCTTCTGACTCGCTGAATCTCAACATAGATTCAACTCTCTTAGGTGAACGAACGCACATCAGAGCAGTTTCAAGGAAACGTTTCTCCTGAGTTTTAGACGAAGTTTCCTGCTGTTTAGTACGTATGCCGGCATTGGGCTGGAAATACCGGTTTTGGGATTCTGCACAGAAAGGGTTTGCAAACCGCTGAATCCACACGTGAGTTAAACTCTGTCAGTTGAATGCACACATTGACAACCATTCAGTGTGATAACACCCTTTTGGTTTTAGAAGCAGAAATTTCTCTGTACAGCCTATGGTCCCATTCTCTCGGGAATATACCAACGCAGCTCCTAAAAGAAACGTGTTTCTGACTCGCTGAATCTCAACATAGATTCAACTCTGTTAGGTGAACGAACGCACAGCAGAGCAGTTTCAAGGAAACTTTTCTCCCGAGTTTTAGACGAAGTTTCCTGCTGTTTAGTACGTATGCCGGCTTTGGGCTGGAAATACCGGTTTTGGGATTCTGCACAGAAAGGGTTTGCAAACCGCTGAATCCACACGTGAGTTTAACTCTGTCAGTTGAATGCACACATTGACAAACATTCAGTTTGATAACACCCTTTTGGTTTTAGAAGCAGATATTTTTCTGTACAGCCTATGGTCCCATTCACTCGGGAATATCCCAACGCAGCTCCTAGAAGAAACGTGTTTCTGACTCGCTGAATCTCAACGTAGATTCAACTCTGTTAGGTGAACGAACGCACAGCAGAGCAGTTTCAAGCAAACGTTTCTCCTGAGTTTTAGACGAAGTTTCCTGCAGTTAAGTAGGTATCCCGGCATTGGGCTGGAAATACCGGTTTTGGGATTCTGCACAGAAAGGGTTTGCAAACCACTGAATCAACACGTGAGTTTAACTCTGTCAGTTGAATGCACACATTGACAACCATTCAGTTAGATAGCTCCGTTTTGGTTTTAGAAGCAGATATTTCTCTGTACAGCCTATGGTCCCATTCACTCGGGAATATCCCAACGCAGCTCCTGGAAGAAACGTGTTTCTGACTCGCTGAATCTCAACATAGATTCAACTCTCTTAGGTGAACGAACGCACAGCAGAGCAGTTTCAAGGAAACGTTTCTCCTGAGTTTTAGACGAAGTTTCCTGCTGTTTAGTACGTATGCCGGCATTGGGCTGGAAATACCGGTTTTGGGATTCTGCACAGAAAGGGTTTGCAAACCGCTGAATCCACACGTGAGTTTAACTCTGTCAGTTGAATGCACACATTGACAACCATTCAGTTTGATAACACCCTTTTGGTTTTAGAAGCAGATATTTCTCTGTACAGCCTATGGTCCCATTCTCTCGGGAATATCCCAACGCAGCTCCTAGAAGAAACGTGTTTCTGACTCGCTGAATCTCAACATAGATTCAACTCTCTTAGGTGAACGAACGCACAGCAGAGCTTTTTCAAGGAAACTTTTCTCCTGAGTTTTAGACGAAGTTTCCTGCTGTTTAGTACGTATGCCGGCATTGGGCTGGAAATACCGGTTTTGGGATTCTGCACAGAAAGGGTTTGCAAACCGCTGAATCCACACGTGAGTTTGACTTTGTCAGTTGAATGCACACATTGACAACAATCCAGTTAGATAGCTCCGTTTTGGTTTTAGAAACACATATTTCTCTGAACAGCCTATGGTCCCATTCACTCGGGAATATCCCAACGCAACTCCTAGAAGAAACGTGTTTCTGACTCGCTGAATCTCAACATAGATTCAACTCTCTTAGGTGAACGAACGCACAGCAGAGCAGTTTCAAGGAAACGTTTCTCCTGAGTTTTAGACGAAGTTTCCTGCTGTTTAGTACGTATGCCGGCATTGGGCTGGAAATACCGGTTTTAGGATTCTGCACAGAAAGGGTTTGCAAACCGCTGAATCCACACGTGAGTTTAACTCTGTCAGTTGAATGCACACATTGACAACCATTCAGTTAGATTGCACCCTTTTGGTTTTAGGAGCAGATATTTCTCTGTACAGCCTATGGTCCCATTCACTCGGGAATATCCCAACGCAGCTCCTGGAAGAAACGTGTTTCTCACTCGCTGAATCTCAACATAGATTCAACTCTCTTAGGTGAACGAACGCACAGCAGAGCAGTTTCAAGGAAACGTTTCTCCTGAGTTTTAGACGAAGTTTACTGCTGTTTAGTACGTATGCCGGCATTGGGCTGGAAATACCGATTTTGGGATTCTGCACAGAAAGGGTTTGCAAACCACTGAATCAACACGTGAGTTTAACTCTGTCAGTTGAATGCACACATTGACAACCATTCAGTTAGATAGCTCCGTTTTGGTTTTAGAAGCAGATATTTCTCTGTACAGCCTATGGTCCCATTCACTCGGGAATATCCCAACGCAGCTCCTGGAAGAAACGTGTTTCTGACTCGCTGAATCTCAACATAGATTCAACTCTCTTAGGTGAACGAACGCACAGCAGAGCAGTTTCAAGGAAACGTTTCTCCTGAGTTTTAGACGAAGTTTCCTGCTGTTTAGTACGTATGCCGGCATTGGGCTGGAAATACCGGTTTTGGGATTCTGCACAGAAAGGGTTTGCAAACCGCTGAATCCACACGTGAGTTTAACTCTGTCAGTTGAATGCACACATTGACAACCATTCAGTTTGATAACACCCTTTTGGTTTTAGAAGCAGATATTTCTCTGTACAGCCTATGGTCCCATTCTCTCGGGAATATCCCAACGCAGCTCCTAGAAGAAACGTGTTTCTGACTCGCTGAATCTCAACATAGATTCAACTCTCTTAGGTGAACGAACGCACAGCAGAGCAGTTTCAAGGAAACTTTTCTCCTGAGTTTTAGACGAAGTTTCCTGCTGTTTAGTACGTATGCCGGCATTGGGCTGGAAATACCGGTTTTGGGATTCTGCACAGAAAGGGTTTGCAAACCGCTGAATCCACACGTGAGTTTGACTTTGTCAGTTGAATGCACACATTGACAACAATCCAGTTAGATAGCTCCGTTTTGGTTTTAGAAGCACATATTTCTCTGAACAGCCTATGGTCCCATTCACTCGGGAATATCCCAACGCAACTCCTAGAAGAAACGTGTTTCTGACTCGCTGAATCTCAACATAGATTCAATTCTCTTAGGTGAACGAACGCAAAGCAGAGTAGTTTCAAGGAAACGTTTCTCCTGAGTTTTAGACGAAGTTTCCTGCTGTTTAGTACGTATGCCGGCATTGGGCTGGAAATACCGGTTTTGGGATTCTGCACAGAAAGGGTTTGCAAACCGCTGAATCCACACGTGAGTTTAACTCTGTCAGTTGAATGCACACATTGACAACCATTCAGTTAGATTGCACCCTTTTGGTTTTAGGAGCAGATATTTCTCTGTACAGCCTATGGTCCCATTCACTCGGGAATATCCCATCGCAGCTCCTGGAAGAAACGTGTTTCTCACTCGCTGAATCTCAACATAGATTCAACTCTCTTAGGTGAACGAACGCACAGCAGAGCAGTTTCAAGGAAACGTTTCTCCTGAGTTTTAGACGAAGTTTACTGCTGTTTAGTACGTATGCCGGCATTGGGCTGGAAATACCGGTTTTGGGATTCTGCACAGAAAGGGTTTGCAAACCGCTGAATCCACACGTGAGTTTAACTCTGTCAGTTGAATGCACACATTGACAACCATTCAGTTTGATAACACCCTTTTGGTTTTAGAAGCAGATATTTCTCTGTACAGCCTATGGTCCCATTCACTCGGGAATATCCCAACGCAGCTCCTGGAAGAAACGTGTTTCTGACTCGCTGAATCTCAACATAGATTCAACTCTCTTAGGTGAACGACCGCACAGCAGAGCAGTTTCAAGGAAACGTTTCTCCTGAGTTTTAGACGAAGTTTCCTGCTGTTTAGTACGGATGCCGGCATTGGGCTGGAAATACCGGTTTTGGGATTCTGCACAGAAAGAGTTTGCAAACCGCTGAATCCACACGTGAGTTTAACTCTGTCAGTTGAATGCACACATTGACAACCATTCAGTTTGATAACACCCTTTTGGTTTTAGAAGCAGATATTTCTCTGTACAGCCTATGGTCCCATTCACTCGGGAATATCCCAACGCAGCTCCTGGAAGAAACGTGTTTCTGACTCGCTGAATCTCAACATAGATTCAACTCTCTTAGGTGAACGAACGCACAGCAGAACAGTTTCAAGTAAACGTTTCTCCTGAGTTTTAGACGAAGTTTCCTGCTCTTTAGTACGTATGCCGGCATTGGGCTGGAAATACCGATTTTGGGATTCTGCACAGAAAGGGTTTGCAAACCGCTGAATCCACACGTGAGTTTAACTCTGTCAGTTGAATGCACACATTGACAACCATTCAGTTAGATTGCACCCTTTTGTTTTTACTAGCAGATATTTCTCTGTACAGCCTATGGTCCCATTCACTCGGGAATATCCCAACGCAGCTCGTAGAAGAAACCTGTTTCTGACTCGCTGAATCTCCACATAGATTCAACTCTCTTATGTGAACGAACGCACAGCAGAGCAGTTTCAAGGAAACGTTTCTCCTGAGTTTTAGACGAAGTTTCCTGCTGTTTAGTACGTATGACGGCATTGGGGTATAAATACCGGTTTTGGGATTCTGCACAGAAAGGGTTTGCAAACCACTGAATCCACACGTGAGTTTAACTCTGTCAGTTGAATGCACACATTGACAACCATTCAGTTAGATAGCTCCGTTTTGGTTTCAGAAGCAGATATTTCTCTGTACAGCCTATGGTCCCATTCACTCGGGAATATCCCAACGCAGCTCCTGGAAGAAACGTGTTTCTGACTCGCTGAATCTCAACATAGATTCAACTCTCTTAGGTGAACGAACGCACAGCAGAGCAGTTTCAAGGAAACGTTTCTCCTGAGTTTTAGACGAAGTTTCCTGCTGTTTAGTACGGATGCCGGCATTGGGCTGGAAATACCGGTTTTGGGATTCTGCACAGAAAGGGTTTGCAAACCGCTGAATCCACACGTGAGTTTATCTCTGTCAGTTGAGTGCACACATTGACAACCATTCAGTTTGATAACACCCTTTTGGTTTTAGAAGCAGATATTTCTCTGTACAGCCTATGGTCCCATTCACTCGGGAATATCCCAACGCAGCTCCTGGAAGAAACGTGTTTCTGACTCGCTGAATCTCAACATAGATTCAACTCTCTTAGGTGAAAGAACGCACAGCAGAGCAGTTTCAAAGAAACGTTTCTCCTGAGTTTTAGACGAAGTTTCCTGCTGTTTAGTACGGATGCCGGCATTGGGCTGGAAATACCGGTTTTGGGATTCTGCACAGAAAGGGTTTGCAAACCGCTGAATCCACACTTGAGTTTAACTCTGTCAGTTGAATGCACACATTGACAATCATTCAGTTTCATAGCACCCTTTTGGTTTTAGAAGCAGATATTTCTCTGTACAGCCTATGGTCCCATTCACTCGGGAATATCCCAACGCAGCTCCTAGAAGAAACGTGTTTCTGACTCGCTGAATCTCAACGTAGATTCAACTCTGTTAGGTGAACGAACGCACAGCAGAGCAGTTTCAAGCAAACGTTTCTCCTGAGTTTTAGACGAAGTTTCCTGCAGTTAAGTAGGTATCCCGGCATTGGGCTGGAAATACCGGTTTTGGGATTCTGCACAGAAAGGGTTTGCAAACCACTGAATCAACACGTGAGTTTAACTCTGTCAGTTGAATGCACACATTGACAACCATTCAGTTAGATAGCTCCGTTTTGGTTTTAGAAGCAGATATTTCTCTGTACAGCCTATGGTCCCATTCACTCGGGAATATCCCAACGCAGCTCCTGGAAGAAACGTTTTTCTGACTCGCTGAATCTCAACATAGATTCAACTCTCTTAGGTGAACGAACGCACAGCAGAGCAGTTTCAAGGAAACGTTTCTCCTGAGTTTTAGACGAAGTTTCCTGCTGTTTAGTACGTATGCCGGCATTGGGCTGGAAATACCGGTTTTGGGATTCTGCACAGAAAGGGTTTGCAAACCGCTGAATCCACACGTGAGTTTAACTCTGTCAGTTGAATGCACACATTGACAACCATTCAGTTTGATAACACCCTTTTGGTTTTAGAAGCAGATATTTCTCTGTACAGCCTATGGTCCCATTCTCTCGGGAATATCCCAACGCAGCTCCTAGAAGAAACGTGTTTCTGACTCGCTGAATCTCAACATAGATTCAACTCTCTTAGGTGAACGAACGCACAGCAGAGCTTTTTCAAGGAAACTTTTCTCCTGAGTTTTAGACGAAGTTTCCTGCTGTTTAGTACGTATGCCGGCATTGGGCTGGAAATACCGGTTTTGGGATTCTGCACAGAAAGGGTTTGCAAACCGCTGAATCCACACGTGAGTTTGACTTTGTCAGTTGAATGCACACATTGACAACAATCCAGTTAGATAGCTCCGTTTTGGTTTTAGAAACACATATTTCTCTGAACAGCCTATGGTCCCATTCACTCGGGAATATCCCAACGCAACTCCTAGAAGAAACGTGTTTCTGACTCGCTGAATCTCAACATAGATTCAACTCTCTTAGGTGAACGAACGCACAGCAGAGCAGTTTCAAGGAAACGTTTCTCCTGAGTTTTAGACGAAGTTTCCTGCTGTTTAGTACGTATGCCGGCATTGGGCTGGAAATACCGGTTTTGGGATTCTGCACAGAAAGGGTTTGCAAACCGCTGAATCCACACGTGAGTTTAACTCTGTCAGTTGAATGCACACATTGACAACCATTCAGTTAGATTGCACCCTTTTGGTTTTAGGAGCAGATATTTCTCTGTACAGCCTATGGTCCCATTCACTCGGGAATATCCCAACGCAGCTCCTGGAAGAAACGTGTTTCTCACTCGCTGAATCTCAACATAGATTCAACTCTCTTAGGTGAACGAACGCACAGCAGAGCAGTTTCAAGGAAACGTTTCTCCTGAGTTTTAGACGAAGTTTACTGCTGTTTAGTACGTATGCCGGCATTGGGCTGGAAATACCGGTTTTGGGATTCTGCACAGAAAGGGTTTGCAAACCGCTGAATCCACACGTGAGTTTAACTCTGTCAGTTGAATGCACACATTGACAACCATTCAGTTTGATAACACCCTTTTGGTTTTAGAAGCAGATATTTCTCTGTACAGCCTATGGTCCCATTCACTCGGGAATATCCCAACGCAGCTCCTGGAAGAAACGTGTTTCTGACTCGCTGAATCTCAACATAGATTCAACTCTCTTAGGTGAACGACCGCACAGCAGAGCAGTTTCAAGGAAACGTTTCTCCTGAGTTTTAGACGAAGTTTCCTGCTGTTTAGTACGGATGCCGGCATTGGGCTGGAAATACCGGTTTTGGGATTCTGCACAGAAAGGGTTTGCAAACCGCTGAATCCACACGTGAGTTTAACTCTGTCAGTTGAATGCACACATTGACAACCATTCAGTTTGATAACACCCTTTTGGTTTTAGAAGCAGATATTTCTCTGTACAGCCTATGGTCCCATTCTCTCGGGAATATCCCAACGCAGCTCCTAGAAGAAACGTGTTTCTGACTCGCTGAATCTCAACATAGATTCAACTCCCTTAGGTGAACGAACGCACAGCAGAGCAGTTTCAAGGAAACTTTTCTCCTGAGTTTTAGACGAAGTTTCCTGCTGTTTAGTACGTATGCCGGCATTGGGCTGGAAATACCGGTTTTGGGATTCTGCACAGAAAGGGTTTGCAAACCGCTGAATCCACACGTGAGTTTGACTTTGTCAGTTGAATGCACACATTGACAACAATCCAGTTAGATAGCTCCGTTTTGGTTTTAGAAACACATATTTCTCTGAACAGCCTATGGTCCCATTCACTCGGGAATATCCCAATGCAGCTCCTGGAAGAAACGTGTTTCTGACTCGCTGAATCTCAACATAGATTCAACTCTCTTAGGTGAACGAACGCACAGCATAACAGTTTCAAGTAAACGTTTCTCCTGAGTTTTAGACGAAGTTTCCTGCTCTTTAGTACGTATGCCGGCATTGGGCTGGAAATACCGATTTTGGGATTCTGCACAGAAAGGGTTTGCAAACCGCTGAATCCACACGTGAGTTTAACTCTGTCAGTTGAATGCACACATTGACAACCATTCAGTTAGATTGCACCCTTTTGGTTTTAGGAGCAGGTATTTCTCTGTACAGCCTATGGTCCCATTCACTCGGGAATATCCCAACGCAGCTCCTGGAAGAAACGTGTTTCTGACTCGCTGAATCTCCACATAGATTCAACTCTCTTATGTGAACGAACGCACAGCAGAGCAGTTTCAAGGAAACGTTTCTCCTGAGTTTTAGACGAAGTTTCCTGCTGTTTAGTACGTATGCCGGCATTGGGGTATAAATACCGGTTTTGGGATTCTGCACAGAAAGGGTTTGCAAACCACTGAATCCACACGTGAGTTTAACTCTGTCAGTTGAATGCACACATTGACAACCATTCAGTTAGATAGCTCCGTTTTGGTTTCAGAAGCAGATATTTCCCTGTACAGCCTATGGTCCCATTCACTCGGGAATATCCCAACGCAGCTCCTGGAAGAAACGTGTTTCTGACTCGCTGAATCTCAACATAGATTCAACTCTCTTAGGTGAACGAACGCACAGCAGAGCAGTTTCAAGGAAACGTTTCTCCTGAGTTTTAGACGAAGTTTCCTGCTGTTTAGTACGGATGCCGGCATTGGGCTGGAAATACCGGTTTTGGGATTCTGCACAGAAAGGGTTTGCAAACCGCTGAATCCACACGTGAGTTTATCTCTGTCAGTTGAGTGCACACATTGACAACCATTCAGTTTGATAACACCCTTTTGGTTTTAGAAGCAGATATTTCTCTGTACAGCCTATGGTCCCATTCACTCGGGAATATCCCAACGCAGCTCCTGGAAGAAACGTGTTTCTGACTCGCTGAATCTCAACATAGATTCAACTCTCTTAGGTGAAAGAACGCACAGCAGAGCAGTTTCAAAGAAACGTTTCTCCTGAGTTTTAGACGAAGTTTCCTGCTGTTTAGTACGGATGCCGGCATTGGGCTGGAAATACCGGTTTTGGGATTCTGCACAGAAAGGGTTTGCAAACCGCTGAATCCACACGTGAGTTTAACTCTGTCAGTTGAATGCACACATTGACAATCATTCAGTTTGATAGCACCCTTTTGGTTTTAGAAGCAGATATTTCTCTGTACAGCCTATGGTCCCATTCACTCGGGAATATCCCAACGCAGCTCCTAGAAGAAACGTGTTTCTGACTCGCTGAATCTCAACATAGATTCAACTCTCTTAGCTGAACGAACGCACAGCAGAGCAGTTTAAAGGAAACTTTTCTCCTGAGTTTTAGACGAAGTTTCCTGCTGTTTTGTACGGATGCCGGCAATGGGCTGGAAATACCGATTTTGGGATTCTGCACAGAAAGGGTTTGCAAACCACTGAATCCACACGTGAGTTTAACTCTGTCAGTTGAATGCACACATTGACAACCATTCAGTTAGATAGCTCCGTTTTGGTTTTAGAAGCAGATATTTCTCTGTACAGCCTATTTTCCCATTCACTCGGGAATATCCCAACGCAGGTCCTAGAAGAAACGTGTTTCTGACTCGCTGAATCTCAACATAGATTCAACTCTCTTAGGTGAACGAAAGCACAGCAGAGCAGTTTCAAGGAAACGTTTCTCCTTTTAGACGAAGTTTCCTGCTGTTTAGTACGGATGCCGGCATTGGGCTGGAAATACCGGTTTTGGGATTCTGCACAGAAAGGGTTTGCAAACCGCTGAATCCACACGTGAGTTTAACTTTGTGAGTTGAATGCACACATTGACAACCATCCAGGTAGATAGCTCCGTTTTGGTTTTAGAAACAGATATTTCTCTGTACAGCCTATGGTCCCATTCACTCGGGAATATCCCAACGCAGCTCCTAGAAGAAAAGTGTTTCTGACTCGCTGAATCTCAACGTAGATTCAACTCTGTTAGGTGAACGAACGCACAGCAGAGCAGTTTCAATCAAACGTTTCTCCTGAGTTTTAGACGAAGTTTCCTGCAGTTAAGTAGGTATCCCGGTATTGGGCTGGAAATACCGTTTTTGGGATTCTGCACAGAAAGGGTTTGCAAACCACTGAATCAACACGTGAGTTTAACTCTGTCAGTTGAATGCACACCTTGACAACCATTTAGTTAGATAGCTCCGTTTTGGTTTTAGAAGCAGATATTTCTCTGTACAGCCTATGTTCCCATTCACTCGGGAATATCCCAACGCAGCTCCTGGAAGAAACGTGTTTCTGACTCGCTGAATCTCAACATAGATTCAACTCTCTTAGGTGAACGAACGCACATCAGAGCAGTTTCAAGGAAACGTTTCTCCTGAGTTTTAGACGAAGTTTCCTGCTGTTTAGTACGTATGCCGGCATTGGGCTGGAAATACCGGTTTTGGGATTCTGCACAGAAAGGGTTTGCAAACCGCTGAATCCACACGTGAGTTAAACTCTGTCAGTTGAATGCACACATTGACAACCATTCAGTGTGATAACACCCTTTTGGTTTTAGAAGCAGAAATTTCTCTGTACAGCCTATGGTCCCATTCACTCGGGAATATCCCAACGCAGCTCCTGGAAGAAACGTGTTTCTGACTCGCTGAATCTCAACATAGATTCAACTCTCTTAGGTGAACGAACGCACAGTAGAGCAGTTTCAAGGAAACGTTTCTCCTGAGTTTTAGACGAAGTTTCCTGCTGTTTAGTACGTATGCCGGCATTGGGCTGGAAATACCGGTTTTGGGATTCTGCACAGAAAGGGTTTGCAAACCGCTGAATCCACACGTGAGTTTAACTCTGTCAGTTGAATGCACACGTTGACAACCATTCAGTTTGATAACACCCTTTTGGTTTTAGAAGCAGATAGTTCTCTGTACAGCCTATGGTCCCATTCACTCGGGAATATCCCAACGCAGCTCCTGGAAGAAACGTGTTTCTGACTCGCTGAATCTCAACATAGATTCAACTCTCTTAGGTGAACGAACGCACAGCAGAGCAGTTTCAAGGAAACGTTTCTCCTGAGTTTTAGACGAAGTTTCCTGCTGTTTAGTACGTATGCCGGCATTGGGCTGGAAATACCGGTTTTGGGATTCTGCACAGAAAGGGTTTGCAAACCGCTGAATCCACACGTGAGTTTAACTCTGTCAGTTGAATGCACACATTGACAACCATTCAGTTTGATAACACCCTTTTGGTTTTAGAAGCAGATATTTCTCTGTACAGCCTATGGTCCCATTCTCTCGGGAATATCCCAACGCAGCTCCTAGAAGAAACGTGTTTCTGACTCGCTGAATCTCAACATAGATTCAACTCTCTTAGGTGAACGAACGCACAGCAGAGCAGTTTCAAGGAAACTTTTCTCCTGAGTTTTAGACGAAGTTTCCTGCTGTTTAGTACGTATGCCGGCATTGGGCTGGAAATACCGGTTTTGGGATTCTGCACAGAAAGGGTTTGCAAACCGCTGAATTCACACGTGAGTTTGACTTTGTCAGTTGAATACACACATTGACAACAATCCAGTTAGATAGCTCCCTTTTGGTTTTAGAAGCACATATTTCTCTGAACAGCCTATGGTCCCATTCACTCGGGAATATCCCAACGCAACTCCTAGAAGAAACGTGTTTCTGACTCGCTGAATCTCAACATAGATTCAACTCTCTTAGGTGAACGATCGCACAGCAGAGCAGTTTCAAGGAAACGTTTCTCCTGAGTTTTAGACGAAGTTTCCTGCTGTTTAGTACGTATGCCGGCATTGGGCTGGAAATACCGGTTTTGGGATTCTGCACAGAAAGGGTTTGCAAACCGCTGAATCCACACGTGAGTTTAACTCTGTCAGTTGAATGCACACATTGACAACCATTCAGTTAGATTGCACCCTTTTGGTTTTAGGAGCAGATATTTCTCTGTACAGCCTATGGTCCCATTCACTCGGGAATATCCCAACGCAGCTCCTGGAAGAAACGTGTTTCTCACTCGCTGAATCTCAACATAGATTCAACTCTCTTAGGTGAACGAACGCACAGCAGAGCAGTTTCAAGGAAACGTTTCTCCTGAGTTTTAGACGAAGTTTACTGCTGTTTAGTACGTATGCCGGCATTGGGCTGGAAATACCGGTTTTGGGATTCTGCACAGAAAGGTTTTGCAAACCGCTGAATCCACACGTGAGTTTAACTCTGTCAGTTGAATGCACACATTGACAACCATTCAGTTTGATAACACCCTTTTGGTTTTAGAAGCAGATATTTCTCTGTACAGCCTATGGTCCCATTCACTCGGGAATATCCCAACGCAGCTCCTGGAAGAAACGTGTTTCTGACTCGCTGAATCTCAACATAGATTCAACTCTCTTAGGTGAACGAACTCACAGCAGAACAGTTTCAAGTAAACGTTTCTCCTGAGTTTTAGACGAAGTTTCCTGCTCTTTAATACGTATGCCGGCATTGGGCTGGAAATACCGATTTTGGGATTCTGCACAGAAAGGGTTTGCAAAGCACTGAATCCACACGTGAGTTTAACTCTGTCAGTTGAATGCACACATTGACAACCATTCAGTTAGATAGCTCCGTTTTGGTTTCAGAAGCAGATATTTCTCTGTACAGCCTATGGTCCCATTCACTCGGGAATATCCCAACGCAGCTCCTGGAAGAAACGTGTTTCTGACTCGCTGAATCTCAACATAGATTCAACTCTCTTAGGTGAACGAACGCACAGCAGAGCAGTTTCAAGGAAACGTTTCTCCTGAGTTTTAGACGAAGTTTCCTGCTGTTTAGTACGGATGCCGGCATTGGGCTGGAAATACCGGTTTTGGGATTCTGCACAGAAAGGGTTTGCAAACCGCTGAATCCACACGTGAGTTTATGTCTGTCAGTTGAGTGCACACATTGACAACCATTCAGTTTGATAACACCCTTTTGGTTTTAGAAGCAGATATTTCTCTGTACAGCCTATGGTCCCATTCACTCGGGAATATCCCAACGCAGCTCCTGGAAGAAACGTGTTTCTGACTCGCTGAATCTCAACATAGATTCAACTCTCTTAGGTGAAAGAACGCACAGCAGAGCAGTTTCAAAGAAACGTTTCTCCTGAGTTTTAGACGAAGTTTCCTGCTGTTTAGTACGGATGCCGGCATTGGGCTGGAAATACCGGTTTTGGGATTCTGCACAGAAAGGGTTTGCAAACCGCTGAATCCATACTTGAGTTTAACTCTGTCAGTTGAATGCACACATTGACAATCATTCAGTTTGATAGCACCCTCTTGGTTTTAGAAGCAGATATTTCTCTGTACAGCCTATGGTCCCATTCACTCGGGAATATCCCAACGCAGCTCCTAGAAGAAACGTGTTTCTGACTCGCTGAATGTCAACATAGATTCAACTCTCTTAGGTGAACGAACGCACAGCAGAGCAGTTTCAAGGAAACTTTTCTCCTGAGTTTTAGACGAAGTTTCCTGCTGTTTTGTACGGATGCCGGCAATGGGCTGGAAATACCGATTTTGGGATTCTGCACAGAAAGGGTTTGCAAACCACTGAATCCACACGTGAGTTTAACTCTGTCAGTTGAATGCACACATTGACAACCATTCAGTTAGATAGCTCCGTTTTGGTTTTAGAAGCAGATATTTCTCTGTACAGCCTATTTTCCCATTCACTCGGGAATATCCCAACGCAGGTCCTAGAAGAAACGTGTTTCTGACTCGCTGAATCTCATCATAGATTCAACTCTCTTAGGTGAACGAAAGCACAGCAGAGCAGTTTCAAGGAAACGTTTCTCCTTTTAGACGAAGTTTCCTGCTGTTTAGTACGGATGCCGGCATTGGGCTGGAAATACCGGTTTTGGGATTCTGCACAGAAAGGGTTTGCAAACCGCTGAATCCACACGTGAGTTTAACTTTGTGAGTTGAATGCACACATTGACAACCATCCAGGTAGATAGTTCCGTTTTGGTTTTAGAAACAGATATTTCTCTGTACAGCCTATGGTCCCATTCACTCGGGAATATCCCAACGCAGCTCCTAGAAGAAAAGTGTTTCTGACTCGCTGAATCTCAACGTAGATTCAACTCTGTTAGGTGAACGAACGCACAGCAGAGCAGTTTCAAGCAAACGTTTCTCCTGAGTTTTAGACGAAGTTTCCTGCAGTTAAGTAGGTATCCCGGTATTGGGCTGGAAATACCGTTTTTGGGATTCTGCACAGAAAGGGTTTGCAAACCACTGAATCAACACGTGAGTTTAACTCTGTCAGTTGAATGCACACCTTGACAACCATTTAGTTAGATAGCTCCGTTTTGGTTTTAGAAGCAGATATTTCTCTGTACAGCCTATGGTCCCATTCACTCGGGAATATCCCAACGCAGCTCCTGGAAGAAACGTGTTTCTGACTCGCTGAATCTCAACATAGATTCAACTCTCTTAGGTGAACGAACGCACATCAGAGCAGTTTCAAGGAAACGTTTCTCCTGAGTTTTAGACGAAGTTTCCTGCTGTTTAGTACGTATTCCGGCATTGGGCTGGAAATACCGGTTTTGGGATTCTGCACAGAAAGGGTTTGCAAACCGCTGAATCCACACGTGAGTTAAACTCTGTCAGTTGAATGCACACATTGACAACCATTCAGTGTGATAACACCCTTTTGGTTTTAGAAGCAGAAATTTCTCTGTACAGCCTATGGTCCCATTCTCTCGGGAATATCCCAACGCAGCTCCTGGAAGAAACGTGTTTCTGACTCGCTGAATCTCAACATAGATTCAACTCTCTTAGGT
Organism: Aotus nancymaae; assembly: GCF_030222135.1. Lineage (NCBI taxonomy): Eukaryota > Metazoa > Chordata > Mammalia > Primates > Aotidae > Aotus > Aotus nancymaae. The sequence goes on from NW_026988584.1 coordinate 557,711, forward strand.
GAACGAACGCACAGCAGAGCAGTTTCAAGGAAACGTTTCTCCTGAGTTTTAGACGAAGTTTCCTGCTGTTTAGTACGTATGCCGGCATTGGGCTGGAAATACCGGTTTTGGGATTCTGCACAGAAAGTGTTTGCAAACCGCTGAATCCACACGTGAGTTTAACTCTGTCAGTTGAATGCACACGTTGACAACCATTCAGTTTGATAACACCCTTTTGGTTTTAGAAGAAGATAGTTCTCTGTACAGCCTATGGTCCCATTCACTCGGGAATATCCCAACGCAGCTCCTGGAAGAAACGTTTTTCTGACTCGCTGAATCTCAACATAGATTCAACTCTCTTAGGTGAACGAACTCACAGCAGAGCAGTTTCAAGGAAACGTTTCTCCTGAGTTTTAGACGAAGTTTCCTGCTGTTTAGTACGTATGCCGGCATTGGGCTGGAAATACCGGTTTTGGGATTCTGCACAGAAAGGGTTTGCAAACCGCTGAATCCACACGTGAGTTTGACTTTGTCAGTTGAATGCACACATTGACAACAATCCAGTTAGATACCTCCGTTTTGGTTTTAGAAGCACATATTTCTCTGAACAGCCTATGGTCCCATTCACTCGGGAATATCCCAACGCAGCTCCTGGAAGAAACGTGTTTCTGACTCGCTGAATCTCAACATAGATTCAACTCTCTTAGGTGAACGAACGCACAGCAGAGCAGTTTCAAGGAAACGTTTCTCCTGAGTTTTAGACGAAGTTTCCTGCTCTTTAGTACGTATGCCAGCATTGGGCTGGAAATACCGGTTTTGGGATTCTGCACAGAAAGGGTTTGCAAACCGCTGAATCCACACGTGAGTTTAACTCTGTCAGTTGAATGCACACATTGACAACCATTCAGTTTGATAGCACCCTTTTGGTTTTAGAAGCAGATATTTCTCTGTACAGCCTATGGTCCCATTCACTCGGGAATATCCCAACGCAGCTCCTGGAAGAAACGTGTTTCTGACTCGCTGAATCTCAACATAGATTCAACTCTCTAAGGTGAACAAACGCACAGCAGAGCAGTTTCAAGGAAACGTTTCTCCTGAGTTTTAGACGAAGTTTCCTGCTGTCTAGTACGTATGCCGGCATTGGGCTGGAAATACCGGTTTTGGGATTCTGCACAGAAAGGGTTTGCAAACCGCTGAATCCACACGTGAGTTTAACTCTGTCAGTTGAATGCACACATTGACAACCATTCAGTGTGATAACACCCTTTTGGTTTTAGAAGCAGAAATTTCTCTGTACAGCCTATGGTCCCATTCTCTCGGGAATATCCCAACGCAGCTCCTAGAAGAAACGTGTTTCTGACTCGCTGAATCTCAACATAGATTCAACTCTCTTAGGTGAACGAACGCACAGCAGAGCAGTTTCAAGGAAACGTTTCTCCTGAGTTTTAGACGAAGTTTCCTGCTGTTTAGTACGGATGCCGGCATTGGGCTGGAAATACCGGTTTTGGGTTTCTGCACAGAAAGGGTTTGCAAACCGCTGAATCCACACGTGAGTTTATCTCTGTCAGTTGAGTGCACACATTGACAACCATTCAGTTTGATAACACCCTTTTGGTTTTAGAAGAAGATAGTTCTCTGTACAGCCTATGGTCCCATTCACTCGGGAATATCCCAACGCAGCTCCTGGAAGAAACGTGTTTCTGACTCGCTGAATCTCAACATAGATTCAACTCTCTTAGGTGAACGAACGCACAGCAGAGCAGTTTCAAGGAAACGTTTCTCCTGAGTTTTAGACGAAGTTTCCTGCTGTTTAGTACGTATGCCGGCATTGGGCTGGAAATACCGGTTTTGGGATTCTGCACAGAAAGGGTTTGCAAACCGCTGTGTCCACACGTGAGTTTGACTTTGTCAGTTGAATGCACACATTGACAACAATCCAGTTAGATAGCTCCGTTTTGGTTTTAGAAGCACATATTTCTCTGAACAGCCTATGGTCCCATTCACTCGGGAATATCCCAACGCAGCTCCTGGAAGAAACGTGTTTCTGACTCGCTGAATCTCAACATAGATTCAACTCTCTTAGGTGAACGAACGCACAGCAGAGCAGTTTCAAGGAAACGTTTCTCCTGAGTTTTAGACGAAGTTTCCTGCTGTTTAGTACGTATGCCAGCATTGGGCTGGAAATACCGGTTTTGGGATTCTGCACAGAAAGGGTTTGCAAACCGCTGAATCCACACGTGAGTTTAACTCTGTCAGTTGAATGCACACATTGACAACCATTCAGTTTGATAGCACCCTTTTGGTTTTAGAAGCAGATATTTCTCTGTACAGCCTATGGTCCCATTCACTCGGGAATATCCCAACGCAGCTCCTGGAAGAAACGTGTTTCTGACTCGCTGAATCTCAACATAGATTCAACTCTCTTAGGTGAACGAACGCACAGCAGAGCAGTTTCAAGGAAACGTTTCTCCTGAGTTTTAGACGAAGTTTCCTGCTGTCTAGTACGTATGCCGGCATTGGGCTGGAAATACCGGTTTTGGGATTCTGCACAGAAAGGGTTTGCAAACCGCTGAATCCACACGTGAGTTTAACTCTGTCAGTTGAATGCACACATTGACAACCATTCAGTTAGATAGCTCCGTTTTGGTTTTAGAAGCAGATATTTCTCTGTACAGCCTATGGTCCCTTTCACTCGGGAATATCCCAACGCAGCTCCTAGAAGAAACGTGTTTCTGACTCGCTGAATCTCAACATAGATTCAACTCTCTTAGGTGAACGAACGCACAGCAGAGCAGTTTCAAGGAATCGTTTCTCCTGAGTTTTAGACGAAGTTTCCTGCTGTTTAGTACGTATGCCGGCATTGGGCTGGAAATACCGGTTTTGGGATTCTGCACAGAAAGGGTTTGCAAACCGCTGAATCCACACGTGAGTTTAACTCTGTCAGTTGAATGCACACATTGACAACCATTCAGTTTGATAGCACCCTTTTGGTTTTAGAAGCAGATATTTCTCTGAACAGCCTATGGTCCCATTCACTCGGGAATATCCCAACGCAGCTCCTGGAAGAAACGTGTTTCTGACTCGCTGAATCCCAACATAGATTCAACTCTCTTAGGTGAACGAACGCACAGCAAAGCAGTTTCAAGGAATCGTTTCTCCTGAGTTTTAGACGAAGTTTCCTGCTGTTTAGTACGTATGCCGGCATTGGGCTGGAAATACCGGTTTTGGGATTCTGCACAGAAAGGGTTTGTAAACCGCTGAATCCAAACGTGAGTTTAACTCTGTCAGTTGAGTGCACACATTGACAACCATTCAGTTAGATTGCACCCTTTTGGTTTTAGGAGCAGATATTTCTCTGTACAGCCTATGGTCCCATTCACTCGGGAATATCCCAACGCAGCTCCTAGAAGAAACGTGTTTCTTACTCGCTGAATCTCAACATAGATTCAACTCTCTTAGGTGAACGAACGCACAGCAGAGCAGTTTCAAGGAAACGTTTCTCCTGAGTTTTAGACGAAGTTTCCTGCTGTTTAGTACGTATGCCGGCATTGGGCTGGAAATACCGGTTTTGGGATTCTGCACAGAAAGGGTTTGCAAACCACTGAATCCACACGTGAGTTTAACTCTGTCAGTTGAATGCACACATTGACAACCATTCAGTTAGATAGCTCCGTTTTGGTTTCAGAAGCAGATATTTCTCTGTACAGCCTATGGTCCCATTCACTTGGCAATATCCAACGCAGCTCCTGGAAGAAACGTGTTTCTTACTCGCTGAATCTCAACATAGATTCAACTCTCTTAGGTGAACGAACGCACAGCAGAGCAGTTTCAAGGAAACGTTTCTCCTGAGTTTTAGACGAAGTTTCCTGCTGTTTAGTACGGATGCCGGCATTGGGCTGGAAATACCGGTTTTGGGATTCTGAACAGAAAGGGTTTGCAAACCGCTGAATCCACACGTGAGTTTAACTCTGTCAGTTGAATGCACACATTGACAACCATTCAGTTTGAAAGCACCCTTTTGGTTTTAGAAGCAGATATTTCTCTGTACAGCCTATGGTCCCATTCACTCGGGAATATCCCTACGCAGCTCCTGGAAGAAACGTGTTTCTGACTCGCTGAATCTCAACATAGATTCAACTCTCTTAGGTGAACGAACGCACAGCAGAGCAGTTTCAAGGAAACGTTTCTCCTGAGTTTTAGACGAAGTTTCCTGCTGTCTAGTACATATGCCGGCATTGGGCTGGAAATACCGGTTTTGGGATTCTGCACAGAAAGGGTTTGCAAACCGCTGAATCCACACGTGAGTTTAACTCTGTCAGTTGAATGCACACATTGACAACCAGTCAGTTTGATAACACCCTTTTGGTTTTAGAAGCAGATATTTCTCTGTACAGCCTATGGTCCCATTCACTCGGGAATATCCCAACGCAGCTCCTGGAAGAAACGTGTTTCTGACTCGCTGAATCTCAACATAGATTCAGCTCTCTTAGGTGAACGAACGCACAGCAGAGCAGTTTCAAGGAAACGTTTCTCCTGAGTTTTAGACGAAGTTTCCTGCTGTTTAGTACGTATGCCGGCATTGGGCTGGAAATACCGGTTTTGGGATTCTGCACAGAAAGGGTTTGCAAACCACTGAATCCACACGTGATTTTAACTCTGTCAGTTGAATGCACACATTGACAACCATTCAGTTAGATAGCTCCGTTTTGGTTTCAGAAGCAGATATTTCTCTGTACAGCCTATGGTCCCATTCACTTGGGAATATCCAACGCAGCTCGTGGAAGAAACGTGTTTCTGACTCGCTGAATCTCAACATAGATACAACTCTCTTAGGTGAACGAACGCACAGCAGAGCAGTTTCAAGGAAACGTTTCTCCTGAGTTTTAGACGAAGTTTCCTGCTGTTTAGTACGGATGCCGGCATTGGGCTGGAAATACCGGTTTTGGGATTCTGCACAGAAAGGGTTTGCAAACCGCTGAATCCACACGTGAGTTTAACTCTGTCAGTTGAATGCACACATTGACAACCATTCAGTTAGATAGCTCCGTTTTGGTTTTAGAAGCAGATATTTCTCTGTACAGCCTATGGTCCCATTCACTCGGGAATATCCCAACGCAGCTCCTAGAAGAAACGTGTTTCTGACTCGCTGAATCTCAACATAGATTCAACTCTCTTAGGTGAACGAACGCACAGCAGAGCAGTTTCAAGGAATCGTTTCTCCTGAGTTTTAGACGAAGTTTCCTGCTGTTTAGTACGTATGCCGGCATTGGGCTGGAAATACCGGTTTTGGGATTCTGCACAGAAAGTGTTTGCAAACCGCTGAATCCACACGTGAGTTTAACTCTGTCAGTTGAATGCACACATTGACAACCATTCCGTTTGATAACACCCTTTTGGTTTTAGAAGCAGATATTTCTCTGTACAGCCTATGGTCCAATTCACTCGGGAATATCCCAACGCAGCTCCTGGAAGAAACGTGTTTCTGACTCGCTGAATCTCAACATAGATTCAACTCTCTTAGGTGAACGAACGCACAGCGGATCAGTTTCAAGGAAACGTTTCTCCTGAGTTTTAGACGAAGTTTCCTGCTGTTTAGTACGTATGCCGGCATTGGGCTGGAAATACCGGTTTTGGGATTCTGCACAGAAAGGGTTTGCAAACCGCTGAATCCACACGTGAGTTTAACTCTGTCAGTTGAATGCACACATTGACAACCATTCAGTTTGATAGCACCCTTTTGGTTTTAGAAGCAGATATTTCTCTGTACAGCCTATGGTCCCATTCACTCGGGAATATCCCAACGCAGCTCCTAGAAGAAACGTGTTTCTTACTCGCTGAATCTCAACATAGATTCAACTCTCTTAGGTGAACGAACGCACAGCAGAGCAGTTTCAAGGAAACGTTTCTCCTGAGTTTTAGACGAAGTTTCCTGCTGTTTAGTACGTATGCCGGCATTGGGCTGGAAATACCGGTTTTGGGATTCTGCACAGAAAGGGTTTGCAAACCACTGAATCCACACGTGAGTTTAACTCTGTCAGTTGAATGCACACATTGACAACCATTCAGTTAGATAGCTCCGTTTTGGTTTCAGAAGCAGATATTTCTCTGTACAGCCTATGGTCCCATTCACTTGGCAATATCCAACGCAGCTCCTGGAAGAAACGTGTTTCTTACCCGCTGAACCTCAACATAGATTCAACTCTCTTAGGTGAACGACCGCACAGCAGAGCAGTTTCAAGGAAACGTTTCTCCTGAGTTTTAGACGAAGTTTCCTGCTGTTTAGTACGGATGCCGGCATTGGGCTGGAAATACCGGTTTTGGGATTCTGCACAGAAAGGGTTTGCAAACCGCTGAATCCACACGTGAGTTTAACTCTGTCAGTTGAATGCACACATTGACAATCATTCAGTTTGATAGCACCATTTTGGTTTTAGAAGCAGATATTTCTCTGTACAGCCTATGGTCCCATTCACTCGGGAATATCCCAACGCAGCTCCTAGAAGAAACGTGTTTCTGACTCGCTGAATCTCAACATAGATTCAACTATCTTAGGTGAACGAACGCACAGCAGAGCAGTTTCAAGGAAACTTTTCTCCTGAGTTTTAGACGAAGTTTCCTGCTGTTTTGTACGGATGCCGGCATTGGGCTGGAAATACCGATTTTGGGATTCTGCACAGAAAGGGTTTGCAAACCGCTGAATCCACACGTGAGTTTAACTCTGTCAGTTGAATGCACACATTGACAACCATTCAGTTAGATAGCTCCGTTTTGGTTTTAGAAGCAGATATTTCTCTGTACAGCGTATGGTCCCATTCACTCGGGAATATCCCAACGCAGGTCCTAGAAGAAACGTGTTTCTGACTCGCTGAATCTCAAAATAGATTCAACTCTCTTAGGTGAACGAAAGCACAGCAGAGTAGTTTCAAGGAAACGTTTCTCCTGAGTTTTAGACGAAGTTTCCTGCTGTTTAGTACGTAAGCCGGCATTGGGCTGGAAATACCGGTTTTGGGATTCTGCACAGAAAGGGTTTGCAAACCGCTGAATCCACACGTGAGTTTAACTCTGTCAGTTGAATGCACACATTGACAATCATTCAGTTTGATAGCACCCTTTTAGTTTTAGAAGCAGATATTTCTCTGTACAGCCTATGGTCCCATTCACTCGGGAATATCCCAACGCAGCTCCTAGAAGAAACGTGTTTCTGACTCGCTGAATCTCAACATAGATTCAACTCTCTTAGGTGAACGAACGCACAGCAGAGCAGTTTCAAGGAAACTTTTCTCCTGAGTTTTAGACGAAGTTTCCTGCTGTTTTGTACGGATGCCGGCATTGGGCTGGAAATACCGATTTTGGGATTCTGCACAGAAAGGGTTTGCAAACCGCTGAATCCACACGTGAGTTTAACTCTGTCAGTTGAATGCACACATTGACAACCATTCAGTTAGATAGCTCCGTTTTGGTTTTAGAAGCAGATATTTCTCTGTACAGCCTATGGTCCCATTCACTCGGGAATATCCCAACGCAGGTCCTAGAAGAAACGTGTTTCTGACTCGCTGAATCTCAACATAGATTCAACTCTCTTAGGTGAACGAAAGCACAGCAGAGCAGTTTCAAGGAAACGTTTCTCCTTTTAGACGAAGTTTCCTGCTCTTTAGTACGGACGCCGGCATTGGGCTGGAAATACCGGTTTTGGGATTCTGCACAGAAAGGGTTTGCAAACCGCTGAATCCACACGTGAGTTTAACTCTGTGAGTTGAATGCACACATTGACAACCATCCAGTTAGATAGCTCCGTTTTGGTTTTAGAAGCACATATTTCTCTGTACAGCCTATGGTCCCATTCACTCGGGAATATCCCAACGGAGCTCCTAGAAGAAACGTGTTTCTGACTCGCTGAATCTCAATATTGATTCAACTCTCTTAGGTGAACAGACGTACTGGAGAGCAGTTTCAAGGAAACGTTTCTCCTGAGTTTTAGACGAAGTTTCCTGCTGTTTACTACGTATGCCGGCATTGGGCTGGAAATACCGGTTTTGGGATTCTGCACAGAAAGGGTTTGCAAACCGCTGAATCCACACTTGAGTTTAACTCTGTCAGTTGAATGCACACATTGACAATCATTCAGTTTGATAGCACCCTTTTGGTTTTAGAAGCAGATATTTCTCTGTACAGCCTATGGTCCCATTCACTCGGGAATATCCCAACGCAGCTCCTAGAAGAAACGTGTTTCTGACTCGCTGAATCTCAACATAGATTCAACTCTCTTAGGTGAACGAACGCACAGCAGATCAGTTTCAAGGAAACTTTTCTCCTGAGTTTTAGACGAAGTTTCCTGCTGTTTTGTACGGATGCCGGCAATGGGCTGGAAATACCGATTTTGGGATTCTGCACAGAAAGGGTTTGCAAACCAATGAATCCACACGTGAGTTTAACTCTGTCAGTTGAATGCACACATTGACAACCATTCAGTTAGATAGCTCCGTTTTGGTTTTAGAAGCAGATATTTCTCTGTACAGCCTATTTTCCCATTCACTCGGGAATATCCCAACGCAGGTCCTAGAAGAAACGTGTTTCTGACTCGCTGAATCTCAACATAGATTCAACTCTCTTAGGTGAACGAAAGCACAGCAGAGCAGTTTCAAGGAAACGTTTCTCCTTTTAGACGAAGTTTCCTGCTGTTTAGTAGGTATCCCGGTATTGGGCTTGAAATACCGTTTTTGGGATTCTGCACAGAAAGGGTTTGCAAACCACTGAATCAGCACGTGAGTTTAACTCTGTCAGTTGAATGCACACCTTGACAACCATTTAGTTAGATAGCTCCGTTTTGGTTTTAGAAGCAGATATTTCTCTGTACAGCCTATGGTCCCATTCACTCGGGAATATCCCAACGCAGCTCCTGGAAGAAACGTGTTTCTGACTCGCTGAATCTCAACATAGATTCAACTCTCTTAGGTGAACGAACGCACATCAGAGCAGTTTCAAGGAAACGTTTCTCCTGAGTTTTAGACGAAGTTTCCTGCTGTTTAGTACGTATGCCGGCATTGGGCTGGAAATACCGGTTTTGGGATTCTGCACAGAAAGGGTTTGCAAACCGCTGAATCCACACGTGAGTTAAACTCTGTCAGTTGAATGCACACATTGACAACCATTCAGTGTGATAACACCCTTTTGGTTTTAGAAGCAGAAATTTCTCTGTACAGCCTATGGTCCCATTCTCTCGGGAATATCCCAACGCAGCTCCTAAAAGAAACGTGTTTCTGACTCGCTGAATCTCAACATAGATTCAACTCTATTAGGTGAACGAACGCACAGCAGAGCAGTTTCAAGGAAACTTTTCTCCCGAGTTTTAGACGAAGTTTCCTGCTCTTTAGTACGTATGCCGGCTTTGGGCTGGAAATACCGGTTTTGGGATTCTGCACAGAAAGGGTTTGCAAACCGCTGAATCCACACGTGAGTTTAACTCTGTCAGTTGAATGCACACATTGACAAACATTCAGTTTGATAACACCCTTTTGGTTTTAGAAGCAGATATTTTTCTGTACAGCCTATGGTCCCATTCACTCGGGAATATCCCAACGCAGCTCCTAGAAGAAACGTGTTTCTGACTCGCTGAATCTCAACGTAGATTCAACTCTGTTAGGTGAACGAACGCACAGCAGAGCAGTTTCAAGCAAACGTTTCTCCTGAGTTTTAGACGAAGTTTCCTGCAGTTAAGTAGGTATCCCGGCATTGGGCTGGAAATACCGGTTTTGGGATTCTGCACAGAAAGGGTTTGTAAACCACTGAATCAACACGTGAGTTTAACTCTGTCAGTTGAATGCACACATTGACAACCATTCAGTTAGATAGCTCCGTTTTGGTTTTAGAAGCAGATATTTCTCTGTACAGCCTATGGTCCCATTCACTCGGGAATATCCCAACGCAGCTCCTGGAAGAAACGTGTTTCTGACTCGCTGAATCTCAACATAGATTCAACTCTCTTAGGTGAACGAACGCACAGCAGAGCAGTTTCAAGGAAACGTTTCTCCTGAGTTTTAGGCGAAGTTTCCTGCTGTTTAGTACGTATGCCGGCATTGGGCTGGAAATACCGGTTTTGGGATTCTGCACAGAAAGGGTTTGCAAACCGCTGAATCCACACGTGAGTTTGACTTTGTCAGTTGAATGCACACATTGACAACAATCCAGTTAGATAGCTCCGTTTTGGTTTTAGAAGCACATATTTCTCTGAACAGCCTATGGTCCCATTCACTCGGGAATATCCCAACGCAACTCCTAGAAGAAACGTGTTTCTGACTCGCTGAATCTCAACATAGATTCAATTCTCTTAGGTGAACGAACGAAAAGCAGAGTAGTTTCAAGGAAACGTTTCTCCTGAGTTTTAGACGAAGTTTCCTGCTGTTTAGTACGTATGCCGGCATTGGGCTGGAAATACCGGTTTTGGGATTCTGCACAGAAAGGGTTTGCAAACCGCTGAATCCACACGTGAGTTTAACTCTGTCAGTTGAATGCACACATTGACAACCATTCAGTTAGATTGCACCCTTTTGGTTTTAGGAGCAGATATTTCTCTGTACAGCCTATGGTCCCATTCACTCGGGAATATCCCAACGCAGCTCCTGGAAGAAACGTGTTTCTCACTCGCTGAATCTCAACATAGATTCAACTCTCTTAGGTGAACGAACGCACAGCAGAGCAGTTTCAAGGAAACGTTTCTCCTGAGTTTTAGACGAAGTTTACTGCTGTTTAGTACGTATGCCGGCATTGGGCTGGAAATACCGGTTTTGGGATTCTGCACAGAAAGGGTTTGCAAACCGCTGAATCCACACGTGAGTTTAACTCTGTCAGTTGAATGCACACATTGACAACCATTCAGTTTGATAACACCCTTTTGGTTTTAGAAGCAGATATTTCTCTGTACAGCCTATGGTCCCATTCACTCGGGAATATCCCAACGCAGCTCCTGGAAGAAACGTGTTTCTGACTCGCTGAATCTCAACATAGATTCAACTCTCTTAGGTGAACGACCGCACAGCAGAGCAGTTTCAAGGAAACGTTTCTCCTGAGTTTTAGACGAAGTTTCCTGCTGTTTAGTACGGATGCCGGCATTGGGCTGGAAATACCGGTTTTGGGATTCTGCACAGAAAGAGTTTGCAAACCGCTGAATCCACACGTGAGTTTAACTCTGTCAGTTGAATGCACACATTGACAACCATTCAGTTTGATAACACCCTTTTGGTTTTAGAAGCAGATATTTCTCTGTACAGCCTATGGTCCCATTCACTCGGGAATATCCCAACGCAGCTCCTGGAAGAAACGTGTTTCTGACTCGCTGAATCTCAACATAGATTCAACTCTCTTAGGTGAACGAACGCACAGCAGAACAGTTTCAAGTAAACGTTTCTCCTGAGTTTTAGACGAAGTTTCCTGCTCTTTAGTACGTATGCCGGCATTGGGCTGGAAATACCGATTTTGGGATTCTGCACAGAAAGGGTTTGCAAACCGCTGAATCCACACGTGAGTTTAACTCTGTCAGTTGAATGCACACATTGACAACCATTCAGTTAGATTGCACCCTTTTGTTTTTACTAGCAGATATTTCTCTGTACAGCCTATGGTCCCATTCACTCGGGAATATCCCAACGCAGCTCGTAGAAGAAACGTGTTTCTGACTCGCTGAATCTCCACATAGATTCAACTCTCTTATGTGAACGAACGCACAGCAGAGCAGTTTCAAGGAAACGTTTCTCCTGAGTTTTAGACGAAGTTTCCTGCTGTTTAGTACGTATGACGGCATTGGGGTATAAATACCGGTTTTGGGATTCTGCACAGAAAGGGTTTGCAAACCACTGAATCCACACGTGAGTTTAACTCTGTCAGTTGAATGCACACATTGACAACCATTCAGTTAGATAGCTCCGTTTTGGTTTCAGAAGCAGATATTTCTCTGTACAGCCTATGGTCCCATTCACTCGGGAATATCCCAACGCAGCTCCTGGAAGAAACGTGTTTCTGACTCGCTGAATCTCAACATAGATTCAACTCTCTTAGGTGAACGAACGCACAGCAGAGCAGTTTCAAGGAAACGTTTCTCCTGAGTTTTAGACGAAGTTTCCTGCTGTTTAGTACGTATGCCGGCATTGGGCTGGAAATACCGGTTTTGGGATTCTGCACAGAAAGGGTTTGCAAACCGCTGAATCCACACGTGAGTTTAACTCTGTCAGTTGAATGCACACATTGACAACCATTCAGTTTGATAACACCCTTTTGGTTTTAGAAGCAGATATTTCTCTGTACAGCCTATGGTCCCATTCTCTCGGGAATATCCCAACGCAGCTCCTAGAAGAAACGTGTTTCTGACTCGCTGAATCTCAACATAGATTCAACTCTCTTAGGTGAACGAACGCACAGCAGAGCAGTTTCAAGGAAACTTTTCTCCTGAGTTTTAGACGAAGTTTCCTGCTGTTTAGTACGTATGCCGGCATTGGGCTGGAAATACCGGTTTTGGGATTCTGCACAGAAAGGGTTTGCAAACCGCTGAATCCACACGTGAGTTTGACTTTGTCAGTTGAATGCACACATTGACAACAATCCAGTTAGATAGCTCCGTTTTGGTTTTAGAAGCACATATTTCTCTGAACAGCCTATGGTCCCATTCACTCGGGAATATCCCAACGCAACTCCTAGAAGAAACGTGTTTCTGACTCGCTGAATCTCAACATAGATTCAATTCTCTTAGGTGAACGAACGAAAAGCAGAGTAGTTTCAAGGAAACGTTTCTCCTGAGTTTTAGACGAAGTTTCCTGCTGTTTAGTACGTATGCCGGCATTGGGCTGGAAATACCGGTTTTGGGATTCTGCACAGAAAGGGTTTGCAAACCGCTGAATCCACACGTGAGTTTAACTCTGTCAGTTGAATGCACACATTGACAACCATTCAGTTAGATTGCACCCTTTTGGTTTTAGGAGCAGATATTTCTCTGTACAGCCTATGGTCCCATTCACTCGGGAATATCCCAACGCAGCTCCTGGAAGAAACGTGTTTCTCACTCGCTGAATCTCAACATAGATTCAACTCTCTTAGGTGAACGAACGCACAGCAGAGCAGTTTCAAGGAAACGTTTCTCCTGAGTTTTAGACGAAGTTTACTGCTGTTTAGTACGTATGCCGGCATTGGGCTGGAAATACCGGTTTTGGGATTCTGCACAGAAAGGGTTTGCAAACCGCTGAATCCACACGTGAGTTTAACTCTGTCAGTTGAATGCACACATTGACAACCATTCAGTTTGATAACACCCTTTTGGTTTTAGAAGCAGATATTTCTCTGTACAGCCTATGGTCCCATTCACTCGGGAATATCCCAACGCAGCTCCTGGAAGAAACGTGTTTCTGACTCGCTGAATCTCAACATAGATTCAACTCTCTTAGGTGAACGACCGCACAGCAGAGCAGTTTCAAGGAAACGTTTCTCCTGAGTTTTAGACGAAGTTTCCTGCTGTTTAGTACGGATGCCGGCATTGGGCTGGAAATACCGGTTTTGGGATTCTGCACAGAAAGAGTTTGCAAACCGCTGAATCCACACGTGAGTTTAACTCTGTCAGTTGAATGCACACATTGACAACCATTCAGTTTGATAACACCCTTTTGGTTTTAGAAGCAGATATTTCTCTGTACAGCCTATGGTCCCATTCACTCGGGAATATCCCAACGCAGCTCCTGGAAGAAACGTGTTTCTGACTCGCTGAATCTCAACATAGATTCAACTCTCTTAGGTGAACGAACGCACAGCAGAACAGTTTCAAGTAAACGTTTCTCCTGAGTTTTAGACGAAGTTTCCTGCTCTTTAGTACGTATGCCGGCATTGGGCTGGAAATACCGATTTTGGGATTCTGCACAGAAAGGGTTTGCAAACCGCTGAATCCACACGTGAGTTTAACTCTGTCAGTTGAATGCACACATTGACAACCATTCAGTTAGATTGCACCCTTTTGTTTTTACTAGCAGATATTTCTCTGTACAGCCTATGGTCCCATTCACTCGGGAATATCCCAACGCAGCTCGTAGAAGAAACGTGTTTCTGACTCGCTGAATCTCCACATAGATTCAACTCTCTTATGTGAACGAACGCACAGCAGAGCAGTTTCAAGGAAACGTTTCTCCTGAGTTTTAGACGAAGTTTCCTGCTGTTTAGTACGTATGACGGCATTGGGGTATAAATACCGGTTTTGGGATTCTGCACAGAAAGGGTTTGCAAACCACTGAATCCACACGTGAGTTTAACTCTGTCAGTTGAATGCACACATTGACAACCATTCAGTTAGATAGCTCCGTTTTGGTTTCAGAAGCAGATATTTCTCTGTACAGCCTATGGTCCCATTCACTCGGGAATATCCCAACGCAGCTCCTGGAAGAAACGTGTTTCTGACTCGCTGAATCTCAACATAGATTCAACTCTCTTAGGTGAACGAACGCACAGCAGAGCAGTTTCAAGGAAACGTTTCTCCTGAGTTTTAGACGAAGTTTCCTGCTGTTTAGTACGGATGCCGGCATTGGGCTGGAAATACCGGTTTTGGGATTCTGCACAGAAAGGGTTTGCAAACCGCTGAATCCACACGTGAGTTTATCTCTGTCAGTTGAGTGCACACATTGACAACCATTCAGTTTGATAACACCCTTTTGGTTTTAGAAGCAGATATTTCTCTGTACAGCCTATGGTCCCATTCACTCGGGAATATCCCAACGCAGCTCCTGGAAGAAACGTGTTTCTGACTCGCTGAATCTCAACATAGATTCAACTCTCTTAGGTGAAAGAACGCACAGCAGAGCAGTTTCAAAGAAACGTTTCTCCTGAGTTTTAGACGAAGTTTCCTGCTGTTTAGTACGGATGCCGGCATTGGGCTGGAAATACCGGTTTTGGGATTCTGCACAGAAAGGGTTTGCAAACCGCTGAATCCACACTTGAGTTTAACTCTGTCAGTTGAATGCACACATTGACAATCATTCAGTTTCATAGCACCCTTTTGGTTTTAGAAGCAGATATTTCTCTGTACAGCCTATGGTCCCATTCACTCGGGAATATCCCAACGCAGCTCCTAGAAGAAACGTGTTTCTGACTCGCTGAATCTCAACATAGATTCAACTCTCTTAGGTGAACGAACGCACGGCAGAGCAGTTTCAAGGAAACTTTTCTCCTGAGTTTTAGACGAAGTTTCCTGCTGTTTTGTACGGATGCCGGCAATGGGCTGGAAGTACCGATTTTGGGATTCTGCACAGAAAGGGTTTGCAAACCACTGAATCCACACGTGAGTTTAACTCTGTCAGTTGAATGCACACATTGACAACCATTCAGTTAGATAGCTCCGTTTTGGTTTTAGAAGCAGATATTTCTCTGTACAGCCTATTTTCCCATTCACTCGGGAATATCCCAACGCAGGTCCTAGAAGAAACGTGTTTCTGACTCGCTGAATCTCAACATAGATTCAACTCTCTTAGGTGAACGAAAGCACAGCAGAGCAGTTTCAAGGAAACGTTTCTCCTTTTAGACGAAGTTTCCTGCTGTTTAGTACGGATGCCGGCATTGGGCTGGAAATACCGGTTTTGGGATTCTGCACAGAAAGGGTTTGCAAACCGCTGAATCCACACGTGAGTTTAACTTTGTGAGTTGAATGCACACATTGACAACCATCCAGGTAGATAGCTCCGTTTTGGTTTTAGAAACAGATATTTCTATGTACAGCCTATGGTCCCATTCACTCGGGAATATCCCAACGCAGCTCCTAGAAGAAAAGTGTTTCTGACTCGCTGAATCTCAACGTAGATTCAACTCTGTTAGGTGAACGAACGCACAGCAGAGCAGTTTCAAGCAAACGTTTCTCCTGAGTTTTAGACGAAGTTTCCTGCAGTTAAGTAGGTATCCCGGTATTGGGCTGGAAATACCGTTTTTGGGATTCTGCACAGAAAGGGTTTGCAAACCACTGAATCAGCACGTGAGTTTAACTCTGTCAGTTGAATGCACACCTTGACAACCATTTAGTTAGATAGCTCCGTTTTGGTTTTAGAAGCAGATATTTCTCTGTACAGCCTATGGTCCCATTCACTCGGGAATATCCCAACGCAGCTCCTGGAAGAAACGTGTTTCTGACTCGCTGAATCTCAACATAGATTCAACTCTCTTAGGTGAACGAACGCACATCAGAGCAGTTTCAAGGAAACGTTTCTCCTGAGTTTTAGACGAAGTTTCCTGCTGTTTAGTACGTATGCCGGCATTGGGCTGGAAATACCGGTTTTGGGATTCTGCACAGAAAGGGTTTGCAAACCGCTGAATCCACACGTGAGTTAAACTCTGTCAGTTGAATGCACACATTGACAACCATTCAGTGTGATAACACCCTTTTGGTTTTAGAAGCAGAAATTTCTCTGTACAGCCTATGGTCCCATTCTCTCGGGAATATCCCAACGCAGCTCCTAAAAGAAACGTGTTTCTGACTCGCTGAATCTCAACATAGATTCAACTCTGTTAGGTGAACGAACGCACAGCAGAGCAGTTTCAAGGAAACTTTTCTCCCGAGTTTTAGACGAAGTTTCCTGCTGTTTAGTACGTATGCCGGCTTTGGGCTGGAAATACCGGTTTTGGGATTCTGCACAGAAAGGGTTTGCAAACCGCTGAATCCACACGTGAGTTTAACTCTGTCAGTTGAATGCACACATTGACAAACATTCAGTTTGATAACACCCTTTTGGTTTTAGAAGCAGATATTTTTCTGTACAGCCTATGGTCCCATTCACTCGGGAATATCCCAACGCAGCTCCTAGAAGAAACGTGTTTCTGACTCGCTGAATCTCAACGTAGATTCAACTCTGTTAGGTGAACGAACGCACAGCAGAGCAGTTTCAAGCAAACGTTTCTCCTGAGTTTTAGACGAAGTTTCCTGCAGTTAAGTAGGTATCCCGGCATTGGGCTGGAAATACCGGTTTTGGGATTCTGCACAGAAAGGGTTTGCAAACCACTGAATCAACACGTGAGTTTAACTCTGTCAGTTGAATGCACACATTGACAACCATTCAGTTAGATAGCTCCGTTTTGGTTTTAGAAGCAGATATTTCTCTGTACAGCCTATGGTCCCATTCACTCGGGAATATCCCAACGCAGCTCCTGGAAGAAACGTGTTTCTGACTCGCTGAATCTCAACATAGATTCAACTCTCTTAGGTGAACGAACGCACAGCAGAGCAGTTTCAAGGAAACGTTTCTCCTGAGTTTTAGACGAAGTTTCCTGCTCTTTAGTACGTATGCCGGCATTGGGCTGGAAATACCGGTTTTGGGATTCTGCACAGAAAGGGTTTGCAAACCGCTGAATCCACACGTGAGTTTAACTCTGTCAGTGGAATGCACACATTGACAACCATTCAGTTAGATAGCTCCGTTTTGGTTTCAGAAGCAGATATTTCTCTGTACAGCCTATGGTCCCATTCACTCGGGAATATCCCAACGCAGCTCCTGGAAGAAACGTGTTTCTGACTCGCTGAATCTCAACATAGATTCAACTCTCTTAGGTGAACGAACGCACAGCAGAGCAGTTTCAAGGAAACGTTTCTCCTGAGTTTTAGACGAAGTTTCCTGCTGTTTAGTACGGATGCCGGCATTGGGCTGGAAATACCGGTTTTGGGATTCTGCACAGAAAGGGTTTGCAAACCGCTGAATCCACACGTGAGTTTATCTCTGTCAGTTGAGTGCACACATTGACAACCATTCAGTTTGATAACACCCTTTTGGTTTTAGAAGCAGATATTTCTCTGTACAGCCTATGGTCCCATTCACTCGGGAATATCCCAACGCAGCTCCTGGAAGAAACGTGTTTCTGACTCGCTGAATCTCAACATAGATTCAACTCTCTTAGGTGAAAGAACGCACAGCAGAGCAGTTTCAAAGAAACGTTTCTCCTGAGTTTTAGACGAAGTTTCCTGCTGTTTAGTACGGATGCCGGCATTGGGCTGGAAATACCGGTTTTGGGATTCTGCACAGAAAGGGTTTGCAAACCGCTGAATCCACACTTGAGTTTAACTCTGTCAGTTGAATGCACACATTGACAATCATTCAGTTTCATAGCACCCTTTTGGTTTTAGAAGCAGATATTTCTCTGTACAGCCTATGGTCCCATTCACTCGGGAATATCCCAACGCAGCTCCTAGAAGAAACGTGTTTCTGACTCGCTGAATCTCAACATAGATTCAACTCTCTTAGGTGAACGAACGCACGGCAGAGCAGTTTCAAGGAAACTTTTCTCCTGAGTTTTAGACGAAGTTTCCTGCTGTTTTGTACGGATGCCGGCAATGGGCTGGAAATACCGATTTTGGGATTCTGCACAGAAAGGGTTTGCAAACCACTGAATCCACACGTGAGTTTAACTCTGTCAGTTGAATGCACACATTGACAACCATTCAGTTAGATAGCTCCGTTTTGGTTTTAGAAGCAGATATTTCTCTGTACAGCCTATTTTCCCATTCACTCGGGAATATCCCAACGCAGGTCCTAGAAGAAACGTGTTTCTGACTCGCTGAATCTCAACATAGATTCAACTCTCTTAGGTGAACGAAAGCACAGCAGAGCAGTTTCAAGGAAACGTTTCTCCTTTTAGACGAAGTTTCCTGCTGTTTAGTACGGATGCCGGCATTGGGCTGGAAATACCGGTTTTGGGATTCTGCACAGAAAGGGTTTGCAAACCGCTGAATCCACACGTGAGTTTAACTTTGTGAGTTGAATGCACACATTGACAACCATCCAGGTAGATAGCTCCGTTTTGGTTTTAGAAACAGATATTTCTCTGTACAGCCTATGGTCCCATTCACTCGGGAATATCCCAACGCAGCTCCTAGAAGAAAAGTGTTTCTGACTCGCTGAATCTCAACGTAGATTCAACTCTGTTAGGTGAACGAACGCACAGCAGAGCAGTTTCAAGCAAACGTTTCTCCTGAGTTTTAGACGAAGTTTCCTGCAGTTAAGTAGGTATCCCGGTATTGGGCTGGAAATACCGTTTTTGGGATTCTGCACAGAAAGGGTTTGCAAACCACTGAATCAGCACGTGAGTTTAACTCTGTCAGTTGAATGCACACCTTGACAACCATTTAGTTAGATAGCTCCGTTTTGGTTTTAGAAGCAGATATTTCTCTGTACAGCCTATGGTCCCATTCACTCGGGAATATCCCAACGCAGCTCCTAGAAGAAACGTGTTTCTGACTCGCTGAATCTCAACATAGATTCAACTCTCTTAGGTGAACGAACGCACAGCAGATCAGTTTCAAGGAAACTTTTCTCCTGAGTTTTAGACGAAGTTTCCTGCTGTTTTGTACGGATGCCGGCAATGGGCTGGAAATACCGATTTTGGGATTCTGCACAGAAAGGGTTTGCAAACCAATGAATCCACACGTGAGTTTAACTCTGTCAGTTGAATGCACACATTGACAACCATTCAGTTAGATAGCTCCGTTTTGGTTTTAGAAGCAGATATTTCTCTGTACAGCCTATTTTCCCATTCACTCGGGAATATCCCAACGCAGGTCCTAGAAGAAACGTGTTTCTGACTCGCTGAATCTCAACATAGATTCAACTCTCTTAGGTGAACGAAAGCACAGCAGAGCAGTTTCAAGGAAACGTTTCTCCTTTTAGACGAAGTTTCCTGCTGTTTAGTAGGTATCCCGGTATTGGGCTTGAAATACCGTTTTTGGGATTCTGCACAGAAAGGGTTTGCAAACCACTGAATCAGCACGTGAGTTTAACTCTGTCAGTTGAATGCACACCTTGACAACCATTTAGTTAGATAGCTCCGTTTTGGTTTTAGAAGCAGATATTTCTCTGTACAGCCTATGGTCCCATTCACTCGGGAATATCCCAACGCAGCTCCTGGAAGAAACGTGTTTCTGACTCGCTGAATCTCAACATAGATTCAACTCTCTTAGGTGAACGAACGCACATCAGAGCAGTTTCAAGGAAACGTTTCTCCTGAGTTTTAGACGAAGTTTCCTGCTGTTTAGTACGTATGCCGGCATTGGGCTGGAAATACCGGTTTTGGGATTCTGCACAGAAAGGGTTTGCAAACCGCTGAATCCACACGTGAGTTAAACTCTGTCAGTTGAATGCACACATTGACAACCATTCAGTGTGATAACACCCTTTTGGTTTTAGAAGCAGAAATTTCTCTGTACAGCCTATGGTCCCATTCTCTCGGGAATATCCCAACGCAGCTCCTAAAAGAAACGTGTTTCTGACTCGCTGAATCTCAACATAGATTCAACTCTATTAGGTGAACGAACGCACAGCAGAGCAGTTTCAAGGAAACTTTTCTCCCGAGTTTTAGACGAAGTTTCCTGCTCTTTAGTACGTATGCCGGCTTTGGGCTGGAAATACCGGTTTTGGGATTCTGCACAGAAAGGGTTTGCAAACCGCTGAATCCACACGTGAGTTTAACTCTGTCAGTTGAATGCACACATTGACAAACATTCAGTTTGATAACACCCTTTTGGTTTTAGAAGCAGATATTTTTCTGTACAGCCTATGGTCCCATTCACTCGGGAATATCCCAACGCAGCTCCTAGAAGAAACGTGTTTCTGACTCGCTGAATCTCAACGTAGATTCAACTCTGTTAGGTGAACGAACGCACAGCAGAGCAGTTTCAAGCAAACGTTTCTCCTGAGTTTTAGACGAAGTTTCCTGCAGTTAAGTAGGTATCCCGGCATTGGGCTGGAAATACCGGTTTTGGGATTCTGCACAGAAAGGGTTTGTAAACCACTGAATCAACACGTGAGTTTAACTCTGTCAGTTGAATGCACACATTGACAACCATTCAGTTAGATAGCTCCGTTTTGGTTTTAGAAGCAGATATTTCTCTGTACAGCCTATGGTCCCATTCACTCGGGAATATCCCAACGCAGCTCCTGGAAGAAACGTGTTTCTGACTCGCTGAATCTCAACATAGATTCAACTCTCTTAGGTGAACGAACGCACAGCAGAGCAGTTTCAAGGAAACGTTTCTCCTGAGTTTTAGGCGAAGTTTCCTGCTGTTTAGTACGTATGCCGGCATTGGGCTGGAAATACCGGTTTTGGGATTCTGCACAGAAAGGGTTTGCAAACCGCTGAATCCACACGTGAGTTTAACTCTGTCAGTTGAATGCACACATTGACAACCATTCAGTTAGATTGCACCCTTTTGGTTTTAGGAGCAGATATTTCTCTGTACAGCCTATGGTCCCATTCACTCGGGAATATCCCAACGCAGCTCCTGGAAGAAACGTGTTTCTCACTCGCTGAATCTCAACATAGATTCAACTCTCTTAGGTGAACGAACGCACAGCAGAGCAGTTTCAAGGAAACGTTTCTCCTGAGTTTTAGACGAAGTTTACTGCTGTTTAGTACGTATGCCGGCATTGGGCTGGAAATACCGGTTTTGGGATTCTGCACAGAAAGGGTTTGCAAACCGCTGAATCCACACGTGAGTTTAACTCTGTCAGTTGAATGCACACATTGACAACCATTCAGTTTGATAACACCCTTTTGGTTTTAGAAGCAGATATTTCTCTGTACAGCCTATGGTCCCATTCACTCGGGAATATCCCAACGCAGCTCCTGGAAGAAACGTGTTTCTGACTCGCTGAATCTCAACATAGATTCAACTCTCTTAGGTGAACGACCGCACAGCAGAGCAGTTTCAAGGAAACGTTTCTCCTGAGTTTTAGACGAAGTTTCCTGCTGTTTAGTACGGATGCCGGCATTGGGCTGGAAATACCGGTTTTGGGATTCTGCACAGAAAGAGTTTGCAAACCGCTGAATCCACACGTGAGTTTAACTCTGTCAGTTGAATGCACACATTGACAACCATTCAGTTTGATAACACCCTTTTGGTTTTAGAAGCAGATATTTCTCTGTACAGCCTATGGTCCCATTCACTCGGGAATATCCCAACGCAGCTCCTGGAAGAAACGTGTTTCTGACTCGCTGAATCTCAACATAGATTCAACTCTCTTAGGTGAACGAACGCACAGCAGAACAGTTTCAAGTAAACGTTTCTCCTGAGTTTTAGACGAAGTTTCCTGCTCTTTAGTACGTATGCCGGCATTGGGCTGGAAATACCGATTTTGGGATTCTGCACAGAAAGGGTTTGCAAACCGCTGAATCCACACGTGAGTTTAACTCTGTCAGTTGAATGCACACATTGACAACCATTCAGTTAGATTGCACCCTTTTGTTTTTACTAGCAGATATTTCTCTGTACAGCCTATGGTCCCATTCACTCGGGAATATCCCAACGCAGCTCGTAGAAGAAACGTGTTTCTGACTCGCTGAATCTCCACATAGATTCAACTCTCTTATGTGAACGAACGCACAGCAGAGCAGTTTCAAGGAAACGTTTCTCCTGAGTTTTAGACGAAGTTTCCTGCTGTTTAGTACGTATGACGGCATTGGGGTATAAATACCGGTTTTGGGATTCTGCACAGAAAGGGTTTGCAAACCACTGAATCCACACGTGAGTTTAACTCTGTCAGTTGAATGCACACATTGACAACCATTCAGTTAGATAGCTCCGTTTTGGTTTCAGAAGCAGATATTTCTCTGTACAGCCTATGGTCCCATTCACTCGGGAATATCCCAACGCAGCTCCTGGAAGAAACGTGTTTCTGACTCGCTGAATCTCAACATAGATTCAACTCTCTTAGGTGAACGAACGCACAGCAGAGCAGTTTCAAGGAAACGTTTCTCCTGAGTTTTAGACGAAGTTTCCTGCTGTTTAGTACGTATGCCGGCATTGGGCTGGAAATACCGGTTTTGGGATTCTGCACAGAAAGGGTTTGCAAACCGCTGAATCCACACGTGAGTTTAACTCTGTCAGTTGAATGCACACATTGACAACCATTCAGTTTGATAACACCCTTTTGGTTTTAGAAGCAGATATTTCTCTGTACAGCCTATGGTCCCATTCTCTCGGGAATATCCCAACGCAGCTCCTAGAAGAAACGTGTTTCTGACTCGCTGAATCTCAACATAGATTCAACTCTCTTAGGTGAACGAACGCACAGCAGAGCAGTTTCAAGGAAACTTTTCTCCTGAGTTTTAGACGAAGTTTCCTGCTGTTTAGTACGTATGCCGGCATTGGGCTGGAAATACCGGTTTTGGGATTCTGCACAGAAAGGGTTTGCAAACCGCTGAATCCACACGTGAGTTTGACTTTGTCAGTTGAATGCACACATTGACAACAATCCAGTTAGATAGCTCCGTTTTGGTTTTAGAAGCACATATTTCTCTGAACAGCCTATGGTCCCATTCACTCGGGAATATCCCAACGCAACTCCTAGAAGAAACGTGTTTCTGACTCGCTGAATCTCAACATAGATTCAATTCTCTTAGGTGAACGAACGAAAAGCAGAGTAGTTTCAAGGAAACGTTTCTCCTGAGTTTTAGACGAAGTTTCCTGCTGTTTAGTACGTATGCCGGCATTGGGCTGGAAATACCGGTTTTGGGATTCTGCACAGAAAGGGTTTGCAAACCGCTGAATCCACACGTGAGTTTAACTCTGTCAGTTGAATGCACACATTGACAACCATTCAGTTAGATTGCACCCTTTTGGTTTTAGGAGCAGATATTTCTCTGTACAGCCTATGGTCCCATTCACTCGGGAATATCCCAACGCAGCTCCTGGAAGAAACGTGTTTCTCACTCGCTGAATCTCAACATAGATTCAACTCTCTTAGGTGAACGAACGCACAGCAGAGCAGTTTCAAGGAAACGTTTCTCCTGAGTTTTAGACGAAGTTTACTGCTGTTTAGTACGTATGCCGGCATTGGGCTGGAAATACCGGTTTTGGGATTCTGCACAGAAAGGGTTTGCAAACCGCTGAATCCACACGTGAGTTTAACTCTGTCAGTTGAATGCACACATTGACAACCATTCAGTTTGATAACACCCTTTTGGTTTTAGAAGCAGATATTTCTCTGTACAGCCTATGGTCCCATTCACTCGGGAATATCCCAACGCAGCTCCTGGAAGAAACGTGTTTCTGACTCGCTGAATCTCAACATAGATTCAACTCTCTTAGGTGAACGACCGCACAGCAGAGCAGTTTCAAGGAAACGTTTCTCCTGAGTTTTAGACGAAGTTTCCTGCTGTTTAGTACGGATGCCGGCATTGGGCTGGAAATACCGGTTTTGGGATTCTGCACAGAAAGAGTTTGCAAACCGCTGAATCCACACGTGAGTTTAACTCTGTCAGTTGAATGCACACATTGACAACCATTCAGTTTGATAACACCCTTTTGGTTTTAGAAGCAGATATTTCTCTGTACAGCCTATGGTCCCATTCACTCGGGAATATCCCAACGCAGCTCCTGGAAGAAACGTGTTTCTGACTCGCTGAATCTCAACATAGATTCAACTCTCTTAGGTGAACGAACGCACAGCAGAACAGTTTCAAGTAAACGTTTCTCCTGAGTTTTAGACGAAGTTTCCTGCTCTTTAGTACGTATGCCGGCATTGGGCTGGAAATACCGATTTTGGGATTCTGCACAGAAAGGGTTTGCAAACCGCTGAATCCACACGTGAGTTTAACTCTGTCAGTTGAATGCACACATTGACAACCATTCAGTTAGATTGCACCCTTTTGTTTTTACTAGCAGATATTTCTCTGTACAGCCTATGGTCCCATTCACTCGGGAATATCCCAACGCAGCTCGTAGAAGAAACGTGTTTCTGACTCGCTGAATCTCCACATAGATTCAACTCTCTTATGTGAACGAACGCACAGCAGAGCAGTTTCAAGGAAACGTTTCTCCTGAGTTTTAGACGAAGTTTCCTGCTGTTTAGTACGTATGACGGCATTGGGGTATAAATACCGGTTTTGGGATTCTGCACAGAAAGGGTTTGCAAACCACTGAATCCACACGTGAGTTTAACTCTGTCAGTTGAATGCACACATTGACAACCATTCAGTTAGATAGCTCCGTTTTGGTTTCAGAAGCAGATATTTCTCTGTACAGCCTATGGTCCCATTCACTCGGGAATATCCCAACGCAGCTCCTGGAAGAAACGTGTTTCTGACTCGCTGAATCTCAACATAGATTCAACTCTCTTAGGTGAACGAACGCACAGCAGAGCAGTTTCAAGGAAACGTTTCTCCTGAGTTTTAGACGAAGTTTCCTGCTGTTTAGTACGGATGCCGGCATTGGGCTGGAAATACCGGTTTTGGGATTCTGCACAGAAAGGGTTTGCAAACCGCTGAATCCACACGTGAGTTTATCTCTGTCAGTTGAGTGCACACATTGACAACCATTCAGTTTGATAACACCCTTTTGGTTTTAGAAGCAGATATTTCTCTGTACAGCCTATGGTCCCATTCACTCGGGAATATCCCAACGCAGCTCCTGGAAGAAACGTGTTTCTGACTCGCTGAATCTCAACATAGATTCAACTCTCTTAGGTGAAAGAACGCACAGCAGAGCAGTTTCAAAGAAACGTTTCTCCTGAGTTTTAGACGAAGTTTCCTGCTGTTTAGTACGGATGCCGGCATTGGGCTGGAAATACCGGTTTTGGGATTCTGCACAGAAAGGGTTTGCAAACCGCTGAATCCACACTTGAGTTTAACTCTGTCAGTTGAATGCACACATTGACAATCATTCAGTTTCATAGCACCCTTTTGGTTTTAGAAGCAGATATTTCTCTGTACAGCCTATGGTCCCATTCACTCGGGAATATCCCAACGCAGCTCCTAGAAGAAACGTGTTTCTGACTCGCTGAATCTCAACATAGATTCAACTCTCTTAGGTGAACGAACGCACGGCAGAGCAGTTTCAAGGAAACTTTTCTCCTGAGTTTTAGACGAAGTTTCCTGCTGTTTTGTACGGATGCCGGCAATGGGCTGGAAGTACCGATTTTGGGATTCTGCACAGAAAGGGTTTGCAAACCACTGAATCCACACGTGAGTTTAACTCTGTCAGTTGAATGCACACATTGACAACCATTCAGTTAGATAGCTCCGTTTTGGTTTTAGAAGCAGATATTTCTCTGTACAGCCTATTTTCCCATTCACTCGGGAATATCCCAACGCAGGTCCTAGAAGAAACGTGTTTCTGACTCGCTGAATCTCAACATAGATTCAACTCTCTTAGGTGAACGAAAGCACAGCAGAGCAGTTTCAAGGAAACGTTTCTCCTTTTAGACGAAGTTTCCTGCTGTTTAGTACGGATGCCGGCATTGGGCTGGAAATACCGGTTTTGGGATTCTGCACAGAAAGGGTTTGCAAACCGCTGAATCCACACGTGAGTTTAACTTTGTGAGTTGAATGCACACATTGACAACCATCCAGGTAGATAGCTCCGTTTTGGTTTTAGAAACAGATATTTCTCTGTACAGCCTATGGTCCCATTCACTCGGGAATATCCCAACGCAGCTCCTAGAAGAAAAGTGTTTCTGACTCGCTGAATCTCAACGTAGATTCAACTCTGTTAGGTGAACGAACGCACAGCAGAGCAGTTTCAAGCAAACGTTTCTCCTGAGTTTTAGACGAAGTTTCCTGCAGTTAAGTAGGTATCCCGGTATTGGGCTGGAAATACCGTTTTTGGGATTCTGCACAGAAAGGGTTTGCAAACCACTGAATCAGCACGTGAGTTTAACTCTGTCAGTTGAATGCACACCTTGACAACCATTTAGTTAGATAGCTCCGTTTTGGTTTTAGAAGCAGATATTTCTCTGTACAGCCTATGGTCCCATTCACTCGGGAATATCCCAACGCAGCTCCTGGAAGAAACGTGTTTCTGACTCGCTGAATCTCAACATAGATTCAACTCTCTTAGGTGAACGAACGCACATCAGAGCAGTTTCAAGGAAACGTTTCTCCTGAGTTTTAGACGAAGTTTCCTGCTGTTTAGTACGTATGCCGGCATTGGGCTGGAAATACCGGTTTTGGGATTCTGCACAGAAAGGGTTTGCAAACCGCTGAATCCACACGTGAGTTAAACTCTGTCAGTTGAATGCACACATTGACAACCATTCAGTGTGATAACACCCTTTTGGTTTTAGAAGCAGAAATTTCTCTGTACAGCCTATGGTCCCATTCTCTCGGGAATATCCCAACGCAGCTCCTAAAAGAAACGTGTTTCTGACTCGCTGAATCTCAACATAGATTCAACTCTGTTAGGTGAACGAACGCACAGCAGAGCAGTTTCAAGGAAACTTTTCTCCCGAGTTTTAGACGAAGTTTCCTGCTGTTTAGTACGTATGCCGGCTTTGGGCTGGAAATACCGGTTTTGGGATTCTGCACAGAAAGGGTTTGCAAACCGCTGAATCCACACGTGAGTTTAACTCTGTCAGTTGAATGCACACATTGACAAACATTCAGTTTGATAACACCCTTTTGGTTTTAGAAGCAGATATTTTTCTGTACAGCCTATGGTCCCATTCACTCGGGAATATCCCAACGCAGCTCCTAGAAGAAACGTGTTTCTGACTCGCTGAATCTCAACGTAGATTCAACTCTGTTAGGTGAACGAACGCACAGCAGAGCAGTTTCAAGCAAACGTTTCTCCTGAGTTTTAGACGAAGTTTCCTGCAGTTAAGTAGGTATCCCGGCATTGGGCTGGAAATACCGGTTTTGGGATTCTGCACAGAAAGGGTTTGCAAACCACTGAATCAACACGTGAGTTTAACTCTGTCAGTTGAATGCACACATTGACAACCATTCAGTTAGATAGCTCCGTTTTGGTTTTAGAAGCAGATATTTCTCTGTACAGCCTATGGTCCCATTCACTCGGGAATATCCCAACGCAGCTCCTGGAAGAAACGTGTTTCTGACTCGCTGAATCTCAACATAGATTCAACTCTCTTAGGTGAACGAACGCACAGCAGAGCAGTTTCAAGGAAACGTTTCTCCTGAGTTTTAGACGAAGTTTCCTGCTCTTTAGTACGTATGCCGGCATTGGGCTGGAAATACCGGTTTTGGGATTCTGCACAGAAAGGGTTTGCAAACCGCTGAATCCACACGTGAGTTTAACTCTGTCAGTGGAATGCACACATTGACAACCATTCAGTTAGATAGCTCCGTTTTGGTTTCAGAAGCAGATATTTCTCTGTACAGCCTATGGTCCCATTCACTCGGGAATATCCCAACGCAGCTCCTGGAAGAAACGTGTTTCTGACTCGCTGAATCTCAACATAGATTCAACTCTCTTAGGTGAACGAACGCACAGCAGAGCAGTTTCAAGGAAACGTTTCTCCTGAGTTTTAGACGAAGTTTCCTGCTGTTTAGTACGGATGCCGGCATTGGGCTGGAAATACCGGTTTTGGGATTCTGCACAGAAAGGGTTTGCAAACCGCTGAATCCACACGTGAGTTTATCTCTGTCAGTTGAGTGCACACATTGACAACCATTCAGTTTGATAACACCCTTTTGGTTTTAGAAGCAGATATTTCTCTGTACAGCCTATGGTCCCATTCACTCGGGAATATCCCAACGCAGCTCCTGGAAGAAACGTGTTTCTGACTCGCTGAATCTCAACATAGATTCAACTCTCTTAGGTGAAAGAACGCACAGCAGAGCAGTTTCAAAGAAACGTTTCTCCTGAGTTTTAGACGAAGTTTCCTGCTGTTTAGTACGGATGCCGGCATTGGGCTGGAAATACCGGTTTTGGGATTCTGCACAGAAAGGGTTTGCAAACCGCTGAATCCACACTTGAGTTTAACTCTGTCAGTTGAATGCACACATTGACAATCATTCAGTTTCATAGCACCCTTTTGGTTTTAGAAGCAGATATTTCTCTGTACAGCCTATGGTCCCATTCACTCGGGAATATCCCAACGCAGCTCCTAGAAGAAACGTGTTTCTGACTCGCTGAATCTCAACATAGATTCAACTCTCTTAGGTGAACGAACGCACGGCAGAGCAGTTTCAAGGAAACTTTTCTCCTGAGTTTTAGACGAAGTTTCCTGCTGTTTTGTACGGATGCCGGCAATGGGCTGGAAATACCGATTTTGGGATTCTGCACAGAAAGGGTTTGCAAACCACTGAATCCACACGTGAGTTTAACTCTGTCAGTTGAATGCACACATTGACAACCATTCAGTTAGATAGCTCCGTTTTGGTTTTAGAAGCAGATATTTCTCTGTACAGCGTATTTTCCCATTCACTCGGGAATATCCCAACGCAGGTCCTAGAAGAAACGTGTTTCTGACTCGCTGAATCTCAACATAGATTCAACTCTCTTAGGTGAACGAAAGCACAGCAGAGCAGTTTCAAGGAAACGTTTCTCCTTTTAGACGAAGTTTCCTGCTGTTTAGTACGGATGCCGGCATTGGGCTGGAAATACCGGTTTTGGGATTCTGCACAGAAAGGGTTTGCAAACCGCTGAATCCACACGTGAGTTTAACTTTGTGAGTTGAATGCACACATTGACAACCATCCAGGTAGATAGCTCCGTTTTGGTTTTAGAAACAGATATTTCTCTGTACAGCCTATGGTCCCATTCACTCGGGAATATCCCAACGCAGCTCCTAGAAGAAAAGTGTTTCTGACTCGCTGAATCTCAACGTAGATTCAACTCTGTTAGGTGAACGAACGCACAGCAGAGCAGTTTCAAGCAAACGTTTCTCCTGAGTTTTAGACGAAGTTTCCTGCAGTTAAGTAGGTATCCCGGTATTGGGCTGGAAATACCGTTTTTGGGATTCTGCACAGAAAGGGTTTGCAAACCACTGAATCAGCACGTGAGTTTAACTCTGTCAGTTGAATGCACACCTTGACAACCATTTAGTTAGATAGCTCCGTTTTGGTTTTAGAAGCAGATATTTCTCTGTACAGCCTATGGTCCCATTCACTCGGGAATATCCCAACGCAGCTCCTGGAAGAAACGTTTTTCTGACTCGCTGAATCTCAACATAGATTCAACTCTCTTAGGTGAACGAACGCACATCAGAGCAGTTTCAAGGAAACGTTTCTCCTGAGTTTTAGACGAAGTTTCCTGCTGTTTAGTACGTATGCCGGCATTGGGCTGGAAATACCGGTTTTGGGATTCTGCACAGAAAGGGTTTGCAAACCGCTGAATCCACACGTGAGTTAAACTCTGTCAGTTGAATGCACACATTGACAACCATTCAGTGTGATAACACCCTTTTGGTTTTAGAAGCAGAAATTTCTCTGTACAGCCTATGGTCCCATTCTCTCGGGAATATACCAACGCAGCTCCTAAAAGAAACGTGTTTCTGACTCGCTGAATCTCAACATAGATTCAACTCTGTTAGGTGAACGAACGCACAGCAGAGCAGTTTCAAGGAAACTTTTCTCCCGAGTTTTAGACGAAGTTTCCTGCTGTTTAGTACGTATGCCGGCTTTGGGCTGGAAATACCGGTTTTGGGATTCTGCACAGAAAGGGTTTGCAAACCGCTGAATCCACACGTGAGTTTAACTCTGTCAGTTGAATGCACACATTGACAAACATTCAGTTTGATAACACCCTTTTGGTTTTAGAAGCAGATATTTTTCTGTACAGCCTATGGTCCCATTCACTCGGGAATATCCCAACGCAGCTCCTAGAAGAAACGTGTTTCTGACTCGCTGAATCTCAACGTAGATTCAACTCTGTTAGGTGAACGAACGCACAGCAGATCAGTTTCAAGCAAACGTTTCTCCTGAGTTTTAGACGAAGTTTCCTGCAGTTAAGTAGGTATCCCGGCATTGGGCTGGAAATACCGGTTTTGGGATTCTGCACAGAAAGGGTTTGCAAACCACTGAATCAACACGTGAGTTTAACTCTGTCAGTTGAATGCACACATTGACAACCATTCAGTTAGATAGCTCCGTTTTGGTTTTAGAAGCAGATATTTCTCTGTACAGCCTATGGTCCCATTCACTCGGGAATATCCCAACGCAGCTCCTGGAAGAAACGTGTTTCTGACTCGCTGAATCTCAACATAGATTCAACTCTCTTAGGTGAACGAACGCACAGCAGAGCAGTTTCAAGGAAACGTTTCTCCTGAGTTTTAGACGAAGTTTCCTGCTGTTTAGTACGTATGCCGGCATTGGGCTGGAAATACCGGTTTTGGGATTCTGCACAGAAAGGGTTTGCAAACCGCTGAATCCACACGTGAGTTTAACTCTGTCAGTTGAATGCACACATTGACAACCATTCAGTTTGATAACACCCTTTTGGTTTTAGAAGCAGATATTTCTCTGTACAGCCTATGGTCCCATTCTCTCGGGAATATCCCAACGCAGCTCCTGGAAGAAACGTGTTTCTGACTCGCTGAATCTCAACATAGATTCAACTCTCTTAGGTGAACGAACGCACAGCAGAGCAGTTTCAAGGAAACGTTTCTCCTGAGTTTTAGACGAAGTTTCCTGCTGTTTAGTACGGATGCCGGCATTGGGCTGGAAATACCGGTTTTGGGATTCTGCACAGAAAGGGTTTGCAAACCGCTGAATCCACACGTGAGTTTATCTCTGTCAGTTGAGTGCACACATTGACAACCATTCAGTTTGATAACACCCTTTTGGTTTTAGAAGCAGATATTTCTCTGTACAGCCTATGGTCCCATTCACTCGGGAATATCCCAACGCAGCTCCTGGAAGAAACGTGTTTCTGACTCGCTGAATCTCAACATAGATTCAACTCTCTTAGGTGAAAGAACGCACAGCAGAGCTGTTTCAAAGAAACGTTTCTCCTGAGTTTTAGACGAAGTTTCCTGCTGTTTAGTACGGATGCCGGCATTGGGCTGGAAATACCGGTTTTGGGATTCTGCACAGAAAGGGTTTGCAAACCGCTGAATCCACACGTGAGTTTAACTCTGTCAGTTGAATGCACACATTGACAATCATTCAGTTTGATAGCACCCTTTTGGTTTTAGAAGCAGATATTTCTCTGTACAGCCTATGGTCCCATTCACTCGGGAATATCCCAACGCAGCTCCTAGAAGAAACGTGTTTCTGACTCGCTGAATCTCAACATAGATTCAACTCTCTTAGGTGAACGAACGCACAGCAGAGCAGTTTCAAGGAAACTTTTCTCCTGAGTTTTAGACGAAGTTTCCTGCTGTTTTGTACGGATGCCGGCAATGGGCTGGAAATACCGACTTTGGGATTCTGCACAGAAAGGGTTTGCAAACCACTGAATCCACACGTGAGTTTAACTCTGTCAGTTGAATGCACACATTGACAACCATTCAGTTAGATAGCTCCGTTTTGGTTTTAGAAGCAGATATTTCTCTGTACAGCCTATTTTCCCATTCACTCGGGAATATCCCAACGCAGGTCCTAGAAGAAACGTGTTTCTGACTCGCTGAATCTCAACATAGATTCAACTCTCTTAGGTGAACGAAAGCACAGCAGAGCAGTTTCAAGGAAACGTTTCTCCTTTTAGACGAAGTTTCCTGCTGTTTAGTACGGATGCCGGCATTGGGCTGGAAATACCGGTTTTGGGATTCTGCACAGAAAGGGTTTGCAAACCGCTGAATCCACACGTGAGTTTAACTTTGTGAGTTGAATGCACACATTGACAACCATCCAGGTAGATAGCTCCGTTTTGGTTTTAGAAACAGATATTTCTCTGTACAGCCTATGGTCCCATTCACTCGGGAATATCCCAACGCAGCTCCTAGAAGAAAAGTGTTTCTGACTCGCTGAATCTCAACGTAGATTCAACTCTGTTAGGTGAACGAACGCACAGCAGAGCAGTTTCAATCAAACGTTTCTCCTGAGTTTTAGACGAAGTTTCCTGCAGTTAAGTAGGTATCCCGGTATTGGGCTGGAAATACCGTTTTTGGGATTCTGCACAGAAAGGGTTTGCAAACCACTGAATCAACACGTGAGTTTAACTCTGTCAGTTGAATGCACACCTTGACAACCATTTAGTTAGATAGCTCCGTTTTGGTTTTAGAAGCAGATATTTCTCTGTACAGCCTATGGTCCCATTCACTCGGGAATATCCCAACGCAGCTCCTGGAAGAAACGTGTTTCTGACTCGCTGAATCTCAACATAGATTCAACTCTCTTAGGTGAACGAACGCACATCAGAGCAGTTTCAAGGAAACGTTTCTCCTGAGTTTTAGACGAAGTTTCCTGCTGTTTAGTACGTATGCCGGCATTGGGCTGGAAATACCGGTTTTGGGATTCTGCACAGAAAGGGTTTGCAAACCGCTGAATCCACACGTGAGTTAAACTCTGTCAGTTGAATGCACACATTGACAATCATTCAGTGTGATAACACCCTTTTGGTTTTAGAAGCAGAAATTTCTCTGTACAGCCTATGGTCCCATTCACTCGGGAATATCCCAACGCAGCTCCTGGAAGAAACGTGTTTCTGACTCGCTGAATCTCAACATAGATTCAACTCTCTTAGGTGAACGAACGCACAGTAGAGCAGTTTCAAGGAAACGTTTCTCCTGAGTTTTAGACGAAGTTTCCTGCTGTTTAGTACGTATGCCGGCATTGGGCTGGAAATACCGGTTTTGGGATTCTGCACAGAAAGGGTTTGCAAACCGCTGAATCCACACGTGAGTTTAACTCTGTCAGTTGAATGCACACGTTGACAACCATTCAGATTGATAACACCCTTTTGGTTTTAGAAGAAGATAGTTCTCTGTACAGCCTATGGTCCCATTCACTCGGGAATATCCCAACGCAGCTCCTGGAAGAAACGTGTTTCTGACTCGCTGAATCTCAACATAGATTCAACTCTCTTAGGTGAACGAACGCACAGCAGAGCAGTTTCAAGGAAACGTTTCTCCTGAGTTTTAGACGAAGTTTCCTGCTGTTTAGTACGTATGCCGGCATTGGGCTGGAAATAACGGTTTTGGGATTCTGCACAGAAAGGGTTTGCAAACCGCTGAATCCACACGTGAGTTTAACTCTGTCAGTTGAATGCACACATTGACAACCATTCAGTTTGATAACACCCTTTTGGTTTTAGAAGCAGATATTTCTCTGTACAGCCTATGGTCCCATTCTCTCGGGAATATCCCAACGCAGCTCCTAGAAGAAACGTGTTTCTGACTCGCTGAATCTCAACATAGATTCAACTCTCTTAGGTGAACGAACGCACAGCAGAGCAGTTTCAAGGAAACTTTTCTCCTGAGTTTTAGACGAAGTTTCCTGCTGTTTAGTACGTATGCCGGCATTGGGCTGGAAATACCGGTTTTGGGATTCTGCACAGAAAGGGTTTGCAAACCGCTGAATTCACACGTGAGTTTGACTTTGTCATTTGAATGCACACATTGACAACAATCCAGTTAGATAGCTCCGTTTTGGTTTTAGAAGCACATATTTCTCTGAACAGACTATGGTCCCATTCACTCGGGAATATCCCAACGCAACTCCTAGAAGAAACGTGTTTCTGACTCGCTGAATCTCAACCTAGATTCAACTCTCTTAGGTGAACGATCGCACAGCAGAGCAGTTTCAAGGAAACGTTTCTCCTGAGTTTTAGACGAAGTTTCCTGCTGTTTAGTACGTATGCCGGCATTGGGCTGGAAATACCGGTTTTGGGATTCTGCACAGAAAGGGTTTGCAAACCGCTGAATCCACACGTGAGTTTAACTCTGTCAGTTGAATGCACACATTGACAACCATTCAGTTAGATTGCACCCTTTTGGTTTTAGGAGCAGATATTTCTCTGTACAGCCTATGGTCCCATTCACTCGGGAATATCCCAACGCAGCTCCTGGAAGAAACGTGTTTCTCACTCGCTGAATCTCAACATAGATTCAACTCTCTTAGGTGAACGAACACACAGCAGAGCAGTTTCAAGGAAACGTTTCTCCTGAGTTTTAGACGAAGTTTACTGCTGTTTAGTACGTATGCCGGCATTGGGCTGGAAATACCGGTTTTGGGATTCTGCACAGAAAGGTTTTGCAAACCGCTGAATCCACACGTGAGTTTAACTCTGTCAGTTGAATGCACACATTGACAACCATTCAGTTTGATAACACCCTTTTGGTTTTAGAAGCAGATATTTCTCTGTACAGCCTATGGTCCCATTCACTCGGGAATATCCCAACGCAGCTCCTGGAAGAAACGTGTTTCTGACTCGCTGAATCTCAACATAGATTCAACTCTCTTAGGTGAACGAACGCACAGCAGAGCAGTTTCAAGGAAACGTTTCTCCTGAGTTTTAGACGAAGTTTCCTGCTGTTTAGTACGGATGCCGGCATTGGGCTGGAAATACCGGTTTTGGGATTCTGCACAGAAAGGGTTTGCAAACCGCTGAATCCACACGTGAGTTTATCTCTGTCAGTTGAGTGCACACATTGACAACCATTCAGTTTGATAACACCCTTTTGGTTTTAGAAGCAGATATTTCTCTGTACAGCCTATGGTCCCATTCACTCGGGAATATCCCAACGCAGCTCCTGGAAGAAACGTGTTTCTGACTCGCTGAATCTCAACATAGATTCAACTCTCTTAGGTGAACGAACTCACAGCAGAACAGTTTCAAGTAAACGTTTCTCCTGAGTTTTAGACGAAGTTTCCTGCTCTTTAGTACGTATGCCGGCATTGGGCTGGAAATACCGATTTTGGGATTCTGCACAGAAAGGGTTTGCAAACCACTGAATCCACACGTGAGTTTAACTCTGTCAGTTGAATGCACACATTGACAACCAATCAGTTAGATAGCTCCGTTTTGGTTTCAGAAGCAGATATTTCTCTGTACAGCCTATGGTCCCATTCACTCGGGAATATCCCAACGCAGCTCCTGGAAGAAACGTGTTTCTGACTCGCTGAATCTCAACATAGATTCAACTCTCTTAGGTGAACGAAGGCACAGCAGAGCAGTTTCAAGGAAACGTTTCTCCTGAGTTTTAGACGAAGCTTCCTGCTGTTTAGTACGGATGCCGGCATTGGGCTGGAAATACCGGTTTTGGGATTCTGCACAGAAAGGGTTTGCAAACCGCTGAATCCACACGTGAGTTTATCTCTGTCAGTTGAGTGCACACAT
This sequence comes from Aotus nancymaae, assembly GCF_030222135.1. Lineage (NCBI taxonomy): Eukaryota > Metazoa > Chordata > Mammalia > Primates > Aotidae > Aotus > Aotus nancymaae. The sequence continues at coordinate 593,637 of NW_026988584.1, forward strand.
TGACAACCATTCAGTTTGATAACACCCTTTTGGTTTTAGAAGCAGATATTTCTCTGTACAGCCTATGGTCCCATTCACTCGGGAATATCCCAACGCAGCTCCTGGAAGAAACGTGTTTCTGACTCGCTGAATCTCAACATAGATTCAACTCTCTTAGGTGAAAGAACGCACAGCAGAGCAGTTTCAAAGAAACGTTTCTCCTGAGTTTTAGACGAAGTTTCCTGCTGTTTAGTACGGATGCCGGCATTGGGCTGGAAATACCGGTTTTGGGATTCTGCACAGAAAGGGTTTGCAAACCGCTGAATCCATACTTGAGTTTAACTCTGTCAGTTGAATGCACACATTGACAATCATTCAGTTTGATAGCACCCTCTTGGTTTTAGAAGCAGATATTTCTCTGTACAGCCTATGGTCCCATTCACTCGGGAATATCCCAACGCAGCTCCTAGAAGAAACGTGTTTCTGACTCGCTGAATGTCAACATAGATTCAACTCTCTTAGGTGAACGAACGCACAGCAGAGCAGTTTCAAGGAAACTTTTCTCCTGAGTTTTAGACGAAGTTTCCTGCTGTTTTGTACGGATGCCGGCAATGGGCTGGAAATACCGATTTTGGGATTCTGCACAGAAAGGGTTTGCAAACCACTGAATCCACACGTGAGTTTAACTCTGTCAGTTGAATGCACACATTGACAACCATTCAGTTAGATAGCTCCGTTTTGGTTTTAGAAGCAGATATTTCTCTGTACAGCCTATTTTCCCATTCACTCGGGAATATCCCAACGCAGGTCCTAGAAGAAACGTGTTTCTGACTCGCTGAATCTCATCATAGATTCAACTCTCTTAGGTGAACGAAAGTACAGCAGAGCAGTTTCAAGGAAACGTTTCTCCTTTTAGACGAAGTTTCCTGCTGTTTAGTACGGATGCCGGCATTGGGCTGGAAATACCGGTTTTGGGATTCTGCACAGAAAGGGTTTGCAAACCGCTGAATCCACACGTGAGTTTAACTTTGTGAGTTGAATGCACACATTGACAACCATCCAGGTAGATAGCTCCGTTTTGGTTTTAGAAACAGATATTTCTCTGTACAGCCTATGGTCCCATTCACTCGGGAATATCCCAACGCAGCTCCTAGAAGAAAAGTGTTTCTGACTCGCTGAATCTCAACGTAGATTCAACTCTGTTAGGTGAACGAACGCACAGCAGAGCAGTTTCAAGCAAACGTTTCTCCTGAGTTTTAGACGAAGTTTCCTGCAGTTAAGTAGGTATCCCGGTATTGGGCTGGAAATACCGTTTTTGGGATTCTGCACAGAAAGGGTTTGCAAACCACTGAATCAACACGTGAGTTTAACTCTGTCAGTTGAATGCACACCTTGACAACCATTTAGTTAGATAGCTCCGTTTTGGTTTTAGAAGCAGATATTTCTCTGTACAGCCTATGGTCCCATTCACTCGGGAATATCCCAACGCAGCTCCTGGAAGAAACGTGTTTCTGACTCGCTGAATCTCAACATAGATTCAACTCTCTTAGGTGAACGAACGCACATCAGAGCAGTTTCAAGGAAACGTTTCTCCTGAGTTTTAGACGAAGTTTCCTGCTGTTTAGTACGTATGCCGGCATTGGGCTGGAAATACCGGTTTTGGGATTCTGCACAGAAAGGGTTTGCAAACCGCTGAATCCACACGTGAGTTAAACTCTGTCAGTTGAATGCACACATTGACAACCATTCAGTGTGATAACACCCTTTTGGTTTTAGAAGCAGAAATTTCTCTGTACAGCCTATGGTCCCATTCTCTCGGGAATATCCCAACGCAACTCCTAAAAGAAACGTGTTTCTGACTCGCTGAATCTCAACATAGATTCAACTCTCTTAGGTGAACGAACGCACAGCAGAGCAGTTTCAAGGAAACTTTTCTCCCGAGTTTTAGACGAAGTTTCCTGCTGTTTAGTACGTATGCCGGCTTTGGGCTGGAAATACCGGTTTTGGGATTCTGCACAGAAAGGGTTTGCAAACCGCTGAATCCACACGTGAGTTTAACTCTGTCAGTTGAATGCACACATTGACAACCATTCAGTTTGATAACACCCTTTTGGTTTTAGAAGCAGATATTTTTCTGTACAGCCTATGGTCCCATTCACTCGGGAATATCCCAACGCAGCTCCTGGAAGAAACGTGTTTCTGACTCGCTGAATCTCAACATAGATTCAACTCTCTTAGGTGAACGAACGCACAGCAGAGCAGTTTCAAGGAAACGTTTCTCCTGAGTTTTAGACGAAGTTTCCTGCTGTTTAGTACGTATGCCGGCATTGGGCTGGAAATACCGGTTTTGGGATTCTGCACAGAAAGGGTTTGCAAACCGCTGAATCCACACGTGAGTTTAACTCTGTCAGTTGAATGCACACGTTGACAACCATTCAGTTTGATAACACCCTTTTGCTTTTAGAAGAAGATAGTTCTCTGTACAGCCTATGGTCCCATTCACTCGGGAATATCCCAACGCAGCTCCTGGAAGAAACGTTTTTCTGACTCGCTGAATCTCAACATAGATTCAACTCTCTTAGGTGAACGAACTCACAGCAGAGCAGTTTCAAGGAAACGTTTCTCCTGAGTTTTAGACGAAGTTTCCTGCTGTTTAGTACGTATGCCGGCATTGGGCTGGAAATACCGGTTTTGGGATTCTGCACAGAAAGGGTTTGCAAACTGCTGAATCCACACGTGAGTTTGACTTTGTCAGTTGAATGCACACATTGACAACAATCCAGTTAGATACCTCCGTTTTGGTTTTAGAAGCACATATTTCTCTGAACAGCCTATGGTCCCATTCACTCGGGAATATCCCAACGCAGCTCCTGGAAGAAACGTGTTTCTGACTCGCTGAATCTCAACATAGATTCAACTCTCTTAGGTGAACGAACGCACAGCAGAGCAGTTTCAAGGAAACGTTTCTCCTGAGTTTTAGACGAAGTTTCCTGCTGTTTAGTACGTATGCCAGCATTGGGCTGGAAATACCGGTTTTGGGATTCTGCACAGAAAGGGTTTGCAAACCGCTGAATCCACACGTGAGTTTAACTCTGTCAGTTGAATGCACACATTGACAACCATTCAGTTTGATAGCACCCTTTTGGTTTTAGAAGCAGATATTTCTCTGTACAGCCTATGGTCCCATTCACTCGGGAATATCCCAACGCAGCTCCTGGAAGAAACGTGTTTCTGACTCGCTGAATCTCAACATAGATTCAACTCTCTTAGGTGAACAAACGCACAGCAGAGCAGTTTCAAGGAAACGTTTCTCCTGAGTTTTAGACGAAGTTTCCTGCTGTCTAGTACGTATGCCGGCATTGGGCTGGAAATACCGGTTTTGGGATTCTGCACAGAAAGGGTTTGCAAACCGCTGAATCCACACGTGAGTTTAACTCTGTCAGTTGAATGCACACATTGACAACCATTCAGTGTGATAACACCCTTTTGGTTTTAGAAGCAGAAATTTCTCTGTACAGCCTATGGTCCCATTCTCTCGGGAATATCCCAACGCAGCTCCTAGAAGAAACGTGTTTCTGACTCGCTGAATCTCAACATAGATTCAACTCTCTTAGGTGAACGAACGCACAGCAGAGCAGTTTCAAGGAAACTTTTCTCCTGAGTTTTAGACGAAGTTTCCTGCTGTTTAGTACGGATGCCGGCATTGGGCTGGAAATACCGGTTTTGGGTTTCTGCACAGAAAGGGTTTGCAAACCGCTGAATCCACACGTGAGTTTATCTCTGTCAGTTGAGTGCACACATTGACAACCATTCAGTTTGATAACACCCTTTTGGTTTTAGAAGAAGATAGTTCTCTGTACAGCCTATGGTCCCATTCACTCGGGAATATCCCAACGCAGCTCCTGGAAGAAACTTGTTTCTGACTCGCTGAATCTCAACATAGATTCAACTCTCTTAGGTGAACGAACGCACAGCAGAGCAGTTTCAAGGAAACGTTTCTCCTGAGTTTTAGACGAAGTTTCCTGCTGTTTAGTACGTATGCCGGCATTGGGCTGGAAATACCGGTTTTGGGATTCTGCACAGAAAGGGTTTGCAAACCGCTGTGTCCACACGTGAGTTTGACTTTGTCAGTTGAATGCACACATTGACAACAATCCAGTTAGATAGCTCCGTTTTGGTTTTAGAAGCACATATTTCTCTGAACAGCCTATGGTCCCATTCACTCGGGAATATCCCAACGCAGCTCCTGGAAGAAACGTGTTTCTGACTCGCTGAATCTCAACATAGATTCAACTCTCTTAGGTGAACGAATGCACAGCAGAGCAGTTTCAAGGAAACGTTTCTCCTGAGTTTTAGACGAAGTTTCCTGCTGTTTAGTACGTATGCCAGCATTGGGCTGGAAATACCGGTTTTGGGATTCTGCACAGAAAGGGTTTGCAAACCGCTGAATCCACACGTGAGTTTAACTCTGTCAGTTGAATGCACACATTGACAACCATTCAGTTTGATAGCACCCTTTTGGTTTTAGAAGCAGATATTTCTCTGTACAGCCTATGGTCCCATTCACTCGGGAATATCCCAACGCAGCTCCTGGAAGAAACGTGTTTCTGACTCGCTGAATCTCAACATAGATTCAACTCTCTTAGGTGAACGAACGCACAGCAGAGCAGTTTCAAGGAAACGTTTCTCCTGAGTTTTAGACGAAGTTTCCTGCTGTCTAGTACGTATGCCGGCATTGGGCTGGAAATACCGGTTTTGGGATTCTGCACAGAAAGGGTTTGCAAACCGCTGAATCCACACGTGAGTTTAACTCCGTCAGTTGAATGCACACATTGACAACCAGTCAGTTTGATAACACCCTTTTGGTTTTAGAAGCAGATATTTCTCTGTACAGCCTATGGTCCCATTCACTCGGGAATATCCCAACGCAGCTCCTGGAAGAAACGTGTTTCTGACTCGCTGAATCTCAACATAGATTCAGCTCTCTTAGGTGAACGAACGCACAGCAGAGCAGTTTCAAGGAAACGTTTCTCCTGAGTTTTAGACGAAGTTTCCTGCTGTTTAGTACGTATGCCGGCATTGGGCTGGAAATACCGGTTTTGGGATTCTGCACAGAAAGGGTTTGCAAACCACTGAATCCACACGTGATTTTAACTCTGTCAGTTGAATGCACACATTGACAACCATTCAGTTAGATAGCTCCGTTTTGGTTTCAGAAGCAGATATTTCTCTGTACAGCCTATGGTCCCATTCACTTGGGAATATCCAACGCAGCTCGTGGAAGAAACGTGTTTCTGACTCGCTGAATCTCAACATAGATACAACTCTCTTAGGTGAACGAACGCACAGCAAAGCAGTTTCAAGGAAACGTTTCTCCTGAGTTTTAGACGAAGTTTCCTGCTGTTTAGTACGGATGCCGGCATTGGGCTGGAAATACCGGTTTTGGGATTCTGCACAGAAAGGGTTTGCAAACCGCTGAATCCACACGTGAGTTTAACTCTGTCAGTTGAATGCACACATTGGCAACCATTCAGTTAGATAGCTCCGTTTTGGTTTTAGAAGCAGATATTTCTCTGTACAGCCTATGGTCCCATTCACTCGGGAATATCCCAACGCAGCTCCTAGAAGAAACGTGTTTCTGACTCGCTGAATCTCAACATAGATTCAACTCTCTTAGGTGAACGAACGCACAGCAGAGCAGTTTCAAGGAATCGTTTCTCCTGAGTTTTAGACGAAGTTTCCTGCTGTTTAGTACGTATGCCGGCATTGGGCTGGAAATACCGGTTTTGGGATTCTGCACAGAAAGTGTTTGCAAACCGCTGAATCCACACGTGAGTTTAACTCTGTCAGTTGAATGCACACATTGACAACCATTCCGTTTGATAACACCCTTTTGGTTTTAGAAGCAGATATTTCTCTGTACAGCCTATGGTCCAATTCACTCGGGAATATCCCAACGCAGCTCCTGGAAGAAACGTGTTTCTGACTCGCTGAATCTCAACATAGATTCAACTCTCTTAGGTGAACGAACGCACAGCAGAGCAGTTTCAAGGAAACGTTTCTCCTGAGTTTTAGACGAAGTTTCCTGCTGTTTAGTACGTATGCCGGCATTGGGCTGGAAATACCGGTTTTGGGATTCTGCACAGAAAGGGTTTGCAAACCGCTGAATCCACACGTGAGTTTAACTCTGTCAGTTGAATGCACACATTGACAACCATTCAGTTAGATAGCTCCGTTTTGGTTTTAGAAGCAGATATTTCTCTGTACAGCCTATGGTCCCATTCACTCGGGAATATCCCAACGCAGCTCCTAGAAGAAACGTGTTTCTGACTCGCTGAATCTCAACATAGATTCAACTCTCTTAGGTGAACGAACGCACAGCAGAGCAGTTTCAAGGAAACTTTTCTCCTGAGTTTTAGTCGAAGTTTCCTGCTGTTTAGTACGGATGCCGGCATTGGGCTGGAAATACCGGTTTTGGGATTCTGCACAGAAAGGGTTTGCAAACCGCTGAATCCACACGTGAGTTTAACTCTGTCAGTTGAATGCACACATTGACAACCATTCAGTTTGATAGCACCCTTTTGGTTTTAGAAGCAGATATTTCTCTGTACAGCCTATGGTCCCATTCACTCGGGAATATCCCAACGCAGCTCCTGGAAGAAACGTGTTTCTGACTCGCTGAATCCCAACATAGATTCAACTCTCTTAGGTGAACGAACGCACAGCAAAGCAGTTTCAAGGAATCGTTTCTCCTGAGTTTTAGACGAAGTTTCCTGCTGTTTAGTACGTATGCCGGCATTGGGCTGGAAATACCGGTTTTGGGATTCTGCACAGAAAGGGTTTGTAAACCGCTGAATCCAAACGTGAGTTTAACTCTGTCAGTTGAGTGCACACATTGACAACCATTCAGTTAGATTGCACCCTTTTGGTTTTAGGAGCAGATATTTCTCTGTACAGCCTATGGTCCCATTCACTCGGGAATATCCCAACGCAGCTCCTAGAAGAAACGTGTTTCTTACTCGCTGAATCTCAACATAGATTCAACTCTCTTAGGTGAACGAACGCACAGCAGAGCAGTTTCAAGGAAACGTTTCTCCTGAGTTTTAGACGAAGTTTCCTGCTGTTTAGTACGTATGCCGGCATTGGGCTGGAAATACCGGTTTTGGGATTCTGCACAGAAAGGGTTTGCAAACCACTGAATCCACACGTGAGTTTAACTCTGTCAGTTGAATGCACACATTGACAACCATTCAGTTAGATAGCTCCGTTTTGCTTTCAGAAGCAGATATTTCTCTGTACAGCCTATGGTCCCATTCACTTGGCAATATCCAACGCAGCTCCTGGAAGAAACGTGTTTCTTACTCGCTGAATCTCAACATAGATTCAACTCTCTTAGGTGAACGAACGCACAGCAGAGCAGTTTCAAGGAAACGTTTCTCCTGAGTTTTAGACGAAGTTTCCTGCTGTTTAGTACGGATGCCGGCATTGGGCTGGAAATACCGGTTTTGGGATTCTGAACAGAAAGGGTTTGCAAACCGCTGAATCCACACGTGAGTTTAACTCTGTCAGTTGAATGCACACATTGACAACCATTCAGTTTGATAGCACCCTTTTGGTTTTAGAAGCAGATATTTCTCTGTACAGCCTATGGTCCCATTCACTCGGGAATATCCCTACGCAGCTCCTGGAAGAAACGTGTTTCTGACTCGCTGAATCTCAACATAGATTCAACTCTCTTAGGTGAACGAACGCACAGCAGAGCAGTTTCAAGGAAACGTTTCTCCTGAGTTTTAGACGAAGTTTCCTGCTGTCTAGTACATATGCCGGCATTGGGCTGGAAATACCGGTTTTGGGATTCTGCACAGAAAGGGTTTGCAAACCGCTGAATCCACACGTGAGTTTAACTCTGTCAGTTGAATGCACACATTGACAACCAGTCAGTTTGATAACACCCTTTTGGTTTTAGAAGCAGATATTTCTCTGTACAGCCTATGGTCCCATTCACTCGGGAATATCCCAACGCAGCTCCTGGAAGAAACGTGTTTCTGACTCGCTGAATCTCAACATAGATTCAGCTCTCTTAGGTGAACGAACGCACAGCAGAGCAGTTTCAAGGAAACGTTTCTCCTGAGTTTTAGACGAAGTTTCCTGCTGTTTAGTACGTATGCCGGCATTGGGCTGGAAATACCGGTTTTGGGATTCTGCACAGAAAGGGTTTGCAAACCACTGAATCCACACGTGATTTTAACTCTGTCAGTTGAATGCACACATTGACAACCATTCAGTTAGATAGCTCCGTTTTGGTTTCAGAAGCAGATATTTCTCTGTACAGCCTATGGTCCCATTCACTTGGGAATATCCAACGCAGCTCGTGGAAGAAACGTGTTTCTGACTCGCTGAATCTCAACATAGATACAACTCTCTTAGGTGAACGAACGCACAGCAGAGCAGTTTCAAGGAAACGTTTCTCCTGAGTTTTAGACGAAGTTTCCTGCTGTTTAGTACGGATGCCGGCATTGGGCTGGAAATACCGGTTTTGGGATTCTGCACAGAAAGGGTTTGCAAACCGCTGAATCCACACGTGAGTTTAACTCTGTCAGTTGAATGCACACATTGACAACCATTCAGTTAGATAGCTCCGTTTTGGTTTTAGAAGCAGATATTTCTCTGTACAGCCTATGGTCCCATTCACTCGGGAATATCCCAACGCAGCTCCTAGAAGAAACGTGTTTCTGACTCGCTGAATCTCAACATAGATTCAACTCTCTTAGGTGAACGAACGCACAGCAGAGCAGTTTCAAGGAATCGTTTCTCTTGAGTTTTAGACGAAGTTTCCTGCTGTTTAGTACGTATGCCGGCATTGGGCTGGAAATACCGGTTTTGGGATTCTGCACAGAAAGTGTTTGCAAACCGCTGAATCCACACGTGAGTTTAACTCTGTCAGTTGAATGCACACATTGACAACCATTCCGTTTGATAACACCCTTTTGGTTTTAGAAGCAGATATTTCTCTGTACAGCCTATGGTCCAATTCACTCGGGAATATCCCAACGCAGCTCCTGGAAGAAACGTGTTTCTGACTCGCTGAATCTCAACATAGATTCAACTCTCTTAGGTGAACGAACGCACAGCAGAGCAGTTTCAAGGAAACGTTTCTCCTGAGTTTTAGACGAAGTTTCCTGCTGTTTAGTACGTATGCCGGCATTGGGCTGGAAATACCGGTTTTGGGATTCTGCACAGAAAGGGTTTGCAAACCGCTGAATCCACACGTGAGTTTAACTCTGTCAGTTGAATGCACACATTGACAACCATTCAGTTTGATAGCACCCTTTTGGTTTTAGAAGCAGATATTTCTCTGTACAGCCTATGGTCCCATTCACTCGGGAATATCCCAACGCAGCTCCTGGAAGAAACGTGTTTCTGACTCGCTGAATCCCAACATAGATTCAACTCTCTTAGGTGAACGAACGCACAGCAAAGCAGTTTCAAGGAATCGTTTCTCCTGAGTTTTAGACGAAGTTTCCTGCTGTTTAGTACATATGCCGGCATTGGGCTGGAAATACCGGTTTTGGGATTCTGCACAGAAAGGGTTTGTAAACCGCTGAATCCAAACGTGAGTTTAACTCTGTCAGTTGAGTGCACACATTGACAACCATTCAGTTAGATTGCACCCTTTTGGTTTTAGGAGCAGATATTTCTCTGTACAGCCTATGGTCCCATTCACTCGGGAATATCCCAACGCAGCTCCTAGAAGAAACGTGTTTCTTACTCGCTGAATCTCAACATAGATTCAACTCTCTTAGGTGAACGAACGCACAGCAGAGCAGTTTCAAGGAAACGTTTCTCCTGAGTTTTAGACGAAGTTTCCTGCTGTTTAGTACGTATGCCGGCATTGGGCTGGAAATACCGGTTTTGGGATTCTGCACAGAAAGGGTTTGCAAACCACTGAATCCACACGTGAGTTTAACTCTGTCAGTTGAATGCACACATTGACAACCATTCAGTTAGATAGCTCCGTTTTGGTTTCAGAAGCAGATATTTCTCTGTACAGCCTATGGTCCCATTCACTTGGCAATATCCAACGCAGCTCCTGGAAGAAACGTGTTTCTTACCCGCTGAATCTCAACATAGATTCAACTCTCTTAGGTGAACGAACGCACAGCAGAGCAGTTTCAAGGAAACGTTTCTCCTGAGTTTTAGACGAAGTTTCCTGCTGTTTAGTACGGATGCCGGCATTGGGCTGGAAATACCGGTTTTGGGATTCTGCACAGAAAGGGTTTGCAAACCGCTGAATCCACACGTGAGTTTAACTCTGTCAGTTGAATGCACACATTGACAATCATTCAGTTTGATAGCACCCTTTTGGTTTTAGAAGCAGATATTTCTCTGTACAGCCTATGGTCCCATTCACTCGGGAATATCCCAACGCAGCTCCTAGAAGAAACGTGTTTCTGACTCGCTGAATCTCAACATAGATTCAACTCTCTTAGGTGAACGAACGCACAGCAGAGCAGTTTCAAGGAAACTTTTCTCCTGAGTTTTAGACGAAGTTTCCTGCTGTTTTGTACGGATGCCGGCATTGGGCTGGAAATACCGATTTTGGGATTCTGCACAGAAAGGGTTTGCAAACCGCTGAATCCACACGTGAGTTTAACTCTGTCAGTTGAATGCACACATTGACAACCATTCAGTTAGATAGCTCCGTTTTGGTTTTAGAAGCAGATATTTCTCTGTACAGCGTATGGTCCCATTCACTCGGGAATATCCTAACGCAGGTCCTAGAAGAAACGTGTTTCTGACTCGCTGAATCTCAAAATAGATTCAACTCTCTTAGGTGAACGAAAGCACAGCAGAGTAGTTTCAAGGAAACGTTTCTCCTGAGTTTTAGACGAAGTTTCCTGCTGTTTAGTACGTAAGGCGGCATTGGGCTGGAAATACCGGTTTTGGGATTCTGCACAGAAAGGGTTTGCAAACCGCTGAATCCACACGTGAGTTTAACTCTGTCAGTTGAATGCACACATTGACAATCATTCAGTTTGATAGCACCCTTTTAGTTTTAGAAGCAGATATTTCTCTGTACAGCCTATGGTCCCATTCACTCGGGAATATCCCAACGCAGCTCCTAGAAGAAACGTGTTTCTGACTCGCTGAATCTCAACATAGATTCAACTCTCTTAGGTGAACGAACGCACAGCAGAGCAGTTTCAAGGAAACTTTTCTCCTGAGTTTTAGACGAAGTTTCCTGCTGTTTTGTACGGATGCCGGCATTGGGCTGGAAATACCGATTTTGGGATTCTGCACAGAAAGGGTTTGCAAACCGCTGAATCCACACGTGAGTTTAACTCTGTCAGTTGAATGCACACATTGACAACCATTCAGTTAGATAGCTCCGTTTTGGTTTTAGAAGCAGATATTTCTCTGTACAGCCTATGGTCCCATTCACTCGGGAATATCCCAACGCAGGTCCTAGAAGAAACGTGTTTCTGACTCGCTGAATCTCAACATAGATTTAACTCTCTTAGGTGAACGAAAGCACAGCAGAGCAGTTTCAAGGAAACGTTTCTCCTTTTAGACGAAGTTTCCTGCTCTTTAGTACGGACGCCGGCATTGGGCTGGAAATACCGGTTTTGGGATTCTGCACAGAAAGGGTTTGCAAACCGCTGAATCCACACGTGAGTTTAACTCTGTGAGTTGAATGCACACATTGACAACCATCCAGTTAGATAGCTCCGTTTTGGTTTTAGAAGCACATATTTCTCTGTACAGCCTATGGTCCCATTCACTCGGGAATATCCCAACGGAGCTCCTAGAAGAAACGTGTTTCTGACTCGCTGAATCTCAATATTGATTCAACTCTCTTAGGTGAACAGACGTACTGGAGAGCAGTTTCAAGGAAACGTTTCTCCTGAGTTTTAGACGAAGTTTCCTGCTGTTTACTACGTATGCCGGCATTGGTCTGGAAATACCGGTTTTGGGATTCTGCACAGAAAGGGTTTGCAAACCGCTGAATCCACACGTGAGTTTAACTCTGTCAGTTGAATGCACACATTGACAACCATTCAGTTAGATAGCACCCTTTTGGTTTTAGAAGCAGATATTTCTCTGTACAGCCTATGGTCCCATTCACTCGGGAATATCCCAACGCAGCTCCTAGAAGAAACGTGTTTCTGACTCGCTGAATCTCAACATAGATTCAACTCTCTTAGGTGAACGAACGCACAGCAGAGCAGTTTCAAGGAAACGTTTCTCCTGAGTTTTAGACGAAGTTTCCTGCTGTTTAGTACGGATGCTGGCATTGGGCTGGAAATACCGGTTTTGGGATTCTGCACAGAAAGGGTTTGCAAACCGCTGAATCCACACGTGAGTTTAACTCTGTCAGTTGAATGCACACATTGACAACCATTCAGTTAGATAGCTCCGTTTTGGTTTTAGAAGCAGATATTTCTCTGTACAGCCTATGGTCCCATTCACTCGGGAATATCCCAACGCAGCTCCTAGAAGAAACGTGTTTCTGACTCGCTGAATCTCAACATAGATTCAACTCTCTTAGATGAACGAACGCACAGCAGAGCAGTTTCAAGGAAACGTTTCTCCTGAGATTTAGACGAAGTTTCCTGCTGTTTAGTACGTATGCCGGCATTGGGCTGGAAATACCGGTTTTGGGATTCTGCACAGAAAGGGTTTGCAAACCGCTGAATCCACACGTGAGTTTAACTCTGTCAGTTGAATGCACACATTGACAACCATTCCGTTTGATAACACCCTTTGGTTTTAGAAGCAGATATTTCTCTGTACAGCCTATGGTCCCATTCACTCGGGAATATCCCAACGCAGCTCCTGGAAGAAACGTGTTTCTGACTCGCTGAATCTCAACATAGATTCAACTCTCTTAGGTGAACGAACGCACAGCAGAGCAGTTTCAAGGAAACGTTTCTCCTTTTAGACGAAGTTTCCTGCTGTTTAGTACGTATGCCAGCATTGGGCTGGAAATACCGGTTTTGGGATTCTGCACAGAAAGGGTTTGCAAACCGCTGAATCCACACGTGAGTTTAACTCTGTCAGTTGAATGCACACATTGACAACCATTCAGTTTGATAGCACCCTTTTGGTTTTAGAAGCAGATATTTCTCTGTACAGCCTATGGTCCCATTCACTCAGGAATATCCCAACGCAGCTCCTGGAAGAAACGTGTTTCTGACTCGCTGAATCTCAACATAGATTCAACTCTCTTAGGTGAACAAACGCACAGCAGAGCAGTTTCAAGGAAACGTTTCTCCTGAGTTTTAGACGAAGTTTCCTGCTGTCTAGTACGTATGCCGGCATTGGGCTGGAAATACCGGTTTTGGGATTCTGCACAGAAAGGGTTTGCAAACCGCTGAATCCACACGTGAGTTTAACTCTGTCAGTTGAATGCACACATTGACAACCAGTCAGTTTGATAACACCCTTTTGGTTTTAGAAGCAGATATTTCTCTGTACAGCCTATGGTCCCATTCACTCGGGAATATCCCAACGCAGCTCCTGGAATAAACGTGTTTCTGACTCGCTGAATCTCAACATAGATTCAACTCTCTTAGGTGAACGAACGCACAGCAGAACAGTTTCAAGTAAACGTTTCTCCTGAGTTTTAGACGAAGTTTCCTGCTCTTTAGTACGTATGCCGGCATTGGGCTGGAAATACCGGTTTTGGGATTCTGCACAGAAAGGGTTTGCAAACCGCTGAATCCACACGTGAGTTTAACTCTGTCAGTTGAATGCACACATTGACAACCATTCAGTGTGATAACACCCTTTTGGTTTTAGAAGCAGATATTTCTCTGTACAGCCTATGGTCCCATTCACTCGGGAATATCCCAACGCAGCTCCTGGAAGAAACGTGTTTCTGACTCGCTGAATCTCAACATAGATTCAGCTCTCTTAGGTGAACGAACGCACAGCAGAGCAGTTTCAAGGAAACGTTTCTCCTGAGTTTTAGACGAAGTTTCCTGCTGTTTAGTACGGATGCCGGCATTGGGCTGGAAATACCGGTTTTGGGATTCTGCACAGAAAGGGTTTGCAAACCACTGAATCCACACGTGATTTTAACTCTGTCAGTTGAATGCACACATTGACAACCATTCAGTTAGATAGCTCCGTTTTGGTTTCAGAAGCAGATATTTCTCTGTACAGTCTATGGTCCCATTCACTTGGGAATATCCAACGCAGCTCGTGGAAGAAACGTGTTTCTGACTCGCTGAATCTATACATAGATACAACTCTCTTAGGTGAACGAACGCACAGCAGAGCAGTTTCAAGGAAACGTTTCTCCTGAGTTTTAGACGAAGTTTCCTGCTGTTTAGTACGGATGCCGGCATTGGGCTGGAAATACCGGTTTTGGGATTCTGCACAGAAAGGGTTTGCAAACCGCTGAATCCACACGTGAGTTTAACTCTGTCAGTTGAATGCACACATTGACAACCATTCAGTTAGATAGCTCCGTTTTGGTTTTAGAAGCAGATATTTCTCTGTACAGCCTATGGTCCCATTCACTCGGGAATATCCCAACGCAGCTCCTAGAAGAAACGTGTTTCTGACTCGCTGAATCTCAACATAGATTCAACTCTCTTAGGTGAACGAACGCACAGCAGAGCAGTTTCAAGGAATCGTTTCTCCTGAGTTTTAGACGAAGTTTCCTGCTGTTTAGTACGTATGCCGGCATTGGGCTGGAAATACCGGTTTTGGGATTCTGCACAGAAAGTGTTTGCAAACCGCTGAATCCACACGTGAGTTTAACTCTGTCAGTTGAATGCACACATTGACAACCATTCCGTTTGATAACACCCTTTTGGTTTTAGAAGCAGATATTTCTCTGTACAGCCTATGGTCCAATTCACTCGGGAATATCCCAACGCAGCTCCTGGAAGAAACGTGTTTCTGACTCGCTGAATCTCAACATAGATTCAACTCTCTTAGGTGAACGAACGCACAGCAGAGCAGTTTCAAGGAAACGTTTCTCCTGAGTTTTAGACGAAGTTTCCTGCTGTTTAGTACGGATGCCGGCATTGGGCTGGAAATACCGGTTTTGGGATTCTGCACAGAAAGGGTTTGCAAACCGCTGAATCCACCCGTGAGTTTAACTCTGTCAGTTGAATGCACACATTGACAACCATTCAGTTAGATAGCTCCGTTTTGGTTTTAGAAGCAGATATTTCTCTGTACAGCCTATGGTCCCATTCACTCGGGAATATCCCAACGCAGCTCCTAGAAGAAACGTGTTTCTGACTCGCTGAATCTCAACATAGATTCAACTCTCTTAGGTGAACGAACGCACAGCAGAGCAGTTTCAAGGAAACTTTTCTCCTGAGTTTTAGACGAAGTTTCCTGCTGTTTAGTACGGATGCCGGCATTGGGCTGGAAATACCGGGTTTGGGATTCTGCACAGAAAGGGTTTGCAAACCGCTGAATCCACACGTGAGTTTAACTCTGTCAGTTGAATGCACAAATTGACAACCATTCAGTTTGATAGCACCCTTTTGGTTTTAGAAGTAGATATTTCTCTGTACAGCCTATGGTCCCATTCACTCGGGAATATCCCAACGCAGCTCCTGGAAGAAACGTGTTTCTGACTCGCTGAATCCCAACATATATTCAACTCTCTTAGGTGAACGAACGCACAGCAAAGCAGTTTCAAGGAATCGTTTCTCCTGAGTTTTAGACGAAGTTTCCTGCTGTTTAGTACGGATGCCGGCATTGGGCTGGAAATACCGGTTTTGGGATTCTGCACAGAAAGGGTTTGTAAACCGCTGAATCCAAACGTGAGTTTAACTCTGTCAGTTGAGTGCACACATTGACAACCATTCAGTTAGATTGCACCCTTTTGGTTTTAGGAGCAGATATTTCTCTGTACAGCCTATGGTCCCATTCACTCGGGAATATCCCAACGCAGCTCCTAGAAGAAACGTGTTTCTTACTCGCTGAATCTCAACATAGATTCAACTCTCTTAGGTGAACGAAGGCACAGCAGAGCAGTTTCAAGGAAACGTTTCTCCTGAGTTTTAGACGAAGTTTCCTGCTGTTTAGTACGTATGCCGGCATTGGGCTGGAAATACCGGTTTTGGGATTCTGCACAGAAAGGGTTTGCAAACCACTGAATCCACACGTGAGTTTAACTCTGTCAGTTGAATGCACACATTGACAACCATTCAGTTAGATAGCTCCGTTTTGGTTTCAGAAGCAGATATTTCTCTGTACAGCCTATGGTCCCATTCACTTGGCAATATCCAACGCAGCTCCTGGAAGAAACGTGTTTGTTACTCGCTGAATCTCAACATAGATTCAACTCTCTTAGGTGAACGAACGCACAGCAGAGCAGTTTCAAGGAAACGTTTCTCCTGAGTTTTAGACGAAGTTTCCTGCTGTTTAGTACGGATGCCGGCATTGGGCTGGAAATACCGGTTTTGGGATTCTGAACAGAAAGGGTTTGCAAACCGCTGAATCCACACGTGAGTTTAACTCTGTCAGTTGAATGCACACATTGACAACCATTCAGTTAGATGGCTCCGTTTTGGTTTTAGAAGCAGATATTTCTCTGTACAGCCTATGGTCCCATTCACTCGGGAATATCCCAACGCAGCTCCTAGAAGAAACGTGTTTCTGACTTGCTGAATCTCAACATAGATTCAACTCTCTTAGGTGAATGAACGCACAGCAGAGCAGTTTCAAGGAATCGTTTCTCCTGAGATTTAGACGAAGTTTCCTGCTGTTTAATACGTATGCCGGCATTGGGCTGGAAATACCGGTTTTGGGATTCTGCACAGAAAGGGTTTGCAAACCGCTGAATCCACACGTGAGTTTAAATCTGTCAGTTGAATGCACACATTGACAACCATTCCGTTTGATAACACCCTTTTGGTTTTAGAAGCAGATATTTCTCTGTACAGCCTATGGTCCAATTCACTCGGGAATATCCCAACGCAGCTCCTGGAAGAAACGTGTTTCTGACTCGCTGAATCTCAACATAGATTCAACTCTCTTAGGTGAACGAACGCACAGCAGAGCAGTTTCAAGGAAACTTTTCTCCTGAGTTTTAGACGAAGTTTCCTGCTGTTTTGTACGGATGCCGGCATTGGGCTGGAAATACCGGTTTTGGGATTCTGCACAGAAAGGGTTTGCAAACCGCTGAATCCACACGTGAGTTTAACTCTGTCAGTTGAATGCACACATTGACAATCATTCAGTTTGATAGCACCCTTTTGGTTTTAGAAGCAGATATTTCTCTGTACAGCCTATGGTCCCATTCACTCGGGAATATCCCAACGCAGCTCCTAGAAGAAACGTGTTTCTGACTCGCTGAATCTCAACATAGATTCAACTCTCTTAGGTGAACGAACGCACAGCAGAGCAGTTTCAAGGAAACTTTTCTCCTGAGTTTTAGACGAAGTTTCCTGCTGTTTTGTACGGATGCCGGCATTGGGCTGGAAATACCGATTTTGGGATTCTGCACAGAAAGGGTTTGCAAACCGCTGAATCCACACGTGAGTTTAACTCTGTCAGTTGAATGCACACATTGACAACCATTCAGTTAGATAGCTCCGTTTTGGTTTTAGAAGCAGATATTTCTCTGTACAGCCTATGGTCCCATTCACTCGGGAATATCCCAACGCAGGTCCAAGAAGAAACGTGTTTCTGACTCGCTGAATCTCAAAATAGATTCAACTCTCTTAGGTGAACGAAAGCACAGCAGAGTAGTTTCAAGGAAACGTTTCTCCTGAGTTTTAGACGAAGTTTCCTGCTGTTTAGTACGTAAGCCGGCATTGGGCTGGAAATACCGGTTTTGGGATTCTGCACAGAAAGGGTTTGCAAACCGCTGAATCCACACGTGAGTTTAACTCTGTCAGTTGAATGCACACATTGACAATCATTCAGTTTGATAGCACCCTTTTAGTTTTAGAAGCAGATATTTCTCTGTACAGCCTATGGTCCCATTCACTCGGGAATATCCCAACGCAGCTCCTAGAAGAAACGTGTTTCTGACTCGCTGAATCTCAACATAGATTCAACTCTCTTAGGTGAACGAACGCACAGCAGAGCAGTTTCAAGGAAACTTTTCTCCTGAGTTTTAGACGAAGTTTCCTGCTGTTTTGTACGGATGCCGGCATTGGGCTGGAAATACCGATTTTGGGATTCTGCACAGAAAGGGTTTGCAAACCGCTGAATCCACACGTGAGTTTAACTCTGTCAGTTGAATGCACACATTGACAACCATTCAGTTAGATAGCTCCGTTTTGGTTTTAGAAGCAGATATTTCTCTGTACAGCCTATGGTCCCATTCACTCGGGAATATCCCAACGCAGGTCCTAGAAGAAACGTGTTTCTGACTCGCTGAATCTCAACATAGATTCAACTCTCTTAGGTGAACGAAAGCACAGCAGAGCAGTTTCAAGGAAACGTTTCTCCTTTTAGACGAAGTTTCCTGCTCTTTAGTACGGACGCCGGCATTGGGCTGGAAATACCGGTTTTGGGATTCTGCACAGAAAGGGTTTACAAACCGCTGAATCCACACGTGAGTTTAACTCTGTCAGTTGAATGCACACATTGACAACCATTCAGTTAGATAGCTCCGTTTTGGTTTTAGAAGCAGATATTTCTCTGTACAGCCTATGGTCCCATTCACTCGGGAATATCCCAACGCAGCTCCTAGAAGAAACGTGTTTCTGACTCGCTGAATCTCAACATAGATTCAACTCTCTTAGATGAACGAACGCACAGCAGAGCAGTTTCAAGGAAACGTTTCTCCTGAGATTTAGACGAAGTTTCCTGCTGTTTAGTACGTATGCCGGCATTGGGCTGGAAATACCGGTTTTGGGATTCTGCACAGAAAGGGTTTGCAAACCGCTGAATCCACACGTGAGTTTAACTCTGTCAGTTGAATGCACACATTGACAACCATTCCGTTTGATAACACCCTTTGGTTTTAGAAGCAGATATTTCTCTGTACAGCCTATGGTCCCATTCACTCGGGAATATCCCAACGCAGCTCCTGGAAGAAACGTGTTTCTGACTCGCTGAATCTCAACATAGATTCAACTCTCTTAGGTGAACGAACGCACAGCAGAGCAGTTTCAAGGAAACGTTTCTCCTTTTAGACGAAGTTTCCTACTGTTTAGTACGGATGCCGGCATTGGGCTGGAAATACCGGTTTTGGGATTCTGCACAGAAAGGGTTTGCAAACCGCTGAATCCACACGTGAGTTTAACTCTGTCAGTTGAATGCACACATTGACAACCATCCAGTTAGATAGCTACGTTTTGGTTTTAGAAGCAGATATTTCTCTGTACAGCCTATGGTCCCATTCACTCGGGAATATCCCAACGCAGCTCCTGGAAGAAACGTGTTTCTGACTCGCTGAATGTCAACATATATTCAACTCTATTAGGTGAACGAACGCACAGCAGAGCAGTTTCAAGGAAACGTTTCTCCTGAGTTTTAGACGAAGTTTCCTGTTGTTTAGTACGGATGCCGGCATTGGGCTGCAAATACCGGTTTTGGGATTCTGCACAGAAAGGGTTTGCAAACCGCTGAATCCACACGTGAGTTTAACTCTGTCAGTTGAATGCACACATTGACAACCATTCCGTTTGATAACACCCTTTTGGTTTTAGAAGCATATATTTCTCTGTACAGCCTATGGTCCCATTCACTCGGGAATATCCCAACGCAGCTCCTAGAAGAAACGTGTTTCTGACTCGCTGAATCTCTACATAGATTCAACTCTCTTAGGTGAACGAACGCACAGCAGAGCAGTTTCAAGGAAACTTTTCTCCTGAGTTTTAGACGAAGTTTCCTGCTGTTTTGTACTGATGCCGGCATTGGGCTGGAAATACCGATTTTGGGATTCTGCACAGAAAGGGTTTGCAAACCGCTGAATCCACACGTGAGTTTAACTCTGTCAGTTGAATGCACACATTGACAACCATTCAGTTAGATAGCTCCGTTTTGGTTTTAGAAGCAGATATTTCTCTGTACAGCCTATGGTCCCATTCACTCGGGAATATCCCAACGCAGGTCCTAGAAGAAACGTGTTTCTGACTCGCTGAATCTCAACATAGATTCAACTCTCTTAGGTGAACGAAAGCACAGCAGAGTAGTTTCAAGGAAACGTTTCTCCTGAGTTTTAGACGAAGTTTCCTGCTGTTTAGTACGTATGCCGGCATTGGGCTGGAAATACCGGTTTTGGGATTCTGCACAGAAAGGGTTTGCAAACCGCTGAATCCACACGTGAGTTTAACTCTGTCAGTTGAATGCACACATTGACAATCATTCAGTTTGATAGCACCCTTTTAGTTTTAGAAGCAGATATTTCTCTGTACAGCCTATGGTCCCATTCACTCGGGAATATCCCAACGCAGCTCCTAGAAGAAACGTGTTTCTGACTCGCTGAATCTCAACATAGATTCAACTCTCTTAGGTGAACGAACGCACAGCAGAGCAGTTTCAAGGAAACTTTTCTCCTGAGTTTTAGACGAAGTTTCCTGCTGTTTTGTACGGATGCCGGCATTGGGCTGGAAATACCGATTTTGGGATTCTGCACAGAAAGGGTTTGCAAACCGCTGAATCCACACGTGAGTTTAACTCTGTCAGTTGAATGCACACATTGACAACCATTCAGTTAGATAGCTCCGTTTTGGTTTTAGAAGCAGATATTTCTCTGTACAGCCTATGGTCCCACTCACTCGGGAATATCCCAACGCAGGTCCTAGAAGAAACGTGTTTCTGACTCGCTGAATCTCAACATAGATTCAACTCTCTTAGGTGAACGTAAGCACAGCAGAGCAGTTTCAAGGAAACGTTTCTCCTTTTAGACGAAGTTTCCTGCTCTTTAGTACGGATGCCGGCATTGGGCTGGAAATACCGGTTTTGGGATTCTGCACAGAAAGGGTTTGCAAACCGCTGAATCCACACGTGAGTTTAACTCTGTCAGTTGAATGCACACATTGACAACCATTCCGTTTGATAACACCCTTTGGTTTTAGAAGCAGATATTTCTCTGTACAGCCTATGGTCCAATTCACTCGGGAATATCCCAACGCAGCTCCTGGAAGAAACGTGTTTCTGACTCGCTGAATCTCAACATAGATTCAACTCTCTTAGGTGAACGAACGCACAGCAGAGCAGTTTCAAGGAAACGTTTCTCCTTTTAGACGAAGTTTCCTGCTGTTTAGTACGTATGCCGGCATTGGGCTGGAAATACCGGTTTTGGGATTCTGCACAGAAAGGGTTTGCAAACCGCTGAATCCACACGTGAGTTTAACTCTGTCAGTTGAATGCACACATTGACAACCATCCAGTTAGATAGCTACGTTTTGGTTTTAGAAGCAGATATTTCTCTGTACAGCCTATGGTCCCATTCACTCGGGAATATCCCAACGCAGCTCCTGGAAGAAACGTGTTTCTGACTCGCTGAATCTCAACATAGATTCAACTCTCTTAGGTGAACGAACGCACAGCAGAGCAGTTTCAAGGAAACGTTTCTCCTGAGTTTTAGAGGAAGTTTCCTGCTGTTTAGTACGGATGCCGGCATTGGGCTGGAAATACCGGTTTTGGGATTCTGCACAGAAAGGGTTTGCAAACCGCTGAATCCACAAGTGAGTTTAACTCTGTCAGTTGAATGCACACATTGACAACCATTCAGTTAGATAGCTCCGTTTTGGTTTTAGAAGCAGATATTTCTCTGTACAGCCTATGGTCCCATTCACTCGGGAATATCCCAACGCAGCTCCTAGAAGAAACGTGTTTCTGACTCGCTCAATCTCAACATAGATTCAACTCTCTTAGATGAACGAACGCACAGCAGAGCAGTTTCAAGGAAATGTTTCTCCTGAGATTTAGACGAAGTTTCCTGCTGTTTAGTACGTATGCCGGCATTGGGCTGGAAATACCGGTTTTGGGATTCTGCACAGAAAGGGTTTGCAAACCGCTGAATCCACACGTGAGTTTAACTCTGTCAGTTGAATGCACACATTGACAACCATTCCGTTTGATAACACCCTTTTGGTTTTAGAAGCAGATATTTCTCTGTACAGCCTATGGTCCCATTCACTCGGGAATATCCCAACGCAGCTCCTGGAAGAAACGTGTTTCTGACTCGCTGAATCTCAACATAGATTCAACTCTCTTAGGTGAACGAACGCACAGCAGAGCAGTTTCAAGGAAACGTTTCTCCTTTTAGACGAAGTTTCCTGCTGTTTAGTACGGATGCCGGCATTGGGCTGGAAATACCGGTTTTGGGATTCTGCACAGAAAGGGTTGGCAAACCGCTGAATCCACACGTGAGTTTAACTCTGTCAGTTGAATGCACACATTGACAACCATCCAGTTAGATAGCTACGTTTTGGTTTTAGAAGCAGATATTTCTCTGTACAGCCTATCGTCCCATTCACTCGGGAATATCCCAACGCAGCTCCTAGAAGAAACGTGTTTCTGACTCGCTGAATCTCAACGTAGATTCAACTCTGTTAGGTGAACGAACGCACAGCAGAGCAGTTTCAAGGAAACGTTTCTCCTGAGTTTTAGACGAAGTTTCCTGCTGTTTAGTACGTATGCCGGCATTGGGCTGGAAATACCGGTTTTGGGATTCTGCACAGAAAGGGTTTGCAAACCGCTGAATCCACACGTGAGTTTAACTCTGTCAGTTGAATGCACACATTGACAACCATTCAGTTTGATAGCACCCTTTTGGTTTTAGAAGCAGATATTTCTCTGTACAGCCTATGGTCCCATTCACTCGGGAATATCCCAACGCAGCTCCTGGAAGAAACGTGTTTCTGACTCGCTGAATCTCAACATAGATTCAACTCTCTTAGGTGAACGAACGCACAGCAGAGCAGTTTCAAGGAAACGTTTCTCCTGAGTTTTAGACGAAGTTTCCTGCTGTTTAGTACGGATGCCGGCATTGGGCTGGAAATACCGGTTTTGGGATTCTGCACAGAAAGGGTTTGTAAACCGCTGAATCCAAACGTGAGTTTAACTCTGTCAGTTGAATGCACACATTGACAACCATTCAGTTAGATTGCACCCTTTTGGTTTTAGGAGCAGATATTTCTCTGTACAGCCTATGGTCCCATTCACTCGGGAATATCCCAACGCAGCTCCTAGAAGAAACGTGTTTCTGACTCGCTGAATCTCAACATAGATTCAACTCTCTTATGTGAACGAACGCACAGCAGAGCAGTTTCAAGGAAACGTTTCTCCTGAGTTTTAGACGAAGTTTCCTGCTGTTTAGTACGTATGCCGGCATTGGGCTGGAAATACCGGTTTTGGGATTCTGCACAGAAAGGTTTGCAAACCACTGAATCCACACGTGAGTTTAACTCTGTCTGTTGAATGCACACATTGACAACCATTCAGTTAGATAGCTCCGTTTTGGTTTCAGAAGCAGATATTTCTCTGTACAGCCTATGGTCCCATTCACTCGGGAATATCCCAACGCAGCTCCTGGAAGAAACGTGTTTCTGACTCGCTGAATCTCAACATAGATTCAACTCTCTTAGGTGAACGAACGCACAGCAGAGCAGTTTCAAGGAAACGTTTCTCCTGAGTTTTAGACGAAGTTTCCTGCTGTTTAGTACGGATGCCGGCATTGGGCTGGAAATACCGGTTTTGGGATTCTGCACAGAAAGGTTTTGCAAACCGCTGAATCCACACGTGAGTTTAACTCTGTCAGTTGAATGCACACATTGACAACCATTCCGTATGATAACACCCTTTTGGTTTTAGAAGCAGATATTTCTCTGTACAGCCTATGGTCCCATTCACTCGGGAATATCCCAACGCAGCTCCTGGAAGAAACTTGTTTCTGACTCGCTGAATCTCAACATAGATTCAACTCTCTTATGTGAACGAACGCACAGCAGAGCAGTTTCAAGGAAACGTTTCTCCTGAGTTTTAGACGAAGTTTCCTGCTGTTTAGTACGTATGCCGGCATTGGGCTGGAAATACCGGTTTTGGGATTCTGCACAGAAAGGGTTTGCAAACCACTGAATCCACACGTGAGTTTAACTCTGTGAGTTGAATGCACACATTGACAACCATTCAGTTAGATAGCTCCGTTTTGGTTTCAGAAGCAGATATTTCTCTGTACAGCCTATGGTCCCATTCACTCGGGAATATCCCAACGCAGCTCCTGGAAGAAACGTGTTTCTCACTCGCTGAATCTCAACATAGATTCAACTCTCTTAGGTGAACGAACGCACAGCAGAGCAGTTTCAAGGAAACGTTTCTCCTGAGTTTTAGACGAAGTTTCCTGCTATTTAGTACGGATGCCGGCATTGGGCTGGAAATACCGATTTTGGGATTCTGCACAGAAAGGTTTTGCAAAGCGCTGAATCCACACGTGAGTTTAACTCTGTCAGTTGAATGCACACATTGACAACCATTCCGTTTGATAACACCCTTTTGGTTTTAGAAGCAGATATTTCTCTGTACAGCCTATGGTCCCATTCACTCGGGAATATCCCAACGCAGCTCCTGGAAGAAACTTGTTTCTGACTCGCTGAATCTCAACATAGATTCAACTCTCTTAGGTGAACGAACGCACAGCAGAGCAGTTTCAAGGAAACGTTTCTCCTGAATTTTAGACGAAGTTTCCTGCTGTTTAGTACGGATGCCGGCATTGGGCTGGAAATACCGGTTTTGGGATTCTGCACAGAAAGGGTTTGCAAACCGCTGAATCCACACGTGAGTTTAACTCTGTCAGTTGAATGCACACATTGACAACCATTCCGTTTGATAACACCCTTTTGGTTTTAGAAGCAGATATTTCTCTGTACAGCCTATGGTCCCATTCACTCGGGAATATCCCAACGCAGCTCCTGGAAGAAACGTTTTTCTGACTCGCTGAATCCCAACATAGATTCAACTCTCTTAGGTGAACGAACGCACAGCAAAGCAGTTTCAAGGAATCGTTTCTCCTGAGTTTTAGACGAAGTTTCCTGCTGTTTAGTACGGATGCCGGCATTGGGCTGGAAATACCGGTTTTGGGATTCTGCACAGAAAGGGTTTGTAAACCGCTGAATCCAAACGTGAGTTTAACTCTGTCAGTTGAGTGCACACATTGACAACCATTCAGTTAGATTGCACCCTTTTGGTTTTAGGAGCAGATATTTCTCTGTACAGCCTATGGTCCCATTCACTCGGGAATATCCCAACGCAGCTCCTAGAAGAAACGTGTTTCTTACTCGCTGAATCTCAACATAGATTCAACTCTCTTAGGTGAACGAAGGCACAGCAGAGCAGTTTCAAGGAAACGTTTCTCCTGAGTTTTAGACGAAGTTTCCTGCTGTTTAGTACGTATGCCGGCATTGGGCTGGAAATACCGGTTTTGGGATTCTGCACAGAAAGGGTTTGCAAACCACTGAATCCACACGTGAGTTTAACTCTGTCAGTTGAATGCACACATTGACAACCATTCAGTTAGATAGCTCCGTTTTGGTTTCAGAAGCAGATATTTCTCTGTACAGCCTATGGTCCCATTCACTTGGCAATATCCAACGCAGCTCCTGGAAGAAACGTGTTTGTTACTCGCTGAATCTCAACATAGATTCAACTCTCTTAGGTGAACGAACGCACAGCAGAGCAGTTTCAAGGAAACGTTTCTCCTGAGTTTTAGACGAAGTTTCCTGCTGTTTAGTACGGATGCCGGCATTGGGCTGGAAATACCGGTTTTGGGATTCTGAACAGAAAGGGTTTGCAAACCGCTGAATCCACACGTGAGTTTAACTCTGTCAGTTGAATGCACACATTGACAACCATTCAGTTAGATGGCTCCGTTTTGGTTTTAGAAGCAGATATTTCTCTGTACAGCCTATGGTCCCATTCACTCGGGAATATCCCAACGCAGCTCCTAGAAGAAACGTGTTTCTGACTTGCTGAATCTCAACATAGATTCAACTCTCTTAGGTGAATGAACGCACAGCAGAGCAGTTTCAAGGAATCGTTTCTCCTGAGATTTAGACGAAGTTTCCTGCTGTTTAGTACGTATGCCGGCATTGGGCTGGAAATACCGGTTTTGGGATTCTGCACAGAAAGGGTTTGCAAACCGCTGAATCCACACGTGAGTTTAAATCTGTCAGTTGAATGCACACATTGACAACCATTCCGTTTGATAACACCCTTTTGGTTTTAGAAGCAGATATTTCTCTGTACAGCCTATGGTCCAATTCACTCGGGAATATCCCAACGCAGCTCCTGGAAGAAACGTGTTTCTGACTCGCTGAATCTCAACATAGATTCAACTCTCTTAGGTGAACGAACGCACAGCAGAGCAGTTTCAAGGAAACTTTTCTCCTGAGTTTTAGACGAAGTTTCCTGCTGTTATGTACGGATGCCGGCATTGGGCTGGAAATACCGGTTTTGGGATTCTGCACAGAAAGGGTTTGCAAACCGCTGAATCCACACGTGAGTTTAACTCTGTCAGTTGAATGCACACATTGACAATCATTCAGTTTGATAGCACCCTTTTGGTTTTAGAAGCAGATATTTCTCTGTACAGCCTATGGTCCCATTCACTCGGGAATATCCCAACGCAGCTCCTAGAAGAAACGTGTTTCTGACTCGCTGAATCTCAACATAGATTCAACTCTCTTAGGTGAACGAACGCACAGCAGAGCAGTTTCAAGGAAACTTTTCTCCTGAGTTTTAGACGAAGTTTCCTGCTGTTTTGTACGGATGCCGGCATTGGGCTGGAAATACCGATTTTGGGATTCTGCACAGAAAGGGTTTGCAAACCGCTGAATCCACACGTGAGTTTAACTCTGTCAGTTGAATGCACACATTGACAACCATTCAGTTTGATAGCTCCGTTTTGGTTTTAGAAGCAGATATTTCTCTTTACAGCCTATGGTCCCATTCACTCGGGAATATCCCAACGCAGGTCCAAGAAGAAACGTGTTTCTGACTCGCTGAATCTCAAAATAGATTCAACTCTCTTAGGTGAACGAAA
This sequence comes from Aotus nancymaae, assembly GCF_030222135.1. NCBI lineage: Eukaryota > Metazoa > Chordata > Mammalia > Primates > Aotidae > Aotus > Aotus nancymaae. The sequence continues at coordinate 620,593 of NW_026988584.1, forward strand.
GCACAGCAGAGTAGTTTCAAGGAAACGTTTCTCCTGAGTTTTAGACGAAGTTTCCTGCTGTTTAGTACGTAAGCCGGCATTGGGCTGGAAATACCGGTTTTGGGATTCTGCACAGAAAGGGTTTGCAAACCGCTGAATCCACACGTGAGTTTAACTCTGTCAGTTGAATGCACACATTGACAATCATTCAGTTTGATAGCACCCTTTTAGTTTTAGAAGCAGATATTTCTCTGTACAGCCTATGGTCCCATTCACTCGGGAATATCCCAACGCAGCTCCTAGAAGAAACGTGTTTCTGACTCGCTGAATCTCAACATAGATTCAACTCTCTTAGGTGAACGAACGCACAGCAGAGCAGTTTCAAGGAAACTTTTCTCCTGAGTTTTAGACGAAGTTTCCTGCTGTTTTGTACGGATGCCGGCATTGGGCTGGAAATACCGATTTTGGGATTCTGCACAGAAAGGGTTTGCAAACCGCTGAATCCACACGTGAGTTTAACTCTGTCAGTTGAATGCACACATTGACAACCATTCAGTTAGATAGCTCCGTTTTGGTTTTAGAAGCAGATATTTCTCTGTACAGCCTATGGTCCCATTCACTCGGGAATATCCCAACGCAGGTCCTAGAAGAAACGTGTTTCTGACTCGCTGAATCTCAACATAGATTCAACTCTCTTAGGTGAACGAACGCACAGCAGAGCAGTTTCAAGGAAACGTTTCTCCTTTTAGACGAAGTTTCCTGCTCTTTAGTACGGACGCCGGCATTGGGCTGGAAATACCGGTTTTGGGATTCTGCACAGAAAGGGTTTACAAACCGCTGAATCCACACGTGAGTTTAACTCTGTCAGTTGAATGCACACATTGACAACCATCCAGTTAGATAGCTCCGTTTTGGTTTTAGAAGCACATATTTCTCTGTACAGCCTATGGTCCCATTCACTCGGGAATATCCCAACGGAGCTCCTAGAAGAAACGTGTTTCTGACTCGCTGAATCTCAATATTGATTCAACTCTCTTAGGTGAACAGACGTACTGGAGAGCAGTTTCAAGGAAACGTTTCTCCTGAGTTTTAGACGAAGTTTCCTGCTGTTTACTACGTATGCCGGCATTGGGCTGGAAATACCGGTTTTGGGATTCTGCACAGAAAGGGTTTGCAAACCGCTGAATCCACACGTGAGTTTAACTCTGTCAGTTGAATGCACAAATTGACAACCATTCAGTTAGATAGCACCCTTTTGGTTTTAGAAGCAGATATTTCTCTGTTCAGCCTATGGTCCCATTCACTCGGGAATATCCCAACGCAGCTCCTAGAAGAAACGTGTTTCTGACTCGCTGAATCTCAACATAGATTCAACTCTCTTAGGTGAACGAACGCACAGCAGAGCAGTTTCAAGGAAACGTTTCTCCTGAGTTTTAGACGAAGTTTCCTGCTGTTTAGTACGGATGCCGGCATTGGGCTGGAAATACCGGTTTTGGGATTCTGCACAGAAAGGGTTTGCAAACCGCTGAATCCACACGTGAGTTTAACTCTGTCAGTTGAATGCACACATTGACAACCATTCAGTTAGATAGCTCCGTTTTGGTTTTAGAAGCAGATATTTCTCTGTACAGCCTATGGTCCCATTCACTCGGGAATATCCCAACGCAGCTCCTAGAAGAAACGTGTTTCTGACTCGCTGAATCTCAACATAGATTCAACTCTCTTAGATGAACGAACGCACAGCAGAGCAGTTTCAAGGAAACGTTTCTCCTGAGATTTAGACGAAGTTTCCTGCTGTTTAGTACGTATGCCGGCATTGGGCTGGAAATACCGGTTTTGGGATTCTGCACAGAAAGGGTTTGCAAACCGCTGAATCCACACGTGAGTTTAACTCTGTCAGTTGAATGCACACATTGACAACCATTCCGTTTGATAACACCCTTTGGTTTTAGAAGCAGATATTTCTCTGTACAGCCTATGGTCCCATTCACTCGGGAATATCCCAACGCAGCTCCTGGAAGAAACGTGTTTCTGACTCGCTGAATCTCAACATAGATTCAACTCTCTTAGGTGAACGAACGCACAGCAGAGCAGTTTCAAGGAAACGTTTCTCCTTTTAGACGAAGTTTCCTACTGTTTAGTACGGATGCCGGCATTGGGCTGGAAATACCGGTTTTGGGATTCTGCACAGAAAGGGTTTGCAAACCGCTGAATCCACACGTGAGTTTAACTCTGTCAGTTGAATGCACACATTGACAACCATCCAGTTAGATAGCTACGTTTTGGTTTTAGAAGCAGATATTTCTCTGTACAGCCTATGGTCCCATTCACTCGGGAATATCCCAACGCAGCTCCTGGAAGAAACGTGTTTCTGACTCGCTGAATGTCAACATATATTCAACTCTATTAGGTGAACGAACGCACAGCAGAGCAGTTTCAAGGAAACGTTTCTCCTGAGTTTTAGACGAAGTTTCCTGTTGTTTAGTACGGATGCCGGCATTGGGCTGCAAATACCGGTTTTGGGATTCTGCACAGAAAGGGTTTGCAAACCGCTGAATCCACACGTGAGTTTAACTCTGTCAGTTGAATGCACACATTGACAACCATTCCGTTTGATAACACCCTTTTGGTTTTAGAAGCATATATTTCTCTGTACAGCCTATGGTCCCATTCACTCGGGAATATCCCAACGCAGCTCCTAGAAGAAACGTGTTTCTGACTCGCTGAATCTCAACATAGATTCAACTCTCTTAGGTGAACGAACGCACAGCAGAGCAGTTTCAAGGAAACTTTTCTCCTGAGTTTTAGACGAAGTTTCCTGCTGTTTTGTACTGATGCCGGCATTGGGCTGGAAATACCGATTTTGGGATTCTGCACAGAAAGGGTTTGCAAACCGCTGAATCCACACGTGAGTTTAACTCTGTCAGTTGAATGCACACATTGACAACCATTCAGTTAGATAGCTCCGTTTTGGTTTTAGAAGCAGATATTTCTCTGTACAGCCTATGGTCCCATTCACTCGGGAATATCCCAACGCAGGTCCTAGAAGAAACGTGTTTCTGACTCGCTGAATCTCAACATAGATTCAACTCTCTTAGGTGAACGAAAGCACAGCAGAGTAGTTTCAAGGAAACGTTTCTCCTGAGTTTTAGACGAAGTTTCCTGCTGTTTAGTACGTATGCCGGCATTGGGCTGGAAATACCGGTTTTGGGATTCTGCACAGAAAGGGTTTGCAAACCGCTGAATCCACACGTGAGTTTAACTCTGTCAGTTGAATGCACACATTGACAATCATTCAGTTTGATAGCACCCTTTTAGTTTTAGAAGCAGATATTTCTCTGTACAGCCTATGGTCCCATTCACTCGGGAATATCCCAACGCAGCTCCTAGAAGAAACGTGTTTCTGACTCGCTGAATCTCAACATAGATTCAACTCTCTTAGGTGAACGAACGCACAGCAGAGCAGTTTCAAGGAAACTTTTCTCCTGAGTTTTAGACGAAGTTTCCTGCTGTTTTGTACGGATGCCGGCATTGGGCTGGAAATACCGATTTTGGGATTCTGCACAGAAAGGGTTTGCAAACCGCTGAATCCACACGTGAGTTTAACTCTGTCAGTTGAATGCACACATTGACAACCATTCAGTTAGATAGCTCCGTTTTGGTTTTAGAAGCAGATATTTCTCTGTACAGCCTATGGTCCCACTCACTCGGGAATATCCCAACGCAGGTCCTAGAAGAAACGTGTTTCTGACTCGCTGAATCTCAACATAGATTCAACTCTCTTAGGTGAACGTAAGCACAGCAGAGCAGTTTCAAGGAAACGTTTCTCCTTTTAGACGAAGTTTCCTGCTCTTTAGTACGGATGCCGGCATTGGGCTGGAAATACCGGTTTTGGGATTCTGCACAGAAAGGGTTTGCAAACCGCTGAATCCACACGTGAGTTTAACTCTGTCAGTTGAATGCACACATTGACAACCATTCCGTTTGATAACACCCTTTGGTTTTAGAAGCAGATATTTCTCTGTACAGCCTATGGTCCAATTCACTCGGGAATATCCCAACGCAGCTCCTGGAAGAAACGTGTTTCTGACTCGCTGAATCTCAACATAGATTCAACTCTCTTAGGTGAACGAACGCACAGCAGAGCAGTTTCAAGGAAACGTTTCTCCTTTTAGACGAAGTTTCCTGCTGTTTAGTACGTATGCCGGCATTGGGCTGGAAATACCGGTTTTGGGATTCTGCACAGAAAGGGTTTGCAAACCGCTGAATCCACACGTGAGTTTAACTCTGTCAGTTGAATGCACACATTGACAACCATCCAGTTAGATAGCTACGTTTTGGTTTTAGAAGCAGATATTTCTCTGTACAGCCTATGGTCCCATTCACTCGGGAATATCCCAACGCAGCTCCTGGAAGAAACGTGTTTCTGACTCGCTGAATCTCAACATAGATTCAACTCTCTTAGGTGAACGAACGCACAGCAGAGCAGTTTCAAGGAAACGTTTCTCCTGAGTTTTAGAGGAAGTTTCCTGCTGTTTAGTACGGATGCCGGCATTGGGCTGGAAATACCGGTTTTGGGATTCTGCACAGAAAGGGTTTGCAAACCGCTGAATCCACAAGTGAGTTTAACTCTGTCAGTTGAATGCACACATTGACAACCATTCAGTTAGATAGCTCCGTTTTGGTTTTAGAAGCAGATATTTCTCTGTACAGCCTATGGTCCCATTCACTCGGGAATATCCCAACGCAGCTCCTAGAAGAAACGTGTTTCTGACTCGCTGAATCTCAACATAGATTCAACTCTCTTAGATGAACGAACGCACAGCAGAGCAGTTTCAAGGAAATGTTTCTCCTGAGATTTAGACGAAGTTTCCTGCTGTTTAGTACGTATGCCGGCATTGGGCTGGAAATACCGGTTTTGGGATTCTGCACAGAAAGGGTTTGCAAACCGCTGAATCCACACGTGAGTTTAACTCTGTCAGTTGAATGCACACATTGACAACCATTCCGTTTGATAACACCCTTTTGGTTTTAGAAGCAGATATTTCTCTGTACAGCCTATGGTCCCATTCACTCGGGAATATCCCAACGCAGCTCCTGGAAGAAACGTGTTTCTGACTCGCTGAATCTCAACATAGATTCAACTCTCTTAGGTGAACGAACGCACAGCAGAGCAGTTTCAAGGAAACGTTTCTCCTTTTAGACGAAGTTTCCTGCTGTTTAGTACGGATGCCGGCATTGGGCTGGAAATACCGGTTTTGGGATTCTGCACAGAAAGGGTTGGCAAACCGCTGAATCCACACGTGAGTTTAACTCTGTCAGTTGAATGCACACATTGACAACCATTCCGTTTGATAACACCCTTTTGGTTTTAGAAGCAGATATTTCTCTGTACAGCCTATGGTCCCATTCACTCGGGAATATCCCAACGCAGCTCCTGGAAGAAACGTGTTTCTGACTCGCTGAATCTCAACATAGATTCAACTCTCTTAGGTGAACGAACGCACAGCAGAGCTGTTTCAAGGAAACGTTTCTCATGAGTTTTAGACGAAGTTTCCTGCTGTTTAGTACGTATGCCGGCATTGGGCTGGAAATACCGGTTTTGGGATTCTGCACAGAAAGGGTTTGCAAACCGCTGAATCCACACGTGAGTTTAACTCTGTCAGTTGAATGCACACATTGACAACCATCCAGTTAGATAGCTACGTTTTGGTTTTAGAAGCAGATATTTCTCTGTACAGCCTATGGTCCCATTCACTCGGGAATATCCCAACGCAGCTCCTGGAAGAAACGTGTTTCTGACTCGCTGAATCTCAACATAGATTCAACTCTCTTAGGTGAACGAACGCACAGCAGAGCAGTTTCAAGGAAACGTTTCTCCTGAGTTTTAGACGAAGTTTCCTGCTGTTTAGTACGGATGCCGGCATTGGGCTGGAAATACCGGTTTTGGGATTCTGCACAGAAAGGTTTTGCAAACCGCTGAATCCACACGTGAGTTTAACTCTGTCAGTTGAATGCACACATTGACAACCATTCCGTTTGATAACACCCTTTTGGTTTTAGAAGCAGATATTTCTCTGTACAGCCTATGGTCCCATTCACTCGGGAATATCCCAACGCAGCTCCTGGAAGAAACTTGTTTCTGACTCGCTGAATCTCAACATAGATTCAACTCTCTTAGGTGAACGAACGCACAGCAGAGCAGTTTCAAGGAAACGTTTCTCCTGAGTTTTAGACGAAGTTTCCTGCTGTTTAGTACGTATGCCGGCATTGGGCTGGAAATACCGGTTTTGGGATTCTGCACAGAGAGGGTTTGCAAACCGCTGAATCCACACGTGAGTTTAACTCTGTCAGTTGAATGCACACATTGACAACCATTCAGTTTGATTGCACCCTTTTGGTTTTAGAAGCTGATATTTCTCTGTACAGCCTATGGTCCCATTCACTCGGGAATATCCCAACGCAGCTCCTAGAAGAAACGTGTTTCTGACTCGCTGAATCTCAACATAGGTTCAACTCTCTTAGGTGAACGAACGCACAGCAGAGCAGTTTCAAGGAAACGTTTCTCCTGAGTTTTAGACGAAGTTTCCTGCTGTTTAGTACGTATGCCGGCATTGGGCTGGAAATACCGGTTTTGGGATTCTGCACAGAAAGGGATTGCACACCGCTGAATCCACACGTGAGTTTGACTTTGTCAGTTGAATGCACACATTGACAACAATCCAGTTAGATAGCTCCGTTTTGGTTTTAGAAGCACATATTTCTCTGTACAGCCTATGGTCCCATTCACTCGGGAATATCCCAACGGAGCCTCTAGAAGAAACGTGTTTCTGACTCGCTGAATCTCAATATTGATTCAACTCTCTTAGGTGAACAGACGTACTGGAGAGCAGTTTCAAGGAAACGTTTCTCCTGAGTTTTAGACGAAGTTTCCTGCTGTTTAGTACGTATGCCGGCATTGGGCTGGAAATACCGGTTTTGGGACTCTGCACAGAAAGGTTTTGCAAACCGCTGAATCCACACGTGAGTTTAACTCTGTCAGTTGAATGCACACATTGACAACCATTCAGTTAGATTGCACCCTTTTGGTTTTAGAAGCAGATATTTCTCTGTACAGCCTATGGTCCCATTCACTCGGGAATATCCCAACGCAGCTCCTAGAAGAAACGTATTTCTGACTCGCTGAATCTCAACATAGATTCAACTCTCTTAGGTGAACGAACGCACAGCAGAGCAGTTTCAAGGAAACGTTTCTCCTGAGTTTTAGACGAAGTTTCCTGCTGTTTAGTACGGATGCCGGCATTGGGCTGGAAATACCGGGTTTCGGATACTGCAAAGAAAGGGTTTGCAAACCACTGAATCCACACGTGAGTTTAACTCTGTCAGTTGAATGCACACATTGACAACCATTCAGTTAGATAGCTCCGTTTTGGTTTCAGAAGCAGATATTTCTCTGTACAGCCTATGGTCCCATTCACTTGGGAACATCCCAACGCAGCTCCTGGAAGAAACGTGTTTCTGACTCGCTGAATCTCAACATAGATTCAACTCTCTTAGGTGAACGAACGCACAGCAGAGCAGTTTCAAGGAAACGTTTCTCCTGAGTTTTAGAGGAAGTTTCCTGCTGTTTAGTACGGATGCCGGCATTGGGCTGGAAATACCGGTTTTGGGATTCTGCACAGAAAGGGTTTGCAAACCGCTGAATCCACAAGTGAGTTTAACTCTGTCAGTTGAATGCACACATTGACAACCATTCAGTTAGATAGCTCCGTTTTGGTTTTAGAAGCAGATATTTCTCTGTACAGCCTATGGTCCCATTCTCTCGGGAATATCCCAACGCAGCTCCTAGAAGAAACGTGTTTCTGACTCGCTGAATCTCAACATAGATTCAACTCTCTTAGATGAACGAACGCACAGCAGAGCAGTTTCAAGGAAATGTTTCTCCTGAGATTTAGACGAAGTTTCCTGCTGTTTAGTACGTATGCCGGCATTGGGCTGGAAATACCGGTTTTGGGATTCTGCACAGAAAGGGTTTGCAAACCGCTGAATCCACACGTGAGTTTAACTCTGTCAGTTGAATGCACACATTGACAACCATTCCGTTTGATAACACCCTTTTGGTTTTAGAAGCAGATATTTCTCTGTACAGCCTATGGTCCAATTCACTCGGGAATATCCCAACGCAGCTCCTGGAAGAAACGTGTTTCTGACTCGCTGAATCTCAACATAGATTCAACTCTCTTAGGTGAACGAACGCACAGCAGAGCAGTTTCAAGGAAACGTTTCTCCTTTTAGACGAAGTTTCCTGCTGTTTAGTACGGATGCCGGCATTGGGCTGGAAATACCGGTTTTGGGATTCTGCACAGAAAGGGTTGGCAAACCGCTGAATCCACACGTGAGTTTAACTCTGTCAGTTGAATGCACACATTGACAACCATCCAGTTAGATAGCTACGTTTTGGTTTTAGAAGCAGATATTTCTCTGTACAGCCTATCGTCCCATTCACTCGGGAATATCCCAACGCAGCTCCTAGAAGAAACGTGTTTCTGACTCGCTGAATCTCAACGTAGATTCAACTCTGTTAGGTGAACGAACGCACAGCAGAGCAGTTTCAAGGAAACGTTTCTCCTGAGTTTTAGACGAAGTTTCCTGCTGTTTAGTACGTATGCCGGCATTGGGCTGGAAATACCGGTTTTGGGATTCTGCACAGAAAGGGTTTGCAAACCGCTGAATCCACACGTGAGTTTAACTCTGTCAGTTGAATGCACACATTGACAACCATTCAGTTTGATAGCACCCTTTTGGTTTTAGAAGCAGATATTTCTCTGTACACCCTATGGTCCCATTCACTCGGGAATATCCCAACGCAGCTCCTGGAAGAAACGTGTTTCTGACTCGCTGAATCTCAACATAGATTCAACTCTCTTAGGTGAACGAACGCACAGCAGAGCAGTTTCAAGGAAACGTTTCTCCTGAGTTTTAGACGAAGTTTCCTGCTGTTTAGTACGGATGCCGGCATTGGGCTGGAAATACCGGTTTTGGGATTCTGCACAGAAAGGTTTTGCAAACCACTGAATCCACACGTGAGTTTAACTCTGTGAGTTGAATGCACACATTGACAACCATTCAGTTAGATAGCTCCGTTTTGGTTTCAGAAGCAGATATTTCTCTGTACAGCCTATGGTCCCATTCACTCGGGAATATCCCAACACAGCTCCTGGAAGAAACGTGTTTCTCACTCGCTGAATCTCAACATAGATTCAACTCTCTTAGGTGAACGAACGCACAGCAGAGCAGTTTCAAGGAAACGTTTCTCCTGAGTTTTAGGCGAAGTTTCCTGCTGTTTAGTACGGATGCCGGCATTGGGCTGGAAATACCGGTTTTGGGATTCTGCACAGAAAGGTTTTGCAAAGCGCTGAATCCACACGTGAGTTTAACTCTGTCAGTTGAATGCACACATTGACAACCATTCCGTTTGATAACACCCTTTTGGTTTTAGAAGCAGATATTTCTCTGTACAGCCTATGGTCCCATTCACTCGGGAATATCCCAACGCAGCTCCTGGAAGAAACTTGTTTCTGACTCGCTGAATCTCAACATAGATTCAACTCTCTTAGGTGAACGAACGCACAGCAGAGCAGTTTCAAGGAAACGTTTCTCCTGAGTTTTAGACGAAGTTTCCTGCTGTTTAGTACGGATGCCGGCATTGGGCTGGAAATACCGGTTTTGGGATTCTGCACAGAAAGGGTTTGCAAACCGCTGAATCCACACGTGAGTTTAACTCTGTCAGTTGAATGCACACATTGACAACCATTCCGTTTGATAACACCCTTTTGGTTTTAGAAGCAGATATTTCTCTGTACAGCCTATGGTCCCATTCACTCGGGAATATCCCAACGCAGCTCCTGGAAGAAACGTGTTTCTGACTCGCTGAATCTCAACATAGATTCAACTCTTTTAGGTGAACGAACGCACAGCAGAGCTGTTTCAAGGAAACGTTTCTCCTGAGTTTTAGACGAAGTTTCCTGCTGTTTAGTACGTATGCCGGCATTGGGCTGGAAATACCGGTTTTGGGATTCTGCACAGAAAGGGTTTGCAAACCACTGAATCCACACGTGAGTTTGACTCTGTCAGTTGAATGCACACATTGACAACCATTCAGTTAGATAGCTCCGTTTTGGTTTCAGAAGCAGATATTTCTCTGTACAGCCTATGGTCCCATTCACTTGGGAATATCCAACGCAGCTCCTGGAAGAAACGTGTTTCTGACTCGCTGAATCTCAACATAGATTCAACTCTCTTAGGTGAACGAACGCACAGCAGAGCAGTTTCAAGGAAACGTTTCTCCTTTTAGACGAAGTTTCCTGCTGTTTAGTACGGATGCCGGCATTGGGCTGGAAATACCGGTTTTGGGATTCTGCACAGAAAGGGTTGGCAAACCGCTGAATCCACACGTGAGTTTAACTCTGTCAGTTGAATGCACACATTGACAACCATCCAGTTAGATAGCTACGTTTTGGTTTTAGAAGCAGATATTTCTCTGTACAGCCTATCGTCCCATTCACTCGGGAATATCCCAACGCAGCTCCTAGAAGAAACGTGTTTCTGACTCGCTGAATCTCAACGTAGATTCAACTCTGTTAGGTGAACGAACGCACAGCAGAGCAGTTTCAAGGAAACGTTTCTCCTAAGTTTTAGACGAAGTTTCCTGCTGTTTAGTACGTATGCCGGCATTGGGCTGGAAATACCGGTTTTGGGATTCTACACAGAAAGGGTTTGCAAACCGCTGAATCCACACGTGAGTTTAACTCTGTCAGTTGAATGCACACATTGACAACCATTCAGTTTGATAGCACCCTTTTGGTTTTAGGAGCAGATATTTCTCTGTACAGCCTATGGCCCCATTCACTCGGGAATATCCCAACGCAGCTCCTAGAAGAAACGTGTTTCTGACTCGCTGAATCTCAACATAGATTCAACTCTCTTATGTGAACGAACGCACAGCAGAGCAGTTTCAAGGAAACGTTTCTCCTGAGTTTTAGACGAAGTTTCCTGCTGTTTAGTACGTATGCCGGCATTGGGCTGGAAATACCGGTTTTGGGATTCTGCACAGAAAGGTTTGCAAACCACTGAATCCACACGTGAGTTTAACTCTGTCTGTTGAATGCACACATTGACAACCATTCAGTTAGATAGCTCCGTTTTGGTTTCAGAAGCAGATATTTCTCTGTACAGCCTATGGTCCCATTCACTCGGGAATATCCCAACGCAGCTCCTGGAAGAAACGTGTTTCTGACTCGCTGAATCTCAACATAGATTCAACTCTCTTAGGTGAACGAACGCACAGCAGAGCAGTTTCAAGGAAACGTTTCTCCTGAGTTTTAGACGAAGTTTCCTGCTGTTTAGTACGGATGCCGGCATTGGGCTGGAAATACCGGTTTTGGGATTCTGCACAGAAAGGTTTTGCAAACCGCTGAATCCACACGTGAGTTTAACTCTGTCAGTTGAATGCACACATTGACAACCATTCAGTTAGATTGCACCCTTTTGGTTTTAGGAGCAGATATTTCTCTGTACAGCCTATGGTCCCATTCACTCGGGAATATCCCAACGCAGCTCCTAGAAGAAACGTGTTTCTGACTCGCTGAATCTCAACATAGATTCAAGTCTCTTAGGTGAACGAACGCACAGCAGAGCAGTTTCAAGGAAACGTTTCTCCTGAGTTTTAGACGAAGTTTCCTGCTGTTTAGTACGTATGCCGGCATTGGGCTGGAAATACCGGTTTTGGGATTCTGCACAGAAAGGGTTTGCAAACCACTGAATCCACACGTGAGTTTAACTCTGTGAGTTGAATGCACACATTGACAACCATTCCGTTTGATAACACCCTTTTGGTTTTAGAAGCAGATATTTCTCTGTACAGCCTATGGTCCCATTCACTCGGGAATATCCCAACGCAGCTCCTGGAAGAAACTTGTTTCTGACTCGCTGAATCTCAACATAGATTCAACTCTCTTAGGTGAACGAACGCACAGCAGAGCAGTTTCAAGGAAACGTTTCTCCTGAGTTTTAGACGAAGTTTCCTGCTGTTTAGTACGTATGCCGGCATTGGGCTGGAAATACCGGTTTTGGGATTCTGCACAGAAAGGGTTTGCAAACCGCTTAATCCACACGTGAGTTTAACTCTGTCAGTTGAATGCACACATTGACAACCATTCAGTTAGATAGCTCCGTTTTGGTTTCAGAAGCAGATATTTCTCTGTACAGCCTATGGTCCCATTCACTCGGGAATATCCCAACACAGCTCCTGGAAGAAACGTGTTTCTCACTCGCTGAATCTCAACATAGATTCAACTCTCTTAGGTGAACGAACGCACAGCAGAGCAGTTTCAAGGAAACGTTTCTCCTGAGTTTTAGGCGAAGTTTCCTGCTGTTTAGTACGGATGCCGGCATTGGGCTGGAAATACCGGTTTTGGGATTCTGCACAGAAAGGTTTTGCAAAGCGCTGAATCCACACGTGAGTTTAACTCTGTCAGTTGAATGCACACATTGACAACCATTCCGTTTGATAACACCCTTTTGGTTTTAGAAGCAGATATTTCTCTGTACAGCCTATGGTCCCATTCACTCGGGAATATCCCAACGCAGCTCCTGGAAGAAACTTGTTTCTGACTCGCTGAATCTCAACATAGATTCAACTCTCTTAGGTGAACGAACGCACAGCAGAGCAGTTTCAAGGAAACGTTTCTCCTGAGTTTTAGACGAAGTTTCCTGCTGTTTAGTACGGATGCCGGCATTGGGCTGGAAATACCGGTTTTGGGATTCTGCACAGAAAGGGTTTGCAAACCGCTGAATCCACACGTGAGTTTAACTCTGTCAGTTGAATGCACACATTGACAACCATTCCGTTTGATAACACCCTTTTGGTTTTAGAAGCAGATATTTCTCTGTACAGCCTATGGTCCCATTCACTCGGGAATATCCCAACGCAGCTCCTGGAAGAAACGTGTTTCTGACTCGCTGAATCTCAACATAGATTCAACTCTCTTAGGTGAACGAACGCACAGCAGAGCAGTTTCAAGGAAACGTTTCTCCTGAGTTTTAGACGAAGTTTCCTGCTGTTTAGTACGTATGCCGGCATTGGGCTGGAAATACCGGTTTTGGGATTCTGCACAGAAAGGGTTTGTAAACCGCTGAATCCAAACGTGAGTTTAACTCTGTCAGTTGAATGCACACATTGACAACCATTCAGTTAGATTGCACCCTTTTGGTTTTAGGAGCAGATATTTCTCTGTACAGCCTATGGCCCCATTCACTCGGGAATATCCCAACGCAGCTCCTAGAAGAAACGTGTTTCTGACTCGCTGAATCTCAACATAGATTCAACTCTCTTATGTGAACGAACGCACAGCAGAGCAGTTTCAAGGAAACGTTTCTCCTGAGTTTTAGACGAAGTTTCCTGCTGCTTAGTACGTATGCCGGCATTGGGCTGGAAATACCGGTTTTGGGATTCTGCACAGAAAGGTTTGCAAACCACTGAATCCACACGTGAGTTTAACTCTGTCTGTTGAATGCACACATTGACAACCATTCAGTTAGATAGCTCCGTTTTGGTTTCAGAAGCAGATATTTCTCTGTACAGCCTATGGTCCCATTCACTCGGGAATATCCCAACGCAGCTCCTGGAAGAAACGTGTTTCTGACTCGCTGAATCTCAACATAGATTCAACTCTCTTAGGTGAACGAACGCACAGCAGAGCAGTTTCAAGGAAACGTTTCTCCTGAGTTTTAGACGAAGTTTCCTGCTGTTTAGTACGTATGCCGGCATTGGGCTGGAAATACCGGTTTTGGGATTCTGCACAGAAAGGGTTTGCAAACCGCTTAATCCACACGTGAGTTTAACTCTGTCAGTTGAATGCACACATTGACAATCATTCAGTTTGATTGCACCCTTTTGGATTTAGAAGCAGATATTTCTCTGTACAGCCTATGGTCCCATTCACTCAGGAATATCCCAACGCAGCTCCTAGAAGAAACGTGTTTCTGACTCGCTGAATCTCAACGTAGATTCAACTCTGTTAGGTGAACGAACGCACAGCAGAGCAGTTTCAAGGAAACGTTTCTCCTGAGTTTTAGACGAAGTTTCCTGCTGTTTAGTACGGATGCCGGCATTGGGCTGGAAATACCGGTTTTGGGATTCTGCACAGAAAGGGTTTGCAAACCGCTGAATCCACACGTGAGTTTAACTCTGTCAGTTGAATGCACACATTGACAACCATTCAGTTTGATAGCACCCTTTTGGTTTTAGAAGCAGATATTTCTCTGTACAGCCTATGGTCCCATTCACTCGGGAATATCCCAACGCAGCTCCTGGAAGAAACGTGTTTCTGACTCGCTGAATCTCAACATAGATTCAACTCTCTTAGGTGAACGAACGCACAGCAGAGCAGTTTCAAGGAAACGTTTCTCCTGAGTTTTAGACGAAGTTTCCTGCTGTTTAGTACGTATGCCGGCATTGGGCTGGAAATACCGGTTTTGGGATTCTGCACAGAAAGGGTTTGTAAACCGCTGAATCCACACGTGAGTTTAACTCTGTCAGTTGAATGCACACATTGACAACCATTCAGATAGATTGCACCCTTTTGGTTTTAGGAGCAGATATTTCTCTGTACAGCCTATGGTCCCATTCACTCGGGAATATCCCAACGCAGCTCCTAGAAGAAACGTGTTTCTGACTCGCTGAATCTCAACATAGATTCAACTCTCTTATGTGAACGAACGCACAGCAGAGCAGTTTCAAGGAAACGTTTCTCCTGAGTTTTAGACGAAGTTTCCTGCTGTTTAGTACGTATGCCGGCATTGGGCTGGAAATACCGGTTTTGGGATTCTGCACAGAAAGGTTTGCAAACCACTGAATCCACACGTGAGTTTAACTCTGTCTGTTCAATGCACACATTGACAACCATTCAGTTAGATAGCTCCGTTTTGGTTTCAGAAGCAGATATTTCTCTGTACAGCCTATGGTCCCATTCACTCGGGAATATCCCAACGCAGCTCCTGGAAGAAACGTGTTTCTGACTCGCTGAATCTCAACATAGATTCAACTCTCTTAGGTGAACGAACGCACAGCAGAGCAGTTTCAAGGAAACGTTTCTCCTGAGTTTTAGACGAAGTTTCCTGCTGTTTAGTACGTATGCCGGCATTGGGCTGGAAATACCGGTTTTGGGATTCTGCACAGAAAGGTTTTGCAAACCGCTGAATCCACACGTGAGTTTAACTCTGTCAGTTGAATGCACACATTGACAACCATTCCGTTTGATAACACCCTTTTGGTTTTAGAAGCAGATATTTCTCTGTACAGCCTATGGTCCCATTCACTCGGGAATATCCCAACGCAGCTCCTGGAAGAAACGTGTTTCTGACTCGCTGAATCTCAACATAGATTCAACTCTCTTAGGTGAACGAACGAACAGCAGAGCAGTTTCAAGGAAACGTTTCTCCTGAGTTTTAGACGAAGTTTCCTGCTGTTTAGTACGTATGCCGGCATTGGGCTGGAAATACCGGTTTTGGGATTCTGCACAGAAAGGGTTTGCAAACCGCTGAATCCAAACGTGAGTTTAACTCTGTCAGTTGAATGCACACATTGACAATCATTCAGTTTGATTGCACCCGTTTGGTTTTAGAAGCAGATATTTCTCTGTACAGCCTATGGTCCCATTCACTCGGGAATATCCCAACGCAGCTCCTAGAAGAAACGTGTTTCTGACTCGCTGAATCTCAACATAGATTCAACTCTCTTAGGTGAACGAACGTACAGCAGAGGAGTTTCAAGGAATCGTTTCTCCTGAGATTTAGACGAAGTTTCCTGCTGTTTAGTACGTATGCCGGCATTGGGCTGGAAATAACGGTTTTGGGATTCTGCACAGAAAGGGTTTGCAAACCGCTGAATCCACACGTGAGTTTAACTCTGTCAGTTGAATGCACACATTGACAACCATTCAGTTTGATAGCACCCTTTTGGTTTTAGAAGCAGATATTTCTCTGTACAGCCTATGGTCCCATTCACTCGGGAATATCCCAACGCAGCTCCTGGAAGAAACGTGTTTCTGACTCGCTGAATCTCAACATAGATTCAACTCTCTTAGGTGAACGAACGCACAGCAGAGCAGTTTCAAGGATACGTTTCTCCTGAGTTTTAGACGAAGTTTCCTGCTGTTTAGTACGGATGCCGGCATTGGGCTGGAAATACCGGTTTTGGGATTCTGCACAGAAAGGTTTTGCAAACCGCTGAATCCACACGTGAGTTTAACTCTGTCAGTTGAATGCACACATTGACAACCATTCAGTTAGATTGCACCCTTTTGGTTTTAGGAGCAGATATTTCTCTGTACAGCCTATGGTCCCATTCACTCGGGAATATCCCAACGCAGCTCCTAGAAGAAACGTGTTTCTGACTCGCTGAATCTCAACATAGATTCCAGTCTCTTAGGTGAACGAACGCACAGCAGAGCAGTTTCAAGGAAACGTTTCTCCTGAGTTTTAGACGAAGTTTCCTGCTGTTTAGTACGTATGCCGGCATTGGGCTGGAAATACCGGTTTTGGCATTCTGCACAGAAAGGGTTTGCAAACCACTGAATCCACACGTGAGTTTAACTCTGTGAGTTGAATGCACACATTGACAACCATTCAGTTAGATAGCTCCGTTTTGGTTTCAGAAGCAGATATTTCTCTGTACAGCCTACGGTCCCATTCACTCGGGAATATCCCAACGCAGCTCCTGGAAGAAACGTGTTTCTCACTCGCTGAATCTCAACATAGATTCAACTCTCTTAGGTGAACGAACGCACAGCAGAGCAGTTTCAAGGAAACGTTTCTCCTGAGTTTTAGACGAAGTTTCCTGCTGTTTAGTACGGATGCCGGCATTGGGCTGGAAATACCGGTTTTGGGATTCTGCACAGAAAGGGTTTGCAAAGCGCTGAATCCACACGTGAGATTAACTCTGTCAGTTGAATGCACACATTGACAACCATTCCGTTTGATAACACCCTTTTGGTTTTAGAAGCAGATATTTCTCTGTACAGCCTATGGTCCCATTCACTCGGGAATATCCCAACGCAGCTCCTGGAAGAAACTTGTTTCTGACTCGCTGAATCTCAACATAGATTCAACTCTCTTAGGTGAACGAACGCACAGCAGAGCAGTTTCAAGGAAACGTTTCTCCTGAGTTTTAGACGAAGTTTCCTGCTGTTTAGTACGTATGCCGGCATTGGGCTGGAAATACCGGTTTTGGGATTCTGCACAGAAAGGGTTTGCAAACCGCTTAATCCACACGTGAGTTTAACTCTGTCAGTTGAATGCACACATTGACAATCATTCAGTTTGATTGCACCCTTTTGGTTTTAGAAGCAGATATTTCTCTGTACAGCCTATGGTCCCATTCACTCGGGAATATCCCAACGCAGCTCCTAGAAGAAACGTGTTTCTGACTCGCTGAATCTCAACGTAGATTCAACTCTGTTAGGTGAACGAAAGCACAGCAGAGCAGTTTCAAGGAAACGTTTCTCCTGAGTTTTAGACGAAGTTTCCTGCTGTTTAGTACGTATGCCGGCATTGGGCTGGAAATACCGGTTTTGGGATTCTGCACAGAAAGGGTTTGCAAACCGCTGAATCCACACGTGAGTTTAACTCTGTCAGTTGAATGCACACATTGACAACCATTCAGTTTGATAGCACCCTTTTGGTTTTAGAAGCAGATATTTCTCTGTACAGCCTATGGTCCCATTCACTCGGAAATATCCCAACGCAGCTCCTGGAAGAAACGTGTTTCTGACTCGCTGAATCTCAACATAGATTCAACTCTCATAGGTGAACGAACGCACAGCAGAGCAGTTTCAAGGAAACGTTTCTCCTGAGTTTTAGACGAAGTTTCCTGCTGTTTAGTACGTATGCCGGCATTGGGCTGGAAATACCGGTTTTGGGATTCTGCACAGAAAAGGTTTGCAAACCGCTGAATCCAAACGTGAGTTTAACTCTGTCAGTTGAATGCACACATTGACAATCATTCAGTTTGATTGCACCCGTTTGGTTTTAGAAGCAGATATTTCTCTGTACAGCCTATGGTCCCATTCACTCGGGAATATCCCAACGCAGCTCCTAGAAGAAACGTGTTTCTGACTCGCTGAATCTCAACATAGATTCAACTCTCTTAGGTGAACGAACGTACAGCAGAGGAGTTTCAAGGAATCGTTTCTCCTGAGATTTAGACGAAGTTTCCTGCTGTTTAGTACGTATGCCGGCATTGGGCTGGAAATACCGGTTTTGGGATTCTGCACAGAAAGGGTTTGCAAACCGCTGAATCCACACGTGAGTTTAACTCTGTCAGTTGAATGCACACATTGACAACCATTCAGTTTGATAGCACCCTTTTGGTTTTAGAAGCAGATATTTCTCTGTACAGCCTATGGTCCCATTCACTCGGGAATATCCCAACGCGGCTCCTGGAAGAAACGTGTTTCTGACTCGCTGAATCTCAACATAGATTCAACTCTCTTAGGTGAACGAACGCACAGCAGAGCAGTTTCAAGGAAACGTTTCTCCTGAGTTTTAGACGAAGTTTCCTGCTGTTTAGTACGGATGCCGGCATTGGGCTGGAAATACCGGTTTTGGGATTCTGCACAGAAAGGTTTTGCAAACCGCTGAATCCACACGTGAGTTTAACTCTGTCAGTTGAATGCACACATTGACAACCATTCAGTTAGATTGCACCCTTTTGGTTTTAGGAGCAGATATTTCTCTGTACAGCCTATGGTCCCATTCACTCGGGAATATCCCAACGCAGCTCCTAGAAGAAACGTGTTTCTGACTCGCTGAATCTCAACATAGATTCCAGTCTCTTAGGTGAACGAACGCACAGCAGAGCAGTTTCAAGGAAACGTTTCTCCTGAGTTTTAGACGAAGTTTCCTGCTGTTTAGTACGTATGCCGGCATTGGGCTGGAAATACCGGTTTTGGCATTCTGCACAGAAAGGGTTTGCAAACCACTGAATCCACACGTGAGTTTAACTCTGTGAGTTGAATGCACACATTGACAACCATTCAGTTAGATAGCTCCGTTTTGGTTTCAGAAGCAGATATTTCTCTGTACAGCCTATGGTCCCATTCACTCGGGAATATCCCAACGCAGCTCCTGGAAGAAACGTGTTTCTCACTCGCTGAATCTCAACATAGATTCAACTCTCTTAGGTGAACGAACGCACAGCAGAGCAGTTTCAAGGAAACGTTTCTCCTGAGTTTTAGACGAAGTTTCCTGCTGTTTAGTACGGATGCCGGCATTGGGCTGGAAATACCGGTTTTGGGATTCTGCACAGAAAGGGTTTGCAAAGCGCTGAATCCACACGTGAGTTTAACTCTGTCAGTTGAATGCACACATTGACAACCATTCCGTTTGATAACACCCTTTTGGTTTTAGAAGCAGATATTTCTCTGTACAGCCTATGGTCCCATTCACTCGGGAATATCCCAACGCAGCTCCTGGAAGAAACTTGTTTCTGACTCGCTGAATCTCAACATAGATTCAACTCTCTTAGGTGAACGAACGCACAGCAGAGCAGTTTCAAGGAAACGTTTCTCCTGAGTTTTAGACGAAGTTTCCTGCTGTTTAGTACGTATGCCGGCATTGGGCTGGAAATACCGGTTTTGGGATTCTGCACAGAAAGGGTTTGCAAACCGCTTAATCCACACGTGAGTTTAACTCTGTCAGTTGAATGCACACATTGACAATCATTCAGTTTGATTGCACCCTTTTGGTTTTAGAAGCAGATATTTCTCTGTACAGCCTATGGTCCCATTCACTCGGGAATATCCCAACGCAGCTCCTAGAAGAAACGTGTTTCTGACTCGCTGAATCTCAACGTAGATTCAACTCTGTTAGGTGAACGAAAGCACAGCAGAGCAGTTTCAAGGAAACGTTTCTCCTGAGTTTTAGACGAAGTTTCCTGCTGTTTAGTACGTATGCCGGCATTGGGCTGGAAATACCGGTTTTGGGATTCTGCACAGAAAGGGTTTGCAAACCGCTGAATCCACACGTGAGTTTAACTCTGTCAGTTGAATGCACACATTGACAACCATTCAGTTTGATAGCACCCTTTTGGTTTTAGAAGCAGATATTTCTCTGTACAGCCTATGGTCCCATTCACTCGGGAATATCCCAACGCAGCTCCTGGAAGAAACGTGTTTCTGACTCGCTGAATCTCAACATAGATTCAACTCTCATAGGTGAACGAACGCACAGCAGAGCAGTTTCAAGGAAACGTTTCTCCTGAGTTTTAGACGAAGTTTCCTGCTGTTTAGTACGTATGCCGGCATTGGGCTGGAAATACCGGTTTTGGGATTCTGCACAGAAAAGGTTTGCAAACCGCTGAATCCAAACGTGAGTTTAACTCTGTCAGTTGAATGCACACATTGACAATCATTCAGTTTGATTGCACCCGTTTGGTTTTAGAAGCAGATATTTCTCTGTACAGCCTATGGTCCCATTCACTCGGGAATATCCCAACGCAGCTCCTAGAAGAAACGTGTTTCTGACTCGCTGAATCTCAACATAGATTCAACTCTCTTAGGTGAACGAACGTACAGCAGAGGAGTTTCAAGGAATCGTTTCTCCTGAGATTTAGACGAAGTTTCCTGCTGTTTAGTACGTATGCCGGCATTGGGCTGGAAATACCGGTTTTGGGATTCTGCACAGAAAGGGTTTGCAAACCGCTGAATCCACACGTGAGTTTAACTCTGTCAGTTGAATGCACACATTGACAACCATTCAGTTTGATAGCACCCTTTTGGTTTTAGAAGCAGATATTTCTCTGTACAGCCTATGGTCCCATTCACTCGGGAATATCCCAACGCAGCTCCTGGAAGAAACGTGTTTCTGACTCGCTGAATCTCAACATAGATTCAACTCTCTTAGGTGAACGAACGCACAGCAGAGCAGTTTCAAGGAAACGTTTCTCCTGAGTTTTAGACGAAGTTTCCTGCTGTTTAGTACGGATGCCGGCATTGGGCTGGAAATACCGGTTTTGGGATTCTGCACAGAAAGGTTTTGCAAACCGCTGAATCCACACGTGAGTTTAACTCTGTCAGTTGAATGCACACATTGACAACCATTCAGTTAGATTGCACCCTTTTGGTTTTAGGAGCAGATATTTCTCTGTACAGCCTATGGTCCCATTCACTCGGGAATATCCCAACGCAGCTCCTAGAAGAAACGTGTTTCTGACTCGCTGAATCTCAACATAGATTCCAGTCTCTTAGGTGAACGAACGCACAGCAGAGCAGTTTCAAGGAAACGTTTCTCCTGAGTTTTAGACGAAGTTTCCTGCTGTTTAGTACGTATGCCGGCATTGGGCTGGAAATACCGGTTTTGGCATTCTGCACAGAAAGGGTTTGCAAACCACTGAATCCACACGTGAGTTTAACTCTGTGAGTTGAATGCACACATTGACAACCATTCAGTTAGATAGCTCCGTTTTGGTTTCAGAAGCAGATATTTCTCTGTACAGCCTATGGTCCCATTCACTCGGGAATATCCCAACGCAGCTCCTGGAAGAAACGTGTTTCTCACTCGCTGAATCTCAACATAGATTCAACTCTCTTAGGTGAACGAACGCACAGCAGAGCAGTTTCAAGGAAACGTTTCTCCTGAGTTTTAGACGAAGTTTCCTGCTGTTTAGTACGGATGCCGGCATTGGGCTGGAAATACCGGTTTTGGGATTCTGCACAGAAAGGGTTTGCAAAGCGCTGAATCCACACGTGAGTTTAACTCTGTCAGTTGAATGCACACATTGACAACCATTCCGTTTGATAACACCCTTTTGGTTTTAGAAGCAGATATTTCTCTGTACAGCCTATGGTCCCATTCACTCGGGAATATCCCAACGCAGCTCCTGGAAGAAACTTGTTTCTGACTCGCTGAATCTCAACATAGATTCAACTCTCTTAGGTGAACGAACGCACAGCAGAGCAGTTTCAAGGAAACGTTTCTCCTGAGTTTTAGACGAAGTTTCCTGCTGTTTAGTACGTATGCCGGCATTGGGCTGGAAATACCGGTTTTGGGATTCTGCACAGAAAGGGTTTGCAAACCGCTTAATCCACACGTGAGTTTAACTCTGTCAGTTGAATGCACACATTGACAATCATTCAGTTTGATTGCACCCTTTTGGTTTTAGAAGCAGATATTTCTCTGTACAGCCTATGGTCCCATTCACTCGGGAATATCCCAACGCAGCTCCTAGAAGAAACGTGTTTCTGACTCGCTGAATCTCAACGTAGATTCAACTCTGTTAGGTGAACGAAAGCACAGCAGAGCAGTTTCAAGGAAACGTTTCTCCTGAGTTTTAGACGAAGTTTCCTGCTGTTTAGTACGTATGCCGGCATTGGGCTGGAAATACCGGTTTTGGGATTCTGCACAGAAAGGGTTTGCAAACCGCTGAATCCACACGTGAGTTTAACTCTGTCAGTTGAATGCACACATTGACAACCATTCAGTTTGATAGCACCCTTTTGGTTTTAGAAGCAGATATTTCTCTGTACAGCCTATGGTCCCATTCACTCGGGAATATCCCAACGCAGCTCCTGGAAGAAACGTGTTTCTGACTCGCTGAATCTCAACATAGATTCAACTCTCATAGGTGAACGAACGCACAGCAGAGCAGTTTCAAGGAAACGTTTCTCCTGAGTTTTAGACGAAGTTTCCTGCTGTTTAGTACGTATGCCGGCATTGGGCTGGAAATACCGGTTTTGGGATTCTGCACAGAAAAGGTTTGCAAACCGCTGAATCCAAACGTGAGTTTAACTCTGTCAGTTGAATGCACACATTGACAATCATTCAGTTTGATTGCACCCGTTTGGTTTTAGAAGCAGATATTTCTCTGTACAGCCTATGGTCCCATTCACTCGGGAATATCCCAACGCAGCTCCTAGAAGAAACGTGTTTCTGACTCGCTGAATCTCAACATAGATTCAACTCTCTTAGGTGAACGAACGTACAGCAGAGGAGTTTCAAGGAATCGTTTCTCCTGAGATTTAGACGAAGTTTCCTGCTGTTTAGTACGTATGCCGGCATTGGGCTGGAAATACCGGTTTTGGGATTCTGCACAGAAAGGGTTTGCAAACCGCTGAATCCACACGTGAGTTTAACTCTGTCAGTTGAATGCACACATTGACAACCATTCAGTTTGATAGCACCCTTTTGGTTTTAGAAGCAGATATTTCTCTGTACAGCCTATGGTCCCATTCACTCGGGAATATCCCAACGCAGCTCCTGGAAGAAACGTGTTTCTGACTCGCTGAATCTCAACATAGATTCAACTCTCTTAGGTGAACGAACGCACAGCAGAGCAGTTTCAAGGAAACGTTTCTCCTGAGTTTTAGACGAAGTTTCCTGCTGTTTAGTACGGATGCCGGCATTGGGCTGGAAATACCGGTTTTGGGATTCTGCACAGAAAGGTTTTGCAAACCGCTGAATCCACACGTGAGTTTAACTCTGTCAGTTGAATGCACACATTGACAACCATTCAGTTAGATTGCACCCTTTTGGTTTTAGGAGCAGATATTTCTCTGTACAGCCTATGGTCCCATTCACTCGGGAATATCCCAACGCAGCTCCTAGAAGAAACGTGTTTCTGACTCGCTGAATCTCAACATAGATTCCAGTCTCTTAGGTGAACGAACGCACAGCAGAGCAGTTTCAAGGAAACGTTTCTCCTGAGTTTTAGACGAAGTTTCCTGCTGTTTAGTACGTATGCCGGCATTGGGCTGGAAATACCGGTTTTGGCATTCTGCACAGAAAGGGTTTGCAAACCACTGAATCCACACGTGAGTTTAACTCTGTGAGTTGAATGCACACATTGACAACCATTCAGTTAGATAGCTCCGTTTTGGTTTCAGAAGCAGATATTTCTCTGTACAGCCTATGTTCCCATTCACTTGGGAATATCCAACGCAGCTCGTGGAAGAAACGTGTTTCTGACTCGCTGAATCTCAACATAGATTCAACTCTCTTAGGTGAACGAACGCACAGCAGAGCAGTTTCAAGGAAACGTTTCTCCTGAGTTTTAGACGAAGTTTCCTGCTGTTTAGTACGGATGCCGGCATTGGTCTGGAAATACCGGTTTTGGGATTCTGCACAGAAAGGGTTTGCAAACCGCTGAATCCACACGTGAGTTTAACTCTGTCAGTTGAATGCACACATTGACAACCATTCAGTTAGATAGCTCCGTTTTGGTTTTAGAAGCAGATATTTCTCTGTACAGCCTATGGTCCCATTCACTCGGGAATATTCCAACGCAGCTCCTAGAAGAAACGTGTTTCTGACTCGCTGAATCTCAACATAGATTCAACTCTCTTAGGTGAACGAACGCACAGCAGAGCAGTTTCAAGGAATCGTTTCTCCTGAGATTTAGACGAAGTTTCCTGCTGTTTAGTACGTATGCCGGCATTGGGCTGGAAATACCGGTTTTGGGATTCTGCACAGAAAGGGTTTGCAAACCGCTGAATCCACACGTGAGTTTAACTCTGTCAGTTGAATGCACACATTGACAACCATTCCGTTTGATAACACCCTTTTGGTTTTAGAAGCAGATATTTCTCTGTACAGCCTATGGTCCAATTCACTCGGGAATATACCAACGCAGCTCCTGGAAGAAACGTGTTTCTGACTCGCTGAATCTCAACATAGATACAACTCTCTTAGGTGAACGAACGCACAGCAGAGCAGTTTCAAGGAAACGTTTCTCCTGAGTTTTAGACGAAGTTTCCTGCTGTTTAGTACGTATGCCGGCTATGGGCTGGAAATACCGGTTTTGGGATTCTGCACAGAAAGGGTTTGCAAACCGCTGAATCCACACGTGAGTTTGACTTTGTCAGTTGAATGCACACATTGACAACCATTCAGTTAGATAGCTCCGTTTTGGTTTTAGAAGCAGATATTTCTCTGTACAGCCTATGGTCCCATTCACTCGGGAATATCCCAACGCAGCTCCTAGAAGAAACGTGTTTCTGACTCGCTGAATCTCAACATAGATTCAACTCTCTTAGGTGAACGAACGCACAGCAGAGCAGTTTCAAGGAAACTTTTCTCCTGAGTTTTAGACGAAGTTTCCTGCTGTTTAGTACGGATGCCGGCATTGGGCTGGAAATACCGGTTTTGGGATTCTGCACAGAAAGGGTTTGCAAACCGCTGAATCCAAACGTGAGTTTAACTCTGTCAGTTGAATGCACACATTGACAACCATTCAGTTTGATAGCACCCTTTTGGTTTTAGAAGCAGATATTTCTCTGTACAGCCTATGGTCCCATTCACTCGGGAATATCCCAACGCAGCTCCTGGAAGAAACGTGTTTCTGACTCGCTGAATCTCAACATAGATTGAACTCTCTTAGGTGAACGAACGCACAGCAAAGCAGTTTCAAGGAAACGTTTCTCCTGACTTTTAGACGAAGTTTCCTGCTGTTTAGTACGTATGCCGGCATTGGGCTGGAAATACCGGTTTTGGGATTCTGCACAGAAAGGGTTTGTAAACCGCTGAATCCAAACGTGAGTTTAACTCTGTCAGTTGAATGCAAACATTGACAACCATTCAGTTAGATTGCACCCTTTTGGTTTTAGGAGCAGATATTTCTCTGTACAGCCTATGGTCCCATTCACTCGGGAATATCCCAACGCAGCTCCTAGAAGAAACGTGTTTCTGACTCGCTGAATCTCAACATAGATTCAACTCTCTTAGGTGAACGAACGCACAGCAGAGCAGTTTCAAGGAAACGTTTCTCCTGAGTTTTAGACGAAGTTTCCTACTGTTTAGTACGTATGCCGGCATTGGGCTGGAAATAGCGGTTTTGGGATTCTGCACAGAAAGGGTTTGCAAACCACTGAATCCACACGTGAGTTTAACTCTGTCAGTTGAATGCACACATTGACAACCATTCAGTTAGATAGCTCGTTTTGGTTTCAGAAGCAGATATTTCTCTGTACAGCGTATGGTCCCATTCACTCGGGAATATCCCAACGCAGCTCCTGGAAGAAACGTGTTTCTGACTCGCTGAATCTCAACATAGATTCAACTCTCTTAGGTGAACGAACGCACAGCAGAGCAGTTTCAAGGAAACGTTTCTCCTGAGTTTTAGACGAAGTTTCCTTCTGTTTAGTACGTATGCCGGCATTGGGCTGGAAATACCGGTTTTGGGATTCTGCACAGAAAGGGTTTGCAAACCACTGAATCAACACGTGAGTTTAACTCTGTCAGTTGAATGCACACATTGACAATCATTCAGTTTGATAGCACCCTTTTGGTTTTAGAAGCAGATATTTCTCTGTACAGCCTATGGTCCCATTCACTCGGGAATATCCCAACGCAGCTCCTAGAAGAAACGTGTTTCTGACTCGCTGAATCTCAACATAGATTCAACTCTCTTAGGTGAACGAACGCACAGCAGAGCAGTTTCAAGGAAACGTTTCTCCTGAGTTTTAGACGAAGTTTCCTGCTGTTTTGTACGGATGCCGGCATTGGGCTGGAAATACCGATTTTGGGATTCTGCACAGAAAGGGTTTGCAAACCGCTGAATCCACACGTGAGTTTAACTCTGTCAGTTGAATGCACACATTGACAACCATTCAGTTAGATAGCTCCGTTTTGGTTTTAGAAGCAGATATTTCTCTGTACAGCCTATGGTCCCATTCACTCAGGAATATCCCAACGCAGGTCCTAGAAGAAACGTGTTTCTGACTCGCTGAATCTCAACATAGATTCAACTCTCATAGTTGAACGAAAGCACAGCAGAGCAGTTTCAAGGAAACGTTTCTCCTGAGTTTTAGACGAAGTTTCCTGCTGTTTAGTACGTATGCCGGCATTGGGCTGGAAATACCGGTTTTGGGATTCTTCACAGAAAGGGTTTGCAAACCGCTGAATCCACACGTGAGTTTAACTCTGTCAGTTGAATGCACACATTGACAATCATTCAGTTTGATTGCACCCTTTTGGTTTTAGAAGCAGATATTTCTCTGTACAGCCTATGGTCCCATTCACTCGGGAATATCCCAACGCAGCTCCTAGATGAAACGTGTTTTTGACTCGCTGAATCTCAACATAGGTTCAACTCTCTTAGGTGAACGAACGCACAGCAGAGCAGTTTCAAGGAAACGTTTCTCCTGAGTTTTAGACGAAGTTTCCTGCTGTTTAGTACGTATGCCGGCATTGGGCTGGAAATACCGGTTTTGGGATTCTGCACAGAAAGGGTTTGCAAACCGCCGAATCCACACGTGAGTTTAACTCTGTCAGTTGAATGCACACATTGACAACCATTCAGTGTGATAACACCCTTTTGGATTTAGAAGCAGATATTTCTCTGTACAGCCTATGGTCCCATTCTCTCGGGAATATCCCAACGCAGCTCCTAGAAGAAACGTGTTTCTGACTCGCTGAATCTCAACATAGATTCAACTCTCTTAGGTGAACGAACGCACAGCAGAGCAGTTTCAAGGAAACTTTTCTCCTGAGTTTTAGACGAAGTTTCCTGCTGTTTAGTACGGATGCCGGCATTGGGCTGGAAATACCGGTTTTGGGATTCTGCACAGAAAGGGTTTGCAAACCGCTGAATCCACACGTGAGTTTAACTCTGTCAGTTGAATGCACACATTGACAACCATTCAGTTTGATAACACCCTTTTGGTTTTAGAAGCAGATATTTCTCTGTACAGCCTATGGTCCCATTCACTCAGGAATATCCCAACGCAGCTCCTGGAAGAAACGTGTTTCTGACTCGCTGAATCTCAACGTAGATTCAACTCTCTTAGGTGAACGAACGCACAGCAGAGCAGTTTCAAGGAAACTTTTCTCCTGAGTTTTAGACGAAGTTTCCTGCTGTTTAGTACGTATGCCGGCATTGGGCTGGAAATACCGGTTTTGGGATTCTGCACAGAAAGGGTTTGCAAACCGCTGAATCCACACGTGAGTTTAACTCTGTCAGTTGAATGCACACATTGACAACCAGTCAGTTTGATAACACCCTTTTGGTTTTAGAAGCAGATATTTCTCTGTACAGCCTATGGTCCCATTCACTCGGGAATATCCCAACGCAGCTCCTGGAAGAAAAGTGTTTCTGACTCGCTGAATCTCAACATAGATTCAACTCTCTTAGGTGAACGAACGCACAGCAGAGCTGTTTCAAGGAAACGTTTCTCCTGAGTTTTAGACGAAGTTTCCTGCTGTTTAGTACGTATGCCGGCATTGGGCTGGAAATACCGGTTTTGGGATTCTGCACAGAAAGGGTTTGTAAACCGCTGAATCCAAACGTGAGTTTAACTCTGTCAGTTGAATGCACACATTGACAACCATTCAGTTAGATTGCACCCTTTTGGTTTTAGGAGCAGATATTTCTCTGTACAGCCTATGGTCCCATTCACTCGGGAATATCCCAACGCAGCTCCTAGAAGAAACGTGTTTCTGACTCGCTGAATCTCAACATAGATTCAACTCTCTTAGGTGAACGAACGCACAGCAGAGCAGTTTCAAGGAAACGTTTCTCCTGAGTTTTAGACGAAGTTTCCTACTGTTTAGTACGTATGCCGGCATTGGGCTGGAAATACCGGTTTTGGGATTCTGCACAGAAAGGGTTTGCAAACCACTGAATCCACACGTGAATTTAACTCTGTCAGTTGAATGCACACATTGACAACCATTCAGTTAGATAGCTCCGTTTTGGTTTCAGAAGCAGATATTTCTCTGTACAGCGTATGGTCCCATTCACTCGGGAATATCCCAACGCAGCTCCTGGAAGAAACGTGTTTCTGACTCGCTGAATCTCAACATAGATTCAACTCTCTTAGGTGAACGAACGCACAGCAGAGCAGTTTCAAGGAAACGTTTCTCCTGAGTTTTAGACGAAGTTTCCTGCTGTTTAGTACGTATGCCAGCATTGGGCTGGAAATACCGGTTTTGGGATTCTGCACAGAAAGGGTTTGCAAACCACTGAATCCACACGTGAGTTTAACTCTGTCAGTTGAATGCACACATTGACAATCATTCAGTTTGATAGCACCCTTTTGGTTTTAGAAGCAGATATTTCTCTGTACAGCCTATGGTCCCATTCACTCGGGAATATCCCAACGCAGCTCCTAGAAGAAACGTGTTTCTGACTCGCTGAATCTCAACATAGATTCAACTCTCTTAGGTGAACGAACGCACAGCAGAGCAGTTTCAAGGAAACGTTTCTCCTGAGTTTTAGACGAAGTTTCCTGCTGTTTTGTACGGATGCCGGCTTTGGGCTGGAAATACCGATTTTGGGATTCTGCACAGAAAGGGTTTGCAAACCGCTGAATCCACACGTGAGTTTAACTCTGTCAGTTGAATGCACACATTGACAACCATTCAGTTAGATAGCTCC
The DNA here is from genome assembly GCF_030222135.1 of Aotus nancymaae. Lineage (NCBI taxonomy): Eukaryota > Metazoa > Chordata > Mammalia > Primates > Aotidae > Aotus > Aotus nancymaae. The sequence goes on from NW_026988584.1 coordinate 650,000, forward strand.
GTTTTGGTTTTAGAAGCAGATATTTCTCTGTACAGCCTATGGTCCCATTCACTCGGGAATATCCCAACGCAGGTCCTAGAAGAAAGGTGTTTCTGACTCGCTGAATCTCAACATAGATTCTACTCTCATAGGTGAACGAAAGCACAGCAGAGCAGTTTCAAGGAAACGTTTCTCCAGAGTTTTAGACGAAGTTTCCTGCTGTTTAGTACGTATGCCGGCATTGGGCTGGAAATACCGGTTTTGGGATTCTGCACAGAAAGGGTTTGCAAACCGCTGAATCCACACGTGAGTTTAACTCTGTCAGTTGAATGCACACATTGACAATCATTCAGTTTGATTGCACCCTTTTGGTTTTAGAAGCAGATATTTCTCTGTACAGCCTATGGTCCCATTCACTCGGGAATATCCCAACGCAGCTCCTAGAAGAAACGTGTTTCTGACTCGCTGAATCTCAACATAGATTCAACTCTCTTAGGTGAACGAACGCACAGCAGAGCAGTTTCAAGGAAACGTTTCTCCTGAGTTTTAGACGAAGTTTCCTGCTGTTTAGTACGTATGCCGGCATTGGGCTGGAAATACCGGTTTTGGGATTCTGCACAGAAAGGGTTTGCAAACCACTGAATCCACACGTGAATTTAACTCTGTCAGTTGAATGCACACATTGACAACCATTCAGTTAGATAGCTCCGTTTTGGTTTCAGAAGCAGATATTTCTCTGTACAGCGTATGGTCCCATTCACTCGGGAATATCCCAACGCAGCTCCTGGAAGAAACGTGTTTCTGACTCGCTGAATCTCAACATAGATTCAACTCTCTTAGGTGAACGAACGCACAGCAGAGCAGTTTCAAGGAAACGTTTCTCCTGAGTTTTAGACGAAGTTTCCTGCTGTTTTGTACGGATGCCGGCATTGGGCTGGAAATACCGATTTTGGGATTCTGCACAGAAAGGGTTTGCAAACCGCTGAATCCACACGTGAGTTTAACTCTGTCAGTTGAATGCACACATTGACAACCATTCAGTTAGATAGCTCCGTTTTGGTTTTAGAAGCAGATATATCTCTGTACAGCCTATGGTCCCATTCACTCGGGAATATCCCAACGCAGGTCCTAGAAGAAACGTGTTTCTGACTCGCTGAATCTCAACATAGATTCTACTCTCATAGGTGAACGAAAGCACAGCAGAGCAGTTTCAAGGAAACGTTTCTCCAGAGTTTTAGACGAAGTTTCCTGCTGTTTAGTACGTATGCCGGCATTGGGCTGGAAATACCGGTTTTGGGATTCTGCACAGAAAGGGTTTGCAAACCGCTGAATCCACACGTGAGTTTAACTCTGTCAGTTGAATGCACACATTGACAATCATTCAGTTTGATTGCACCCTTTTGGTTTTAGAAGCAGATATTTCTCTGTACATCCTATGGTCCCATTCACTCGGGAATATCCCAACGCAGCTCCTAGAAGAAACGTGTTTCTGACTCGCTGAATCTCAACATAGATTCAACTCTCTTAGGTGAACGAACGCACAGCAGAGCAGTTTCAAGGAAACGTTTCTCCTGAGTTTTAGACGAAGTTTCCTGCTGTTTAGTACGGATGCCGGCATTGGGCTGGAAATACCGGTTTTGGGATTCTGCACAGAAAGGGTTTGCAAACCGCTGAATCCACACGTGAGTTTAACTCTGTCAGTTGAATGCACACATTGACAACCATTCAGTGTGATAACACCCTTTTGGTTTTAGAAGCAGATATTTCTCTGTACAGCCTATGGTCCCATTCTCTCGGGAATATCCCAACGCAGCTCGTAGAAGAAACGTGTTTCTGACTCGCTGAATCTCAACATAGATTCAACTCTCTTAGGTGAACGAACGCACAGCAGAGCAGTTTCAAGGAAACTTTTCTCCTGAGTTTTAGACGAAGTTTCCTGCTGTTTAGTACGGATGCCGGCATTGGGCTGGAAATACCGGTTTTGGGATTCTGCACAGAAAGGGTTTGCAAACCGCTGAATCCACACGTGAGTTTAACTCTGTCAGTTGAATGCACACATTGACAACCATTCAGTTTGATAACACCCTTTTGGTTTTAGAAGCAGATATTTCTCTGTACAGCCTATGGTCCCATTCACTCGGGAATATCCCAACGCAGCTCCTGGAAGAAACGTGTTTCTGACTCGCTGAATCTCAACGTAGATTCAACTCTCTTAGGTGAACGAACGCACAGCAGAGCAGTTTCAAGGAAACTTTTCTCCTGAGTTTTAGACGAAGTTTCCTGCTGTTTAGTACGGATGCCGGCATTGGGCTGGAAATACCGGTTTTGGGATTCTGCACAGAAAGGGTTTGCAAACCGCTGAATCCACACGTGAGTTTAACTCTGTCAGTTGAATGCACACATTGACAACCATTCAGTTAAATAGCTCCGTTTTGGTTTTAGAAGCAGATATTTCTCTGTACAGCCTATGGTCCCATTCACTCGGGAATATCCCAACGCAGCTCCTAGAAGAAACGTGTTTCTGACTCACTGAATCTCAACATAGATTCAACTCTCTTAGGTGAACGAACGCACAGCAGAGCAGTTTCAAGGAATCGTTTCTCCTGAGATTTAGACGAAGTTTCCTGCTGTTTAGTACGTATGCCGGCATTGGGCTGGAAATACCGGTTTTGGGATTCTGCACAGAAAGGGTTTGCAAACCGCTGAATCCACACGTGAGTTTAACTCTGTCAGTTGAATGCACACATTGACAACCATTCCGTTTGATAACACCCTTTTGGTTTTAGAAGCAGATATTTCTCTGTACAGCCTATGGTCCAATTCACTCGGGAATATCCCAACGCAGCTCCTGGAAGAAACGTGTTTCTGACTCGCTGAATCTCAACATAGATTCAACTCTCTTAGGTGAACGAACGCACAGCAGAGCAGTTTCAAGGAAACGTTTCTCCTGAGTTTTAGACGAAGTTTCCTGCTGTTTAGTACGGATGCCGGCATTGGGCTGGAAATACCGGTTTTGGGATTCTGCACAGAAAGGGTTTGCAAACCGCTGAATCCACACGTGAGTTTGACTTTGTCAGTTGAATGCACACATTGACAACCATTCAGTTAGATAGCTCCGTTTTGGTTTTAGAAGCAGATATTTCTCTGTACAGCCTATGGTCCCATTCACTCGGGAATATCCCAACGCAGCTCCTAGAAGAAACGTGTTTCTGACTCGCTGAATCTCAACATAGATTCAATTCTCTTAGGTGAACGAACGCACAGCAGAGCAGTTTCAAGGAAACTTTTCTCCTGAGTTTTAGACGAAGTTTCCTGCTGTTTAGTACGGATGCCGGCATTGGGCTGGAAATACCGGTTTTGGGATTCTGCACAGAAAGGGTTTGCAAACCGCTGAATCCAAACGTGAGTTTAACTCTGTCAGTTGAATGCACACATTGACAACCATTCAGTTTGATAGCACCCTTTTGGTTTTAGAAGCAGATATTTCTCTGTACAGCCTATGGTCCCATTCACTCGGGAATATCCCAACGCAGCTCCTGGAAGAAACGTGTTTCTGACTCTCTGAATCTCAACATAGATTCAACTCTCTTAGGTGAACGAACGCACAGCAGAGCAGTTTCAAGGAAACGTTTCTCCTGAGTTTTAGACGAAGTTTCCTGCTGTTTAGTACGTATGCCGGCATTGGGCTGGAAATACCGGTTTTGGGATTCTGCACAGAAAGGGTTTGCAAACCGCTGAATCCACACGTGAGTTTAACTCTGTCAGTTGAATGCACACGTTGACAACCATTCAGCTTGATAACACCCTTTTGGTTTTAGAAGCAGATAGTTCTCTGTACAGCCTATGGTCCCATTCACTCGGGAATATCCCAACGCAGCTCCTGGAAGAAACGTGTTTCTGACTCGCTGAATCTCAACATAGATTCAACTCTCTTAGGTGAACGAACGCACAGCAGAGCAGTTTCAAGGAAACGTTTCTCCTGAGTTTTAGACGAAGTTTCCTGCTGTTTAGTACGTATGCCGGCATTGGGCTGGAAATACCGGTTTTGGGATTCTGCACAGAAAGGGTTTGCAAACCGCTGAATCCACACGTGAGTTTGACTTTGTCAGTTGAATGCACACATTGACAACAATCCAGTTAGATAGCTCCGTTTTGGTTTTAGAAGCACATATTTCTCTGAACAGCCTATGGTCCCATTCACTCGGGAATATCCCAACGCAGCTCCTGGAAGAAACGTGTTTCTGACTCGCTGAATCTCAACATAGATTCAACTCTCTTAGGTGAACGAACGCACAGCAGAGCAGTTTCAAGGAAACGTTTCTCCTGAGTTTTAGACGAAGATTCCTGCTGTTTAGTACGGATGCCGGCATTGGGCTGGAAATACCGGTTTTGGGATTCTGCACAGAAAGGGTTTGCAAACCGCAGAATCCAAACGTGAGTTTAACTCTGTCAGTTGAATGCACACATTGACAACCATTCAGTTTGATCGCACCCTTTTGGTTTTAGAAGCAGATATTTCTCTGTACAGCCTATGGTCCCATTCACTCGGGAATATCCCAACGCAGCTCCTGGAAGAAACGTGTTTCTGACTCGCTGAATCTCAACATAGATTCAACTCTCTTAGGTGAACGAACGCACAGCAGAGCCGTTTCAAGGAAACGTTTCTCCTGAGTTTTAGACGAAGTTTCCTGCTGTTTAGTACGTATGCCGGCATTGGGCTGGAAATACTGGTTTTGGGATTCTGCACAGAAAGGGTTTGCAAACCGCTGAATCCACACGGGAGTTTAACTCTGTCAGTTGAATGCACACGTTGACAACCATTCAGCTTGATAACACCCTTTTGGTTTTAGAAGCAGATATTTCTCTGTACAGCCTATGGTCCCATTCACTCGGGAATATCCCAACGCAGCTCCTGGAAGAAACGTGTTTCTGACTCGCTGAATCTCAACATAGATTCAACTCTCTTAGGTGAACGAACGCACAGCAGAGCAGTTTCAATTAAACGTTTCTCCTGAGTTTTAGACGAAGTTTCCTGCTGTTTAGTACGGATGCCGGCATTGGGCTGGAAATACCGGTTTTGGGATTCTGCACAGAAAGGGTTTGCAAACCGCTGAATCCACACGTGAGTTTGACTTTGTCAGTTGAATGCACACATTGACAACAATCCAGTTAGATAGCTCCGTTTTGGTTTTAGGAGCACATATTTCTCTGTACAGCCTATGGTCCCATTCACTCAGGACTATCCCAACGCAACTCCTAGAAGAAACGTGTTTCTGACTCGCTGAATCTCAACATAGATTCAACTCTCTTAGGTGAACGAACGCACAGCAGAGCAGTTTCAAGGAAACGTTTCTCCTGAGTTTTAGACGAAGTTTCCTGCTGTTTAGGACATATGCCGGCATTGGGCTGGAAATACCGGTTTTGGGATTCTGCACAGAAAGGGTTTGCAAACCGCTGAATCCACACGTGAGTTTAACTCTGTCAGTTGAATGCACACATTGACAACCATTCAGTTAGATAGCTCCGTTTTGGTTTTAGGAGCAGATATTTCTCTGTACAGCCTATGGTCCCATTCACTCGGGAATATCCCAACGCAGCTCCTAGAAGAAACGTGTTTCTGACTCGCTGAATCTCAACATAGATTCAACTCTCTTAGGTGAACGAACGCACAGCAGAGCAGTTTCAAGGAAACGTTTCTCCTGAGTTTTAGACGAAGTTTCCTGCTGTTTAGTATGTATGCCGGCATTGGGCTGGAAATACCGGTTTTGGGATTCTGCACAGAAAGGGTTTGCAAACCGCTGAATCCACACGTGAGTTTAACTCTGTCAGTTGAATGCACACGTTGACAACCATTCAGCTTGATAACACCCTTTTGGTTTTAGAAGCAGATAGTTCTCTGTACAGCCTATGGTCCCATTCACTCGGGAATATCCCAACGCAGCTCCTGGAAGAAACGTGTTTCTGACTCGCTGAATCTCAACATAGATTCAACTCTCTTAGGTGAACGAACGCACAGCAGAGCAGTTTCAATTAAACGTTTCTCCTGAGTTTTAGACGAAGTTTCCTGCTGTTTAGTACGTATGCCGGCATTGGGCTGGAAATAACGGTTTTGGGATTCTGCACAGAAAGGGTTTGCAAACCGCTGAATCCACACGTGAGTTTGACTTTGTCAGTTGAATGCACACATTGACAACAATCCAGTTAGATAGCTCCGTTTTGGTTTTAGAAGCACATATTTCTCTGTACAGCCTATGGTCCCATTCACTCAGGACTATCCCAACGCAACTCCTAGAAGAAACGTGTTTCTGACTCGCTGAATCTCAACATAGATTCAACTCTCTTAGGTGAACGAACGCACAGCAGAGCAGTTTCAAGGAAACGTTTCTCCTGAGTTTTAGACGAAGTTTCCTGCTGTTTAGGACATATGCCGGCATTGGGCTGGAAATACCGGTTTTGGGATTCTGCACAGAAAGGGTTTGCAAACCGCTGAATCCACACGTGAGTTTAACTCTGTCAGTTGAATGCACACATTGACAACCATTCAGTTAGATTGCACCCTTTTGGTTTTAGGAGCAGATATTTCTCTGTACAGCCTATGGTCCCATTCACTCGGGAATATCCCAACGCAGCTCCTAGAAGAAACGTGTTTCTGACTCGCTGAATCTCAACATAGATTCAACTCTCTTAGGTGAACGAACGCACAGCAGAGCAGTTTCAAGGAAACTTTTCTCCTGAGTTTTAGACGAAGTTTCCTGCTGTTTAGTACGTATGCCGGCATTGGGCTGGAAATACCGGTTTTGGGATTCTGCACAGAAAGGGTTTGCAAACCGCTGAATCTACACGTGAGTTTAACTCTGTCAGTTGAATGCACACGTTGACAACCATTCAGCTTGATAACACCCTTTTGGTTTTAGAAGCAGATAGTTCTCTGTACAGCCTATGGTCCCATTCACTCGGGAATATCCCAACGCAGCTCCTGGAAGAAACGTGTTTCTGACTCGCTGAATCTCAACATAGATTCAACTCTCTTAGGTGAACGAACGCACAGCAGAGCAGTTTCAATTAAACGTTTCTCCTGAGTTTTAGACGAAGTTTCCTGCTGTTTAGTACGTATGCCGGCATTGGGCTGGAAATACCGGTTTTGGGATTCTGCACAGAAAGGGTTTGCAAACCGCTGAATCCACACGTGAGTTTGACTTTGTCAGTTGAATGCACACATTGACAACAATCCAGTTAGATAGCTCCGTTTTGGTTTTAGAAGCACATATTTCTCTGTACAGCCTATGGTCCCATTCACTCAGGACTATCCCAACGCAACTCCTAGAAGAAACGTGTTTCTGACTCACTGAATCTCAACATAGATTCAACTCTCTTAGGTGAACGAACGCACAGCAGAGCAGTTTCAAGGAAACGTTTCTACTGAGTTTTAGACGAAGTTTCCTGCTGTTTAGGACATATGCCGGCATTGGGCTGGAAATACCGGTTTTGGGATTCTGCACAGAAAGGGTTTGCAAACCGCTGAATCCACACGTGAGTTTAACTCTGTCAGTTGAATGCACACATTGACAACCATTCAGTTAGATTGCACCCTTTTGGTTTTAGGAGCAGATATTTCTCTGTACAGCCTATGGTCCCATTCACTCGGGAATATCCCAACGCAGCTCCTAGAAGAAACGTGTTTCTGACTCGCTGAATCTCAATATTGATTCAACTCTCTTAGGTGAACGAACGCACAGCAGAGCAGTTTCAAGGAAACGTTTCTCCTGAGTTTTAGACGAAGTTTCCTGCTGTTTAGTACGTATGCCGGCATTGGGCTGGAAATACCGGTTTTGGGATTCTGCACAGAAAGGGTTTGCAAACGGCTGAATCCACACGTGAGTTTAACTCTGTCAGTTGAATGCACACGTTGACAACCATTCAGCTTGATAACACCCTTTTGGTTTTAGAAGCAGATAGTTCTCTATACAGCCTATGGTCCCATTCACTCGGGAATATCCCAACGCAGCTCCTGGAAGAAACGTGTTTCTGAATCGCTGAATCTCAACATAGATTCAACTCTCTTAGGTGAACGAACGCACAGCAGAGCAGTTTCAAGGAAACGTTTCTCCTGAGTTTTAGACGAAGTTTCCTGCAGTTTAGTACGTATGCCGGCATTGGGCTGGAAATACCGGTTTTGGGATTCTGCACAGAAAGGGTTTGCAAACCGCTGAATCCACACGTGAGTTTGACTTTGTCAGTTGAATGCACACATTGACAACAATCCAGTTAGATAGCTCCGTTTTGGTTTTAGAAGCACATATTTCTCTGTACAGCCTATGGTCCCATTCACTCGGGAATATCCCAACGCAACTCCTAGAAGAAACGTGTTCCTGACTCGCTGAATCTCAACATAGATTCAACTCTCTTAGGTGAACGAACGCACAGCAGAGCAGTTTCAAGGAAACGTTTCTCCTGAGTTTTAGACGAAGTTTCCTGCTGTTTAGTACGTATGCCAGCATTGGGCTGGAAATACCGGTTTTGGGATTCTGCACAGAAAGGGTTTGCAAACCGCTGAATCCACACGTGAGTTTAACTCTGTCAGTTGAATGCACACATTGACAACCATTCAGTTTGATAACACCCTTTTGGTTTTAGAAGCAGATATTTCTCTGTACAGCCTATGGTCCCATTCACTCGGGAATATCCCAACGCAGCTCCTGAAAGAAACGTGTTTCTGACTCGCTGAATCTCAACATAGATTCAACTCTCTTAGGTGAACGAACGCACAGCAGAGCAGTTTCAAGGAAACGTTTCTCCTGAGTTTTAGACGAAGTTTCCTGCTGTTTAGTACGTATGCCGGCATTGGGCTGGAAATACCGGTTTTGGGATTCTGCACAGAAAGGGTTTGCAAACCGCTGAATCCACACGTGAGTTTAACTCTGTCAGTTGAATGCACACTTTGACAACCATTCAGTTTGATAACACCCTTTTGGTTTTAGAAGCAGATATTTCTCTGTACAGCCTATGGTCCCATTCATTCGGGAATATCCCAACGCAGCTCCTGGAAGAAACGTGTTTCTGACTCGCTGAATCTCAACATAGATTCAACTCTCTTAGGTGAACGAACGCACAGCAGAGCAGTTTCAATTAAACGTTTCTCCTGAGTTTTAGACGAAGTTTCCTGCTGTTTAGTACGTATGCCGGCATTGGGCTGGAAATACCGGTTTTGAGATTTTTCACAGAAAGGGTTTGCAAACCGCTGAATATACACGTGAGTTTGACTTTGTCAGTTGAATGCACACATTGACAACAATCCCGTTAGAGAGCTCCGTTTTGGTTTTAGAAGCACATATTTCTCTGTACAGCCTATGGTCCCATTCACTCGGGAATATCCCAACGCAACTCCTAGAAGAAACGTGTTTCTGACTCGCTGAATCTCAACATAGATTCAACTCTCTTAGGTGAACGAACGCACAGCAGAGCAGTTTCAAGGAAACGTTTCTCCTGAGTTTTAGACGAAGTTTCCTGCTGTTTAGTACGTATGCCGGCATTGGGCTGGAAATACCGGTTTTGGGATTCTGCACAGAAAGGGTTTGCAAACCGCTGAATCCACACGTGAGTTTAACTCTGTCAGTTGAATGCACACATTGACAACCATTCAGTTAGATTCCACCCTTTTGGTTTTAGGAGCAGATATTTCATGTACAGCCTATGGTCCCATTCACTCGGGAATATCCCAACGCAGCTCCTAGAAGAAACGTGTTTCTGATTCGCTGAATCTCAACATAGATTCAACTCTCTTAGGTGAACGAACGCACAGCAGAGCAGTTTCAAGGAAACGTTTCTCCTGAGTTTTAGACGAAGTTTCCTGCTGTTTAGTACGTATGCCGGCATTGGGCTGGAAATACCGGTTTTGGGATTCTGCACAGAAAGGGTTTGCAAACCGCTGAATCCAAACGTGAGTTTAACTCTGTCAGTTGAATGCACCCATTGACAACCATTCAGTTTGATAGCACCCTTTTGGTTTTAGAAGCAGATATTTCTCTGTACAGCCTATGGTCCCATTCACTCGGGAATATCCCAACGCAGCTCCTGGAAGAAACGTGTTTCTGACTCGCTGAATCTCAACATAGATTCAACTCTCTTAGGTGAACGAACGCACAGCAGAGCAGTTTCAAGGAAACTTTTCTCCTGAGTTTTAGACGAAGTTTCCTGCTGTTTGGTACGGATGCCGGCATTGGGCTGGAAATACCGGTTTTGGGATTCTGCACAGAAAGGGTTTGCAAACCGCTGAATCCACACGTGAGTTTAACTCTGTCAGTTGAATGCACACATTGACAACCATTCAGTTTGATAACACCCTTTTGGTTTTAGAAGCAGATATTTCTCTGTACAGCCTATGGTCCCATTCACTCGGGAATATCCCAACGCAGCTCCTGGAAGAAACGTGTTTCTGACTCGCTGAATCTCAACATAGATTCAACTCTCTTAGGTGAACGAACGCACAGCAGAGCAGTTTCAAGGAAACGTTTCTCCTGAGTTTTAGACGAAGTTTCCTGCTGTTTAGTACGGATGCCGGCATTGGGCTGGAAATACCGGTTTTGGGATTCTGCACAGAAAGGGTTTGCAAACCGCTGAATCCACACGTGAGTTTAACTCTGTCAGTTGAATGCACACGTTGACAACCATTCAGTTTGATAACACCCTTTTGGTTTTAGAAGCAGATAGTTCTCTGTACAGCCTATGGTCCCATTCACTCGGGAATATCCCAACGCAGCTCCTGGAAGAAACGTGTTTCTGACTCGCTGAATCTCAACATAGATTCAACTCTCTTAGGTGAACGAACGCACAGCAGAGCAGTTTCAAGGAAACGTTTCTCCTGAGTTTTAGACGAAGTTTCCTGCTGTTTAGTACGTATGCCGGCATTGGGCTGGAAATACCGGTTTTGGGATTCTGCACAGAAAGGGTTTGCAAACCGCTGAATCCACACGTGAGTTTAACTCTGTCAGTTGAATGCACACGTTGACAACCATTCAGTTTGATAACACCCTTTTGGTTTTAGAAGCAGATAGTTCTCTGTACAGCCTATGGTCCCATTCACTCGGGAATATCCCAACGCAGCTCCTGGAAGAAACGTGTTTCTGACTCGCTGAATCTCAACATAGATTCAACTCTCTTAGGTGAACGAACGCACAGCAGAGCAGTTTCAAGGAAACGTTTCTCCTGAGTTTTAGACGAAGTTTCCTGCAGTTTAGTACGTATGCCGGCATTGGGCTGGAAATACCGGTTTTGGGATTCTGCACAGAAAGGGTTTGCAAACCGCTGAATCCACACGTGAGTTTGACTTTGTCAGTTGAATGCACACATTGACAACAATCCAGTTAGATAGCTCCGTTTTGGTTTTAGAAGCACATATTTCTCTGTACAGCCTATGGTCCCATTCACTCGGGAATATCCCAACGCAACTCCTAGAAGAAACGTGTTTCTGACTCGCTGAATCTCAACATAGATTCAACTCTCTTAGGTGAACGAACGCACAGCAGAGCAGTTTCAAGGAAACGTTTCTCCTGAGTTTTAGACGAAGTTTCCTGCTGTTTAGTACGTATGCCGGCATTGGGCTGGAAATACCGGTTTTGGGATTCTGCACAGAAAGGGTTTGCAAACCGCTGAATCCACACGTGAGTTTAACTCTGTCAGTTGAATGCACACATTGACAACCATTCAGTTAGATTGCACCCTTTTGGTTTTAGGAGCAGATATTTCATGTACAGCCTATGGTCCCATTCACTCGGGAATATCCCAACGCAGCTCCTAGAAGAAACGTGTTTCTGATTCGCTGAATCTCAACATAGATTCAACTCTCTTAGGTGAACGAACACACAGCAGAGCAGTTTCAAGGAAACGTTTCTCCTGAGTTTTAGACAAAGTTTCCTGCTGTTTAGTACGTATGCCGGCATTGGGCTGGAAATACCGGTTTTGGGATTCTGCACAGAAAGGGTTTGCAAACCGCTGAATCCAAACGTGAGTTTAACTCTGTCAGTTGAATGCACCCATTGACAACCATTCAGTTTGATAGCACCCTTTTGGTTTTAGAAGCAGATATTTCTCTGTACAGCCTATGGTCCCATTCACTCGGGAATATCCCAACGCAGCTCCTGGAAGAAACGTGTTTCTGACTCGCTGAATCTCAACATAGATTCAACTCTCTTAGGTGAACGAACGCACAGCAGAGCAGTTTCAAGGAAACTTTTCTCCTGAGTTTTAGACGAAGTTTCCTGCTGTTTGGTACGGATGCCGGCATTGGGCTGGAAATACCGGTTTTGGGATTCTGCACAGAAAGGGTTTGCATACCGCTGAATCCACACGTGAGTTTAACTCTGTCAGTTGAATGCACACATTGACAACCATTCAGTTTGATAACACCCTTTTGGTTTTAGAAGCAGATATTTCTCTGTACAGCCTATGGTCCCATTCACTCGGGAATATCCCAACGCAGCTCCTGGAAGAAACGTGTTTCTGACTCGCTGATTCTCAACATAGATTCAACTCTCTTAGGTGAACGAACGCACAGCAGAGCAGTTTCAAGGAAACGTTTCTCCTGAGTTTTAGACGAAGTTTCCTGCTGTTTAGTACGGATGCCGGCATTGGGCTGGAAATACCGGTTTTGGGATTCTGCACAGAAAGGGTTTGCAAACCGCTGAATCCACACGTGAGTTTAACTCTGTCAGTTGAATGCACACGTTGACAACCATTCAGTTTGATAACACCCTTTTGGTTTTAGAAGCAGATAGTTCTCTGTACAGCCTATGGTCCCATTCACTCGGGAATATCCCAACGCAGCTCCTGGAAGAAATGTGTTTCTGACTCGCTGAATCTCAACATAGATTCAACTCTCTTAGGTGAACGAACGCACAGCAGAGCAGTTTCAAGGAAACGTTTCTCCTGAGTTTTAGACGAAGTTTCCTGCTGTTTAGTACGTATGCCGGCATTGGGCTGGAAATACCGGTTTTGGGATTCTGCACAGAAAGGGTTTGCAAACCGCTGAATCCACACGTGAGTTTGACTTTGTCAGTTGAATGCACACATTGACAACAATCCAGTTAGATAGCTCCGTTTTGGTTTTAGAAGCACATATTTCTCTGTACAGCCTATGGTCCCATTCACTCAGGACTATCCCAACGCAACTCCTAGAAGAAACGTGTTTCTGACTCGCTGAATCTCAACATAGATTCAACTCTCTTAGGTGAACGAACGCACAGCAGAGCAGTTTCAAGGAAACGTTTCTACTGAGTTTTAGACGAAGTTTCCTGCTGTTTAGGACATATGCCGGCATTGGGCTGGAAATACCGGTTTTGGGATTCTGCACAGAAAGGGTTTGCAAACCGCTGAATCCACACGTGAGTTTAACTCTGTCAGTTGAATGCACACATTGACAACCATTCAGTTAGATTGCACCCTTTTGGTTTTAGGAGCAGATATTTCTCTGTACAGCCTATGGTCCCATTCACTCGGGAATATCCCAACGCAGCTCCTAGAAGAAACGTGTTTCTGACTCGCTGAATCTCAATATTGATTCAACTCTCTTAGGTGAACGAACGCACAGCAGAGCAGTTTCAAGGAAACGTTTCTCCTGAGTTTTAGACGAAGTTTCCTGCTGTTTAGTACGTATGCCAGCATTGGGCTGGAAATACCGGTTTTGGGATTCTGCACAGAAAGGGTTTGCAAACGGCTGAATCCACACGTGAGTTTAACTCTGTCAGTTGAATGCACACGTTGACAACCATTCAGCTTGATAACACCCTTTTGGTTTTAGAAGCAGATAGTTCTCTATACAGCCTATGGTCCCATTCACTCGGGAATATCACAACGCAGCTCCTGGAAGAAACGTGTTTCTGAATCGCTGAATCTCAACATAGATTCAACTCTCTTAGGTGAACGAACGCACAGCAGAGCAGTTTCAAGGAAACGTTTCTCCTGAGTTTTAGACGAAGTTTCCTGCAGTTTAGTACGTATGCCGGCATTGGGCTGGAAATACCGGTTTTGGGATTCTGCACAGAAAGGGTTTGCAAACCGCTGAATCCACACGTGAGTTTAACTCTGTCAGTTGAATGCACACATTGACAACAATCCAGTTAGATAGCTCCGTTTTGGTTTTAGAATCACATATTTCTCTGTACAGCCTATGGTCCCATTCACTCGGGAATATCCCAACGCAACTCCTAGAAGAAACGTTTTTCTGACTCGCTGAATCTCAACATAGATTCAACTCTCTTAGGTGAACGAACGCACAGCAGAGCAGTTTCAAGGAAACGTTTCTCCTGAGTTTTAGACGAAGTTTCCTGCTGTTTAGTACGTATGCCGGCATTGGGCTGGAAATACCGGTTTTGGGATTCTGCACAGAAAGGGTTTGCAAACCGCTGAATCCACACGTGAGTTTAACTCTGTCAGTTGAATGCACACATTGACAACCATTCAGTTTGATAACACCCTTTTGGTTTTAGAAGCAGATATTTCTCTGTACAGCCTATGGTCCCATTCACTCGGGAATATCCCAACGCAGCTCCTGAAAGAAACGTGTTTCTGACTCGCTGAATCTCAACATAGATTCAACTCTCTTAGGTGAACGAACGCACAGCAGAGCAGTTTCAAGGAAACGTTTCTCCTGAGTTTTAGACGAAGTTTCCTGCTGTTTAGTACGTATGCCGGCATTGGGCTGGAAATACCGGTTTTGGGATTCTGCACAGAAAGGGTTTGCAAACCGCTGAATCCACACGTGAGTTTAACTCTGTCAGTTGAATGCACACTTTGACAACCATTCAGTTTGATAACACCCTTTTGGTTTTAGAAGCAGATATTTCTCTGTACAGCCTATGGTCCCATTCATTCGGGAATATCCCAACGCAGCTCCTGGAAGAAACGTGTTTCTGACTCGCTGAATCTCAACATAGATTCAACTCTCTTAGGTGAACGAACGCACAGCAGAGCAGTTTCAATTAAACGTTTCTCCTGAGTTTTAGACGAAGTTTCCTGCTGTTTAGTACGTATGCCGGCATTGGGCTGGAAATACCGGTTTTGAGATTTTGCACAGAAAGGGTTTGCAAACCGCTGAATATACACGTGAGTTTGACTTTGTCAGTTGAATGCACACATTGACAACAATCCCGTTAGAGAGCTCCGTTTTGGTTTTAGAAGCACATATTTCTCTGTACAGCCTATGGTCCCATTCACTCGGGAATATCCCAACGCAACTCCTAGAAGAAACGTGTTTCTGACTCGCTGAATCTCAACATAGATTCAACTCTCTTAGGTGAACGAACGCACAGCAGAGCAGTTTCAAGGAAACGTTTCTCCTGAGTTTTAGACGAAGTTTCCTGCTGTTTAGTACGTATGCCGGCATTGGGCTGGAAATACCGGTTTTGGGATTCTGCACAGAAAGGGTTTGCAAACCGCTGAATCCACACGTGAGTTTAACTCTGTCAGTTGAATGCACACATTGACAACCATTCAGTTAGATTGCACCCTTTTGGTTTTAGGAGCAGATATTTCATGTACAGCCTATGGTCCCATTCACTCGGGAATATCCCAACGCAGCTCCTAGAAGTAACGTGTTTCTGATTCGCTGAATCTCAACATAGATTCAACTCTCTTAGGTGAACGAACGCACAGCAGAGCAGTTTCAAGGAAACGTTTCTCCTGAGTTTTAGACGAAGTTTCCTGCTGTTTAGTACGTATGCCGGCATTGGGCTGGAAATACCGGTTTTGGGATTCTGCACAGAAAGGGTTTGCAAACCGCTGAATCCAAACGTGAGTTTAACTCTGTCAGTTGAATGCACCCATTGACAACCATTCAGTTTGATAGCACCCTTTTGGTTTTAGAAGCAGATATTTCTCTGTACAGCCTATGGTCCCATTCACTCGGGAATATCCCAACGCAGCTCCTGGAAGAAACGTGTTTCTGACTCGCTGAATCTCAACATAGATTCAACTCTCTTAGGTGAACGAACGCACAGCAGAGCAGTTTCAAGGAAACTTTTCTCCTGAGTTTTAGACGAAGTTTCCTGCTGTTTGGTACGGATGCCGGCATTGGGCTGGAAATACCGGTTTTGGGATTCTGCACAGAAAGGGTTTGCAAACCGCTGAATCCACACGTGAGTTTAACTCTGTCAGTTGAATGCACACGTTGACAACCATTCAGTTTGATAACACCCTTTTGGTTTTAGAAGCAGATAGTTCTCTGTACAGCCTATGGTCCCATTCACTCGGGAATATCCCAACGCAGCTCCTGGAAGAAACGTGTTTCTGACTCGCTGAATCTCAACATAGATTCAACTCTCTTAGGTGAACGAACGCACAGCAGAGCAGTTTCAAGGAAACGTTTCTCCTGAGTTTTAGACGAAGTTTCCTGCTGTTTAGTACGTATGCCGGCATTGGGCTGGAAATACCGGTTTTGGGATTCTGCACAGAAAGGGTTTGCAAACCGCTGAATCCACACGTGAGTTTAACTCTGTCAGTTGAATGCACACGTTGACAACCATTCAGTTTGATAACACCCTTTTGGTTTTAGAAGCAGATAGTTCTCTGTGCAGCCTATGGTCCCATTCACTCGGGAATATCCCAACGCAGCTCCTGGAAGAAACGTGTTTCTGACTCGCTGAATCTCAACATAGATTCAACTCTCTTAGGTGAACGAACGCACAGCAGAGCAGTTTCAAGGAAACGTTTCTCCTGAGTTTTAGACGAAGTTTCCTGCAGTTTAGTACGTATGCCGGCATTGGGCTGGAAATACCGGTTTTGGGATTCTGCACAGAAAGGGTTTGCAAACCGCTGAATCCACACGTGAGTTTGACTTTGTCAGTTGAATGCACACATTGACAACAATCCAGTTAGATAGCTCCGTTTTGGTTTTAGAAGCACATATTTCTCTGTACAGCCTATGGTCCCATTCACTCGGGAATATCCCAACGCAACTCCTAGAATAAACGTGTTTCTAACTCGCTGAATCTCAACATAGATTCAACTCTCTTAGGTGAACGAACGCACAGCAGAGCAGTTTCAAGGAAACGTTTCTCCTGAGTTTTAGACGAAGTTTCCTGCTGTTTAGTACGTATGCCGGCATTGGGCTGGAAATACCGGTTTGGGATTCTGCACAGAAAGGGTTTGCAAACCGCTGAATCCACACGTGAGTTTAACTCTGTCAGTTGAATGCACACATTGACAACCATTCAGTTTGATAACACCCTTTTGGTTTTAGAAGCAGATATTTCTCTGTACAGCCTATGGTCCCATTCACTCGGGAATATCCCAACGCAGCTCCTGAAAGAAACGTGTTTCTGACTCGCTGAATCTCAACATAGATTCAACTCTCTTAGGTGAACGAACGCACAGCAGAGCAGTTTCAAGGAAACGTTTCTCCTGAGTTTTAGACGAAGTTTCCTGCTGTTTAGTACGTATGCCGGCATTGGGCTGGAAATACCGGTTTTGGGATTCTGCACAGAAAGTGTTTGCAAACCGCTGAATCCACACGTGAGTTTAACTCTGTCAGTTGAATGCACACATTGACAACCATTCAGTTTGATAACACCCTTTTGGTTTTAGAAGCAGATATTTCTCTGTACAGCCTATGGTCCCATTCACTCGGGAATATCCCAACGCAGCTCCTGGAAGAAACGTGTTTCTGACTCGCTGAATCTCAACATAGATTCAACTCTCTTAGGTGAACGAACGCACAGCAGAGCAGTTTCAAGGAAACGTTTCTCCTGAGTTTTAGACGAAGTTTCCTGCTGTTTAGTACGTATGCTGTCATTGGGCTGGAAATACCGGTTTTGAGATTTTGCACAGAAAGGGTTTGCAAACCGCTGAATATACACGTGAGTTTGACTTTGTCAGTTGAATGCACACATTGACAACAATCCCGTTAGAGAGCTCCGTTTTGGTTTTAGAAGCACATATTTCTCTGTACAGCCTATGGTCCCATTCACTCGGGAATATCCCAACGCAACTCCTAGAAGAAACGTGTTTCTGACTCGCTGAATCTCAACATAGATTCAACTCTCTTAGGTGAACGAACGCACAGCAGAGCAGTTTCAAGGAAACGTTTCTCCTGAGTTTTAGACGAAGTTTCCTGCTGTTTAGTACGTATGCCGGCATTGGGCTGGAAATACCGGTTTTGGGATTCTGCACAGAAAGGGTTTGCAAACCGCTGAATCCACACGTGAGTTTAACTCTGTCAGTTGAATGCACACGTTGACAACCATTCAGTTTGATAACACCCTTTTGGTTTTAGAAGCAGATAGTTCTCTGTACAGCCTATGGTCCCATTCACTCGGGAATATCCCAACGCAGCTCCTGGAAGAAACGTGTTTCTGACTCGCTGAATCTCAACATAGATTCAACTCTCTTAGGTGAACGAACGCACAGCAGAGCAGTTTCAAGGAAACGTTTCTCCTGAGTTTTAGACGAAGTTTCCTGCAGTTTAGTACGTATGCCGGCATTGGGCTGGAAATACCGGTTTTGGGATTCTGCACAGAAAGGGTTTGCAAACCGCTGAATCCACACGTGAGTTTGACTTTGTCAGTTGAATGCACACATTGACAACAATCCAGTTAGATAGCTCCGTTTTGGTTTTAGAAGCACATATTTCTCTGTACAGCCTATGGTCCCATTCACTCGGGAATATCCCAACACAACTCCTAGAAGAAACGTGTTTCTGACTCGCTGAATCTCAACATAGATTCAACTCTCTTAGGTGAACGAACGCACAGCAGAGCAGTTTCAAGGAAACGTTTCTCCTGAGTTTTAGACGAAGTTTCCTGCTGTTTAGTACGTATGCCAGCATTGGGCTGGAAATACCGGTTTTGGGATTCTGCACAGAAAGGGTTTGCAAACCGCTGAATCCACACGTGAGTTTAACTCTGTCAGTTGAATGCACACATTGACAACCATTCAGTTTGATAACACCCTTTTGGTTTTAGAAGCAGATATTTCTCTGTACAGCCTATGGTCCCATTCACTCGGGAATATCCCAACGCAGCTCCTGAAAGAAACGTGTTTCTGACTCGCTGAATCTCAACATAGATTCAACTCTCTTAGGTGAACGAACGCACAGCAGAGCAGTTTCAAGGAAACGTTTCTCCTGAGTTTTAGACGAAGTTTCCTGCTGTTTAGTACGTATGCCGGCATTGGGCTGGAAATACCGGTTTTGGGATTCTGCACAGAAAGTGTTTGCAAACCGCTGAATCCACACGTGAGTTTAACTCTGTCAGTTGAATGCACACATTGACAACCATTCAGTTTGATAACACCCTTTTGGTTTTAGAAGCAGATAGTTCTCTGTACAGCCTATGGTCCCATTCACTCGGGAATATCCCAACGCAGCTCCTGGAAGAAACGTGTTTCTGACTCGCTGAATCTCAACATAGATTCAACTCTCTTAGGTGAACGAACGCACAGCAGAGCAGTTTCAATTAAACGTTTCTCCTGAGTTTTAGACGAAGTTTCCTGCTGTTTAGTACGTATGCTGTCATTGGGCTGGAAATACCGGTTTTGAGATTTTGCACAGAAAGGGTTTGCAAACCGCTGAATATACACGTGAGTTTGACTTTGTCAGTTGAATGCACACATTGACAACAATCCCGTTAGAGAGCTCCGTTTTGGTTTTAGAAGCACATATTTCTCTGTACAGCCTATGGTCCCATTCACTCGGGAATATCCCAACGCAACTCCTAGAAGAAACGTGTTTCTGACTCGCTGAATCTCAACATAGATTCAACTCTCTTAGGTGAACGAACGCACAGCAGAGCAGTTTCAAGGAAACGTTTCTCCTGAGTTTTAGACGAAGTTTCCTGCTGTTTAGTACGTATGCCGGCATTGGGCTGGAAATACCGGTTTTGGGATTCTGCACAGAAAGGGTTTGCAAACCGCTGAATCCACACGTGAGTTTAACTCTGTCAGTTGAATGCACACGTTGACAACCATTCAGTTTGATAACACCCTTTTGGTTTTAGAAGCAGATAGTTCTCTGTACAGCCTATGGTCCCATTCACTCGGGAATATCCCAACGCAGCTCCTGGAAGAAACGTGTTTCTGACTCGCTGAATCTCAACATAGATTCAACTCTCTTAGGTGAACGAACGCACAGCAGAGCAGTTTCAAGGAAACGTTTCTCCTGAGTTTTAGACGAAGTTTCCTGCTGTTTAGTACGTATGCCGGCATTGGGCTGGAAATACCGGTTTTGGGATTCTGCACAGAAAGGGTTTGGAAACCGCTGAATCCACACGTGAGTTTGACTTTGTCAGTTGAATGCACACATTGACAACAATCCAGTTAGATAGCTCCGTTTTGGTTTTAGAAGCAGATATTTCTCTGTACAGCCTATGGTCCCATTCACTCGGGAATATCCCAACGCAACTCCTAGAAGAAACGTGTTTCTGACTCGCTGAATCTCAACATAGATTCAACTCTCTTAGGTGAACGAACACACAGCAGAGCAGTTTCAAGGAAACGTTTCTCCTGAGTTTTAGACGAAGTTTCCTGCTGTTTAGTACGTATGCCGGCATTGGGCTGGAAATACCGGTTTTGGGATTCTGCACAGAAAGGGTTTGCAAACCGCTGAATCCACACGTGAGTTTAACTCTGTCAGTTGAATGCACACATTGACAACCATTCAGTTAGATTGCACCCTTTTGGTTTTAGGAGCAGATATTTCTCTGTACAGCCTATGGTCCCATTCACTCGGGAATATCCCAACGCAGCTCCTAGAAGAAACGTGTTTCTGACTCGCTGAATCTCAACATAGATTCAACTCTCTTAGGTGAACGAACGCACAGCAGAGCAGTTTCAAGGAAACGTTTCTCCTGAGTTTTAGACGAAGTTTCCTGCTGTTTAGTACGGATGCCGGCATTGGGCTGGAAATACCGGTTTTGGGATTCTGCACAGAAAGGGTTTGCAAACCGCTGAATCCACACGTGAGTTTAACTCTGTCAGTTGAATGCACACTTTGACAACCATTCAGTTTGATAACACCCTTTTGGTTTTAGAAGCAGATAGTTCTCTGTACAGCCTATGGTCCCATTCACTCGGGAATATCCCAACGCAGCTCCTGGAAGAAACGTGTTTCTGACTCGCTGAATCTCAACATAGATTCAACTCTCTTAGGTGAACGAACGCACAGCAGAGCAGTTTCAATTAAACGTTTCTCCTGAGTTTTAGACGAAGTTTCCTGCTGTTTAGTACGTATGCTGTCATTGGGATGGAAATACCGGTTTTGAGATTTTGCACAGAAAGGGTTTGCAAACCGCTGAATATACACGTGAGTTTGACTTTGTCAGTTGAATGCACACATTGACAACAATCCCGTTAGAGAGCTCCGTTTTGGTTTTAGAAGCACATATTTCTCTGTACAGCCTATGGTCCCATTCACTCGGGAATATCCCAACGCAACTCCTAGAAGAAACGTGTTTCTGACTCGCTGAATCTCAACATAGATTCAACTCTCTTAGGTGAACGAACGCACAGCAGAGCAGTTTCAAGGAAACGTTTCTCCTGAGTTTTAGACGAAGTTTCCTGCTGTTTAGTACGTATGCCGGCATTGGACTGGAAATACCGGTTTTGGGATTCTGCACAGAAAGGGTTTGCAAACCGCTGAATCCACACGTGAGTTTAACTCTGTCAGTTGAATGCACACATTGACAACCATTCAGTTAGATTGCACCCTTTTGGTTTTAGGAGCAGATATTTCATGTACAGCCTATGGTCCCATTCACTCGGGAATATCCCAACGCAGCTCCTAGAAGAAACGTGTTTCTGATTCGCTGAATCTCAACATAGATTCAACTCTCTTAGGTGAACGAACACACAGCAGAGCAGTTTCAAGGAAACGTTTCTCCTGAGTTTTAGACAAAGTTTCCTGCTGTTTAGTACGTATGCCGGCATTGGGCTGGAAATACCGGTTTTGGGATTCTGCACAGAAAGGGTTTGCAAACCGCTGAATCCAAACGTGAGTTTAACTCTGTCAGTTGAATGCACCCATTGACAACCATTCAGTTTGATAGCACCCTTTTGGTTTTAGAAGCAGATATTTCTCTGTACAGCCTATGGTCCCATTCACTCGGGAATATCCCAACGCAGCTCCTGGAAGAAACGTGTTTCTGACTCGCTGAATCTCAACATAGATTCAACTCTCTTAGGTGAACGAACGCACAGCAGAGCAGTTTCAAGGAATCTTTTCTCCTGAGTTTTAGACGAAGTTTCCTGCTGTTTGGTACGGATGCCGGCATTGGGCTGGAAATACCGGTTTTGGGATTCTGCACAGAAAGGGTTTGCAAACCGCTGAATCCACACGTGAGTTTAACTCTGTCAGTTGAATGCACACATTGACAACCATTCAGTTTGATAACACCCTTTTGGTTTTAGAAGCAGATATTTCTCTGTACAGCCTATGGTCCCATTCACTCGGGAATATCCCAACGCAGCTCCTGGAAGAAACGTGTTTCTGACTCGCTGAATCTCAACATAGATTCAACTCTCTTAGGTGAACGAACGCACAGCAGAGCAGTTTCAAGGAAACGTTTCTCCTGAGTTTTAGACGAAGTTTCCTGCTGTTTAGTACGGATGCCGGCATTGGGCTGGAAATACCGGTTTTGGGATTCTGCACAGAAAGGGTTTGCAAACCGCTGAATCCACACGTGAGTTTAACTCTGTCAGTTGAATGCACACGTTGACAACCATTCAGTTTGATAACACCCTTTTGGTTTTAGAAGCAGATAGTTCTCTGTACAGCCTATGGTCCCATTCACTCGGGAATATCCCAACGCAGCTCCTGGAAGAAACGTGTTTCTGACTCGCTGAATCTCAACATAGATTCAACTCTCTTAGGTGAACGAACGCACAGCAGAGCAGTTCCAAGGAAACGTTTCTCCTGAGTTTTAGACGAAGTTTCCTGCTGTTTAGTACGTATGCCGGCATTGGGCTGGAAATACCGGTTTTGGGATTCTGCACAGAAAGGGTTTGCAAACCGCTGAATCCACACGTGAGTTTAACTCTGTCAGTTGAATGCACACGTTGACAACCATTCAGTTTGATAACACCCTTTTGGTTTTAGAAGCAGATAGTTCTCTGTACAGCCTATGGTCCCATTCACTCGGGAATATCCCAACGCAGCTCCTGGAAGAAACGTGTTTCTGACTCGCTGAATCTCAACATATATTCAACTCTCTTAGGTGAACGAACGCACAGCAGAGCAGTTTCAAGGAAACGTTTCTCCTGAGTTTTAGACGAAGTTTCCTGCTGTTTAGTACGTATGCCGGCATTGGGCTGGAAATACCGGTTTTGGGATTCTGCACAGAAAGGGTTTGCAAACCGCTGAATCCACACGTGAGTTTGACTTTGTCAGTTGAATGCACACATTGACAACAATCCAGTTAGATAGCTCCGTTTTGGTTTTAGAAGCAGATATTTCTCTGTACAGCCTATGGTCCCATTCACTCGGGAATATCCCAACGCAACTCCTAAAAGAAACGTGTTTCTGACTCGCTGAATCTCAACATAGATTCAACTCTCTTAGGTGAACGAACACACAGCAGAGCAGTTTCAAGGAAACGTTTCTCCTGAGTTTTAGACGAAGTTTCCTGCTGTTTAGTACGTATGCCGGCATTGGGCTGGAAATACCGGTTTTGGGATTCTGCACAGAAAGGGTTTGCAAACCGCTGAATCCACACGTGAGTTTAACTCTGTCAGTTGAATGCACACATTGACAACCATTCAGTTAGATTGCACCCTTTTGGTTTTAGGAGCAGATATTTCTCTGTACAGCCTATGGTCCCATTCACTCGGGAATATCCCAACGCAGCTCCTAGAAGAAACGTGTTTCTGACTCGCTGAATCTCAACATAGATTCAACTCTCTTAGGTGAACGAACGCACAGCAGAGCAGTTTCAAGGAAACGTTTCTCCTGAGTTTTAGACGAAGTTTCCTGCTGTTTAGTACGTATGCCGGCATTGGGCTGGAAATACCGGTTTTGGGATTCTGCACAGAAAGGGTTTGCAAACCGCTGAATCCACACGTGAGTTTAACTCTGTCAGTTGAATGCACACATTGACAACCATTCAGTTTGATAGCACCCTTTTGGTTTTAGGAGCAGATATTTCTCTGTACAGCCTATGGTCCCATTCACTCGGGAATATCCCAACGCAGCTCCTGGAAGAAACGTGTTTCTGACTCGCTGAATCTCAACATAGATTCAACTCTCTTAGGTGAACGAACGCACAGCAAAGCAGTTTCAAGGAAACGTTTCTCCTGAGTTTTAGACGAAGTTTCCTGCTGTTTAGTACGTATGCCGGCATTGGGCTGGAAATACCGGTTTTGGGATTCTGCACAGAAAGGGTTTGTAAACCGCTGAATCCAAACGTGAGTTTAACTCTGTCAGTTGAATGCACACATTGACAACCATTCAGTTAGATTGCACCCTTTTGGTTTTAGGAGCAGATATTTCTCTGTACAGCCTATGGTCCCATTCACTCGGGAATATCCCAACGCAGCTCCTAGAAGAAACGTGTTTCTGACTCGCTGAATCTCAACATAGATTCAACTCTCTAAGGTGAACGAACGCACAGCAGAGCAGTTTCAAGGAAACGTTTCTCCTGAGTTTTAGACGAAGTTTCCTGCTGTTTAGTACGTATGCCGGCATTGGGCTGGAAATACCGGTTTTGGGATTCTGCACAGAAAGGGTTTGCAAACCGCTGAATCCACACGTGAGTTTGACTTTGTCAGTTGAATGCACACATTGACAACAATCCAGTTAGATAGCTCCGTTTTGGTTTTAGAAGCACATATTTCTCTGTACAGCCTATGGTCCCATTCACTCGGGAATATCCCAACGCAACTCCTAGAAGAAACGTGTTTCTGACTCGCTGAATCTCAACATAGATTCAACTCTCTTAGGTGAACGAACGCACAGCAGAGCAGTTTCAAGGAAACGTTTCTCCTGAGTTTTAGACGAAGTTTCCTGCTGTTTAGTACGTATGCCGGCATTGGGCTGGAAATACCGGTTTTGGGATTCTGCACAGAAAGGGTTTGCAAACCGCTGAATCCACACGTGAGTTTAACTCTGTCAGTTGAATGCACACATTGACAACCATTCAGTTAGATAGCTTCGTTTTGGTTTCAGAAGCAGATATTTCTCTGTACAGCCCATGGTCCCATTCACTTGGGAATATCCCAACGCAGCTCCTGGAAGAAACGTGTTTCTGACTCGCTGAATCTCAACATAGATTCAACTCTCTTAGGTGAACGAACGCACAGCAGAGCAGTTTCAAGGAAACGTTTCTCCTGAGTTTTAGACGAAGTTTCCTGCTGTTTAGTACGGATGCCGGCATTGGGGTGGAAATACCGGTTTTGGGATTCTGCACAGAAAGGGTTTGCAAACCGCTGAATCCACACGTGAGTTTAACTCTGTCAGTTGAATGGACACATTGACAACCATTCAGTTAGATAGCTCCGTTTTGGTATTAGAAGCAGATATTTCTCTGTACAGCCTATGGTCCCATTCACTCGGGAATATCCCAACGCAGCTCCTAGAAGAAACGTGTTTCTGACTCGCTGAATCTCAACATAGATTCAACTCTCTTAGATGAACGAACGCACAGCAGAGCAGTTTCAAGGAAACGTTTCTCCTGAGATTTAGACGAAGTTTCCTGCTGTTTAGGACATATGCCGGCATTGGGCTGGAAATACCGGTTTTGGGATTCTGCACAGAAAGGGTTTGCAAACCGCTGAATCCACACGTGAGTTTGACTTTGTCAGTTGAATGCACACATTGACAACAATCCAGTTAGATAGCTCCGTTTTGGTTTTAGAAGCAGATATTTCTCTGTACAGCCTATGGTCCCATTCACTCGGGAATATCCCAACGCAGCTCCTAGAAGAAACGTGTTTCTGACTCGCTGAATCTCAACGTAGATTCAACTCCGTTAGGTGAACGAACGCACAGCAGAGCAGTTTCAAGGAAACGTTTCTCCTGAGTTTTAGACGAAGTTTCCTGCAGTTAAGTACGTATGCCGGCATTGGGCTGGAAATACCGGTTTTGGGATTCTGCACAGAATGGGTTTGCAAACCACTGAATCAACACGTGAGTTTAACTCTGTCAGTTGAATGCACACATTGACAACCATTCAGTTAGATAGCTCCGTTTTGGTTTTAGAAGCAGATATTTCTCTGTAGAGCCTATGGTCCCATTCACTCGGGAATATCCCAACGCAGCTCCTGGAAGAAACGTGTTTCTGACTCGCTGAATCTCAACATAGATTCAACTCTCTTAGGTGAACGAACGCACAGCAGAGCAGTTTCAAGGAAACGTTTCTCCTGAGTTTTAGACGAAGTTTCCTGCTGTTTAGTACGTATGCCGGCATTGGGCTGGAAATACCGGTTTTGGGATTCTGCACAGAAAGGGTTTGCAAACCGCTGAATCCACACGTGAGTTTAACTCTGTCAGTTGAATGCACACATTGACAACCATTCAGTGTGATAGCACCCTTTTGGTTTTAGAAGCAGATATTTCTCTGTACAGCCTATGGTCCCATTCACTCGGGAATATCCCAACGCAGCTCCTAGAAGAAACGTGTTTCTGACTCGCTGAATCTCAACATAGATTCAACTCTCTTAGGTGAACGAACGCACAGCAGAGCAGTTTCAAGGAAACTTTTCTCCTGAGTTTTAGACGAAGTTTCCTGCTGTTTAGTACGGATGCCGGCATTGGGCTGGAAATACCGGTTTTGGGATTCTGCACAGAAAGGGTTTGCAAACCGCTGAATCCACACGTGAGTTTAACTCTGTCAGTTGAATGCACACATTGACAACCATTCAGTTTGATAACACCCTTTTGGTTTTAGAAGCAGATATTTCTCTGTACAGCCTATGGTCCCATTCACTCGGGAATATCCCAACGCAGCTCCTGGAAGAAACGTGGTTCTGACTCGCTGAATCTCAACATAGATTCAACTCTCTTAGGTGAACGAACGCACAGCAGAGCAGTTTCAAGGAAACGTTTCTCCTGAGTTTTAGACGAAGTTTCCTGCTGTTTAGTACGTATGCCGGCATTGGGCTGGAAATACCGGTTTTGGGATTCTGCACAGAAAGGGTTTGCAAACCGCTGAATCCACACGTGAGTTTAACTCTGTCAGTTGAATGCACACATTGACAACCATTCAGTTAGATTGCACCCTTTTGGTTTTAGGAGCAGATATTTCTCTGTACAGCCTATGGTCCCATTCACTCGGGAATATCCCAGCGCAGCTTCTGGAAGAAACGTGTTTCTGACTCGCTGAATCTCAACATAGATTCAACTCTCTTAGGTGAACGAACGCACAGCAGAGCAGTTTCAAGGAAACGTTTCTCCTGAGTTTTAGACGAAGTTTCCTGCTGTTTAGTACGTATGCCGGCATTGGGCTGGAAATACCGGTTTTGGGATTCTGCACAGAAAGGGTTTGCAAACCGCTGAATCCACACGTGAGTTTAACTCTGACAGTTGAATGCACACATTGACAACCATTCAGTGTGATAACACCCTTTTGGTTTTAGAAGCAGATATTTCTCTGTACAGCCTATGGTCCCATTCTCTCGGGAATATCCCAACGCAGCTCCTAGAAGAAACGTGTTTCTGACTCGCTGAATCTCAACAGAGATTCAACTCTCTTAGGTGAACGAACGCACAGCAGAGCAGTTTCAAGGAAACGTTTCTACTGAGTTTTAGACGAAGTTTCCTGCTGTTTAGTACGTATGCCGGCATTGGGCTGGAAATACCGGTTTTGGGATTCTGCACAGAAAGGGTTTGCAAACCACTGAATCCACACGTGAGTTTGACTTTCTCAGTTGAATGCACACATTGACAACAATCCAGTTAGATAGCTCCGTTTTGGTTTTAGAAGCAGATATTTCTCTGTACAGCCTATGGTCCCATTCACTCGGGAATATCGAAACGCAACTCCTAGAAGAAACGTGTTTCTGACTCGCTGAATCTCAACATAGATTCAACTCTCTTAGGTGAACGAACGCACAGCAGAGCAGTTTCAAGGAAACGTTTCTCCTGAGTTTTAGACGAAGTTTCCTACTGTTTAGTACGTATGCCGGCATTGGGCTGGAAATACTGGTTTTGGGATTCTGCACAGAAAGGGTTTGCAAACCACTGAATCCACACGTGAGTTTAACTCCGTCAGTTGAATGCACACATTTACAACCATCCAGTTAGATAGCTCCGTTTTGGTTTTAGAAGCAGATATTTCTCTGTACAGCCTATGGTCCCATTCACTCGGGAATATCCCAACGCAGCTCCTGGAAGAAACGTGTTTCTGACTCGCTGAATCTCAACATAGATTCAACT
This sequence comes from Aotus nancymaae, assembly GCF_030222135.1. NCBI lineage: Eukaryota > Metazoa > Chordata > Mammalia > Primates > Aotidae > Aotus > Aotus nancymaae. The sequence continues at coordinate 678,327 of NW_026988584.1, forward strand.
CTCTTAGGTGAACGAACGCACAGCAGAGCAGTTTCAAGGAAACGTTTCTCCTGAGTTTTAGACGAAATTTCCTGCTGTTTAGTACGTATGCCAGCATTGGGCTGGAAATACCGGTTTTGGGATTCTGCACAGAAAGGGTTTGCAAACCGCTGAATCCACACGTGAGTTTAACTCTGTCAGTTGAATGCACACATTGACAATCATTCAGTTTGATAACACCCTTTTGGTTTTAGAAGCAGATATTTATCTGTACAGCCTATGGTCCCATTCACTCGGGAATATCCCAACGCAGCTCCTGGAAGAAACGTGTTTCTGACTCGCTGAATCTCAACATAGATTCAACTCTCTTAGGTGAACGAACGCACAGCAGAGCAGTTTCAAGGAAACGTTTCTCCTGAGTTTTAGACGAAGTTTCCTGCTGTTTAGTACGTATGCCGGCATTGGGCTGGAAATACCGGTTTTGGGATTCTGCACAGAAAGGGTTTGCAAACCGCTGAATCCACACGTGAGTTTAACTCTTCCAGTTGAATGCACACATTGACAACCATTCAGTTTGATAACACCCTTTTGGTTTTAGAAGCAGGTATTTCTCTGTACAGCCTATGGTCGCATTCACTCGGAAATATCCCAACGCAGCTCCTAGAAGAAAGGTGTTTCTGACTCGCTGAATCTCAACATAGATTCAACTCTCTTAGGTGAACGAACGCACAGCAGAGCAGTTTCAAGGAAACTTTTCTCCTGAGATTTAGACGAAGTTTCCTGCTGTTTTGTACGGATGCCGGCATTGGGGTGGAAATACCGGTTTTGGGATTCTGCACAGAAAGGGTTTGCAAACCGCTGAATCCACACGTGAGTTTAACTCTGTCAGTTGAATGGACACATTGACAACCATTCAGTTAGATAGCTCCGTTTTGGTATTAGAAACAGATATTTCTCTGTACAGCCTATGGTCCCATTCACTCGGGAATATCCCAACGCAGCTCCTGGAAGAAACGTGTTTCTGACTCGCTGAATCTCAACATAGATTCAACTCTCTTAGATGAACGAACGCACAGCAGAGCAGTTTCAAGGAAACGTTTCTCCTGAGATTTAGACGAAGTTTCCTGCTGTTTAGTACGTATGCCGGCATTGGGCTGGAAATACCGGTTTTGGGATTCTGCACAGAAAGGGTTTGCAAACCGCTGAATCCACACGTGAGTTTGACTTTGTCAGTTGAATGCACACATTGACAACAATCCAGTTAGATAGCTCCGTTTTGGTTTTAGAAGCAGATATTTCTCTGTACAGCCTATGGTCCCATTCACTCGGGAATATCGAAACGCAACTCCTAGAAGAAACGTGTTTCTGACTCGCTGAATCTCAACATAGATTCAACTCTCTTAGGTGAACGAACGCACAGCAGAGCAGTTTCAAGGAAACGTTTCTCCTGAGTTTTAGACGAAGTTTCCTACTGTTTAGTACGTATGCCGGCATTGGGCTGGAAATACTGGTTTTGGGATTCTGCACAGAAAGGGTTTGCAAACCACTGAATCCACACGTGAGTTTAACTCCGTCAGTTGAATGCACACATTTACAAACATCCAGTTAGATAGCTCCGTTTTGGTTTTAGAAGCAGATATTTCTCTGTACAGCCTATGGTCCCATTCACTCGGGAATATCCCAACGCAGCTCCTGGAAGAAACGTGTTTCTGACTCGCTGAATCTCAACATAGATTCAACTCTCTTAGGTGAACGAACGCACAGCAGAGCAGTTTCAAGGAAACGTTTCTCCTGAGTTTTAGACGAAATTTCCTGCTGTTTAGTACGTATGCCAGCATTGGGCTGGAAATACCGGTTTTGGGATTCTGCACAGAAAGGGTTTGCAAACCGCTGAATCCACACGTGAGTTTAACTCTGTCAGTTGAATGCACACATTGACAACCATTCAGTTTGATAACACCCTTTTGGTTTTAGAAGCAGATATTTATCTGTACAGCCTATGGTCCCATTCACTCGGGAATATCCCAACGCAGCTCCTGGAAGAAACGTGTTTCTGACTCGCTGAATCTCAACATAGATTCAACTCTCTTAGGTGAACGAACGCACAGCAGAGCAGTTTCAAGGAAACGTTTCTCCTGAGTTTTAGACGAAGTTTCCTGCTGTTTAGTACGGATGCCGGCATTGGGCTGGAAATACCGGTTTTGGGATTCTGCACAGAAAGGGTTTGCAAACCGCTGAATCCACACGTGAGTTTAACTCTTCCAGTTGAATGCACACATTGACAACCATTCAGTTTGATAACACCCTTTTGGTTTTAGAAGCAGATATTTCTCTGTACAGCCTATGGTCGCATTCACTCGGAAATATCCCAACGCAGCTCCTAGAAGAAAGGTGTTTCTGACTCGCTGAATCTCAACATAGATTCAACTCTCTTAGGTGAACGAACGCACAGCAGAGCAGTTTCAAGGAAACTTTTCTCCTGAGATTTAGACGAAGTTTCCTGCTGTTTTGTACGAATGCCGGCATTGGGCTGGAAATACCGGTTTTGGGATTCTGCACAGAATGGGTTTGCAAACCACTGAATCAACCCGTGAGTTTAACTCTGTCAGTTGAATGCACACATTGACAACCATTCAGTTAGATAGCTCCGTTTTGGTTTTAGAAGCAGATATTTCTCTGTAGAGCCTATGGTCCCATTCACTCGGGAATATCCCAACGCAGCTCCTGGAAGAAACGTGTTTCTGACTCGCTGAATCTCAACATAGATTCAACTCTCTTAGGTGAACGAACGCACAGCAGAGCAGTTTCAAGGAAACGTTTCTCCTGAGTTTTAGACGAAGTTTCCTGCTGTTTAGTACGTATGCCGGCATTGGACTGGAAATACCGGTTTTGGGATTCTGCACAGAAAGGGTTTGCAAACCGCTGAATCCACACGTGAGTTTAACTCTGTCAGTTGAATGCACACATTGACAACCATTCAGTGTGATAGCACCCTTTTGGTTTTAGAAACAGATATTTCTCTGTACAGCCTATGGTCCCATTCACTCGGGAATATCCCAACGCAGCTCCTAGAAGAAACGTGTTTCTGACTCGCTGAATCTCAACATAGATTCAACTCTCTTAGGTGAACGAACGCACAGCAGAGCAGTTTCAAGGAAACTTTTCTCCTGAGTTTTAGACGAAGTTTCCTGCTGTTTAGTACGGATGCCGGCATTGGGCTGGAAATACCGGTTTTGGGATTCTGCACAGAAAGGGTTTGCAAACCGCTGAATCCACACGTGAGTTTAACTCTGTCAGTTGAATGCACACATTGACAACCATTCAGTTTGATAACACCCTTTTGGTTTTAGAAGCAGATATTTCTCTGTACAGCCTATGGTCCCATTCACTCGGGAATATCCCAACGCAGCTCCTGGAAGAAACGTGGTTCTGACTCGCTGAATCTCAACATAGATTCAACTCTCTTAGGTGAACGAACGCACAGCAGAGCAGTTTCAAGGAAACGATTCTCCTGAGTTTTAGACGAAGTTTCCTGCTGTTTAGTACGTATGCCGGCTTGGGCTGGAAATACCGGTTTTGGGATTCTGCACAGAAAGGGTTTGCAAACCGCTGAATCCACACGTGAGTTTAACTCTGTCAGTTGAATGCACACGTTGACAACCATTCAGTTTGAGAACACCCTTTTGGTTTTAGAAGCAGATATTTCTCTGTACAGCCTATGGTCCCATTCACTCGGGAATATCCCAACGCAGCTCCTGGAAGAAACGTGTTTCTGACTCGCTGAATCTCAACATAGATTCAACTCTCTTAGGTGAACGAACGCACAGCAGAGCAGTTTCAAGGAAACGTTTCTCCTGAGTTTTAGACGAAGTTTCCTGCTGTTTAGTACGGATGCCGGCATTGGGCTGGAAATACCGGTTTTGGGATTCTGCACAGAAAGGGTTTGCAAACCGCTGAATCCACACGTGAGTTTAACTCTGTCAGTTGAATGCACACATTGACAACCATTCAGTGTGATAGCACCCTTTTGGTTTTAGAAGCAGATATTTCTCTGTACAGCCTATGGTCCCATTCACTCGGGAATATCCCAACGCAGCTCCTAGAAGAAACGTGTTTCTGACTCGCTGAATCTCAACATAGATTCAACTCTCTTAGGTGAACGAATGCACAGCAGAGCAGTTTCAAGGAAACTTTTCTCCTGAGTTTTAGACGAAGTTTCCTGCTGTTTAGTACGGATGCCGGCATTGGGCTGGAAATACCGGTTTTGGGATTCTGCACAGAAAGGGTTTGCAAACCGCTGAATCCACACGTGAGTTTAACTCTGTCAGTTGAATGCACACATTGACAACCATTCAGTTTGATAACACCCTTTTGGTTTTAGAAGCAGATATTTCTCTGTACAGCCTATGGTCCCATTCACTCGGGAATATCCCAACGCAGCTCCTGGAAGAAACGTGGTTCTGACTCGCTGAATCTCAACATAGATTCAACTCTCTTAGGTGAACGAACGCACAGCAGAGCAGTTTCAAGGAAACGATTCTCCTGAGTTTTAGACGAAGTTTCCTGCTGTTTAGTACGTATGCCAGCATTGGGCTGGAAATACCGGTTTTGGGATTCTGCACAGAAAGGGTTTGCAAACCGCTGAATCCACACGTGAGTTTAACTCTGTCAGTTGAATGCACACGTTGACAACCATTCAGTTTGAGAACACCCTTTTGGTTTTAGAAGCAGATAGTTCTCTGTACAGCCTATGGTCCCATTCACTCGGGAATATCCCAACGCAGCTCCTGGAAGAAACGTGTTTCTGACTCGCTGAATCTCAACATAGATTCAACTCTCTTAGGTGAACGAACGCACAGCAGAGCAGTTTCAAGGAAACGATTCTCCTGAGTTTTAGACGAAGTTTCCTGCTGTTTAGTACGTATGCCGGCTTGGGCTGGAAATACCGGTTTTGGGATTCTGCACAGAAAGGGTTTGCAAACCGCTGAATCCACACGTGAGTTTAACTCTGTCAGTTGAATGCACACGTTGACAACCATTCAGTTTGAGAACACCCTTTTGGTTTTAGAAGCAGATATTTCTCTGTACAGCCTATGGTCCCATTCACTCGGGAATATCCCAACGCAGCTCCTGGAAGAAACGTGTTTCTGACTCGCTGAATCTCAACATAGATTCAACTCTCTTAGGTGAACGAACGCACAGCAGAGCAGTTTCAAGGAAACGTTTCTCCTGAGTTTTAGACGAAGTTTCCTGCTGTTTAGTACGGATGCCGGCATTGGGCTGGAAATACCGGTTTTGGGATTCTGCACAGAAAGGGTTTGCAAACCGCTGAATCCACACGTGAGTTTAACTCTGTCAGTTGAATGCACACATTGACAACCATTCAGTGTGATAGCACCCTTTTGGTTTTAGAAGCAGATATTTCTCTGTACAGCCTATGGTCCCATTCACTCGGGAATATCCCAACGCAGCTCCTAGAAGAAACGTGTTTCTGACTCGCTGAATCTCAACATAGATTCAACTCTCTTAGGTGAACGAATGCACAGCAGAGCAGTTTCAAGGAAACTTTTCTCCTGAGTTTTAGACGAAGTTTCCTGCTGTTTAGTACGGATGCCGGCATTGGGCTGGAAATACCGGTTTTGGGATTCTGCACAGAAAGGGTTTGCAAACCGCTGAATCCACACGTGAGTTTAACTCTGTCAGTTGAATGCACACATTGACAACCATTCAGTTTGATAACACCCTTTTGGTTTTAGAAGCAGATATTTCTCTGTACAGCCTATGGTCCCATTCACTCGGGAATATCCCAACGCAGCTCCTGGAAGAAACGTGGTTCTGACTCGCTGAATCTCAACATAGATTCAACTCTCTTAGGTGAACGAACGCACAGCAGAGCAGTTTCAAGGAAACGATTCTCCTGAGTTTTAGACGAAGTTTCCTGCTGTTTAGTACGTATGCCAGCATTGGGCTGGAAATACCGGTTTTGGGATTCTGCACAGAAAGGGTTTGCAAACCGCTGAATCCACACGTGAGTTTAACTCTGTCAGTTGAATGCACACGTTGACAACCATTCAGTTTGAGAACACCCTTTTGGTTTTAGAAGCAGATAGTTCTCTGTACAGCCTATGGTCCCATTCACTCGGGAATATCCCAACGCAGCTCCTGGAAGAAACGTGTTTCTGACTCGCTGAATCTCAACATAGATTCAACTCTCTTAGGTGAACGAACGCACAGCAGAGCAGTTTCAAGGAAACGTTTCTCCTGAGTTTTAGACGAAGTTTCCTGCTGTTTAGTACGGATGCCGGCATTGGGCTGGAAATACCGGTTTTGGGATTCTGCACAGAAAGGGTTTGCAAACCGCTGAATCCACACGTGAGTTTAACTCTTCCAGTTGAATGCACACATTGACAACCATTCAGTTTGATAACACCCTTTTGGTTTTAGAAGCAGATATTTCTCTGTACAGCCTATGGTCGCATTCACTCGGAAATATCCCAACGCAGCTCCTAGAAGAAAGGTGTTTCTGACTCGCTGAATCTCAACATAGATTCAACTCTCTTAGGTGAACGAACGCACAGCAGAGCAGTTTCAAGGAAACTTTTCTCCTGAGATTTAGACGAAGTTTCCTGCTGTTTTGTACGGATGCCGGCATTGGGCTGGAAATACCGGTTTTGGGATTCTGCACAGAATGGGTTTGCAAACCACTGAATCAACCCGTGAGTTTAACTCTGTCAGTTGAATGCACACATTGACAACCATTCAGTTAGATAGCTCCGTTTTGGTTTTAGAAGCAGATATTTCTCTGTAGAGCCTATGGTCCCATTCACTCGGGAATATCCCAACGCAGCTCCTGGAAGAAACGTGTTTCTGACTCGCTGAATCTCAACATAGATTCAACTCTCTTAGGTGAACGAACGCACAGCAGAGCAGTTTCAAGGAAACGTTTCTCCTGAGTTTTAGACGAAGTTTCCTGCTGTTTAGTACGTATGCCGGCATTGGGCTGGAAATACCGGTTTTGGGATTCTGCACAGAAAGGGTTTGCAAACCGCTGAATCCACACGTGAGTTTAACTCTGTCAGTTGAATGCACACATTGACAACCATTCAGTGTGATAGCACCCTTTTGGTTTTAGAAACAGATATTTCTCTGTACAGCCTATGGTCCCATTCACTCGGGAATATCCCAACGCAGCTCCTAGAAGAAACGTGTTTCTGACTCGCTGAATCTCAACATAGATTCAACTCTCTTAGGTGAACGAACGCACAGCAGAGCAGTTTCAAGGAAACTTTTCTCCTGAGTTTTAGACGAAGTTTCCTGCTGTTTAGTACGGATGCCGGCATTGGGCTGGAAATACCGGTTTTGGGATTCTGCACAGAAAGGGTTTGCAAACCGCTGAATCCACACGTGAGTTTAACTCTGTCAGTTGAATGCACACATTGACAACCATTCAGTTTGATAACACCCTTTTGGTTTTAGAAGCAGATATTTCTCTGTACAGCCTATGGTCCCATTCACTCGGGAATATCCCAACGCAGCTCCTGGAAGAAACGTGGTTCTGACTCGCTGAATCTCAACATAGATTCAACTCTCTTAGGTGAACGAACGCACAGCAGAGCAGTTTCAAGGAAACGATTCTCCTGAGTTTTAGACGAAGTTTCCTGCTGTTTAGTACGTATGCCGGCTTGGGCTGGAAATACCGGTTTTGGGATTCTGCACAGAAAGGGTTTGCAAACCGCTGAATCCACACGTGAGTTTAACTCTGTCAGTTGAATGCACACGTTGACAACCATTCAGTTTGAGAACACCCTTTTGGTTTTAGAAGCAGATATTTCTCTGTACAGCCTATGGTCCCATTCACTCGGGAATATCCCAACGCAGCTCCTGGAAGAAACGTGTTTCTGACTCGCTGAATCTCAACATAGATTCAACTCTCTTAGGTGAACGAACGCACAGCAGAGCAGTTTCAAGGAAACGTTTCTCCTGAGTTTTAGACGAAGTTTCCTGCTGTTTAGTACGGATGCCGGCATTGGGCTGGAAATACCGGTTTTGGGATTCTGCACAGAAAGGGTTTGCAAACCGCTGAATCCACACGTGAGTTTAACTCTGTCAGTTGAATGCACACATTGACAACCATTCAGTGTGATAGCACCCTTTTGGTTTTAGAAGCAGATATTTCTCTGTACAGCCTATGGTCCCATTCACTCGGGAATATCCCAACGCAGCTCCTAGAAGAAACGTGTTTCTGACTCGCTGAATCTCAACATAGATTCAACTCTCTTAGGTGAACGAACGCACAGCAGAGCAGTTTCAAGGAAACTTTTCTCCTGAGTTTTAGACGAAGTTTCCTGCTGTTTAGTACGGATGCCGGCATTGGGCTGGAAATACCGGTTTTGGGATTCTGCACAGAAAGGGTTTGCAAACCGCTGAATCCACACGTGAGTTTAACTCTGTCAGTTGAATGCACACATTGACAACCATTCAGTTTGATAACACCCTTTTGGTTTTAGAAGCAGATATTTCTCTGTACAGCCTATGGTCCCATTCACTCGGGAATATCCCAACGCAGCTCCTGGAAGAAACGTGGTTCTGACTCGCTGAATCTCAACATAGATTCAACTCTCTTAGGTGAACGAACGCACAGCAGAGCAGTTTCAAGGAAACGATTCTCCTGAGTTTTAGACGAAGTTTCCTGCTGTTTAGTACGTATGCCGGCTTGGGCTGGAAATACCGGTTTTGGGATTCTGCACAGAAAGGGTTTGCAAACCGCTGAATCCACACGTGAGTTTAACTCTGTCAGTTGAATGCACACGTTGACAACCATTCAGTTTGAGAACACCCTTTTGGTTTTAGAAGCAGATAGTTCTCTGTACAGCCTATGGTCCCATTCACTCGGGAATATCCCAACGCAGCTCCTGGAAGAAACGTGTTTCTGACTCGCTGAATCTCAACATAGATTCAACTCTCTTAGGTGAACGAACGCACAGCAGAGCAGTTTCAAGGAAACGTTTCTCCTGAGTTTTAGACGAAGTTTCCTGCTGTTTAGTACGGATGCCGGCATTGGGCTGGAAATACCGGTTTTGGGATTCTGCACAGAAAGGGTTTGCAAACCGCTGAATCCACACGTAAGTTTAACTCTGTCAGTTGAATGCAAACATTGACAACCATTCAGTTAGATAGCTCCGTTTTGGTTTTAGAAGCACATATTTCTCTGTACAGCCTATGGTCCCATTCACTCGGGAATATCCCAACGCAGCTCCTAGAAGAAACGTGTTTCTGACTCGCTGAATCTCAACATAGATTCAACTCTCTTAGATGAACGAACGCAGAGCAGAGCAGTTTCAAGGAAACGTTTCTCCTGAGATTTAGACGAAGTTTCCTGCTGTTTAGTACGTATGCCGGCATTGGGCTGGAAATACCGGTTTTGGGATTCTGCACAGAAAGGGTTTGCAAACCGCTGAATCCACACGTGAGTTTAACTCTGTCAGTTGAATGCACACATTGACAACCATTCAGTTTGATAGCACCCTTTTGGTTTTAGAAGCAGATATTTCTCTGTACAGCCTATGGTCCCATTCACTCGGGAATATTCCAACGCATCTCCTGGAAGAAACGTGTTTCTCACTCGCTGAATCTCAACATAGATTCAACTCTCTTAGGTGAACGAACGCACAGCAGAGCAGTTTCAAGGAAACGTTTCTCCTGAGTTTTAGACGAAGTTTCCTGCTGTTTAGTACATATGCCGGCATTGGGCTGGAAATACCGGTTTTGGGATTCTGCACAGAAAGGGTTTGCAAACCGCTGAATCCACACGTGAGTTTAACTCTGTCAGTTGAATGCACACATTGACAACCATTCAGTTTGATAACACCCTTTTGGTTTTAGAAGCAGATAGTTCTCTGTACAGCCTATGGTCCCATTCACTCGGGAATATCCCAACGCAGCTCCTGGAAGAAACGTGTTTCTGACTCGCTGAATCTCAACATAGATTCAACTCTCTTAGGTGAACGAACGCACAGCAGAGCAGTTTCAAGGAAACGTTTCTCCTGAGTTTTAGACGAAGTTTCCTGCTGTTTAGTACGGATGCCGGCATTGGGCTGGAAATACCGGTTTTGGGATTCTGCACAGAAAGGGTTTGCAAACCGCTGAATCCACACGTGAGTTTAACTCTTCCAGTTGAATGCACACATTGACAACCATTCAGTTTGATAACACCCTTTTGGTTTTAGAAGCAGATATTTCTCTGTACAGCCTATGGTCGCATTCACTCGGAAATATCCCAACGCAGCTCCTAGAAGAAAGGTGTTTCTGACTCGCTGAATCTCAACATAGATTCAACTCTCTTAGGTGAACGAACGCACAGCAGAGCAGTTTCAAGGAAACTTTTCTCCTGAGTTTTAAACGAAGTTTCCTGCTGTTTAGTACGGATGCCGGCATTGGGCTGGAAATACCGGTTTTGGGATTCTGCACAGAAAGGGTTTGCAAACCGCTGAATCCACACGTGAGTTTAACTCTGTCAGTTGAATGCACACATTGACAACCATTCAGTGTGATAACACCCTTTTGGTTTTAGAAGCAGATATTTCTCTGTACAGCCTATGGTCCCATTCACTCGGGAATATCCCAACGCAGCTCCTGGAAGAAACGTGGTTCTGACTCGCTGAATCTCAACATAGATTCAACTCTCTTAGGTGAACGAACGCACAGCAGAGCAGTTTCAAGGAAACGATTCTCCTGAGTTTTAGACGAAGTTTCCTGCTGTTTAGTACGTATGCCGGCTTGGGCTGGAAATACCGGTTTTGGGATTCTGCACAGAAAGGGTTTGCAAACCGCTGAATCCACACGTGAGTTTAACTCTGTCAGTTGAATGCACACGTTGACAACCATTCAGTTTGAGAACACCCTTTTGGTTTTAGAAGCAGATAGTTCTCTGTACAGCCTATGGTCCCATTCACTCGGGAATATCCCAACGCAGCTCCTGGAAGAAACGTGTTTCTGACTCGCTGAATCTCAACATAGATTCAACTCTCTTAGGTGAACGAACGCACAGCAGAGCAGTTTCAAGGAAACGTTTCTCCTGAGTTTTAGACGAAGTTTCCTGCTGTTTAGTACGGATGCCGGCATTGGGCTGGAAATACCGGTTTTGGGATTCTGCACAGAAAGGGTTTGCAAACCGCTGAATCCACACGTAAGTTTAACTCTGTCAGTTGAATGCACACATTGACAACCATTCAGTTAGATAGCTCCGTTTTGGTTTTAGAAGCACATATTTCTCTGTACAGCCTATGGTCCCATTCACTCGGGAATATCCCAACGCAGCTCCTAGAAGAAACGTGTTTCTGACTCGCTGAATCTCAACATAGATTCAACTCTCTTAGATGAACGAACGCAGAGCAGAGCAGTTTCAAGGAAACGTTTCTCCTGAGATTTAGACGAAGTTTCCTGCTGTTTAGTACGTATGCCGGCATTGGGCTGGAAATACCGGTTTTGGGATTCTGCACAGAAAGGGTTTGCAAACCGCTGAATCCACACGTGAGTTTAACTCTGTCAGTTGAATGCACACATTGACAACCATTCAGTTTGATAGCACACTTTTGGTTTTAGAAGCAGATATTTCTCTGTACAGCCTATGGTCCCATTCACTCCGGAATATCCCAACGCATCTCCTGGAAGAAACGTGTTTCTCACTCGCTGAATCTCAACATAGATTCAACTCTCTTAGGTGAACGAACGCACAGCAGAGCAGTTTCAAGGAAACGTTTCTCCTGAGTTTTAGACGAAGTTTCCTGCTGTTTAGTACATATGCCGGCATTGGGCTGGAAATACCGGTTTTGGGATTCTGCACAGAAAGGGTTTGCAAACCGCTGAATCCACACGTGAGTTTAACTCTGTTAGTTGAATGCACACATTGACAACCATTCAGTGTGATAACACCCTTTTGGTTTTAGAAGCAGATATTTCTCTGTACAGCCTATGGTCCCATTCTCTCGGGAATATCCCAACGCAGCTCCTAGAAGAAACGTGTTTCTGACTCGCTGAATCTCAACATAGATTCAACTCTCTTAGTTGAACGAACGCACAGCAGAGCAGTTTCAAGGAAACGTTTCTACTGAGTTTTAGACGAAGTTTCCTGCTGTTTAGTACGTATGCCGGCATTGGGCTGGAAATACCGGTTTTGGGATTCTGCACAGAAAGGGTTTGCAAACCACTGAATCCACACGTGAGTTTAATTCTGTCAGTTGAATGCACACATTGACAACCATTCAGTTAGATTGCACCCTTTTGGTTTTAGGAGCAGATATTTCTCTGTACAGCCTATGGTCCTATTCACTCGGGAATATCCCAACGCAGCTCCTAGAAGAAACGTGTTTCTGACTCGCTGAATCTCAACATAGATTCAACTCTCTTAGGTGAACGAACGCACAGCAGAGCAGTTTCAAGGAAACGTTTCTCCTGAGTTTTAGACGAAGTTTCCTGCTGTTTTGTACGGATGCCGGCATTGGGCTGGAAATACCGATTTTGGGATTCTGCACAGAAAGGGTTTGCAAACCGCTGAATCCACACGTGAGTTTAACTCTGTCAGTTGAATGCACACATTGACAACCATTCAGTTAGATAGCTCCGTTTTGGTTTTAGAAGCAGATATTTCTCTGTACAGCCTATGGTCCCATTCACTCGGGAATATCCCAACGCAGGTCCTAGAAGAAACGTGTTTCTGACTCGCTGAATCTCAACATAGATTCAACTCTCTTAGGTGAACGAACGCACAGCAGAGCAGTTTCAAGGAAACGTTTCTCCTTTTAGACGAAGTTTCCTGCTGTTTAGTACGGATTCCGGCATTGGGCTGGAAATACCGGATTTGGGATTCTGCACAGAAAGGGTTTGCAAACCGCTGAATCCACACGTGAGTTTAACTCTGTCAGTTGAATGCACACATTGACAACCATTCAGTTAGATAGCTCCGTTTTGGTTTCAGAAGCAGATATTTCTCTGTACAGCCTATGGTCCCATTCACTCGGGAATATCCCAACGCAACTCCTAGAAGAAACGTGTTTCTGACTCGCTGAATCTCAACATAGATTCAACTCTCTTAGGTGAACGAACGCACAGCAGAGCAGTTTCAAGGAATCGTTTCTCCTGAGATTTAGACGAAGTTTCCTGCTGTTTAGTACGTATGCCGGCATTGGGCTGGAAATACCGGTTTTGGGATTCTGCACAGAAAGGGTTTGCAAACCGCTGAATCCACACGTGAGTTTAACACTGTCAGTTGAATGCACACATTGACAACCATTCAGTTTGATAGCACCCTTTTGGTTTTAGAAGCAGATATTTCTCTGTACAGCCTATGGTCCCATTCACTCGGGAATATCCCAACGCAGCTCCTGGAAGAAACGTGTTTCTGACTCGCTGAATCTCAACATAGATTCAACTCTCTTAGGTGAACGAACGCACAGCAGAGCAGTTTCAAGGAAACGTTTCTCCTGAGTTTTAGACGAAGTTTCCTGCTGTTTAGTACGGATGCCGGCATTGGGCTGGAAATACCGGTTTTGGGATTCTGCACAGAAAGGGTTTGTAAACCGCTGAATCCAAACGTGAGTTTAACTCTGTCAGTTGAATGCACACATTGACAACCATTCAGTTAGATTGCACCCTTTTGGTTTTAGGAGCAGATATTTCTCTGTACAGCCTATGGTCCCATTCACTCGGGAATATCCCAACGCAGCTCCTAGAAGAAACGTGTTTCTGACTCGCTGAATCTCAACATAGATTCAACTCTCTTATGTGAACGAACTCACAGCAGAGCAGTTTCAAGGAAACGTTTCTCCTGAGTTTTAGACGAAGTTTCCTCCTGTTTAGTACGTATGCCGGCATTGGGCTGGAAATACCGGATTTGGGATTCTGCACAGAAAGGGTTTGCAAACCACTGAATCCACACGTGAGTTTAACTCTGTCAGTTGAATGCACACATTGACAACCATTCAGTTAGATAGCTCCGTTTTGGTTTCAGAAGCAGATATTTCTCTGTACAGCCTATGGTCCCATTCACTCGGGAATATCCCAACGCAGCTCCTGGAAGAAACGTGTTTCTGACTCGCTGAATCTCAACATAGATTCAACTCTCTTAGGTGAACGAACGCACAGCAGAGCAGTTTCAAGGAAACGTTTCTCCTGAGTTTTAGACGAAGTTTCCTGCTGTTTAGTACGGATGCCGGCATTGGGCTGGAAATACCGGTTTTGGGATTCTGCACAGAAAGGTTTTGCAAACCGCTGAATCCACACGTGAGTTTAACTCTGTCAGTTGAATGCACACATTGACAACCATTCAGTTTGATAACACCCTTTTGGTTTTAGAAGCAGATATTTCTCTGTACAGCCTATGGTCCCATTCACTCGGGAATATCCCAACGCAGCTCCTGGAAGAAACGTGTTTCTGACTCGCTGAATCTCAACATAGATTCAACTCTCTTAGGTGAACGAACGCACAGAGGAGCAGTTTCAAGGAAACGTTTCTCCTGAGTTTTAGACGAAGTTTCCTGCTGTTTAGTACGGATGCCGGCATTGGGCTGGAAATACCGATTTTGAGATTCTGCACAGAAAGGGTTTGCAAACCGCTGAATCCACACGTGAGTTTAACTCTGTCAGTTGAATGCACACATTGACAACCATTCAGTTAGATAGCTCCGTTTTGGTTTTAGAAGCAGATATTTCTCTGTACAGCCTATGGTCCCATTCACTCGGGAATATCCCAACGCAGGTCCTAGAAGAAACGTGTTTCTGACTCGCTGAATCTCAACATAGATTCAACTCTCTTAGGTGAACGAACGCACAGCCGAGCAGTTTCAAGGAAACGTTTCTCCTTTTAGACGAAGTTTCCTGCTCTTTAGTACGGATGCCGGCATTGGGCTGGAAATACCGGTTTTGGGATTCTGCACAGAAAGGGTTTGCAAACCGCTGAATCCACACGTGAGTTTAACTCTGTCAGTTGAATGCACACATTGACAACCATTCAGTTACATAGCTCCGTTTTGGTTTTAGAAGCAGATATTTCTCTGTACAGCCTATGGTCCCATTCACTCGGGAATATCCCAACGCAGCTCCTAGAAGAAACGTGTTTCTGACTCGCTGAATCTCAACATAGATTCAACTCTCTTAGGTGAACGAACGCACAGCAGAGCAGTTTCAAGGAATCGTTTCTCCTGAGATTTAGACGAAGTTTCCTGCTGTTTAGTACGTATGCCGGCATTGGGCTGGAAATACCGGTTTTGGGATTCTGCACAGAATGGGTTTGCAAACCGCTGAATCCACACGTGAGTTTAACTC
The DNA here is from genome assembly GCF_030222135.1 of Aotus nancymaae. Classification (NCBI taxonomy): domain Eukaryota; kingdom Metazoa; phylum Chordata; class Mammalia; order Primates; family Aotidae; genus Aotus; species Aotus nancymaae. The sequence goes on from NW_026988584.1 coordinate 693,624, forward strand.
TGTCAGTTGAATGCACACATTGACAACCATTCCGTTTGATAACACCCTTTTGGTTTTAGAAGCAGATATTTCTCTGTACAGCCTATGGTCCCATTCACTCGGGAATATCCCAACGCAGCTCCTGGAAGAAACGTGTTTCTGACTCGCTGAATCTCAACATAGATTCAACTCTCTTAGGTGAACGAACGCACAGCAGAGCAGTTTCAAGGAAACGTTTCTCCTGAGTTTTAGACGAAGTTTCCTACTGTTTAGTACGTATGCCGGCATTGGGCTGGAAATACTGGTTTTGGGATTCTGCACAGAAAGGGTTTGCAAACCACTGAATCCACACGTGAGTTTAACTCCGTCAGTTGAATGCACACATTTACAACCATCCAGTTAGATAGCTCCGTTTTGGTTTTAGAAGCAGATATTTCTCTGTACAGCCTATGGTCCCATTCACTCGGGAATATCCCAACGCAGCTCCTGGAAGAAACGTGTTTCTGACTCGCTGAATCTCAACATAGATTCAACTCTCTTAGGTGAACGAACGCACAGCAGAGCAGTTTCAAGGAAACGTTTCTCCTGAGTTTTAGACGAAATTTCCTGCTGTTTAGTACGTATGCCAGCATTGGGCTGGAAATACCGGTTTTGGGAATCTGCACAGAAAGGGTTTGCAAACCGCTGAATCCACACGTGAGTTTAACTCTGTCAGTTGAATGCACACATTGACAACCATTCAGTTTGATAACACCCTTTTGGTTTTAGAAGCTGATAGTTCTCTGTACAGCCTATGGTCCCATTCACTCGGGAATATCCCAACGCAGCTCCTGGAAGAAACGTGTTTCTGACTCGCTGAATCTCAACATAGATTCAACTCTCTTAGGTGAACGAACGCACAGCAGAGCAGTTTCAAGGAAACGTTTCTCCTGAGTTTTAGACGAAGTTTCCTGCTGTTTTGTACGTATGCCGGCATTGGGCTGGAAATACCGATTTTGGGATTCTGCACAGAAAGGGTTTGCAAACCGCTGAATCCACACGTGAGTTTAACTCTGTCAGTTGAATGCACACATTGACAACCATTCAGTTTGATAGCTCCGTTTTGGTATTAAAAGCAGATATTTCTCTGTACAGCCTATGGTCCCATTCACTCGGGAATATCCCAACGCAGGTCCTAGAAGAAACGTGTTTCTGACTCGCTGAATCTCAACATAGATTCAACTCTCTTAGGTGAACGAACGCACAGCAGAGCAGTTTCAAGGAAACGTTTCTCCTGAGTTTTAGACGAAGTTTCCTGCTGTTTAGTACGTATGCCAGCATTGGGCTGGAAATACCGGTTTTGGGATTCTGCACAGAAAGGGTTTGCAAACCGCTGAATCCACACGTGAGTTTAACTCTGTCAGTTGAATGCACACATTGACAACCATTCAGTTTGATAACACCCTTTTGGTTTTAGAAGCAGATATTTATCTGTACAGCCTATGGTCCCATTCACTCGGGAATATCCCAACGCAGCTCCTGGAAGAAACGTGTTTCTGACTCGCTGAATCTCAACATAGATTCAACTCTCTTAGGTGAACGAACGCACAGCAGAGCAGTTTCAAGGAAACGTTTCTCCTTTTAGACGAAGTTTCCTGCTGTTTAGTACGGATTCCGGCATTGGGCTGGAAATACCGGATTTGGGATTCTGCACAGAAAGGGTTTGCAAACCGCTGAATCCACACGTGAGTTTAACTCTGTCAGTTGAATGCACACATTGACAACCATTCAGTTAGATAGCTCCGTTTTGGTTTCAGAAGCAGATATTTCTCTGTACAGCCTATGGTCCCATTCACTCGGGAATATCCCAACGCAACTCCTAGAAGAAACGTGTTTCTGACTCGCTGAATCTCAACATAGATTCAACTCTCTTAGGTGAACGAACGCACAGCAGAGCAGTTTCAAGGAATCGTTTCTCCTGAGATTTAGACGAAGTTTCCTGCTGTTTAGTACGTATGCCGGCATTGGGCTGGAAATACCGGTTTTGGGATTCTGCACAGAAAGGGTTTGCAAACCGCTGAATCCACACGTGAGTTTAACACTGTCAGTTGAATGCACACATTGACAACCATTCAGTTTGATAGCACCCTTTTGGTTTTAGAAGCAGATATTTCTCTGTACAGCCTATGGTCCCATTCACTCGGGAATATCCCAACGCAGCTCCTGGAAGAAACGTGTTTCTGACTCGCTGAATCTCAACATAGATTCAACTCTCTTAGGTGAACGAACGCACAGCAGAGCAGTTTCAAGGAAACGTTTCTCCTGAGTTTTAGACGAAGTTTCCTGCTGTTTAGTACGGATGCCGGCATTGGGCTGGAAATACCGGTTTTGGGATTCTGCACAGAAAGGGTTTGTAAACCGCTGAATCCAAACGTGAGTTTAACTCTGTCAGTTGAATGCACACATTGACAACCATTCAGTTAGATTGCACCCTTTTGGTTTTAGGAGCAGATATTTCTCTGTACAGCCTATGGTCCCATTCACTCGGGAATATCCCAACGCAGCTCCTAGAAGAAACGTGTTTCTGACTCGCTGAATCTCAACATAGATTCAACTCTCTTATGTGAACGAACTCACAGCAGAGCAGTTTCAAGGAAACGTTTCTCCTGAGTTTTAGACGAAGTTTCCTGCTGTTTAGTACGTATGCCGGCATTGGGCTGGAAATACCGGATTTGGGATTCTGCACAGAAAGGGTTTGCAAACCACTGAATCCACACGTGAGTTTAACTCTGTCAGTTGAATGCACACATTGACAACCATTCAGTTAGATAGCTCCGTTTTGGTTTCAGAAGCAGATATTTCTCTGTACAGCCTATGGTCCCATTCACTCGGGAATATCCCAACGCAGCTCCTGGAAGAAACGTGTTTCTGACTCGCTGAATCTCAACATAGATTCAACTCTCTTAGGTGAACGAACGCACAGCAGAGCAGTTTCAAGGAAACGTTTCTCCTGAGTTTTAGACGAAGTTTCCTGCTGTTTAGTACGGATGCCGGCATTGGGCTGGAAATACCGGTTTTGGGATTCTGCACAGAAAGGTTTTGCAAACCGCTGAATCCACACGTGAGTTTAACTCTGTCAGTTGAATGCACACATTGACAACCATTCAGTTTGATAACACCCTTTTGGTTTTAGAAGCAGATATTTCTCTGTACAGCCTATGGTCCCATTCACTCGGGAATATCCCAACGCAGCTCCTGGAAGAAACTTGTTTCTGACTCGCTGAATCTCAACATAGATTCAACTCTCTTAGGTGAACGAACGCACAGACGAGCAGTTTCAAGGAAACGTTTCTCCTGAGTTTTAGACGAAGTTTCCTGCTGTTTAGTACGTATGCCGGCATTGGGCTGGAAATACCGGTTTTGGGATTCTGCACAGAAACGGTTTGCAAACCGCTGAATCCACACGTGAGTTTAACTCTGTCAGTTGAATGCACACATTGACAATCATTCAGTTTGATTGCACCCTTTTGGTTTTAGAAGCAGATATTTCTCTGTACAGCCTATGGTCCCATTCACTCGGGAATATCCCAACGCAGCTCCTAGAAGAAACGTGTTTTTGACTCGCTGAATCTCAACATAAGTTCAACTCTCTTAGGTGAACGAACAGACAGCAGAGCAGTTTCAAGGAAACTTTTCTCCTGAGTTTTAGACGAAGTTTCCTGCTGTTTTGTACGGATGCCGGCATTGGGCTGGAAATACCGATTTTGAGATTCTGCACAGAAAGGGTTTGCAAACCGCTGAATCCACACGTAAGTTTAACTCTGTCAGTTGAATGCACACATTGACAACCATTCAGTTAGATAGCTCCGTTTTGGTTTTAGAAGCAGATATTTCTCTGTACAGCCTATGGTCCCATTCACTCGGGAATATCCCAACGCAGGTCCTAGAAGAAACGTGTTTCTGACTCGCTGAATCTCAACATAGATTCAACTCTCTTAGGTGAACGAACGCACAGCCGAGCAGTTTCAAGGAAACGTTTCTCCTTTTAGACGAAGTTTCCTGCTCTTTAGTACGGATGCCGGCATTGGGCTGGAAATACCGGTTTTGGGATTCTGCACAGAAAGGGTTTGCAAACCGCTGAATCCACACGTGAGTTTAACTCTGTCAGTTGAATGCACACATTGACAACCATTCAGTTAGATAGCTCCGTTTTGGTTTTAGAAGCAGATATTTCTCTGTACAGCCTATGGTCCCATTCACTCGGGAATATCCCAACGCAGCTCCTAGAAGAAACGTGTTTCTGACTCGCTGAATCTCAACATAGATTCAACTCTCTTAGGTGAACGAACGCACATCAGAGCAGTTTCAAGGAATCGTTTCTCCTGAGATTTAGACGAAGTTTCCTGCTGTTTAGTACGTATGCCGGCATTGGGCTGGAAATACCGGTTTTGGGATTCTGCACAGAAAGGGTTTGCAAACCGCTGAATCCACACGTGAGTTTAACTCTGTCAGTTGAATGCACACATTGACAACCATTCCGTTTGATAACACCCTTTTGGTTTTAGAAGCAGATATTTCTCTGTACAGCCTATGGTCCCATTCACTCGGGAATATCCCAACGCAGCTCCTGGAAGAAACGTGTTTCTGACTCGCTGAATCTCAACATAGATTCAACTCTCTTAGGTGAACGAACGCACAGCAGAGCAGTTTCAAGGAAACGTTTCTCCTGAGTTTTAGACGAAGTTTCCTGCTGTTTAGTACGGATGCCGGCATTGGGCTGGAAATACCGGTTTTGGGATTCTGCACAGAAAGGGTTTGTAAACCGCTGAATCCAAACGTGAGTTTAACTCTGTCAGTTGAATGCACACATTGACAACCATTCAGTTAGATTGCACCCTTTTGGTTTTAGGAGCAGATATTTCTCTGTACAGCCTATGGTCCCATTCACTCGGGAATATCCCAACGCAGCTCCTAGAAGAAACGTGTTTCTGACTCGCTGAATCTCAACATAGATTCAACTCTCTTATGTGAACGAACTCACAGCAGAGCAGTTTCAAGGAAACGTTTCTCCTGAGTTTTAGACGAAGTTTCCTGCTGTTTAGTACGTATGCCGGCATTGGGCTGGAAATACCGGATTTGGGATTCTGCACAGAAAGGGTTTGCAAACCACTGAATCCACACGTGAGTTTAACTCTGTCAGTTGAATGCACACATTGACAACCATTCAGTTAGATAGCTCCGTTTTGATTTCAGAAGCAGATATTTCTCTGTACAGCCTATGGTCCCATTCACTCGGGAATATCCCAACGCAGCTCCTGGAAGAAACGTGTTTCTGACTCGCTGAATCTCAACATAGATTCAACTCTCTTAGGTGAACGAACGCACAGCAGAGCAGTTTCAAGGAAACGTTTCTCCTGAGTTTTAGACGAAGTTTCCTGCTGTTTAGTACGGATGCCGGCATTGGGCTGGAAATACCGGTTTTGGGATTCTGCACAGAAAGGTTTTGCAAACCGCTGAATCCACACGTGAGTTTAACTCTGTCAGTTGAATGCACACATTGACAACCATTCAGTTTGATAACACCCTTTTGGTTTTAGAAGCAGATATTTCTCTGTACAGCCTATGGTCCCATTCACTCGGGAATATCCCAACGCAGCTCCTGGAAGAAACTTGTTTCTGACTCGCTGAATCTCAACATAGATTCAACTCTCTTAGGTGAACGAACGCACAGACGAGCAGTTTCAAGGAAACGTTTCTCCTGAGTTTTAGACGAAGTTTCCTGCTGTTTAGTACGTATGCCGGCATTGGGCTGGAAATACCGGTTTTGGGATTCTGCACAGAAACGGTTTGCAAACCGCTGAATCCACACGTGAATTTAACTCTGTCAGTTGAATGCACACATTGACAATCATTCAGTTTGATTGCACCCTTTAGGTTTTAGAAGCAGATATTTCTCTGTACAGCCTATGGTCCCATTCACTCGGGAATATCCCAACGCAGCTCCTAGAAGAAACGTGTTTTTGACTCGCTGAATCTCAACATAAGTTCAACTCTCTTAGGTGAACGAACAGACAGCAGAGCAGTTTCAAGGAAACTTTTCTCCTGAGTTTTAGACGAAGTTTCCTGCTGTTTTGTACGGATGCCGGCATTGGGCTGGAAATACCGATTTTGAGATTCTGCACAGAAAGGGTTTGCAAACCGCTGAATCCACACGTGAGTTTAACTCTGTCAGTTGAATGCACACATTGACAACCATTCAGTTAGATAGCTCCGTTTTGGTTTTAGAAGCAGATATTTCTCTGTACAGCCTATGGTCCCATTCACTCGGGAATATCCCAACGCAGGTCCTAGAAGAAACGTGTTTCTGACTCGCTGAATCTCAACATAGATTCAACTCTCTTAGGTGAACGAACGCACAGCCGAGCAGTTTCAAGGAAACGTTTCTCCTTTTAGACGAAGTTTCCTGCTCTTTAGTACGGATGCCGGCATTGGGCTGGAAATACCGGTTTTGGGATTCTGCACAGAAAGGGTTTGCAAACCGCTGAATCCACACGTGAGTTTAACTCTGTCAGTTGAATGCACACATTGACAACCATTCAGTTAGATAGCTCCGTTTTGGTTTTAGAAGCACATATTTCTCTGTACAGCCTATGGTCCCATTCACTCGGGAATATCCCAACGCAGCTCCTAGAAGAAACGTGTTTCTGACTCGCTGAATCTCAACATAGATTCAACTCTCTTAGGTGAACGAACGCACATCAGAGCAGTTTCAAGGAATCGTTTCTCCTGAGATTTAGACGAAGTTTCCTGCTGTTTAGTACGTATGCCGGCATTGGGCTGGAAATACCGGTTTTGGGATTCTGCACAGAATGGGTTTGCAAACCGCTGAATCCACACGTGAGTTTAACTCTGTCAGTTGAATGCACACATTGACAACCATTCCGTTTGATAACACCCTTTTGGTTTTAGAAGCAGATATTTCTCTGTACAGCCTATGGTCCCATTCACTCGGGAATATCCCAACGCAGCTCCTGGAAGAAACGTGTTTCTGACTCGCTGAATCTCAACATAGATTCAACTCTCTTAGGTGAACGAACGCACAGCAGAGCAGTTTCAAGGAAACGTTTCTCCTGAGTTTTAGACGAAGTTTCCTGCTGTTTAGTACGTATGCCGGCATTGGGCTGGAAATACCGGTTTTGGGATTCTGCACAGAAAGGGTTTGCAAACCGCTGAATCCACACGTGAGTTTAACTCTGTCAGTTGAATGCACACATTGACAACCATTCAGTGTGATAACACCCTTTTGGTTTTAGAAGCAGATATTTCTCTGTACAGCCTATGGTCCCATTCTCTCGGGAATATCCCAACGCAGCTCCTAGAAGAAACGTGTTTCTGACTCGCTGAATCTCAACATAGATTCAACTCTCTTAGGTGAACGAACGCACAGCAGAGCAGTTTCAAGGAAACTTTTCTCCTGAGTTTTAGACGAAGTTTCCTGCTGTTTAGTACGGATGCCGGCATTGGGCTGGAAATACCGGTTTTGGGATTCTGCACAGAAAGGGTTTGCAAACCGATGAATCCACACGTGAGTTTAACTCTGTCAGTTGAATGCACACATTGACAACCAGTCAGTTTGATAACACCCTTTTGGTTTTAGAAGCAGATATTTCTCTGTACAGCCTATGGTCCCATTCACTCGGAAATATCCCAACGCAGCTCCTGGAAGAAACGTGTTTCTGACTCGCTGAATCTCAACGTAGATTCAACTCTCTTAGGTGAACGAACGCACAGCAGAGCAGTTTCAAGGAAACTTTTCTCCTGAGTTTTAGACGAAGTTTCCTGCTGTTTAGTACGGATGCCGGCATTGGGCTGGAAATACCGGTTTTGGGATTCTGCACAGAAAGGTTTTGCAAACCGCTGAATCCACACGTGAGTTTAACTCTGTCAGTTGAATGCACACATTGACAACCATTCCGTTTGTTAACACCCTTTTGGTTTTAGAAGCAGATATTTCTCTGTACAGCCTATGGTCCCATTCACTCGGGAATATCCCAACGCAGCTCCTGGAAGAAACTTGTTTCTGACTCGCTGAATCTCAAAATAGATTCAACTCTCTTAGGTGAACGAACGCACAGACGAGCAGTTTCAAGGAAAGGATTCTCCTGAGTTTTAGACGAAGTTACCTGCTGTTTAGTACGTATGCCGGCATTGGGCTGGAAATACCGGTTTTGGGATTCTGCACAGAAAGGGTTTGCAAACCGCTGAATCCACACGTGAGTTTAACTCTGTCAGTTGAATGCACACATTGACAACCATTCAGTTAGATAGCTCCGTTTTGGTTTTAGAAGCAGATATTTCTCTGTACAGCCTATGGTCCCATTCACTCGGGAATATCCCAACGCAGGTCCTAGAAGAAACGTGTTTCTGACTCGCTGAATCTCAACATAGATTCAACTCTCTTAGGTGAACGAACGCACAGCAGAGCAGTTTCAAGGAAACGTTTCTCCTTTTAGACGAAGTTTCCTGCTCTTTAGTACGGATGCCGGCATTGGGCTAGAAATACCGGTTTTGGGATTCTGCACAGAAAGGGTTTGCAAACCGCTGAATCCACACGTGAGTTTAACTCTGTCAGTTGAATGCACACATTGACAACCATTCAGTTAGATAGCTCCGTTTTGGTTTTAGAAGCAGATATTTCTCTGTACAGCCTATGGTCCCATTCACTCGGGAATATCCCAACGCAGCTCCTAGAAGAAACGTGTTTCTGACTCGCTGAATCTCAACATAGATTCAACTCTCTTAGGTGAACGAACGCACAGCAGAGCAGTTTCAAGGAATCGTTTCTCCTGAGATTTAGACGAAGTTTCCTGCTGTTTAGTACGTATGCCGGCATTGGGCTGGAAATACCGGTTTTGGGATTCTGCACAGAATGGGTTTGCAAACCGCTGAATCCACACGTGAGTTTAACTCTCTCAGTTGAATGCACACATTGACAACCATTCCGTTTGATAACACCCTTTTGGTTTTAGAAGCAGATATTTCTCTGTACAGCCTATGGTCCCATTCACTCGGGAATATCCCAACGCAGCTCCTGGAAGAAACGTGTTTCTGACTCGCTGAATCTCAACATAGATTCAACTCTCTTAGGTGAACGAACGCACAGCAGAGCAGTTTCAAGGAAACGTTTCTCCTGAGTTTTAGACGAAGTTTCCTGCTGTTTAGTACGTATGCCGGCATTGGGCTGGAAATACCGGTTTTGGGATTCTGCACAGAAAGGGTTTGCAAACCGCTGAATCCACACGTGAGTTTAACTCTGTCAGTTGAATGCACACATTGACAACCATTCAGTGTGATAACACCCTTTTGGTTTTAGAAGCAGATATTTCTCTGTACAGCCTATGGTCCCATTCTCTCGGGAATATCCCAATGCAGCTCCTAGAAGAAACGTGTTTCTGACTCGCTGAATCTCAACATAGATTCAACTCTCTTAGGTGAACGAACGCACAGCAGAGCAGTTTCAAGGAAACTTTTCTCCTGAGTTTTAGACGAAGTTTCCTGCTGTTTAGTACGGATGCCAGCATTGGGCTGGAAATACCGGTTTTGGGATTCTGCACAGAAATGGTTTGCAAACCGCTGAATCCACACGTGAGTTTAACTCTGTCAGTTGAATGCACACATTGACAACCAGTCAGTTTGATAACACCCTTCTGGTTTTAGAAGCAGATATTTCTCTGTACAGCCTATGGTCCCATTCACTCGGGAATATCCCAACGCAGCTCCTGGAAGAAACTTGTTTCTGACTCGCTGAATCTCAACATAGATTCAACTCTCTTAGGTGAACGAACGCACAGACGAGCAGTTTCAAGGAAAGGTTTCTCCTGAGTTTTAGACGAAGTTTCCTGCTGTTTAGTACGTATGCCGGCATTGGGCTGGAAATACCGGTTTTGGGATTCTGCACAGAAAGGGTTTGCAAACCGCTGAATCCACACGTGAGTTTAACTCTGTCAGTTGAATGCACACATTGACAATCATTCAGTTTGATTGCACCCTTTTGGTTTTAGAAGCAGATATTTCTCTGTACAGCCTATGGTCCCATTCACTCGGGAATATCCCAACGCAGCTCCTAGAAGAAACGTGTTTTTGACTCGCTGAATCTCAACATAAGTTCAACTCTCTTAGGTGAACGAACGCACAGCAGAGCAGTTTCAAGGAAATTTTTCTCCTGAGTTTTAGACGAAGGTTCCTGCTGTTTTGTACGGATGCCGGCATTGGGCTGGAAATACCGATTTTGAGATTCTGCACAGAAAGGGTTTGCAAACCGCTGAATCCACACGTGAGTTTAACTCTGTCAGTTGAATGCACACATTGACAACCATTCAGTTAGATATCTCCGTTTTGGTTTTAGAAGCAGATATTTCTCTGTACAGCCTATGGTCCCATTCACTCGGGAATATCCCAACGCAGGTCCTAGAAGAAACGTGTTTCTGACTCGCTGAATCTCAACATAGATTCAACTCTCTTAGGTGAACGAACGCACAGCAGAGCAGTTTCAAGGAAACGTTTATCCTTTTAGACGAAGTTTCCTGCTGTTTAGTACGGATGCCGGCATTGGGCTGGAAATACCGGTTTTGGGATTCTGCACAGAAAGGGTTTGCAAACCGCTGAATCCACACGTGAGTTTAACTCTGTCAGTTGAATGCACACATTGATAACCATTCAGTTAGATAGCTCCGTTTTGGTTTTAGAAGCAGATATTTCTCTGTACAGCCTATGGTCCCATTCACTCGGGAATATCCCAACGCAGCTCCTAGAAGAAACGTGTTTCTGACTCGCTGAATCTCAACATAGATTCAACTCTCTTAGGTGAACGAACGCACAGCAGAGCAGTTTCAAGGAATCGTTTCTCCTGAGATTTAGACGAAGTTTCCTGCTGTTTAGTACGTATGCCGGCATTGGGCTGGAAATACCGGTTTTGGGATTCTGCACAGAATGGGTTTGCAAACCGCTGAATCCACACGTGAGTTTAACTCTGTCAGTTGAATGCACACATTGACAACCATTCCGTTTGATAACACCCTTTTGGTTTTAGAAGCAGATATTTCTCTGTACAGCCTATGGTCCCATTCACTCGGGAATATCCCAACGCAGCTCCTGGAAGAAACGTGTTTCTGACTCGCTGAATCTCAACATAGATTCAACTCTCTTAGGTGAACGAACGCACAGCAGAGCAGTTTCAAGGAAACGTTTCTCCTGAGTTTTAGACGAAGTTTCCTGCTGTTTAGTACGTATGCCGGCATTGGGCTGGAAATACCGGTTTTGGGATTCTGCACAGAAAGGGTTTGCAAACCGCTGAATCCACACGTGAGTTTAACTCTGTCAGTTGAATGCACACATTGACAACCATTCAGTGTGATAACACCCTTTTGGTTTTAGAAGCAGATATTTCTCTGTACAGCCTATGGTCCCATTCTCTCGGGAATATCCCAACGCAGCTCCTAGAAGAGACGTGTTTCTGACTCGCTGAATCTCAACATAGATTCAACTCTCTTAGGTGAACGAACGCACAGCAGAGCAGTTTCAAGAAAACTTTTCTCCTGAGTTTTAGACGAAGTTTCCTGCTGTTTAGTACGGATGCCGGCATTGGACTGGAAATACCGGTTTTGGGATTCTGCACAGAAAGGGTTTGCAAACCGCTCAATCCACACGTGAGTTTAACTCTGTCAGTTGAATGCACACATTGACAACCATTCCGTTTGATAACACCCTTTTGGTTTTAGAAGCAGATATTTCTCTGTACAGCCTATGGTCCCATTCACTCGGAAATATCCCAACGCAGCTCCTGGAAGAAACGTGTTTCTGACTCGCTGAATCTCAACGTAGATTCAACTCTCTTAGGTGAACGAACGCACAGCAGAGCAGTTTCAAGGAAACTTTTCTCCTGAGTTTTAGACGAAGTTTCCTGCTGTTTAGTACGTATGCCGGCATTGGGCTGGAAATACCGGTTTTGGGATTCTGCACAGAAAGGTTTTGCAAACCGCTGAATCCACACGTGAGTTTAACTCTGTCAGTTGAATGCACACATTGACAACCATTCCGTTTGATAACACCCTTTTGGTTTTAGAAGCAGATATTTCTCTGTACAGCCTATGGTCCCATTCACTCGGGAATATCCCAACGCAGCTCCTGGAAGAAACTTGTTTCTGACTCGCTGAATCTCAACATAGATTCAACTCTCTTAGGTGAACGAACGCACAGCAGAGCAGTTTCAAGGAAACGTTTCTCCTGAATTTTAGACGAAGTTTCCTACTGTTTAGTACGTATGCCGGCATTGGGCTGGAAATACCGGTTTTGGGATTCTGCACAGAAAGGGTTTGCAAACCACTGAATCCACACGTGAGTTTAACTCTGTCAGTTGAATGCACACATTGACAACCATTCAGTTAGATAGCTCCGTTTTGGTTTCAGAAGCAGATATTTCTCTGTACAGCGTATGGTCCCATTCACTCGGGAATATCCCAACGCAGCTCCTGGAAGAAACGTGTTTCTGACTCGCTGAATCTCAACATAGATTCAACTCTCTTAGGTGAACGAACGCACAGCAGAGCAGTTTCAAGGAAACGTTTCTCCTGAGTTTTAGACGAAGTTTCCTGCTGTTTAGTACGGATGCCGGCATTGGGCTGGAAATACCGGTTTTGGGATTCTGCACAGAAAGGGTTTGCAAACCACTGAATCAACACGTGAGTTTAACTCTGTCAGTTGAATGCACACATTGACAATCATTCAGTTTGATAGCACCCTTTTGGTTTTAGAAGCAGATATTTCTCTGTACAGCCTATGGTCCCATTCACTCGGGAATATCCCAACGCAGCTCCTAGAAGAAACGTGTTTCTGACTCGCTGAATCTCAACATAGATTCAACTCTCTTAGGTGAACGAACGCACAGCAGAGCAGTTTCAAGGAAACGTTTCTCCTGAGTTTTAGACGAAGTTTCCTGCTGTTTAGTACGTATGCCGGCATTGGGCTGGAAATACTGGTTTTGGGATTCTGCACAGAAAGGGTTTGCAAACCACTGAATCCACACGTGAGTTTAACTCTGTCAGTTGAATGCACACATTGACAACCATTCAGTTAGATAGCTCCGTTTTGGTTTCAGAAGCAGATATTTCTCTGTACAGCGTATGGTCCCATTCACTCGGGAATATCCCAACGCAGCTCCTGGAAGAAACGTGTTTCTGACTCGCTGAATCTCAACATAGATTCAACTCTCTTAGGTGAACGAACGCACAGCAGAGCAGTTTCAAGGAAACGTTTCTCCTGAGTTTTAGACGAAGTTTCCTGCTGTTTAGTACGGATGCCGGCATTGGGCTGGAAATACCGATTTTGGGATTATGCACAGAAAGGGTTTGCAAACCGCTGAATCCACACGTGAGTTTAACTCTGTCAGTTGAATGCACACATTGACAATCATTCAGTTAGATAGCTCCGTTTTGGATTTAGAAGCAGATATTTCTCTGTACAGCCTATGGTCCCATTCACTCGGTAATATCCCAACGCAGGTCCTAGAAGAAACGTGTTTCTGACTCGCTGAATCTCAACATAGATTCAACTCTCTTAGGTGAACGAACGCACAGCAGAGCAGTTTCAAGGACACGTTTCTCCTTTTAGACGAAGTTTCCTGCTGTATAGTACGGATGCCGGCATTGGGCTGGAAATACCGGATTTGGGATTCTGCACAGAAAGGGTTTGCAAACCGCTGAATCCACACGTGAGTTTAACTCTGTCAGTTGAATGCACACATTGACAACCATTCAGTTAGATAGCTCCGTTTTGGTTTTAGAAGCAGATATTTCTCTGTACAGCCTATGGTCCCATTCACTCGGGAATATCCCAACGCAGGTCCTAGAAGAAACGTGTTTCTGACTCGCTGAATCTCAACATAGATTCAACTCTCTTAGGTGAACGAACGCACAGCAGAGCAGTTTCAAGGAAACGTTTCTCCTTTTAGACGAAGTTTCCTGCTGTTTAGTACGGATGCCGGAACTGGGCTGGAAATACCGGATTTGGGATTCTGCACAGAAAGGGTTTGCAAACCGCTGAATCCACACGTGAGTTTAACTCTGTCAGTTGAATGCACACATTGACAACCATTCAGTTAGATAGCTCCGTTTTGGTTTTAGAAGCAGATATTTCTCTGTACAGCCTATGGTCCCATTCATTCGGGAATATCCCAACGCAGCTCCTGGAAGAAACGTGTTTCTGACTCGCTGAATCTCAACATAGATTCAACTCTCTTAGGTGAACGACCGCACAGCAGAGCAGTTTCAAGGAATCGTTTCTCCTGAGATTTAGACGAAGTTTCCTGCTGTTTAGTACGTATGCCGGCATTGGGCTGGAAATACCGGTTTTGGGATTCTGCACAGAAAGGGTTTGCAAACCGCTGAATCCACACGTGAGTTTAACTCTGTCAGTTGAATGCACACATTGACAACCATTCAGTTTGATAGCACCCTTTTGGTTTTAGAAGCAGATATTTCTCTGTACAGCCTATGGTCCCATTCACTCGGGAATATCCCAACGCAGCTCCTGGAAGAAACGTGTTTCTGACTCGCTGAATCTCAACATAGATTCAACTCTCTTAGGTGAACGAACGCACAGCAGAGCAATTTCAAGGAAACGTTTCTCCTGAGTTTTAGACGAAGTTTCCTGCTGTTTAGTACGTATGCCGGCATTGGGCTGGAAATACCGGTTTTGGGATTCTTCACAGAAAGGGTTTGTAAACCGCTGAATCCAAACGGGAGTTTAACTCTGTCAGTTGAATGCACACATTGACAACCATTCAGTTAGATTGCACCCTTTTGGTTTTAGGAGCAGATATTTCTCTGTACAGCCTATGGTCCCATTCACTCGGGAATATCCCAACGCAGCTCCTAGAAGAAACGTGTTTCTGACTCGCTGAATCTCAACATAGATTCAACTCTCTTATGTGAACGAACGCACAGCAGAGCAGTTTCAAGGAAACGTTTCTCCTGAGTTTTAGACGAAGTTTCCTGCTGTTTAGTACGTATGCCGGCATTGGGCTGGAAATACCGGTTTTGGGATTCTGCACAGAAAGGGTTTGCAAACCACTGAATCCACACGTGAGTTTAACTCTGTCAGTTGAATGCACACATTGACAACCATTCAGTTAGATAGCTCCGTTTTGGTTTCAGAAGCAGATATTTCTCTGTACAGCCTATGGTCCCATTCACTCGGGAATATCCCAACGCAGCTCCTGGAAGAAACGTGTTTCTGACTCGCTGAATCTCAACATAGATTCAACTCTCTTAGGTGAACGAACGCACAGCAGAGCAGTTTCAAGGAAACGTTTCTCCTGAGTTTTAGACGAAGTTTCCTGCTGTTTAGTACGGATGCCGGCATTGGGCTGGAAATACCGGTTTTGGGATTCTGCACAGAAAGGGTTTGCAAACCGCTGAATCCACACGTGCGTTTAACTCTGTCAGTTGAATGCACACATTGACAATCATTCAGTTTGATTGCACCCTTTTGGTTTTAGAAGCAGATATTTCTCTGTACAGCCTATGGTCCCATTCACTCGGGAATATCCCAACGCAGCTCCTAGAAGAAACGTGTTTCTGACTCGCTGAATCTCAACATAGGTTCAACTCTCTTAGGTGAACGAACGCACAGCAGAGCAGTTTCAAGGAAACTTTTCTCCTGAGTTTTAGACGAAGTTTCCTGCTGTTTTGTACGGATGCCGGCATTGGGCTGGAAATACCGATTTTGGGATTCTGCACAGAAAGTGTTTGCAAACCGCTGAATCCACACGTGAGTTTAACTCTGTCAGTTGAATGCACACATTGACAACCATTCAGTTAGATAGCTCCGTTTTGGTTTTAGAAGCAGATATTTCTCTGTACAGCCTATAGTCCCATTCACTCGGGAATATCCCAACGCAGGTCCTAGAAGAAACGTGTTTCTGACTCGCTGAATCTCAACATAGATTCAACTCTCTTAGGTGAACGAACGCACAGCAGAGCAGTTTCAAGGAAACGTTTCTCCTTTTAGACGAAGTTTCCTGCTGTTTAGTACGGATGCCGGCATTGGGCTGGAAATACCGGATTTGGGATTCTGCACAGAAAGGGTTTGCAAACCGCTGAATCCACACGTGAGTTTAACTCTGTCAGTTGAATGCACACATTGACAACCATTCAGATAGCTCCGTTTTGGTTTTAGAAGCAGATATTTCTCTGTACAGCCTATGGTCCCATTCACTCGGGAATATCCCAACGCAGGTCCTAGAAGAAACGTGTTTCTGACTCGCTGAATCTCAACATAGATTCAACTCTCTTAGGTGAACGAACGCACAGCAGAGCAGTTTCAAGGAAACGTTTCTCCTTTTAGACGAAGTTTCCTGCTGTTTAGTACGTATGCCGGCATTGCGCTGGAAATACCGGTTTTGGGATTCTGCACAGAAAGGGTTTGCAAACCGCTGAATCCACACGTGAGTTTAACTCTGTCAGTTGAATGCACACATTGACAACCATTCAGTTTGATAGCACCCTTTTGGTTTTAGAAGCAGATATTTCTCTGTACAGCCTATGGTCCCATTCACTCGGGAATATCCCAACGCAGCTCCTGGAAGAAACGTGTTTCTGACTCGCTGAATCTCAACATAGATTCAACTCTCTTAGGTGAACGAACGCACAGCAGAGCAGTTTCAAGGAAACGTTTCTCCTGAGTTTTAGACGAAGTTTCCTGCTGTTTAGTACGTATGCCGGCATTGAGCTGGAAATACCGGTTTTGGGATTCTGCACAGAAAGGGTTTGCAAACCACTGAATCCACACGTGAGTTTAACTCTGTCAGTTGAATGCACACATTGACAACCATTCAGTTGAATAGCTCCGTTTTGGTTTCAGAAGCAGATATTTCTCTGTACAGCCTATGGTCCCATTCACTCGGGAATATCCCAACGCAGCTCCTGGAAGAAACGTGTTTCTGACTCGCTGAATCTCAACATAGATTCAACTCTCTTAGGTGAACGAACGCACAGCAGAGCAGTTTCAAGGAAACGTTTCTCCTGAGTTTTAGACGAAGTTTCCTGCTGTTTAGTACGTATGCCGGCATTGGGCTGGAAATACCGGTTTTGGGATTCTGCACAGAAAGGGTTTGCAAACCGCTGAATCCACACGTGAGTTTAACTCTGTCAGTTGAATGCACACATTGACAACCATTCAGTGTGATAACACCCTTTTGGTTTTAGAAGCAGATATTTCTCTGTACAGCCTATGGTCCCATTCTCTCGGGAATATCCCAACGCAGCTCCTAGAAGAAACGTGTTTCTGACTCGCTGAATCTCAACATAGATTCAACTCTCTTAGGTGAACGAACGCACAGCAGAGCAGTTTCAAGGAAACTTTTCTCCTGAGTTTTAGACGAAGTTTCCTGCTGTTTAGTACGTATGCCGGCATTGGGCTGGAAATACCGGTTTTGGGATTCTGCACAGAAAGGGTTTGCAAACCGCTGAATCCACACGGGAGTTTAACTCTGTCAGTTGAATGCACACATTGACAACCAGTCAGTTTGATAACACCCTTTTGGTTTTAGAAGCAGATATTTCTCTGTACAGCCTATGGTCCCATTCACTCGGGAATATCCCAACGCAGCTCCTGGAAGAAACGTGTTTCTGACTCGCTGAATCTCAACATAGATTCAACTCTCTTAGGTGAACGAACGCACAGCAGAGCTGTTTCAAGGAAATGTTTCTCCTGAGTTTTAGACGAAGTTTCCTGCTGTTTAGTACGTATGCCGGCATTGGGCTGGAAATACCGGTTTTGGGATTCTGCACAGAAAGGGGTTGCAAACCACTGAATCCACACGTGTGTTTAACTCTGTCAGTTGAATGCACACATTGACAACCATTCAGTTAGATAGCTCCGTTTTGGTTTCAGAAGCAGATATTTCTCTGTACAGCCCATGGTCCCATTCACTTGGGAATATCCAACGCAGCTCGTGGAAGAAACGTGTTTCTGACTCGCTGAATCTCAACATAGATTCAACTCTCTTAGGTGAACGAACGCACAGCAGAGCAGTTTCAAGGAAACGTTTCTCCTGAGTTTTAGACGAAGTTTCCTGCTGTTTAGTACGGATGCCGGCATTGGGCTGGAAATACCGGTTTTGGGATTCTGCACAGAAAGGGTTTGCAAACCGCTGAATCCACACGTGAGTTTAACTCTGTCAGTTGAATGCTCACATTGACAACCATTCAGTTAGATAGCTCCGTTTTGGATTTAGAAGCAGATATTTCTCTGTACCGCCTATGGTCCCATTCACTCGGGAATATCCCAACGCAGCTCCTAGAAGAAACGTGTTTCTGACTCGCTGAATCTCAACATAGATTCAACTCTCTTAGGTGAACGAAGGCACAGCAGAGCAGTTTCAAGGAAACGTTTCTCCTGAGTTTTAGACGATGTTTCCTGCTGTTTTGTACGGATGCCGGCATTGGGCTGGAAATACCGATTTTGGGATTCTGCACAGAAAGGGTTTGCAAACCGCTGAATCCACACGTGAGTTTAACTCTGTCAGCTGAATGCACACATTGACAACCATTCAGTTAGATAGCTCCGTTTTGGTTTTAGAAGCAGATATTTCTCTGTACAGCCTATGGTCCCATTCACTCGGGAATATCCCAACGCAGGTCCTAGAAGAAACGTGTTTCTGACTCGCTGAATCTCAACATAGATTCAACTCTCTTAGGTGAACGAAAGCACAGCAGAGCAGTTTCAAGGAAACGTTTCTCCTGAGTTTTAGACGAAGTTTCCTGCTGTTTAGTACGTATGCCGGTATTGGGCTGGAAATACCGGTTTTGGGATTCTGCACAGAAAGGGTTTGTAAACCGCTGAATCCACACGTGAGTTTAACTCTGTCAGTTGAATGCACACATTGACAACCATTCAGTTAGATTGCACCCTTTTGGTTTTAGGAGCAGATATTTCTCTGTACAGCCTATGGTCCCATTCTCTCGGGAATATCCCAACGCAGCTCCTGGAAGAAACGTGTGTCTGACTCGCTGAATCTCAACATAGATTCAACTCTCTTAGGTGAACGAACGCACAGCAGAGCAGTTTCAAGGAAACGTTTCTCCTGAGTTTTAGACGAAGTTTCCTGCTGTTTAGTACGTATGCCGGCATTGGGCTGGAAATACCGGTTTTGGGATTCTGCACAGAAAGGGTTTGTAAACCGCTGAATCCACACGTGAGTTTAACTCTGTCAGTTGAATGCACACATTGACAACCATTCCGTTTGATAACACCCTTTTGGTTTTAGAAGCAGATATTTCTCTGTACAGTCTATGGTCCCATTCACTCGGGAATATCCCAACGCACCTCCTGGAAGAAACTTGTTTCTGACTCGCTGAATCTCAACATAGATTCAACTCTCTTAGGTGAACGAACGCACAGCAGAGCAGTTTCAAGGAAACGTTTCTCCTGAGTTTTAGACGAAGTTTCCTGCTGTTTAGTACGTATGCCGGCATTGGGCTGGAAATACCGGTTTTGGGATTCTGCACAGAAAGGGTTTGCAAACCGCTGAATCCACACGTGAGTTTAACTCTGTCAGTTGAATGCACACATTGACAATCATTCAGTTTGATTCCACCCTTTTGGTTTTAGAAGCAGATATTTCTCTGTACAGCCTATGGTCCCATTCACTCGGGAATATCCCAACGCAGCTCCTAGAAGAAACGTGTTTTTGACTCGCTGAATCTCAACATACGTTCAACTCTCTTAGGTGAACGAACGCACAGCAGAGCAGTTTCAAGGAAACTTTTCTCCTGAGTTTTAGACGAAGTTTCCTGCTGTTTTGTACGGATGCCGGCAATGGGCTGGAAATACCGATTTTGGGATTCTGCACAGAAAGGGTTTGCAAACCGCTGAATCCACACGTGAGTTTAACTCTGTCAGTTGAATGCACACATTGACAACCATTCAGTTAGATAGCTCCGTTTTGGTTTTAGAAGCAGATATTTCTCTGTACAGCCTATGGTCCCATTCACTCGGGAATATCCCAACGCAGGTCCTAGAAGAAACGTGTTTCTGACTCGCTGAATCTCAACATAGATTCAACTCTCTTAGGTGAACGAACGCACAGCAGAGCAGTTTCAAGGAAACGTTTCTCCATTTAGACGAAGTTTCCTGCTGTTTAGTACGGATGCCGGCATTGGGCTGGAAATACCGGATTTGGGATTCTGCACAGAAAGGGTTTGCAAACCGCTGAATCCACACGTGAGTTTAACTCTGTCAGTTGAATTCACACATTGACAACCATTCCGTTTGATAACACCCTTTTGGTTTTAGGAGCAGATATTTCTCTGTACAGCCTATGGTCCCATTCTCTCGGGAATATCCCAACGCAGCTCCTGGAAGAAACGTGTTTCTGACTCGCTGAATCTCAACATAGATTCAACTCTCTTAGGTGAACGAACGCACAGCAGAGCAGTTTCAAGGAAACGTTTCTCCTGAGTTTTAGACGAAGTTTCCTGCTGTTTAGTACGGATGCCGGCATTGGGCTGGAAATCCGGTTTTGGGATTCTGCACAGAAAGGGTTTGTAAACCGCTGAATCCACACGTGAGTTTAACTCTGTCAGTTGAATGCACACATTGACAACCATTCAGTGTGATAACACCCTTTTGGTTTTAGAAGCAGATATTTCTCTGTACAGCCTATGGTCCCATTCTCTCGGGAATATCCCAACGCAACTCCTAGAAGAAACGTGTTTCTGACTCGCTGAATCTCAACATAGATTCAACTCTCTTAGGTGAACGAACGCACAGCAGAGCAGTTTCAAGGAAACTTTTCTCCTGAGTTTTAGACGAAGTTTCCTGCTGTTTAGTACGGATGCCGGCATTGGGCTGGAAATACCGGTTTTGGGATTCTGCACAGAAAGGGTTTGCAAACCGCTGAATCCACACGTGAGTTTAACTCTGTCAGTTGAATGCACACATTGACAACCAGTCAGTTTGATAACACCCTTTTGGTTTTAGAAGCAGATATTTCTCTGTACAGCCTATGGTCCCATTCACTCGGGAATATCCCAACGCAGCTCCTGGAAGAAACGTGTTTCTGACTCGCTGAATCTCAACATAGATTCAACTCTCTTAGGTGAACGAACGCACAGCAGAGCTGTTTCAAGGAAACGTTTCTCCTGAGTTTTAGACGAAGTTTCCTGCTGTTTAGTACGTATGCCGGCATTGGGCTGGAAATACCGGTTTTGGGATTCTGCACAGAAAGGGTTTGCAAACCGCTGAATCCACACGTGAGTTTAACTCTGTCAGTTGAATGCACACATTGACAACCATTCAGTTAGATAGCTCCGTTTTGGTTTTAGAAGCAGATATTTCTCTGTACAGCCTATGGTCCCATTCACTCGGGAATATCCCAACGCAGCTCCTAGAAGAAACGTGTTTCTGACTCGCTGAATCTCAACATAGATTCAACTCTCTTAGGTGAACGAACGCACAGCAGAGGAGTTTCAAGGAAACGTTTCTCCTGAGTTTTAGACGAAGTTTCCTGCTGTTTAGTACGGATGCCGGCATTGGGCTGGAAATACCGGTTTTGGGATTCTGCACAGAAAGGGTTTGCAAACCACTGAATCAACACGTGAGTTTAACTCTGTCAGTTGAATGCACACATTGACAATCATTCAGTTTGAAAGCACCCATTTGGTTTTAGAAGCAGATATTTCTCTGTACAGCCTATGGTCCCATTCACTCGGGAATATCCCAGCGCAGCTCCTAGAAGAAACGTGTTTCTGACTCGCTGAATCTCAACATAGATTCAACTCTCTTAGGTAAACGAACGCACAGCAGAGCAGTTTCAAGGAAACGTTTCTCCTGAGTTTTAGACGAAGTTTCCTGCTGTTTTGTACGGATGCCGGCATTGGGCTGGAAATACCGATTTTGGGATTCTGCACAGAAAGGGTTTGCAAACCGCTGAATCCACACGTGAGTTTAACTCTGTCAGTTGAATGCACACATTGACAGCCATTCAGTTAGATAGCTCCGTTTTGGTTTTAGAAGCAGATATTTCTCTGTACAGCCTATGGTCCCATTCACTCGGGAATATCCCAACGCAGGTCCTAGAAGAAACGTGTTTCTGACTCGCTGAATCTCAACATAGATTCATCTCTCTTAGGTGAACGAAAGCACAGCAGAGCAGTTTCACGGAAACGTTTCTCCTTTTAGACGAAGTTTCCTGCTGTTTAGTACGGATGCCGGCATGGGGCTGGAAATACCGGTTTTGGGATTCTGCACAGAAAGGGTTTGCAAACCGCTGAATCCACACGTGAGTTTAACTCTGTCAGTTGAATGCACACATTGACAACCATCCAGTTAGATAGATCCGTTTTGGTTTTAGAAGCAGATATTTCTCTGCACAGCCTATGGTCCCATTCACTCGGGAATATCCCAACGCAGCTCCTAGAAGAAACGTGTTTCTGACTCCCTGAATCTCAACGTAGATTCAACTCTGTTAGGTGAACGAACGCACAGCAGAGCAGTTTCAAGGAAACGTTTCTCCTGAGTTTTAGACGAAGTTTCCTGCAGTTAAGTACGTATCCCGGCATTGGGCTGGAAATACCGGTTTTGGGATTCTGCACAGAAAGGGTTTGCAAACCACTGAATCAACACGTGAGTTTAACTCTGTCAGTTGAATGCACACATTGACAACCATTCAGTTAGATTGCTCCGTTTTGGTTTTAGAAGCAGATATTTCTCTGTACAGCCTATGGTCCCATTCACTCGGGAATATCCCAACGCAGCTCCTGGAAGAAACGTGTTTCTGACTCGCTGAATCTCAACATAGATTCAACTCTCTAAGGTGAACGAACGCACAGCAGAGCAGTTTCAAGGAAACGTTTCTCCTGAGTTTTAGACGAAGTTTCCTGCTGTTTAGTACGTATGCCGGCATTGGGCTGGAAATACCGGTTTTGGGATTCTGCACAGAAAGGGTTTGCAAACCGCTGAATCCACACGTGAGTTTAACTCTGTCAGTTGAATGCACACATTGACAACCATTCAGTTTGATAACACCCTTTTGGTTTTAGAAGCAGATATTTCTCTGTACAGCCTATGGTCCCATTCACTCGGGAATATCCCAACGCAGCTCCTGGAAGAAACGTGTTTCTGACTCGCTGAATCTCAACATAGATTCAACTCTCTTAGGTGAACGAACGCACAGCAGAGCAGTTTCAAGGAAACGTTTCTCCTGAGTTTTAGACGAAGTTTCCTGCTGTTTTGTACGGATGCCGGCATTGGGCTGGAAATACCGATTTTGGGATTCTGCACAGAAAGGGTTTGCAAACCGCTGAATCCACACGTGAGTTTAACTCTGTCAGTTGAATGCACACATTGACAGCCATTCAGTTAGATAGCTCCGTTTTGGTTTTAGAAGCAGATATTTCTCTGTACAGCCTATGGTCCCATTCACTCGGGAATATCCCAACGCAGGTCCTAGAAGAAACGTGTTTCAGACTCGCTGAATCTCAACATAGATTCAACTCTCTTAGGTGAACGAAAGCACAGCAGAGCAGTTTCACGGAAACGTTTCTCCTTTTAGACGAAGTTTCCTGCTGTTTAGTACGGATGCCGGCATTGGGCTGGAAATACCGGTTTTGGGATTCTGCACAGAAAGGGTTTGCAAACCGCTGAATCCACACGTGAGTTTAACTCTGTCAGTTGAATGCACACATTGACAACCATCCAGTTTGATAACACCCTTTTGGTTTTAGAAGCAGATATTTCTCTGTACAGCCTATGGTCCCATTCACTCGGGAATATCCCAACGCAGCTCCTGGAAGAAACGTGTTTCTGACTCGCTGAATCTCAACATAGATTCAACTCTCTTAGGTGAACGAACGCACAGCAGAGCAGTTTCAAGGAAACGTTTCTCCTGAATTTTAGACGAAGTTTCCTGCTGTTTAGTACGGATGCCGGCATTGGGCTGGAAATACCGGTTTTGGGATTCTGCACAGAAAGGGTTTGCAAACCACTGAATCAACACGTGAGTTTAACTCTGTCAGTTGAATGCACACATTGACAACCATTCAGTTAGATTGCTCCGTTTTGGTTTTAGAAGCAGATATTTCTCTGTACAGCCTATGGTCCCATTCACTCGGGAATATCCCAACGCAGCTCCTGGAAGAAACGTGTTTCTGACTCGCTGAATCTCAACATAGATTCAACTCTCTAAGGTGAACGAACGCACAGCAGAGCAGTTTCAAGGAAACGTTTCTCCTGAGTTTTAGACGAAGTTTCCTGCTGTTTAGTACGTATGCCGGCATTGGGCTGGAAATACCGGTTTTGGGATTCTGCACAGAAAGGTTTTGCAAACCGCTGAATCCACACGTGAGTTTAACTCTGTCAGTTGAATGCACACATTGACAACCATTCAGTTTGATAACACCCTTTGGTTTTAGAAGCAGATATTTCTCTGTACAGCCTATGGTCCCATTCACTCGGGAATATCCCAACGCAGCTCCTGGAAGAAACGTGTTTCTGACTCGCTGAATCTCAACATAGATTCAACTCTCTTAGGTGAACGAACGCACAGCAGAGCAGTTTCAAGGAAACGTTTCTCCTGAGTTTTAGACGAAGTTTCCTGCTGTTTAGTACGGATGACGGCATTGGGCTGGAAATACCGGTTTTGGGATTCTGCACAGAAAGGGTTTGCAAACCGCTGAATCCACACGTGAGTTTAACTCTGTCAGTTGAATGCACACGTTGACAACCATTCAGTTTGATAACACCCTTTTGGTTTTAGAAGCAGATAGTTCTCTGTACAGCCTATGGTCCCATTCACTCGGGAATATCCCAACGCAGCTCCTGGAAGAAACGTGTTTCTGACTCGCTGAATCTCAACATAGATTCAACTCTCTTAGGTGAACGAACGCACAGCAGAGCAGTTTCAAGGAAACGTTTCTCCTGAGTTTTAGACGAAGTTTCCTGCTGTTTAGTACGTATGCCAGCATTGGGCTGGAAATACCGGTTTTGGGATTCTGCACAGAAAGGGTTTGCAAACCGCTGAATCCACACGTGAGTTTGACTTTGTCAGTTGAATGCACACATTGACAACAATCCAGTTAGATAGCTCCGTTTTGGTTTTAGAAGCACATATTTCTCTGTACAGCCTATGGTCCCATTCACTCGGGAATAACCCAACGCAACTCCTAGAAGAAACGTGTTTCTGACTCGCTGAATCTCAACATAGATTCAACTCTCTTAGGTGAACGAACGCACAGCAGAGCAGTTTCAAGGAAACGTTTCTCCTGAGTTTTAGACGAAGTTTCCTGCTGTTTAGTACGTATGCCGGCATTGGGCTGGAAATACCGGTTTTGGGATTCTGCACAGAAAGGGTTTGCAAACCGCTGAATCCACACGTGAGTTTAACTCTGTCAGTTGAATGCACACATTGACAACCATTCAGTTAGATTGCACCATTTTGGTTTTAGAAGCAGATATTTCTCTGTACAGCCTATGGTCCCATTCACTCGGGAATATCCCAACGCAGCTCCTAGAAGAAACGTGTTTCTGACTCGCTGAATCTCAACATAGATTCAACTCTCTTAGGTGAACGAACGCACAGCAGAGCAGTTTCAAGGAAACGTTTCTCCTGAGTTTTAGACGAAGTTTCCTGCTGTTTAGTACGTATGCCGGCATTGGGCTGGAAATACCGGTTTTGGGATTCTGAACAGAAAGGGTTTGCAAACCACTGAATCCTCACGTGAGTTTAACTCTGTCAGTTGAATGCACACATTGACAACCATTCAGTTAGATAGCTCCGTTTTGGTTTCAGAAGCAGATATTTCTCTGTACAGCCTATTGTCCCATTCACTTGGGAATATCGCAACGCAGCTCCTGGAAGAAACGTGTTTCTGACTCGCTGAATCTCAACATAGATTCAACTCTCTTAGGTGAACGAACGCACAGCAGAGCAGTTTCAAGGAAACGTTTCTCCTGAGTTTTAGACGAAGTTTCCTGCTGTTTAGTACGTATGCCGGCATTGGGCTGGAAATACCGGTTTTGGGATTCTGCACAGAAAGGGTTTGCAAACCGCTGAATCCACACGTGAGTTTAAATCTGTCAGTTGAATGCACACATTGACAACCATTCAGTTAGATAGCTCCGTTTTGGTTTTAGAAGCAGATATTTCTCTGTACAGTCTATGGTCCCATTCACTCGGGAATATCCCAACGCAGCTCCTAGAAGAAACGTGTTTCTGACTCGCTGAATCTCAACATAGATTCAACTCTCTTAGATGAACGAACGCACAGCAGAGCAGTTTCAAGGAAACGTTTCTCCTGAGATTTAGACGAAGTTTCCTGCTGTTTAGTACGTATGCCGGCATTGGGCTGGAAATACCGGTTTTGGGATTCTGCACAGAAAGGGTTTGCAAACCGCTGAATCCACACGTGAGTTTAACTCTGTCAGTTGAATGCACACATTGACAACCATTCCGTTTGATAACACCCTTTTGGTTTTAGAAGCAGATATTTCTCTGTACAGCCTATGGTCCAATTCACTCGGGAATATCCCAACGCAGCTCCTGGAAGAAACGTGTTTCTGACTCGCTGAATCTCAACATAGATTCAACTCTCTTAGGTGAACGAACGCACAGCAGAGCAGTTTCAAGGAAACGTTTCTCCTTTTAGACGAAGTTTCCTGCTGTTTAGTGCGGATGCCGGCATTGGGCTGGAACTACCGGTTTTGGGATTCTGCACAGAAAGGGTTTGCAAACCGCTGAATCCACACGTGAGTTTAACTCTGTCAGTTGAATGCAGACATTGACAACCATTCAGTTTGGTAACACCCTTTTGGTTTTAGAAGCAGATATTTCTCTGTACAGCCTATGGTCCCATTCACTCGGGAATATCCCAACGCAGCTCCTGGAAGAAACGTGTGTCTGACTCGCTGAATCTCAACATAGATTCAACTCTCTTAGGTGAACGAACGCACAGCAGAGCAGTTTCAATTAAACGTTTCTCCTGAGTTTTAGACGAAGTTTCCTGCTGTTTAGTACGTATGCCGGCATTGGGCTGGAAATACCGGTTTTGGGATTCTGCACAGAAAGGGTTTGCAAACCGCTGAATCCACACGTGAGTTTGACTTTGTCAGTTGAATGCACACATTGACAACAATCCAGTTAGATAGCTCCGCTTTGGTTTTAGAAGCACATATTTCTCTGTACAGCCTATGGTCCCATTCACTCGGGAATATCCGAACGCAACTCCTAGAAGAAACGTGTTTCTGACTCGCTGAATCTCAACATAGATTCAACTCTCTTAGGTGAACGAACGCACAGCAGAGCAGTTTCAAGGAAACCTTTCTCCTTTTAGACGAAGTTTCCTGCAGTTTAGTGCGGATGCCGGCATTGGGCTGGAAATACCGGTTTTGGGATTCTGCACAGAAAGGGTTTGCAAACCGCTGAATCCACACGTGAGTTTAACTCTGTCAGTTGAATGCACACATTAACAACCATTCAGTTCGATAACACCCTTTTGGTTTTAGAAGCAGATATTTCTCTGT
Organism: Aotus nancymaae; assembly: GCF_030222135.1. Taxonomy (NCBI): domain Eukaryota; kingdom Metazoa; phylum Chordata; class Mammalia; order Primates; family Aotidae; genus Aotus; species Aotus nancymaae. Next base: position 721,158 of record NW_026988584.1, read on the forward strand.
ACAGCCTATGGTCCCATTCACTCGGGAATATCCCAACGCAGCTCCTGGAAGAATCGTGTTTCTGACTCGCTGAATCTCAACATAGATTCAACTCTCTTAGGTGAACGAACGCACAGCAGAGCAGTTTCAAGGAAACGTTTCTCCTGAGTTTTAGACGAAGTTTCCTGCTGTTTAGTACGTATGCCGGCATTGGGCTGGAAATACCGGTTTTGGGATTCTGCACAGAAAGGGTTTGCAAACCGCTGAATCCACACGTGAGTTTAACTCTGTCAGTTGAATGCACACGTTGACAACCATTCAGTTTGATAACACCCTTTTGGTTTTAGAAGCAGATAGTTCTCTGTACAGCCTATGGTCCCATTCACTCGGGAATATCCCAACGCAGCTCCTGGAAGAAACGTGTTTCTGACTCGCTGAATCTCAACATAGATTCAACTCTCTTAGGTGAACGAACGCACAGCAGAGCAGTTTCAATTAAACGTTTCTCCTGAGTTTTAGACGAAGTTTCCTGCTGTTTAGTACGTATGCCGGCATTGGGCTGGAAATACCGGTTTTGGGATTCTGCACAGAAAGGGTTTGCAAACCGCTGAATCCACACGTGAGTTTGACTTTGTCAGTTGAATGCACACATTGACAACAATCCAGTTAGATAGCTCCGTTTTGGTTTTAGAAGCACATATTTCTCTGTACAGCCTATGGTCCCATTCACTCAGGACTATCCCAACGCAACTCCTAGAAGAAACGTGTTTCTGACTCGCTGAATCTCAACATAGATTCAACTCTGTTAGGTGAACGAACGCACAGCAGAGCAGTTTCAAGGAAACGTTTCTCCTGAGTTTTAGACGAAGTTTCCTGCAGTTTAGTACATATGCCGGCATTGGGCTGGAAATACCGGTTTTGGGATTCTGCACAGAAAGGGTTTGCAAACCGCTGAATCCACACGTGAGTTTAACTCTGTCAGTTGAATGCACACATTGACAACCATTCAGTTAGATTGCACCCTTTTGGTTTTAGGAGCAGATATTTCTCTGTACAGCCTATGGTCCCATTCACTCGGGAATATCCCAATGCAGCTCCTAGAAGAAACGTGTTTCTGACTCGCTGAATCTCAACATAGATTCAACTCTCTTAGGTGAACGAACGCACAGCAGAGCAGTCTCAAGGAAACGTTTCTCCTGAGTTTTAGACGAAGTTTCCTGCTGTTTAGTACGGATGCCGGCATTGGGCTGGAAATACCGGTTTTGGGATTCTGCACAGAAAGGGTTTGCAAACCGCTGAATCCAAACGTGAGTTTAACTCTGTCAGTTGAATGCACACATTGACAACCATTCAGTTTCATCGCACCCTTTTGGTTTTAGAAGCAGATATTTCTCTGTACAGCCTATGGTCCCATTCACTCGGGAATATCCCAACGCAGCTCCTGGAAGAAACGTGTTTCTGACTCGCTGAATCTCAACATAGATTCAACTCTCTTAGGTGAACGAACGCACAGCAGAGCAGTTTCAAGGAAACGTTTCTCCTTTTAGACGAAGTTTCCTGCTGTTTAGTGCGGATGCCGGCATTGGGCTGGAAATACCGGTTTTGGGATTCTGCACAGAAAGGGTTTGCAAACCGGTGAATCCACACGTGAGTTTAACTCTGTCAGTTGAATGCACACATTGACAACCATTCAGTTTGGTAACACCCTTTTGGTTTTAGAAGCAGATATTTCTCTGTACAGCCTATGGTCCCATTCACTCGGGAATATCCCAACGCAGCTCCTGGAAGAAACGTGTGTCTGACTCGCTGAATCTCAACATAGATTCAACTCTCTTAGGTGAACGAACGCACAGCAGAGCAGTTTCAATTAAACGTTTCTCCTGAGTTTTAGACGAAGTTTCCTGCTGTTTAGTACATATGCCGGCATTGGGCTGGAAATACCGGTTTTGGGATTCTGCACAGAAAGGGTTTGCAAACCGCTGAATCCACACGTGAGTTTGACTTTGTCAGTTGAATGCACACATTGACAACAATCCAGTTAGATAGCTCCGTTTTGGTTTTAGAAGCACATATTTCTCTGTACAGCCTATGGTCCCATTCACTCGGGAATATCCGAACGCAACTCCTAGAAGAAACGTGTTTCTGACTCGCTGAATCTCAACATAGATTCAACTCTCTTAGGTGAACGAACGCACAGCAGAGCAGTTTCAAGGAAACGTTTCTCCTGAGTTTTAGACGAAGTTTCCTGCTGTTTAGTACATATGCCGGCATTGGGCTGGAAATACCGGTTTTGGGATTCTGCACAGAAAGGGTTTGCAAACCGCTGAATCCACACGTGAGTTTAACTCTGTCAGTTGAATGCACACATTGACAACCATTCAGTTAGATTGCACCCTTTTGGTTTTAGGAGCAGATATTTCTCTGTACAGCCTATGGTCCCATTCACTCGGGAATAACGCAACGCAGCTCCTAGAAGAAACGTGTTTCTGACTCGCTGAATCTCAACATAGATTCAACTCTCTTAGGTGAACGAACGCACAGCAGAGCTGTTTCAAGGAAACGTTTCTCCTGAGTTTTAGAAAAAGTTTCCTGCTGTTTAGTACGTATGCCGGCATTGGGCTGGAAATACCGGTTTTGGGATTCTGCACAGAAAGGGTTTGCAAACCGCTGAATCCACACGTGAGTTTAACTCTGTCAGTTGAATGCACACATTGACAACCATTCCGTTTGATAACACCCTTTTGGTTTTAGAAGCACATATTTCTCTGTACAGCCTATGGTCCAATTCACTCGGGAATATCCCAACGCAGCTCCTGGAAGAAACGTGTTTCTGACTCGCTGAATCTCAACATAGATTCAACTCTCTTAGGTGAACGAACGCACAGCAGAGCAGTTTCAAGGAAACGTTTCTCCTTTTAGACGAAGTTTCCTGCAGTTTAGTGCGGATGCCGGCATTGGGCTGGAAATACCGGTTTTGGGATTCTGCACAGAAAGGGTTTGCAAACCGCTGAATCCACACGTGAGTTTAACTCTGTCAGTTGAATGCACTCGTTGACAACCATTCAGTTTGATAACACCCTTTTGGTTTTAGAAGCAGATAGTTCTCTGTACAGCCTATGGTCCCATTCACTCGGGAATATCCCAACGCAGCTCCTGGAAGAAACGTGTTTCTGACTCGCTGAATCTCAACATAGATTCAACTCTCTTAGGTGAACGAACGCACAGCAGAGCAGTTTCAATTAAACGTTTCTCCTGAGTTTTAGACGAAGTTTCCTGCTGTTTAGTACGTATGCCGGCATTGGGCTGGAAATACCGGTTTTGGGATTCTGCACAGAAAGGGTTTGCAAACCGCTGAATCCACACGTGAGTTTGACTTTGTCAGTTGAATGCACACATTGACAACAATCCAGTTAGATAGCTCCGTTTTGGTTTTAGAAGCACATATTTCTCTGTACAGCCTATGGTCCCATTCACTCAGGACTATCCCAACGCAACTCCTAGAAGAAACGTGTTTCTGACTCGCTGAATCTCAACATAGATTCAACTCTGTTAGGTGAACGAACGCACAGCAGAGCAGTTTCAAGGAAACGTTTCTCCTGAGTTTTAGACGAAGTTTCCTGCTGTTTAGTACATATGCCGGCATTGGGCTGGAAATACCGGTTTTGGGATTCTGCACAGAAAGGCTTTGCAAACCGCTGAATCCACACGTGAGTTTAACTCTGTCAGTTGAATGCACACATTGACAACCATTCAGTTAGATTGCACCCTTTTGGTTTTAGGAGCAGATATTTCTCTGTACAGCCTATGGTCCCATTCACTCGGGAATATCCCAACGCAGCTCCTAGAAGAAACGTGTTTCTGACTCGCTGAATCTCAACATAGATTCAACTCTCTTAGGTGAACGAACGCACAGCAGAGCAGTCTCAAGGAAACGTTTCTCCTGAGTTTTAGACGAAGTTTCCTGCTGTTTAGTACGGATGCCGGCATTGGGCTGGAAATACCGGTTTTGGGATTCTGCACAGAAAGGGTTTGCAAACCGCTGAATCCACACGTGAGTTTAACTCTGTCAGTTGAATGCACACATTGACAACCATTCAGTTTCATCGCACCCTTTTGGTTTTAGAAGCAGATATTTCTCTGTACAGCCTATGGTCCCATTCACTCGGGAATATCCCAACGCAGCTCCTGGAAGAAACGTGTTTCTGACTCGCTGAATCTCAACATAGATTCAACTCTCTTAGGTGAACGAACGCACAGCAGAGCAGTTTCAAGGAAACGTTTCTCCTTTTAGACGAAGTTTCCTGCTGTTTAGTGCGGATGCCGGCATTGGGCTGGAAATACCGGTTTTGGGATTCTGCACAGAAAGGGTTTGCAAACCGGTGAATCCACACGTGAGTTTAACTCTGTCAGTTGAATGCACACATTGACAACCATTCAGTTTGGTAACACCCTTTTGGTTTTAGAAGCAGATATTTCTCTGTACAGCCTATGGTCCCATTCACTCGGGAATATCCCAACGCAGCTCCTGGAAGAAACGTGTGTCTGACTCGCTGAATCTCAACATAGATTCAACTCTCTTAGGTGAACGAACGCACAGCAGAGCAGTTTCAATTAAACGTTTCTCCTGAGTTTTAGACGAAGTTTCCTGCTGTTTAGTACATATGCCGGCATTGGGCTGGAAATACCGGTTTTGGGATTCTGCACAGAAAGGGTTTGCAAACCGCTGAATCCACACGTGAGTTTGACTTTGTCAGTTGAATGCACACATTGACAACAATCCAGTTAGATAGCTCCGTTTTGGTTTTAGAAGCACATATTTCTCTGTACAGCCTATGGTCCCATTCACTCGGGAATATCCGAACGCAACTCCTAGAAGAAACGTGTTTCTGACTCGCTGAATCTCAACATAGATTCAACTCTCTTAGGTGAACGAACGCACAGCAGAGCAGTTTCAAGGAAACGTTTCTCCTGAGTTTTAGACGAAGTTTCCTGCTGTTTAGTACATATGCCGGCATTGGGCTGGAAATACCGGTTTTGGGATTCTGCACAGAAAGGGTTTGCAAACCGCTGAATCCACACGTGAGTTTAACTCTGTCAGTTGAATGCACACATTGACAACCATTCAGTTAGATTGCACCCTTTTGGTTTTAGGAGCAGATATTTCTCTGTACAGCCTATGGTCCCATTCACTCGGGAATAACCCAACGCAGCTCCTAGAAGAAACGTGTTTCTGACTCGCTGAATCTCAACATAGATTCAACTCTCTTAGGTGAACGAACGCACAGCAGAGCTGTTTCAAGGAAACGTTTCTCCTGAGTTTTAGAAAAAGTTTCCTGCTGTTTAGTACGTATGCCGGCATTGGGCTGGAAATACCGGTTTTGGGATTCTGCACAGAAAGGGTTTGCAAACCGCTGAATCCACACGTGAGTTTAACTCTGTCAGTTGAATGCACACATTGACAACCATTCCGTTTGATAACACCCTTTTGGTTTTAGAAGCACATATTTCTCTGTACAGCCTATGGTCCAATTCACTCGGGAATATCCCAACGCAGCTCCTGGAAGAAACGTGTTTCTGACTCGCTGAATCTCAACATAGATTCAACTCTCTTAGGTGAACGAACGCACAGCAGAGCAGTTTCAAGGAAACGTTTCTCCTTTTAGACGAAGTTTCCTGCAGTTTAGTGCGGATGCCGGCATTGGGCTGGAAATACCGGTTTTGGGATTCTGCACAGAAAGGGTTTGCAAACCGCTGAATCCACACGTGAGTTTAACTCTGTCAGTTGAATGCACACGTTGACAACCATTCAGTTTGATAACACCCTTTTGGTTTTAGAAGCAGATAGTTCTCTGTACAGCCTATGGTCCCATTCACTCGGGAATATCCCAACGCAGCTCCTGGAAGAAACGTGTTTCTGACTCGCTGAATCTCAACATAGATTCAACTCTCTTAGGTGAACGAACGCACAGCAGAGCAGTTTCAATTAAACGTTTCTCCTGAGTTTTAGACGAAGTTTCCTGCTGTTTAGTACGTATGCCGGCATTGGGCTGGAAATACCGGTTTTGGGATTCTGCACAGAAAGGGTTTGCAAACCGCTGAATCCACACGTGAGTTTGACTTTGTCAGTTGAATGCACACATTGACAACAATCCAGTTAGATAGCTCCGTTTTGGTTTTAGAAGCACATATTTCTCTGTACAGCCTATGGTCCCATTCACTCAGGACTATCCCAACGCAACTCCTAGAAGAAACGTGTTTCTGACTCGCTGAATCTCAACATAGATTCAACTCTGTTAGGTGAACGAACGCACAGTAGAGCAGTTTCAAGGAAACGTTTCTCCTGAGTTTTAGACGAAGTTTCCTGCTGTTTAGTACATATGCCGGCATTGGGCTGGAAATACCGGTTTTGGGATTCTGCACAGAAAGGCTTTGCAAACCGCTGAATCCACACGTGAGTTTAACTCTGTCAGTTGAATGCACACATTGACAACCATTCAGTTAGATTGCACCCTTTTGGTTTTAGGAGCAGATATTTCTCTGTACAGCCTATGGTCCCATTCACTCGGGAATATCCCAACGCAGCTCCTAGAAGAAACGTGTTTCTGACTCGCTGAATCTCAACATAGATTCAACTCTCTTAGGTGAACGAACGCACAGCAGAGCAGTCTCAAGGAAACGTTTCTCCTGAGTTTTAGACGAAGTTTCCTGCTGTTTAGTACGGATGCCGGCATTGGGCTGGAAATACCGGTTTTGGGATTCTGCACAGAAAGTGTTTGCAAACCGCTGAATCCAAACGTGAGTTTAACTCTGTCAGTTGAATGCACACATTGACAACCATTCCGATTGATAACACCCTTTTGGTTTTAGAAGCAGATATTTCTCTGTACAGCCTATGGTCCAATTCACTCGGGAATATCCCAACGCAGCTCCTGGAAGAAACGTGTTTCTGACTCGCTGAATCTCAACATAGATTCAACTCTCTTAGGTGAACGAACGCACAGCAGAGCAGTTTCAAGGAAACGTTTCTCCTGAATTTTAGACGAAGTTTCCTGCTGTTTAGTACGGATGCCGGCATTGGGCTGGAAATACCGGTTTTGGGATTCTGCACAGAAAGTGTTTGCAAACCACTGAATCAACACGTGAGTTTAACTCTGTCAGTTGAATGCACACATTGACAATCATTCAGTTTGATAGCACCCTTTTGGTTTTAGAAGCAGATATTTCTCTGTACAGCCTATGGTCCCATTCACTCAGGAATATCCCAACGCAGCTCCTAGAAGAAACGTGTTTCTGACTCGCTGAATCTCAACATAGATTCAACTCTCTTAGGTGAACGAACGCACAGCAGAGCAGTTTCAAGGAAACGTTTCTCCTGAGTTTTAGACGAAGTTTCCTGCTGTTTTGTACGGATGCCGGCATTGGGCTGGAAATACCGATTTTGGGATTCTGCACAGAAAGTGTTTGCAAACCGCTGAATCCACACGTGAGTTTAACTCTGTCAGTTGAATGCACACATTGACAACCATTCAGTTAGATAGCTCCGTTTTGGTTTTAGAAGCAGATATTTCTCTGTACAGCCTATGGTCCCATTCACTCGGGAATATCCCAACGCAGGTCCTAGAAGAAACGTGTTTCTCACTCGCTGAATCTCAACATAGATTCAACTCTCTTGGGTGAACGAAAGCACAGCAGAGCAGTTTCACGGAAACGTTTCTCCTTTTAGACGAAGTTTCCTGCTATTTAGTACGGATGCCGGCATTGGGCTGGAAATACCGGTTTTGGGATTCTGCACAGAAAGGGTTTGCAAACCGCTGAATCCACACGTGAGTTTAACTCTGTCAGTTGAATGCACACATTGACAACCATCCAGTTAGATAGCTCCGTTTTGGTTTTAGAAGCAGATATTTCTCTGTACAGCCAATGGTCCCATTCACTCGGGAATATCCCAACGCAGCTCCTAGAAGAAACGTGTTTCTGACTCGCTCAATCTCAACGTAGATTCAACTCTGTTAGGTGAACGAACGCACAGCAGAGCAGTTTCAAGGAAACGTTTCTCCTGAGTTTTAGACGAAGTTTCCTGCAGTTAAGTACGTATCCCGGCATTGGGCTGGAAATACCGGTTTTGGGATTCTGCACAGAAAGGGTTTGCAAACCACTGAATCAACACGTGAGTTTAACTCTGTCAGTTGAATGCACACATTGACAACCATTCAGTTAGATTGCTCCGTTTTGGTTTTAGAAGCAGATATTTCTCTGTACAGCCTATGGTCCCATTCACTCGGGAATATCCCAACGCAGCTCCTGGAAGAAACGTGTTTCTGACTCGCTGAATCTCAACATAGATTCAACTCTCTAAGGTGAACGAACGCACAGCAGAGCAGTTTCAAGGAAACGTTTCTCCTGAGTTTTAGACGAAGTTTCCTGCTGTTTAGTACGTATGCCGGCATTGGGCTGGAAATACCGGTTTTGGGATTCTGCACAGAAAGGTTTTGCAAACCGCTGAATCCACACGTGAGTTTAACTCTGTCAGTTGAATGCACACATTGACAACCATTCAGTTTGATAACACCCTTTGGTTTTAGAAGCAGATATTTCTCTGTACAGCCTATGGTCCCATTCACTCGGGAATATCCCAACGCAGCTCCTGGAAGAAACGTGTTTCTGACTCGCTGAATCTCAACATAGATTCAACTCTCTTAGGTGAACGAACGCACAGCAGAGCAGTTTCAAGGAAACGTTTCTCCTGAGTTTTAGACGAAGTTTCCTGCTGTTTAGTACGGATGCCGGCATTGGGCTGGAAATACCGGTTTTGGGATTCTGCACAGAAAGGGTTTGCAAACCGCTGAATCCACACGTGAGTTTAACTCTGTCAGTTGAATGCACACGTTGACAACCATTCAGTTTGATAACACCCTTTTGGTTTTAGAAGCAGATAGTTCTCTGTACAGCCTATGGTCCCATTCACTCGGGAATATCCCAACGCAGCTCCTGGAAGAAACGTGTTTCTGACTCGCTGAATCTCAACATAGATTCAACTCTCTTAGGTGAACGAACGCACAGCAGAGCAGTTTCAAGGAAACGTTTCTCCTGAGTTTTAGACGAAGTTTCCTGCTGTTTAGTACGTATGCCGGCATTGGGCTGGAAATACCGGTTTTGGGATTCTGCACAGAAAGTGTTTGCAAACCGCTGAATCCACACGTGAGTTTGACTTTGTCAGTTGAATGCACACATTGACAACAATCCAGTTAGAAAGCTCCGTTTTGGTTTTAGAAGCAGATATTTCTCTGTACAGCCTATGGTCCCATTCACTCGGGAATATCCCAACGCAACTCCTAGAAGGAACGTGTTTCTGACTCGCTGAATCTCAACATAGATTCAACTCTCTTAGGTGAACGAACGCACAGCAGAGCAGTTTCAAGGAAACGTTTCTCCTGAGTTTTAGACGAAGTTTCCTGCTGTTTAGTACGTATGCCGGCATTGGGCTGGAAATACCGGTTTTGGGATTCTGCACAGAAAGGGTTTGCAAACCGCTGTATCCACACGTGAGTTTAACTCTGTCAGTTGAATGCACACATTGACAACCATTCAGTTAGATTGCACCCTTTTGGTTTTAGAAGCAGATATTTCTCTGTACAGCCAATGGTCCCATTCACTCGGGAATATCCCAACGCAGCTCCTAGAAGAAACGTGTTTCTGACTCGCTGAATCTCAACATAGATTCAACTCTCTTAGATGAACGAACGCACAGCAGAGCAGTTTCAAGGAAACGTTTCTCCTGAGATTTAGACGAAGTTTCCTGCTGTTTAGTACGTATGCCGGCATTGGGCTGGAAATACCGGTTTTGGGATTCTGCACAGAAAGGGTTTGCAAACCGCTGAATCCACACGTGAGTTTAACTCTGTCAGTTGAATGCACACATTGACAACCATTCCGATTGATAACACCCTTTTGGTTTTAGAAGCAGATATTTCTCTGTACAGCCTATGGTCCAATTCACTCGGGAATATCCCAACGCAGCTCCTGGAAGAAACGTGTTTCTGACTCGCTGAATCTCAACATAGATTCAACTCTCTTAGGTGAACGAACGCACAGCAGAGCAGTTTCAAGGAAACGTTTCTCCTTTTAGACGAAGTTTCCTGCTGTTTAGTGCGGATGCCGGCATTGGGCTGGAAATACCGGTTTTGGGATTCTGCACAGAAAGGGTTTGCAAACCGCTGAATCCACACGTGAGTTTAACTCTGTCAGTTGAATGCACACATTGACAATCATTCAGTTTGATAGCACCCTTTTGGTTTTAGAAGCAGATATTTCTCTGTACAGCCTATGGTCCCATTCACTCAGGAATATCCCAACGCAGCTCCTAGAAGAAACGTGTTTCTGACTCGCTGAATCTCAACATAGATTCAACTCTCTTAGGTGAACGAACGCACAGCAGAGCAGTTTCAAGGAAACGTTTCTCCTGAGTTTTAGACGAAGTTTCCTGCTGTTTTGTACGGATGCCGGCATTGGGCTGGAAATACCGATTTTGGGATTCTGCACAGAAAGTGTTTGCAAACCGCTGAATCCACACGTGAGTTTAACTCTGTCAGTTGAATGCACACATTGACAACCATTCAGTTAGATAGCTCCGTTTTGGTTTTAGAAGCAGATATTTCTCTGTACAGCCTATGGTCCCATTCACTCGGGAATATCCCAACGCAGGTCCTAGAAGAAACGTGTTTCTCACTCGCTGAATCTCAACATAGATTCAACTCTCTTGGGTGAACGAAAGCACAGCAGAGCAGTTTCACGGAAACGTTTCTCCTTTTAGACGAAGTTTCCTGCTATTTAGTACGGATGCCGGCATTGGGCTGGAAATACCGGTTTTGGGATTCTGCACAGAAAGGGTTTGCAAACCGCTGAATCCACACGTGAGTTTAACTCTGTCAGTTGAATGCACACATTGACAACCATCCAGTTAGATAGCTCCGTTTTGGTTTTAGAAGCAGATATTTCTCTGTACAGCCAATGGTCCCATTCACTCGGGAATATCCCAACGCAGCTCCTAGAAGAAACGTGTTTCTGACTCGCTCAATCTCAACGTAGATTCAACTCTGTTAGGTGAACGAACGCACAGCAGAGCAGTTTCAAGGAAACGTTTCTCCTGAGTTTTAGACGAAGTTTCCTGCAGTTAAGTACGTATCCCGGCATTGGGCTGGAAATACCGGTTTTGGGATTCTGCACAGAAAGGGTTTGCAAACCACTGAATCAACACGTGAGTTTAACTCTGTCAGTTGAATGCACACATTGACAACCATTCAGTTAGATTGCTCCGTTTTGGTTTTAGAAGCAGATATTTCTCTGTACAGCCTATGGTCCCATTCACTCGGGAATATCCCAACGCAGCTCCTGGAAGAAACGTGTTTCTGACTCGCTGAATCTCAACATAGATTCAACTCTCTAAGGTGAACGAACGCACAGCAGAGCAGTTTCAAGGAAACGTTTCTCCTGAGTTTTAGACGAAGTTTCCTGCTGTTTAGTACGTATGCCGGCATTGGGCTGGAAATACCGGTTTTGGGATTCTGCACAGAAAGGTTTTGCAAACCGCTGAATCCACACGTGAGTTTAACTCTGTCAGTTGAATGCACACATTGACAACCATTCAGTTTGATAACACCCTTTGGTTTTAGAAGCAGATATTTCTCTGTACAGCCTATGGTCCCATTCACTCGGGAATATCCCAACGCAGCTCCTGGAAGAAACGTGTTTCTGACTCGCTGAATCTCAACATAGATTCAACTCTCTTAGGTGAACGAACGCACAGCAGAGCAGTTTCAAGGAAACGTTTCTCCTGAGTTTTAGACGAAGTTTCCTGCTGTTTAGTACGGATGCCGGCATTGGGCTGGAAATACCGGTTTTGGGATTCTGCACAGAAAGGGTTTGCAAACCGCTGAATCCACACGTGAGTTTAACTCTGTCAGTTGAATGCACACGTTGACAACCATTCAGTTTGATAACACCCTTTTGGTTTTAGAAGCAGATAGTTCTCTGTACAGCCTATGGTCCCATTCACTCGGGAATATCCCAACGCAGCTCCTGGAAGAAACGTGTTTCTGACTCGCTGAATCTCAACATAGATTCAACTCTCTTAGGTGAACGAACGCACAGCAGAGCAGTTTCAAGGAAACGTTTCTCCTGAGTTTTAGACGAAGTTTCCTGCTGTTTAGTACGTATGCCGGCATTGGGCTGGAAATACCGGTTTTGGGATTCTGCACAGAAAGGGTTTGCAAACCGCTGAATCCACACGTGAGTTTGACTTTGTCAGTTGAATGCACACATTGACAACAATCCAGTTAGATAGCTCCGTTTTGGTTTTAGAAGCACATATTTCTCTGTACAGCCTATGGTCCCATTCACTCGGGAATAACCCAACGCAACTCCTAGAAGAAACGTGTTTCTGACTCGCTGAATCTCAACATAGATTCAACTCTCTTAGGTGAACGAACGCACAGCAGAGCAGTTTCAAGGAAACGTTTCTCCTGAGTTTTAGACGAAGTTTCCTGCTGTTTAGTACGTATGCCGGCATTGGGCTGGAAATACCGGTTTTGGGATTCTGCACAGAAAGGGTTTGCAAACCGCTGTATCCACACGTGAGTTTAACTCTGTCAGTTGAATGCACACATTGACAACCATTCAGTTAGATTGCACCCTTTTGGTTTTAGAAGCAGATATTTCTCTGTACAGCCAATGGTCCCATTCACTCGGGAATATCCCAACGCAGCTCCTAGAAGAAACGTGTTTCTGACTCGCTGAATCTCAACATAGATTCAACTCTCTTAGATGAACGAACGCACAGCAGAGCAGTTTCAAGGAAACGTTTCTCCTGAGATTTAGACGAAGTTTCCTGCTGTTTAGTACGTATGCCGGCATTGGGCTGGAAATACCGGTTTTGGGATTCTGCACAGAAAGGGTTTGCAAACCGCTGAATCCACACGTGAGTTTAACTCTGTCAGTTGAATGCACACATTGACAACCATTCCGATTGATAACACCCTTTTGGTTTTAGAAGCAGATATTTCTCTGTACAGCCTATGGTCCAATTCACTCGGGAATATCCCAACGCAGCTCCTGGAAGAAACGTGTTTCTGACTCGCTGAATCTCAACATAGATTCAACTCTCTTAGGTGAACGAACGCACAGCAGAGCAGTTTCAAGGAAACGTTTCTCCTTTTAGACGAAGTTTCCTGCTGTTTAGTGCGGATGCCGGCATTGGGCTGGAAATACCGGTTTTGGGATTCTGCACAGAAAGGGTTTGCAAACCGCTGAATCCACACGTGAGTTTAACTCTGTCAGTTGAATGCACACATTGACAACCATTCAGTTTGGTAACACCCTTTTGGTTTTAGAAGCAGATATTTCTCTGTACAGCCTATGGTCCCATTCACTCGGGAATATCCCAACGCAGCTCCTGGAAGAAACGTGTGTCTGACTCGCTGAATCTCAACATAGATTCAACTCTCTTAGGTGAACGAACGCACAGCAGAGCAGTTTCAATTAAACGTTTCTCCTGAGTTTTAGACGAAGTTTACTGCTGTTTAGTACGTATGCCGGCATTGGGCTGGAAATACCGGTTTTGGGATTCTGCACAGAAAGGGTTTGCAAACCGCTGAATCCACACGTGAGTTTGACTTTGTCAGTTGAATGCACACATTGACAACAATCCAGTTAGATAGCTCCGTTTTGGTTTTAGAAGCACATATTTCTCTGTACAGCCTATGGTCCCATTCACTCGGGAATATCCGAACGCAACTCCTAGAAGAAACGTGTTTCTGACTCGCTGAATCTCAACATAGATTCAACTCTCTTAGGTGAACGAACGCACAGCAGAGCAGTTTCAAGGAAACGTTTCTCCTGAGTTTTAGACGAAGTTTCCTGCTGTTTAGTACATATGCCGGCATTGGGCTGAAAATACCGGTTTTGGGATTCTGCACAGAAAGGGTTTGCAAACCGCTGAATCCACACGTGAGTTTAACTCTGTCAGTTGAATGCACACATTGACAACCATTCAGTTAGATTGCACCCTTTTGGTTTTAGGAGCAGATATTTCTCTGTACAGCCTATGGTCCCATTCACTCGGGAATATCCCAACGCAGCTCCTAGAAGAAACGTGTTTCTGACTCGCTGAATCTCAACATAGATTCAACTCTCTTAGGTAAACGAACGCACAGCAGAGCAGTTTCAAGGAAACGTTTCTCCTGAGTTTTAGACGAAGTTTCCTGCTGTTTAGTACGGATGCCGGCATTGGGCTGGAAATACCGGTTTTGGGATTCTGCACAGAAAGGGTTTGCAAACCGCTGAATCCAAACGTGAGTTTAACTCTGTCAGTTGAATGCACACATTGACAACCATTCAGTTTGATCACACCCTTTTGGTTTTAGAAGCAGATATTTCTCTGTACAGCCTATGGTCCCATTCACTCGGGAATATCCCAACGCAGCTCCTGGAAGAAACGTGTTTCTGACTCGCTGAATCTCAACATAGATTCAACTCTCTTAGGTGAACGAACGCACAGCAAAGCATTTTCAAGGAAACGTTTCTCCTGTGTTTTAGACGAAGTTTCCTGCTGTTTAGTACGTATGCCGGCATTGGGCTGGAAATACCGGTTTTGGGATTCTGCACAGAAAGGGTTTGTAAACCGCTGAATCCAAACGTGAGTTTAACTCTTTCAGTTGAATGCACACATTGACAACCATTCAGTTAGATTGCACCCTTTTGGTTTTAGGAGCAGATATTTCTCTGTACAGCCTATGGTCCCATTCACTCGGGAATATCCCAACGCAGCTCCTAGAAGAAACGTGTTTCTGACTCGCTGAATCTCAACATAGATTCAACTCTCTTAGGTGAACGAACGCACAGCAGAGCAGTTTCAAGGAAACGTTTCTCCTTTTAGACGAAGTTTCCTGCTGTTTAGTGCGGATGCCGGCATTGGGCTGGAAATACCGGTTTTGGGATTCTGCACAGAAAGGGTTTGCAAACCACTGAATCAACACGTGAGTTTAACTCTGTCAGTTGAATGCACACATTGACAACCATTCAGTTCGATAACACCCTTTTGGTTTTAGAAGCAGATATATCTCTGTACAGCCTATGGTCCCATTCACTCGGGAATATCCCAACGCAGCTCCTGGAAGAAACGTGTTTCTGACTCGCTGAATCTCAACATAGATTCAACTCTCTTAGGTGAACGAACGCACAGCAGAGCAGTTTCAAGGAAACGTTTCTCCTGAGTTTTAGACGAAGTTTCCTGCTGTTTAGTACGTGTGTCGGCATTGGGCTGGAAATACCGGTTTTGGGATTCTGCACAGAAAGGGTTTGCAAACCGCTGAATCCACACGTGAGTTTAACTCTGTCAGTTGAATGCACACGTTGACAACCATTCAGTTTGATAACACCCTTTTGGTTTTAGAAGCAGATAGTTCTCTGTACAGCCTATGGTCCCATTCACTCGGGAATATCCCAACGCAGCTCCTGGAAGAAACGTGTTTCTGACTCGCTGAATCTCAACATAGATTCAACTCTCTTAGGTGAACGAACGCACAGCAGAGCAGTTTCAAGGAAACGCTTCTCCTGAGTTTTAGACGAAGTTTCCTGCTGTTTAGTACGTATGCCGGCATTGGGCTGGAAATTCCGGTTTTGGGATTCTGCACAGAAAGGGTTTGCAAACCGCTGAATCCACACGTGAGTTTGACTTTGTCAGTTGAATGCACACATTGACAACAATCCAGTTAGATAGCTCCGTTTTGTTTTTAGAAGCACATATTTCTCTGTACAGCCTATGGTCCCATTCACTCGGGAATAACCCAACGCAACTCCTAGAAGAAACGTGTTTCTGACTCGCTGAGTCTCAACATAGATTCAACTCTCTTAGGTGAACGAACGCACAGCAGAGCAGTTTGAAGGAAACGTTTCTCCTGAGTTTTAGACGAAGTTTCCTGCTGTTTAGTACGTATGCCGGCATTGGGCTGGAAATACCGGTTTTGGGATTCTGCACAGAAAGGGTTTGCAAACCGCTGAATCCACACGTGAGTTTAACTCTGTCAGTTGAATGCACACATTGACAACCATTCAGTTAGATTACACCCTTTTGGTTTTAGAAGCAGATATTTCTCTGTACAGCCTATGGTCCCATTCACTCGGGAATATCCCAACGCAGCTCCTAGAAGAAACGTGTTTCTGACTCGCTGAATCTCAACATAGATTCAACTCTCTTAGGTGAACGAACGCACAGCAGAGCAGTTTCAAGGAAACGTTTCTCCTGAGTTTTAGACGAAGTTTCCTACTGTTTAGTACGTATGCCGGCATTGGGCTGGAAATACCGGTTTTGGGATTCTGCACAGAAAGGGTTTGCAAACCACTGAATCCTCACGTGAGTTTAACTGTGTCAGTTGAATGCACACATTGACAACCATTCAGTTAGATAGCTCCGTTTTGGTTTCAGAAGCAGATATTTCTCTGTACAGCCTATTGTCCCATTCACTTGGGAATATCGCAACGCAGCTCCTGGAAGAAACGTGTTTCTGACTCGCTGAATCTCAACATAGATTCAACTCTCTTAGGTGAACGAACGCACAGCAGAGCAGTTTCAAGGAAACGTTTCTCCTGAGTTTTAGACGAAGTTTCCTGCTGTTTAGTACGTATGCCGGCATTGGGCTGGAAATACCGGTTTTGGGATTCTGCACAGAAAGGGTTTGCAAACCGCTGAATCCACACGTGAGTTTAACTCTGTCAGTTGAATGCACACATTGACAACCATTCCGTTTGATAACACCCTTTTGGTTTTAGAAGCAGATATTTCTCTGTACAGCCTATGGTCCAATTCACTCGGGAATATCCCAACGCAGCTCCTGGAAGAAACGTGTTTCTGACACGCTGAATCTCAACATAGATTCAACTCTCTTAGGTGAACGAACGCACAGCAGAGCAGTTTCAAGGAAACGTTTCTCCTTTTAGACGAAGTTTCCTGCTGTTTAGTGCGGATGCCGGCATTGGGCTGGAAATACCGGTTTTGGGATTCTGCACAGAAAGGGTTTGCAAACCGCTGAATCCACACGTGAGTTTAACTCTGTCAGTTGAATGCACACATTGACAACCATTCAGTTTGGTAACACCCTTTTTGTTTTAGAAGCAGATATTTCTCTGTACAGCCTATGGTCCCATTCACTCGGGAATATCCCAACGCAGCTCGTGGAAGAAACGTGTGTCTGACTCGCTGAATCTCAACATAGATTCAACTCTCTTAGGTGAACGAACGCACAGCAGAGCAGTTTCAATTAAACGTTTCTCCTGAGTTTTAGACGAAGTTTCCTGCTGTTTAGTACGTATGCCGTCATTGGGCTGGAAATACCGGTTTTGGGATTCTGCACAGAAAGGGTTTGCAAACCGCTGAATCCACACGTGAGTTTAACTCTGTCAGTTGAATGCACACATTGACAACCATTCAGTTAGATTGCACCCTTTTGGTTTTAGGAGCAGATATTTCTCTGTACAGCCTATGGTCCCATTCACTCGGGAATATCCCAACGCAGCTCCTAGAAGAAACGTGTTTCTGACTCGCTGAATCTCAACATAGATTCAACTCTCTTAGGTGAACGAACGCACAGCAGAGCAGTCTCAAGGAAACGTTTCTCCTGAGTTTTAGACGAAGTTTCCTGCTGTTTAGTACGGATGCCGGCATTGGGCTGGAAATACCGGTTTTGGGATTCTGCACAGAAAGGGTTTGCAAACCGCTGAATCCAAACGTGAGTTTAACTCTGTCAGTTGAATGCACACATTGACAACCATTCAGTTTGATCGCACCCTTTTGGTTTTAGAAGCAGATATTTCTCTGTACAGCCTATGGTCCCATTCACTCGGGAATATCCCAACGCAGCTCCTGGAAGAAACGTGTTTCTGACTCGCTGAATCTCAACATAGATTCAACTCTCTTAGGTGAACGAACGCACAGCAGAGCAGTTTCAAGGAAACGTTTCTCCTTTTAGACGAAGTTTCCTGCTGTTTAGTGCGGATGCCGGCATTGGGCTGGAAATACCGGTTTTGGGATTCTGCACAGAAAGGGTTTGCAAACCACTGAATCAACACGTGAGTTTAACTCTGTCAGTTGAATGCACACATTGACAACCATTCAGTTCGATAACACCCTTTTGGTTTTAGAAGCAGATATATCTCTGTACAGCCTATGGTCCCATTCACTCGGGAATATCCCAACGCAGCTCCTGGAAGAAACGTGTTTCTGACTCGCTGAATCTCAACATAGATTCAACTCTCTTAGGTGAACGAACGCACAGCAGAGCAGTTTCAAGGAAACGTTTCTCCTGAGTTTTAGACGAAGTTTCCTGCTGTTTAGTACGTGTGTCGGCATTGGGCTGGAAATACCGGTTTTGGGATTCTGCACAGAAAGGGTTTGCAAACCGCTGAATCCACACGTGAGTTTAACTCTGTCAGTTGAATGCACACGTTGACAACCATTCAGTTTGATAACACCCTTTTGGTTTTAGAAGCAGATAGTTCTCTGTACAGCCTATGGTCCCATTCACTCGGGAATATCCCAACGCAGCTCCTGGAAGAAACGTGTTTCTGACTCGCTGAATCTCAACATAGATTCAACTCTCTTAGGTGAACGAACGCACAGCAGAGCAGTTTCAAGGAAACGCTTCTCCTGAGTTTTAGACGAAGTTTCCTGCTGTTTAGTACGTATGCCGGCATTGGGCTGGAAATTCCGGTTTTGGGATTCTGCACAGAAAGGGTTTGCAAACCGCTGAATCCACACGTGAGTTTGACTTTGTCAGTTGAATGCACACATTGACAACAATCCATTTAGATAGCTCCGTTTTGTTTTTAGAAGCACATATTTCTCTGTACAGCCTATGGTCCCATTCACTCGGGAATAACCCAACGCAACTCCTAGAAGAAACGTGTTTCTGACTCGCTGAATCTCAACATAGATTCAACTCTCTTAGGTGAACGAACGCACAGCAGAGCAGTTTCAAGGAAACGTTTCTCCTGAGTTTTAGACGAAGTTTCCTGCTGTTTAGTTCGTATGCCGGCATTGGGCTGGAAATACCGGTTTTGGGATTCTGCACAGAAAGGGTTTGCAAACCGCTGAATCCACACGTGAGTTTAACTCTGTCAGTTGAATGCACACATTGACAACCATTCAGTTAGATTACACCCTTTTGGTTTTAGAAGCAGATATTTCTCTGTACAGCCTATGGTCCCATTCACTCGGGAATATCCCAACGCAGCTCCTAGAAGAAACGTGTTTCTGACTCGCTGAATCTCAACATAGATTCAACTCTCTTAGGTGAACGAACGCACAGCAGAGCAGTTTCAAGGAAACGTTTCTCCTGAGTTTTAGACGAAGTTTCCTACTGTTTAGTACGTATGCCGGCATTGGGCTGGAAATACCGGTTTTGGGATTCTGCACAGAAAGGGTTTGCAAACCACTGAATCCTCACGTGAGTTTAACTGTGTCAGTTGAATGCACACAATGACAACCATTCAGTTAGATAGCTCCGTTTTGGTTTCAGAAGCAGATATTTCTCTGTACAGCCTATTGTCCCATTCACTTGGGAATATCGCAACGCAGCTCCTGGAAGAAACGTGTTTCTGACTCGCTGAATCTCAACATAGATTCAACTCTCTTAGGTGAACGAACGCACAGCAGAGCAGTTTCAAGGAAACGTTTCTCCTGAGTTTTAGACGAAGTTTCCTGCTGTTTAGTACGTATGCCGGCATTGGGCTGGAAATACCGGTTTTGGGATTCTGCACAGAAAGGGTTTGCAAACCGCTGAATCCACACGTGAGTTTAACTCTGTCAGTTGAATGCACACATTGACAACCATTCAGTTAGATAGCTCCGTTTTGGTTTTAGAAGCAGATATTTCTCTGTACAGCCTATGGTCCCATTCACTCGGGAATATCCCAACGCAGCTCCTAGAAGAAACGTGTTTCTGACTCGCTGAATCTCAACATAGATTCAACTCTCTTAGATGAACGAACGCACAGCAGAGCAGTTTCAAGGAAACGTTTCTCCTGAGATATAGACGAAGTTTCCTGCTGTTTAGTACGTATGCCGGCATTGGGCTGGAAATACCGGTTTTGGGATTCTGCACAGAAAGGGTTTGCAAACCGCTGAATCCACACGTGAGTTTAACTCTGTCAGTTGAATGCACACATTGACAACCATTCCGTTTGATAACACCCTTTTGGTTTTAGAAGCAGATATTTCTCTGTACAGCCTATGGTCCCATTCACTCGGGAATATCCCAACGCAGCTCCTGGAAGAAACGTGTTTCTGACACGCTGAATCTCAACATAGATTCAACTCTCTTAGGTGAACGAACGCACAGCAGAGCAGTTTCAAGGAAACGTTTCTCCTTTTAGACGAAGTTTCCTGCTGTTTAGTGCGGATGCCGGCATTGGGCTGGAAATACCGGTTTTGGGATTCTGCACAGAAAGGGTTTGCAAACCGCTGAATCCACACGTGAGTTTAACTCTGTCAGTTGAATGCACACATTGACAACCATTCAGTTTGGTAACACCCTTTTTGTTTTAGAAGCAGATAGTTCTCTGTACAGCCTATGGTCCCATTCACTCGGGAATATCCCAACGCAGCTCGTGGAAGAAACGTGTGTCTGACTCGCTGAATCTCAACATAGATTCAACTCTCTTAGGTGAACGAACGCACAGCAGAGCAGTTTCAATTAAACGTTTCTCCTGAGTTTTAGACGAAGTTTCCTGCTGTTTAGTACGTATGCCGGCATTGGGCTGGAAATACCGGTTTTGGGATTCTGCACAGAAAGGGTTTGCAAACCGCTGAATCCACACGTGAGTTTGACTTTGTCAGTTGAATGCACACATTGACAACAATCCAGTTAGATAGCTCCGTTTTGGTTTTAGAAGCACATATTTCTCTGTACAGCCTATGGTCCCATTCACTCGGGAATATCCCAACGCAACTCCTAAAAGAAACGTGTTTCTGACTCGCTGAATCTCAACATAGATTCAACTCTCTTAGGTGAACGAACGCACAGCAGAGCAGTTTCAAGGAAACGTTTCTCCTGAGTTTTAGACGAAGTTTCCTGCTGTTTAGTACATATGCCGGCATTGGGCTGGAAATACCGGTTTTGGGATTCTGCACAGAAAGGGTTTGCAAACCGCTGAATCCACACGTGAGTTTAACTCTGTCAGTTGAATGCACACATTGACAACCATTCAGTTAGATTGCACCCTTTTGGTTTTAGGAGCAGATATTTCTCTGTACAGCCTATGGTCCCATTCACTCGGGAATATCCAAACGCAGCTCCTAGAAGAAACGTGTTTCTGACTCGCTGAATCTCAACATAGATTCAGCTCTCTTAGGTGAACGAACGCACAGCAGAGCAGTTTCAAGGAAACGTTTCTCCTGAGTTTTAGACGAAGTTTCCTGCTGTTTAGTACGGATGCCGGCATTGGGCTGGAAATACCGGGTTTGGGATTCTGCACAGAAAGGGTTTGCAAACCGCTGAATCCAAACGTGAGTTTAACTCTGTCAGTTGAATGCACACATTGACAACCATTCAGTTTGATCACACCCTTTTGGTTTTAGAAGCAGATATTTCTCTGTACAGCCTATGGTCCCATTCACTCGGGAATATCCCAACGCAGCTCCTGGAAGAAACGTGTTTCTGACTCGCTGAATCTCAACATAGATTCAACTCTCTTAGGTGAACGAACGCACAGCAAAGCATTTTCAAGGAAACGTTTCTCCTGTGTTTTAGACGAAGTTTCCTTCTGTTTAGTACGTATGCCGGCATTGGGCTGGAAATACCGGTTTTGGGATTCTGCACAGAAAGGGTTTGTAAACTGCTGAATCCAAACGTGAGTTTAACTCTGTCAGTTGAATGCACACATTGACAACCATTCAGTTAGATTGCACCCTTTTGGTTTTAGGAGCAGATATTTCTCTGTACAGCCTATGGTCCCATTCACTCGGGAATAACCCAACGCAGCTCCTAGAAGAAACGTGTTTCTGACTCGCTGAATCTCAACATAGATTCAACTCTCTTAGGTGAACGAACGCACAGCAGAGCAGTTTCAAGGAAACGTTTCTCCTGAGATTTAGACGAAGTTTCCTTCTGTTTAGTACGTAGGCCGGCATTGGGCTGGAAATACCGGTTTTGGGATTCTGCACAGAAAGGGTTTGCAAACCGCTGAATCCACACGTGAGTTTAACTCTGTCAGTTGAATGCACACATTGACAACCATTCCGTTTGATAACACCCTTTTGGTTTTAGAAGCAGATATTTCTCAGTACAGCCTATGGTCCAATTCACTCGGGAATATCCCAACGCAGCTCCTGGAAGAAACGTGTTTCTGACTCGCTGAATCTCAACATAGATTCAACTCTCTTAGGTGAACGAACGCACAGCAGAGCAGTTTCAAGGAAACGTTTCTCCTTTTAGACGAAGTTTCCTGCAGTTTAGTGCGGATGCCGGCATTGGGCTGGAAATACCGGTTTTGGGATTCTGCACAGAAAGGGTTTGCAAATCGCTGAATCCACACGTGAGTTTAACTCTGTCAGTTGAATGCACACATTGACAACCATTCAGTTCGATAACACCCTTTTGGTTTTAGAAGCAGATATTTCTCTGTACAGCCTATGGTCCCATTCACTCGGGAATATCCCAACGCAGCTCCTGGAAGAAACGTGTTTCTGACTCGCTGAATCTCAACATAGATTCAACTCTCTTAGGTGAACGAACGCACAGCCTAGCAGTTTCAAGGAAACGTTTCTCCTGAGTTTTAGACGAAGTTTCCTGCTGTTTAGTACGTATGCCGGCATTGGGCTGGAAATACCGGTTTTGGGATTCTGCACAGAAAGGGTTTGCAAACCGCTGAATCCACACGTGAGTTTAACTCTGTCAGTTGAATGCACACATTGACAACCATTCAGTTAGATTACACCCTTTTGGTTTTAGAAGCAGATATTTCTCTGTACAGCCTATGGTCCCATTCACTCGGGAATATCCCAACGCAGCTCCTAGAAGAAACGTGTTTCTGACTCGCTGAATCTCAACATAGATTCAACTCTCTTAGGTGAACGAACGCACAGCAGAGCAGTTTCAAGGAAACGTTTCTCCTGAGTTTTAGACGAAGTTTCCTACTGTTTAGTACGTATGCCGGCATTGGGCTGGAAATACCGGTTTTGGGATTCTGCACAGAAAGGGTTTGCAAACCACTGAATCCTCACGTGAGTTTAACTCTGTCAGTTGAATGCACACATTGACAACCATTCAGTTAGATAGCTCCGTTTTGGTTTCAGAAGCAGATATTTCTCTGTACAGCCTATTGTCCCATTCACTTGGGAATATCGCAACGCAGTTCCTGGAAGAAACGTGTTTCTGACTCGCTGAATCTCAACATAGATTCAACTCTCTTAGGTGAACGAACGCACAGCAGAGCAGTTTCAAGGAAACGTTTCTCCTGAGTTTTAGACGAAGTTTCCTGCTGTTTAGTACGTATGCCGGCATTGGGCTGGAAATACCGGTTTTGGGATTCTGCACAGAAAGGGTTTGCAAACCGCTGAATCCACACGTGAGTTTAACTCTGTCAGTTGAATGCACACATTGACAACCATTCAGTTAGATAGCTCCGTTTTGGTTTTAGAAGCAGATATTTCTCTGTACAGCCTATGGTCCCATTCACTCGGGAATATCCCAACGCAGCTCCTAGAAGAAACGTGTTTCTGACTCGCTGAATCTCAACATAGATTCAACTCTCTTAGATGAACGAACGCACAGCAGAGCAGTTTCAAGGAAACGTTTCTCCTGAGATATAGACGAAGTTTCCTGCTGTTTAGTACGTATGCCGGCATTGGGCTGGAAATACCGGTTTTGGGATTCTGCACAGAAAGGGTTTGCAAACCGCTGAATCCACACGTGAGTTTAACTCTGTCAGTTGAATGCACACATTGACAACCATTCCGTTTGATAACACCCTTTTGGTTTTAGAAGCAGATATTTCTCTGTACAGCCTATGGTCCAATTCACTCGGGAATATCCCAACGCAGCTCCTGGAAGAAACGTGTTTCTGACACGCTGAATCTCAACATAGATTCAACTCTCTTAGGTGAACGAATGCACAGCAGAGCAGTTTCAAGGAAACGTTTCTCCTTTTAGACGAAGTTTCCTGCTGTTTAGTGCGGATGCCGGCATTGGGCTGGAAATACCGGTTTTGGGATTCTGCACAGAAAGGGTTTGTAAACCGCTGAATCCACACGTGAGTTTAACTCTGTCAGTTGAATGCACACATTGACAACCATTCAGTTTGGTAACACCCTTTTGGTTTTAGAAGCAGATATTTCTCTGTACAGCCTATGGTCCCATTCACTCGGGAATATCCCAACGCAGCTCGTGGAAGAAACGTGTGTCTGACTCGCTGAATCTCAACATAGATTCAACTCTCTTAGGTGAACGAACGCACAGCAGAGCAGTTTCAATTAAACGTTTCTCCTGAGTTTTAGACGAAGTTTCCTGCTGTTTAGTACATATGCCGGCATTGGGCTGGAAATACCGGTTTTGGGATTCTGCACAGAAAGGGTTTGCAAACCGCTGAATCCACACGTGAGTTTGACTTTGTCAGTTGAATGCACACATTGACAACAATCCAGTTAGATAGCTCCGTTTTGGTTTTAGAAGCACATATTTCTCTGTACAGCCTATGGTCCCATTCACTCGGGAATATCCCAACGCAACTCCTAGAAGAAACGTGTTTCTGACTCGCTGAATCTCAACATAGATTCAACTCTCTTAGGTGAACGAACGCACAGCAGAGCAGTTTCAAGGAAACGTTTCTCCTTTTAGACGAAGTTTCCTGCTGTTTAGTGCGGATGCCGGCATTGGGCTGGAAATACCGGTTTTGGGATTCTGCACAGAAAGGGTTTGCAAACCGCTGAATCCACACGTGAGTTTAACTCTGTCAGTTGAATGCACACATTGACAACCATTCAGTTAGATAGCTCCGTTTTGGTTTTAGAAGCAGATATTTCTCTGTACAGCCTATGGTCCCATTCACTCGGGAATATCCCAACGCAGCTCCTAGAAGAAACGTGTTTCTGACTCGCTGAATCTCAACATAGATTCAACTCTCTTAGATGAACGAACGCACAGCAGAGCAGTTTCAAGGAAACGTTTCTCCTGAGATATAGACGAAGTTTCCTGCTGTTTAGTACATATGCCGGCATTGGGCTGGAAATACCGGTTTTGGGATTCTGCACAGAAAGGGTTTGCAAACCGCTGAATCCACACGTGAGTTTAACTCTGTCAGTTGAATGCACACATTGACAACCATTCCGTTTGATAACACCCTTTTGGTTTTAGAAGCAGATATTTCTCTGTACAGCCTATGGTCCAATTCACTCGGGAATATCCCAACGCAGCTCCTGGAAGAAACGTGTTTCTGACACGCTGAATCTCAACATAGATTCAACTCTCTTAGGTGAACGAATGCACAGCAGAGCAGTTTCAAGGAAACGTTTCTCCTTTTAGACGAAGTTTCCTGCTGTTTAGTGCGGATGCCGGCATTGGGCTGGAAATACCGGTTTTGGGATTCTGCACAGAAAGGGTTTGTAAACCGCTGAATCCACACGTGAGTTTAACTCTGTCAGTTGAATGCACACATTGACAACCATTCAGTTTGGTAACACCCTTTTGGTTTTAGAAGCAGATATTTCTCTGTACAGCCTATGGTCCCATTCACTCGGGAATATCCCAACGCAGCTCGTGGAAGAAACGTGTGTCTGACTCGCTGAATCTCAACATAGATTCAACTCTCTTAGGTGAACGAACGCACAGCAGAGCAGTTTCAATTAAACGTTTCTCCTGAGTTTTAGACGAAGTTTCCTGCTGTTTAGTACATATGCCGGCATTGGGCTGGAAATACCGGTTTTGGGATTCTGCACAGAAAGGGTTTGCAAACCGCTGAATCCACACGTGAGTTTGACTTTGTCAGTTGAATGCACACATTGACAACAATCCAGTTAGATAGCTCCGTTTTGGTTTTAGAAGCACATATTTCTCTGTACAGCCTATGGTCCCATTCACTCGGGAATATCCCAACGCAACTCCTAGAAGAAACGTGTTTCTGACTCGCTGAATCTCAACATAGATTCAACTCTCTTAGGTGAACGAACGCACAGCAGAGCAGTTTCAAGGAAACGTTTCTCCTTTTAGACGAAGTTTCCTGCTGTTTAGTGCGGATGCCGGCATTGGGCTGGAAATACCGGTTTTGGGATTCTGCACAGAAAGGGTTTGCAAACCACTGAATCAACACGTGAGTTTAACTCTGTCAGTTGAATGCACACATTGACAACCATTCAGTTCGATAACACCCTTTTGGTTTTAGAAGCAGATATATCTCTGTACAGCCTATGGTCCCATTCACTCGGGAATATCCCAACGCAGCTCCTGGAAGAAATGTGTTTCTGACTCGCTGAATCTCAACATAGATTCAACTCTCTTAGGTGAACGAACGCACAGCAGAGCAGTTTCAAGGAAACGTTTCTCCTGAGTTTTAGACGAAGTTTCCTGCTGTTTAGTACGTGTGTCGGCATTGGGCTGGAAATACCGGTTTTGGGATTCTGCACAGAAAGGGTTTGCAAACCGCTGAATCCACACGTGAGTTTAACTCTGTCAGTTGAATGCACACGTTGACAACCATTCAGTTTGATAACACCCTTTTGGTTTTAGAAGCAGATAGTTCTCTGTACAGCCTATGGTCCCATTCACTCGGGAATATCCCAACGCAGCTCCTGGAAGAAACGTGTTTCTGACTCGCTGAATCTCAACATAGATTCAACTCTCTTAGGTGAACGAACGCACAGCAGAGCAGTTTCAAGGAAACGTTTCTCCTGAGTTTTAGACGAAGTTTCCTGCTGTTTAGTACGTATGCCGGCATTGGGCTGGAAATACCGGTTTTGGGATTCTGCACAGAAAGGGTTTGCAAACCGCTGAATCCACACGTGAGTTTGACTTTGTCAGTTGAATGCACACATTGACAACAATCCCGTTAGATAGCTCCGTTTTGTTTTTAGAAGCACATATTTCTCTGTACAGCCTATGGTCCCATTCACTCGGGAATAACCCAACGCAGCTCCTGGAAGAAACGTGTTTCTGACTCGCTGAATCTCAACATAGATTCAACTCTCTTAGGTGAACGAACGCACAGCAGAGCAGTTTCAAGGAAACGTTTCTCCTGAGTTTTAGACGAAGTTTCCTGCTGTTTAGTACGTATGCCGGCATTGGGCTGGAAATACCGGTTTTGGGATTCTGCACAGAAAGGGTTTGCAAACCGCTGAATCCACAAGTGAGTTTAACTCTGTCAGTTGAATGCACACATTGACAACCATTCAGTTAGATTACACCCTTTTGGTTTTAGAAGCATATATTTCTCTGTACAGCCTATGGTCCCATTCACTCGGGAATATCCC
Source organism: Aotus nancymaae (assembly GCF_030222135.1). Taxonomy (NCBI): domain Eukaryota; kingdom Metazoa; phylum Chordata; class Mammalia; order Primates; family Aotidae; genus Aotus; species Aotus nancymaae. Next base: position 748,642 of record NW_026988584.1, read on the forward strand.
AACGCAGCTCGTGGAAGAAACGTGTGTCTGACTCGCTGAATCTCAACATAGATTCAACTCTCTTAGGTGAACGAACGCACAGCAGAGCAGTTTCAATTAAACGTTTCTCCTGAGTTTTAGACGAAGTTTCCTGCTGTTTAGTACGTATGCCGGCATTGGGCTGGAAATACCGGTTTTGGGATTCTGCACAGAAAGGGTTTGCAAACCGCTGAATCCACACGTGAGTTTGACTTTGTCAGTTGAATGCACACATTGACAACAATCCAGTTAGATAGCTCCGTTTTGGTTTTAGAAGCACATATTTCTCTGTACAGCCTATGGTCCCATTCACTCGGGAATATCCCAACGCAACTCCTAGAAGAAACGTGTTTCTGACTCGCTGAATCTCAACATAGATTCAACTCTCTTAGTTGAACGAACGCACAGCAGAGCAGTTTCAAGGAAACGTTTCTCCTGAGTTTTAGACGAAGTTTCCTGCTGTTTAGTACATATGCCGGCATTGGGCTGGAAATACCGGTTTTGGGATTCTGCACAGAAAGGGTTTGCAAACCGCTGAATCCACACGTGAGTTTAACTCTGTCAGTTGAATGCACACATTGACAACCATTCAGTCAGATTGCACCCTTTTGGTTTTAGGAGCAGATATTTCTCTGTACAGCCTATGGTCCCATTCACTCGGGAATATCCCAACGCAGCTCCTAGAAGAAACGTGTTTCTGACTCGCTGAATCTCAACATAGATTCAACTCTCTTAGGTGAACGAACGCACAGCAGAGCAGTTTCAAGGAAACGTTTCTCCTGAGTTTTAGACGAAGTTTCCTGCTGTTTAGTACGGATGCCGGCATTGGGCTGGAAATACCGGTTTTGGGATTCTGCACAGAAAGGGTTTGCAAACCGCTGAATCCAAACGTGAGTTTAACTCTGTCAGTTGAATGCACACATTGACAACCATTCAGTTTGATCACACCCTTTTGGTTTTAGAAGCAGATATTTCTCTGTACAGCCAATGGTCCCATTCACTCGGGAATATCCCAACGCAGCTCCTGGAAGAAACGTGTTTCTGACTCGCTGAATCTCAACATAGATTCAACTCTCTTAGGTGAACGAACGCACAGCAAAGCATTTTCAAGGAAACGTTTCTCCTGTGTTTTAGACGAAGTTTCCTGCTGTTTAGTTCGTATGCCGGCATTGGGCTGGAAATACCGGTTTTGGGATTCTGCACAGAAAGGGTTTGTAAACCGCGGAATCCAAACGTGAGTTTAACTCTGTCAGTTGAATGCACACATTGACAACCATTCAGTTAGAATGCACCCTTTTGGTTTTAGGAGCAGATATTTCTCTGTACAGCGTATGGTCCCATTCACTCGGGAATAACCCAACGCAGCTCCTAGAAGAAACGTGTTTCTGACTCGCTGAATCTCAACATAGATTCAACTCTCTTAGGTGAACGAACGCACAGCAGAGCAGTTTCAAGGAAACGTTTCTCCTTTTAGACGAAGTTTCCTGCAGTTTAGTGCGGATTCCGGCATTGGGCTGGAAATACCGGTTTTGGGATTCTGCACAGAAAGGGTTAGCAAATCGCTGAATCCACACGTGAGTTTAACTCTGTCAGTTGAATGCACACATTGACAACCATTCAGTTCGATAACACCCTTTTGGTTTTAGAAGCAGATATTTCTCTGTACAGCCTATGGTCCCATTCACTCGGGAATATCCCAACGCAGCTCCTGGAAGAAACGTGTTTCTGACTCGCTGAATCTCAACTTAGATTCAACTCTCTTAGGTGAACGAACGCACAGCCTAGCAGTTTCAAGGAAACGTTTCTCCTGAGTTTTAGACGAAGTTTCCTGCTGTTTAGTACGTATGCCGGCATTGGGCTGGAAATACCGGTTTTGGGATTCTGCACAGAAAGGGTTTGCAAACCGCTGAATCCACACGTGAGTTTAACTCTGTCAGTTGAATGCACACATTGACAACCATTCAGTTAGATTACACCCTTTTGGTTTTAGAAGCAGATATTTCTCTGTACAGCCTATGGTCCCATTCACTCGGGAATATCCCAACGCAGCTCCTAGAAAAAACGTGTTTCTGACTCGCTGAATCTCAACATAGATTCAACTCTCTTAGGTGAACGAACGCACAGCAGAGCAGTTTCAAGGAAACGTTTCTCCTGAGATTTAGACGAAGTTTCCTACTGTTTAGTATGTATGCCGGCATTGGGCTGGAAATACCGGTTTTGGGTTTCTGCACAGAAAGGGTTTGCAAACCACTGAATCCTCACGTGAGTTTAACTCTGTCAGTTGAATGCACACATTGACAACCATTCAGTTAGATAGCTCCGTTTTGGTTTCAGAAGCAGATATTTCTCTGTACAGCCTATTGTCCCATTCACTTGGGAATATCGCAACGCAGCTCCTGGAAGAAACGTGTTTCTGACTCGCTGAATCTCAACATAGATTCAACTCTCTTAGGTGAACGAACGCACAGCAGAGCAGTTTCAAGGAAACGTTTCTCCTGAGTTTTAGACGAAGTTTCCTGCTGTTTAGTACGTATGCCGGCATTGGGCTGGAAATACCGGTTTTGGGATTCTGCACAGAAAGGGTTTGCAAACCGCTGAATCCACACGTGAGTTTAACTCTGTCAGTTGAATGCACACATTGACAACCATTCAGTTAGATAGCTCCGTTTTGGTTTTAGAAGCAGATATTTCTCTGTACAGCCTATGGTCCCATTCACTCGGGAATATCCCAACGCAGCTCCTAGAAGAAACGTGTTTCTGACTCGCTGAATCTCAACATAGATTCAACTCTCTTAGATGAACGAACGCACAGCAGAGCAGTTTCAAGGAAACGTTTCTCCTGAGATATAGACGAAGTTTCCTGCTCTTTAGTACGTATGCCGGCATTGGACTGGAAATACCGGTTTTGGGATTCTGCACAGAAAGGGTTTGCAAACCGCTGAATCCACACGTGAGTTTAACTCTGTCAGTTGAATGCACACATTGACAACCATTCCGTTTGATAACACCCTTTTGGTTTTAGAAGCAGATATTTCTCTGTACAGCCTATGGTCCCATTCACTCGGGAATATCCCAACGCAGCTCCTGGAAGAAACGTGTTTCTGACTCGCTGAATCTCAACATAGATTCAACTCTCTTAGGTGAACGAACGCACAGCAGAGCAGTTTCAAGGAAACGTTTCTCCTGAGTTTTAGACGAAGTTTCCTGCTGTTTAGTACGTGTGTCGGCATTGGGCTGGAAATACCGGTTTTGGGATTCTGCACAGAAAGGGTTTGCAAACCGCTGAATCCACACGTGAGTTTAACTCTGTCAGTTGAATGCACACGTTGACAACCATTCAGTTTGATAACACCCTTTTGGTTTTAGAAGCAGATAGTTCTCTGTACAGCCTATGGTCCCATTCACTCGGGAATATCCCAACGCAGCTCCTGGAAGAAACGTGTTTCTGACTCGCTGAATCTCAACATAGATTCAACTCTCTTAGGTGAACGAACGCACAGCAGAGCAGTTTCAAGGAAACGCTTCTCCTGAGTTTTAGACGAAGTTTCCTGCTGTTTAGTACGTATGCCGGCATTGGGCTGGAAATTCCGGTTTTGGGATTCTGCACAGAAAGGGTTTGCAAACCGCTGAATCCACACGTGAGTTTGACTTTGTCAGTTGAATGCACACATTGACAACAATCCATTTAGATAGCTCCGTTTTGTTTTTAGAAGCACATATTTCTCTGTACAGCCTATGGTCCCATTCACTCGGGAATAACCCAACGCAACTCCTAGAAGAAACGTGTTTCTGACTCGCTGAATCTCAACATAGATTCAACTCTCTTAGGTGAACGAACGCACAGCAGAGCAGTTTCAAGGAAACGTTTCTCCTGAGTTTTAGACGAAGTTTCCTGCTGTTTAGTACGTATGCCGGCATTGGGCTGGAAATACCGGTTTTGGGATTCTGCACAGAAAGGGTTTGCAAACCGCTGAATCCACACGTGAGTTTAACTCTGTCAGTTGAATGCACACATTGACAACCATTCAGTTAGATTACACCCTTTTGGTTTTAGAAGCAGATATTTCTCTGTACAGCCTATGGTCCCATTCACTCGGGAATATCCCAACGCAGCTCCTAGAAGAAACGTGTTTCTGACTCGCTGAATCTCAACATAGATTCAACTCTCTTAGGTGAACGAACGCACAGCAGAGCAGTTTCAAGGAAACGTTTCTCCTGAGTTTTAGACGAAGTTTCCTACTGTTTAGTACGTATGCCGGCATTGGGCTGGAAATACCGGTTTTGGGATTCTGCACAGAAAGGGTTTGCAAACCACTGAATCCTCACGTGAGTTTAACTGTGTCAGTTGAATGCACACATTGACAACCATTCAGTTAGATAGCTCCGTTTTGGTTTCAGAAGCAGATATTTCTCTGTACAGCCTATTGTCCCATTCACTTGGGAATATCGCAACGCAGCTCCTGGAAGAAACGTGTTTCTGACTCGCTGAATCTCAACATAGATTCAACTCTCTTAGGTGAACGAACGCACAGCAGAGCAGTTTCAAGGAAACGTTTCTCCTGAGTTTTAGACGAAGTTTCCTGCTGTTTAGTACGTATGCCGGCATTGGGCTGGAAATACCGGTTTTGGGATTCTGCACAGAAAGGGTTTGCAAACCGCTGAATCCACACGTGAGTTTAACTCTGTCAGTTGAATGCACACATTGACAACCATTCAGTTAGATAGCTCCGTTTTGGTTTTAGAAGCAGATATTTCTCTGTACAGCCTATGGTCCCATTCACTCGGGAATATCCCAACGCAGCTCCTAGAAGAAACGTGTTTCTGACTCGCTGAATCTCAACATAGATTCAACTCTCTTAGATGAACGAACGCACAGCAGAGCAGTTTCAAGGAAACGTTTCTCCTGAGACATAGACGAAGTTTCCTGCTGTTTAGTACGTATGCCGGCATTGGGCTGGAAATACCGGTTTTGGGATTCTGCACAGAAAGGGTTTGCAAACCGCTGAATCCACACGTGAGTTTAACTCTGTCAGTTGAATGCACACATTGACAACCATTCCGTTTGATAACACCCTTTTGGTTTTAGAAGCAGATATTTCTCTGTACAGCCTATGGTCCCATTTACTCGGGAATATCCCAACGCAGCTCCTGGAAGAAACGTGTTTCTGACACGCTGAATCTCAACATAGATTCAACTCTCTTAGGTGAACGAACGCACAGCAGAGCAGTTTCAAGGAAACGTTTCTCCTTTTAGACGAAGTTTCCTGCTGTTTAGTGCGGATGCCGGCATTGGGCTGGAAATACCGGTTTTGGGATTCTGCACAGAAAGGGTTTGCAAACCGCTGAATCCACACGTGAGTTTAACTCTGTCAGTTGAATGCACACATTGACAACCATTCAGTTTGGTAACACTCTTTTTGTTTTAGAAGCAGATAGTTCTCTGTACAGCCTATGGTCCCATTCACTCGGGAATATCCCAACGCAGCTCCTGGAAGAAACGTGTTTCTGACTCGCTGAATCTCAACATAGATTCAACTCTCTTAGGTGAACGAACGCACAGCAGAGCAGTTTCAAGGAAACGTTTCTCCTGAGTTTTAGACGAAGTTTCCTGCTGTTTAGTACGTATGCCGGCATTGGGCTGGAAATACCGGTTTTGGGATTCTGCACAGAAAGGGTTTGCAAACCGCTGAATCCACACGTGAGTTTGACTTTGTCAGTTGAATGCACACATTGACAACAATCCAGTTAGATAGCTCCGTTTTGGTTTTAGAAGCACATATTTCTCTGTACAGCCTATGGTCCCATTCACTCGGGAATATCCCAACGCAACTCCTAAAAGAAACGTGTTTCTGACTCGCTGAATCTCAACATAGATTCAACTCTCTTAGGTGAACGAACGCACAGCAGAGCAGTTTCAAGGAAACGTTTCTCCTGAGTTTTAGACGAAGTTTCCTGCTGTTTAGTACATATGCCGGCATTGGGCTGGAAATACCGGTTTTGGGATTCTGCACAGAAAGGGTTTGCAAACCGCTGAATCCACACGTGAGTTTAACTCTGTCAGTTGAATGCACACATTGACAACCATTCAGTTAGATTGCACCCTTTTGGTTTTAGGAGCAGATATTTCTCTGTACAGCCTATGGTCCCATTCACTCGGGAATATCCAAACGCAGCTCCTAGAAGAAACGTGTTTCTGACTCGCTGAATCTCAACATAGATTCAGCTCTCTTAGGTGAACGAACGCACAGCAGAGCAGTTTCAAGGAAACGTTTCTCCTGAGTTTTAGACGAAGTTTCCTGCTGTTTAGTACGGATGCCGGCATTGGGCTGGAAATACCGGGTTTGGGATTCTGCACAGAAAGGGTTTGCAAACCGCTGAATCCAAACGTGAGTTTAACTCTGTCAGTTGAATGCACACATTGACAACCATTCAGTTTGATCACACCCTTTTGGTTTTAGAAGCAGATATTTCTCTGTACAGCCTATGGTCCCATTCACTCGGGAATATCCCAACGCAGCTCCTGGAAGAAACGTGTTTCTGACTCGCTGAATCTCAACATAGATTCAACTCTCTTAGGTGAACGAACGCACAGCAAAGCATTTTCAAGGAAACGTTTCTCCTGTGTTTTAGACGAAGTTTCCTTCTGTTTAGTACGTATGCCGGCATTGGGCTGGAAATACCGGTTTTGGGATTCTGCACAGAAAGGGTTTGTAAACCGCTGAATCCAAACGTGAGTTTAACTCTGTCAGTTGAATGCACACATTGACAACCATTCAGTTAGATTGCACCCTTTTGGTTTTAGGAGCAGATATTTCTCTGTACAGCCTATGGTCCCATTCACTCGGGAATAACCCAACGCAGCTCCTAGAAGAAACGTGTTTCTGACTCGCTGAATCTCAACATAGATTCAACTCTCTTAGGTGAACGAACGCACAGCAGAGCAGTTTCAAGGAAACGTTTCTCCTGAGATTTAGACGAAGTTTCCTTCTGTTTAGTACGTAGGCCGGCATTGGGCTGGAAATACCGGTTTTGGGATTCTGCACAGAAAGGGTTTGCAAACCGCTGAATCCACACGTGAGTTTAACTCTGTCAGTTGAATGCACACATTGACAACCATTCCGTTTGATAACACCCTTTTGGTTTTAGAAGCAGATATTTCTCAGTACAGCCTATGGTCCAATTCACTCGGGAATATCCCAACGCAGCTCCTGGAAGAAACGTGTTTCTGACTCGCTGAATCTCAACATAGATTCAACTCTCTTAGGTTAACGAACGCACAGCAGAGCAGTTTCAAGGAAACGTTTCTCCTTTTAGACGAAGTTTCCTGCAGTTTAGTGCGGATGCCGGCATTGGGCTGGAAATACCGGTTTTGGGATTCTGCACAGAAAGGGTTTGCAAATCGCTGAATCCACACGTGAGTTTAACTCTGTCAGTTGAATGCACACATTGACAACCATTCAGTTCGATAACACCCTTTTGGTTTTAGAAGCAGATATTTCTCTGTACAGCCTATGGTCCCATTCACTCGGGAATATCCCAACGCAGCTCCTGGAAGAAACGTGTTTCTGACTCGCTGAATCTCAACTTAGATTCAACTCTCTTAGGTGAACGAACGCACAGCCTAGCAGTTTCAAGGAAACGTTTCTCCTGAGTTTTAGACGAAGTTTCCTGCTGTTTAGTACGTATGCCGGCATTGGGCTGGAAATACCGGTTTTGGGATTCTGCACAGAAAGGGTTTGCAAACCGCTGAATCCACACGTGAGTTTAACTCTGTCAGTTGAATGCACACATTGACAACCATTCAGTTAGATTACACCCTTTTGGTTTTAGAAGCAGATATTTCTCTGTACAGCCTATGGTCCCATTCACTCGGGAATATCCCAACGCAGCTCCTAGAAGAAACGTGTTTCTGACTCGCTGAATCTCAACATAGATTCAACTCTCTTAGGTGAACGAACGCACAGCAGAGCAGTCTCAAGGAAACGTTTCTCCTGAGTTTTAGACGAAGTTTCCTACTGTTTAGTACGTATGCCGGCATTGGGCTGGAAATACCGGTTTTGGGATTCTGCACAGAAAGGGTTTGCAAACCACTGAATCCTCACGTGAGTTTAACTCTGTCAGTTGAATGCACACATTGACAACCATTCAGTTAGATAGCTCCGTTTTGGTTTCAGAAGCAGATATTTCTCTGTACAGCCTATTGTCCCATTCCCTTGGGAATATCGCAACGCACTTCCTGGAAGAAACGTGTTTCTGACTCGCTGAATCTCAACATAGATTCAACTCTCTTAGGTGAACGAACGCACAGCAGAGCAGTTTCAAGGAAACGTTTCTCCTGAGTTTTAGACGAAGTTTCCTGCTGTTTAGTACGTATGCCGGCATTGGGCTGGAAATACCGGTTTTGGGATTCTGCACAGAAAGGGTTTGCAAACCGCTGAATCCACACGTGAGTTTAACTCTGTCAGTTGAATGCACACATTGACAACCATTCAGTTAGATAGCTCCGTTTTGGTTTTAGAAGCAGATATTTCTCTGTACAGCCTATGGTCCCATTCACTCGGGAATATCCCAACGCAGCTCCTAGAAGAAACGTGTTTCTGACTCGCTGAATCTCAACATAGATTCAACTCTCTTAGATGAACGAACGCACAGCAGAGCAGTTTCAAGGAAACGTTTCTCCTGAGATATAGACGAAGTTTCCTGCTGTTTAGTACGTATGCCGGCATTGGGCTGGAAATACCGGTTTTGGGATTCTGCACAGAAAGGGTTTGCAAACCGCTGAATCCACACGTGAGTTTAACTCTGTCAGTTGAATGCACACATTGACAACCATTCCGTTTGATAACACCCTTTTGGTTTTAGAAGCAGATATTTCTCTGTACAGCCTATGGTCCAATTCACTCGGGAATATCCCAACGCAGCTCCTGGAAGAAACGTGTTTCTGACACGCTGAATCTCAACATAGATTCAACTCTCTTAGGTGAACGAATGCACAGCAGAGCAGTTTCAAGGAAACGTTTCTCCTTTTAGACGAAGTTTCCTGCTGTTTAGTGCGGATGCCGGCATTGGGCTGGAAATACCGGTTTTGGGATTCTGCACAGAAAGGGTTTGTAAACCGCTGAATCCACACGTGAGTTTAACTCTGTCAGTTGAATGCACACATTGACAACCATTCAGTTTGGTAACACCCTTTTGGTTTTAGAAGCAGATATTTCTCTGTACAGCCTATGGTCCCATTCACTCGGGAATATCCCAACGCAGCTCGTGGAAGAAACGTGTGTCTGACTCGCTGAATCTCAACATAGATTCAACTCTCTTAGGTGAACGAACGCACAGCAGAGCAGTTTCAATTAAACGTTTCTCCTGAGTTTTAGACGAAGTTTCCTGCTGTTTAGTACGTATGCCGGCATTGAGCTGGAATTACCGGTTTTGGGATTCTGCACAGAAAGGGTTTGCAAACCGCTGAATCCACACGTGAGTTTAAATTTGTGAGTTGAATGCACACATTGACAACCATCCAGTTAGATAGCTCCGTTTTGGTTTTAGAAGCAGATATTTCTCTGTACAGCCTATGGTCCCATTCACTCGGGAATATCCCAACGCAGCTCCTAGAAGAAACGTGTTTCTGACTCGCTGAATCTCAACGTAGATTCAACTCTCTTAGGTGAACGAACGTACAGCAGAGCAGTTTCAAGGAAACCTTTCTCCTGAGTTTTAGACGAAGTTTCCTGCAGTTTAGTACGTATCCCGGCATTGAGCTGGAATTACCGGTTTTGGGATTCTGCACAGAAAGAGTTTGTCAACCGCTGAATCCAAACGTGAGTTTAACTCTGTCAGTTGAATGCACACATTGAAAATCATTCAGTTAGATTGCACCCTTTTGGTTTTAGGAGCAGATATTTCTCTGTACAGCCTATGGTCCCATTCACTCGTGAATATCCCAACGCAGCTCCTAGAAGAAACGTGTTTCTGACTCGCTGAATCTCAACATAGATTCAACTCTCTTAGGTGAACGAAGGCACAGCAGAGCAGTTTCAAGGAAACGTTTCTCCTGAGTTTTAGACGAAGTTTCCTGCTGTTTAGTACATATGCCGGCATTGGGCTGGAAATACTGGTTTTGGGATTCTGCACAGAAAGGGTTTGCAAACCACTGAATCCACACGTGAGTTTAACTCTGTCACTTGAATGCACACGTTGACAACCATTCAGTTAGATAGCTCCGTTTTGGTTTTAGAAGCAGATATTTCTCTGTACAGCCTATGGTCCCATTCACTCGGGAATATCCCAACGCAGCTCCTGGAAGAAACGTGTTTCTGACTCGCTGAATCTCAACATAGATTCAACTCTCTTAGGTGAACGAACGCACAGCGGAGCAGTTTCAAGGAAACGTTTCTCCTGAGTTTTAGACGAAGTTTCCTGCTGTTTAGTACGGATGCCGGCATTGGGCTGGAAATACCGGTTTTGGGATTCTGCACAGAAAGGGTTTGCAAACCGCTGAATCCACACGTGAGTTTAACTCTGTCAGTTGAATGCACACATTGACAACCATTCAGTTAGATAGCTCCGTTTTGGTTTTAGAAGCAGATATTTCTCTGTACAGCCTATGGTCCCATTCACTCGGGAATATCCCAACGCAGCTCCTGGAAGAAACGTGTTTCTGACTCGCTGAATCTCAACATAGATTCAACTCTCTTAGGTGAACGAACGCACAGCAGAGCAGTTTCAAGGAAACGTTTCTCCTGAGTTTCAGACAAAGTTTCCTGCTGTTTAGTACGGATGCCGGCATTGGGCTGGAAATACCGGTTTTGGGATTCTGCACAGAAAGGGTTTGCAAACCGCTGAATCCACACGTGAGTTTAACTCTGTCAGTTGAATGCACACATTGACAACCATTCAGTTAGATAGCTCCGTTTTGTTTTTAGAAGCAGATATTTCTCTGTACAGCCTATGGTCCCATTCACTCGGGAATATCCCAACGCAGCTCCTGGAAGAAACGTGTTTCTGACTCGCTGAATCTCAACATAGATTCAACTCTCTTAGGTGAACGAACGCACAGCAGAGCAGTTTCAAGGAAACGTTTCTCCTGAGTTTTAGACAAAGTTTCCTGCTGTTTAGTACGGATGCCGGCATTGGGCTGGAAATACCGGTTTTGGGATTCTGCACAGAAAGGGTTTGCAAACCGCTGAATCCACACGTGAGTTTAACTCTGTCAGTTGAATGCACACATTGACAACCATTCAGTTAGATAGCTCCGTTTTGTTTTTAGAAGCAGATATTTCTCTGTACAGCCTATGGTCCCATTCACTCGGGAATATCCCAACGCAGCTCCTGGAAGAAACGTGTTTCTGACTCGCTGAATCTCAACATAGATTCAACTCTCTTAGGTGAACGAACGCACAGCAGAGCAGTTTCAAGGAAACGTTTCTCCTGAGTTTTAGACAAAGTTTCCTGCTGTTTAGTACGGATGCCGGCATTGGGCTGGAAATACCGGTTTTGGGATTCTGCACAGAAAGGGTTTGCAAACCGCTGAATCCACACGTGAGTTTAACTCTGTCAGTTGAATGCACACATTGACAACCATTCAGTTAGATAGCTCCGTTTTGGTTTTAGAAGCAGATATTTCTCTGTACAGCCTATGGTCCCATTCACTCGGGAATATCCCAACGGAGCTCCTGGAAGAAACCTGTTTCTGACTCGCTGAATCTCAACATAGATTCAACTCTCTTAGGTGAACGAACGCACAGCAGAGCAGTGTCAAGGAAACGTTTCTCCTGAGTTTTAGACAAAGTTTCCTGCTGTTTAGTACGTATGCCGGCATTGGGCTGGAAATACCGGTTTTGGGATTCTGCACAGAAAGGGTTTGTAAACCGCTGAATCCAAACGTGAGTTTAACTCTGTCAGTTGAATGCACACATTGACAACAATCCAGTTAGAAAGCTCCGTTTTGGTTTTAGAAGCAGATATTTCTCTGTACAGCCTATGGTCCCATTCACTCGGGAATATCCCAACGCAACTCCTAGAAGGAACGTGTTTCTGACTCGCTGAATCTCAACATAGATTCAACTCTCTTAGGTGAACGAACGCACAGCAGAGCAGTTTCAAGGAAACGTTTCTCCTGAGTTTTAGACGAAGTTTCCTGCTGTTTAATACGGATGCCGGCATTGAGCTGGAAATACCGGTTTTGGGATTCTGCACAGAAAGGGTTTGCAAACCGCTGAATCCACACGTGAGTTTAAATTTGTGAGTTGAATGCACACATTGACAACCATCCAGTTAGATAGCTCCGTTTTGGTTTTAGAAGCAGATATTTCTCTGTACAGCCTATGGTCCCATTCACTCGGGAATATCCCAACGCAGCTCCTAGAAGAAACGTGTTTCTGACTCGCTGAATCTCAACATAGATTCAACTCTCTTAGGTGAACGAAGGCACAGCAGAGCAGTTTCAAGGAAACGTTTCTCCTGAGTTTTAGACGAAGTTTCCTGCTGTATAGTACATATGCCGGCATTGGGCTGGAAATACCGGTTTTGGGATTCTGCACAGAAAGGGTTTGCAAACCACTGAAACCACACGTGAGTTTAACTCTGTCAGTTGAATGCACACATTGACAACCATTCAGTTATATAGCTGCGTTTTGGTATTAGAAGCAGATATTTCTCTTTACAGCCTATGGTCCCATTCACTCGGGAATATCCCAACGCAGCTACTAGAAGAAACGTGTTTCTGACTCGCTGAATCTCAACATAGATTCAACTCTCTTAATTGAACGAACGCACAGCAGAGCAGTTTCAAGGAAACTTTTCTCCTGAGTTATAGACGAAGTTTCCTGCTGTTTAGTACGTATGCCGGCATTGGGCAGGAAATACCGGTTTGGGGATTCTGCACAGAAAGAGTTTGCAAACCGCTGAATCCACACGTGAGTTTAACACTGTCAGTTGAATGCACACATTGACAACCATTCAGTTTGATAGCACCCTTTTGGTTTTAGAAGCAGATATTTCTCTGTACAGCCTATGGCCCCATTCACTCGGGAATATCCCAATGCAGCTCCTAGAAAAAACGTGTTTTTGACTCGCTGAATCTCAACATAGATTCAACTCTCTTAGGTGAACGAACGCACAGCAGAGCAGTTTCAAGGAAACTTTTCTCCTGAGTTTTAGACGAATTTTCCTGCTGTTTAGTACGTATGCCGGCATTGGGCTGGAAATACCGGTTTTGGGATTCTGCACAGAAAGTGTTTGCAAACCGCTGAATCCACACGTGAGTTTAACTCTGTCAGTTGAATGCACACATTGACAACCATTCAGTTAGATAGCTCCGTTTTGGTTTTAGAAGCAGATATTTCTCTGTACAGCCTATGGTCCCATTCACTCGGGAATATCCCAACGCAGCTCCTAGAAGAAACGTGTTTCTGACTCGCTGAATCTCAACATAGATTCAACTCTCTTAGGTGAACGAACGCACAGCATAGCAGTTTCAAGGAATCGTTTCTCCTGAGTTATAGACGAAGTTTCCTGCTGTTTAGTACGGATGCCGGCATTGGGCTGGAAATACCGGTTTTGGGATTCTGCACAGAAAGGGTTTGCAAACCGCTGAATCCACACGTGAGTTTAACTCTGTCAGTTGAATGCACACATTGACAACCATTCAGTTAGATAGCTCCGTTTTGTTTTTAGAAGCAGATATTTCTCTGTACAGCCTATGGTCCCATTCACTCGGGAATATCCCAACGCAGCTCCTGGAAGAAACGTGTTTCTGACTCGCTGAATCTCAACATAGATTCAAATCTCTTACGTGAACGAACGCACAGCAGAGCAGTTTCAAGGAAACGTTTCTCCTGAGTTTTAGACAAAGTTTCCTGCTGTTTAGTACGTATGCCGGCATTGGGCTGGAAATACCCGTTTTGGGATTCTGCACAGAAAGGGTTTGCAAACCGCTGAATCCACACGTGAGTTTAACTCTGTCAGTTGAATGCACACATTGACAACCATTCAGTTAGATAGCTCCGTTTTGTTTTTAGAAGCAGATATTTCTCTGTACAGCCTATGGTCCCATTCACTCGGTAATATCCCAACGCAGCTCCTGGAAGAAACGTGTTTCTGACTCGCTGAATCTCAACATAGATTCAACTCTCTTAGGTGAACGAACGCACAGCAGAGCAGTTTCAAGGAAACGTTTCTCCTGAGTTTTAGACAAAGTTTCCTGCTGTTTAGTACGGATGCCGGCATTGGGCTGGAAATACCGGTTTTGGGATTCTGCACAGAAAGGGTTTGTAAACCGCTGAATCCAAACGTGAGTTTAACTCTGTCAGTTGAATGCACACATTGACAACAATCCAGTTAGAAAGCTCCGTTTTGGTTTTAGAAGCAGATATTTCTCTGTACAGCCTATGGTCCCATTCACTCGGGAATATCCCAACGCAACTCCTAGAAGGAACGTGTTTCTGACTCGCTGAATCTCAACATAGATTCAACTCTCTTAGGTGAACGAACGCACAGCAGAGCAGTTTCAAGGAAACGTTTCTCCTGAGTTTTAGACGAAGTTTCCTGCTGTTTAATACGGATGCCGGCATTGAGCTGGAAATACCGGTTTTGGGATTCTGCACAGAAAGGGTTTGCAAACCGCTGAATCCACACGTGAGTTTAAATTTGTGAGTTGAATGCACACATTGACAACCATCCAGTTAGATAGCTCCGTTTTGGTTTTAGAAGCAGATATTTCTCTGTACAGCCTATGGTCCCATTCACTCGGGAATATCCCAACGCAGCTCCTAGAAGAAACGTGTTTCTGACTCGCTGAATCTCAACGTAGATTCAACTCTCTTAGGTGAACGAACGCACAGCAGAGCAGTTTCAAGGAAACCTTTCTCCTGAGTTTTAGACGAAGTTTCCTGCAGTTTAGTACGTATCCCGGCATTGAGCTGGAATTACCGGTTTTGGGATTCTGCACAGAAAAGGTTTGTCAACCGCTGAATCCAAACGTGAGTTTAACTCTGTCAGTTGAATGCACACATTGAAAATCATTCAGTTAGATTGCACCCTTTTGGTTTTAGGAGCAGATATTTCTCTGTACAGCCTATGGTCCCATTCACTCGTGAATATCCCAACGCAGCTCCTAGAAGAAACGTGTTTCTGACTCGCTGAATCTCAACATAGATTCAACTCTCTTAGGTGAACGAAGGCACAGCAGAGCAGTTTCAAGGAAACGTTTCTCCTGAGTTTTAGACGAAGTTTCCTGCTGTATAGTACATATGCCGGCATTGGGCTGGAAATACCGGTTTTGGGATTCTGCACAGAAAGGGTTTGCAAACCACTGAATCCACACGTGAGTTTAACTCTGTCAGTTGAATGCACACATTGACAACCATTCAGTTATATAGCTGCGTTTTGGTATTAGAAGCAGATATTTCTCTTTACAGCCTATGGTCCCATTCACTCGGGAATATCCCAACGCAGCTACTAGAAGAAACGTGTTTCTGACTCGCTGAATCTCAACATAGATTCAACTCTCTTAATTGAACGAACGCACAGCAGAGCAGTTTCAAGGAAACTTTTCTCCTGAGTTATAGACGAAGTTTCCTGCTGTTTAGTACGTATGCCGGCATTGGGCAGGAAATACCGGTTTGGGGATTCTGCACAGAAAGAGTTTGCAAACCGCTGAATCCACACGTGAGTTTAACACTGTCAGTTGAATGCACACGTTGACAACCATTCAGTTTGATAGCACCCTTTTGGTTTTAGAAGCAGATATTTCTCTGTACAGCCTATGGCCCCATTCACTCGGGAATATCCCAATGCAGCTCCTAGAAAAAACGTGTTTTTGACTCGCTGAATCTCAACATAGATTCAACTCTCTTAGGTGAACGAACGCACAGCAGAGCAGTTTCAAGGAAACTTTTCTCCTGACTTTTAGACGAATTTTCCTGCTGTTTAGTACGTATGCCGGCATTGGGCTGGAAATACCGGTTTTGGGATTCTGCACAGAAAGGGTTTGCAAACCGCTGAATCCACACGTGAGTTTAACTCTGTCAGTTGAATGAACACATTGACAACCATTCAGTTAGATAGCTCCGTTTTGGTTTTAGAAGCAGATATTTCTCTGTACAGCCTATGGTCCCATTCACTCGGGAATATCCCAACGCAGCTCCTAGAAGAAACGTGTTTCTGACTCGCTGAATCTCAACATAGATTCAACTCTCTTAGGTGAACGAACGCACAGCATAGCAGTTTCAAGGAATCGTTTCTCCTGAGTTATAGACGAAGTTTCCTGCTGTTTAGTACGGATGCCGGCATTGGGCTGGAAATACCAGTTTTGGGATTCTGCACAGAAAGGGTTTGCAAACCGCTGAATCCACACGTGAGTTTAACTCTGTCAGTTGAATGCACACATTGACAACCATTCAGTTAGATAGCTCCGTTTTGTTTTTAGAAGCAGATATTTCTCTGTACAGCCTATGGTCCCATACACTCGGGAATATCCCAACGCAGCTCCTGGAAGAAACGTGTTTCTGACTCGCTGAATCTCAACATAGATTCAACTCTCTTAGGTGAACGAACGCACAGCAGAGCAGTTTCAAGGAAACGTTTCTCCTGAGTTTTAGACGAAGTTTCCTGCTGTTTCGTACGTATGCCGGCATTGGGCTGGAAATACCGGTTTTGGGATTCTGCACAGAAAGGGTTTGTAAACCGCTGAATCCACACGTGAGTTTAACTCTGTCAGTTGAATGCACACATTGACAACAATCCAGTTAGAAAGCTCCGTTTTGGTTTTAGAAGCAGATATTTCTCTGTACAGCCTTTGGTCCCATTCACTCGGGAATATCCCAACGCAACTCCTAGAAGGAACGTGTTTCTGACTCGCTGAATCTCAACATAGATTCAACTCTCTTAGGTGAACGAACGCACAGCAGAGCAGTTTCAAGGAAACGTTTCTCCTGAGTTTTAGACGAAGTTTCCTGCTGTTTAGTACGGATGCCGGCATTGAGCTGGAAATACCGGTTATGGAATTCTGCACAGAAAGGGTTTGCAAACCGCTGAATCCACACGTGAGTTTAAATTTGTGAGTTGAATGCACACATTGACAACCATCCAGTTAGATAGCTCCGTTTTGGTTTTAGAAGCAGATATTTCTCTGTACAGCCTATGGTCCCATTCACTCGGGAATATCCCAACGCAGCTCCTAGAAGAAACGTGTTTCTGACTCGCTGAATCTCAACATAGATTCAACTCTCTTAGGTGAACGAAGGCACAGCAGAGCAGTTTCAAGGAAACGTTTCTCCTGAGTTTTAGACGAAGTTTCCTGCTGTATAGTACATATGCCGGCATTGGGCTGGAAATACCGGTTTTGGGATTCTGCACAGAAAGGGTTTGCAAACCGCTGAATCCACACGTGAGTTTAACTCTGTCAGTTGAATGCACACATTGACAACCATTCAGTTAGATAGCTCCGTTTTGTTTTTAGAAGCAGATATTTCTCTGTACAGCCTATGGTCCCATTCACTCGGGAATATCCCAACGCAGCTCCTGGAAGAAACGTGTTTCTGACTCGCTGAATCTCAACATAGATTCAACTCTCTTATGTGAACGAACGCACAGCGGAGCAGTTTCAAGGAAACGTTTGTCCTGAGTTTTAGACGAAATTTCCTGCTGTTTACTACGTATGCCGGCATTGGGCTGGAAATACCGGTTTTGGGATTGTGCACAGAAAGGGTTTGCAAACCGCTGAATCCACACGTGAGTTTAACTCTGTCAGTTGAATGCACACATTGACAACCATTCAGTTATATAGCTCCGTTTTGGTTTTAGAAGCAGATATTTCTCTGTACAGCCTATGGTCCCATTCACTCGGGAATATCCCAACGGAGCTCCTGGAAGAAACCTGTTTCTGACTCGCTGAATCTCAACATAGATTCAACTCTCTTAGGTGAACGAACGCACAGCAGAGCAGTTTCAAGGAAACGTTTCTCCTGAGTTTTAGACAAAGTTTCCTGCTGTTTAGTACGTATGCCGGCATTGGGCTGGAAATACCGGTTTTGGGATTCTGCACAGAAAGGGTTTGCAAACCGCTGAATCCACACGTGAGTTTAACTCTGTCAGTTGAATGCACACATTGACAACCATTCAGTTAGATAGCTCCGTTTTGTTTTTAGAAGCAGATATTTCTCTGTACAGCCTATGGTCCCATTCACTCGGGAATATCCCAACGCAGCTCCTGGAAGAAACGTGTTTCTGACTCGCTGAATCTCAACATAGATTCAACTCTCTTAGGTGAACGAACGCACAGCAGAGCAGTTTCAAGGAAACGTTTCTCCTGAGTTTTAGACGAAGTTTCCTGCTGTTTAGTACGTATGCCGGCATTGGGCTGGAAATACCGGTTTTGGGATTCTGCACAGAAAGGGTTTGTAAACCGCTGAATCCAAACGTGAGTTTAACTCTGTCAGTTGAATGCACACATTGACAACAATCCAGTTAGAAAGCTCCGTTTTGGTTTTAGAAGCAGATATTTCTCTGTACAGCCTATGGTCCCATTCACTCGGGAATATCCCAACGCAACTCCTAGAAGGAACGTGTTTCTGACTCGCTGAATCTCAACATAGATTCAACTCTCTTAGGTGAACGAACGCACAGCAGAGCAAGTTCAAGGAAACGTTTCTCCTGAGTTTTAGACGAAGTTTCCTGCTGTTTAGTACGGATGCCGGCATTGAGCTGGAAATACCGGTTTTGGGATTCTGCACAGAAAAGGTTTGTCAACCGCTGAATCCAAACGTGAGTTTAACTCTGTCAGTTGAATGCACACATTGAAAATCATTCAGTTAGATTGCACCCTTTTGGTTTTAAGAGCAGATATTTCTCTGTACAGCCTATGGTCCCATTCACTCGTGAATATCCCAACGCAGCTCCTAGAAGAAACGTGTTTCTGACTCGCTGAATCTCAAAATAGATTCAACTCTCTTAGGTGAACGAACGCACAGACGAGCAGTTTCAAGGAAACGTTTCTCCTGAGTTTTAGACGAAGTTTCCTGCTGTATAGTACATATGCCGGCATTGGGCTGGAAATACCGGTTTTGGGATTCTGCACAGAAAGGGTTTGCAAACCACTGAATCCACACGTGAGTTTAACTCTGTCAGTTGAATGCACACATTGACAACCATTCAGTTATATAGCTGCGTTTTGGTATTAGAAGCAGATATTTCTCTTTACAGCCTATGGTCCCATTCACTCGGGAATATCCCAACGCAGCTACTAGAAGAAACGTGTTTCTGACTCGCTGAATCTCAACATAGATTCAACTCTCTTAGTTGAACGAACGCACAGCAGAGCAGTTTCAAGGAAACTTTTCTCCTGAGTTATAGACGAAGTTTCCTGCTGTTTAGTACGTATGCCGGCATTGGGCAGGAAATACCGGTTTGGGGATTCTGCACAGAAAGAGTTTGCAAACCGCTGAATCCACACGTGAGTTTAACACTGTCAGTTGAATGCACACATTGACAACCATTCAGTTTGATAGCACCCTTTTGGTTTTAGAAGCAGATATTTCTCTGTACAGCCTATGGCCCCATTCACTCGGGAATATCCCAATGCAGCTCCTAGAAAAAACGTGTTTTTGACTCGCTGAATCTCAACATAGATTCAACTCTCTTAGGTGAACGAACGCACAGCAGAGCAGTTTCAAGGAAACTTTTCTCCTGAGTTTTAGACGAATTTTCCTGCTGTTTAGTACGGATGCCGGCATTGGGCTGGAAATACCGGTTTTGGGATTCTGCACAGAAAGGGTTTGCAAACCGCTGAATCCACACGTGAGTTTAACTCTGTCAGTTGAATGAACACATTGACAACCATTCAGTTAGATAGCTCCGTTTTGGTTTCAGAAGCAGATATTTCTCTGTACAGCCTATTGTCCCATTCACTTGGGAATATCGCAACGCAGCTCCTGGAAGAAACGTGTTTCTGACTCGCTGAATCTCAACATAGATTCAACTCTCTTAGGTGAACGAACGCACAGCAGAGCAGTTTCAAGGAAACGTTTCTCCTGAGTTTTAGACGAAGTTTCCTGCTGTTTAGTACGTATGCCGGCATTGGGCTGGAAATACCGGTTTTGGGATTCTGCACAGAAAGGGTTTGCAAACCGCTGAATCCACACGTGAGTTTAACTCTGTCAGTTGAATGCACACATTGACAACCATTCCGTTTGATAACACCCTTTTGGTTTTAGAAGCAGATATTTCTCTGTACAGCCTATGGTCCAATTCACTCGGGAATATCCCAACGCAGCTCCTGGAAGAAACGTGTTTCTGACACGCTGAATCTCAACATAGATTCAACTCTCTTAGGTGAACGAACGCACAGCAGAGCAGTTTCAAGGAAACGTTTCTCCTTTTAGACGAAGTTTCCTGCTGTTTAGTGCGGATGCCGGCATTGGGCTGGAAATACCGGTTTTGGGATTCTGCACAGAAAGGGTTTGCAAACCGCTGAATCCACACGTGAGTTTAACTCTGTCAGTTGAATGCACACATTGACAACCATTCAGTTTGGTAACACCCTTTTTGTTTTAGAAGCAGATATTTCTCTGTACAGCCTATGGTCCCATTCACTCGGGAATATCCCAACGCAGCTCGTGGAAGAAACGTGTGTCTGACTCGCTGAATCTCAACATAGATTCAACTCTCTTAGGTGAACGAACGCACAGCAGAGCAGTTTCAATTAAACGTTTCTCCTGAGTTTTAGACGAAGTTTCCTGCTGTTTAGTACGTATGCCGTCATTGGGCTGGAAATACCGGTTTTGGGATTCTGCACAGAAAGGGTTTGCAAACCGCTGAATCCACACGTGAGTTTAACTCTGTCAGTTGAATGCACACATTGACAACCATTCAGTTAGATTGCACCCTTTTGGTTTTAGGAGCAGATATTTCTCTGTACAGCCTATGGTCCCATTCACTCGGGAATATCCCAACGCAGCTCCTAGAAGAAACGTGTTTCTGACTCGCTGAATCTCAACATAGATTCAACTCTCTTAGGTGAACGAACGCACAGCAGAGCAGTCTCAAGGAAACGTTTCCCCTGAGTTTTAGACGAAGTTTCCTGCTGTTTAGTACGGATGCCGGCATTGGGCTGGAAATACCGGTTTTGGGATTCTGCACAGAAAGGGTTTGCAAACCGCTGAATCCAAACGTGAGTTTAACTCTGTCAGTTGAATGCACACATTGACAACCATTCAGTTTGATCGCACCCTTTTGGTTTTAGAAGCAGATATTTCTCTGTACAGCCTATGGTCCCATTCACTCGGGAATATCCCAACGCAGCTCCTGGAAGAAACGTGTTTCTGACTCGCTGAATCTCAACATAGATTCAACTCTCTTAGGTGAACGAACGCACAGCAGAGCAGTTTCAAGGAAACGTTTCTCCTTTTAGACGAAGTTTCCTGCTGTTTAGTGCGGATGCCGGCATTGGGCTGGAAATACCGGTTTTGGGATTCTGCACAGAAAGGGTTTGCAAACCACTGAATCAACACGTGAGTTTAACTCTGTCAGTTGAATGCACACATTGACAACCATTCAGTTCGATAACACCCTTTTGGTTTTAGAAGCAGATATATCTCTGTACAGCCTATGGTCCCATTCACTCGGGAATATCCCAACGCAGCTCCTGGAAGAAACGTGTTTCTGACTCGCTGAATCTCAACATAGATTCAACTCTCTTAGGTGAACGAACGCACAGCAGAGCAGTTTCAAGGAAACGTTTCTCCTGAGTTTTAGACGAAGTTTCCTGCTGTTTAGTACGTGTGTCGGCATTGGGCTGGAAATACCGGTTTTGGGATTCTGCACAGAAAGGGTTTGCAAACCGCTGAATCCACACGTGAGTTTAACTCTGTCAGTTGAATGCACACGTTGACAACCATTCAGTTTGATAACACCCTTTTGGTTTTAGAAGCAGATAGTTCTCTGTACAGCCTATGGTCCCATTCACTCGGGAATATCCCAACGCAGCTCCTGGAAGAAACGTGTTTCTGACTCGCTGAATCTCAACATAGATTCAACTCTCTTAGGTGAACGAACGCACAGCAGAGCAGTTTCAAGGAAACGCTTCTCCTGAGTTTTAGACGAAGTTTCCTGCTGTTTAGTACGTATGCCGGCATTGGGCTGGAAATTCCGGTTTTGGGATTCTGCACAGAAAGGGTTTGCAAACCGCTGAATCCACACGTGAGTTTGACTTTGTCAGTTGAATGCACACATTGACAACAATCCATTTAGATAGCTCCGTTTTGTTTTTAGAAGCACATATTTCTCTGTACAGCCTATGGTCCCATTCACTCGGGAATAACCCAACGCAACTCCTAGAAGAAACGTGTTTCTGACTCGCTGAATCTCAACATAGATTCAACTCTCTTAGGTGAACGAACGCACAGCAGAGCAGTTTCAAGGAAACGTTTCTCCTGAGTTTTAGACGAAGTTTCCTGCTGTTTAGTACGTATGCCGGCATTGGGCTGGAAATACCGGTTTTGGGATTCTGCACAGAAAGGGTTTGCAAACCGCTGAATCCACACGTGAGTTTAACTGTGTCAGTTGAATGCACACATTGACAACCATTCAGTTAGATAGCTCCGTTTTGGTTTCAGAAGCAGATATTTCTCTGTACAGCCTATTGTCCCATTCACTTGGGAATATCGCAACGCAGCTCCTGGAAGAAACGTGTTTCTGACTCGCTGAATCTCAACATAGATTCAACTCTCTTAGGTGAACGAACGCACAGCAGAGCAGTTTCAAGGAAACGTTTCTCCTGAGTTTTAGACGAAGTTTCCTGCTGTTTAGTACGTATGCCGGCATTGGGCTGGAAATACCGGTTTTGGGATTCTGCACAGAAAGGGTTTGCAAACCGCTGAATCCACACGTGAGTTTAACTCTGTCAGTTGAATGCACACATTGACAACCATTCAGTTAGATAGCTCCGTTTTGGTTTTAGAAGCAGATATTTCTCTGTACAGCCTATGGTCCCATTCACTCGGGAATATCCCAACGCAGCTCCTAGAAGAAACGTGTTTCTGACTCGCTGAATCTCAACATAGATTCAACTCTCTTAGATGAACGAACGCACAGCAGAGCAGTTTCAAGGAAACGTTTCTCCTGAGATATAGACGAAGTTTCCTGCTGTTTAGTACGTATGCCGGCATTGGGCTGGAAATACCGGTTTTGGGATTCTGCACAGAAAGGGTTTGCAAACCGCTGAATCCACACGTGAGTTTAACTCTGTCAGTTGAATGCACACATTGACAACCATTCCGTTTGATAACACCCTTTTGGTTTTAGAAGCAGATATTTCTCTGTACAGCCTATGGTCCCATTCACTCGGGAATATCCCAACGCAGCTCCTGGAAGAAACGTGTTTCTGACACGCTGAATCTCAACATAGATTCAACTCTCTTAGGTGAACGAACGCACAGCAGAGCAGTTTCAAGGAAACGTTTCTCCTTTTAGACGAAGTTTCCTGCTGTTTAGTGCGGATGCCGGCATTGGGCTGGAAATACCGGTTTTGGGATTCTGCACAGAAAGGGTTTGCAAACCGCTGAATCCACACGTGAGTTTAACTCTGTCAGTTGAATGCACACATTGACAACCATTCAGTTTGGTAACACCCTTTTTGTTTTAGAAGCAGATAGTTCTCTGTACAGCCTATGGTCCCATTCACTCGGGAATATCCCAACGCAGCTCGTGGAAGAAACGTGTGTCTGACTCGCTGAATCTCAACATAGATTCAACTCTCTTAGGTGAACGAACGCACAGCAGAGCAGTATCAATTAAACGTTTCTCCTGAGTTTTAGACGAAGTTTCCTGCTGTTTAGTACGTATGCCGGCATTGGGCTGGAAATACCGGTTTTGGGATTCTGCACAGAAAGGGTTTGCAAACCGCTGAATCCACACGTGAGTTTGACTTTGTCAGTTGAATGCACACATTGACAACAATCCAGTTAGATAGCTCCGTTTTGGTTTTAGAAGCACATATTTCTCTGTACAGCCTATGGTCCCATTCACTCGGGAATATCCCAACGCAACTCCTAAAAGAAACGTGTTTCTGACTCGCTGAATCTCAACATAGATTCAACTCTCTTAGGTGAACGAACGCACAGCAGAGCAGTTTCAAGGAAACGTTTCTCCTGAGTTTTAGACGAAGTTTCCTGCTGTTTAGTACATATGCCGGCATTGGGCTGGAAATACCGGTTTTGGGATTCTGCACAGAAAGGGTTTGCAAACCGCTGAATCCACACGTGAGGTTAACTCTGTCAGTTGAATGCACACATTGACAACCATTCAGTTAGATTGCACCCTTTTGGTTTTAGGAGCAGATATTTCTCTGTACAGCCTATGGTCCCATTCACTCGGGAATATCCAAACGCAGCTCCTAGAAGAAACGTGTTTCTGACTCGCTGAATCTCAACATAGATTCAGCTCTCTTAGGTGAACGAACGCACAGCAGAGCAGTTTCAAGGAAACGTTTCTCCTGAGTTTTAGACGAAGTTTCCTGCTGTTTAGTACGGATGCCGGCATTGGGCTGGAAATACCGGGTTTGGGATTCTGCACAGAAAGGGTTTGCAAACCGCTGAATCCAAACGTGAGTTTATCTCTGTCAGTTGAATGCACACATTGACAACCATTCAGTTTGATCACACCCTTTTGGTTTTAGAAGCAGATATTTCTCTGTACAGCCTATGGTCCCATTCACTCGGGAATATCCCAACGCAGCTCCTGGAAGAAACGTGTTTCTGACTCGCTGAATCTCAACATAGATTCAACTCTCTTAGGTGAACGAACGCACAGCAAAGCATTTTCAAGGAAACGTTTCTCCTGTGTTTTAGACGAAGTTTCCTTCTGTTTAGTACGTATGCCGGCATTGGGCTGGAAATACCGGTTTTGGGATTCTGCACAGAAAGGGTTTGTAAACCGCTGAATCCAAACGTGAGTTTAACTCTGTCAGTTGAATGCACACATTGACAACCATTCAGTTAGATTGCACCCTTTTGGTTTTAGGAGCAGATATTTCTCTGTACAGCCTATGGTCCCATTCACTCGGGAATAACCCAACGCAGCTCCTAGAAGAAACGTGTTTCTGACTCGCTGAATCTCAACATAGATTCAACTCTCTTAGGTGAACGAACGCACAGCAGAGCAGTTTCAAGGAAACGTTTCTCCTGAGATTTAGACGAAGTTTCCTTCTGTTTAGTACGTAGGCCGGCATTGGGCTGGAAATACCGGTTTTGGGATTCTGCACAGAAAGGGTTTGCAAACCGCTGAATCCACACGTGAGTTTAACTCTGTCAGTTGAATGCACACATTGACAACCATTCCGTTTGATAACACCCTTTTGGTTTTAGAAGCAGATATTTCTCAGTACAGCCTATGGTCCAATTCACTCGGGAATATCCCAACGCAGCTCCTGGAAGAAACGTGTTTCTGACTCGCTGAATCTCAACATAGATTCAACTCTCTTAGGTTAACGAACGCACAGCAGAGCAGTTTCAAGGAAACGTTTCTCCTTTTAGACGAAGTTTCCTGCAGTTTAGTGCGGATGCCGGCATTGGGCTGGAAATACCGGTTTTGGGATTCTGCACAGAAAGGGTTTGCAAATCGCTGAATCCACACGTGAGTTTAACTCTGTCAGTTGAATGCACACATTGACAACCATTCAGTTCGATAACACCCTTTTGGTTTTAGAAGCAGATATTTCTCTGTACAGCCTATGGTCCCATTCACTCGGGAATATCCCAACGCAGCTCCTGGAAGAAACGTGTTTCTGACTCGCTGAATCTCAACTTAGATTCAACTCTCTTAGGTGAACGAACGCACAGCCTAGCAGTTTCAAGGAAACGTTTCTCCTGAGTTTTAGACGAAGTTTCCTGCTGTTTAGTACGTATGCCGGCATTGGGCTGGAAATACCGGTTTTGGGATTCTGCACAGAAAGGGTTTGCAAACCGCTGAATCCACACGTGAGTTTAACTCTGTCAGTTGAATGCACACATTGACAACCATTCAGTTAGATTACACCCTTTTGGTTTTAGAAGCAGATATTTCTCTGTACAGCCTATGGTCCCATTCACTCGGGAATATCCCAACGCAGCTCCTAGAAGAAACGTGTTTCTGACTCGCTGAATCTCAACATAGATTCAACTCTCTTAGGTGAACGAACGCACAGCAGAGCAGTTTCAAGGAAACGTTTCTCCTGAGTTTTAGACGAAGTTTCCTACTGTTTAGTACGTATGCCGGCATTGGGCTGGAAATACCGGTTTTGGGATTCTGCACAGAAAGGGTTTGCAAACCACTGAATCCTCACGTGAGTTTAACTCTGTCAGTTGAATGCACACATTGACAACCATTCAGTTAGATAGCTCCGTTTTGGTTTCAGAAGCAGATATTTCTCTGTACAGCCTATTGTCCCATTCACTTGGGAATATCGCAACGCAGTTCCTGGAAGAAACGTGTTTCTGACTCGCTGAATCTCAACATAGATTCAACTCTCTTAGGTGAACGAACGCACAGCAGAGCAGTTTCAAGGAAACGTTTCTCCTGAGTTTTAGACGAAGTTTCCTGCTGTTTAGTACGTATGCCGGCATTGGGCTGGAAATACCGGTTTTGGGATTCTGCACAGAAAGGGTTTGCAAACCGCTGAATTCACACGTGAGTTTAACTCTGTCAGTTGAATGCACACATTGACAACCATTCAGTTAGATAGCTCCGTTTTGGTTTTAGAAGCAGATATTTCTCTGTACAGCCTATGGTCCCATTCACTCGGGAATATCCCAACGCAGCTCCTAGAAGAAACGTGTTTCTGACTCGCTGAATCTCAACATAGATTCAACTCTCTTAGATGAACGAACGCACAGCAGAGCAGTTTCAAGGAAACGTTTCTCCTGAGATATAGACGAAGTTTCCTGCTGTTTAGTACGTATGCCGGCATTGGGCTGGAAATACCGGTTTTGGGATTCTGCACAGAAAGGGTTTGCAAACCGCTGAATCCACACGTGAGTTTAACTCTGTCAGTTGAATGCACACATTGACAACCATTCCGTTTGATAACACCCTTTTGGTTTTAGAAGCAGATATTTCTCTGTACAGCCTATGGTCCAATTCACTCGGGAATATCCCAACGCAGCTCCTGGAAGAAACGTGTTTCTGACACGCTGAATCTCAACATAGATTCAACTCTCTTAGGTGAACGAATGCACAGCAGAGCAATTTCAAGGAAACGTTTCTCCTTTTAGACGAAGTTTCCTGCTGTTTAGTGCGGATGCCGGCATTGGGCTGGAAATACCGGTTTTGGGATTCTGCACAGAAAGGGTTTGTAAACCGCTGAATCCACACGTGAGTTTAACTCTGTCAGTTGAATGCACACATTGACAACCATTCAGTTTGGTAACACCCTTTTGGTTTTAGAAGCAGATATTTCTCTGTACAGCCTATGGTCCCATTCACTCGGGAATATCCCAACGCAGCTCGTGGAAGAAACGTGTGTCTGACTCGCTGAATCTCAACATAGATTCAACTCTCTTAGGTGAACGAACGCACAGCAGAGCAGTTTCAATTAAACGTTTCTCCTGAGTTTTAGACGAAGTTTCCTGCTGTTTAGTACATATGCCGGCATTGGGCTGGAAATACCGGTTTTGGGATTCTGCACAGAAAGGGTTTGCAAACCGCTGAATCCACACGTGAGTTTGACTTTGTCAGTTGAATGCACACATTGACAACAATCCAGTTAGATAGCTCCGTTTTGGTTTTAGAAGCACATATTTCTCTGTACAGCCTATGGTCCCATTCACTCGGGAATATCCCAACGCAACTCCTAGAAGAAACGTGTTTCTGACTCGCTGAATCTCAACATAGATTCAACTCTCTTAGGTGAACGAACGCACAGCAGAGCAGTTTCAAGGAAACGTTTCTCCTTTTAGACGAAGTTTCCTGCTGTTTAGTGCGGATGCCGGCATTGGGCTGGAAATACCGGTTTTGGGATTCTGCACAGAAAGGGTTTGCAAACCACTGAATCAACACGTGAGTTTAACTCTGTCAGTTGAATGCACACATTGACAACCATTCAGTTCGATAACACCCTTTTGGTTTTAGAAGCAGATATATCTCTGTACAGCCTATGGTCCCATTCACTCGGGAATATCCCAACGCAGCTCCTGGAAGAAATGTGTTTCTGACTCGCTGAATCTCAACATAGATTCAACTCTCTTAGGTGAACGAACGCACAGCAGAGCAGTTTCAAGGAAACGTTTGTCCTGAGTTTTAGACGAAGTTTCCTGCTGTTTAGTACGTGTGTCGGCATTGGGCTGGAAATACCGGTTTTGGGATTCTGCACAGAAAGGGTTTGCAAACCGCTGAATCCACACGTGAGTTTAACTCTGTCAGTTGAATGCACACGTTGACAACCATTCAGTTTGATAACACCCTTTTGGTTTTAGAAGCAGATAGTTCTCTGTACAGCCTATGGTCCCATTCACTCGGGAATATCCCAACGCAGCTCCTGGAAGAAACGTGTTTCTGACTCGCTGAATCTCAACATAGATTCAACTCTCTTAGGTGAACGAACGCACAGCAGAGCAGTTTCAAGGAAACGTTTCTCCTGAGTTTTAGACGAAGTTTCCTGCTGTTTAGTACGTATGCCGGCATTGGGCTGGAAATACCGGTTTTGGGATTCTGCACAGAAAGGGTTTGCAAACCGCTGAATCCACACGTGAGTTTGACTTTGTCAGTTGAATGCACACATTGACAACAATCCCGTTAGATAGCTCCGTTTTGTTTTTAGAAGCACATATTTCTCTGTACAGCCTATGGTCCCATTCACTCGGGAATAACCCAACGCAGCTCCTGGAAGAAACGTGTTTCTGACTCGCTGAATCTCAACATAGATTCAACTCTCTTAGGTGAACGAACGCACAGCAGAGCAGTTTCAAGGAAACGTTTCTCCTGAGTTTTAGACGAAGTTTCCTGCTGTTTAGTACGTATGCCGGCATTGGGCTGGGAATACCGGTTTTGGGATTCTGCACAGAAAGGGTTTGCAAACCGCTGAATCCACAAGTGAGTTTAACTCTGTCAGTTGAATGCACACATTGACAACCATTCAGTTAGATTACACCCTTTTGGTTTTAGAAGCATATATTTCTCTGTACAGCCTATGGTCCCATTCACTCGGGAATATCCCAACGCAGCTCGTGGAAGAAACGTGTGTCTGACTCGCTGAATCTCAACATAGATTCAACTCTCTTAGGTGAACGAACGCACAGCAGAGCAGTTTCAATTAAACGTTTCTCCTGAGTTTTAGACGAAGTTTCCTGCTGTTTAGTACGTATGCCGGCATTGGGCTGGAAATACCGGTTTTGGGATTCTGCACAGAAAGGGTTTGCAAACCGCTGAATCCACACGTGAGTTTGACTTTGTCAGTTGAATGCACACATTTACAACAATCCAGTTAGATAGCTCCGTTTTGGTTTTAGAAGCACATATTTCTCTGTACAGCCTATGGTCCCATTCACTCGGGAATATCCCAACGCAACTCCTAGAAGAAACGTGTTTCTGACTCGCTGAATCTCAACATAGATTCAACTCTCTTAGGTGAACGAACGCACAGCAGAGCAGTTTCAAGGAAACGTTTCTCCTGAGTTTTAGACGAAGTTTCCTGCTGTTTAGTACATATGCCGGCATTGGGCTGGAAATACCGGTTTTGGGATTCTGCACAGAAAGGGTTTGCAAACCGCTGAATCCACACGTGAGTTTAACTCTGTCAGTTGAATGCACACATTGACAACCATTCAGTCAGATTGCACCCTTTTGGTTTTAGGAGCAGATATTTCTCTGTACAGCCTATGGTCCCATTCACTCGGGAATATCCCAACGCAGCTCCTAGAAGAAACGTGTTTCTGACTCGCTGAATCTCAACATAGATTCAACTCTCTTAGGTGAACGAACGCACAGCAGAGCAGTTTCAAGGAAACGTTTCTCCTGAGTTTTAGACGAAGTTTCCTGCTGTTTAGTACGGATGCCGGCATTGGGCTGGAAATACCGGTTTTGGGATTCTGCACAGAAAGGGTTTGCAAACCGCTGAATCCAAACGTGAGTTTAACTCTGTCAGTTGAATGCACACATTGACAACCATTCAGTTTGATCACACCCTTTTGGTTTTAGAAGCAGATATTTCTCTGTACAGCCAATGGTCCCATTCACTCGGGAATATCCCAACGCAGCTCCTGGAAGAAACGTGTTTCTGACTCGCTGAATCTCAACATAGATTCAACTCTCTTAGGTGAACGAACGCACAGCAAAGCATTTTCAAGGAAACGTTTCTCCTGTGTTTTAGACGAAGTTTCCTGCTGTTTAGTTCGTATGCCGGCATTGGGCTGGAAATACCGGTTTTGGGATTCTGCACAGAAAGGGTTTGTAAACCGCGGAATCCAAACGTGAGTTTAACTCTGTCAGTTGAATGCACACATTGACAACCATTCAGTTAGATTGCACCCTTTTGGTTTTAGGAGCAGATATTTCTCTGTACAGCGTATGGTCCCATTCACTCGGGAATAACCCAACGCAGCTCCTAGAAGAAACGTGTTTCTGACTCGCTGAATCTCAACATAGATTCAACTCTCTTAGGTGAACGAACGCACAGCAGAGCAGTTTCAAGGAAACGTTTCTCCTGAGATTTAGACGAAGTTTCCTTCTGTTTAGTACGTAGGCCGGCATTGGGCTGGAAATACCGGTTTTGGGATTCTGCACAGAAAGGGTTTGCAAACCGCTGAATCCACACGTGAGTTTAACTCTGTCAGTTGAATGCA
The DNA here is from genome assembly GCF_030222135.1 of Aotus nancymaae. Taxonomy (NCBI): domain Eukaryota; kingdom Metazoa; phylum Chordata; class Mammalia; order Primates; family Aotidae; genus Aotus; species Aotus nancymaae. The sequence continues at coordinate 779,466 of NW_026988584.1, forward strand.
CACATTGACAACCATTCCGTTTGATAACACCCTTTTGGTTTTAGAAGCAGATATTTCTCTGTACAGCCTATGGTCCAATTCACTCGGGAATATCCCAACGCAGCTCCTGGAAGAAACGTGTTTCTGACTCGCTGAATCTCAACATAGATTCAACTCTCTTAGGTTAACGAACGCACAGCAGAGCAGTTTCAAGGAAACGTTTCTCCTTTTAGACGAAGTTTCCTGCAGTTTAGTGCGGATGCCGGCATTGGGCTGGAAATACCGGTTTTGGGATTCTGCACAGAAAGGGTTAGCAAATCGCTGAATCCACACGTGAGTTTAACTCTGTCAGTTGAATGCACACATTGACAACCATTCAGTTCGATAACACCCTTTTGGTTTTAGAAGCAGATATTTCTCTGTACAGCCTATGGTCCCATTCACTCGGGAATATCCCAACGCAGCTCCTGGAAGAAACGTGTTTCTGACTCGCTGAATCTCAACTTAGATTCAACTCTCTTAGGTGAACGAACGCACAGCCTAGCAGTTTCAAGGAAACGTTTCTCCTGAGTTTTAGACGAAGTTTCCTGCTGTTTAGTACGTATGCCGGCATTGGGCTGGAAATACCGGTTTTGGGATTCTGCACAGAAAGGGTTTGCAAACCGCTGAATCCACACGTGAGTTTAACTCTGTCAGTTGAATGCACACATTGACAACCATTCAGTTAGATTACACCCTTTTGGTTTTAGAAGCAGATATTTCTCTGTACAGCCTATGGTCCCATTCACTCGGGAATATCCCAACGCAGCTCCTAGAAAAAACGTGTTTCTGACTCGCTGAATCTCAACATAGATTCAACTCTCTTAGGTGAACGAACGCACAGCAGAGCAGTTTCAAGGAAACGTTTCTCCTGAGATTTAGACGAAGTTTCCTACTGTTTAGTACGTATGCCGGCATTGGGCTGGAAATACCGGTTTTGGGTTTCTGCACAGAAAGGGTTTGCAAACCACTGAATCCTCACGTGAGTTTAACTCTGTCAGTTGAATGCACACATTGACAACCATTCAGTTAGATAGCTCCGTTTTGGTTTCAGAAGCAGATATTTCTCTGTACAGCCTATTGTCCCATTCACTTGGGAATATCGCAACGCAGCTCCTGGAAGAAACGTGTTTCTGACTCGCTGAATCTCAACATAGATTCAACTCTCTTAGGTGAACGAACGCACAGCAGAGCAGTTTCAAGGAAACGTTTCTCCTGAGTTTTAGACGAAGTTTCCTGCTGTTTAGTACGTATGCCGGCATTGGGCTGGAAATACCGGTTTTGGGATTCTGCACAGAAAGGGTTTGCAAACCGCTGAATCCACACGTGAGTTTAACTCTGTCAGTTGAATGCACACATTGACAACCATTCAGTTAGATAGCTCCGTTTTGGTTTTAGAAGCAGATATTTCTCTGTACAGCCTATGGTCCCATTCACTCGGGAATATCCCAACGCAGCTCCTAGAAGAAACGTGTTTCTGACTCGCTGAATCTCAACATAGATTCAACTCTCTTAGATGAACGAACGCACAGCAGAGCAGTTTCAAGGAAACGTTTCTCCTGAGATATAGACGAAGTTTCCTGCTCTTTAGTACGTATGCCGGCATTGGGCTGGAAATACCGGTTTTGGGATTCTGCACAGAAAGGGTTTGCAAACCGCTGAATCCACACGTGAGTTTAACTCTGTCAGTTGAATGCACACATTGACAACCATTCCGTTTGATAACACCCTTTTGGTTTTAGAAGCAGATATTTCTCTGTACAGCCTATGGTCCCATTCACTCGGGAATATCCCAACGCAGCTCCTGGAAGAAACGTGTTTCTGACTCGCTGAATCTCAACATAGATTCAACTCTCTTAGGTGAACGAACGCACAGCAGAGCAGTTTCAAGGAAACGTTTCTCCTGAGTTTTAGACGAAGTTTCCTGCTGTTTAGTACGTGTGTCGGCATTGGGCTGGAAATACCGGTTTTGGGATTCTGCACAGAAAGGGTTTGCAAACCGCTGAATCCACACGTGAGTTTAACTCTGTCAGTTGAATGCACACGTTGACAACCATTCAGTTTGATAACACCCTTTTGGTTTTAGAAGCAGATAGTTCTCTGTACAGCCTATGGTCCCATTCACTCGGGAATATCCCAACGCAGCTCCTGGAAGAAACGTGTTTCTGACTCGCTGAATCTCAACATAGATTCAACTCTCTTAGGTGAACGAACGCACAGCAGAGCAGTTTCAAGGAAACGCTTCTCCTGAGTTTTAGACGAAGTTTCCTGCTGTTTAGTACGTATGCCGGCATTGGGCTGGAAATTCCGGTTTTGGGATTCTGCACAGAAAGGGTTTGCAAACCGCTGAATCCACACGTGAGTTTGACTTTGTCAGTTGAATGCACACATTGACAACAATCCATTTAGATAGCTCCGTTTTGTTTTTAGAAGCACATATTTCTCTGTACAGCCTATGGTCCCATTCACTCGGGAATAACCCAACGCAACTCCTAGAAGAAACGTGTTTCTGACTCGCTGAATCTCAACATAGATTCAACTCTCTTAGGTGAACGAACGCACAGCAGAGCAGTTTCAAGGAAACGTTTCTCCTGAGTTTTAGACGAAGTTTCCTGCTGTTTAGTACGTATGCCGGCATTGGGCTGGAAATACCGGTTTTGGGATTCTGCACAGAAAGGGTTTGCAAACCGCTGAATCCACACGTGAGTTTAACTCTGTCAGTTGAATGCACACATTGACAACCATTCAGTTAGATTACACCCTTTTGGTTTTAGAAGCAGATATTTCTCTGTACAGCCTATGGTCCCATTCACTCGGGAATATCCCAACGCAGCTCCTAGAAGAAACGTGTTTCTGACTCGCTGAATCTCAACATAGATTCAACTCTCTTAGGTGAACGAACGCACAGCAGAGCAGTTTCAAGGAAACGTTTCTCCTGAGTTTTAGACGAAGTTTCCTACTGTTTAGTACGTATGCCGGCATTGGGCTGGAAATACCGGTTTTGGGATTCTGCACAGAAAGGGTTTGCAAACCACTGAATCCTCACGTGAGTTTAACTGTGTCAGTTGAATGCACACATTGACAACCATTCAGTTAGATAGCTCCGTTTTGGTTTCAGAAGCAGATATTTCTCTGTACAGCCTATTGTCCCATTCACTTGGGAATATCGCAACGCAGCTCCTGGAAGAAACGTGTTTCTGACTCGCTGAATCTCAACATAGATTCAACTCTCTTAGGTGAACGAACGCACAGCAGAGCAGTTTCAAGGAAACGTTTCTCCTGAGTTTTAGACGAAGTTTCCTGCTGTTTAGTACGTATGCCGGCATTGGGCTGGAAATACCGGTTTTGGGATTCTGCACAGAAAGGGTTTGCAAACCGCTGAATCCACACGTGAGTTTAACTCTGTCAGTTGAATGCACACATTGACAACCATTCAGTTAGATAGCTCCGTTTTGGTTTTAGAAGCAGATATTTCTCTGTACAGCCTATGGTCCCATTCACTCGGGAATATCCCAACGCAGCTCCTAGAAGAAACGTGTTTCTGACTCGCTGAATCTCAACATAGATTCAACTCTCTTAGATGAACGAACGCACAGCAGAGCAGTTTCAAGGAAACGTTTCTCCTGAGACATAGACGAAGTTTCCTGCTGTTTAGTACGTATGCCGGCATTGGGCTGGAAATACCGGTTTTGGGATTCTGCACAGAAAGGGTTTGCAAACCGCTGAATCCACACGTGAGTTTAACTCTGTCAGTTGAATGCACACATTGACAACCATTCCGTTTGATAACACCCTTTTGGTTTTAGAAGCAGATATTTCTCTGTACAGCCTATGGTCCCATTCACTCGGGAATATCCCAACGCAGCTCCTGGAAGAAACGTGTTTCTGACACGCTGAATCTCAACATAGATTCAACTCTCTTAGGTGAACGAACGCACAGCAGAGCAGTTTCAAGGAAACGTTTCTCCTTTTAGACGAAGTTTCCTGCTGTTTAGTGCGGATGCCGGCATTGGGCTGGAAATACCGGTTTTGGGATTCTGCACAGAAAGGGTTTGCAAACCGCTGAATCCACACGTGAGTTTAACTCTGTCAGTTGAATGCACACATTGACAACCATTCAGTTTGGTAACACCCTTTTTGTTTTAGAAGCAGATAGTTCTCTGTACAGCCTATGGTCCCATTCACTCGGGAATATCCCAACGCAGCTCGTGGAAGAAACGTGTGTCTGACTCGCTGAATCTCAACATAGATTCAACTCTCTTAGGTGAACGAACGCACAGCAGAGCAGTTTCAATTAAACGTTTCTCCTGAGTTTTAGACGAAGTTTCCTGCTGTTTAGTACGTATGCCGGCATTGGGCTGGAAATACCGGTTTTGGGATTCTGCACAGAAAGGGTTTGCAAACCGCTGAATCCACACGTGAGTTTGACTTTGTCAGTTGAATGCACACATTGACAACAATCCAGTTAGATAGCTCCGTTTTGGTTTTAGAAGCACATATTTCTCTGTACAGCCTATGGTCCCATTCACTCGGGAATATCCCAACGCAACTCCTAAAAGAAACGTGTTTCTGACTCGCTGAATCTCAACATAGATTCAACTCTCTTAGGTGAACGAACGCACAGCAGAGCAGTTTCAAGGAAACGTTTCTCCTGAGTTTTAGACGAAGTTTCCTGCTGTTTAGTACATATGCCGGCATTGGGCTGGAAATACCGGTTTTGGGATTCTGCACAGAAAGGGTTTGCAAACCGCTGAATCCACACGTGAGTTTAACTCTGTCAGTTGAATGCACACATTGACAACCATTCAGTTAGATTGCACCCTTTTGGTTTTAGGAGCAGATATTTCTCTGTACAGCCTATGGTCCCATTCACTCGGGAATATCCAAACGCAGCTCCTAGAAGAAACGTGTTTCTGACTCGCTGAATCTCAACATAGATTCAGCTCTCTTAGGTGAACGAACGCACAGCAGAGCAGTTTCAAGGAAACGTTTCTCCTGAGTTTTAGAAGAAGTTTCCTGCTGTTTAGTACGGATGCCGGCATTGGGCTGGAAATACCGGGTTTGGGATTCTGCACAGAAAGGGTTTGCAAACCGCTGAATCCAAACGTGAGTTTAACTCTGTCAGTTGAATGCACACATTGACAACCATTCAGTTTGATCACACCCTTTTGGTTTTAGAAGCAGATATTTCTCTGTACAGCCTATGGTCCCATTCACTCGGGAATATCCCAACGCAGCTCCTGGAAGAAACGTGTTTCTGACTCGCTGAATCTCAACATAGATTCAACTCTCTTAGGTGAACGAACGCACAGCAAAGCATTTTCAAGGAAACGTTTCTCCTGTGTTTTAGACGAAGTTTCCTTCTGTTTAGTACGTATGCCGGCATTGGGCTGGAAATACCGGTTTTGGGATTCTGCACAGAAAGGGTTTGTAAACCGCTGAATCCAAACGTGAGTTTAACTCTGTCAGTTGAATGCACACATTGACAACCATTCAGTTAGATTGCACCCTTTTGGTTTTAGGAGCAGATATTTCTCTGTACAGCCTATGGTCCCATTCACTCGGGAATAACCCAACGCAGCTCCTAGAAGAAACGTGTTTCTGACTCGCTGAATCTCAACATAGATTCAACTCTCTTAGGTGAACGAACGCACAGCAGAGCAGTTTCAAGGAAACGTTTCTCCTGAGATTTAGACGAAGTTTCCTTCTGTTTAGTACGTAGGCCGGCATTGGGCTGGAAATACCGGTTTTGGGATTCTGCACAGAAAGGGTTTGCAAACCGCTGAATCCACACGTGAGTTTAACTCTGTCAGTTGAATGCACACATTGACAACCATTCCGTTTGATAACACCCTTTTGGTTTTAGAAGCAGATATTTCTCAGTACAGCCTATGGTCCAATTCACTCGGGAATATCCCAACGCAGCTCCTGGAAGAAACGTGTTTCTGACTCGCTGAATCTCAACATAGATTCAACTCTCTTAGGTTAACGAACGCACAGCAGAGCAGTTTCAAGGAAACGTTTCTCCTTTTAGACGAAGTTTCCTGCAGTTTAGTGCGGATGCCGGCATTGGGCTGGAAATACCGGTTTTGGGATTCTGCACAGAAAGGGTTTGCAAATCGCTGAATCCACACGTGAGTTTAACTCTGTCAGTTGAATGCACACATTGACAACCATTCAGTTCGATAACACCCTTTTGGTTTTAGAAGCAGATATTTCTCTGTACAGCCTATGGTCCCATTCACTCGGGAATATCCCAACGCAGCTCCTGGAAGAAACGTGTTTCTGACTCGCTGAATCTCAACTTAGATTCAACTCTCTTAGGTGAACGAACGCACAGCCTAGCAGTTTCAAGGAAACGTTTCTCCTGAGTTTTAGACGAAGTTTCCTGCTGTTTAGTACGTATGCCGGCATTGGGCTGGAAATACCGGTTTTGGGATTCTGCACAGAAAGGGTTTGCAAACCGCTGAATCCACACGTGAGTTTAACTCTGTCAGTTGAATGCACACATTGACAACCATTCAGTTAGATTACACCCTTTTGGTTTTAGAAGCAGATATTTCTCTGTACAGCCTATGGTCCCATTCACTCGGGAATATCCCAACGCAGCTCCTAGAAGAAACGTGTTTCTGACTCGCTGAATCTCAACATAGATTCAACTCTCTTAGGTGAACGAACGCACAGCAGAGCAGTTTCAAGGAAACGTTTCTCCTGAGTTTTAGACGAAGTTTCCTACTGTTTAGTACGTATGCCGGCATTGGGCTGGAAATACCGGTTTTGGGATTCTGCACAGAAAGGGTTTGCAAACCACTGAATCCTCACGTGAGTTTAACTCTGTCAGTTGAATGCACACATTGACAACCATTCAGTTAGATAGCTCCGTTTTGGTTTCAGAAGCAGATATTTCTCTGTACAGCCTATTGTCCCATTCACTTGGGAATATCGCAACGCAGTTCCTGGAAGAAACGTGTTTCTGACTCGCTGAATCTCAACATAGATTCAACTCTCTTAGTTGAACGAACGCACAGCAGAGCAGTTTCAAGGAAACGTTTCTCCTGAGTTTTAGACGAAGTTTCCTGCTGTTTAGTACGTTTGCCGGCATTGGGCTGGAAATACCGGTTTTGGGATTCTGCACAGAAAGGGTTTGCAAACCGCTGAATCCACACGTGAGTTTAACTCTGTCAGTTGAATGCACACATTGACAACCATTCAGTTAGATAGCTCCGTTTTGGTTTTAGAAGCAGATATTTCTCTGTACAGCCTATGGTCCCATTCACTCGGGAATATCCCAACGCAGCTCCTAGAAGAAACGTGTTTCTGACTCGCTGAATCTCAACATAGATTCAACTCTCTTAGATGAACGAACGCACAGCAGAGCAGTTTCAAGGAAACGTTTCTCCTGAGATATAGACGAAGTTTCCTGCTGTTTAGTACGTATGCCGGCATTGGGCTGGAAATACCGGTTTTGGGATTCTGCACAGAAAGGGTTTGCAAACCGCTGAATCCACACGTGAGTTTAACTCTGTCAGTTGAATGCACACATTGACAACCATTCCGTTTGATAACACCCTTTTGGTTTTAGAAGCAGATATTTCTCTGTACAGCCTATGGTCCAATTCACTCGGGAATATCCCAACGCAGCTCCTGGAAGAAACGTGTTTCTGACACGCTGAATCTCAACATAGATTCAACTCTCTTAGGTGAACGAATGCACAGCAGAGCAGTTTCAAGGAAACGTTTCTCCTTTTAGACGAAGTTTCCTGCTGTTTAGTGCGGATGCCGGCATTGGGCTGGAAATACCGGTTTTGGGATTCTGCACAGAAAGGGTTTGTAAACCGCTGAATCCACACGTGAGTTTAACTCTGTCAGTTGAATGCACACATTGACAACCATTCAGTTTGGTAACACCCTTTTGGTTTTAGAAGCAGATATTTCTCTGTACAGCCTATGGTCCCATTCACTCGGGAATATCCCAACGCAGCTCGTGGAAGAAACGTGTGTCTGACTCGCTGAATCTCAACATAGATTCAACTCTCTTAGGTGAACGAACGCACAGCAGAGCAGTTTCAATTAAACGTTTCTCCTGAGTTTTAGACGAAGTTTCCTGCTGTTTAGTACGTATGCCGGCATTGAGCTGGAATTACCGGTTTTGGGATTCTGCACAGAAAGGGTTTGCAAACCGCTGAATCCACACGTGAGTTTAAATTTGTGAGTTGAATGCACACATTGACAACCATCCAGTTAGATAGCTCCGTTTTGGTTTTAGAAGCAGATATTTCTCTGTACAGCCTATGGTCCCATTCACTCGGGAATATCCCAACGCAGCTCCTAGAAGAAACGTGTTTCTGACTCGCTGAATCTCAACGTAGATTCAACTCTCTTAGGTGAACGAACGTACAGCAGAGCAGTTTCAAGGAAACCTTTCTCCTGAGTTTTAGACGAAGTTTCCTGCAGTTTAGTACGTATCCCGGCATTGAGCTGGAATTACCGGTTTTGGGATTCTGCACAGAAAGAGTTTGTCAACCGCTGAATCCAAACGTGAGTTTAACTCTGTCAGTTGAATGCACACATTGAAAATCATTCAGTTAGATTGCACCCTTTTGGTTTTAGGAGCAGATATTTCTCTGTACAGCCTATGGTCCCATTCACTCGTGAATATCCCAACGCAGCTCCTAGAAGAAACGTGTTTCTGACTCGCTGAATCTCAACATAGATTCAACTCTCTTAGGTGAACGAAGGCACAGCAGAGCAGTTTCAAGGAAACGTTTCTCCTGAGTTTTAGACGAAGTTTCCTGCTGTTTAGTACATATGCCGGCATTGGGCTGGAAATACTGGTTTTGGGATTCTGCACAGAAAGGGTTTGCAAACCACTGAATCCACACGTGAGTTTAACTCTGTCACTTGAATGCACACGTTGACAACCATTCAGTTAGATAGCTCCGTTTTGGTTTTAGAAGCAGATATTTCTCTGTACAGCCTATGGTCCCATTCACTCGGGAATATCCCAACGCAGCTCCTGGAAGAAACGTGTTTCTGACTCGCTGAATCTCAACATAGATTCAACTCTCTTAGGTGAACGAACGCACAGCGAAGCAGTTTCAAGGAAACGTTTCTCCTGAGTTTTAGACGAAGTTTCCTGCTGTTTAGTACGGATGCCGGCATTGGGCTGGAAATACCGGTTTTGGGATTCTGCACAGAAAGGGTTTGCAAACCGCTGAATCCACACGTGAGTTTAACTCTGTCAGTTGAATGCACACATTGACAACCATTCAGTTAGATAGCTCCGTTTTGGTTTTAGAAGCAGATATTTCTCTGTACAGCCTATGGTCCCATTCACTCGGGAATATCCCAACGCAGCTCCTGGAAGAAACGTGTTTCTGACTCGCTGAATCTCAACATAGATTCAACTCTCTTAGGTGAACGAACGCACAGCAGAGCAGTTTCAAGGAAACGTTTCTCCTGAGTTTCAGACAAAGTTTCCTGCTGTTTAGTACGGATGCCGGCATTGGGCTGGAAATACCGGTTTTGGGATTCTGCACAGAAAGGGTTTGCAAACCGCTGAATCCACACGTGAGTTTAACTCTGTCAGTTGAATGCACACATTGACAACCATTCAGTTAGATAGCTCCGTTTTGTTTTTAGAAGCAGATATTTCTCTGTACAGCCTATGGTCCCATTCACTCGGGAATATCCCAACGCAGCTCCTGGAAGAAACGTGTTTCTGACTCGCTGAATCTCAACATAGATTCAACTCTCTTAGGTGAACGAACGCACAGCAGAGCAGTTTCAAGGAAACGTTTCTCCTGAGTTTTAGACGAAGTTTCCTGCTGTTTAGAACGTATGCCGGCATTGGGCTGGAAATACCGGTTTTGGGATTCTGCACAGAAAGGGTTTGCAAACCGCTGAATCCACACGTGAGTTTAACTCTGTCAGTTGAATGCACACATTGACAACCATTCAGTTAGATAGCTCCGTTTTGTTTTTAGAAGCAGATATTTCTCTGTACAGCCTATGGTCCCATTCACTCGGGAATATCCCAACGCAGCTCCTGGAAGAAACGTGTTTCTGACTCGCTGAATCTCAACATAGATTCAACTCTCTTAGGTGAACGAACGCACAGCAGAGCAGTTTCAAGGAAACGTTTCTCCTGAGTTTTAGACAAAGTTTCCTGCTGTTTAGTACGGATGCCGGCATTGGGCTGGAAATACCGGTTTTGGGATTCTGCACAGAAAGGGTTTGCAAACCGCTGAATCCACACGTGAGTTTAACTCTGTCAGTTGAATGCACACATTGACAACCATTCAGTTAGATAGCTCCGTTTTGGTTTTAGAAGCAGATATTTCTCTGTACAGCCTATGGTCCCATTCACTCGGGAATATCCCAACGAAGCTCCTGGAAGAAACCTGTTTCTGACTCGCTGAATCTCAACATAGATTCAACTCTCTTAGGTGAACGAACGCACAGCAGAGCAGTTTCAAGGAAACGTTTCTCCTGAGTTTTAGACAAAGTTTCCTGCTGTTTAGTACGTATGCCGGCATTGGGCTGGAAATACCGGTTTTGGGATTCTGCACAGAAAGGGTTTGTAAACCGCTGAATCCAAACGTGAGTTTAACTCTGTCAGTTGAATGCACACATTGACAACAATCCAGTTAGAAAGCTCCGTTTTGGTTTTAGAAGCAGATATTTCTCTGTACAGCCTATGGTCCCATTCACTCGGGAATATCCCAACGCAACTCCTAGAAGGAACGTGTTTCTGACTAGCTGAATCTCAACATAGATTCAACTCTCTTAGGTGAACGAACGCACAGCAGAGCAGTTTCAAGGAAACGTTTCTCCTGAGTTTTAGATGAAGTTTCCTGCTGTTTAATACGGATGCCGGCATTGAGCTGGAAATACCGGTTTTGGGATTCTGCACAGAAAGGGTTTGCAAACCGCTGAATCCACACGTGAGTTTAAATTTGTGAGTTGAATGCACACATTGACAACCATCCAGTTAGATAGCTCCGTTTTGGTTTTAGAAGCAGGTATTTCTCTGTACAGCCAATGGTCCCATTCACTCGGGAATATCCCAACGCAGCTCCTAGAAGAAACGTGTTTCTGACTCGCTGAATCTCAACATAGATTCAACTCTCTTAGGTGAACGAAGGCACAGCAGAGCAGTTTCAAGGAAACGTTTCTCCTGAGTTTTAGACGAAGTTTCCTGCTGTATAGTACATATGCCGGCATTGGGCTGGAAATACCGGTTTTGGGATTCTGCACAGAAAGGGTTTGCAAACCACTGAATCCACACGTGAGTTTAACTCTGTCAGTTGAATGCACACATTGACAACCATTCAGTTATATAGCTGCGTTTTGGTATTAGAAGCAGATATTTCTCTTTACAGCCTATGGTCCCATTCACTCGGGAATATCCCAACGCAGCTACTAGAAGAAACGTGTTTCTGACTCGCTGAATCTCAACATAGATTCAACTCTCTTAATTGAACGAACGCACAGCAGAGCAGTTTCAAGGAAACTTTTCTCCTGAGTTATAGACGAAGTTTCCTGCTGTTTAGTACGTATGCCGGCATTGGGCAGGAAATACCGGTTTGGGGATTCTGCACAGAAAGAGTTTGCAAACCGCTGAATCCACACGTGAGTTTAACACTGTCAGTTGAATGCACACATTGACAACCATTCAGTTTGATAGCACCCTTTTGGTTTTAGAAGCAGATATTTCTCTGTACAGCCTATGGCCCCATTCACTCGGGAATATCCCAATGCAGCTCCTAGAAAAAACGTGTTTTTGACTCGCTGAATCTCAACATAGATTCAACTCTCTTAGGTGAACGAACGCACAGCAGAGCAGTTTCAAGGAAACTTTTCTCCTGAGTTTTAGACGAATTTTCCTGCTGTTTAGTACGTATGCCGGCATTGGGCTGGAAATACCGGTTTTGGGATTCTGCACAGAAAGTGTTTGCAAACCGCTGAATCCACACGTGAGTTTAACTCTGTCAGTTGAATGCACACATTGACAACCATTCAGTTAGATAGCTCCGTTTTGGTTTTAGAAGCAGATATTTCTCTGTACAGCCTATGGTCCCATTCACTCGGGAATATCCCAACGCAGCTCCTAGAAGAAACGTGTTTCTGACTCGCTGAATCTCAACATAGATTCAACTCTCTTAGGTGAACGAACGCACAGCAGAGCAGTTTCAAGGAAACGTTTCTCCTGAGTTTTAGACGAAGTTTCCTACTGTTTAGTACGTATGCCGGCATTGGGCTGGAAATACCGGTTTTGGGATTCTGCACAGAAAGGGTTTGCAAACCACTGAATCCTCACGTGAGTTTAACTCTGTCAGTTGAATGCACACATTGACAACCATTCAGTTAGATAGCTCCGTTTTGGTTTTAGAAGCAGATATTTCTCTGTACAGCCTATTGTCCCATTCACTTGGGAATATCGCAACGCAGTTCCTGGAAGAAACGTGTTTCTGACTCGCTGAATCTCAACATAGATTCAACTCTCTTAGTTGAACGAACGCACAGCAGAGCAGTTTCAAGGAAACGTTTCTCCTGAGTTTTAGACGAAGTTTCCTGCTGTTTAGTACGTTTGCCGGCATTGGGCTGGAAATACCGGTTTTGGGATTCTGCACAGAAAGGGTTTGCAAACCGCTGAATCCACACGTGAGTTTAACTCTGTCAGTTGAATGCACACATTGACAACCATTCAGTTAGATAGCTCCGTTTTGGTTTTAGAAGCAGATATTTCTCTGTACAGCCTATGGTCCCATTCACTCGGGAATATCCCAACGCAGCTCCTAGAAGAAACGTGTTTCTGACTCGCTGAATCTCAACATAGATTCAACTCTCTTAGATGAACGAACGCACAGCAGAGCAGTTTCAAGGAAACGTTTCTCCTGAGATATAGACGAAGTTTCCTGCTGTTTAGTACGTATGCCGGCATTGGGCTGGAAATACCGGTTTTGGGATTCTGCACAGAAAGGGTTTGCAAACCGCTGAATCCACACGTGAGTTTAACTCTGTCAGTTGAATGCACACATTGACAACCATTCCGTTTGATAACACCCTTTTGGTTTTAGAAGCAGATATTTCTCTGTACAGCCTATGGTCCAATTCACTCGGGAATATCCCAATGCAGCTCCTGGAAGAAACGTGTTTCTGACACGCTGAATCTCAACATAGATTCAACTCTCTTAGGTGAACGAATGCACAGCAGAGCAGTTTCAAGGAAACGTTTCTCCTTTTAGACGAAGTTTCCTGCTGTTTAGTGCGGATGCCGGCATTGGGCTGGAAATACCGGTTTTGGGATTCTGCACAGAAAGGGTTTGTAAACCGCTGAATCCACACGTGAGTTTAACTCTGTCAGTTGAATGCACACATTGACAACCATTCAGTTTGGTAACACCCTTTTGGTTTTAGAAGCAGATATTTCTCTGTACAGCCTATGGTCCCATTCACTCGGGAATATCCCAACGCAGCTCGTGGAAGAAACGTGTGTCTGACTCGCTGAATCTCAACATAGATTCAACTCTCTTAGGTGAACGAACGCACAGCAGAGCAGTTTCAATTAAACGTTTCTCCTGAGTTTTAGACGAAGTTTCCTGCTGTTTAGTACGTATGCCGGCATTGAGCTGGAATTACCGGTTTTGGGATTCTGCACAGAAAGGGTTTGCAAACCGCTGAATCCACACGTGAGTTTAAATTTGTGAGTTGAATGCACACATTGACAACCATCCAGTTAGATAGCTCCGTTTTGGTTTTAGAAGCAGATATTTCTCTGTACAGCCTATGGTCCCATTCACTCGGGAATATCCCAACGCAGCTCCTAGAAGAAACGTGTTTCTGACTCGCTGAATCTCAACGTAGATTCAACTCTCTTAGGTGAACGAACGTACAGCAGAGCAGTTTCAAGGAAACCTTTCTCCTGAGTTTTAGACGAAGTTTCCTGCAGTTTAGTACGTATCCCGGCATTGAGCTGGAATTACCGGTTTTGGGATTCTGCACAGAAAGAGTTTGTCAACCGCTGAATCCAAACGTGAGTTTAACTCTGTCAGTTGAATGCACACATTGAAAATCATTCAGTTAGATTGCACCCTTTTGGTTTTAGGAGCAGATATTTCTCTGTACAGCCTATGGTCCCATTCACTCGTGAATATCCCAACGCAGCTCCTAGAAGAAACGTGTTTCTGACTCGCTGAATCTCAACATAGATTCAACTCTCTTAGGTGAACGAAGGCACAGCAGAGCAGTTTCAAGGAAACGTTTCTCCTGAGTTTTAGACGAAGTTTCCTGCTGTTTAGTACATATGCCGGCATTGGGCTGGAAATACTGGTTTTGGGATTCTGCACAGAAAGGGTTTGCAAACCACTGAATCCACACGTGAGTTTAACTCTGTCACTTGAATGCACACGTTGACAACCATTCAGTTAGATAGCTCCGTTTTGGTTTTAGAAGCAGATATTTCTCTGTACAGCCTATGGTCCCATTCACTCGGGAATATCCCAACGCAGCTCCTGGAAGAAACGTGTTTCTGACTCGCTGAATCTCAACATAGATTCAACTCTCTTAGGTGAACGAACGCACAGCGGAGCAGTTTCAAGGAAACGTTTCTCCTGAGTTTTAGACGAAGTTTCCTGCTGTTTAGTACGGATGCCGGCATTGGGCTGGAAATACCGGTTTTGGGATTCTGCACAGAAAGGGTTTGCAAACCGCTGAATCCACACGTGAGTTTAACTCTGTCAGTTGAATGCACACATTGACAACCATTCAGTTAGATAGCTCCGTTTTGGTTTTAGAAGCAGATATTTCTCTGTACAGCCTATGGTCCCATTCACTCGGGAATATCCCAACGCAGCTCCTGGAAGAAACGTGTTTCTGACTCGCTGAATCTCAACATAGATTCAACTCTCTTAGGTGAACGAACGCACAGCAGAGCAGTTTCAAGGAAACGTTTCTCCTGAGTTTCAGACAAAGTTTCCTGCTGTTTAGTACGGATGCCGGCATTGGGCTGGAAATACCGGTTTTGGGATTCTGCACAGAAAGGGTTTGCAAACCGCTGAATCCACACGTGAGTTTAACTCTGTCAGTTGAATGCACACATTGACAACCATTCAGTTAGATAGCTCCGTTTTGTTTTTAGAAGCAGATATTTCTCTGTACAGCCTATGGTCCCATTCACTCGGGAATATCCCAACGCAGCTCCTGGAAGAAACGTGTTTCTGACTCGCTGAATCTCAACATAGATTCAACTCTCTTAGGTGAACGAACGCACAGCAGAGCAGTTTCAAGGAAACGTTTCTCCTGAGTTTTAGACGAAGTTTCCTGCTGTTTAGAACGTATGCCGGCATTGGGCTGGAAATACCGGTTTTGGGATTCTGCACAGAAAGGGTTTGCAAACCGCTGAATCCACACGTGAGTTTAACTCTGTCAGTTGAATGCACACATTGACAACCATTCAGTTAGATAGCTCCGTTTTGTTTTTAGAAGCAGATATTTCTCTGTACAGCCTATGGTCCCATTCACTCGGGAATATCCCAACGCAGCTCCTGGAAGAAACGTGTTTCTGACTCGCTGAATCTCAACATAGATTCAACTCTCTTAGGTGAACGAACGCACAGCAGAGCAGTTTCAAGGAAACGTTTCTCCTGAGTTTTAGACAAAGTTTCCTGCTGTTTAGTACGGATGCCGGCATTGGGCTGGAAATACCGGTTTTGGGATTCTGCACAGAAAGGGTTTGCAAACCGCTGAATCCACACGTGAGTTTAACTCTGTCAGTTGAATGCACACATTGACAACCATTCAGTTAGATAGCTCCGTTTTGGTTTTAGAAGCAGATATTTCTCTGTACAGCCTATGGTCCCATTCACTCGGGAATATCCCAACGAAGCTCCTGGAAGAAACCTGTTTCTGACTCGCTGAATCTCAACATAGATTCAACTCTCTTAGGTGAACGAACGCACAGCAGAGCAGTTTCAAGGAAACGTTTCTCCTGAGTTTTAGACAAAGTTTCCTGCTGTTTAGTACGTATGCCGGCATTGGGCTGGAAATACCGGTTTTGGGATTCTGCACAGAAAGGGTTTGTAAACCGCTGAATCCAAACGTGAGTTTAACTCTGTCAGTTGAATGCACACATTGACAACAATCCAGTTAGAAAGCTCCGTTTTGGTTTTAGAAGCAGATATTTCTCTGTACAGCCTATGGTCCCATTCACTCGGGAATATCCCAACGCAACTCCTAGAAGGAACGTGTTTCTGACTAGCTGAATCTCAACATAGATTCAACTCTCTTAGGTGAACGAACGCACAGCAGAGCAGTTTCAAGGAAACGTTTCTCCTGAGTTTTAGATGAAGTTTCCTGCTGTTTAATACGGATGCCGGCATTGAGCTGGAAATACCGGTTTTGGGATTCTGCACAGAAAGGGTTTGCAAACCGCTGAATCCACACGTGAGTTTAAATTTGTGAGTTGAATGCACACATTGACAACCATCCAGTTAGATAGCTCCGTTTTGGTTTTAGAAGCAGGTATTTCTCTGTACAGCCAATGGTCCCATTCACTCGGGAATATCCCAACGCAGCTCCTAGAAGAAACGTGTTTCTGACTCGCTGAATCTCAACATAGATTCAACTCTCTTAGGTGAACGAAGGCACAGCAGAGCAGTTTCAAGGAAACGTTTCTCCTGAGTTTTAGACGAAGTTTCCTGCTGTATAGTACATATGCCGGCATTGGGCTGGAAATACCGGTTTTGGGATTCTGCACAGAAAGGGTTTGCAAACCACTGAATCCACACGTGAGTTTAACTCTGTCAGTTGAATGCACACATTGACAACCATTCAGTTATATAGCTGCGTTTTGGTATTAGAAGCAGATATTTCTCTTTACAGCCTATGGTCCCATTCACTCGGGAATATCCCAACGCAGCTACTAGAAGAAACGTGTTTCTGACTCGCTGAATCTCAACATAGATTCAACTCTCTTAATTGAACGAACGCACAGCAGAGCAGTTTCAAGGAAACTTTTCTCCTGAGTTATAGACGAAGTTTCCTGCTGTTTAGTACGTATGCCGGCATTGGGCAGGAAATACCGGTTTGGGGATTCTGCACAGAAAGAGTTTGCAAACCGCTGAATCCACACGTGAGTTTAACACTGTCAGTTGAATGCACACATTGACAACCATTCAGTTTGATAGCACCCTTTTGGTTTTAGAAGCAGATATTTCTCTGTACAGCCTATGGCCCCATTCACTCGGGAATATCCCAATGCAGCTCCTAGAAAAAACGTGTTTTTGACTCGCTGAATCTCAACATAGATTCAACTCTCTTAGGTGAACGAACGCACAGCAGAGCAGTTTCAAGGAAACTTTTCTCCTGAGTTTTAGACGAATTTTCCTGCTGTTTAGTACGTATGCCGGCATTGGGCTGGAAATACCGGTTTTGGGATTCTGCACAGAAAGTGTTTGCAAACCGCTGAATCCACACGTGAGTTTAACTCTGTCAGTTGAATGCACACATTGACAACCATTCAGTTAGATAGCTCCGTTTTGGTTTTAGAAGCAGATATTTCTCTGTACAGCCTATGGTCCCATTCACTCGGGAATATCCCAACGCAGCTCCTAGAAGAAACGTGTTTCTGACTCGCTGAATCTCAACATAGATTCAACTCTCTTAGGTGAACGAACGCACAGCATAGCAGTTTCAAGGAATCGTTTCTCCTGAGTTATAGACGAAGTTTCCTGCTGTTTAGTACGGATGCCGGCATTGGGCTGGAAATACCGGTTTTGGGATTCTGCACAGAAAGGGTTTGCAAACCGCTGAATCCACACGTGAGTTTAACTCTGTCAGTTGAATGCACACATTGACAACCATTCAGTTAGATAGCTCCGTTTTGTTTTTAGAAGCAGATATTTCTCTGTACAGCCTATGGTCCCATTCACTCGGGAATATCCCAACGCAGCTCCTGGAAGAAACGTGTTTCTGACTCGCTGAATCTCAACATAGATTCAAATCTCTTACGTGAACGAACGCACAGCAGAGCAGTTTCAAGGAAACGTTTCTCCTGAGTTTTAGACGAAGTTTCCTGCTGTTTAGTACGTATGCCGGCATTGGGCTGGAAATACCGGTTTTGGGATTCTGCACAGAAAGGGTTTGCAAACCGCTGAATCCACACGTGAGTTTAACTCTGTCAGTTGAATGCACACATTGACAACCATTCAGTTAGATAGCTCCGTTTTGGTTTTAGAAGCAGATATTTCTCTGTACAGCCTATGGTCCCATTCACTCGGGAATATCCCAACGCAGATCCTGGAAGAAACGTGTTTCTGACTCGCTGAATCTCAACATAGATTCAACTCTCTTAGGTGAACGAACGCACAGCAGAGCAGTTTCAAGGAAACGTTTCTCCTGAGTTTTAGACAAAGTTTCCTGCTGTTTAGTACGGATGCCGGCATTGGGCTGGAAATACCGGTTTTGGGATTCTGCACAGAAAGGGTTTGCAAACCGCTGAATCCACACGTGAGTTTAACTCTGTCAGTTGAATGCACACATTGACAACCATTCAGTTAGATAGCTACGTTTTGTTTTTAGAAGCAGATATTTCTCTGTACAGCCTATGGTCCCATTCACTCGGGAATATCCCAACGCAGCTCCTGGAAGAAACGTGTTTCTGACTCGCTGTATCTCAACATAGATTCAACTCTCTTATGTGAACGAACGCACAGCGGAGCAGTTTCAAGGAAACGTTTGTCCTGAGTTTTAGACGAAGTTTCCTGCTGTTTACTACGTATGCCGGCATTGGGCTGGAAATACCGGTTTTGGGATTGTGCACAGAAAGGGTTTGCAAACCGCTGAATCCACACGTGAGTTTAACTCTGTCAGTTGAATGCACACATTGACAACCATTCAGTTAGATAGCTCCGTTTTGTTTTTAGATGCAGATATTTCTCTGTACAGCCTATGGTCCCATTCACTCGGGAATATCCCAACGGAGCTCCTGGAAGAAACCTGTTTCTGACTCGCTGAATCTCAACATAGATTCAACTCTCTTAGGTGAACGAACGCACAGCAGAGCAGTTTCAAGGAAACGTTTCTCCTGAGTTTTAGACAAAGTTTCCTGCTGTTTAGTACGTATGCCGGCATTGGGCTGGAAATACCCGTTTTGGGATTCTGCACAGAAAGGGTTTGCAAACCGCTGAATCCACACGTGAGTTTAACTCTGTCAGTTGAATGCACACATTGACAACCATTCAGTTAGATAGCTCCGTTTTGTTTTTAGAAGCAGATATTTCTCTGTACAGCCTATGGTCCCATTCACTCGGTAATATCCCAACGCAGCTCCTGGAAGAAACGTGTTTCTGACTCGCTGAATCTCAACATAGATTCAACTCTCTTAGGTGAACGAACGCACAGCAGAGCAGTTTCAAGGAAACGTTTCTCCTGAGTTTTAGACAAAGTTTCCTGCTGTTTAGTACGGATGCCGGCATTGGGCTGGAAATACCGGTTTTGGGATTCTGCACAGAAAGGGTTTGTAAACCGCTGAATCCAAACGTGAGTTTAACTCTGTCAGTTGAATGCACACATTGACAACAATCCAGTTAGAAAGCTCCGTTTTGGTTTTAGAAGCAGATATTTCTCTGTACAGCCTATGGTCCCATTCACTCGGGAATATCCCAACGCAACTCCTAGAAGGAACGTGTTTCTGACTCGCTGAATCTCAACATAGATTCAACTCTCTTAGGTGAACGAACGCACAGCAGAGCAGTTTCAAGGAAACGTTTCTCCTGAGTTTTAGACGAAGTTTCCTGCTGTTTAATACGGATGCCGGCATTGAGCTGGAAATACCGGTTTTGGGATTCTGCACAGAAAGGGTTTGCAAACCGCTGAATCCACACGTGAGTTTAAATTTGTGAGTTGAATGCACACATTGACAACCATCCAGTTAGATAGCTCCGTTTTGGTTTTAGAAGCAGATATTTCTCTGTACAGCCTATGGTCCCATTCACTCGGGAATATCCCAACGCAGCTCCTAGAAGAAACGTGTTTCTGACTCGCTGAATCTCAACGTAGATTCAACTCTCTTAGGTGAACGAACGCACAGCAGAGCAGTTTCAAGGAAACCTTTCTCCTGAGTTTTAGACGAAGTTTCCTGCAGTTTAGTACGTATCCCGGCATTGAGCTGGAATTACCGGTTTTGGGATTCTGCACAGAAAAGGTTTGTCAACCGCTGAATCCAAACGTGAGTTTAACTCTGTCAGTTGAATGCACACATTGAAAATCATTCAGTTAGATTGCACCCTTTTGGTTTTAGGAGCAGATATTTCTCTGTACAGCCTATGGTCCCATTCACTCGTGAATATCCCAACGCAGCTCCTAGAAGAAACGTGTTTCTGACTCGCTGAATCTCAACATAGATTCAACTCTCTTAGGTGAACGAAGGCACAGCAGAGCAGTTTCAAGGAAACGTTTCTCCTGAGTTTTAGACGAAGTTTCCTGCTGTATAGTACATATGCCGGCATTGGGCTGGAAATACCGGTTTTGGGATTCTGCACAGAAAGGGTTTGCAAACCACTGAATCCACACGTGAGTTTAACTCTGTCAGTTGAATGCACACATTGACAACCATTCAGTTATATAGCTGCGTTTTGGTATTAGAAGCAGATATTTCTCTTTACAGCCTATGGTCCCATTCACTCGGGAATATCCCAACGCAGCTACTAGAAGAAACGTGTTTCTGACTCGCTGAATCTCAACATAGATTCATCTCTCTTAATTGAACGAACGCACAGCAGAGCAGTTTCAAGGAAACTTTTCTCCTGAGTTATAGACGAAGTTTCCTGCTGTTTAGTACGTATGCCGGCATTGGGCAGGAAATACCGGTTTGGGGATTCTGCACAGAAAGAGTTTGCAAACCGCTGAATCCACACGTGAGTTTAACACTGTCAGTTGAATGCACACATTGACAACCATTCAGTTTGATAGCACCCTTTTGGTTTTAGAAGCAGATATTTCTCTGTACAGCCTATGGCCCCATTCACTCGGGAATATCCCAATGCAGCTCCTAGAAAAAACGTGTTTTTGACTCGCTGAATCTCAACATAGATTCAACTCTCTTAGGTGAACGAACGCACAGCAGAGCAGTTTCAAGGAAACTTTTCTCCTGACTTTTAGACGAATTTTCCTGCTGTTTAGTACGTATGCCGGCATTGGGCTGGAAATACCGGTTTTGGGATTCTGCACAGAAAGGGTTTGCAAACCGCTGAATCCACACGTGAGTTTAACTCTGTCAGTTGAATGAACACATTGACAACCATTCAGTTAGATAGCTCCGTTTTGGTTTTAGAAGCAGATATTTCTCTGTACAGCCTATGGTCCCATTCACTCGGGAATATCCCAACGCAGCTCCTAGAAGAAACGTGTTTCTGACTCGCTGAATCTCAACATAGATTCAACTCTCTTAGGTGAACGAACGCACAGCATAGCAGTTTCAAGGAATCGTTTCTCCTGAGTTATAGACGAAGTTTCCTGCTGTTTAGTACGGATGCCGGCATTGGGCTGGAAATACCAGTTTTGGGATTCTGCACAGAAAGGGTTTGCAAACCGCTGAATCCACACGTGAGTTTAACTCTGTCAGTTGAATGCACACATTGACAACCATTCAGTTAGATAGCTCCGTTTTGTTTTTAGAAGCAGATATTTCTCTGTACAGCCTATGGTCCCATACACTCGGGAATATCCCAACGCAGCTCCTGGAAGAAACGTGTTTCTGACTCGCTGAATCTCAACATAGATTCAACTCTCTTAGGTGAACGAACGCACAGCAGAGCAGTTTCAAGGAAACGTTTCTCCTGAGTTTTAGACGAAGTTTCCTGCTGTTTCGTACGTATGCCGGCATTGGGCTGGAAATACCGGTTTTGGGATTCTGCACAGAAAGGGTTTGTAAACCGCTGAATCCACACGTGAGTTTAACTCTGTCAGTTGAATGCACACATTGACAACAATCCAGTTAGAAAGCTCCGTTTTGGTTTTAGAAGCAGATATTTCTCTGTACAGCCTTTGGTCCCATTCACTCGGGAATATCCCAACGCAACTCCTAGAAGGAACGTGTTTCTGACTCGCTGAATCTCAACATAGATTCAACTCTCTTAGGTGAACGAACGCACAGCAGAGCAGTTTCAAGGAAACGTTTCTCCTGAGTTTTAGACGAAGTTTCCTGCTGTTTAGTACGGATGCCGGCATTGAGCTGGAAATACCGGTTATGGAATTCTGCACAGAACGGGTTTGCAAACCGCTGAATCCACACGTGAGTTTAAATTTGTGAGTTGAATGCACACATTGACAACCATCCAGTTAGATAGCTCCGTTTTGGTTTTAGAAGCAGATATTTCTCTGTACAGCCTATGGTCCCATTCACTCGGGAATATCCCAACGCAGCTCCTAGAAGAAACGTGTTTCTGACTCGCTGAATCTCAACGTAGATTCAACTCTCTTAGGTGAACGAACGCACAGCAGAGCAGTTTCAAGGAAACCTTTCTCCTGAGTTTTAGACGAAGTTTCCTGCAGTTTAGTACGTATCCCGGCATTGAGCTGGAATTACCGGTTTTGGGATTCTGCACAGAAAGGGTTTCTCAACCGCTGAATCCAAACGTGAGTTTAACTCTGTCAGTTGAATGCACACATTGAAAATAATTCAGTTAGATTGCACCCTTTTGGTTTTAAGAGCAGATATTTCTCTGTACAGCCTATGGTCCCATTCACTCGTGAATATCCCAACGCAGCTCCTAGAAGAAACGTGTTTCTGACTCGCTGAATCTCAACATAGATTCAACTCTCTTAGGTGAACGAAGGCACAGCAGAGCAGTTTCAAGGAAACGTTTCTCCTGAGTTTTAGACGAAGTTTCCTGCTGTATAGTACATATGCCGGCATTGGGCTGGAAATACCGGTTTTGGGATTCTGCACAGAAAGGGTTTGCAAACCACTGAATCCACACGTGAGTTTAACTCTGTCAGTTGAATGCACACATTGACAACCATTCAGTTATATAGCTGCGTTTTGGTATTAGAAGCAGATATTTCTCTTTACAGCCTATGGTCCCATTCACTCGGGAATATCCCAACGCAGCTACTAGAAGAAACGTGTTTCTGACTCGCTGAATCTCAACATAGATTCAACTCTCTTAGTTGAACGAACGCACAGCAGAGCAGTTTCAAGGAAACTTTTCTCCTGAGTTATAGACGAAGTTTCCTGCTGTTTAGTACGTATGCCGGCATTGGGCAGGAAATACCGGTTTGGGGATTCTGCACAGAAAGAGTTTGCAAACCGCTGAATCCACACGTGAGTTTAACACTGTCAGTTGAATGCACACATTGACAACCATTCAGTTTGATAGCACCCTTTTGGTTTTAGAAGCAGATATTTCTCTGTACAGCCTATGGCCCCATTCACTCGGGAATATCCCAATGCAGCTCCTAGAAAAAACGTGTTTTTGACTCGCTGAATCTCAACATAGATTCAACTCTCTTAGGTGAACGAACGCACAGCAGAGCAGTTTCAAGGAAACTTTTCTCCTGAGTTTTAGACGAATTTTCCTGCTGTTTAGTACGTATGCCGGCATTGGGCTGGAAATACCGGTTTTGGGATTCTGCACAGAAAGGGTTTGCAAACCGCTGAATCCACACGTGAGTTTAACTCTGTCAGTTGAATGAACACATTGACAACCATTCAGTTAGATAGCTCCGTTTTGGTTTTAGAAACAGATATTTCTCTGTACAGCCTATGGTCCCATTCACTCGGGAATATCCCAACGCAGCTCCTAGAAGAAACGTGTTTCTGACTCGCTGAATCTCAACATAGATTCAACTCTCTTAGGTGAACGAACGCACAGCATAGCAGTTTCAAGGAATCGTTTCTCCTGAGTTATAGACGAAGTTTCCTGCTGTTTAGTACGGATGCCGGCATTGGGCTGGAAATACCAGTTTTGGGATTCTCCACAGAAAGGGTTTGCAAACCACTGAATCCACACGTGAGTTTAACTCTGTCAGTTGAATGCACACATTGACAACCATTCAGTTAGATAGCTCCGTTTTGTTTTTAGAAGCAGATATTTCTCTGTACAGCCTATGGTCCTATTCACTCGGGAATATCCCAATGCAGCTCCTAGAAGAAACGTGTTTCTGACTCGCTGAATCTCAACATAGATTCAACTCTCTTAGGTGAACGAACGCAGAGCAGAGAAGTTTCAAGGAATCTTTTCTCCTGAGTTTTAGACGAAGTTTCCTGCTGTTTAGTACGGATGCCGGCATTGGGCTGGAAATACCGATTTTGGGATTCTGCACAGAAAGGGTTTGCAAACCGCTGAATCCACACGTGAGTTTAACTCTGTCAGTTGAATGCACACATTGACAACCATTCAGTTAGATAGCTCCGTTTTGGTATTAGAAGCAGATATTTCTCTGTACAGCCTGTGGTCCCATTCACTCGGGAATATCCCAACGCAGGTCCTATAAGAAACGTGTTTCTGACTCGCTGAATCTCAACATAGATTCAACTCTCTTAGGTGAACGAACGCACAGCAGAGCAGTTTCAAGGAAACGTTTCTCCTGAGTTTTAGACGAAGTTTCCTGCTGTTTACTACGTATGCCGGCATTGGGCTGGAAATACCGGTTTTGGGATTCTGCACAGAAAGTGTTTGCAAACCGCTGAATCCACACGTGAGTTTATCTCTGTCAGTTGAATGCACACATTGACAACCATTCAGTTAGATAGCTCCGTTTTGGTTTTAGAAGCAGATATTTCTCTGTACAGCCTATGGTCCCATTCACTCGGGAATATCCCAACGCAGCTCCTGGAAGAAACGTGTTTCTGACTCGCTGAATCTCAACATAGATTCAACTCTCTTAGGTGAACGAACGCACAGCGGAGCAGTTTCAAGGAAACGTTTCTCCTGAGTTTTAGACGAAGTTTCCTGCTGTTTAGTACGGATGCCGGCATTGGGCTGGAAATACCGGTTTTGGGATTCTGCACAGAAAGGGTTTGCAAACCGCTGAATCCACACGTGAGTTTAACTCTGTCAGTTGAATGCACACATTGACAACCATTCAGTTAGATAGCTCCGTTTTGGTTTTAGAAGCAGATATTTCTCTGTACAGCCTATGGTCCCATTCACTCGGGAATATCCCAACGCAGCTCCTGGAAGAAACGTGTTTCTGACTCGCTGAATATCAACATAGATTCAACTCTCTTAGGTGAACGAACGCACAGCGGAGCAGTTTCAAGGAAACGTTTCTCCTAGGTTTTAGACAAAGTTTCCTGCTGTTTAGTACGTATGCCGGCATTGGGCTGGAAATACCGGTTTTGGGATTCTGCACAGAAAGGGTTTGCAAACCGCTGAATCCACACGTGAGTTTAACTCTGTCAGTTGAATGCACACATTGACAACCATTCAGTTAGATAGCTCCGTTTTGTTTTTAGAAGCAGATATTTCTCTGTACAGCCTATGGTCCCATTCACTCGGGAATATCCCAACGCAGCTCCTGGAAGAAACGTGTTTCTGACTCGCTGAATCTCAACATAGATTCAACTCTCTTAGGTGAACGAACGCACAGCAGAGCAGTTTCAAGGAAACGTTTCTCCTGAGTTTTAGACAAAGTTTCCTGCTGTTTAGTACGGATGCCGGCATTGGGCTGGAAATACCGGTTTTGGGATTCTGCACAGAAAGGGTTTGCAAACCGCTGAATCCACACGTGAGTTTAACTCTGTCAGTTGAATGCACACATTGACAACCATTCAGTTAGATAGCTCCGTTTTGTTTTTAGAAGCAGATATTTCTCTGTACAGCCTATGGTCCCATTCACTCGGGAATATCCCAACGCAGCTCCTGGAAGAAACGTGTTTCTGACTCGCTGAATCTCAACATAGATTCAACTCTCTTAGGTGAACGAACGCACAGCAGAGCAGTTTCAAGGAAACGTTTCTCCTGAGTTTTAGACAAAGTTTCCTGCTGTTTAGTACGGATGCCGGCATTGGGCTGGAAATACCGGTTTTGGGATTCTGCACAGAAAGGGTTTGCAAACCGCTGAATCCACACGTGAGTTTAACTCTGTCAGTTGAATGCACACATTGACAACCATTCAGTTAGATAGCTCCGTTTTGTTTTTAGAAGCAGATATTTCTCTGTACAGCCTATGGTCCCATTCACTCGGGAATATCCCAACGCAGCTCCTGGAAGAAACGTGTTTCTGACTCGCTGAATCTCAACATAGATTCAACTCTCTTATGTGAACGAACGCACAGCGGAGCAGTTTCAAGGAAACGTTTGTCCTGAGTTTTAGACGAAATTTCCTGCTGTTTACTACGTATGCCGGCATTGGGCTGGAAATACCGGTTTTGGGATTGTGCACAGAAAGGGTTTGCAAACCGCTGAATCCACACGTGAGTTTAACTCTGTCAGTTGAATGCACACATTGACAACCATTCAGTTATATAGCTCCGTTTTGGTTTAGAAGCAGATATTTCTCTGTACAGCCTATGGTCCCATTCACTCGGGAATATCCCAACGGAGCTCCTGGAAGAAACCTGTTTCTGACTCGCTGAATCTCAACATAGATTCAACTCTCTTAGGTGAACGAACGCACAGCAGAGCAGTTTCAAGGAAACGTTTCTCCTGAGTTTTAGACAAAGTTTCCTGCTGTTTAGTACGTATGCCGGCATTGGGCTGGAAATACCGGTTTTGGGATTCTGCACAGAAAGGGTTTGCAAACCGCTGAATCCACACGTGAGTTTAACTCTGTCAGTTGAATGCACACATTGACAACCATTCAGTTAGATAGCTCCGTTTTGTTTTTAGAAGCAGATATTTCTCTGTACAGCCTATGGTCCCATTCACTCGGGAATATCCCAACGCAGCTCCTGGAAGAAACGTGTTTCTGACTCGCTGAATCTCAACATAGATTCAACTCTCTTAGGTGAACGAACGCACAGCAGAGCAGTTTCAAGGAAACGTTTCTCCTGAGTTTTAGACGAAGTTTCCTGCTGTTTAGTACGTATGCCGGCATTGGGCTGGAAATACCGGTTTTGGGATTCTGCACAGAAAGGGTTTGTAAACCGCTGAATCCAAACGTGAGTTTAACTCTGTCAGTTGAATGCACACATTGACAACAATCCAGTTAGAAAGCTCCGTTTTGGTTTTAGAAGCAGATATTTCTCTGTACAGCCTATGGTCCCATTCACTCGGGAATATCCCAACGCAACTCCTAGAAGGAACGTGTTTCTGACTCGCTGAATCTCAACATAGATTCAACTCTCTTAGGTGAACGAACGCACAGCAGAGCAAGTTCAAGGAAACGTTTCTCCTGAGTTTTAGACGAAGTTTCCTGCTGTTTAGTACGGATGCCGGCATTGAGCTGGAAATACCGGTTTTGGGATTCTGCACAGAAAGGGTTTGCAAACCGCTGAATCCACACGTGAGTTTAAATTTGTGAGTTGAATGCACACATTGACAACCATCCAGTTAGATAGCTCCGTTTTGGTTTTAGAAGCAGATATTTCTCTGTACAGCCTATGGTCCCATTCACTCGGGAATATCCCAACGCAGCTCCTAGAAGAAACGTGTTTCTGACTCGCTGAATCTCAACGTAGATTCAACTCTCTTAGGTGAACGAACGCACAGCAGAGCAGTTTCAAGGAAACCTTTCTCCTGAGTTTTAGACGAAGTTTCCTGCAGTTTAGTACGTATCCCGGCATTGAGCTGGAATTACCGGTTTTGGGATTCTGCACAGAAAAGGTTTGTCAACCGCTGAATCCAAACGTGAGTTTAACTCTGTCAGTTGAATGCACACATTGAAAATCATTCAGTTAGATTGCACCCTTTTGGTTTTAAGAGCAGATATTTCTCTGTACAGCCTATGGTCCCATTCACTCGTGAATATCCCAACGCAGCTCCTAGAAGAAACGTGTTTCTGACTCGCTGAATCTCAACATAGATTCAACTCTCTTAGGTGAACGAAGGCACAGCAGAGCAGTTTCAAGGAAACGTTTCTCCTGAGTTTTAGACGAAGTTTCCTGCTGTATAGTACATATGCCGGCATTGGGCTGGAAATACCGGTTTTGGGATTCTGCACAGAAAGGGTTTGCAAACCACTGAATCCACACGTGAGTTTAACTCTGTCAGTTGAATGCACACATTGACAACCATTCAGTTATATAGCTGCGTTTTGGTATTAGAAGCAGATATTTCTCTTTACAGCCTATGGTCCCATTCACTCGGGAATATCCCAACGCAGCTACTAGAAGAAACGTGTTTCTGACTCGCTGAATCTCAACATAGATTCAACTCTCTTAGTTGAACGAACGCACAGCAGAGCAGTTTCAAGGAAACTTTTCTCCTGAGTTATAGACGAAGTTTCCTGCTGTTTAGTACGTATGCCGGCATTGGGCAGGAAATACCGGTTTGGGGATTCTGCACAGAAAGAGTTTGCAAACCGCTGAATCCACACGTGAGTTTAACACTGTCAGTTGAATGCACACATTGACAACCATTCAGTTTGATAGCACCCTTTTGGTTTTAGAAGCAGATATTTCTCTGTACAGCCTATGGCCCCATTCACTCGGGAATATCCCAATGCAGCTCCTAGAAAAAACGTGTTTTTGACTCGCTGAATCTCAACATAGATTCAACTCTCTTAGGTGAACGAACGCACAGCAGAGCAGTTTCAAGGAAACTTTTCTCCTGAGTTTTAGACGAATTTTCCTGCTGTTTAGTACGTATGCCGGCATTGGGCTGGAAATACCGGTTTTGGGATTCTGCACAGAAAGGGTTTGCAAACCGCTGAATCCACACGTGAGTTTAACTCTGTCAGTTGAATGAACACATTGACAACCATTCAGTTAGATAGCTCCGTTTTGGTTTTAGAAACAGATATTTCTCTGTACAGCCTATGGTCCCATTCACTCGGGAATATCCCAACGCAGCTCCTAGAAGAAACGTGTTTCTAACTCGCTGAATCTCAACATAGATTCAACTCTCTTAGGTGAACGAACGCACAGCATAGCAGTTTCAAGGAATCGTTTCTCCTGAGTTATAGACGAAGTTTCCTGCTGTTTAGTACGGATGCCGGCATTGGGCTGGAAATACCAGTTTTGGGATTCTCCACAGAAAGGGTTTGCAAACCACTGAATCCACACGTGAGTTTAACTCTGTCAGTTGAATGCACACATTGACAACCATTCAGTTAGATAGCTCCGTTTTGTTTTTAGAAGCAGATATTTCTCTGTACAGCCTATGGTCCTATTCACTCGGGAATATCCCAATGCAGCTCCTAGAAGAAACGTGTTTCTGACTCGCTGAATCTCAACATAGATTCAACTCTCTTAGGTGAACGAACGCAGAGCAGAGCAGTTTCAAGGAATCTTTTCTCCTGAGTTTTAGACGAAGTTTCCTGCTGTTTAGTACGGATGCCGGCATTGGGCTGGAAATACCGATTTTGGGATTCTGCACAGAAAGGGTTTGCAAACCGCTGAATCCACACGTGAGTTTAACTCTGTCAGTTGAATGCACACATTGACAACCATTCAGTTAGATAGCTCCGTTTTGGTATTAGAAGCAGATATTTCTCTGTACAGCCTGTGGTCCCATTCACTCGGGAATATCCCAACGCAGGTCCTATAAGAAACGTGTTTCTGACTCGCTGAATCTCAACATAGATTCAACTCTCTTAGGTGAACGAACGCACAGCAGAGCAGTTTCAAGGAAACGTTTCTCCTGAGTTTTAGACGAAATTTCCTGCTGTTTACTACGTATGCCGGCATTGGGCTGGAAATACCGGTTTTGGGATTCTGCACAGAAAGTGTTTGCAAACCGCTGAATCCACACGTGAGTTTATCTCTGTCAGTTGAATGCACACATTGACAACCATTCAGTTAGATAGCTCCGTTTTGGTTTTAGAAGCAGATATTTCTCTGTACAGCCTATGGTCCCATTCACTCGGGAATATCCCAACGCAGCTCCTGGAAGAAACGTGTTTCTGACTCGCTGAATCTCAACATAGATTCAACTCTCTTAGGTGAACGAACGCACAGCGGAGCAGTTTCAAGGAAACGTTTCTCCTGAGTTTTAGACGAAGTTTCCTGCTGTTTAGTACGGATGCCGGCATTGGGCTGGAAATACCGGTTTTGGGATTCTGCACAGAAAGGGTTTGCAAACCGCTGAATCCACACGTGAGTTTAACTCTGTCAGTTGAATGCACACATTGACAACCATTCAGTTAGATAGCTCCGTTTTGGTTTTAGAAGCAGATATTTCTCTGTACAGCCTATGGTCCCATTCACTCGGGAATATCCCAACGCAGCTCCTGGAAGAAACGTGTTTCTGACTCGCTGAATATCAACATAGATTCAACTCTCTTAGGTGAACGAACGCACAGCGGAGCAGTTTCAAGGAAACGTTTCTCCTGAGTTTTAGACAAAGTTTCCTGCTGTTTAGTACGGATGCCGGCATTGGGCTGGAAATACCGGTTTTGGGATTCTGCACAGAAAGGGTTTGCAAACCGCTGAATCCACACGTGAGTTTAACTCTGTCAGTTGAATGCACACATTGACAACCATTCAGTTAGATAGCTCCGTTTTGTTTTTAGAAGCAGATATTTCTCTGTACAGCCTATGGTCCCATTCACTCGGGAATATCCCAACGCAGCTCCTGGAAGAAACGTGTTTCTGACTCGCTGAATCTCAACATAGATTCAACTCTCTTAGGTGAACGAACGCACAGCAGAGCAGTTTCAAGGAAACGTTTCTCCTGAGTTTTAGACAAAGTTTCCTGCTGTTTACTACGGATGCCGGCATTGGGCTGGAAATACCGGTTTTGGGATTCTGCACAGAAAGGGTTTGCAAACCGCTGAATCCACACGTGAGTTTAACTCTGTCAGTTGAATGCACACATTGACAACCATTCAGTTAGATAGCTCCGTTTTGTTTTTAGAAGCAGATATTTCTCTGTACAGCCTATGGTCCCATTCACTCGGGAATATCCCAACGCAGCTCCTGGAAGAAACGTGTTTCTGACTCGCTGAATCTCAACATAGATTCAACTCTCCTTTGTGAACGCACGCACAGCGGAGCAGTTTCAAGGAAACGTTTGTCCTGAGTTTTAGACGAAGTTTCCTGCTGTTTACTACGTATGCCGGCATTGGGCTGGAAATACCGGTTTTGGGATTGTGCACAGAAAGGGTTTGCAAACCGCTGAATCCACACGTGAGTTTAACTCTGTCAGTTGAATGCACACATTGACAACCATTCAGTTATATAGCTCCGTTTTGGTTTTAGAAGCAGATATTTCTCTGTACAGCCTATGGTCCCATTCACTCGGGAATATCCCAACGGAGCTCCTGGAAGAAACCTGTTTCTGACTCGCTGAATCTCAACATAGATTCAACTCTCTTAGGTGAACGAACGCACAGCAGAGCAGTTTCAAGGAAACGTTTCTCCTGAGTTTTAGACAAAGTTTCCTGCTGTTTAGTACATATGCCGGCATTGGGCTGGAAATACCGGTTTTGGGATTCTGCACAGAAAGGGTTTGCAAACCGCTGAATCCACACGTGAGTTTAACTCTGTCAGTTGAATGCACACATTGACAACCATTCA
Source organism: Aotus nancymaae (assembly GCF_030222135.1). NCBI lineage: Eukaryota > Metazoa > Chordata > Mammalia > Primates > Aotidae > Aotus > Aotus nancymaae. Next base: position 811,111 of record NW_026988584.1, read on the forward strand.
GTTAGATAGCTCCGTTTTGTTTTTAGAAGCAGATATTTCTCTGTACAGCCTATGGTCCCATTCACTCGGGAATATCCCAACGCAGCTCCTGGAAGAAACGTGTTTCTGACTCGCTGAATCTCAACATAGATTCAACTCTCTTAGGTGAACGAACGCACAGCAGAGCAGTTTCAAGGAAACGTTTCTCCTGAGTTTTAGACGAAGTTTCCTGCTGTTTAGTACGTATGCCGGCATTGGGCTGGAAATACCGGTTTTGGGATTCTGCACAGAAAGGGTTTGTAAACCGCTGAATCCAAACGTGAGTTTAACTCTGTCAGTTGAATGCACACATTGACAACAATCCAGTTAGAAAGCTCCGTTTTGGTTTTAGAAGCAGATATTTCTCTGTACAGCCTATGGTCCCATTCACTCGGGAATATCCCAACGCAACTCCTAGAAGGAACGTGTTTCTGACTCGCTGAATCTCAACATAGATTCAACTCTCTTAGGTGAACGAACGCACAGCAGAGCAGGTTCAAGGAAACGTTTCTCCTGAGTTTTAGACGAAGTTTCCTGCTGTTTAGTACGGATGCCGGCATTGAGCTGGAAATACCGGTTTTGGGATTCTGCACAGAAAGGGTTTGCAAACCGCTGAATCCACACGTGAGTTTAAATTTGTGAGTTGAATGCACACATTGACAACCATCCAGTTAGATAGCTCCGTTTTGGTTTTAGAAGCAGATATTTCTCTGTACAGCCTATGGTCCCATTCACTCGGGAATATCCCAACGCAGCTCCTAGAAGAAACGTGTTTCTGACTCGCTGAATCTCAACGTAGATTCAACTCTCCTAGGTGAACGAACGCACAGCAGAGCAGTTTCAAGGAAACCTTTCTCCTGAGTTTTAGACGAATTTTCCTGCAGTTTAGTACGTATCCCGGCATTGAGCTGGAATTACCGGTTTTGGGATTCTGCACAGAAAAGGTTTGTCAACCGCTGAATCCAAACGTGAGTTTAACTCTGTCAGTTGAATGCACACATTGAAAATCATTCAGTTAGATTGCACCCTTTTGGTTTTAGGAGCAGATATTTCTCTGTACAGCGTATGGTCCCATTCACTCGTGAATATCCCAACGCAGCTCCTAGAAGAAACGTGTTTCTGACTCGCTGAATCTCAACATAGATTCAACTCTCTTAGGTGAACGAAGGCACAGCAGAGCAGTTTCAAGGAAACGTTTCTCCTGAGTTTTAGACGAAGTTTCCTGCTGTATAGTACATATGCCGGCATTGGGCTGGAAATACCGGTTTTGGGATTCTGCACAGAAAGGGTTTGCAAACCACTGAATCCTCACGTGAGTTTAACTCTGTCAGTTGAATGCACACATTGACAACCATTCAGTTATATAGCTGCGTTTTGGTATTAGAAGCAGATATTTCTCTTTACAGCCTATGGTCCCATTCACTCGGGAATATCCCAATGCAGCTACTAGAAGAAACGTGTTTCTGACTCGCTGAATCTCAACATAGATTCAACTCTCTTAATTGAACGAACGCACAGCAGAGCAGTTTCAAGGAAACTTTTCTCCTGAGTTATAGACGAAGTTTCCTGCTGTTTAGTACGTATGCCGGCATTGGGCAGGAAATACCGGTTTGGGGATTCTGCACAGAAAGAGTTTGCAAACCGCTGAATCCACACGTGAGTTTAACACTGTCAGTTGAATGCACACATTGACAACCATTCAGTTTGATAGCACCCTTTTGGTTTTAGAAGCAGATATTTCTCTGTACAGCCTATGGCCCCATTCACTCGGGAATATCCCAATGCAGCTCCTAGAAAAAACGTGTTTTTGACTCGCTGAATCTCAACATAGATTCAACTCTCTTAGGTGAACGAACGCACAGCAGAGCAGTTTCAAGGAAACTTTTCTCCTGAGTTTTAGACGAATTTTCCTGCTGTTTAGTACGTATGCCGGCATTGGTCTGGAAATACCGGTTTTGGGATTCTGCACAGAAAGGGTTTGCAAACCGCTGAATCCACACGTGAGTTTAACTCTGTCAGATGAATGAACACATTGACAACCATTCAGTTAGATAGCTCCGTTTTGGTTTTAGAAGCAGATATTTCTCTGTACAGCCTATGGTCCCATTCACTCGGGAATATCCCAACGCAGCTCCTGGAAGAAACGTGTTTCTGACTCGCTGAATCTCAACATAGATTCAACTCTCTTAGGTGAACGAACGCACAGCATAGCAGTTTCAAGGAATCGTTTCTCCTGAGTTATAGACGAAGTTTCCTGCTGTTTAGTACGTTTGCCGGCATTGGGCTGGAAATACCAGTTTTGGGATTCTGCACAGAAAGGGTTTGCAAACCGCTGAATCCACACGTGAGTTTAACTCTGTCAGTTGAATGCACACATTGACAACCATTCAGTTAGATAGCTCCGTTTTGTTTTTAGAAGCAGATATTTCTCTGTACAGCCTATGGTCCCATTCACTCGGGAATATCCCAACGCAGCTCCTGGAAGAAACGTGTTTCTGACTCGCTGAATCTCAACATAGATTCAACTCTCTTAGGTGAAGGAACGCACAGCAGAGCAGTTTCAAGAAAACGTTTCTCCTGAGTTTTAGACGAAGTTTCCTGCTGTTTCGTACGTATCCCGGCATTGAGCTGGAATTACCGGTTTTGGGATTCTGCACAGAAAGGGTTTGTCAACCGCTGAATCCAAACGTGAGTTTAACTCTGTCAGTTGAATGCACACATTGAAAATCATTCAGTTAGATTGCACCCTTTTGGTTTTAGGAGCAGATATTTCTCTGTACAGCCTATGGTCCCATTCACTCGTGAATATCCCAACGCAGCTCCTAGAAGAAACGTGTTTCTGACTCGCTGAATCTCAACATAGATTCAACTCTCTTAGGTGAACGAAGGCACAGCAGAGCAGTTTCAAGGAAACGTTTCTCCTGAGTTTTAGACGAAGTTTCCTGCTGTATAGTACATATGCCGGCATTGGGCTGGAAATACCGGTTTTGGGATTCTGCACAGAAAGGGTTTGCAAACCACTGAATCCACACGTGAGTTTAACTCTGTCAGTTGAATGCACACATTGACAACCATTCAGTTATATAGCTGCGTTTTGGTATTAGAAGCAGATATTTCTCTTTACAGCCTATGGTCCCATTCACTCGGGAATATCCCAACGCAGCTACTAGAAGAAACGTGTTTCTGACTCGCTGAATCTCAACATAGATTCAACTCTCTTAGTTGAACGAACGCACAGCAGAGCAGTTTCAAGGAAACTTTTCTCCTGAGTTATAGACGAAGTTTCCTGCTGTTTAGTACGTATGCCGGCATTGGGCAGGAAATACTGGTTTGGGGATTCTGCACAGAAAGAGGTTGCAAACCGCTGAATCCACACGTGAGTTTAACTCTGTCAGTTGAATGCACACATTGACAACAATCCAGTTAGAAAGCTCCGTTTTGGTTTTAGAAGCAGATATTTCTCTGTACAGCCTATGGCCCTATTCACTCGGGAATATCCCAATGCAGCTCCTAGAAAAAACGTGTTTTTGACTCGCTGAATCTCAACATAGATTCAACTCTCTTAGGTGAACGAACGCACAGCAGAGCAGTTTCAAGGAAACTTTTCTCCTGACTTTTAGACGAATTTTCCTGCTGTTTAGTACGTATGCCGGCATTGGTCTGGAAATACCGGTTTTGGGATTCTGCACAGAAAGGGTTTGCAAACCGCTGAATCCACACGTGAGTTTAACTCTGTCAGTTGAATGAACACATTGACAACCATTCAGTTAGATAGCTCCGTTTTGGTTTTAGAAGCAGATATTTCTCTGTACAGCCTATGGTCCCATTCACTCGGGAATATCCCAACGCAGCTCCTAGAAGAAACGTGTTTCTGACTCGCTGAATCTCAACATAGATTCAACTCTCTTAGGTGAACGAACGCACAGCATAGCAGTTTCAAGGAATCGTTTCTCCTGAGTTATAGACGTAGTTTCCTGCTGTTTAGTACGGATGCCGGCATTGGGCTGGAAATACCAGTTTTGGGATTCTGCACAGAAAGGGTTTGCAAACCGCTGAATCCACACGTGAGTTTAACTCTGTCAGTTGAATGCACACATTGACAACCATTCAGTTAGATAGCTCCGTTTTGTTTTTAGAAGCAGATATTTCTCTGTACAGCCTATGGTCCCATTCACTCGGGAATATCCCAACGCAGCTCCTGGAAGAAACGTGTTTCTGACTCGCTGAATCTCAACATAGATTCAACTCTCTTAGGTGAACGAACGCACAGCAGAGCAGTTTCAAGGAAACGTTTCTCCTGAGTTTTAGACAAAGTTTCCTGCTGTTTACTACGGATGCCGGCATTGGGCTGGAAATACCGGTTTTGGGATTCTGCACAGAAAGGGTTTGCAAACCGCTGAATCCACACGTGAGTTTAACTCTGTCAGTTGAATGCACACATTGACAACCATTCAGTTAGATAGCTCCGTTTTGTTTTTAGAAGCAGATATTTCTCTGTACAGCCTATGGTCCCATTCACTCGGGAATATCCCAACGCAGCTCCTGGAAGAAACGTGTTTCTGACTCGCTGAATCTCAACATAGATTCAACTCTCTTAGGTGAACGAACGCACAGCAGAGCAGTTTCAAGGAAACGTTTCTCCTGAGTTTTAGACAAAGTTTCCTGCTGTTTAGTACGGATGCCGGCATTGGGCTGGAAATACCGGTTTTGGGATTCTGCACAGAAAGGGTTTGCAAACCGCTGAATCCACACGTGAGTTTAACTCTGTCAGTTGAATGCACACATTGACAACCATTCAGTTAGATAGCTCCGTTTTGTTTTTAGAAGCAGATATTTCTCTGTACAGCCTATGGTCCCATTCACTCGGGAATATCCCAACGCAGCTCCTGGAAGAAACGTGTTTCTGACTCGCTGAATCTCAACATAGATTCAACTCTCTTATGTGAACGAACGCACAGCGGAGCAGTTTCAAGGAAACGTTTGTCCTGAGTTTTAGACGAAGTTTCCTGCTGTTTACTACGTATGCCGGCATTGGGCTGGAAATACCGGTTTTGGGATTGTGCACAGAAAGGGTTTGCAAACCGCTGAATCCACACGTGAGTTTAACTCTGTCAGTTGAATGCACACATTGACAACCATTCAGTTATATAGCTCCGTTTTGGTTTTAGAAGCAGATATTTCTCTGTACAGCCTATGGTCCCATTCACTCGGGAATATCCCAACGGAGCTCCTGGAAGAAACCTGTTTCTGACTCGCTGAATCTCAACATAGATTCAACTCTCTTAGGTGAACGAACGCACAGCAGAGCAGTTTCAAGGAAACGTTTCTCCTGAGTTTTAGACAAAGTTTCCTGCTGTTTAGTACGTATGCCGGCATTGGGCTGGAAATACCGGTTTTGGGATTCTGCACAGAAAGGGTTTGCAAACCGCTGAATCCACACGTGAGTTTAACTCTGTCAGTTGAATGCACACATTGACAACCATTCAGTTAGATAGCTCCGTTTTGTTTTTAGAAGCAGATATTTCTCTGTACAGCCTATGGTCCCATTCACTCGGGAATATCCCAACGCAGCTCCTGGAAGAAACGTGTTTCTGACTCGCTGAATCTCAACATAGATTCAACTCTCTTAGGTGAACGAACGCACAGCAGAGCAGTTTCAAGGAAACGTTTCTCCTGAGTTTTAGACGAAGTTTCCTGCTGTTTAGTACGTATGCCGGCATTGGGCTGGAAATACCGGTTTTGGGATTCTGCACAGAAAGGGTTTGTAAACCGCTGAATCCAAACGTGAGTTTAACTCTGTCAGTTGAATGCACACATTGACAACAATCCAGTTAGAAAGCTCCGTTTTGGTTTTAGAAGCAGATATTTCTCTGTACAGCCTATGGTCCCATTCACTCGGGAATATCCCAACGCAACTCCTAGAAGGAACGTGTTTCTGACTCGCTGAATCTCAACATAGATTCAACTCTCTTAGGTGAACGAACGCACAGCAGAGCAAGTTCAAGGAAACGTTTCTCCTGAGTTTTAGACGAAGTTTCCTGCTGTTTAGTACGGATGCCGGCATTGAGCTGGAAATACCGGTTTTGGGATTCTGCACAGAAAGGGTTTGCAAACCCCTGAATCCACACGTGAGTTTAAATTTGTGAGTTGAATGCACACATTGACAACCATCCAGTTAGATAGCTCCGTTTTGGTTTTAGAAGCAGATATTTCTCTGTACAGCCTATGGTCCCATTCACTCGGGAATATCCCAACGCAGCTCCTAGAAGAAACGTGTTTCTGACTCGCTGAATCTCAACGTAGATTCAACTCTCTTAGGTGAACGAACGCACAGCAGAGCAGTTTCAAGGAAACCTTTCTCCTGAGTTTTAGACGAAGTTTCCTGCAGTTTAGTACGTATCCCGGCATTGAGCTGGAATTACCGGTTTTGGGATTCTGCACAGAAAAGGTTTGTCAACCGCTGAATCCAAACGTGAGTTTAACTCTGTCAGTTGAATGCACACATTGAAAATCATTCAGTTAGATTGCACCCTTTTGTTTTTAAGAGCAGATATTTCTCTGTACAGCCTATGGTCCCATTCACTCGTGAATATCCCAACGCAGCTCCTAGAAGAAACGTGTTTCTGACTCGCTGAATCTCAACATAGATTCAACTCTCTTAGGTGAACGAAGGCACAGCAGAGCAGTTTCAAGGAAACGTTTCTCCTGAGTTTTAGACGAAGTTTCCTGCTGTATAGTACATATGCCGGCATTGGGCTGGAAATACCGGTTTTGGGATTCTGCACAGAAAGGGTTTGCAAACCACTGAATCCACACGTGAGTTTAACTCTGTCAGTTGAATGCACACATTGACAACCATTCAGTTATATAGCTGCGTTTTGGTATTAGAAGCAGATATTTCTCTTTACAGCCTATGGTCCCATTCACTCGGGAATATCCCAACGCAGCTACTAGAAGAAACGTGTTTCTGACTCGCTGAATCTCAACATAGATTCAACTCTCTTAGTTGAACGAACGCACAGCAGAGCAGTTTCAAGGAAACTTTTCTCCTGAGTTATAGACGAAGTTTCCTGCTGTTTAGTACGTATGCCGGCATTGGGCAGGAAATACCGGTTTGGGGATTCTGCACAGAAAGAGTTTGCAAACCGCTGAATCCACACGTGAGTTTAACACTGTCAGTTGAATGCACACATTGACAACCATTCAGTTTGATAGCACCCTTTTGGTTTTAGAAGCAGATATTTCTCTGTACAGCCTATGGCCCCATTCACTCGGGAATATCCCAATGCAGCTCCTAGAAAAAACGTGTTTTTGACTCGCTGAATCTCAACATAGATTCAACTCTCTTAGGTGAACGAACGCACAGCAGAGCAGTTTCAAGGAAACTTTTCTCCTGAGTTTTAGACGAATTTTCCTGCTGTTTAGTACGTATGCCGGCATTGGGCTGGAAATACCGGTTTTGGGATTCTGCACAGAAAGGGTTTGCAAACCGCTGAATCCACACGTGAGTTTAACTCTGTCAGTTGAATGAACACATTGACAACCATTCAGTTAGATAGCTCCGTTTTGGTTTTAGAAACAGATATTTCTCTGTACAGCCTATGGTCCCATTCACTCGGGAATATCCCAACGCAGCTCCTAGAAGAAACGTGTTTCTGACTCGCTGAATCTCAACATAGATTCAACTCTCTTAGGTGAACGAACGCACAGCATAGCAGTTTCAAGGAATCGTTTCTCCTGAGTTATAGACGAAGTTTCCTGCTGTTTAGTACGGATGCCGGCATTGGGCTGGAAATACCAGTTTTGGGATTCTCCACAGAAAGGGTTTGCAAACCACGGAATCCACACGTGAGTTTAACTCTGTCAGTTGAATGCACACATTGACAACCATTCAGTTAGATAGCTCCGTTTTGTTTTTAGAAGCAGATATTTCTCTGTACAGCCTATGGTCCTATTCACTCGGGAATATCCCAATGCAGCTCCTAGAAGAAACGTGTTTCTGACTCGCTGAATCTCAACATAGATTCAACTCTCTTAGGTGAACGAACGCAGAGCAGAGCAGTTTCAAGGAATCTTTTCTCCTGAGTTTTAGACGAAGTTTCCTGCTGTTTAGTACGGATGCCGGCATTGGGCTGGAAATACCGATTTTGGGATTCTGCACAGAAAGGGTTTGCAAACCGCTGAATCCACACGTGAGTTTAACTCTGTCAGTTGAATGCACACATTGACAACCATTCAGTTAGATAGCTCCGTTTTGGTTTTAGAAGCAGATATTTCTCTGTACAGCCTATGGTCCCATTCACTCGGGAATATCCCAACGCAGCTCCTGGAAGAAACGTGTTTCTGACTCGCTGAATCTCAACATAGATTCAACTCTCTTAGGTGAACGAACGCACAGCGGAGCAGTTTCAAGGAAACGTTTCTCCTGAGTTTTAGACGAAGTTTCCTGCTGTTTAGTACGGATGCCGGCATTGGGCTGGAAATACCGGTTTTGGGATTCTGCACAGAAAGGGTTTGCAAACCGCTGAATCCACACGTGAGTTTAACTCTGTCAGTTGAATGCACACATTGACAACCATTCAGTTAGATAGCTCCGTTTTGGTTTTAGAAGCAGATATTTCTCTGTACAGCCTATGGTCCCATTCACTCGGGAATATCCCAACGCAGCTCCTGGAAGAAACGTGTTTCTGACTCGCTGAATATCAACATAGATTCAACTCTCTTAGGTGAACGAACGCACAGCGGAGCAGTTTCAAGGAAACGTTTCTCCTGAGTTTTAGACAAAGTTTCCTGCTGTTTAGTACGGATGCCGGCATTGGGCTGGAAATACCGGTTTTGGGATTCTGCACAGAAAGGGTTTGCAAACCGCTGAATCCACACGTGAGTTTAACTCTGTCAGTTGAATGCACACATTGACAACCATTCAGTTAGATAGCTCCGTTTTGTTTTTAGAAGCAGATATTTCTCTGTACAGCCTATGGTCCCATTCACTCGGGAATATCCCAACGCAGCTCCTGGAAGAAACGTGTTTCTGACTCGCTGAATCTCAACATAGATTCAACTCTCTTAGGTGAACGAACGCACAGCAGAGCAGTTTCAAGGAAACGTTTCTCCTGAGTTTTAGACAAAGTTTCCTGCTGTTTACTACGGATGCCGGCATTGGGCTGGAAATACCGGTTTTGGGATTCTGCACAGAAAGGGTTTGCAAACCGCTGAATCCACACGTGAGTTTAACTCTGTCAGTTGAATGCACACATTGACAACCATTCAGTTAGATAGCTCCGTTTTGTTTTTAGAAGCAGATATTTCTCTGTACAGCCTATGGTCCCATTCACTCGGGAATATCCCAACGCAGCTCCTGGAAGAAACGTGTTTCTGACTCGCTGAATCTCAACATAGATTCAACTCTCTTAGGTGAACGAACGCACAGCAGAGCAGTTTCAAGGAAACGTTTCTCCTGAGTTTTAGACAAAGTTTCCTGCTGTTTAGTACGGATGCCGGCATTGGGCTGGAAATACCGGTTTTGGGATTCTGCACAGAAAGGGTTTGCAAACCGCTGAATCCACACGTGAGTTTAACTCTGTCAGTTGAATGCACACATTGACAACCATTCAGTTAGATATCTCCGTTTTGGTTTTAGAAGCAGATATTTCTCTGTACAGCCTATGGTCCCATTCACTCGGGAATATCCCAACGCAGCTCCTGGAAGAAACGTGTTTCTGACTCGCTGAATCTCAACATAGATTCAACTCTCTTATGTGAACGCACGCACAGCGGAGCAGTTTCAAGGAAACGTTTGTCCTGAGTTTTAGACGAAGTTTCCTGCTGTTTACTACGTATGCCGGCATTGGGCTGGAAATACCGGTTTTGGGATTGTGCACAGAAAGGGTTTGCAAACCGCTGAATCCACACGTGAGTTTAACTCTGTCAGTTGAATGCACACATTGACAACCATTCAGTTATATAGCTCCGTTTTGGTTTTAGAAGCAGATATTTCTCTGTACAGCCTATGGTCCCATTCACTCGGGAATATCCCAACGGAGCTCCTGGAAGAAACCTGTTTCTGACTCGCTGAATCTCAACATAGATTCAACTCTCTTAGGTGAACGAACGCACAGCAGAGCAGTTTCAAGGAAACGTTTCTCCTGAGTTTTAGACAAAGTTTCCTGCTGTTTAGTACATATGCCGGCATTGGGCTGGAAATACCGGTTTTGGGATTCTGCACAGAAAGGGTTTGCAAACCGCTGAATCCACACGTGAGTTTAACTCTGTCAGTTGAATGCACACATTGACAACCATTCAGTTAGATAGCTCCGTTTTGTTTTTAGAAGCAGATATTTCTCTGTACAGCCTATGGTCCCATTCACTCGGGAATATCCCAACGCAGCTCCTGGAAGAAACGTGTTTCTGACTCGCTGAATCTCAACATAGATTCAACTCTCTTAGGTGAACGAACGCACAGCAGAGCAGTTTCAAGGAAACGTTTCTCCTGAGTTTTAGACGAAGTTTCCTGCTGTTTAGTACGTATGCCGGCATTGGGCTGGAAATACCGGTTTTGGGATTCTGCACAGAAAGGGTTTGTAAACCGCTGAATCCAAACGTGAGTTTAACTCTGTCAGTTGAATGCACACATTGACAACAATCCAGTTAGAAAGCTCCGTTTTGGTTTTAGAAGCAGATATTTCTCTGTACAGCCTATGGTCCCATTCACTCGGGAATATCCCAACGCAACTCCTAGAAGGAACGTGTTTCTGACTCGCTGAATCTCAACATAGATTCAACTCTCTTAGGTGAACGAACGCACAGCAGAGCAGGTTCAAGGAAACGTTTCTCCTGAGTTTTAGACGAAGTTTCCTGCTGTTTAGTACGGATGCCGGCATTGAGCTGGAAATACCGGTTTTGGGATTCTGCACAGAAAGGGTTTGCAAACCGCTGAATCCACACGTGAGTTTAAATTTGTGAGTTGAATGCACACATTGACAACCATCCAGTTAGATAGCTCCGTTTTGGTTTTAGAAGCAGATATTTCTCTGTACAGCCTATGGTCCCATTCACTCGGGAATATCCCAACGCAGCTACTAGAAGAAACGTGTTTCTGACTCGCTGAATCTCAACGTAGATTCAACTCTCTTAGGTGAACGAACGCACAGCAGAGCAGTTTCAAGGAAACCTTTCTCCTGAGTTTTAGACGAATTTTCCTGCAGTTTAGTACGTATCCCGGCATTGAGCTGGAATTACCGGTTTTGGGATTCTGCACAGAAAAGGTTTGTCAACCGCTGAATCCAAACGTGAGTTTAACTCTGTCAGTTGAATGCACACATTGAAAATCATTCAGTTAGATTGCACCCTTTTGGTTTTAGGAGCAGATATTTCTCTGTACAGCGTATGGTCCCATTCACTCGTGAATATCCCAACGCAGCTCCTAGAAGAAACGTGTTTCTGACTCGCTGAATCTCAACATAGATTCAACTCTCTTAGGTGAACGAAGGCACAGCAGAGCAGTTTCAAGGAAACGTTTCTCCTGAGTTTTAGACGAAGTTTCCTGCTGTATAGTACATATGCCGGCATTGGGCTGGAAATACCGGTTTTGGGATTCTGCACAGAAAGGGTTTGCAAACCACTGAATCCTCACGTGAGTTTAACTCTGTCAGTTGAATGCACACATTGACAACCATTCAGTTATATAGCTGCGTTTTGGTATTAGAAGCAGATATTTCTCTTTACAGCCTATGGTCCCATTCACTCGGGAATATCCCAATGCAGCTACTAGAAGAAACGTGTTTCTGACTCGCTGAATCTCAACATAGATTCAACTCTCTTAATTGAACGAACGCACAGCAGAGCAGTTTCAAGGAAACTTTTCTCCTGAGTTATAGACGAAGTTTCCTGCTGTTTAGTACGTATGCCGGCATTGGGCAGGAAATACCGGTTTGGGGATTCTGCACAGAAAGAGTTTGCAAACCGCTGAATCCACACGTGAGTTTAACACTGTCAGTTGAATGCACACATTGACAACCATTCAGTTTGATAGCACCCTTTTGGTTTTAGAAGCAGATATTTCTCTGTACAGCCTATGGCCCCATTCACTCGGGAATATCCCAATGCAGCTCCTAGAAAAAACGTGTTTTTGACTCGCTGAATCTCAACATAGATTCAACTCTCTTAGGTGAACGAACGCACAGCAGAGCAGTTTCAAGGAAACTTTTCTCCTGAGTTTTAGACGAATTTTCCTGCTGTTTAGTACGTATGCCGGCATTGGGCTGGAAATACCGGTTTTGGGATTCTGCACAGAAAGGGTTTGCAAACCGCTGAATCCACACGTGAGTTTAACTCTGTCAGATGAATGAACACATTGACAACCATTCAGTTAGATAGCTCCGTTTTGGTTTTAGAAGCAGATATTTCTCTGTACAGCCTATGGTCCCATTCACTCGGGAATATCCCAACGCAGCTCCTAGAAGAAACGTGTTTCTGACTCGCTGAATCTCAACATAGATTCAACTCTCTTAGGTGAACGAACGCACAGCATAGCAGTTTCAAGGAATCGTTTCTCCTGAGTTATAGACGAAGTTTCCTGCTGTTTAGTACGGATGCCGGCATTGGGCTGGAAATACCAGTTTTGGGATTCTGCACAGAAAGGGTTTGCAAACCGCTGAATCCACACGTGAGTTTAACTCTGTCAGTTGAATGCACACATTGACAACCATTCAGTTAGATAGCTCCGTTTTGTTTTTAGAAGCAGATATTTCTCTGTACAGCCTATGGTCCCATTCACTCGGGAATATCCCAACGCAGCTCCTGGAAGAAACGTGTTTCTGACTCGCTGAATCTCAACATAGATTCAACTCTCTTAGGTGAACGAACGCACAGCAGAGCAGTTTCAAGAAAACGTTTCTCCTGAGTTTTAGACGAAGTTTCCTGCTGTTTCGTACGTATCCCGGCATTGAGCTGGAATTACCGGTTTTGGGATTCTGCACAGAAAGGGTTTGTCAACCGCTGAATCCAAACGTGAGTTTAACTCTGTCAGTTGAATGCACACATTGAAAATCATTCAGTTAGATTGCACCCTTTTGGTTTTAGGAGCAGATATTTCTCTGTACAGCCTATGGTCCCATTCACTCGTGAATATCCCAACGCAGCTCCTAGAAGAAACGTGTTTCTGACTCGCTGAATCTCAACATAGATTCAACTCTCTTAGGTGAACGAAGGCACAGCAGAGCAGTTTCAAGGAAACGTTTCTCCTGAGTTTTAGACGAAGTTTCCTGCTGTATAGTACATATGCCGGCATTGGGCTGGAAATACCGGTTTTGGGATTCTGCACAGAAAGGGTTTGCAAACCACTGAATCCACACGTGAGTTTAACTCTGTCAGTTGAATGCACACATTGACAACCATTCAGTTATATAGCTGCGTTTTGGTATTAGAAGCAGATATTTCTCTTTACAGCCTATGGTCCCATTCACTCGGGAATATCCCAACGCAGCTACTAGAAGAAACGTGTTTCTGACTCGCTGAATCTCAACATAGATTCAACTCTCTTAGTTGAACGAACGCACAGCAGAGCAGTTTCAAGGAAACTTTTCTCCTGAGTTATAGACGAAGTTTCCTGCTGTTTAGTACGTATGCCGGCATTGGGCAGGAAATACCGGTTTGGGGATTCTGCACAGAAAGAGTTTGCAAACCGCTGAATCCACACGTGAGTTTAACTCTGTCAGTTGAATGCACACATTGACAACAATCCAGTTAGAAAGCTCCGTTTTGGTTTTAGAAGCAGATATTTCTCTGTACAGCCTATGGTCCCATTCACTCGGGAATATCCCAACGCAACTCCTAGAAGGAACGTGTTTCTGACTCGCTGAATCTCAACATAGATTCAACTCTCTTAGGTGAACGAACGCACAGCAGAGCAGTTTCAAGGAAACGTTTCTCCTGAGTTTTAGACGAAGTTTCCTGCTGTTTAGTACGGATGCCGGCATTGAGCTGGAAATACCGGTTTTGGGATTCTGCACAGAAAGGGTTTGCAAACCGCTGAATCCACACGTGAGTTTAACTCTGTCAGTTGAATGCACACATTGACAACCATCCAGTTAGATAGCTCCGTTTTGGTTTTAGAAGCAGATATTTCTCTGTACAGCCTATGGTCCCATTCACTCGGGAATATCCCAACGCAGCTCCTAGAAGAAACGTGTTTCTGACTCGCTGAATCTCAACGTAGATTCAACTCTCTTAGGTGAACGAACGCACAGCAGAGCAGTTTCAAGGAAACCTTTCTCCTGAGTTTTAGACGAAGTTTCCTGCAGTTTAGTACGTATCCCGGCATTGAGCTGGAATTACCGGTTTTGGGATTCTGCACAGAAAAGGTTTGTCAACCGCTGAATCCAAACGTGAGTTTAACTCTGTCAGTTGAATGCACACATTGACAACCATTCAGTTAGATTGCACCCTTTTGGTTTTAGGAGCAGATATTTCTCTGTACAGCCTATGGTCCCATTCACTCGTGAATATCCCAACGCAGCTCCTAGAAGAAACGTGTTTCTGACTCGCTGAATCTCAACATAGATTCAACTCTCTTAGGTGAACGAAGGCACAGCAGAGCAGTTTCAAGGAAACGTTTCTCCTGAGTTTTAGACGAAGTTTCCTGCTGTATAGTACATATGCCGGCATTGGGCTGGAAATACCGGTTTTGGGATTCTGCACAGAAAGGGTTTGCAAACCACTGAATCCTCACGTGAGTTTAACTCTGTCAGTTGAATGCACACATTGACAACCATGCAGTTATATAGCTGCGTTTTGGTATTAGAAGCAGATATTTCTCTTTACAGCCTATGGTCCCATTCACTCGGGAATATCCCAATGCAGCTACTAGAAGAAACGTGTTTCTGACTCGCTGAATCTCAACATAGATTCAACTCTCTTAATTGAACGAACGCACAGCAGAGCAGTTTCAAGGAAACTTTTCTCCTGAGTTATAGACGAGGTTTCCTGCTGTTTAGTACGTATGCCGGCATTGGGCAGGAAATACCGGTTTGGGGATTCTGCACAGAAAGAGTTTGCAAACCGCTGAATCCACACGTGAGTTTAACACTGTCAGTTGAATGCACACATTGACAACCATTCAGTTTGATAGCACCCTTTTGGTTTTAGAAGCAGATATTTCTCTGTACAGCCTATGGCCCCATTCACTCGGGAATATCCCAATGCAGCTCCTAGAAAAAACGTGTTTTTGACTCGCTGAATCTCAACATAGATTCAACTCTCTTAGGTGAACGAACGCACAGCAGAGCAGTTTCAAGGAAACTTTTCTCCTGAGTTTTAGACGAATTTTCCTGCTGTTTAGTACGTATGCCGGCATTGGTCTGGAAATACCGGTTTTGGGATTCTGCACAGAAAGGGTTTGCAAACCGCTGAATCCACACGTGAGTTTAACTCTGTCAGTTGAATGAACACATTGACAACCATTCAGTTAGATAGCTCCGTTTTGGTTTTAGAAGCAGATATTTCTCTGTACAGCCTATGGTCCCATTCACTCGGGAATATCCCAACGCAGCTCCTAGAAGAAACGTGTTTCTGACTCGCTGAATCTCAACATAGATTCAACTCTCTTAGGTGAACGAACGCACAGCATAGCAGTTTCAAGGAATCGTTTCTCCTGAGTTATAGACGAAGTTTCCTGCTGTTTAGTACGGATGCCGGCATTGGGCTGGAAATACCAGTTTTGGGATTCTGCACAGAAAGGGTTTGCAAACCGCTGAATCCACACGTGAGTTTAACTCTGTCAGTTGAATGCACACATTGACAACCATTCAGTTAGATAGCTCCGTTTTGTTTTTAGAAGCAGATATTTCTCTGTACAGCCTATGGTCCCATTCACTCGGGAATATCCCAACGCAGCTCCTGGAAGAAACGTGTTTCTGACTCGCTGAATCTCAACATAGATTCAACTCTCTTAGGTGAACGAACGCACAGCAGAGCAGTTTCAAGGAAACGTTTCTCCTGAGTTTTAGACGAAGTTTCCTGCTGTTTCGTACGTATGCCGGCATTGGGCTGGAAATACCGGTTTTGGGATTCTGCACAGAAAGGGTTTGTAAACCGCTGAATCCACACGTGAGTTTAACTCTGTCAGTTGAATGCACACATTGACAACAATCCAGTTAGAAAGCTCCATTTTGGTTTTAGAAGCAGATATTTCTCTGTACAGCCTATGGTCCCATTCACTCGGGAATATCCCAACGCAACTCCTAGAAGGAACGTGTTTCTGACTCGCTGAATCTCAACATAGATTCAACTCTCTTAGGTGAACGAACGCACAGCAGAGCAGTTTCAAGGAAACGTTTCTCCTGAGTTTTAGACGAAGTTTCCTGCTGTTTAGTACGGATGCTGGCATTGAGCTGGAAATACCGGTTTTGGGATTCTGCACAGAAAGGGTTTGCAAACCGCTGAATCCACACGTGAGTTTAAATTTGTGAGTTGAATGCACACCTTGACAACCATCCAGTTAGATAGCTCCGTTTTGGTTTTAGAAGCAGATATTTCTCTGTACAGCCTATGGTCCCATTCACTCGGGAATATCCCAACGCAGCTCCTAGAAGAAACGTGTTTCTGACTCGCTGAATCTCAACGTAGATTCAACTCTCTTAGGTGAACGAACGCACAGCAGAGCAGTTTCAAGGAAACCTTTCTCCTGAGTTTTAGACGAAGTTTCCTGCAGTTTAGTACGTATCCCGGCATTGAGCTGGAATTACCGGTTTTGGGATTCTGCACAGAAAGGGTTTGTCAACCGCTGAATCCAAACGTGAGTTTAACTCTGTCAGTTGAATGCACACATTGAAAATCATTCAGTTAGATTGCACCCTTTTGGTTTTAGGAGCAGATATTTATCTGTACAGCCTATGGTCCCATTCACTCGTGAATATCCCAACGCAGCTCCTAGAAGAAACGTGTTTCTGACTCGCTGAATCTCAACATAGATTCAACTCTCTTAGGTGAACGAAGGCACAGCAGAGCAGTTTCAAGGAAACGTTTCTCCTGAGTTTTAGACGAAGTTTCCTGCTGTATAGTACATATGCCGGCATTGGGTTGGAAATACCGGTTTTGGGATTCTGCACAGAAAGGGTTTGCAAACCACTGAATCCACACGTGAGTTTAACTCTGTCAGTTGAATGCACACATTGACAACCATTCAGTTATATAGCTGCGTTTTGGTATTAGAAGCAGATATTTCTCTTTACAGCCTATGGTCCCATTCACTCGGGAATATCCCAACGCAGCTACTAGAAGAAACGTGTTTCTGACTCGCTGAATCTCAACATAGATTCAACTCTCTTAGTTGAACGAACGCACAGCAGAGCAGTTTCAAGGAAACTTTTCTCCTGAGTTATAGACGAAGTTTCCTGCTGTTTAGTACGTATTCCGGCATTGGGCAGGAAATACCGGTTTGGGGATTCTGCACAGAAAGAGTTTGCAAACCGCTGAATCCACACGTGAGTTTAACACTGTCAGTTGAATGCACACATTGACAACCATTCAGTTTGATAGCACCCTTTTGGTTTTAGAAGCAGATATTTCTCTGTACAGCCTATGGCCCCATTCACTCGGGAATATCCCAATGCAGCTCCTAGAAAAAACGTGTTTTTGACTCGCTGAATCTCAACATAGATTCAACTCTCTTAGGTGAACGAACGCACAGCAGAGCAGTTTCAAGGAAAATTTTCTCCTGAGTTTTAGACGAATTTTCCTGCTGCTTAGTACGTATGCCGGCATTGGGCTGGAAATACCGGTTTTGGGATTCTGCACAGAAAGGGTTTGCAAACCGCTGAATCCACACGTGAGTTTAACTCTGTCAGTTGAATGAACACATTGACAACCATTCAGTTAGATAGCTCCGTTTTGGTTTTAGAAGCAGATATTTCTCTGTACAGCCTATGGTCCCATTCACTCGGGAATATCCCAACGCAGCTCCTAGAAGAAACGTGTTTCTGACTCGCTGAATCTCAACATAGATTCAACTCTCTTAGGTGAACGAACGCACAGCATAGCAGTTTCAAGGAATCGTTTCTCCTGAGTTATAGACGAAGTTTCCTGCTGTTTAGTACGGATGCCGGCATTGGGCTGGAAATACCAGTTTTGGGATTCTCTACAGAAAGGGTTTGCAAACCACTGAATCCACACGTGAGTTTAACTCTGTCAGTTGAATGCACACATTGACAACCATTGAGTTAGATAGCTCCGTTTTGTTTTTAGAAGCAGATATTTCTCTGTACAGCCTATGGTCCTATTCACTCGGGAATATCCCAACGCAGCTCCTAGAATAAACGTGTTTCTGACTCGCTGAATCTCAACATAGATTCAACTCTCTTAGGTGAACGAACGCAGAGCAGAGCAGTTTCAAGGAATCTTTTCTCCTGAGTTTTAGACGAAGTTTCCTGCTGTTTAGTACGGATGCTGGCATTGGGCTGGAAATACCGATTTTGGGATTCTGCACAGAAAGGGTTTGCAAACCGCTGAATCCACACGTGAGTTTAACTCTGTCAGTTGAATGCACACATTGACAACCATTCAGTTAGATAGCTCCGTTTTGGTATTAGAAGCAGATATTTCTCTGTACAGCCTATGGTCCCATTCACTCGGGAATATCCCAACGCAGGTCCTAGAAGAAACGTGTTTCTGACTCGCTGAATCTCAACATAGATTCAACTCTCTTAGGTGAACGAACGCACAGCATAGCAGTTTCAAGGAATCGTTTCTCCTGAGTTTATACGAAGTTTCCTGCTGTTTAGTACGTATGCCGGCATTGGGCTGGAAATACCGGTTTTGGGATTCTGCACAGAAAGGGTTTGCAAACCACTGAATCCACACGTGAGTTTAACTCTGTCACTTGAATGCACACATTGACAACCATTCAGTTAGATAGCTCCGTTTTGGTTTTAGAAGCAGATATTTCTCTGTACAGCCTATGGTCCCATTCACTCGGGAATATCCCAACGCAGCTCCTGGAAGAAACGTGTTTCTGACTCGCTGAATCTCAACATAGATTCAACTCTCTTAGGTGAACGAACGCACAGCGGAGCAGTTTCAAGGAAACGTTTCTCCTGAGTTTTAGACGAAGTTTCCTGCTGTTTAGTACGTTTGCCGACATTGGGCTGGAAATACCGGGTTTGGGATTCTGCACAGAAAGGGTTTGCAAACCACTGAATCCACACGTGAGTTTAACTCTGTCAGTTGAATGCACACATTGACAACCATTCAGTTAGATTGCACCCCTTTGCTTTTAGGAGCAGATATTTCTCTGTACAGCCTATGGTCCTATTCACTCGGGAATATCCCAACGCAGCTCCTAGAAGAAACGTGTTTCTGACTCGCTGAATCTCAACATAGATTCAACTCTCTTAGGTGAACGAACGCACAGCAGAGCAGTTTCAAGGAAACTTTTCTCCTGAGTTTTAGACGAAGTTTCCTGCTGTTTAGTACGTATGCCGGCATTGGGCTGGAAATACCGGTTTTGGGATTCTGCACAGAAAGGGTTTGCAAACCGTTGAATCCACACGTGAGTTTAACTCTGTCAGTTGAATGCACACATTGACAACCATTGAGTTAGATAGCTCCGTTTAGTTTTTAGAAGCAGATATTTCTCTGTACAGCCTATGGTCCCATTCACTCGGGAATATCCCAACGCAGGTCCTAGAAGAAACGTGTTTCTGACTCGCTGAATCTCAACATAGATTCAACTCTCTTAGGTGAACGAACGCACAGCATAGCAGTTTCAAGGAATCGTTTCTCCTGAGTTTTAGACGAAGTTTCCTGCTGTTTAGTACGTTTGCCGGCATTGGGCTGGAAATACCGGGTTTGGGATTCTGCACAGAAAGGGTTTGCAAACCACTGAATCCACACGTGAGTTTAACTCTGTCACTTGAATGCACACATTGACAACCATTCAGTTAGATAGCTCCGTTTTGGTTTTAGAAGCAGATATTTCTCTGTACAGCCTATGGTCCCATTCACTCGGGAATATCCCAACGCAGCTCCTGGAAGAAACGTGTTTCTGACTCGCTGAATCTCAACATAGATTCAACTCTCTTAGGTGAACGAACGCACAGCGGAGCAGTTTCAAGGAAACGTTTCTCCTGAGTTTTAGACGAAGTTTCCTGCTGTTTAGTACGTTTGCCGGCATTGGGCTGGAAATACCGGGTTTGGGATTCTGCACAGAATGGGTTTGCAAACCACTGAATCCACACGTGAGTTTAACTCTGTCACTTGAATGCACACATTGACAACCATTCAGTTAGATAGCTCCGTTTTGGTTTTAGAAGCAGATATTTCTCTGTACAGCCTATGGTCCCATTCACTCGGGAATATCCCAACGCAGCTCCTGGAAGAAACGTGTTTCTGACTCGCTGAATCTCAACATAGATTCAACTCTCTTAGGTGAACGAACGCACAGCGGAGCAGTTTCAAGGAAACGTTTCTCCTGAGTTTTAGACGAAGTTTCCTGCTGTTTAGTACGTTTGCCGACATTGGGCTGGAAATACCGGGTTTGGGATTCTGCACAGAAAGGGTTTGCAAACCACTGAATCCACACGTGAGTTTAACTCTGTCAGTTGAATGCACACATTGACAACCATTCAGTTAGATTGCACCCTTTTGCTTTTAGGAGCAGATATTTCTCTGTACAGCCTATGGTCCTATTCACTCGGGAATATCCCAACGCAGCTCCTAGAAGAAACGTGTTTCTGACTCGCTGAATCTCAACATAGATTCAACTCTCTTAGGTGAACGAACGCACAGCAGAGCAGTTTCAAGGAAACTTTTCTCCTGAGTTTTAGACGAAGTTTCCTGCTGTTTAGTACGTATGCCGGCATTGGGCTGGAAATACCGGTTTTGGGATTCTGCACAGAAAGGGTTTGCAAACCGTTGAATCCACACGTGAGTTTAACTCTGTCAGTTGAATGCACACATTGACAACCATTGAGTTAGATAGCTCCGTTTTGTTTTTAGAAGCAGATATTTCTCTGTACAGCCTATGGTCCCATTCACTCGGGAATATCCCAACGCAGGTCCTAGAAGAAACGTGTTTCTGACTCGCTGAATCTCAACATAGATTCAACTCTCTTAGGTGAACGAACGCACAGCATAGCAGTTTCAAGGAATCGTTTCTCCTGAGTTTTAGACGAAGTTTCCTGCTGTTTAGTACGTTTGCCGGCATTGGGCTGGAAATACCGGGTTTGGGATTCTGCACAGAAAGGGTTTGCAAACCACTGAATCCACACGTGAGTTTGACTCTGTCAGTTGAATGCACACATTGACAACCATTCAGTTAGATAGCTCCGTTTTGGTTTTAGAAGCAGATATTTCTCTGTACAGCCTATGGTCCCATTCACTCGGGAATATCCCAACGCAGCTCCTGGAAGAAACGTGTTTCTGACTCGCTGAATCTCAACATAGATTCAACTCTCTTAGGTGAACGAACGCACAGCAGAGCAGTTTCAAGGAAACGTTTCTCCTGAGTTTTAGACGAAGTTTCCTGCTGTTTAGTACGTATGCCGGCATTGGGCTGGAAATACCGGTTTTGGGATTCTGCACAGAAAGGGTTTGCAAACCACTGAATCCACACGTGAGTTTAACTCTGTCACTTGAATGCACACATTGACAACCATTCAGTTAGATAGCTCCGTTTTGGTTTTAGAAGCAGATATTTCTCTGTACAGCCTATGGTCCCATTCACTCGGGAATATCCCAACGCAGCTCCTGGAAGAAACGTGTTTCTGACTCGCTGAATCTCAACATAGATTCAACTCTCTTAGGTGAACGAACGCACAGCGGAGCAGTTTCAAGGAAACGTTTCTCCTGAGTTTTAGACGAAGTTTCCTGCTGTTTAGTACGTTTGCCGGCATTGGGCTGGAAATACCGGGTTTGGGATTCTGCACAGAATGGGTTTGCAAACCACTGAATCCACACGTGAGTTTAACTCTGTCAGTTGAATGCACACATTGACAACCATTCAGTTAGATTGCACCCTTTTGCTTCTAGGAGCAGATATTTCTCTGT
Organism: Aotus nancymaae; assembly: GCF_030222135.1. NCBI lineage: Eukaryota > Metazoa > Chordata > Mammalia > Primates > Aotidae > Aotus > Aotus nancymaae. The sequence continues at coordinate 833,170 of NW_026988584.1, forward strand.
ACAGCCTATGGTCCCATTCACTCGGGAATATCCCAACGCAGCTCCTAGAAGAAACGTGTTTCTGACTCGCTGAATCTCAACATAGATTCAACTCTCTTAGGTGAACGAACGCACAGCAGAGCAGTTTCAAGGAAACGTTTCTCCTGAGTTTTAGACGAAGTTTCCTGCTGTTTAGAACGTATGCCGGCATTGGGCTGGAAATACCGGTTTTGGGATTCTGCACAGAAAGGGTTTGCAAACCGCAGAATCCACACGTGAGTTTAACTCTGTCAGTTGAATGCGCACATTGACAACCATTGAGTTAGATAGCTCCGTTTTGTTTTTAGAAGCAGATATTTCTCTGTACAGCCTATGGTCCCATTCACTCGGGAATATCCCAACGCAGGTCCTAGAAGAAACGTGTTTCTGACTCGCTGAATCTCAACATAGATTCAACTCTCTTAGGTGAACGAACGCACAGCATAGCAGTTTCAAGGAATCGTTTATCCTGAGTTTTAGTCGAAGTTTCCTGCTGTTTAGTACGTTTGCCGGCATTGGGCTGGAAATACCGGGTTTGGGATTCTGCACAGAAAGGGTTTGCAAACCACTGAATCCACACGTGAGTTTGACTCTGTCAGTTGAATGCACACATTGACAACCATTCAGTTAGATAGCTCCGTTTTGGTTTTAGAAGCAGATATTACTCTGTACAGCCTATGGTCCCATTCACTCGGGAATATCCCAACGCAGCTCCTGGAAGAAACGTGTTTCTGACTCGCTGAATCTCAACATAGATTCAACTCTCTTAGGTGAACGAACGCACAGCAGAGCAGTTTCAAGGAAACGTTTCTCCTGAGTTTTAGAAAAAGTTTCCTGCTGTTTAGTACGGATGCCGGCATTGGGCTGGAAATACCGGTTTTGGGATTCTGCACAGAAAGGGTTTGCAAACCGCTGAATCCACACGTGAGTTTAACTCTGTCAGTTGAATGCACACATTGACAACCATTCAGTTAGATAGCTCCGTTTTGGTATTAGAAGCAGATATTTCTCTGTACAGCCTATGGTCCCATTCACTCGGGAATATCCCAACGCAGGTCCTAGAAGAAACGTGTTTCTGACTCGCTGAATCTCAACATAGATTCAACTCTCTTAGGTGAACGAACGCAGAGCAGAGCAGTTTCAAGGAAACGTTTCTCCTGAGTTTTAGACGAAGTTTCCTGCTGTTTAGTACGGATGCCGGCATTGGGCTGGAAATACCGGTTTTGGGATTCTGCACAGAAAGGGTTTGCAAACCACTGAATCCACACGTGAGTTTAACTCTGTCACTTGAATGCACACATTGACAACCATTCAGTTAGATAGCTCCGTTTTGGTTTTAGAAGCAGATATTTCTCTGTACAGCCTATGGTCCCATTCACTCGGGAATATCCCAACGCAGCTCCTGGAAGAAACGTGTTTCTGACTCGCTGAATCTCAACATAGATTCAATTCTCTTAGGTGAACGAACGCACAGCGGAGCAGTTTCAAGGAAACGTTTCTCCTGAGTTTTAGACGAAGTTTCCTGCTGTTTAGTACGTTTGCCGGCATTGGGCTGGAAATACCGGGTTTGGGATTCTGCACAGAAAGGGTTTGCAAACCACTGAATCCACACGTGAGTTTAACTCTGTCAGTTGAATGCACACATTGACAACCATTCAGTTAGATTGCACCCTTTTGCTTCTAGGAGCAGATATTTCTCTGTACAGTCTATGGTCCCATTCACTCGGGAATATCCCAACGCAGCTCCTAGAAGAAACGTGTTTCTGACTCGCTGAATCTCAACATAGATTCAACTCTCTTAGGTGAACGAACGCACAGCAGAGCAGTTTCAAGGAAACTTTTCTCCTGAGTTTTAGACGAAGTTTCCTGCTGTTTAGTACGTATGCCGGCATTGGGCTGGAAATACCGGTTTTGGGATTCTGCACAGAAAGGGTTTGCAAACCGCTGAATCCACACGTGAGTTTAACTCTGTCAGTTGAATGCACACATTGACAACCATTGAGTTAGATAGCTCCGTTTAGTTTTTAGAAGCAGATATTTCTCTGTACAGCCTATGGTCCCATTCACTCGGGAATATCCCAACGCAGGTCCTAGAAGAAACGTGTTTCTGACTCGCTGAATCTCAACATAGATTCAACTCTCTTAGGTGAACGAACGCACAGCATAGCAGTTTCAAGGAATCGTTTCTCCTGAGTTTTAGACGAAGTTTCCTGCTGTTTAGTACGTTTGCCGGCATTGGGCTGGAAATACCGGGTTTGGGATTCTGCACAGAAAGGGTTTGCAAACCACTGAATCCACACGTGAGTTTGACTCTGTCAGTTGAATGCACACATTGACAACCATTCAGTTAGATAGCTCCGTTTTGGTTTTAGAAGCAGATATTTCTCTGTACAGCCTATGGTCCCATTCACTCGGGAATATCCCAACGCAGCTCCTGGAAGAAACGTGTTTCTGACTCGCTGAATCTCAACATAGATTCAACTCTCTTAGGTTAACGAACGCACAGCAGAGCAGTTTCAAGGAAACGTTTCTCCTGAGTTTTAGACGAAGTTTCCTGCTGTTTAGTACGTATGCCGGCATTGGGCTGGAAATACCGGTTTTGGGATTCTGCACAGAAAGGGTTTGCAAACCACTGAATCCACACGTGAGTTTAACTCTGTCACTTGAATGCACACATTGACAACCATTCAGTTAGATAGCTCCGTTTTGGTTTTAGAAGCAGATATTTCTCTGTACAGCCTATGGTCCCATTCACTCGGTAATATCCCAACGCAGCTCCTGGAAGAAACGTGTTTCTGACTCGCTGAATCTCAACATAGATTCAACTCTCTTAGGTGAACGAACGCACAGCGGAGCAGTTTCAAGGAAACGTTTCTCCTGAGTTTTAGACGAAGTTTCCTGCTGTTTAGTACGTTTGCCGGCATTGGGCTGGAAATACCGGGTTTGGGATTCTGCACAGAATGGGTTTGCAAACCACTGAATCCACACGTGAGTTTAACTCTGTCACTTGAATGCACACATTGACAACCATTCAGTTAGATAGCTCCGTTTTGGTTTTAGAAGCAGATATTTCTCTGTACAGCCTATGGTCCCATTCACTCGGGAATATCCCAACGCAGCTCCTGGAAGAAACGTGTTTCTGACTCGCTGAATCTCAACATAGATTCAACTCTCTTAGGTGAACGAACGCACAGCGGAGCAGTTTCAAGGAAACGTTTCTCCTGAGTTTTAGACGAAGTTTCCTGCTGTTTAGTACGTTTGCCGACATTGGGCTGGAAATACCGGGTTTGGGATTCTGCACAGAAAGGGTTTGCAAACCACTGAATCCACACGTGAGTTTAACTCTGTCAGTTGAATGCACACATTGACAACCATTCAGTTAGATTGCACCCTTTTGCTTTTAGGAGCAGATATTTCTCTGTACAGCCTATGGTCCTATTCACTCGGGAATATCCCAACGCAGCTCCTAGAAGAAACGTGTTTCTGACTCGCTGAATCTCAACATAGATTCAACTCTCTTAGGTGAACGAACGCACAGCAGAGCAGTTTCAAGGAAACTTTTCTCCTGAGTTTTAGACGAAGTTTCCTGCTGTTTAGTACGTATGCCGGCATTGGGCTGGAAATACCGGTTTTGGGATTCTGCACAGAAAGGGTTTGCAAACCGTTGAATCCACACGTGAGTTTAACTCTGTCAGTTGAATGCACACATTGACAACCATTGAGTTAGATAGCTCCGTTTTGTTTTTAGAAGCAGATATTTCTCTGTACAGCCTATGGTCCCATTCACTCGGGAATATCCCAACGCAGGTCCTAGAAGAAACGTGTTTCTGACTCGCTGAATCTCAACATAGATTCAACTCTCTTAGGTGAACGAACGCACAGCATAGCAGTTTCAAGGAATCGTTTCTCCTGAGTTTTAGACGAAGTTTCCTGCTGTTTAGTACGTTTGCCGGCATTGGGCTGGAAATACCGGGTTTGGGATTCTGCACAGAAAGGGTTTGCAAACCACTGAATCCACACGTGAGTTTGACTCTGTCAGTTGAATGCACACATTGACAACCATTCAGTTAGATAGCTCCGTTTTGGTTTTAGAAGCAGATATTTCCCTGTACAGCCTATGGTCCCATTCACTCGGGAATATCCCAACGCAGCTCCTGGAAGAAACGTGTTTCTGACTCGCTGAATCTCAACATAGATTCAACTCTCTTAGGTGAACGAACGCACAGCAGAGCAGTTTCAAGGAAACGTTTCTCCTGAGTTTTAGACGAAGTTTCCTGCTGTTTAGTACGTATGCCGGCATTGGGCTGGAAATACCGGTTTTGGGATTCTGCACAGAAAGGGTTTGCAAACCACTGAATCCACACGTGAGTTTAACTCTGTCACTTGAATGCACACATTGACAACCATTCAGTTAGATAGCTCCGTTTTGGTTTTAGAAGCAGATATTTCTCTGTACAGCCTATGGTCCCATTCACTCGGGAATATCCCAACGCAGCTCCTGGAAGAAACGTGTTTCTGACTCGCTGAATCTCAACATAGATTCAACTCTCTTAGGTGAACGAACGCACAGCGGAGCAGTTTCAAGGAAACGTTTCTCCTGAGTTTTAGACGAAGTTTCCTGCTGTTTAGTACGTTTGCCGGCATTGGGCTGGAAATACCGGGTTTGGGATTCTGCACAGAATGGGTTTGCAAACCACTGAATCCACACGTGAGTTTAACTCTGTCAGTTGAATGCACACATTGACAACCATTCAGTTAGATTGCACCCTTTTGCTTCTAGGAGCAGATATTTCTCTGTACAGCCTATGGTCCCATTCACTCGGGAATATCCCAACGCAGCTCCTAGAAGAAACGTGTTTCTGACTCGCTGAATCTCAACATAGATTCAACTCTCTTAGGTGAACGAACGCACAGCAGAGCAGTTTCAAGGAAACGTTTCTCCTGAGTTTTAGACGAAGTTTCCTGCTGTTTAGAACGTATGCCGGCATTGGGCTGGAAATACCGGTTTTGGGATTCTGCACAGAAAGGGTTTGCAAACCGCAGAATCCACACGTGAGTTTAACTCTGTCAGTTGAATGCGCACATTGACAACCATTGAGTTAGATAGCTCCGTTTTGTTTTTAGAAGCAGATATTTCTCTGTACAGCCTATGGTCCCATTCACTCGGGAATATCCCAACGCAGGTCCTAGAAGAAACGTGTTTCTGACTCGCTGAATCTCAACATAGATTCAACTCTCTTAGGTGAACGAACGCACAGCATAGCAGTTTCAAGGAATCGTTTATCCTGAGTTTTAGTCGAAGTTTCCTGCTGTTTAGTACGTTTGCCGGCATTGGGCTGGAAATACCGGGTTTGGGATTCTGCACAGAAAGGGTTTGCAAACCACTGAATCCACACGTGAGTTTGACTCTGTCAGTTGAATGCACACATTGACAACCATTCAGTTAGATAGCTCCGTTTTGGTTTTAGAAGCAGATATTACTCTGTACAGCCTATGGTCCCATTCACTCGGGAATATCCCAACGCAGCTCCTGGAAGAAACGTGTTTCTGACTCGCTGAATCTCAACATAGATTCAACTCTCTTAGGTGAACGAACGCACAGCAGAGCAGTTTCAAGGAAACGTTTCTCCTGAGTTTTAGAAAAAGTTTCCTGCTGTTTAGTACGGATGCCGGCATTGGGCTGGAAATACCGGTTTTGGGATTCTGCACAGAAAGGGTTTGCAAACCGCTGAATCCACACGTGAGTTTAACTCTGTCAGTTGAATGCACACATTGACAACCATTCAGTTAGATAGCTCCGTTTTGGTATTAGAAGCAGATATTTCTCTGTACAGCCTATGGTCCCATTCACTCGGGAATATCCCAACGCAGGTCCTAGAAGAAACGTGTTTCTGACTCGCTGAATCTCAACATAGATTCAACTCTCTTAGGTGAACGAACGCAGAGCAGAGCAGTTTCAAGGAAACGTTTCTCCTGAGTTTTAGACGAAGTTTCCTGCTGTTTAGTACGGATGCCGGCATTGGGCTGGAAATACCGGTTTTGGGATTCTGCACAGAAAGGGTTTGCAAACCACTGAATCCACACGTGAGTTTAACTCTGTCACTTGAATGCACACATTGACAACCATTCAGTTAGATAGCTCCGTTTTGGTTTTAGAAGCAGATATTTCTCTGTACAGCCTATGGTCCCATTCACTCGGGAATATCCCAACGCAGCTCCTGGAAGAAACGTGTTTCTGACTCGCTGAATCTCAACATAGATTCAATTCTCTTAGGTGAACGAACGCACAGCGGAGCAGTTTCAAGGAAACGTTTCTCCTGAGTTTTAGACGAAGTTTCCTGCTGTTTAGTACGTTTGCCGGCATTGGGCTGGAAATACCGGGTTTGGGATTCTGCACAGAAAGGGTTTGCAAACCACTGAATCCACACGTGAGTTTAACTCTGTCAGTTGAATGCACACATTGACAACCATTCAGTTAGATTGCACCCTTTTGCTTCTAGGAGCAGATATTTCTCTGTACAGTCTATGGTCCCATTCACTCGGGAATATCCCAACGCAGCTCCTAGAAGAAACGTGTTTCTGACTCGCTGAATCTCAACATAGATTCAACTCTCTTAGGTGAACGAACGCACAGCAGAGCAGTTTCAAGGAAACTTTTCTCCTGAGTTTTAGACGAAGTTTCCTGCTGTTTAGTACGTATGCCGGCATTGGGCTGGAAATACCGGTTTTGGGATTCTGCACAGAAAGGGTTTGCAAACCGCTGAATCCACACGTGAGTTTAACTCTGTCAGTTGAATGCACACATTGACAACCATTGAGTTAGATAGCTCCGTTTTGTTTTTAGAAGCAGATATTTCTCTGTACAGCCTATGGTCCCATTCACTCGGGAATATCCCAACGCAGGTCCTAGAAGAAACGTGTTTCTGACTCGCTGAATCTCAACATAGATTCAACTCTCTTAGGTGAACGAACGCACAGCATAGCAGTTTCAAGGAATCGTTTATCCTGAGTTTTAGACGAAGTTTCCTGCTGTTTAGTACGTTTGCCGGCATTGGGCTGGAAATACCGGGTTTGGGATTCTGCACAGAATGGGTTTGCAAACCACTGAATCCACACGTGAGTTTGACTCTGTCAGTTGAATGCACACATTGACAACCATTCAGTTAGATAGCTCCGTTTTGGTTTTAGAAGCAGATATTTCTCTGTACAGCCTATGGTCCCATTCACTCGGGAATATCCCAACGCAGCTCCTGGAAGAAACGTGTTTCTGACTCGCTGAATCTCAACATAGATTCAACTCTCTTAGGTGAACGAACGCACAGCAGAGCAGTTTCAAGGAAACGTTTCTCCTGAGTTTTAGACGAAGTTTCCTGCTGTTTAGTACGTATGCCGGCATTGGGCTGGAAATACCGGTTTTGGGATTCTGCACAGAAAGGGTTTGTAAACCGCTGAATCCAAACGTGAGTTTAACTCTGTCAGTTGAATGCACACATTGACAACAATCCAGTTAGAAAGCTCCGTTTTGGTTTTAGAAGCAGATATTTCTCTGTACAGCCTATGGTCCCATTCACTCGGGAATATCCCAACGCAACTCCTAGAAGGAACGTGTTTCTGACTCGCTGAATCTCAACATAGATTCAACTCTCTTAGGTGAACGAACGCACAGCAGAGCAGGTTCAAGGAAACGTTTCTCCTGAGTTTTAGACGAAGTTTCCTGCTGTTTAGTACGGATGCCGGCATTGAGCTGGAAATACCGGTTTTGGGATTCTGCACAGAAAGGGTTTGCAAACCGCTGAATCCACACGTGAGTTTAAATTTGTGAGTTGAATGCACACATTGACAACCATCCAGTTAGATAGCTCCGTTTTGGTTTTAGAAGCAGATATTTCTCTGTACAGCCTATGGTCCCATTCACTCGGGAATATCCCAACGCAGCTACTAGAAGAAACGTGTTTCTGACTCGCTGAATCTCAACGTAGATTCAACTCTCTTAGGTGAACGAACGCACAGCAGAGCAGTTTCAAGGAAACCTTTCTCCTGAGTTTTAGACGAATTTTCCTGCAGTTTAGTACGTATCCCGGCATTGAGCTGGAATTACCGGTTTTGGGATTCTGCACAGAAAAGGTTTGTCAACCGCTGAATCCAAACGTGAGTTTAACTCTGTCAGTTGAATGCACACATTGAAAATCATTCAGTTAGATTGCACCCTTTTGGTTTTAGGAGCAGATATTTCTCTGTACAGCGTATGGTCCCATTCACTCGTGAATATCCCAACGCAGCTCCTAGAAGAAGCGTGTTTCTGACTCGCTGAATCTCAACATAGATTCAACTCTCTTAGGTGAACGAAGGCACAGCAGAGCAGTTTCATGGAAACGTTTCTCCTGAGTTTTAGACGAAGTTTCCTGCTGTATAGTACATATGCCGGCATTGGGCTGGAAATACCGGTTTTGGGATTCTGCACAGAAAGGGTTTGCAAACCACTGAATCCTCACGTGAGTTTAACTCTGTCAGTTGAATGCACACATTGACAACCATTCAGTTATATAGCTGCGTTTTGGTATTAGAAGCAGATATTTCTCTTTACAGCCTATGGTCCCATTCACTCGGGAATATCCCAATGCAGCTACTAGAAGAAACGTGTTTCTGACTCGCTGAATCTCAACATAGATTCAACTCTCTTAATTGAACGAACGCACAGCAGAGCAGTTTCAAGGAAACTTTTCTCCTGAGTTATAGACGAAGTTTCCTGCTGTTTAGTACGTATGCCGGCATTGGGCAGGAAATACCGGTTTGGGGATTCTGCACAGAAAGAGTTTGCAAACCGCTGAATCCACACGTGAGTTTAACACTGTCAGTTGAATGCACACATTGACAACCATTCAGTTTGATAGCACCCTTTTGGTTTTAGAAGCAGATATTTCTCTGTACAGCCTATGGCCCCATTCACTCGGGAATATCCCAATGCAGCTCCTAGAAAAAACGTGTTTTTGACTCGCTGAATCTCAACATAGATTCAACTCTCTTAGGTGAACGAACGCACAGCAGAGCAGTTTCAAGGAAACTTTTCTCCTGAGTTTTAGACGAATTTTCCTGCTGTTTAGTACGTATGCCGGCATTGGTCTGGAAATACCGGTTTTGGGATTCTGCACAGAAAGGGTTTGCAAACCGCTGAATCCACACGTGAGTTTAACTCTGTCAGATGAATGAACACATTGACAACCATTCAGTTAGATAGCTCCGTTTTGGTTTTAGAAGCAGATATTTCTCTGTACAGCCTATGGTCCCATTCACTCGGGAATATCCCAACGCAGCTCCTAGAAGAAACGTGTTTCTGACTCGCTGAATCTCAACATAGATTCAACTCTCTTAGGTGAACGAACGCACAGCATAGCAGTTTCAAGGAATCGTTTCTCCTGAGTTATAGACGAAGTTTCCTGCTGTTTAGTACGGATGCCGGCATTGGGCTGGAAATACCAGTTTTGGGATTCTGCACAGAAAGGGTTTGCAAACCGCTGAATCCACACGTGAGTTTAACTCTGTCAGTTGAATGCACACATTGACAACCATTCAGTTAGATAGCTCCGTTTTGTTTTTAGAAGCAGATATTTCTCTGTACAGCCTATGGTCCCATTCACTCGGGAATATCCCAACGCAGCTCCTGGAAGAAACGTGTTTCTGACTCGCTGAATCTCAACATAGATTCAACTCTCTTAGGTGAACGAACGCACAGCAGAGCAGTTTCAAGAAAACGTTTCTCCTGAGTTTTAGACGAAGTTTCCTGCTGTTTCGTACGTATCCCGGCATTGAGCTGGAATTACCGGTTTTGGGATTCTGCACAGAAAGGGTTTGTCAACCGCTGAATCCAAACGTGAGTTTAACTCTGTCAGTTGAATGCACACATTGAAAATCATTCAGTTAGATTGCACCCTTTTGGTTTTAGGAGCAGATATTTCTCTGTACAGCCTATGGTCCCATTCACTCGTGAATATCCCAACGCAGCTCCTAGAAGAAACGTGTTTCTGACTCGCTGAATCTCAACATAGATTCAACTCTCTTAGGTGAACGAAGGCACAGCAGAGCAGTTTCAAGGAAACGTTTCTCCTGAGTTTTAGACGAAGTTTCCTGCTGTATAGTACATATGCCGGCATTGGGCTGGAAATACCGGTTTTGGGATTCTGCACAGAAAGGGTTTGCAAACCACTGAATCCACACGTGAGTTTAACTCTGTCAGTTGAATGCACACATTGACAACCATTCAGTTATATAGCTGCGTTTTGGTATTAGAAGCAGATATTTCTCTTTACAGCCTATGGTCCCATTCACTCGGGAATATCCCAACGCAGCTACTAGAAGAAACGTGTTTCTGACTCGCTGAATCTCAACATAGATTCAACTCTCTTAGTTGAACGAACGCACAGCAGAGCAGTTTCAAGGAAACTTTTCTCCTGAGTTATAGACGAAGTTTCCTGCTGTTTAGTACGTATGCCGGCATTGGGCAGGAAATACCGGTTTGGGGATTCTGCACAGAAAGAGTTTGCAAACCGCTGAATCCACACGTGAGTTTAACTCTGTCAGTTGAATGCACACATTGACAACAATCCAGTTAGAAAGCTCCGTTTTGGTTTTAGAAGCAGATATTTCTCTGTACAGCCTATGGTCCCATTCACTCGGGAATATCCCAACGCAACTCCTAGAAGGAACGTGTTTCTGACTCGCTGAATCTCAACATAGATTCAACTCTCTTAGGTGAACGAACGCACAGCAGAGCAGTTTCAAGGAAACGTTTCTCCTGAGTTTTAGACGAAGTTTCCTGCTGTTTAGTACGGATGCCGGCATTGAGCTGGAAATACCGGTTTTGGGATTCTGCACAGAAAGGGTTTGCAAACCGCTGAATCCACACGTGAGTTTAACTCTGTCAGTTGAATGCACACATTGACAACCATCCAGTTAGATAGCTCCGTTTTGGTTTTAGAAGCAGATATTTCTCTGTACAGCCTATGGTCCCATTCACTCGGGAATATCCCAACGCAGCTCCTAGAAGAAACGTGTTTCTGACTCGCTGAATCTCAACGTAGATTCAACTCTCTTAGGTGAACGAACGCACAGCAGAGCAGTTTCAAGGAAACCTTTCTCCTGAGTTTTAGACGAAGTTTCCTGCAGTTTAGTACGTATCCCGGCATTGAGCTGGAATTACCGGTTTTGGGATTCTGCACAGAAAAGGTTTGTCAACCGCTGAATCCAAACGTGAGTTTAACTCTGTCAGTTGAATGCACACATTGAAAATCATTCAGTTAGATTGCACCCTTTTGGTTTTAGGAGCAGATATTTCTCTGTACAGCCTATGGTCCCATTCACTCGTGAATATCCCAACGCAGCTCCTAGAAGAAACGTGTTTCTGACTCGCTGAATCTCAACATAGATTCAACTCTCTTAGGTGAACGAAGGCACAGCAGAGCAGTTTCAAGGAAACGTTTCTCCTGAGTTTTAGACGAAGTTTCCTGCTGTATAGTACATATGCCGGCATTGGGCTGGAAATACCGGTTTTGGGATTCTGCACAGAAAGGGTTTGCAAACCACTGAATCCTCACGTGAGTTTAACTCTGTCAGTTGAATGCACACATTGACAACCATGCAGTTATATAGCTGCGTTTTGGTATTAGAAGCAGATATTTCTCTTTACAGCCTATGGTCCCATTCACTCGGGAATATCCCAATGCAGCTACTAGAAGAAACGTGTTTCTGACTCGCTGAATCTCAACATAGATTCAACTCTCTTAATTGAACGAACGCACAGCAGAGCAGTTTCAAGGAAACTTTTCTCCTGAGTTATAGACGAGGTTTCCTGCTGTTTAGTACGTATGCCGGCATTGGGCAGGAAATACCGGTTTGGGGATTCTGCACAGAAAGAGTTTGCAAACCGCTGAATCCACACGTGAGTTTAACACTGTCAGTTGAATGCACACATTGACAACCATTCAGTTTGATAGCACCCTTTTGGTTTTAGAAGCAGATATTTCTCTGTACAGCCTATGGCCCCATTCACTCGGGAATATCCCAATGCAGCTCCTAGAAAAAACGTGTTTTTGACTCGCTGAATCTCAACATAGATTCAACTCTCTTAGGTGAACGAACGCACAGCAGAGCAGTTTCAAGGAAACTTTTCTCCTGAGTTTTAGACGAATTTTCCTGCTGTTTAGTACGTATGCCGGCATTGGTCTGGAAATACCGGTTTTGGGATTCTGCACAGAAAGGGTTTGCAAACCGCTGAATCCACACGTGAGTTTAACTCTGTCAGTTGAATGAACACATTGACAACCATTCAGTTAGATTGCTCCGTTTTGGTTTTAGAAGCAGATATTTCTCTGTACAGCCTATGGTCCCATTCACTCGGGAATATCCCAACGCAGCTCCTAGAAGAAACGTGTTTCTGACTCGCTGAATCTCAACATAGATTCAACTCTCTTAGGTGAACGAACGCACAGCATAGCAGCTTCAAGGAATCGTTTCTCCTGAGTTATAGACGAAGTTTCCTGCTGTTTAGTACGGATGCCGGCATTGGGCTGGAAATACCAGTTTTGGGATTCTGCACAGAAAGGGTTTGCAAACCGCTGAATCCACACGTGAGTTTAACTCTGTCAGTTGAATGCACACATTGACAACCATTCAGTTAGATAGCTCCGTTTTGTTTTTAGAAGCAGATATTTCTCTGTACAGCCTATGGTCCCATTCACTCGGGAATATCCCAACGCAGCTCCTGGAAGAAACGTGTTTCTGACTCGCTGAATCTCAACATAGATTCAACTCTCTTAGGTGAACGAACGCACAGCAGAGCAGTTTCAAGGAAACGTTTCTCCTGAGTTTTAGACGAAGTTTCCTGCTGTTTCGTACGTATGCCGGCATTGGGCTGGAAATACCGGTTTTGGGATTCTGCACAGAAAGGGTTTGTAAACCGCTGAATCCACACGTGAGTTTAACTCTGTCAGTTGAATGCACACATTGACAACAATCCAGTTAGAAAGCTCCATTTTGGTTTTAGAAGCAGATATTTCTCTGTACAGCCTATGGTCCCATTCACTCGGGAATATCCCAACGCAACTCCTAGAAGGAACGTGTTTCTGACTCGCTGAATCTCAACATAGATTCAACTCTCTTAGGTGAACGAACGCACAGCAGAGCAGTTTCAAGGAAACGTTTCTCCTGAGTTTTAGACGAAGTTTCCTGCTGTTTAGTACGGATGCTGGCATTGAGCTGGAAATACCGGTTTTGGGATTCTGCACAGAAAGGGTTTGCAAACCGCTGAATCCACACGTGAGTTTAAATTTGTGAGTTGAATGCACACCTTGACAACCATCCAGTTAGATAGCTCCGTTTTGGTTTTAGAAGCAGATATTTCTCTGTACAGCCTATGGTCCCATTCACTCGGGAATATCCCAACGCAGCTCCTAGAAGAAACGTGTTTCTGACTCGCTGAATCTCAACGTAGATTCAACTCTCTTAGGTGAACGAACGCACAGCAGAGCAGTTTCAAGGAAACCTTTCTCCTGAGTTTTAGACGAAGTTTCCTGCAGTTTAGTACGTATCCCGGCATTGAGCTGGAATTACCGGTTTTGGGATTCTGCACAGAAAGGGTTTGTCAACCGCTGAATCCAAACGTGAGTTTAACTCTGTCAGTTGAATGCACACATTGAAAATCATTCAGTTAGATTGCACCCTTTTGGTTTTAGGAGCAGATATTTATCTGTACAGCCTATGGTCCCATTCACTCGTGAATATCCCAACGCAGCTCCTAGAAGAAACGTGTTTCTGACTCGCTGAATCTCAACATAGATTCAACTCTCTTAGGTGAACGAAGGCACAGCAGAGCAGTTTCAAGGAAACGTTTCTCCTGAGTTTTAGACGAAGTTTCCTGCTGTATAGTACATATGCCGGCATTGGGTTGGAAATACCGGTTTTGGGATTCTGCACAGAAAGGGTTTGCAAACCACTGAATCCACACGTGAGTTTAACTCTGTCAGTTGAATGCACACATTGACAACCATTCAGTTATATAGCTGCGTTTTGGTATTAGAAGCAGATATTTCTCTTTACAGCCTATGGTCCCATTCACTCGGGAATATCCCAACGCAGCTACTAGAAGAAACGTGTTTCTGACTCGCTGAATCTCAACATAGATTCAACTCTCTTAGTTGAACGAACGCACAGCAGAGCAGTTTCAAGGAAACCTTTCTCCTGAGTTATAGACGAAGTTTCCTGCTGTTTAGTACGTATTCCGGCATTGGGCAGGAAATACCGGTTTGGGGATTCTGCACAGAAAGAGTTTGCAAACCGCTGAATCCACACGTGAGTTTAACACTGTCAGTTGAATGCACACATTGACAACCATTCAGTTTGATAGCACCCTTTTGGTTTTAGAAGCAGATATTTCTCTGTACAGCCTATGGCCCCATTCACTCGGGAATATCCCAATACAGCTCCTAGAAAAAACGTGTTTTTGACTCGCTGAATCTCAACATAGATTCAACTCTCTTAGGTGAACGAACGCACAGCAGAGCAGTTTCAAGGAAAATTTTCTCCTGAGTTTTAGACGAATTTTCCTGCTGCTTAGTACGTATGCCGGCATTGGGCTGGAAATACCGGTTTTGGGATTCTGCACAGAAAGGGTTTGCAAACCGCTGAATCCACACGTGAGTTTAACTCTGTCAGTTGAATGAACACATTGACAACCATTCAGTTAGATAGCTCCGTTTTGGTTTTAGAAGCAGATATTTCTCTGTACAGCCTATGGTCCCATTCACTCGGGAATATCCCAACGCAGCTCCTAGAAGAAACGTGTTTCTGACTCGCTGAATCTCAACATAGATTCAACTCTCTTAGGTGAACGAACGCACAGCATAGCAGTTTCAAGGAATCGTTTCTCCTGAGTTATAGACGAAGTTTCCTGCTGTTTAGTACGGATGCCGGCATTGGGCTGGAAATACCAGTTTTGGGATTCTCTACAGAAAGGGTTTGCAAACCACTGAATCCACACGTGAGTTTAACTCTGTCAGTTGAATGCACACATTGACAACCATTGAGTTAGATAGCTCCGTTTTGTTTTTAGAAGCAGATATTTCTCTGTACAGCCTATGGTCCTATTCACTCGGGAATATCCCAACGCAGCTCCTAGAATAAACGTGTTTCTGACTCGCTGAATCTCAACATAGATTCAACTCTCTTAGGTGAACGAACGCAGAGCAGAGCAGTTTCAAGGAATCTTTTCTCCTGAGTTTTAGACGAAGTTTCCTGCTGTTTAGTACGGATGCTGGCATTGGGCTGGAAATACCGATTTTGGGATTCTGCACAGAAAGGGTTTGCAAACCGCTGAATCCACACGTGAGTTTAACTCTGTCAGTTGAATGCACACATTGACAACCATTCAGTTAGATAGCTCCGTTTTGGTATTAGAAGCAGATATTTCTCTGTACAGCCTATGGTCCCATTCACTCGGGAATATCCCAACGCAGGTCCTAGAAGAAACGTGTTTCTGACTCGCTGAATCTCAACATAGATTCAACTCTCTTAGGTGAACGAACGCACAGCATAGCAGTTTCAAGGAATCGTTTCTCCTGAGTTTATACGAAGTTTCCTGCTGTTTAGTACGTATGCCGGCATTGGGCTGGAAATACCGGTTTTGGGATTCTGCACAGAAAGGGTTTGCAAACCACTGAATCCACACGTGAGTTTAACTCTGTCACTTGAATGCACACATTGACAACCATTCAGATAGATAGCTCCGTTTTGGTTTTAGAAGCAGATATTTCTCTGTACAGCCTATGGTCCCATTCACTCGGGAATATCCCAACGCAGCTCCTGGAAGAAACGTGTTTCTGACTCGCTGAATCTCAACATAGATTCAACTCTCTTAGGTGAACGAACGCACAGCGGAGCAGTTTCAAGGAATCGTTTCTCCTGAGTTTTAGACGAAGTTTCCTGCTGTTTAGTACGTTTGCCGGCATTGGGCTGGAAATACCGGGTTTGGGATTCTGCACAGAAAGGGTTTGCAAACCACTGAATCCACACGTGAGTTTGACTCTGTCAGTTGAATGCACACATTGACAACCATTCAGTTAGATAGCTCCGTTTTGGTTTTAGAAGCAGATATTTCTCTGTACAGCCTATGGTCCCATTCACTCGGGAATATCCCAACGCAGCTCCTGGAAGAAACGTGCTTCTGACTCGCTGAATCTCAACATAGATTCAACTCTCTTAGGTGAACGAACGCACAGCAGAGCAGTTTCAAGGAAACTTTTCTCCTGAGTTTTAGACGAAGTTTCCTGCTGTTTAGTGCGTATGCCGGAATTGGGCAGGAAATACCGGTTTTGGGATTCTGCACAGAAAGGGTTTGCAAACCGCTGAATCCACACGTGAGATTAACTCTGTCAGTTGAATGCACACATTGACAACCATTCAGTTAGATAGCTCCGTTTTGTTTTTAGAAGCAGATATTTCTCTGTACAGCCTATGGTCCCATTCACTCGGGAATATCCCAACGCAGCTCCTAGAAGAAACGTGTTTCTGACTCGCTGAATCTCAACATAGATTCAACTCTCTTAGGTGAACGAAAGCACAGCAGAGCAGTTTCAAGGAAACTTTTCTCCTGAGTTTTAGACGAAGTTTCCTGCTGTTTAGTATGGATGCCGGCATTGGGCTGGAAATACCGGTTTTGGGATTCTGCACAGAAAGGGTTTGCAAACCGCTGAATCCACACGTGAGTTTAACTCTGTCAGTTGAATGCACACATTGACAACCATTCAGTTAGATAGCTCCGTTTTGGTATTAGAAGCAGATATTTCTCTGTACAGCCTATGGTCCCATTCACTCGGGAATATCCCAACGCAGGTCCTAGAAGAAACGTGTTTCTGACTCGCTGAATCTCAACATAGATTCAACTCTCTTAGGTGAACGAACGCACAGCATAGCAGTTTCAAGGAATCGTTTCTCCTGAGTTTTAGACGAAGTTTCCTGCTGTTTAGTACGTATGCCGGCATTGGGCTGGAAATACCGGTTTTGGGATTCTGCACAGAAAGGGTTTGCAAACCACTGAATCCACACGTGAGTTTAACTCTGTCACTTGAATGCACACATTGACAACCATTCAATTAGATAGCTCCGTTTTGGTTTTAGAAGCAGATATTTCTCTGTACAGCCTATGGTCCCATTCACTCGGGAATATCCCAACGCAGCTCCTGGAAGAAACGTGTTTCTGACTCGCTGAATCTCAACATAGATTCAACTCTCTTAGGTGAACGAACGCACAGCGGAGCAGTTTCAAGGAAACGTTTCTCCTGAGTTTTAGACGAAGTTTCCTGCTGTTTAGTACGGATGCCGGCATTGGGCTGGAAATACCGGTTTTGGGATTCTGCACAGAAAGGGTTTGCAAACCGCTGAATCCACACGTGAGTTTAACTCTGTCAGTTGAATGCACACATTGACAACCATTCAGTTAGATAGCTCCGTTTGGTTTTAGAAGCAGATATTTCTCTGTACAGCCTATGGTACCATTCACTCGGGAATATCCCAACGCAGCTCCTGGAAGAAACGTGTTTCTGACTCGCTGAATCTCAACATAGATTCAACTCTCTTAGGTGAACGAACGCACAGCGGAGCAGTTTCAAGGAAACGTTTCTCCTGAGTTTTAGACAAAGTTTCCTGCTGTTTAGTACGGATGCCGGCATTGGGCTGGAAATACCGGTTTTGGGATTCTGCACAGAAAGGGTTTGCAAACCGCTGAATGCACACGTGAGTTTAACTCTGTCAGTTGAATGCACACATTGACAACCCTTCAGTTAGATAGCTCCGTTTTGGTTTTAGAAGCAGATATTACTCTGTACAGCCTATGGTCCCATTCACTCGGGAATATCCCAACGCAGCTCCTGGAAGAAACGTGTTTCTGACTCGCTGAATCTCAACATAGATTCAACTCTCTTAGGTGAACGAACGCACAGCGGAGCAGTTTCAAGGAAACGTTTCTCCTGAGTTTTAGACGAAGTTTCCTGCTGTTTAGTACGGATGCCGGCATTGGGCTGGAAATACCGGTTTTGGGATTCTGCACAGAAAGCGTTTGCAAACCGCTGAATCCACACGTGAGTTTAACTCTGTCAGTTGAATGCACACATTGACAACCATTCAGTTAGATAGCTCCGTTTTGGTTTTAGAAGCAGATATTTCTCTGTACAGCCTATGGTCCCATTCACTCGGGAATATCCCAAGGCAGTTCCTGGATGAAACGTGTTTCTGACACGCTGAATCTCAACATAGATTCAACTCTCTTAGGTGAACGAACGCACAGCAGAGCAGTTTCAAGGAAACGTTTCTCCTGAGTTTTAGACAAAGTTTCCTGCTGTTTAGTACGGATGCCGGCATTGGGCTGGAAATACCGGTTTTGGGATTCTGCACAGAAAGGGTGTGCAAACCGCTGAATCCACACGTGAGTTTAACTCTGTCAGTTGAATGCACACATTGACAACCATTCAGTTAGATAGCTCCGTTTTGGTTTTAGAAGCAGATATTACTCTGTACAGCCTATGGTCCCATTCACTCGGGAATATCCCAACGCAGCTCCTGGAAGAAACGTGTTTCTGACTCGCTGAATCTCAACATAGATTCAACTCTCTTAGGTGAACGAACGCACAGCAGAGCAGTTTCAAGGAAACGTTTCTCCTGAGTTTTAGAATAAGTTTCCTGCTGTTTAGTACGGATGCCGGCATTGGGCTGGAAATACCGGTTTTGGGATTCTGCACAGAAAGGGTTTGCAAACCGCTGAATCCACACGTGAGTTTAACTCTGTCAGTTGAATGCACACATTGACAACCATTCAGTTAGATAGCTCCGTTTTGTTATTAGAAGCAGATATTTCTCTGTACAGCCTATGGTCCCATTCACTCGGGAATATCCCAACGCAGGTCCTAGAAGAAACGTGTTTCTGACTCGCTGAATCTCAACATAGATTCAACTCTCTTAGGTGAACGAACGCACAGCATAGCAGTTTCAAGGAATCGTTTCTCCTGAGTTTTAGACGAAGTTTCCTGCTGTTTAGTACGTATGCCGGCATTGGGCTGGAAATACCGGTTTTGGGATTCTGCACAGAAAGGGTTTGCAAACCACTGAATCCACACGTGAGTTTAACTCTGTCACTTGAATGCACACATTGACAACCATTCAGTTAGATAGCTCCGTTTTGGTTTTAGAAGCAGATATTTCTCTGTACAGCCTATGGTCCCATTCACTCGGGAATATCCCAACGCAGCTCCTGGAAGAAACGTGTTTCTGACTCGCTGAATCTCAACATAGATTCAACTCTCTTAGGTGAACGAACGCACAGCGGAGCAGTTTCAAGGAAACGTTTCTCCTGAGTTTTAGACGAAGTTTCCTGCTGTTTAGTACGGATACCGGCATTGGGCTGGAAATACCGGTTTTGGGATTCTGCACAGAAAGGGTTTGCAAACCGCTGAATCCACACGTGAGTTTAACTCTGTCAGTTGAATGCACACATTGACAAACATTCAGTTAGATAGCTCCGTTTTGGTTTTAGAAGCAGATATTTCTCTGTACAGCCTATGGTCCCATTCACTCGGGAATATCCCAACGCAGCTCCTGGATGAAACGTGTTTCTGACTCGCTGAATCTCAACATAGATTCAACTCTCTTAGGTGAACGAACGCACAGCAGAGCAGTTTCAAGGAAACGTTTCTCCTGAGTTTTAGACAAAGTTTCCTGCTGTTTAGTACGGATGCCGTCATTGGGCTGGAAATACCGGTTTTGGGATTCTGCACAGAAAGGGTGTGCAAACCGCTGAATCCACACGTGAGTTTAACTCTGTCAGTTGAATGCACACATTGACAACCATTCAGTTAGATAGCTCCGTTTTGGTTTTAGCAGCAGATATTACTCTGTACAGCCTATGGTCCCATTCACTCGGGAATATCCCAACGCAGCTCCTGGAAGAAACGTGTTTCTGACTCGCTGAATCTCAACATAGATTCAACTCTCTTAGGTGAACGAACGCACAGCAGAGCAGTTTCAAGGAAACGTTTCTCCTGAGTTTTAGAAAAAGTTTCCTGCTGTTTAGTACGGATGCCGGCATTGGGCTGGAAATACCGGTTTTGGGATTCTGCACAGAAAGGGTTTGCAAACCGCTGAATCCACACGTGAGTTTAACTCTGTCAGTTGAATGCACACATTGACAACCATTCAGTTAGATAGCTCCGTTTTGGTATTAGAAGCAGATATTTCTCTGTACAGCCTATGGTCCCATTCACTCGGGAATATCCCAACGCAGGTCCTAGAAGAAACGTGTTTCTGACTCGCTGAATCTCAACATAGATTCAACTCTCTTAGGTGAACGAACGCACAGCATAGCAGTTTCAAGGAATCGTTTCTCCTGAGTTTTAGACGAAGTTTCCTGCTGTTTAGTACGGATGCCGGCATTGGGCTGGAAATACCGGTTTTGGGATTCTGCACAGAAATTGTTTGTAAACCGCTGAATCCAAACGTGAGTTTAACTCTGTCAGTTGAATGCACACATTGACAACCATTCAGTTAGATTGCACCCTTTTGCTTTTAGGAGCAGATATTTCTCTGTACAGCCTATGGTCCCATTCACTCGGGAATATCCCAACGCAGCTCCTGGAAGAAACGTGTTTCTGACTCGCTGAATCTCAACATAGATTCAACTCTCTTAGGTGAACGAACGCACAGCAGAGCAGTTTCAAGGAAACGTTTCTCCTGAGTTTTAGACAAAGTTTCCTGCTGTTTAGTACGGATGCCGGCATTGGGCTGGAAATACCGGTTTTGGGATTCTGCACAGAAAGGGTTTGCAAACCGCTGAATCCACACGTGAGTTTAACTCTGTCAGTTGAATGCACACATTGACAACCATTCAGTTAGATAGCTCCGTTTTGGTTTTAGAAGCAGATATTTCTCTGTACAGCCTATGGTCCCATTCACTCGGGAATATCCCAACGCAGCTCCTGGAAGAAACGTGTTTCTGACTCGCTGAATCTCAACATAGATTCAACTCTCTTAGGTGAACGAACGCACAGCAGAGCAGTTTCAAGGAAACGTTTCTCCTGAGTTTTAGACAAAGTTTCCTGCTGTTTAGTACGGATGCCGGCATTGGGCTGGAAATACCGGTTTTGGGATTCTGCACAGAAAGGGTTTGCAAACCGCTGAATCCACACGTGAGTTTAACTCTGTCAATTGAATGCACACATTGACAACCATTCAGTTAGATAGCTCCGTTTTGTTTTTAGAAGCAGATATTTCTCTGTACAGCCTATGGTCCCATTCACTCGGGAATATCCCAACGCAGCTCCTGGAAGAAACGTGTTTCTGACTCGCTGAATCTCAACATAGATTCAACTCTCTTAGGTGAACGAACGCACAGCAGAGCAGTTTCAAGGAAACTTTTCTCCTGAGTTTTAGACGAATTTTCCTGCTGTTTAGTACATATGCCGGCATTGGGCTGGAAATACCGGTTTTGGGATTCTGCACAGAAAGGGTTTGCAAACCACTGTATCCACACGTGAGTTTAACTCTGTCACTTGAATGCACACATTGACAACCATTCAGTTAGATAGCTCCGTTTTGGTTTTAGAAGCAGATATTTCTCTGTACAGCCTATGGTCCCATTCACTCGGGAATATCCCAACGCAGCTCCTGGAAGAAACGTGTTTCTGACTCGCTGAATCTCAACATAGATTCAACTCTCTTAGGTGAACGAACGCACAGCGGAGCAGTTTCAAGGAAACGTTTCTCCTGAGTTTTAGACGAAGTTTCCTGCTGTTTAGTACGGATGCCGGCATTGGGCTGGAAATACCGGTTTTGGGATTCTGCACAGAAAGGGTTTGCAAACCGCTGAATCCAAACGTGAGTTTAACTCTGTCAGTTGAATGCACACATTGACAACCATTCAGTTAGATAGCTCCGTTTTGGTTTTAGAAGCAGATATTTCTCTGTACAGCCTATGGTCCCATTCACTCGGGAATATCCCAACGCAGCTCCTGGATGAAACGTGTTTCTGACTCGCTGAATCTCAACATAGATTCAACTCTCTTAGGTGAACGAACGCACAGCAGAGCAGTTTCAAGGAAACGTTTCTCCTGAGTTTTAGACAAAGTTTCCTGCTGTTTAGTACGGATGCCGGCATTGGGCTGGAAATACCGGTTTTGGGATTCTGCACAGAAAGGGTGTGCAAACCGCTGAATCCACACGTGAGTTTAACTCTGTCAGTTGAATGCACACATTGACAACCATTCAGTTAGATAGCTCCGTTTTGGTTTTAGAAGCAGATATTACTCTGTACAGCCTATGGTCCCATTCACTCGGGAATATCCCAACGCAGCTCCTGGAAGAAACGTGTTTCTGACTCGCTGAATCTCAACATAGATTCAACTCTCTTAGGTGAACGAACGCGCAGCAGAGCAGTTTCAAGGAAACGTTTCTCCTGAGTTTTAGAAAAAGTTTCCTGCTGTTTAGTACGGATGCCGGCATTGGGCTGGAAATACCGGTTTTGGGATTCTGCACAGAAATTGTTTGTAAACCGCTGAATCCAAACGTGAGTTTAACTCTGTCAGTTGAATGCACACATTGACAACCATTCAGTTAGATTGCACCCTTTTGCTTTTAGGAGCAGATATTTCTCTGTACAGCCTATGGTCCCATTCACTCGGGAATATCCCAACGCAGCTCCTAGAAGAAACGTGTTTCTGACTCGCTGAATCTCAACATAGATTCAACTCTCTTAGGTGAACGAACGCAGAGCAGAGCAGTTTCAAGGAAACGTTTCTCCTGAGTTTTAGACGAAGTTTCCTGCTGTTTAGTACGTATGCCGGCATTGGGCTGGAAATACCGGTTTTGGGATTCTGCACAGAAAGGGTTTGCAAACCACTGAATCCACACGTGAGTTTAACTCTGTCAGTTGAATGCACACATTGACAACCATTCAGTTAGATAGCTCCGTTTTGGTTTTAGAAGCAGATATTTCTCTGTACAGCCTATGGTCCCATTCACTCGGGAATATCCCAACGCAGCTCCTGGAAGAAACGTGTTTCTGACTCGCTGAATCTCAACATAGATTCAACTCTCTTAGGTGAACGAACGCACAGCGGAGCAGTTTCAAGGAAACGTTTCTCCTGAGTTTTAGACGAAGTTTCCTGCTGTTTAGTACGTTTGCCGGCATTGGGCTGGAAATACCGGGTTTGGGATTCTGCACAGAAAGGGTTTGCAAACCACTGAATCCACACGTGAGTTTAACTCTGTCAGTTGAATGCACACATTGACAACCATTCAGTTAGATTGCACCCTTTTGCTTCTAGGAGCAGATATTTCTCTGTACAGCCTATGGTCCCATTCACTCGGGAATATCCCAACGCAGCTCCTAGAAGAAACGTGTTTCTGACTCGCTGAATCTCAACATAGATTCAACTCTCTTAGGTGAACGAACGCACAGCAGAGCAGTTTCAAGGAAACTTTTCTCCTGAGTTTTAGACGAAGTTTCCTGCTGTTTAGTACGTATGCCGGCATTGGGCTGGAAATACCGGTTTTGGGATTCTGCACAGAAAGGGTTTGCAAACCGCTGAATCCACACGTGAGTTTAACTCTGTCAGTTGAATGCACACATTGACAACCATTCAGTTAGATAGCTCCGTTTTGTTTTTAGAAGCAGATATTTCTCTGTACAGCCTATGGTCCCATTCACTCGGGAATATCCCAACGCAGCTCCTGGAAGAAACGTGTTTCTGACTCGCTGAATCTCAACATAGATTCAACTCTCTTAGGTGAACGAACGCACAGCAGAGCAGTTTCAAGGAAAAGTTTCTCCTGAGTTTTAGACAAAGTTTCCTGCTGTTTAGTACGGATGCCGGCATTGGGCTGGAAATACCGGTTTTGGGATTCTGCACAGAAAGGGTTTGCAAACCGCTGAATCCACACGTGAGTTTAACTCTGTCAGTTGAATGCACACATTGACAACCATTCAGTTAGATTGCACCCTTTTGCTTCTAGGAGCAGATATTTCTCTGTACAGCCTATGGTCCCATTCACTCGGGAATATCCCAACGCAGGTCCTAGAAGAAACGTGTTTCTGACTCGCTGAATCTCAACATAGATTCAACTCTCTTAGGTGAACGAACGCACAGCAGAGAAGTTTCAAGGAAACTTTTCTCCTGAGTTTTAGACGAAGTTTCCTGCTGTTTAGTACGTATGCCGGCATTGGGCTGGAAATACCGGTTTTGGGATTCTGCACAGAAAGGGTTTGCAAACCGCTGAATCCACACGTGAGTTTAACTCTGTCAGTTGAATGCACACATTGACAACCATTGAGTTAGATAGCTCCGTTTTGTTTTTAGAAGCAGATATTTCTCTGTACAGCCTATGGTCCCATTCACTCGGGAATATCCCAACGCAGGTCCTAGAAGAAACGTGTTTCTGACTCGCTGAATCTCAACATAGATTCAACTCTCTTAGGTGAACGAACGCACAGCATAGCAGTTTCAAGGAATCGTTTATCCTGAGTTTTAGACGAAGTTTCCTGCTGTTTAGTACGTTTGCCGGCATTGGGCTGGAAATACCGGGTTTGGGATTCTGCACAGAAAGGGTTTGCAAACCACTGAATCCACACGTGAGTTTGACTCTGTCAGTTGAATGAACACATTGACAACCATTCAGTTAGATAGCTCCGTTTTGGTTTTAGAAGCAGATATTTCTCTGTACAGCCTATGGTCCCATTCACTCGGGAATATCCCAACGCAGCTCCTGGATGAAACGTGTTTCTGACTCGCTGAATCTCAACATAGATTCAACTCTCTTAGGTGAACGAACGCACAGCAGAGCAGTTTCAAGGAAACGTTTCTCCTGAGTTTTAGACAAAGTTTCCTGCTGTTTAGTACGGATGCCGGCATTGGGCTGGAAATACCGGTTTTGGGATTCTGCACAGAAAGGGTGTGCAAACCGCTGAATCCACACGTGAGTTTAACTCTGTCAGTTGAATGCACACATTGACAACCGTTCAGTTAGATTGCACCCTTTTGCTTTTAGGAGCAGATATTTCTCTGTACACCCTATGGTCCCATTCACTCGGGAATATCCCAACGCAGCTCCTAGAAGAAACGTGTTTCTGACTCGCTGAATCTCAACATAGATTCAACTCTCTTAGGTGAACGAACGCAGAGCAGAGCAGTTTCAAGGAAACGTTTCTCCTGAGTTTTAGACGAAGTTTCCTGCTGTTTAGTACGTATGCCGGCATTGGGCTGGAAATACCGGTTTTGGGATTCTGCACAGAAAGGGTTTGCAAACCACTGAATCCACACGTGAGTTTACCTCTGTCACTTGAATGCACACATTGACAACCATTCAGTTAGATAGCTCCGTTTTGGTTTTAGAAGCAGATATTTCTCTGTACAGCCTATGGTCCCATTCACTCGGGAATATCCCAACGCAGCTCCTGGAAGAAACGTGTTTCTGACTCGCTGAATCTCAACATAGATTCAACTCTCTTAGGTGAACGAACGCACAGCGGAGCAGTTTCAAGGAAACGTTTCTCCTGAGTTTTAGACGAAGTTTCCTGCTGTTTAGTACGTTTGCCGGCATTGGGCTGGAAATACCGGTTTTGGGATTCTGCACAGAAAGGGTTTGCAAACCGCTGAATCCACACGTGAGTTTAACTCTGTCAATTGAATGCACACATTGACAACCATTCAGTTAGATAGCTCCGTTTTGTTTTTAGAAGCAGATATTTCTCTGTACAGCCTATGGTCCCATTCACTCGGGAATATCCCAACGCAGCTCCTGGAAGAAACGTGTTTCTGACTCGCTGAATCTCAACATAGATTCAACTCTCTTAGGTGAACGAACGCACAGCAGAGCAGTTTCAAGGAAACTTTTCTCCTGAGTTTTAGACGAATTTTCCTGCTGTTTAGTACATATGCCGGCATTGGGCTGGAAATACCGGTTTTGGGATTCTGCACAGAAAGGGTTTGCAAACCACTGTATCCACACGTGAGTTTAACTCTGTCACTTGAATGCACACATTGACAACCATTCAGTTAGATAGCTCCGTTTTGGTTTTAGAAGCAGATATTTCTCTGTACAGCCTATGGTCCCATTCACTCGGGAATATCCCAACGCAGCTCCTGGAAGAAACGTGTTTCTGACTCGCTGAATCTCAACATAGATTCAACTCTCTTAGGTGAACGAACGCACAGCGGAGCAGTTTCAAGGAAACGTTTCTCCTGAGTTTTAGACGAAGTTTCCTGCTGTTTAGTACGGATGCCGGCATTGGGCTGGAAATACCGGTTTTGGGATTCTGCACAGAAAGGGTTTGCAAACCGCTGAATCCAAACGTGAGTTTAACTCTGTCAGTTGAATGCACACATTGACAACCATTCAGTTAGATAGCTCCGTTTTGGTTTTAGAAGCAGATATTTCTCTGTACAGCCTATGGTCCCATTCACTCGGGAATATCCCAACGCAGCTCCTGGATGAAACGTGTTTCTGACTCGCTGAATCTCAACATAGATTCAACTCTCTTAGGTGAACGAACGCACAGCAGAGCAGTTTCAAGGAAACGTTTCTCCTGAGTTTTAGACAAAGTTTCCTGCTGTTTAGTACGGATGCCGGCATTGGGCTGGAAATACCGGTTTTGGGATTCTGCACAGAAAGGGTGTGCAAACCGCTGAATCCACACGTGAGTTTAACTCTGTCAGTTGAATGCACATATTGACAACCATTCAGTTAGATAGCTCCGTTTTGGTTTTAGAAGCAGATATTACTCTGTACAGCCTATGGTCCCATTCACTCGGGAATATCCCAACGCAGCTCCTGGAAGAAACGTGTTTCTGACTCGCTGAATCTCAACATAGATTCAACTCTCTTAGGTGAACGAACGCGCAGCAGAGCAGTTTCAAGGAAACGTTTCTCCTGAGTTTTAGAAAAAGTTTCCTGCTGTTTAGTACGGATGCCGGCATTGGGCTGGAAATACCGGTTTTGGGATTCTGCACAGAAATTGTTTGTAAACCGCTGAATCCAAACGTGAGTTTAACTCTGTCAGTTGAATGCACACATTGACAACCATTCAGTTAGATTGCACCCTTTTGCTTTTAGGAGCAGATATTTCTCTGTACAGCCTATGGTCCCATTCACTCGGGAATATCCCAACGCAGCTCCTAGAAGAAACGTGTTTCTGACTCGCTGAATCTCAACATAGATTCAACTCTCTTAGGTGAACGAACGCAGAGCAGAGCAGTTTCAAGGAAACGTTTCTCCTGAGTTTTAGACGAAGTTTCCTGCTGTTTAGTACGTATGCCGGCATTGGGCTGGAAATACCGGTTTTGGGATTCTGCACAGAAAGGGTTTGCAAACCACTGAATCCACACGTGAGTTTAACTCTGTCAGTTGAATGCACACATTGACAACCATTCAGTTAGATAGCTCCGTTTTGGTTTTAGAAGCAGATATTTCTCTGTACAGCCTATGGTCCCATTCACTCGGGAATATCCCAACGCAGCTCCTGGAAGAAACGTGTTTCTGACTCGCTGAATCTCAACATAGATTCAACTCTCTTAGGTGAACGAACGCACAGCGGAGCAGTTTCAAGGAAACGTTTCTCCTGAGTTTTAGACGAAGTTTCCTGCTGTTTAGTACGTTTGCCGGCATTGGGCTGGAAATACCGGGTTTGGGATTCTGCACAGAAAGGGTTTGCAAACCACTGAATCCACACGTGAGTTTAACTCTGTCAGTTGAATGCACACATTGACAACCATTCAGTTAGATTGCACCCTTTTGCTTCTAGGAGCAGATATTTCTCTGTACAGCCTATGGTCCCATTCACTCGGGAATATCCCAACGCAGCTCCTAGAAGAAACGTGTTTCTGACTCGCTGAATCTCAACATAGATTCAACTCTCTTAGGTGAACGAACGCACAGCAGAGCAGTTTCAAGGAAACTTTTCTCCTGAGTTTTAGACGAAGTTTCCTGCTGTTTAGTACGTATGCCGGCATTGGGCTGGAAATACCGGTTTTGGGATTCTGCACAGAAAGGGTTTGCAAACCGCTGAATCCACACGTGAGTTTAACTCTGTCAGTTGAATGCACACATTGACAACCATTCAGTTAGATAGCTCCGTTTTGTTTTTAGAAGCAGATATTTCTCTGTACAGCCTATGGTCCCATTCACTCGGGAATATCCCAACGCAGCTCCTGGAAGAAACGTGTTTCTGACTCGCTGAATCTCAACATAGATTCAACTCTCTTAGGTGAACGAACGCACAGCAGAGCAGTTTCAAGGAAAAGTTTCTCCTGAGTTTTAGACAAAGTTTCCTGCTGTTTAGTACGGATGCCGGCATTGGGCTGGAAATACCGGTTTTGGGATTCTGCACAGAAAGGGTTTGCAAACCGCTGAATCCACACGTGAGTTTAACTCTGTCAGTTGAATGCACACATTGACAACCATTCAGTTAGATTGCACCCTTTTGCTTCTAGGAGCAGATATTTCTCTGTACAGCCTATGGTCCCATTCACTCGGGAATATCCCAACGCAGGTCCTAGAAGAAACGTGTTTCTGACTCGCTGAATCTCAACATAGATTCAACTCTCTTAGGTGAACGAACGCACAGCAGAGAAGTTTCAAGGAAACTTTTCTCCTGAGTTTTAGACGAAGTTTCCTGCTGTTTAGTACGTATGCCGGCATTGGGCTGGAAATACCGGTTTTGGGATTCTGCACAGAAAGGGTTTGCAAACCGCTGAATCCACACGTGAGTTTAACTCTGTCAGTTGAATGCACACATTGACAACCATTGAGTTAGATAGCTCCGTTTTGTTTTTAGAAGCAGATATTTCTCTGTACAGCCTATGGTCCCATTCACTCGGGAATATCCCAACGCAGGTCCTAGAAGAAACGTGTTTCTGACTCGCTGAATCTCAACATAGATTCAACTCTCTTAGGTGAACGAACGCACAGCATAGCAGTTTCAAGGAATCGTTTATCCTGAGTTTTAGACGAAGTTTCCTGCTGTTTAGTACGTTTGCCGGCATTGGGCTGGAAATACCGGGTTTGGGATTCTGCACAGAAAGGGTTTGCAAACCACTGAATCCACACGTGAGTTTGACTCTGTCAGTTGAATGAACACATTGACAACCATTCAGTTAGATAGCTCCGTTTTGGTTTTAGAAGCAGATATTTCTCTGTACAGCCTATGGTCCCATTCACTCGGGAATATCCCAACGCAGCTCCTGGATGAAACGTGTTTCTGACTCGCTGAATCTCAACATAGATTCAACTCTCTTAGGTGAACGAACGCACAGCAGAGCAGTTTCAAGGAAACGTTTCTCCTGAGTTTTAGACAAAGTTTCCTGCTGTTTAGTACGGATGCCGGCATTGGGCTGGAAATACCGGTTTTGGGATTCTGCACAGAAAGGGTGTGCAAACCGCTGAATCCACACGTGAGTTTAACTCTGTCAGTTGAATGCACACATTGACAACCGTTCAGTTAGATTGCACCCTTTTGCTTTTAGGAGCAGATATTTCTCTGTACACCCTATGGTCCCATTCACTCGGGAATATCCCAACGCAGCTCCTAGAAGAAACGTGTTTCTGACTCGCTGAATCTCAACATAGATTCAACTCTCTTAGGTGAACGAACGCAGAGCAGAGCAGTTTCAAGGAAACGTTTCTCCTGAGTTTTAGACGAAGTTTCCTGCTGTTTAGTACGTATGCCGGCATTGGGCTGGAAATACCGGTTTTGGGATTCTGCACAGAAAGGGTTTGCAAACCACTGAATCCACACGTGAGTTTACCTCTGTCACTTGAATGCACACATTGACAACCATTCAGTTAGATAGCTCCGTTTTGGTTTTAGAAGCAGATATTTCTCTGTACAGCCTATGGTCCCATTCACTCGGGAATATCCCAACGCAGCTCCTGGAAGAAACGTGTTTCTGACTCGCTGAATCTCAACATAGATTCAACTCTCTTAGGTGAACGAACGCACAGCGGAGCAGTTTCAAGGAAACGTTTCTCCTGAGTTTTAGACGAAGTTTCCTGCTGTTTAGTACGTTTGCCGGCATTGGGCTGGAAATACCGGGTTTGGGATTCTGCACAGAAAGGGTTTGCAAACCACTGAATACACACGTGAGTTTAACTCTGTCAGTTGAATGCACACATTGACAACCATTCAGTTAGATTGCACCCTTTTGCTTCTAGGAGCAGATATTTCTCTGTACAGCCTATGGTCCCATTCACTCGGGAATATCCCAACGCAGCTCCTAGAAGAAACGTGTTTCTGACTCGCTGAATCTCAACATAGATTCAACTCACTTAGGTGAACGAACGCACAGCAGAGCAGTTTCAAGGAAACTTTTCTCCTGAGTTTTAGACGAAGTTTCCTGCTGTTTAGTACGTATGCCGGCATTGGGCTGGAAATACCGGTTTTGGGATTCTGCACAGCAAGGGTTTGCAAACCGCTGAATCCACACGTGAGTTTAACTCTGTCAGTTGAATGCACACATTGACAACCATTCAGTTAGATAGCTCCGTTTTGTTTTTAGAAGCAGATATTACTCTGTACAGCCTATGGTCCCATTCACTCGGGAATATCCCAACGCAGGTCCTAGAAGAAACGTGTTTCTGACTCGCTGAATCTCAACATAGATTCAACTCTCTTAGGTGAACGAACGCACAGCATAGCAGTTTCAAGGAATCGTTTATCCTGAGTTTTAGACGAAGTTTCCTGCTGTTTAGTACGTTTGCCGGCATTGGGCTGGAAATACCGGGTTTGGGATTCTGCACAGAAAGGGTTTGCAAACCACTGAATCCACACGTGAGTTTGACTCTGTCAGTTGAATGCACACATTGACAACCATTCAGTTAGATAGCTCCGTTTTGGTTTTAGAAGCAGATATTTCTCTGTACAGCCTATGGTCCCATTCACTCGGGAATATCCCAACGCAGCTCCTGGAAGAAACGTGCTTCTGACTCGCTGAATCTCAACATAGATTCAACTCTCTTAGGTGAACGAACGCACAGCAGAGCAGTTTCAAGGAAACGTTTCTCCTGAGTTTTAGACAAAGTTTCCTGCTGTTTAGTACGTATGCCGGCATTGGGCTGGAAATACCGGTTTTGGGATTCTGCACAGAAAGGGTTTGCAAACCACTGAATCCACACGTGAGTTTAACTCTGTCACTTGAATGCACACATTGACAACCATTCAGTTAGATAGCTCCGTTTTGGTTTCAGAAGCAGATATTTCTCTGTACAGCCTATGGTCCCATTCACTCGGGAATATCCCAACGCAGCCCCTGGAAGAAACGTGTTTCTGACTCGCTGAATCTCAACATAGATTCAACTCTCTTAGGTGAACGAACGCACAGCGGAGCAGTTTCAAGGAAACGTTTCTCCTGAGTTTTAGACGAAGTTTCCTGCTGTTTAGTACGGATGCCGGCATTGGGCTGGAAATACCGGTTTTGGGATTCTGCACAGAAAGGGTTTGCAAACCGCTGAATCCACACGTGAGTTTAACTCTGTCAGTTGAATGCACACATTGACAACCATTCAGTTAGATAGCTCCGTTTTGGTTTTAGAAGCAGATATTTCTCTGTACAGCCTATGGTCCCATTCACTCGGGAATATCCCAACGCAGCTCCTGGATGAAACGTGTTTCTGACTCGCTGAATCTCAACATAGATTCAACTCTCTTAGGTGAACGAACGCACAGCAGAGCAGTTTCAAGGAAACGTTTCTCCTGAGTTTTAGACAAAGTTTCCTGCTGTTTAGTACGGATGCCGGCATTGGGCTGGAAATACCGGTTTTGGGATTCTGCACAGAAAGGGTGTGCAAACCGCAGAATCCACACGTGAGTTTAACTCTGTCAGTTGAATGCACACATTGACAACCATTCAGTTTGATAGCACCCTTTTGGTTTTAGAAGCAGATATTTCTCTGTACAGCCTATGGTCCCATTCACTCGGGAATATCCCAACGCAGCTCCTAGAAGAAACGTGTTTCTGACTCGCTGAATCTCAACATAGATTCAACTCTCTTAGGTGAACGAACGCACAGCAGAGCAGTTTCAAGGAAAATTTTCTCCTGAGTTTTAGACGAATTTTCCTGCTGCTTAGTACGTATGCCGGCATTGGGCTGGAAATACCGGTTTTGGGATTCTGCACAGAAAGGGTTTGCAAACCGCTGAATCCACACGTGAGTTTAACTCTGTCAGTTGAATGAACACATTGACAACCATTCAGTTAGATAGCTCCGTTTTGGTTTTAGAAGCAGATATTTCTCTGTACAGCCTATGGTCCCATTCACTCGGGAATATCCCAACGCAGCTCCTAGAAGAAACGTGTTTCTGACTCGCTGAATCTCAACATAGATTCAACTCTCTTAGGTGAACGAACGCACAGCATAGCAGTTTCAAGGAATCGTTTCTCCTGAGTTATAGACGAAGTTTCCTGCTGTTTAGTACGGATGCCGGCATTGGGCTGGAAATACCAGTTTTGGGATTCTCTACAGAAAGGGTTTGCAAACCACTGAATCCACACGTGAGTTTAACTCTGTCAGTTGAATGCACACATTGACAACCATTGAGTTAGAAAGCTCCGTTTTGTTTTTAGAAGCAGATATTTCTCTGTACAGCCTATGGTCCTATTCACTCGGGAATATCCCAACGCAGCTCCTAGAATAAACGTGTTTCTGACTCGCTGAATCTCAACATAGATTCAACTCTCTTAGGTGAACGAACGCAGAGCAGAGCAGTTTCAAGGAATCTTTTCTCCTGAGTTTTAGACGAAGTTTCCTGCTGTTTAGTACGGATGCTGGCATTGGGCTGGAAATACCGATTTTGGGATTCTGCACAGAAAGGGTTTGCAAACCGCTGAATCCACACGTGAGTTTAACTCTGTCAGTTGAATGCACACATTGACAACCATTCAGTTAGATAGCTCCGTTTTGGTATTAGAAGCAGATATTTCTCTGTACAGCCTATGGTCCCATTCACTCGGGAATATCCCAACGCAGGTCCTAGAAGAAACGTGTTTCTGACTCGCTGAATCTCAACATAGATTCAACTCTCTTAGGTGAACGAACGCACAGCATAGCAGTTTCAAGGAATCGTTTCTCCTGAGTTTATACGAGGTTTCCTGCTGTTTAGTACGTATGCCGGCATTGGGCTGGAAATACCGGTTTTGGGATTCTGCACAGAAAGGGTTTGCAAACCACTGAATCCACACGTGAGTTTAACTCTGTCACTTGAATGCACACATTGACAACCATTCAGTTAGATAGCTCCGTTTTGGTTTTAGAAGCAGATATTTCTCTGTACAGCCTATGGTCCCATTCACTCGGGAATATCCCAACGCAGCTCCTGGAAGAAACGTGTTTCTGACTCGCTGAATCTCAACATAGATTCAACTCTCTTAGGTGAACGAACGCACAGCGGAGCAGTTTCAAGGAAACGTTTCTCCTGAGTTTTAGACGAAGTTTCCTGCTGTTTAGTACGTTTGCCGACATTGGGCTGGAAATACCGGGTTTGGGATTCTGCACAGAAAGGGTTTGCAAACCACTGAATCCACACGTGAGTTTAACTCTGTCAGTTGAATGCACACATTGACAACCATTCAGTTAGATTTCACCCTTTTGCTTTTAGGAGCAGATATTTCTCTGTACAGCCTATGGTCCCATTCACTCGGGAATATCCCAACGCAGCTCCTAGAAGAAACGTGTTTCTGACTCGCTGAATCTCAACATAGATTCAACTCTCTTAGGTGAACGAACGCACAGCAGAGCAGTTTCAAGGAAACTTTTCTCCTGAGTTTTAGACGAAGTTTCCTGCTGTTTAGTACGTATGCCGGCATTGGGCTGGAAATACCGGTTTTGGGATTCTGCACAGAAAGGGTTTGCAAACCGTTGAATCCACACGTGAGTTTAACTCTGTCAGTTGAATGCACACATTGACAACCATTGAGTTAGATAGCTCCGTTTAGTTTTTAGAAGCAGATATTTCTCTGTACAGCCTATGGTCCCATTCACTCGGGAATATCCCAACGCAGGTCCTAGAAGAAACGTGTTTCTGACTCGCTGAATCTCAACATAGATTCAACTCTCTTAGGTGAACGAACGCACAGCATAGCAGTTTCAAGGAATCGTTTCTCCTGAGTTTTAGACGAAGTTTCCTGCTGTTTAGTACGTTTGCCGGCATTGGGCTGGAAATACCGGGTTTGGGATTCTGCACAGAAAGGGTTTGCAAACCACTGAATCCACACGTGAGTTTGACTCTGTCAGTTGAATGCACACATTGACAACCATTCAGTTAGATAGCTCCGTTTTGGTTTTAGAAGCAGATATTTCTCTGTACAGCCTATGGTCCCATTCACTCGGGAATATCCCAACGCAGCTCCTGGAAGAAACGTGTTTCTGACTCGCTGAATCTCAACATAGATTCAACTCTCTTAGGTTAACGAACGCACAGCAGAGCAGTTTCAAGGAAACGTTTCTCCTGAGTTTTAGACGAAGTTTCCTGCTGTTTAGTACGTATGCCGGCATTGGGCTGGAAATACCGGTTTTGGGATTCTGCACAGAAAGGGTTTGCAAACCACTGAATCCACACGTGAGTTTAACTCTGTCACTTGAATGCACACATTGACAACCATTCAGTTAGATAGCTCCGTTTTGGTTTTAGAAGCAGATATTTCTCTGTACAGCCTATGGTCCCATTCACTCGGGAATATCCCAACGCAGCTCCTGGAAGAAACGTGTTTCTGACTCGCTGAATCTCAACATAGATTCAACTCTCTTAGGTGAACGAACGCACAGCGGAGCAGTTTCAAGGAAACGTTTCTCCTGAGTTTTAGACGAAGTTTCCTGCTGTTTAGTACGTTTGCCGACATTGGGCTGGAAATACCGGGTTTGGGATTCTGCACAGAAAGGGTTTGCAAACCACTGAATCCACACGTGAGTTTAACTCTGTCAGTTGAATGCACACATTGACAACCATTCAGTTAGATTGCACCCTTTTGCTTTTAGGAGCAGATATTTCTCTGTACAGCCTATGGTCCTATTCACTCGGGAATATCCCAACGCAGCTCCTAGAAGAAACGTGTTTCTGACTCGCTGAATCTCAACATAGATTCAACTCTCTTAGGTGAACGAACGCACAGCCGAGCAGTTTCAAGGAAACTTTTCTCCTGAGTTTTAGACGAAGTTTCCTGCTGTTTAGTACGTATGCCGGCATTGGGCTGGAAATACCGGTTTTGGGATTCTGCACAGAAAGGGTTTGCAAACCGTTGAATCCACACGTGAGTTTAACTCTGTCAGTTGAATGCACACATTGACAACCATTGAGTTAGATAGCTCCGTTTTGTTTTTAGAAGCAGATATTTCTCTGTACAGCCTATGGTCCCATTCACTCGGGAATATCCCAACGCAGGTCCTAGAAGAAACGTGTTTCTGACTCGATGAATCTCAACATAGATTCAACTCTCTTAGGTGAACGAACGCACAGCATAGCAGTTTCAAGGAATCGTTTCTCCTGAGTTTTAGACGAAGTTTCCTGCTGTTTAGTACGTTTGCCGGCATTGGGCTGGAAATACCGGGTTTGGGATTCTGCACAGAAAGGGTTTGCAAACCACTGAATCCACACGTGAGTTTGACTCTGTCAGTTGAATGCACACATTGACAACCATTCAGTTAGATAGCTCCGTTTTGGTTTTAGAAGCAGATATTTCTCTGTACAGCCTATGGTCCCATTCACTCGGGAATATCCCAACGCAGCTCCTGGAAGAAACGTGTTTCTGACTCGCTGAATCTCAACATAGATTCAACTCTCTTAGGTGAACGAACGCACAGCAGAGCAGTTTCAAGGAAACGTTTCTCCTGAGTTTTAGACGAAGTTTCCTGCTGTTTAGTACGTATGCCGGCATTGGGCTGGAAATACCGGTTTTGGGATTCTGCACAGAAAGGGTTTGCAAACCACTGAATCCACACGTGAGTTTAACTCTGTCACTTGAATGCACACATTGACAACCATTCTGTTAGATAGCTCCGTTTTGGTTTTAGAAGCAGATATTTCTCTGTACAGCCTATGGTCCCATTCTCTCGGTAATATCCCAACGCAGCTCCTGGAAGAAACGTGTTTCTGACTCGCTGAATCTCAACATAGATTCAACTCTCTTAGGTGAACGAACGCACAGCGGAGCAGTTTCAAGGAAACGTTTCTCCTGAGTTTTAGACGAAGTTTCCTGCTGTTTAGTACGTTTGCCGGCATTGGGCTGGAAATACCGGGTTTGGGATTCTGCACAGAATGGGTTTGCAAACCACTGAATCCACACGTGAGTTTAACTCTGTCAGTTGAATGCACACATTGACAACCATTCAGTTAGATTGCACCCTTTTGCTTCTAGGAGCAGATATTTCTCTGTACAGCCTATGGTCCCATTCACTCGGGAATATCCCAACGCAGCTACTAGAAGAAACGTGTTTCTGACTCGCTGAATCTCAACATAGATTCAACTCTCTTAGGTGAACGAACGCACAGCAGAGCAGTTTCAAGGAAACGTTTCTCCTGAGTTTTAGACGAAGTTTCCTGCTGTTTAGTACGTATGCCGGCATTGGGCTGGAAATACCGGTTTTGGGATTCTGCACAGAAAGGGTTTGCAAACCGCAGAATCCACACGTGAGTTTAACTCTGTCAGTTGAATGCGCACATTGACAACCATTGAGTTAGATAGCTCCGTTTTGTTTTTAGAAGCAGATATTTCTCTGTACAGCCTATGGTCCCATTCACTCGGGAATATCCCAACGCAGGTCCTAGAAGAAACGTGTTTCTGACTCGCTGAATCTCAACATAGATTCAACTCTCTTAGGTGAACGAACGCACAGCATAGCAGTTTCAAGGAATCGTTTCTCCTGAGTTTTAGACGAAGTTTCCTGCTGTTTAGTACGTTTGCCGGCATTGGGCTGGAAATACCGGGTTTGGGATTCTGCACAGAAAGGGTTTGCAAACCACTGAATCCACACGTGAGTTTGACTCTGTCAGTTGAATGCACACATTGACAACCATTCAGTTAGATAGCTCCGTTTTGGTTTTAGAAGCAGATATTACTCTGTACAGCCTATGGTCCCATTCACTCGGGAATATCCCAACGCAGCTCCTGGAAGAAACGTGTTTCTGACTCGCTGAATCTCAACATAGATTCAACTCTCCTAGGTGAACGAACGCACAGCAGAGCAGTTTCAAGGAAACGTTTCTCCTGAGTTTTAGAAAAAGTTTCCTGCTGTTTAGTACGGATGCCGGCATTGGGCTGGAAATACCGGTTTTGGGATTCTGCACAGAAAGGGTTTGCAAACCGCTGAATCCACACGTGAGTTTAACTCTGTCAGTTGAATGCACACATTGACAACCATTCAGTTAGATAGCTCCGTTTTGGTATTAGAAGCAGATATTTCTCTGTACAGCCTATGGTCCCATTCACTCGGGAATATCCCAACGCAGGTCCTAGAAGAAACGTGTTTCTGACTCGCTGAATCTCAACATAGATTCAACTCTCTTAGGTGAACGAACGCAGAGCAGAGCAGTTTCAAGGAAACGTTTCTCCTGAGTTTTAGACGAAGTTTCCTGCTGTTTAGTACGGATGCCGGCATTGGGCTGGAAATACCGGTTTTGGGATTCTGCACAGAAAGGGTTTGCAAACCACTGAATCCACACGTGAGTTTAACTCTGTCACTTGAATGCACACATTGACAACCATTCAGTTAGATAGCTCCGTTTTGGTTTTAGAAGCAGATATTTCTCTGTACAGCCTATGGTCCCATTCACTCGGGAATATCCCAACGCAGCTCCTGGAAGAAACGTGTTTCTGACTCGCTGAATCTCAACATAGATTCAATTCTCTTAGGTGAACGAACGCACAGCGGAGCAGTTTCAAGGAAACGTTTCTCCTGAGTTTTAGACGAAGTTTCCTGCTGTTTAGTACGTTTGCCGGCATTGGGCTGGAAATACCGGGTTTGGGATTCTGCACAGAAAGGGTTTGCAAACCACTGAATCCACACGTGAGTTTGACTCTGTCAGTTGAATGCACACATTGACAACCATTCAGTTAGATAGCTCCGTTTTGGTTTTAGAAGCAGATATTTCTCTGTACAGCCTATGGTCCCATTCACTCGGGAATATCCCAACGCAGCTCCTGGAAGAAACGTGCTTCTGACTCGCTGAATCTCAACATAGATTCAACTCTCTTAGGTGAACGAACGCACAGCAGAGCAGTTTCAAGGAAACTTTTCTCCTGAGTTTTAGACGAAGTTTCCTGCTGTTTAGTGCGTATGCCGGAATTGGGCAGGAAATACCGGTTTTGGGATTCTGCACAGAAAGGGTTTGCAAACCGCTGAATCCACACGTGAGATTAACTCTGTCAGTTGAATGCACACATTGACAACCATTCAGTTAGATAGCTCCGTTTTGTTTTTAGAAGCAGATATTTCTCTGTACAGCCTATGGTCCCATTCACTCGGGAATATCCCAACGCAGCTCCTAGAAGAAACGTGTTTCTGACTCGCTGAATCTCAACATACATTCAACTCTCTTAGGTGAACGAAAGCACAGCAGAGCAGTTTCAAGGAAACTTTTCTCCTGAGTTTTAGACGAAGTTTCCTGCTGTTTAGTATGGATGCCGGCATTGGGCTGGAAATACCGGTTTTGGGATTCTGCACAGAAAGGGTTTGCAAACCGCTGAATCCACACGTGAGTTTAACTCTGTCAGTTGAATGCACACATTGACAACCATTCAGTTAGATAGCTCCGTTTTGGTATTAGAAGCAGATATTTCTCTGTACAGCCTATGGTCCCATTCACTCGGGAATATCCCAACGCAGGTCCTAGAAGAAACGTGTTTCTGACTCGCTGAATCTCAACATAGATTCAACTCTCTTAGGTGAACGAACGCACAGCATAGCAGTTTCAAGGAATCGTTTCTCCTGAGTTTTAGACGAAGTTTCCTGCTGTTTAGTACGTATGCCGGCATTGGGCTGGAAATACCGGTTTTGGGATTCTGCACAGAAAGGGTTTGCAAACCACTGAATCCACACGTGAGTTTAACTCTGTCACTTGAATGCACACATTGACAACCATTCAATTAGATAGCTCCGTTTTGGTTTTAGAAGCAGATATTTCTCTGTACAGCCTATGGTCCCATTCACTCGGGAATATCCCAACGCAGCTCCTGGAAGAAACGTGTTTCTGACTCGCTGAATCTCAACATAGATTCAACTCTCTTAGGTGAACGAACGCACAGCGGAGCAGTTTCAAGGAAACGTTTCTCCTGAGTTTTAGACGAAGTTTCCTGCTGTTTAGTACGGATGCCGGCATTGGGCTGGAAATACCGGTTTTGGGATTCTGCACAGAAAGGGTTTGCAAACCGCTGAATCCACACGTGAGTTTAACTCTGTCAGTTGAATGCACACATTGACAACCATTCAGTTAGATAGCTCCGTTTGGTTTTAGAAGCAGATATTTCTCTGTACAGCCTATGGTCCCATTCACTCGGGAATATCCCAACGCAGCTCCTGGAAGAAACGTGTTTCTGACTCGCTGAATCTCAACATAGATTCAACTCTCTTAGGTGAACGAACGCACAGCGGAGCAGTTTCAAGGAAACGTTTCTCCTGAGTTTTAGACAAAGTTTCCTGCTGTTTAGTACGGATGCCGGCATTGGGCTGGAAATACCGGTTTTGGGATTCTGCACAGAAAGGGTTTGCAAACCGCTGAATGCACACGTGAGTTTAACTCTGTCAGTTGAATGCACACATTGACAACCCTTCAGTTAGATAGCTCCGTTTTGGTTTTAGAAGCAGATATTACTCTGTACAGCCTATGGTCCCATTCACTCGGGAATATCCCAACGCAGCTCCTGGAAGAAACGTGTTTCTGACTCGCTGAATCTCAACATAGATTCAACTCTCTTAGGTGAACGAACGCACAGCGGAGCAGTTTCAAGGAAACGTTTCTCCTGAGTTTTAGACGAAGTTTCCTGCTGTTTAGTACGGATGCCGGCATTGGGCTGGAAATACCGGTTTTGGGATTCTGCACAGAAAGCGTTTGCAAACCGCTGAATCCACACGTGAGTTTAACTCTGTCAGTTGAATGCACACATTGACAACCATTCAGTTAGATAGCTCCGTTTTGGTTTTAGAAGCAGATATTTCTCTGTACAGCCTATGGTCCCATTCACTCGGGAATATCCCAAGGCAGTTCCTGGATGAAACGTGTTTCTGACACTCTGAATCTCAACATAGATTCAACTCTCTTAGGTGAACGAACGCACA
This sequence comes from Aotus nancymaae, assembly GCF_030222135.1. Taxonomy (NCBI): domain Eukaryota; kingdom Metazoa; phylum Chordata; class Mammalia; order Primates; family Aotidae; genus Aotus; species Aotus nancymaae. The sequence continues at coordinate 873,529 of NW_026988584.1, forward strand.
GCAGAGCAGTTTCAAGGAAACGTTTCTCCTGAGTTTTAGACAAAGTTTCCTGCTGTTTAGTACGGATGCCGGCATTGGGCTGGAAATACCGGTTTTGGGATTCTGCACAGAAAGGGTGTGCAAACCGCTGAATCCACACGTGAGTTTAACTCTGTCAGTTGAATGCACACATTGACAACCATTCAGTTAGATAGCTCCGTTTTGGTTTTAGAAGCAGATATTACTCTGTACAGCCTATGGTCCCATTCACTCGGGAATATCCCAACGCAGCTCCTGGAAGAAACGTGTTTCTGACTCGCTGAATCTCAACATAGATTCAACTCTCTTAGGTGAACGAACGCACAGCAGAGCAGTTTCAAGGAAACGTTTCTCCTGAGTTTTAGAAAAAGTTTCCTGCTGTTTAGTACGGATGCCGGCATTGGGCTGGAAATACCGGGTTTGGGATTCTGCACAGAAAGGGTTTGCAAACCACTGAATCCACACGTGAGTTTAACTCTGTCAGTTGAATGCACACATTGACAACCATTCAGTTAGATAGCTCCGTTTTGATTTTAGAAGCAGATATTTCTCTGTACAGCCTATGGTCCCATTCACTCGGGAATATCCCAACGCAGCTCCTAGAAGAAACGTGTTTCTGACTCGCTGAATCTCAACATAGATTCAACTCTCTTAGGTGAACGAACGCACAGCAGAGCAGTTTCAAGGAAACGTTTCTCCTGAGTTTTAGAAAAAGTTTCCTGCTGTTTAGTACGGATGCCGGCATTGGGCTGGAAATACCGGTTTTGGGATTCTGCACAGAAAGGGTTTGCAAACCGCTGAATCCACACGTGAGTTTAACTCTGTCAGTTGAATGCACACATTGACAACCATTCAGTTAGATAGCTCCGTTTTGGTATTAGAAGCAGATATTTCTCTGTACAGCCTATGGTCCCATTCACTCGGGAATATCCCAACGCAGGTCCTAGAAGAAACGTGTTTCTGACTCGCTGAATCTCAACATAGATTCAACTCTCTTAGGTGAACGAACGCACAGCATAGCAGTTTCAAGGAATCGTTTCTCCTGAGTTTTAGACGAAGTTTCCTGCTGTTTAGTACGGATGCCGGCATTGGGCTGGAAATACCGGTTTTGGGATTCTGCACAGAAATTGTTTGTAAACCGCTGAATCCAAACGTGAGTTTAACTCTGTCAGTTGAATGCACACATTGACAACCATTCAGTTAGATTGCACCCTTTTGCTTTTAGGAGCAGATATTTCTCTGTACAGCCTATGGTCCCATTCACTCGGGAATATCCCAACGCAGCTCCTAGAAGAAACGTGTTTCTGACTCGCTGAATCTCAACATAGATTCAACTCTCTTAGGTGAACGAACGCACAGCAGAGCAGTTTCAAGGAAACGTTTCTCCTGAGTTTTAGACGAAGTTTCCTGCTGTTTAGTACGTATGCCGGCATTGGGCTGGAAATACCGGTTTTGGGATTCTGCACAGAAAGGGTTTGCAAACCACTGAATCCACACGTGAGTTTAACTCTGTCACTTGAATGCACACATTGACAACCATTCAGTTAGATAGCTCCGTTTTGGTTTTAGAAGCAGATATTTCTCTGTACAGCCTATGGTCCCATTCACTCGGGAATATCCCAACGCAGCTCCTGGAAGAAACGTGTTTCTGACTCGCTGAATCTCAACATAGATTCAACTCTCTTAGGTGAACGAACGCACAGCGGAGCAGTTTCAAGGAAACGTTTCTCCTGAGTTTTAGACGAAGTTTCCTGCTGTTTAGTACGGATGCCGGCATTGGGCTGGAAATACCGGTTTTGGGATTCTGCACAGAAAGGGTTTGCAAACCGCTGAATCCACACGTGAGTTTAACTGTGTCAGTTGAATGCACACATTGACAACCATTCGGTTAGATAGCTCCGTTTTGGTTTTAGAAGCAGATATTTCTCTGTACAGCCTATGGTCCCATTCACTCGGGAATATCCCAACGCAGCTCCTGGAAGAAAGGTGTTTCTGACTCGCTGAATCTCAACATAGATTCAACTCTCTTAGGTGAACGAACGCACAGCAGAGCAGTTTCAAGGAAACGTTTCTCCTGAGTTTTAGACAAAGTTTCCTGCTGTTTAGTACGGATGCCGGCATTGGGCTGGAAATACCGGTTTTGGGATTCTGCACAGAAAGGGTTTGCAAACCCCTGAATCCACACGTGAGTTTAACTCTGTCAGTTGAATGCACACATTGACAACCATTCAGTTAGATAGCTCCGTTTTGTTTTTAAAAGCAGATATTTCTCTGTACAGCCTATGGTCCCATTCACTCGGGAATATCCCAACGCAGCTCCTGGAAGAAACGTGTTTCTGACTCGCGGAATCTCAACATAGATTCAACTCTCTTATGTGAACGAACGCACAGCAGAGCAGTTTCAAGGAAACGTTTCTCCTGAGTTTTAGACGAAGTTTCCTGCTGTTTAGTACATATGCCGGCATTGGGCTGGAAATACCGGTTTTGGGATTCTGCACAGAAAGGGTTTTCAAACCGCTGAATCCACACGTGAGTTTAACTCTGTCAGTTGAATGCACACATTGACAACCATTCAGTTAGATTGCACCCTTTTGGTTTTAGGAACAGATATTTCTCTGTACAGCCTATGGTCCCATTCACTCGGGAATATCCCAACGCAGCTCCTGGAAGAAACGTGTTTCTGACTCGCTGAATCTCAACATAGATTCAACTCTCTTAGGTGAACGAACGCACAGCAGAGCAGTTTCAAGGAATCGTTTCTCCTGAGTTTTAGACGAAGTTTCCTGCTGTTTAGTACGTATGCCGGCATTGGGCTGGAAATACCGGTTTTGTGATTCTGCACAGAAAGGGTTTGCAAACCACTGAATCCACACGTGAGTTTAACTCTGTCACTTGAATGCACACATTGACAACCATTCAATTAGATAGCTCCGTTTTGGTTTTAGAAGCAGATATTTCTCTGTACAGCCTATGGTCCCATTCACTCGGGAATATCCCAACCCAGCTCCTGGAAGAAACGTGTTTCTGACTCGCTGAATCTCAACATAGATTCAACTCTCTTAGGTGAACGAACGCACAGCGGAGCAGTTTCAAGGAAACGTTTCTCCTGAGTTTTAGACGAAGTTTCCTGCTGTTTAGTACGGATGCCGGCATTGGGCTGGAAATACCGGTTTTGGGATTCTGCACAGAAAGGGTTTTCAAACCGCTGAATCCACACTTGAGTTTAACTCTGTCAGTTGAATGCACACATTGACAACCATTCAGTTAGATAGCTCCGTTTTGGTTTTAGAAGCAGATATTTCTCTGTACAGCCTATGGTCCCATTCACTCGGGAATATCCCAACGCAGCTCCTGGATGAAACGTGTTTCTGACTCGCTGAATCTCAACATAGATTCAACTCTCTTAGGGGAACGAACGCACAGCAGAGCAGTTTCAAGGAAACGTTTCTCCTGAGTTTTAGACAAAGTTTCCTGCTGTTTAGTACGGATGCCGGCATTGGGCTGGAAATACCGGTTTTGGGATTCTGCACAGAAAGGGTGTGCAAACCGCTGAATCCACACGTGAGTTTAACTCTGTCAGTTGAATGCACACATTGACAACCATTCAGTTAGATAGCTCCGTTTTGGTTTTAGAAGCAGATATTACTCTGTACAGCCTATGGTCCCATTCACTCGGGAATATCCCAACGCAGCTCCTGGAAGAAACGTGTTTCTGACTCGCTGAATCTCAACATAGATTCAACTCTCTTAGGTGAACGAACGCACAGCGGAGCAGTTTCAAGGAAACGTTTCTCCTGAGTTTTAGACGAAGTTTCCTGCTGTTTAGTACGGATGCCGGCATTGGGCTGGAAATACCGGTTTTGGGATTCTGCACAGAAAGGGTTTGCAAACCGCTGAATCCACACGTGAGTTTAACTCTGTCAGTTGAATGCACACATTGACAACCATTCAGTTAGATAGCTCCGTTTTGGTTTTAGAAGCAGATATTTCTCTGTACAGCCTATGGTCCCATTCACTCGGGAATATCCCAACGCAGCTCCTGGATGAAACGTGTTTCTGACACGCTGAATCTCAACATAGATTCAACTCTCTTAGGTGAACGAACGCACAGCAGAGCAGTTTCAAGGAAACGTTTCTCCTGAGTTTTAGAAAAAGTTTCCTGCTGTTTAGTACGGATGCCGGCATTGGGCTGGAAATACCGGTTTAGGATTCTGCACAGAAAGGGTTTGCAAACCGCTGAATCCACACGTGAGTTTAACTCTGTCAGTTGAATGCACACATTGATAACCATTCAGTTAGATAGCTCCGTTTTGGTTTTAGAAGCAGATATTTCTCTGTACAGCCTATGGTCCCATTCACTCGGGAATATCCCAACGCAGCTCCTGGAAGAAACGTGTTTCTGACTCGCTGAATCTCAACATAGATTCAACTCTCTTAGGTGAACGAACGCACAGCATAGCAGTTTCAAGGAATCGTTTCTCCTGAGTTTTAGACGAAGTTTCCTGCTGTTTAGTACGGATGCCGGCATTGGGCTGGAAATACCGGTTTTGGGATTCTGCACAGAAATTGTTTGTAAACCGCTGAATCCAAACGTGAGTTTAACTCTGTCAGTTGAATGCACACATTGACAACCATTCAGTTAGATTGCACCCTTTTGCTTTTAGGAGCAGATATTTCTCTGTACAGCCTATGGTCCCATTCACTCGGGAATATCCCAACGCACCTCCTAGAAGAAACGTGTTTCTGACTCGCTGAATCTCAACATAGATTCAACTCTCTTAGGTGAACGAACGCAGAGCAGAGCAGTTTCAAGGAAACGTTTCTCCTGAGTTTTAGACGAAGTTTCCTGCTGTTTAGTACGTATGCCGGCATTGGGCTGGAAATACCGGTTTTGGGATTCTGCACAGAAAGGGTTTGCAAACCACTGAATCCACACGTGAGTTTAACTCTGTCACTTGAATGCACACATTGACAACCATTCAGTTAGATAGCTCCGTTTTGGTTTTAGAAGCAGATATTTCTCTGTACAGCCTATGGTCCCATTCACTCGGGAATATCCCAACGCAGCTCCTGGAAGAAACGTGTTTCTGACTCGCTGAATCTCAACATAGATTCAACTCTCTTAGGTGAACGAACGCACAGCGGAGCAGTTTCAAGGAAACGTTTCTCCTGAGTTTTAGACGAAGTTTCCTGCTGTTTAGTACGGATGCCGGCATTGGGCTGGAAATACCGGTTTTGGGATTCTGCACAGAAAGGGTTTGCAAACCGCTGAATCCACACGTGAGTTTAACTCTGTCAGTTGAATGCACACATTGACAACCATTCAGTTAGATAGCTCCGTTTTGGTTTTAGAAGCAGATATTTCTCTGTACAGCCTATGGTCCCATTCACTCGGGAATATCCCAACGCAGCTCCTGGAAGAAACGTGTTTCTTACTCGCTGAATCTCAACATAGATTCAACTCTCTTAGGTGAACGAACGCACAGCAGAGCAGTTTCAAGGAAACGTTTCTCCTGAGTTTTAGAAAAAGTTTCCTGCTGTTTAGTACGGATGCCGGCATTGGGCTGGAAAGACCGGTTGTGGGATTCTTCACAGAAAGGGTTTGTAAACCGCTGAATCCAAACGTGAGTTTAACTCTGTCAGTTGAATGCACACATTGACAACCATTCAGTTAGATTGCACCCTTTTGGTTTTAGGAGCAGATATTTCTCTGTACAGCCTATGGTCCCATTCACTCGGGAATATCCCATCGCAGCTCCTAGAAGAAACGTGTTTCTGACTCGCTGAATCTCAACATAGATTCAACTCTCTTATGTGAACGAACGCACAGCAGAGCAGTTTCAAGGAAACGTTTCTCCTGAGTTTTAGACGAAGTTTCCTGCTGTTTAGTACATATGCCGGCATTGGGCTGGAAATACCGGTTTTGGGATTCTGCACAGAAAGGGTTTTCAAACCGCTGAATCCACACTTGAGTTTAACTCTGTCAGTTGAATGCACACATTGACAACCATTCAGTTAGATTGCATCCTTTTGGTTTTAGGAGCAGATATTTCTCTGTACAGCCTATGGTTCCATTCACTCGGGAATATCCCAACGCAGCTACTAGAAGAAACGTGTTTCTGACTCGCTGAATCTCAACATAGATTCAACTCTCTTAGGTGAACGAACGCACAGCAGAGCAGTTTCAAGGAAACTTTTCTCCTGAGTTTTAGACGAAGTTTCCTGCTGTTTAGTACGTATGCCGGAATTGGGCAGGAAATACCGGTTTTGGGATTCTGCACAGAAAGGGTTTGCAAACCGCTGAATCCACACGTGAGTTTAACTCTGTCAGTTGAATGCACACATTGACAACCATTCAGTTAGATAGCTCCGTTTTGTTTTTAGAAGCAGATATTTCTCTGTACAGCCTATGGTCCCATTCACTCGGGAATATCCCAACGCAGCTCCTAGAAGAAACGTGTTTCTGACTCGCTGAATCTCAACATAGATTCAACTCTCTTAGGTGAACGAAAGCACAGCAGAGCAGTTTCAAGGAAACTTTTCTCCTGAGTTTTAGACGAAGTTTCCTGCTGTTTAGTATGGATGCCGGCATTGGGCTGGAAATACCGGTTTTGGGATTCTGCACAGAAAGGGTTTGCAAACCGCTGAATCCACACGTGAGTTTAACTCTGTCAGTTGAATGCACACATTGACAACCATTCAGTTAGATAGCTCCGTTTTGGTATTAGAAGCAGATATTTCTCTGTACAGCCTATGGTCCCATTCACTCGGGAATATCCCAATGCAGGTCCTAGAAGAAACGTGTTTCTGACTCGCTGAATCTCAACATAGATTCAACTCTCTTAGGTGAACGAACGCACAGCATAGCAGTTTCAAGGAATCGTTTCTCCTGAGTTTTAGACGAAGTTTCCTGCTGTTTAGTACGGATGCCGGCATTGGGCTGGAAATACCGGTTTTGGGATTCTGCACAGAAAGGGTTTGCAAACCGCTGAATCCACACGTGAGTTTAACTCTGTCAGTTGAATGCACACATTGACAACCATTCAGTTAGTTAGCTCCGTTTTGGTTTTAGAAGCAGATATTTCTCTGTACAGCCTATGGTCCCATTCACTCGGGAATATCCCAACGCAGCTCCTGGAAGAAACGTGTTTCTGACTCGCTGAATCTCAACATAGATTCAACTCTCTTAGGTGAACGAACGCACAGCAGGGCAGTTTCAAGGAAACGTTTCCCCTGAGTTTTAGAAAAAGTTTCCTACTGTTTAGTACGGATGCCGGCATTGGGCTGGAAATACCGGTTTTGGGATTCTGCACAGAAAGGGTTTTCAAACCGCTGAATCCACACGTGAGTTTAACTCTGTCAGTTGAATGCACACATTGACAACCATTCAGTTAGATTGCACCCTTTTGGTTTTAGGAGCAGATATTTCTCTGTACAGCCTATGGTCCCATTCACTCGGGAATATCCCAACGCAGCTCCTAGAAGAAACGTGTTTCTGACTCGCTGAATCTCAACATAGATTCAACTCTCTTATGTGAACGAACGCACAGCAGAGCAGTTTCAAGGAAACGTTTCTCCTGAGTTTTAGACGAAGTTTCCTGCTGTTTAGTACATATGCCGGCACTGGGCTGGAAATACCGGTTTTGGGATTCTGCACAGAAAGGGTTTTCAAACCGCTGAATCCACACGTGAGTTTAACTCTGTCAGTTGAATGCACACATTGACAACCATTCAGTTAGAGTGCACCCTTTTGGTTTTAGGAGCAGATATTTCTCTGTACAGCCTATGGTCCCATTCACTCGGGAATATCCCAACGCAGCTACTAGAAGAAACGTGTTTCTGACTCGCTGAATCTCAACATAGATTCAACTCTCTTAGGTGAACGAACGCACAGCAGAGCAGTTTCAAGGAAACTTTTCTCCTGAGTTTTAGACGAAGTTTCCTGCTGTTTAGTACGTATGCCGGAATTGGGCAGGAAATACCGGTTTTGGGATTCTGCACAGAAAGGGTTTGCAAACCGCTGAATCCACACGTGAGTTTAACTCTGTCAGTTGAATGCACACATTGACAACCATTCAGTTAGATAGCTCCGTTTTGGTATTAGAAGCAGATATTTCTCTGTACAGCCTATGGTCCCATTCACTCGGGAATATCCCAATGCAGGTCCTAGAAGAAACGTGTTTCTGACTCGCTGAATCTCAACATAGATTCAACTCTCTTAGGTGAACGAACGCACAGCATAGCAGTTTCAAGGAATCGTTTCTCCTGAGTTTTAGACGAAGTTTCCTGCTGTTTAGTACGGATGCCGGCATTGGGCTGGAAATACCGGTTTTGGGATTCTGCACAGAAAGGGTTTGCAAACCGCTGAATCCACACGTGAGTTTAACTCTGTCAGTTGAATGCACACATTGACAGCCATTCAGTTAGATAGCTCCGTTTTGGTTTTAGAAGCAGATATTTCTCTGTACAGCCTATGGTCCCATTCACTCGGGAATATCCCAACGCAGCTCCTGGAAGAAACGTGTTTCTGACTCGCTGAATCTCAACATAGATTCAACTCTCTTAGGTGAAGGAACGCACAGCAGAGCAGTTTCAAGGAAAAGTTTCTCCTGAGTTTTAGACAAAGTTTCCTGCTGTTTAGTACGGATGCCGGCATTGGGCTGGAAATACCGGTTTTGGGATTCTGCACAGAAAGGGTTTGCAAACCGCTGAATCCACACGTGAGTTTAACTCTGTCAGTTGAATGCACACATTGACAACCATTCAGTTAGATTGCACCCTTTTGGTTTTAGGAGCAGATAATTCTCTGTACAGCCTATGGTCCCATTCACTCGGGAATATCCCAACGCAGCTCCTGGAAGAAACGTGTTTCTGACTCGCTGAATCTCAACATAGATTCAACTCTCTTAGGTGAACGAACGCACAGCAGGGCAGTTTCAAGGAAACGTTTCCCCTGAGTTTTAGAAAAAGTTTCCTACTGTTTAGTACGGATGCCGGCATTGGGCTGGAAATACCGGTTTTGGGATTCTGCACAGAAAGGGTTTGCAAACCGCTGAATCCACACGTGAGTTTAACTCTGTCAGTTGAATGCACACATTGACAACCATTCAGTTAGATAGATCCGTTTTGGTTTTAGGAGCAGATATTTCTCTGTGCAGCCTATGGTCCCATTCACGCGGGAATATCCCAACGCAGCTCCTAGAAGGAACGTGTTTCTGACTCGCTGAATCTCAACATAGATTCAACTCTCTTAGGTGAACGAACGCACAGCAGAGCAGTTTCAAGGAAACGTTTCTCCTGAGTTTTAGACGAAGTTTCCTGCTGTTTAGTACATATGCCGGCATTGGGCTGGAAATACCGGTTTTGGGATTCTGCACAGAAAGGGTTTTCAAACCGCTGAATCCACACGTGAGTTTAACTCTGTCAGTTGAATGCACACATTGACAACCATTCAGTTAGATTGCACCCTTTTGGTTTTAGGAGCAGATATTTCTCTGTACAGCCTATGGTCCCATTCACTCGGGAATATCCCAACGCAGCTACTAGAAGAAACGTGTTTCTGACTCGCTGAATCTCAACATAGATTCAACTCTCTTAGGTGAACGAACGCACAGCAGACCAGTTTCAAGGAAACTTTTCTCCTGAGTTTTAGACGAAGTTTCCTGCTGTTTAGTACGTATGCCGGAATTGGGCAGGAAATACCGGTTTTGGGATTCTGCACAGAAAGGGTTTGCAAACCGCTGAATCCACACGTGAGTTTAACTCTGTCAGTTGAATGCACACATTGACAACCATTCAGTTAGATAGCTCCGTTTTGGTTTTACAAGCAGATATTTCTCTGTACAGCCTATGGTCCCATTCACTCGGGAATATCCCAACGCAGCTCCTAGAAGAAACGTGTTTCTGACTCGCTGAATCTCAACATAGATTCAACTCTCTTAGGTGAACGAAAGCACAGCAGAGCAGTTTCAAGGAAACTTTTCTCCTGAGTTTTAGACGAAGTTTCCTGCTGTTTAGTATGGATGCCGGCATTGGGCTGGAAATACCGGTTTTGGGATTCTGCAAAGAAAGGGTTTGCAAACCGCTGAATCCACACGTGAGTTTAACTCTGTCAGTTGAATGCACACATTGACAACCATTCAGTTAGATAGCTCCGTTTTGGTATTAGAAGCAGATATTTCTCTGTACAGCCTATGGTCCCATTCACTCGGGAATATCCCAACGCAGGTCCTAGAAGAAACGTGTTTCTGACTCGCTGAATCTCAACATAGATTCAACTCTCTTAGGTGAACGAACGCACAGCATAGCAGTTTCAAGGAATCGTTTCTCCTGAGTTTTAGACGAAGTTTCCTGCTGTTTAGTACGTTTGCCGGCATTGGGCTGGAAATACCGGTTTTGGGATTCTGCACAGAAAGGGTTTGCAAACCACTGAATCCACACGTGAGTTTAACTCTGTCACTTGAATGCACACATTGACAACCATTCAGTTAGATAGCTCCGTTTTGGTTTTAGAAGCAGATATTTCTCTGTACAGCCTATGGTCCCATTCACTCGGGAATATCCCAACGCAGCTCCTGGAAGAAACGTGTTTCTGACTCGCTGAATCTCAACATAGATTCAACTCTCTTAGGTGAACGAACGCACAGCGGAGCAGTTTCAAGGAAACGTTTCTCCTGAGTTTTAGACGAAGTTTCCTGCTGTTTAGTACGGATGCCGGCATTGGGCTGGAAATACCGGTTTTGGGATTCTGCACAGAAAGGGTTTGCAAACCGCTGAATCCACACGTGAGTTTAACTCTGTCAGTTGAATGCACACATTGACAACCATTCAGTTAGATAGCTCCGTTTTGGTTTTAGAAGCAGATATTTCTCTGTACAGCCTATGGTCCCATTCACTCGGGAATATCCCAACGCAGCTCCTGGAAGAAACGTGTTTCTGACTCGCTGAATCTCAACATAGATTCAACTCTCTTAGGTGAACGAACGCACAGCAGAGCAGTTTCAAGGAAAAGTTTCTCCTGAGTTTTAGACAAAGTTTCCTGCTGTTTAGTACGGATGCCGGCATTGGGCTGGAAATACCGGTTTTGGGATTCTGCACAGAAAGGGTTTGCAAACCGCTGAATCCACACGTGAGTTTAACTCTGTCAGTTGAATGCACACATTGACAACCATTCAGTTAGATAGCTCCGTTTTGGTATTAGAAGCAGATATTTCTCTGTACAGCCTATGGTCCCATTCACTCGGGAATATCCCAACGCAGGTCCTAGAAAAAACGTGTTTCTGACTCGCTGAATCTCAACATAGATTCAACACTCTTAGGTGAACGAACGCACAGCATAGCAGTTTCAAGGAATCGTTTCTCCTGAGTTTTAGACGAAGTTTCCTGCTGTTTAGTACGTATGCCGGCATTGGGCTGGAAATACCGGTTTTGGGATTCTGCACAGAAAGGGTTTGTAAACCGCTGAATCCAAACTTGAGTGTAACTCTGTCAGTTGAATGCACACATTGACAACCATTCAGTTAGATTGCACCCTTTTGGTTTTAGGAGCAGATATTTCTCTGTACAGCCTATGGTCCCATTCACTCGGGAATATCCCAACGCAGCTCCTGGAAGAAACGTGTTTCTGACTCGCTGAATCTCAACATAGATTCAACTCTCTTAGATAAACGAACGCACAGCGGAGCAGTTTCAAGGAAACGTTTCTCCTGAGTTTTAGACGAAGTTTCCTGCTGTTTAGTACGTATGCCGGCATTGGGCAGGAAATACCGGTTTTGGGATTCTGCACAGAAAGGGTTTGCAAACCGCTGAATCCACACGTGAGTTTAACTCTGTCAGTTGAATGCACACATTGACAACCATTCAGTTTGATAGCACCCTTTTGGTTTTAGAAGCATATATTTCACTGTACAGCCTATGGTCCCATTCACTCGGGAATATCCCATCGCAGCTCCTAGAAGAAACGTGTTTCTGACTCGCTGAATCTCAACATAGATTCAAATCTCTTACGTGAACGAACGCACAGCAGAGCAGTTTCAAGGAAACTTTTCTCCTGAGTTTTAGACGAAGTTTCCTGCTGTTTAGTATGGATGCCGGCATTGGGCTGGAAATACCGGTTTTGGGATTCTGCACAGAAAGGGTTTGCAAACCGCTGAATCCACACGTGAGTTTAACTCTGTCAGTTGAATGCACACATTGACAACCATTCAGTTAGATAGCTCCGTTTTGGTATTAGAAGCAGATATTTCTCTGTACAGCCTATGGTCCCATTCACTCGGGAATATCCCAACGCAGCTCCTAGAAGAAACGTGTTTCTGACTCGCTGAATCTCAACATAGATTCAACTCTCTTAGGTGAACGAAGGCACAGCAGAGCAGTTTCAAGGAAACTTTTCTCCTGAGTTTTAGACGAAGTTTCCTGCTGTTTAGTACGGATGCCGGCATTGGGCTGGAAATACCGGTTTTGGGATTCTGCACAGAAAGGGTTTGCAAACCGCTGAATCCACACGTGAGTTTAACTCTGTCAGTTGAATGCACACATTGACAACCATTCAGTTAGATAGCTCCGTTTTGGTATTAGAAGCAGATATTTCTCTGTACAGCCTATGGTCCCATTCACTCGGGAATATCCCAACGCAGCTCCTAGAAGAAACGTGTTTCTGACTCGCTGAATCTCAACATAGATTCAACTCTCTTAGGTGAACGAACGCACAGCAGAGCAGTTTCAAGGAAACGTTTCTCCTGAGTTTTAGACGAAGTTTCCTGCTGTTTAGTACGTATGCCGGCATTAGGCTGGAAATACCGGTTTTGGGATTCTGCACAGAAAGGGTTTGCAAACCACTGAATCCACACGTGAGTTTAACTCTGTCACTTGAATGCACACATTGACAACCATTCAGTTAGATAGCTCCGTTTTGGTTTTAGAAGCAGATATTTCTCTGTACATCCTATGGTCCCATTCACTCGGGAATATCCCAACGCAGCTCCTGGAAGAAACGTGTTTCTGACTCGCTGAATCTCAACATAGATTCAACTCTCTTAGGTGAACGAACGCACAGCGGAGCAGTTTCAGGGAAACGTTTCTCCTGAGTTTTAGACGAAGTTTCCTGCTGTTTAGTACGTATGCCGGCATTGGGCTGGAAATACCGGTTTTGGGATTCTGCACAGAAAGGGTTTGCAAACCGCTGAATCCACACGTGAGTTTAACTCTGTCAGTTGAATGCACACATTGACAACCATTCAGTTAGATAGCTCCGTTTTGGTTTTAGAATCAGATATTTCTCTGTACAGCCTATGGTCCCATTCACTCGGGAATATCCCAACGCAGCTCCTGGAAGAAACGTGTTTCTGACTCGCTGAATCTCAACATAGATTCAACTCTCTTAGGTGAACGAACGCACAGCAGAGCAGTTTCAAGGAAACGTTTCTCCTGAGTTTTAGACGAAGTTTCCTGCTGTTTAGTACGTATGCCGGCATTGGGCTGGAAATACCGGTTTTGGGATTCTGCACAGAAAGGGTTTGCAAACCGCTGAATCCACACGTGAGTTTAACTCTGTCAGTTGAATGCACACATTGACAACCATTCAGTTAGATAGCTCCGTTTTGGTTTTAGGAGCAGATATTTCTCTGTACAGCCTATGGTCCCATTCACTCGGGAATATCCCAACGCAGATCCTGGAAGAAACGTGTTTCTGACTCGCTGAATCTCAACATAGATTCAACTCTCTTAGGTGAACGAAGGCACAGCAGAGCAGTTTCAAGGAAACTTTTCTCCTGAGTTTTAGACGAAGTTTCCTGCTGTTTAGTACGGATGCCGGCATTGGGCTGGAAATACCGGTTTTGGGATTCTGCACAGAAAGGGTTTGCAAACCGCTGAATCCACACGTGAGTTTAACTCTGTCAGTTGAATGCACACATTGACAACCATTCAGTTAGATAGCTCCGTTTTGGTATTAGAAGCAGATATTTCTCTGTACAGCCTATGGTCCCATTCACTCGGGAATATCCCAACGCAGCTCCTAGAAGAAACGTGTTTCTGACTCGCTGAATCTCAACATAGATTCAACTCTCTTAGTTGAACGAACGCACAGCAGAGCAGTTTCAAGGAAACGTTTCTCCTGAGTTTTAGACGAAGTTTCCTGCTGTTTAGTACGTATGCCGGCATTAGGCTGGAAATACCGGTTTTGGGATTCTGCACAGAAAGGGTTTGCAAACCACTGAATCCACACGTGAGTTTAACTCTGTCACTTGAATGCACACATTGACAACCATTCAGTTAGATAGCTCCGTTTTGGTTTTAGAAGCAGATATTTCTCTGTACATCCTATGGTCCCATTCACTCGGGAATATCCCAACGCAGCTCCTGGAAGAAACGTGTTTCTGACTCGCTGAATCTCAACATAGATTCAACTCTCTTAGGTGAACGAACGCACAGCGGAGCAGTTTCAGGGAAACGTTTCTCCTGAGTTTTAGACGAAGTTTCCTGCTGTTTAGTACGTATGCCGGCATTGGGCTGGAAATACCGGTTTTGGGATTCTGCACAGAAAGGGTTTGCAAACCGCTGAATCCACACGTGAGTTTAACTCTGTCAGTTGAATGCACACATTGACAACCATTCAGTTAGATAGCTCCGTTTTGGTTTTAGAATCAGATATTTCTCTGTACAGCCTATGGTCCCATTCACTCGGGAATATCCCAACGCAGCTCCTGGAAGAAACGTGTTTCTGACTCGCTGAATCTCAACATAGATTCAACTCTCTTAGGTGAACGAACGCACAGCAGAGCAGTTTCAAGGAAACGTTTCTCCTGAGTTTTAGACGAAGTTTCCTGCTGTTTAGTACGTATGCCGGCATTGGGCTGGAAATACCGGTTTTGGGATTCTGCACAGAAAGGGTTTGCAAACCGCTGAATCCACACGTGAGTTTAACTCTGTCAGTTGAATGCACACATTGACAACCATTCAGTTAGATAGCTCCGTTTTGGTTTTAGGAGCAGATATTTCTCTGTACAGCCTATGGTCCCATTCACTCGGGAATATCCCAACGCAGATCCTGGAAGAAACGTGTTTCTGACTCGCTGAATCTCAACATAGATTCAACTCTCTTAGGTGAACGAACGCACAGCGGAGCAGTTTCAAGGAAACGTTTCTCCTGAGTTTTAGACGAAGTTTCCTGCTGTTTAGTACGGATGCCGGCATTGGGCTGGAAATACCGGTTTTGGGATTCTGCACAGAAAGGGTTTGCAAACCGCTGAATCCACACGTGAGTTTAACTCTGTCAGTTGAATGCACACATTGACAACCATTCAGTTAGATAGCTCCGTTTTGGTTTTAGAAGCAGATATTTCTCTGTACAGCCTATGGTCCCATTCACTCGGGAATATCCCAACGCAGCTCCTGGAAGAAACGTGTTTCTGACTCGCTGAATCTCAACATAGATTCAACTCTCTTAGGTGAACGAACGCACAGCAGAGCAGTTTCAAGGAAACGTTTCTCCTGAGTTTTAGACAAAGTTTCCTGCTGTTTAGTACGGATGCCGGCATTGGGCTGGAAATACCGGTTTTGGGATTCTGCACAGAAAGGGTTTGCAAACCGCTGAATCCACACGTGAGTTTAACTCTGTCAGTTGAATGCACACATTGATAACCATTCAGTTAGATAGCTCCGTTTTGGTTTTAGAAGCAGATATTTCTCTGTACAGCCTATGGTCCCATTCACTCGGGAATATCCCAACGCAGCTCCTGGAAGAAACGTGTTTCTGACTCGCTGAATATCAACATAGATTCAACTCTCTTATGTGAACGAACGCACAGTGGAGCAGTTTCAAGGAAAGGTTTCTCCTGAGTTTTAGACGAAGTTTCCTGCTGTTTACTACGTATGCCGGCATTGGGCTGGAAATACCGGGTTTGGGATTCTGCACAGAAAGGGTTTGCAAACCGCTGAATCCACACGTGAGTTTAACTCTGTCAGTTGAATGCACACATTGACAACCATTCAGTTAGATAGCTCCGTTTTGGTTTTAGAAGCAGATATTTCTCTGTACAGCCTATGGTCCCATTCACTCGGGAATATCCCAACGCAGCTCCTGGAAGAAACGTGTTTCTGACTCGCTGAATCTCAACATAGATTCAACTCTCTTAGGTGAACGAACGCACAGCAGAGCAGTTTCAAGGAAACGTTTCTCCTGAGTTTTAGACAAAGTTTCCTGCTGTTTAGTACGGATGCCGGCATTGGGCTGGAAATACCGGTTTTATGATTCTGCACAGAAAGGGTTTGCAAACCGCTGAATCCACACGTGAGTTTAACTCTGTCAGTTGAATGCACACATTGACAACCATTCAGTTAGATAACTCCGTTTTGGTTTTAGAAGCAGATATTTCTCTGTACAGCCTATGGTCCCATTCACTCGGGAATATCCCAACGCAGCTCCTGGAAGAAACGTGTTTCTGACTCGCTGAATCTCAACATAGATTCAACTCTCTTAGGTGAACGAACGCACAGCAGAGCAGTTTCAAGGAAACGTTTCTCCTGAGTTTTAGACAAAGTTTCCTGCTGTTTAGTACGGATGCCGGCATTGGGCTGGAAATACCGGTTTTGGGATTCTGCACAGAAAGGGTTTGCAAACCGCTGAATCCACACGTGAGTTTAACTCTGTCAGTTGAAAGCACACATTGACAACCATTCAGTTAGATAGCTCCGTTTTGGTTTTAGAAGCAGATATTTCTCTGTACAGCCTATGGTCCCATTCACTCGGGAATATCCCAACGCAGCTCCTGGAAGAAACGTGTTTCTGACTCGCTGAATCTCAACATAGATTCAACTCTCTTAGGTGAACGAACGCACAGCAGAGCAGTTTCAAGGAAACGTTTCTCCTGAGTTTTAGACAAAGTTTCCTACTGTTTAGTACGGATGCCGGCATTGGGCTGGAAATACCGGTTTTGGGATTCTGCACAGAAAGGGTTTGCAAACCGCTGAATCCACACGTGAGTTTAACTCTGTCAGTTGAATGCACACATTGACAACCATTCAGTTAGATAGCTCCGTTTTGGTTTTAGAAGCAGATATTTCTCTGTACAGCCTATGGTCCCATTCACTCGGGAATATCCCAACGCAGCTCCTGGAAGAAACGTGTTTCTGACTCGCTGAATCTCAACATAGATTCAACTCTCTTAGGTGAACGAAAGCACAGCAGAGCAGTTTCAAGGAAACGTTTCTCCTGAGTTTTAGACAAAGTTTCCTGCTGTTTAGTACGGATGCCGGCATTGGGCTGGAAATACCGGTTGTGGGATTCTGCACAGAAAGGGTTTGCAAACCGCTGAATTCACACGTGAGTTTAACTCTGTCAGTTGAATGCACACATTGACAACCATTCAGTTAGATAGATCCGTTCTGGTATTAGAAGCAGATATTTCTCTGTACAGCCTATGGTCCCATTCACTCGGGAATATCCCAACGCAGCTCCTGGAAGAAACGTGTTTCTGACTCGCTGAATCTCAACATAGATTCAACTCTCTTAGTTGAACGAACGCACAGCAGAGCAGTTTCAAGGAAACGTTTCTCCTGAGTTTTAGACAAAGTTTCCTGCTGTTTAGTACGGATGCCGGCATTGGGCTGGAAATACCGGTTTTGGGATTCTGCACAGAAAGGTTTTGCAAACCGCTGAATCCACACGTGAGTTTAACTCTGTCAGTTGAATGCACACATTGACAACCATTCAGTTAGATAGCTCCGTTTTGGTTTTAGAAGCAGATATTTCTCTGTACAGCCTATGGTCCCATTCACTCGGGAATATCCCAACGCAGCTCCTGGAAGAAACGTGTTTCTGACTCGCTGAATCTCAACATAGATTGAACTCTCTTAGGTGAACGAACGCACAGCAGAGCAGTTTCAAGGAAACGTTTCTCCTGAGTTTTAGGCAAAGTTTCCTGCTGTTTAGTACGTGTGTCGGCATTGGGCTGGAAATACCGGTTTTGGGATTCTGCACAGAAAGGGTTTGCAAACCGCTGAATCCACACGTGAGTTTAACTCTGTCAATTGAATGCACACATTGACAACCATTGAGTTAGGTAGCTCCGTTTTCTTTTTAGAAGCAGATATTTCTCTGTACAGCCTATGGTCCCATTCACTCGGGAATATCCCAACGCAGCTCCTGGAAGAAACGTGTTTCTGACTCGCTGAATCTCAACATAGATTCAACTCTCTTAGGTGAACGAACGCACAGCAGAGCAGTTTCAAGGAAACGTTTCTCCTGAGTTTTAGACGAAGTTTCCTGCTGTTTAGTACGGATGCCGGCATTGGGCTGGAAATACCGGTTTTGGGATTCTGCACAGAAAGGGTTTGCAAACTGCTGAATCCACACGTGAGTTTAACTCTGTCAGTAGAATGCACACATTGACAACCATTCAGTTAGATAGCTCCGTTTTGGTATTAGAAGCAGATATTTCTCTGTACAGCCTATGGTCCCATTCACTCGGGAATATCCCAACGCAGGTCCTAGAAGAAACGTGTTTCTGACTCGCTGAATCTCAACATAGATTTAACTCTCTTAGGTGAACGAACGCACAGCATAGCAGTTTCAAGGAATCGATTCTCCTGAGTTTTAGACGAAGTTTCCTGCTGTTTAGTACGTTTGCCGGCATTGGGCTGGAAATACCGGGTTTGGGATTCTGCACAGAAAGGGTTTGCAAACCACTGAATCCACACGTGAGTTTGACACTGTCAGTTGAATGCACACATTGACAACCATTCAGTTAGATAGCTCCGTTTTGGTTTTAGAAGCAGATATTTCTCTGTACAGCCTATGGTCCCATTCACTCGGGAATATCCCAACGCAGCTCCTGGAAGAAACGTGTTGCTGACTCGCTGAATCTCAACATAGATTCAACTCTCTTAGGTGAACGAACGCACAGCAGAGCAGTTTCAAGGAAACGTTTCTCCTGAATTTTAGACCAAGTTTCCTGCTGTTTAGTACGTATGCCTTCATTGGCCTGGAAATACCGGTTTTGGGATTCTGCACAGAAAGGGTTTGCAAACCACTGAATCCACACGTGAGTTTAACTCTGTCAGTAGAATGCACACATTGACAACCATTCAGTTAGATAGCTCCGTTTTGGTATTAGAAGCAGATATTTCTCTGTACAGCCTATGGTCCCATTCACTCGGGAATATCCCAACGCAGGTCCTAGAAGAAACGTGTTTCTGACTCGCTGAATCTCAACATAGATTTAACTCTCTTAGGTGAACGAACGCACAGCATAGCAGTTTCAAGGAATCGATTCTCCTGTGTTTTAGACGAAGTTTCCTGCTGTTTAGTACGTTTGCCGGCATTGGGCTGGAAATACCGGGTTTGGGATTCTGCACAGAAAGGGTTTGCAAACCACTGAATCCACACGTGAGTTTGACTCTGTCAGTTGAATGCACACATTGACAACCATTCAGTTAGATAGCTCCGTTTTGGTTTTAGAAGCAGATATTTCTCTGTACAGCCTATGGTCCCATTCACTCGGGAATATCCCAACGCAGCTCCTGGAAGAAACGTGTTTCTGACTCGCTGAATCTCAACATAGATTCAACTCTCTTAGGTGAACGAACGCACAGCAGAGCAGTTTCAAGGAAACGTTTCTCCTGAGTTTTAGACAAAGTTTCCTGCTGTTTAGTACGGATGCCGGCATTGGGCTGGAAATACCGGTTTTGGGATTCTGCACAGAAAGGGTTTGCAAACCGCTGAATCCACACGTGAGTTTAACTCTGTCAGTTGAATGCACACATTGACAACCATTCAGTTAGATAGCTCCGTTTTGTTTTTAGAAGCAGATATTTCTCTGTACAGCCTATGGTCCCATTCACTCGGGAATATCCCAACGCAGCTCCTGGAAGAAACGTGTTTCTGACTCGCTGAATCTCAACATAGATTCAACTCTCTTAGGTGAACGAACGCACAGCAGAGCAGTTTCAAGGAAACGTTTCTCCTGAGTTTTAGACGAAGTTTCCTGCTGTTTAGTACGTATGCCGGCATTGGGCTGGAAATAACGGTTTTGGGATTCTGCACAGAAAGGGTTTGTAAACCGCTGAATCCAAACGTGAGTTTAACTCTGTCAGTTGAATGCACACATTGACAACCATTCAGTTAGATTGCACCCTTTTGCTTTTAGGAGCAGATATTTCTCTGTACAGCCTATGGTCCCATTCACGCGGGAATATCCCAACGCAGCTCCTAGAAGAAACGTGTTTCTGACTCGCTGAATCTCAACATAGATTCAACTCTCTTAGGTGAACGAACGCACAGCAGAGCAGTTTCAAGGAAACGTTTCTCCTGAGTTTCAGACGAAGTTTCCTG
The DNA here is from genome assembly GCF_030222135.1 of Aotus nancymaae. Taxonomy (NCBI): domain Eukaryota; kingdom Metazoa; phylum Chordata; class Mammalia; order Primates; family Aotidae; genus Aotus; species Aotus nancymaae. The sequence goes on from NW_026988584.1 coordinate 893,876, forward strand.
CTGTTTAGTACGGATGCCGGCATTGGGCTGGAAATACCGGTTTTGGGATTCTGCACAGAAAGGGTTTGCAAACCGCTGAATCCACACGTGAGTTTAACTCTGTCAGTTGAATGCACACATTGACAACCATTCAGTTAGATAGCTCCGTTTTGGTTTTAGAAGCAGATATTTCTCTGTACAGCCTATGGTCCCATTCACTCGGGAATATCCCAACGCAGCTCCTGGAAGAAACGTGTTTCTTACTCGCTGAATCTCAACATAGATTCAACTCTCTTAGGTGAACGAACGCACAGCAGAGCAGTTTCAAGGAAACGTTTCTCCTGAGTTTTAGAAAAAGTTTCCTGCTGTTTAGTACGGATGCCGGCATTGGGCTGGAAATACCGGTTTTGGGATTCTGCACAGAAAGGGTTTGCAAACCGCTGAATCCACACGTGAGTTTAACTCTGTCAGTTGAATGCACACATTGACAACCATTCAGTTAGATAGCTCCGTTTTGGTTTTAGAAGCAGATATTTCTCTGTACAGCCTATGGTCCCATTCACTCGGGAATATCCCAACGCAGCTCCTGGAAGAAACGTGTTTCTGACTCGCTGAATCTCAACATAGATTCAACTCTCTTAGGTGAACGAACGCACAGCAGAGCAGTTTCAAGGAAACGTTTCTCCTGAGTTTTAGACGAAGTTTCCTGCTGTTTAGTACGGATGCCGGCATTGGGCTGGAAAGACCGGTTGTGGGATTCTTCACAGAAAGGGTTTGTAAACCGCTGAATCCAAACGTGAGTTTAACTCTGTCAGTTGAATGCACACATTGACAACCATTCAGTTAGATTGCACCCTTTTGGTTTTAGGAGCAGATATTTCTCTGTACAGCCTATGGTCCCATTCACTCGGGAATATCCCATCGCAGCTCCTAGAAGAAACGTGTTTCTGACTCGCTGAATCTCAACATAGATTCAACTCTCTTATGTGAACGAACGCACAGCAGAGCAGTTTCAAGGAAACGTTTCTCCTGAGTTTTAGACGAAGTTTCCTGCTGTTTAGTACATATGCCGGCATTGGGCTGGAAATACCGGTTTTGGGATTCTGCACAGAAAGGGTTTTCAAACCGCTGAATCCACACGTGAGTTTAACTCTGTCAGTTGAATGCACACATTGACAACCATTCAGTTAGATTGCATCCTTTTGGTTTTAGGAGCAGATATTTCTCTGTACAGCCTATGGTTCCATTCACTCGGGAATATCCCAACGCAGCTACTAGAAGAAACGTGTTTCTGACTCGCTGAATCTCAACATAGATTCAACTCTCTTAGGTGAACGAACGCACAGCAGAGCAGTTTCAAGGAAACTTTTCTCCTGAGTTTTAGACGAAGTTTCCTGCTGTTTAGTACGTATGCCGGAATTGGGCAGGAAATACCGGTTTTGGGATTCTGCACAGAAAGGGTTTGCAAACCGCTGAATCCACACGTGAGTTTAACTCTGTCAGTTGAATGCACACATTGACAACCATTCAGTTAGATAGCTCCGTTTTGTTTTTAGAAGCAGATATTTCTCTGTACAGCCTATGGTCCCATTCACTCGGGAATATCCCAACGCAGCTCCTAGAAGAAACGTGTTTCTGACTCGCTGAATCTCAACATAGATTCAACTCTCTTAGGTGAACGAAAGCACAGCAGAGCAGTTTCAAGGAAACTTTTCTCCTGAGTTTTAGACGAAGTTTCCTGCTGTTTAGTATGGATGCCGGCATTGGGCTGGAAATACCGGTTTTGGGATTCTGCACAGAAAGGGTTTGCAAACCGCTGAATCCACACGTGAGTTTAACTCTGTCAGTTGAATGCACACATTGACAACCATTCAGTTAGATAGCTCCGTTTTGGTATTAGAAGCAGATATTTCTCTGTACAGCCTATGGTCCCATTCACTCGGGAATATCCCAATGCAGGTCCTAGAAGAAACGTGTTTCTGACTCGCTGAATCTCAACATAGATTCAACTCTCTTAGGTGAACGAACGCACAGCAGAGCAGTTTCAAGGAATCGTTTCTCCTGAGTTTTAGACGAAGTTTCCTGCTGTTTAGTACGGATGCCGGCATTGGGCTGGAAATACCGGTTTTGGGATTCTGCACAGAAAGGGTTTGCAAACCGCTGAATCCACACGTGAGTTTAACTCTGTCAGTTGAATGCACACATTGACAACCATTCAGTTAGTTAGCTCCGTTTTGGTTTTAGAAGCAGATATTTCTCTGTACAGCCTATGGTCCCATTCACTCGGGAATATCCCAACGCAGCTCCTGGAAGAAACGTGTTTCTGACTCGCTGAATCTCAACATAGATTCAACTCTCTTAGGTGAACGAACGCACAGCAGGGCAGTTTCAAGGAAACGTTTCCCCTGAGTTTTAGAAAAAGTTTCCTACTGTTTAGTACGGATGCCGGCATTGGGCTGGAAATACCGGTTTTGGGATTCTGCACAGAAAGGGTTTTCAAACCGCTGAATCCACACGTGAGTTTAACTCTGTCAGTTGAATGCACACATTGACAACCATTCAGTTAGATTGCACCCTTTTGGTTTTAGGAGCAGATATTTCTCTGTACAGCCTATGGTCCCATTCACTCGGGAATATCCCAACGCAGCTCCTAGAAGAAACGTGTTTCTGACTCGCTGAATCTCAACATAGATTCAACTCTCTTATGTGAACGAACGCACAGCAGAGCAGTTTCAAGGAAACGTTTCTCCTGAGTTTTAGACGAAGTTTCCTGCTGTTTAGTACATATGCCGGCACTGGGCTGGAAATACCGGTTTTGGGATTCTGCACAGAAAGGGTTTTCAAACCGCTGAATCCACACGTGAGTTTAACTCTGTCAGTTGAATGCACACATTGACAACCATTCAGTTAGAGTGCACCCTTTTGGTTTTAGGAGCAGATATTTCTCTGTACAGCCTATGGTCCCATTCACTCGGGAATATCCCAACGCAGCTACTAGAAGAAACGTGTTTCTGACTCGCTGAATCTCAACATATATTCAACTCTCTTAGGTGAACGAACGCACAGCAGAGCAGTTTCAAGGAAACTTTTCTCCTGAGTTTTAGACGAAGTTTCCTGCTGTTTAGTACGTATGCCGGAATTGGGCAGGAAATACCGGTTTTGGGATTCTGCACAGAAAGGGTTTGCAAACCGCTGAATCCACACGTGAGTTTAACTCTGTCAGTTGAATGCACACATTGACAACCATTCAGTTAGATAGCTCCGTTTTGGTATTAGAAGCAGATATTTCTCTGTACAGCCTACGGTCCCATTCACTCGGGAATATCCCAATGCAGGTCCTAGAAGAAACGTGTTTCTGACTCGCTGAATCTCAACATAGATTCAACTCTCTTAGGTGAACGAACGCACAGCATAGCAGTTTCAAGGAATCGTTTCTCCTGAGTTTTAGACGAAGTTTCCTGCTGTTTAGTACGGATGCCGGCATTGGGCTGGAAATACCGGTTTTGGGATTCTGCACAGAAAGGGTTTGCAAACCGCTGAATCCACACGTGAGTTTAACTCTGTCAGTTGAATGCACACATTGACAACCATTCAGTTAGATAGCTCCGTTTTGGTTTTAGAAGCAGATATTTCTCTGTACAGCCTATGGTCCCATTCACTCGGGAATATCCCAACGCAGCTCCTGGAAGAAACGTGTTTCTGACTCGCTGAATCTCAACATAGATTCAACTCTCTTAGGTGAAGGAACGCACAGCAGAGCAGTTTCAAGGAAAAGTTTCTCCTGAGTTTTAGACAAAGTTTCCTGCTGTTTAGTACGGATGCCGGCATTGGGCTGGAAATACCGGTTTTGGGATTCTGCACAGAAAGGGTTTGCAAACCGCTGAATCCACACGTGAGTTTAACTCTGTCAGTTGAATGCACACATTGACAACCATTCAGTTAGATTGCACCCTTTTGGTTTTAGGAGCAGATAATTCTCTGTACAGCCTATGGTCCCATTCACTCGGGAATATCCCAACGCAGCTCCTGGAAGAAACGTGTTTCTGACTCGCTGAATCTCAACATAGATTCAACTCTCTTAGGTGAACGAACGCACAGCAGGGCAGTTTCAAGGAAACGTTTCCCCTGAGTTTTAGAAAAAGTTTCCTACTGTTTAGTACGGATGCCGGCATTGGGCTGGAAATACCGGTTTTGGGATTCTGCACAGAAAGGGTTTGCAAACCGCTGAATCCACACGTGAGTTTAACTCTGTCAGTTGAATGCACACATTGACAACCATTCAGTTAGATAGATCCGTTTTGGTTTTAGGAGCAGATATTTCTCTGTGCAGCCTATGGTCCCATTCACGCGGGAATATCCCAACGCAGCTCCTAGAAGGAACGTGTTTCTGACTCGCTGAATCTCAACATAGATTCAACTCTCTTAGGTGAACGAACGCACAGCAGAGCAGTTTCAAGGAAACGTTTCTCCTGAGTTTTAGACGAAGTTTCCTGCTGTTTAGTACATATGCCGGCATTGGGCTGGAAATACCGGTTTTGGGATTCTGCACAGAAAGGGTTTTCAAACCGCTGAATCCACACGTGAGTTTAACTCTGTCAGTTGAATGCACACATTGACAACCATTCAGTTAGATTGCACCCTTTTGGTTTTAGGAGCAGATATTTCTCTGTACAGCCTATGGTCCCATTCACTCGGGAATATCCCAACGCAGCTACTAGAAGAAACGTGTTTCTGACTCGCTGAATCTCAACATAGATTCAACTCTCTTAGGTGAACGAACGCACAGCAGACCAGTTTCAAGGAAACTTTTCTCCTGAGTTTTAGACGAAGTTTCCTGCTGTTTAGTACGTATGCCGGAATTGGGCAGGAAATACCGGTTTTGGGATTCTGCACAGAAAGGGTTTGCAAACCGCTGAATCCACACGTGAGTTTAACTCTGTCAGTTGAATGCACACATTGACAACCATTCAGTTAGATAGCTCCGTTTTGGTTTTAGAAGCAGATATTTCTCTGTACAGCCTATGGTCCCATTCACTCGGGAATATCCCAACGCAGCTCCTAGAAGAAACGTGTTTCTGACTCGCTGAATCTCAACATAGATTCAACTCTCTTAGGTGAACGAAAGCACAGCAGAGCAGTTTCAAGGAAACTTTTCTCCTGAGTTTTAGACGAAGTTTCCTGCTGTTTAGTATGGATGCCGGCATTGGGCTGGAAATACCGGTTTTGGGATTCTGCAAAGAAAGGGTTTGCAAACCGCTGAATCCACACGTGAGTTTAACTCTGTCAGTTGAATGCACACATTGACAACCATTCAGTTAGATAGCTCCGTTTTGGTATTAGAAGCAGATATTTCTCTGTACAGCCTATGGTCCCATTCACTCGGGAATATCCCAACGCAGGTCCTAGAAGAAACGTGTTTCTGACTCGCTGAATCTCAACATAGATTCAACTCTCTTAGGTGAACGAACGCACAGCATAGCAGTTTCAAGGAATCGTTTCTCCTGAGTTTTAGACGAAGTTTCCTGCTGTTTAGTACGTTTGCCGGCATTGGGCTGGAAATACCGGTTTTGGGATTCTGCACAGAAAGGGTTTGCAAACCACTGAATCCACACGTGAGTTTAACTCTGTCACTTGAATGCACACATTGACAACCATTCAGTTAGATAGCTCCGTTTTGGTTTTAGAAGCAGATATTTCTCTGTACAGCCTATGGTCCCATTCACTCGGGAATATCCCAACGCAGCTCCTGGAAGAAACGTGTTTCTGACTCGCTGAATCTCAACATAGATTCAACTCTCTTAGGTGAACGAACGCACAGCGGAGCAGTTTCAAGGAAACGTTTCTCCTGAGTTTTAGACGAAGTTTCCTGCTGTTTAGTACGGATGCCGGCATTGGGCTGGAAATACCGGTTTTGGGATTCTGCACAGAAAGGGTTTGCAAACCGCTGAATCCACACGTGAGTTTAACTCTGTCAGTTGAATGCACACATTGACAACCATTCAGTTAGATAGCTCCGTTTTGGTTTTAGAAGCAGATATTTCTCTGTACAGCCTATGGTCCCATTCACTCGGGAATATCCCAACGCAGCTCCTGGAAGAAACGTGTTTCTGACTCGCTGAATCTCAACATAGATTCAACTCTCTTAGGTGAACGAACGCACAGCAGAGCAGTTTCAAGGAAAAGTTTCTCCTGAGTTTTAGACAAAGTTTCCTGCTGTTTAGTACGGATGCCGGCATTGGGCTGGAAATACCGGTTTTGGGATTCTGCACAGAAAGGGTTTGCAAACCGCTGAATCCACACGTGAGTTTAACTCTGTCAGTTGAATGCACACATTGACAACCATTCAGTTAGATAGCTCCGTTTTGGTATTAGAAGCAGATATTTCTCTGTACAGCCTATGGTCCCATTCACTCGGGAATATCCCAACGCAGGTCCTAGAAAAAACGTGTTTCTGACTCGCTGAATCTCAACATAGATTCAACACTCTTAGGTGAACGAACGCACAGCATAGCAGTTTCAAGGAATCGTTTCTCCTGAGTTTTAGACGAAGTTTCCTGCTGTTTAGTACGTATGCCGGCATTGGGCTGGAAATACCGGTTTTGGGATTCTGCACAGAAAGGGTTTGTAAACCGCTGAATCCAAACTTGAGTGTAACTCTGTCAGTTGAATGCACACATTGACAACCATTCAGTTAGATTGCACCCTTTTGGTTTTAGGAGCAGATATTTCTCTGTACAGCCTATGGTCCCATTCACTCGGGAATATCCCAACGCAGCTCCTGGAAGAAACGTGTTTCTGACTCGCTGAATCTCAACATAGATTCAACTCTCTTAGATGAACGAACGCACAGCGGAGCAGTTTCAAGGAAACGTTTCTCCTGAGTTTTAGACGAAGTTTCCTGCTGTTTAGTACGTATGCCGGCATTGGGCAGGAAATACCGGTTTTGGGATTCTGCACAGAAAGGGTTTGCAAACCGCTGAATCCACACGTGAGTTTAACTCTGTCAGTTGAATGCACACATTGACAACCATTCAGTTTGATAGCACCCTTTTGGTTTTAGAAGCATATATTTCACTGTACAGCCTATGGTCCCATTCACTCGGGAATATCCCATCGCAGCTCCTAGAAGAAACGTGTTTCTGACTCGCTGAATCTCAACATAGATTCAAATCTCTTACGTGAACGAACGCACAGCAGAGCAGTTTCAAGGAAACTTTTCTCCTGAGTTTTAGACGAAGTTTCCTGCTGTTTAGTATGGATGCCGGCATTGGGCTGGAAATACCGGTTTTGGGATTCTGCACAGAAAGGGTTTGCAAACCGCTGAATCCACACGTGAGTTTAACTCTGTCAGTTGAATGCACACATTGACAACCATTCAGTTAGATAGCTCCGTTTTGGTATTAGAAGCAGATATTTCTCTGTACAGCCTATGGTCCCATTCACTCGGGAATATCCCAACGCAGCTCCTAGAAGAAACGTGTTTCTGACTCGCTGAATCTCAACATAGATTCAACTCTCTTAGGTGAACGAAGGCACAGCAGAGCAGTTTCAAGGAAACTTTTCTCCTGAGTTTTAGACGAAGTTTCCTGCTGTTTAGTACGGATGCCGGCATTGGGCTGGAAATACCGGTTTTGGGATTCTGCACAGAAAGGGTTTGCAAACCGCTGAATCCACACGTGAGTTTAACTCTGTCAGTTGAATGCACACATTGACAACCATTCAGTTAGATAGCTCCGTTTTGGTATTAGAAGCAGATATTTCTCTGTACAGCCTATGGTCCCATTCACTCGGGAATATCCCAACGCAGCTCCTAGAAGAAACGTGTTTCTGACTCGCTGAATCTCAACATAGATTCAACTCTCTTAGGTGAACGAACGCACAGCAGAGCAGTTTCAAGGAAACGTTTCTCCTGAGTTTTAGACGAAGTTTCCTGCTGTTTAGTACGTATGCCGGCATTAGGCTGGAAATACCGGTTTTGGGATTCTGCACAGAAAGGGTTTGCAAACCACTGAATCCACACGTGAGTTTAACTCTGTCACTTGAATGCACACATTGACAACCATTCAGTTAGATAGCTCCGTTTTGGTTTTAGAAGCAGATATTTCTCTGTACATCCTATGGTCCCATTCACTCGGGAATATCCCAACGCAGCTCCTGGAAGAAACGTGTTTCTGACTCGCTGAATCTCAACATAGATTCAACTCTCTTAGGTGAACGAACGCACAGCGGAGCAGTTTCAGGGAAACGTTTCTCCTGAGTTTTAGACGAAGTTTCCTGCTGTTTAGTACGGATGCCGGCATTGGGCTGGAAATACCGGTTTTGGGATTCTGCACAGAAAGGGTTTGCAAACCGCTGAATCCACACGTGAGTTTAACTCTGTCAGTTGAATGCACACATTGACAACCATTCAGTTAGATAGCTCCGTTTTGGTTTTAGGAGCAGATATTTCTCTGTACAGCCTATGGTCCCATTCACTCGGGAATATCCCAACGCAGATCCTGGAAGAAACGTGTTTCTGACTCGCTGAATCTCAACATAGATTCAACTCTCTTAGGTGAACGAACGCACAGCGGAGCAGTTTCAAGGAAACGTTTCTCCTGAGTTTTAGACGAAGTTTCCTGCTGTTTAGTACGGATGCCGGCATTGGGCTGGAAATACCGGTTTTGGGATTCTGCACAGAAAGGGTTTGCAAACCGCTGAATCCACACGTGAGTTTAACTCTGTCAGTTGAATGCACACATTGACAACCATTCAGTTAGATAGCTCCGTTTTGGTTTTAGAAGCAGATATTTCTCTGTACAGCCTATGGTCCCATTCACTCGGGAATATCCCAACGCAGCTCCTGGAAGAAACGTGTTTCTGACTCGCTGAATCTCAACATAGATTCAACTCTCTTAGGTGAACGAACGCACAGCAGAGCAGTTTCAAGGAAACGTTTCTCCTGAGTTTTAGACAAAGTTTCCTGCTGTTTAGTACGGATGCCGGCATTGGGCTGGAAATACCGGTTTTGGGATTCTGCACAGAAAGGGTTTGCAAACCGCTGAATCCACACGTGAGTTTAACTCTGTCAGTTGAATGCACACATTGATAACCATTCAGTTAGATAGCTCCGTTTTGGTTTTAGAAGCAGATATTTCTCTGTACAGCCTATGGTCCCATTCACTCGGGAATATCCCAACGCAGCTCCTGGAAGAAACGTGTTTCTGACTCGCTGAATATCAACATAGATTCAACTCTCTTATGTGAACGAACGCACAGTGGAGCAGTTTCAAGGAAAGGTTTCTCCTGAGTTTTAGACGAAGTTTCCTGCTGTTTACTACGTATGCCGGCATTGGGCTGGAAATACCGGGTTTGGGATTCTGCACAGAAAGGGTTTGCAAACCGCTGAATCCACACGTGAGTTTAACTCTGTCAGTTGAATGCACACATTGACAACCATTCAGTTAGATAGCTCCGTTTTGGTTTTAGAAGCAGATATTTCTCTGTACAGCCTATGGTCCCATTCACTCGGGAATATCCCAACGCAGCTCCTGGAAGAAACGTGTTTCTGACTCGCTGAATCTCAACATAGATTCAACTCTCTTAGGTGAACGAACGCACAGCAGAGCAGTTTCAAGGAAACGTTTCTCCTGAGTTTTAGACAAAGTTTCCTGCTGTTTAGTACGGATGCCGACATTGGGCTGGAAATACCGGTTTTATGATTCTGCACAGAAAGGGTTTGCAAACCGCTGAATCCACACGTGAGTTTAACTCTGTCAGTTGAATGCACACATTGACAACCATTCAGTTAGATAACTCCGTTTTGGTTTTAGAAGCAGATATTTCTCTGTACAGCCTATGGTCCCATTCACTCGGGAATATCCCAACGCAGCTCCTGGAAGAAACGTGTTTCTGACTCGCTGAATCTCAACATAGATTCAACTCTCTTAGGTGAACGAACGCACAGCAGAGCAGTTTCAAGGAAACGTTTCTCCTGAGTTTTAGACAAAGTTTCCTGCTGTTTAGTACGGATGCCGGCATTGGGCTGGAAATACCGGTTTTGGGATTCTGCACAGAAAGGGTTTGCAAACCGCTGAATCCACACGTGAGTTTAACTCTGTCAGTTGAAAGCACACATTGACAACCATTCAGTTAGATAGCTCCGTTTTGGTTTTAGAAGCAGATATTTCTCTGTACAGCCTATGGTCCCATTCACTCGGGAATATCCCAACGCAGCTCCTGGAAGAAACGTGTTTCTGACTCGCTGAATCTCAACATAGATTCAACTCTCTTAGGTGAACGAACGCACAGCAGAGCAGTTTCAAGGAAACGTTTCTCCTGAGTTTTAGACAAAGTTTCCTACTGTTTAGTACGGATGCCGGCATTGGGCTGGAAATACCGGTTTTGGGATTCTGCACAGAAAGGGTTTGCAAACCGCTGAATCCACACGTGAGTTTAACTCTGTCAGTTGAATGCACACATTGACAACCATTCAGTTAGATAGCTCCGTTTTGGTTTTAGAAGCAGATATTTCTCTGTACAGCCTATGGTCCCATTCACTCGGGAATATCCCAACGCAGCTCCTGGAAGAAACGTGTTTCTGACTCGCTGAATCTCAACATAGATTCAACTCTCTTAGGTGAACGAAAGCACAGCAGAGCAGTTTCAAGGAAACGTTTCTCCTGAGTTTTAGACAAAGTTTCCTGCTGTTTAGTACGGATGCCGGCATTGGGCTGGAAATACCGGTTGTGGGATTCTGCACAGAAAGGGTTTGCAAACCGCTGAATTCACACGTGAGTTTAACTCTGTCAGTTGAATGCACACATTGACAACCATTCAGTTAGATAGATCCGTTCTGGTATTAGAAGCAGATATTTCTCTGTACAGCCTATGGTCCCATTCACTCGGGAATATCCCAACGCAGCTCCTGGAAGAAACGTGTTTCTGACTCGCTGAATCTCAACATAGATTCAACTCTCTTAGTTGAACGAACGCACAGCAGAGCAGTTTCAAGGAAACGTTTCTCCTGAGTTTTAGACAAAGTTTCCTGCTGTTTAGTACGGATGCCGGCATTGGGCTGGAAATACCGGTTTTGGGATTCTGCACAGAAAGGTTTTGCAAACCGCTGAATCCACACGTGAGTTTAACTCTGTCAGTTGAATGCACACATTGACAACCATTCAGTTAGATAGCTCCGTTTTGGTTTTAGAAGCAGATATTTCTCTGTACAGCCTATGGTCCCATTCACTCGGGAATATCCCAACGCAGCTCCTGGAAGAAACGTGTTTCTGACTCGCTGAATCTCAACATAGATTGAACTCTCTTAGGTGAACGAACGCACAGCAGAGCAGTTTCAAGGAAACGTTTCTCCTGAGTTTTAGGCAAAGTTTCCTGCTGTTTAGTACGGATGCCGGCATTGGGCTGGAAATACCGGTTTTGGGATTCTGCACAGAAAGGGTTTGCAAACCACTGAATCCACACGTGAGTTTAACTCTGTCAGTAGAATGCACACATTGACAACCATTCAGTTAGATAGCTCCGTTTTGGTATTAGAAGCAGATATTTCTCTGTACAGCCTATGGTCCCATTCACTCGGGAATATCCCAACGCAGGTCCTAGAAGAAACGTGTTTCTGACTCGCTGAATCTCAACATAGATTTAACTCTCTTAGGTGAACGAACGCACAGCATAGCAGTTTCAAGGAATCGATTCTCCTGAGTTTTAGACGAAGTTTCCTGCTGTTTAGTACGTTTGCCGGCATTGGGCTGGAAATACCGGGTTTGGGATTCTGCACAGAAAGGGTTTGCAAACCACTGAATCCACACGTGAGTTTGACTCTGTCAGTTGAATGCACACATTGACAACCATTCAGTTAGATAGCTCCGTTTTGGTTTTAGAAGCAGATATTTCTCTGTACAGCCTATGGTCCCATTCACTCGGGAATATCCCAACGCAGCTCCTGGAAGAAACGTGTTTCTGACTCGCTGAATCTCAACATAGATTCAACTCTCTTAGGTGAACGAACGCACAGCAGAGCAGTTTCAAGGAAACGTTTCTCCTGAGTTTTAGACAAAGTTTCCTGCTGTTTAGTACGGATGCCGGCATTGGGCTGGAAATACCGGTTTTGGGATTCTGCACAGAAAGGGTTTGCAAACCGCTGAATCCACACGTGAGTTTAACTCTGTCAGTTGAATGCACACATTGACAACCATTCAGTTAGATAGCTCCGTTTTGTTTTTAGAAGCAGATATTTCTCTGTACAGCCTATGGTCCCATTCACTCGGGAATATCCCAACGCAGCTCCTGGAAGAAACGTGTTTCTGACTCGCTGAATCTCAACATAGATTCAACTCTCTTAGGTGAACGAACGCACAGCAGAGCAGTTTCAAGGAAACGTTTCTCCTGAGTTTTAGACGAAGTTTCCTGCTGTTTAGTACGTATGCCGGCATTGGGCTGGAAATAACGGTTTTGGGATTCTGCACAGAAAGGGTTTGTAAACCGCTGAATCCAAACGTGAGTTTAACTCTGTCAGTTGAATGCACACATTGACAACCATTCAGTTAGATTGCACCCTTTTGCTTTTAGGAGCAGATATTTCTCTGTACAGACTATGGTCCCATTCACGCGGGAATATCCCAACGCAGCTCCTAGAAGAAACGTGTTTCTGACTCGCTGAATCTCAACATAGATTCAACTCTCTTAGGTGAACGAACGCACAGCAGAGCAGTTTCAAGGAAACGTTTCTCCTGAGTTTCAGACGAAGTTTCCTGCTGTTTAGTACGTATGCCGGCATTGGGATGGAAATACCGGTTTTGGGATTCTGCACAGAAAGGGTTTGCAAACCACTGAATCCACACGTGAGTTTAACTCTGTCACTTGAATGCACACATTGACAACCATTCAGTTAGATAGCTCCGTTTTGGTTTTAGAAGCAGATATTTCTCTGTACAGCCTATGGTTCCATTCACTCGGGAATATCCCAACGCAGCTCCTGGAAGAAACGTGTTTCTGACTCGCTGAATCTCAACATAGATTCAACTCTCTTAGGTGAACGAACGCACAGCAGAGCAGTTTCAAGGAAACGTTTCTCCTGAGTTTTAGACGAAGTTTCCTGCTGTTTAGTACGTATGCCGGCATTGGGCTGGAAATACCGGTTTTGGGATTCTGCACAGAAAGGGTTTGCAAACCGCTGAATCCACACGTGAGTTTAACTCTGTCAGTTGAATGCACACATTGACAACCATTCAGTTTGATAACACCCTTTTGGTTTTAGAAGCAGATATTTCTCTGTACAGCCTATGGTCCCATTCACTCGGGAATATCCCAACGCAGCTCCTGGAAGAAACGTGTTTCTGACTCGCTGAATCTCAACATAGATTCAACTCTCTTAGGTGAACGAACGCACAGCAGAGCAGTTTCAAGGAAACGTTTCTCCTGAGTTTTAGACGAAGTTTCCTGCTGTTTAGTACGTATGCCGGCATTGGGCTGGAAATACCGGTTTTGGGATTCTGCACAGAAAGGGTTTGCAAACCACTGAATCCACACGTGAGTTTAACTCTGTCAGTTGAATGCACACATTGACAACCATTCAGTTAGATAGCTCCGTTTTGGTTTTAGAAGCAGATATTTCTCTGTACAGCCTATGGTCCCATTCACTCGGGAATATCCCAACGCAGCTCCTGGAAGAAACGTGTTTCTGACTCGCTGAATCTCAACATAGATTCAACTCTCTTAGGTGAACGAACGCACAGCAGAGCAGTTTCAAGGAAACGTTTCTCCTGAGTTTTAGACGAAGTTTCCTGCTGTTTACTACGTATGCCGGCATTGGGCTGGAAATACCGGTTTTGGGATTCTGCACAGAAAGGGTTTGCAAACCGCTGAATCCACACGTGAGTTTAACTCTGTCAGTTGAATGCACACATTGACAACCATTCAGTTAGATAGCTCCGTTTTGGTTTTAGAAGCAGATATTTCTCTGTACAGCCTATGGACCCATTCACTCGGGAATATCCCAACGCAGCTCCTGGAAGAAACGTGTTTCTGACTCGCTGAATCTCAACATAGATTCAACTCTCTTAGGTGAACGAACGCACAGCAGAGCAGTTTCAAGGAAACGTTTCTCCTGAGTTTTAGACGAAGTTTCCTGCTGTTTAGTACGTATGCCGGCATTGGGCTGGAAATAACGGTTTTGGGATTCTGCACAGAAAGGGTTTGTAAACCGCTGAATCCAAACGTGAGTTTAACTCTGTCAGTTGAATGCACACATTGACAACCATTCAGTTAGATTGCACCATTTTGCTTTTAGGAGCAGATATTTCTCTGCACAGCCTATGGTCCCATTCACGCGGGAATATCCCAAGGCAGGTCCTAGAAGAAACGTGTTTCTGACTCGCTGAATCTCAACATAGATTCAACTCTCTTAGGTGAACGAACGCACAGCAGAGCAGTTTCAAGGAAACGTTTCTCCTGAGTTTCAGACGAAGTTTCCTGCTGTTTAGTACGTATGCCGGCATTGGGATGGAAATACCGGTTTTGCGATTCTGCACAGAAAGTGTTTGCAAACCACTGAATCCACACGTGAGTTTAACTCTGTCACTTGAATGCACACATTGACAACCATTCAGTTAGATAGCTCCGTTTTGGTTTTAGAAGCAGATATTTCTCTGTACAGCCTATGGTTCCATTCACTCGGGAATATCCCAACGCAGCTCCTGGAAGAAACGTGTTTCTGACTCGCTGAATCTCAACATAGATTCAACTCTCTTAGTTGAACGAACGCACAGCAGAGCAGTTTCAAGGAAACGTTTCTCCTGAGTTTTAGACGAAGTTTCCTGCTCTTTAGTACGGATGCCGGCATTGGGCTGGAAATACCGGTTTTGGAATTCTGCACAGAAAGGGTTTGCAAACCGCTGAATCCACACGTGAGTTTAACTCTGTCAGTTGAATGCACACATTGACAACCATTCAGTTTGATAGCACCCTTTTGGTTTTAGAAGCAGATATTTCTCTGTACAGCCTATGGTCCCATTCACTCGGGAATATCCCAAAGCAGCTCCTAGAAGAAACGTGTTTCTGACTCGCTGAATCTCAACATAGATTCAACTCTCTTAGGTGAACGAACGCACAGCAGAGCAGTTTCAAGGAAACTTTTCTCCTGAGTTTTAGACGAAGTTTCCTGCTGTTTAGTACGGATGCCGGCATTGGGCTGGAAATACCGGTTTTGGGATTCTGCACAGAAACAGTTTGCAAACCACTGAATCAACACGTGAGTTTAACACAGTCAGTTGAATGCACACATTGACAACCATTCAGTTAGATAGCTCCGTTTTGGTTTCAGAAGCAGATATTTCTCTGTACAGCCTATGGTCCCATTCACTCGGGAATATCCCAACGCAGCTCCTGGAAGAAACGTGTTTCTGACTCGCTGAATCTCAACATAGATTCAACTCTCTTAGGTGAACGAACGCACAGCAGAGCAGTTTCAAGGAAACGTTTCTCCTGAGTTTTAGACGAAGTTTACTGCTGTTTAGTACGTATGCCGGCATTGGGCTGGAAATACCGGTTTTGGGATTCTGCACAGAAAGGGTTTGCAAACCGCTGAATCCACACGTGAGTTTAACTCTGTCAGTTGAATGCACACATTGACAACCATTCAGTGTGATAACACCCTTTTGGTTTTAGAAGCAGATATTTCTCTGTACAACCTATGGTCCCATTCTCTCGGGAATATCCCAACGCAGCTCCTGGAAGAAACGTGTTTCTTACTCGCTGAATCTCAACATAGTTTCAACTCTCTTAGGTGAATGAACGCACAGCAGAGCAGTTTCAAGGAAACTTTTCTCCTGAGTTTTAGACGAAGTTTCCTTCTGTTTAGTACGGATGCCGGCATTGGGCTGGAAATACCGGTTTTGGGATTCTGCACAGAAAGGGTTTGCAAACCGCTGAATCCACACGTGAGTTTAACTCTATCAGTTGAATGTACACATTGACAACCATTCAGTTAGATAGCTCCGTTTTGGTATTAGAAGCAGATATTTCTCTGTACAGCCTATGGTCCCATTCACTCGGGAATATCCCAACGCAGGTCCTAGAAGAAACGTGTTTCTGACTCGCTGAATCTCAACATAGATTCAACTCTCTTAGGTGAACGAACGCACAGCATAGCAATTTCAAGGAATCGTTTCTCCTGAGTTTTAGACGACGTTTCCTGCTGTTTAGTACGGATGCCGGCATTGGGCTGGAAATACTGGTTTTGGGATTCTGCACAGAAAGTGTTTGCAAACCACTGAATCCACACGTGAGTTTAACTCTGTCGGTTGAATGCACACATTGACAACCATTCAGTTAGATAGCTCCGTTTTGGTTTTAGAAGCAGATATTTCTCTGTACAGCCTATGGTCCCATTCACTCGGGAATATCCCAACGCAGCTCCTGGAAGAAACGTGTTTCTGACTCGCTGAATCTCAACATAGATTCAACTCTCTTAGGTGAACGAACGCACAGCAGAGCAGTTTCAAGGAAACGTTTCTCCTGAGTTTTAGACGAAGTTTCCTGCTGTTTAGTATGTATGCCGGCATTCGGCTGGAAATACCGGTTTTCGGATTCTGCACAGAAAGGGTTTGTAAACCGCTGAATCCAAACGTGAGTTTAACTCTGTCAGTTGAATGCACACATTGACAACCATTCAGTTAGATTGCACCCTTTTGGTTTTATGAGCAGATATTTCTCTGTACAGCCTATGGTCCCATTCACTCGGGAATATCCCAACGCAGGTCCTAGAAGAAACGTGTTTCTTACTCGCTGAATCTCAACATAGATTCAACTCTCTTAGGTGAACGAACGCACAGCAGAGCAGTTTCAAGGAAACGTTTCTCCTGAGTTTTAGACGAAGTTTCCTGCTGTTTAGTACGGATGCCGGCATTGGGCTGGAAATACCGGTTTTGGGATTCTGCACAGAAAGGGTTTGCAAACCGCTGAATCCACACGTGAGTTTAACTTTGTGAGTTGAATGCACACATTGACAACCATCCAGTTAGATAGCTCCGTTTTGGTTTTAGAAGCAGATATGTTAGTTGAATGCACACATTGACAACCATTCAGTGTGATAACACCCTTTTGGTTTTAGAAGCAGATATTTCTCTGTACAGCATATGGTCCCATTCTCTCGGGAATATCCCAACGCAGGTCCTAGAAGAAACGTGTTTCTGACTCGCTGAATCTCAACATAGATTCAACTCTCTTAGGTGAACGAACGCACAGCATAGCAATTTCAAGGAATCGTTTCTCCTGAGTTTTAGACGAAGTTTCCTGCTGTTTAGTACGGATGCCGGCATTGGGCTGGAAATACCGGTTTTGGGATTCTGCACAGAAAGTGTTTGCAAACCACTGAATCCACACGTGAGTTTAACTCTGTCAGTTGAATGCACACATTGACAACCATTCAGTTAGATAGCTCCGTTTTGGTTTTAGAAGCAGATATTTCTCTGTACAGCCTATGGTCCCATTCACTCGGGAATATCCCAACGCAGCTCCTGGAAGAAACGTGTTTCTGACTCGCTGAATCTCAACATAGATTCAACTCTCTTAGGTGAACGAACGCACAGCAGAGCAGTTTCAAGGAAACGTTTCTCCTGAGTTTTAGACGAAGTTTCCTGCTGTTTAGTACGTATGCCGGCATTGGGCTGGAAATACCGGTTTTGGGATTCTGCACAGAAAGGGTTTGCAAACCGCTGAATCCACACGTGAGTTTAACTCTGTCAGTTGAATGCACAGATTGACAGCCATTCAGTGTGATAACACCCTTTTGGCTTTAGAAGCAGATATTTCTCTGTACAACCTATGGTCCCATTCTCTCGGGAATATCCCAACGCAGCTCCTAGAAGAAACGTGTTTCTGACTCGCTGAATCTCAACATAGATTCAACTCTCTTAGGTGAACGAACGCACAGCAGAGCAGTTTCAAGGAAACTTTTCTCCTGAGTTTTAGACGAAGTTTCCTGCTGTTTAGTACGTATGCCGGCATTGGGCTGGAAATACCGGTTTTGGGATTCTGCACAGAAAGGGTTTGCAAACCGCTGAATCCACACGTGAGTTTAACTCTGTCAGTTGAATGCACACATTGACAACCATTCAGTTTGATAACACCCTTTTGGTTTTAGAAGCAGATATTTCTCTGTACAGCCTATGGTCCCATTCACTCGGGAATATCCCAACGCAGCTCCTGGAAGAAACGTGTTTCTGACTCGCTGAATCTCAACATAGATTCAACTCTCTTAGGTGAACGAACGCACAGCATAGCAGTTTCAAGGAAACGTTTCTCCTGAGTTTTAGACGAAGTTTCCTGCTGTTTAGTACGTATGCCGGCATTGGGCTGGAAATACCGGTTTTGGGATTCTGCACAGAAAGGGTTTGCAAACCGCTGAATCCTCAAGTGAGTTTAACTCTGTCAGTTGAATGCACACATTGACAACCATTCAGTTTGATAACACCCTTTTGGTTTTAGAAGAAGATATTTCTCTGTACAGCCTATGGTCCCATTCACTCGGGAATATCCCAACGCAGCTCCTGGAAGAAACGTGTTTCTGACTCGCTGAATCTCAACATAGATTCAACTCTCTTAGGTGAACGAACGCACAGCAGAGCACTGTCAAGGAAACGTTTCTCCTGAGTTTTAGACGAAGTTTCCTGCTGTTTAGTACGTATGCCGGCATTGGGCTGGAAATACCGGTTTTGGGATTCTGCACAGAAAGGGTTTGCAAACCGCTGAATCCACATGTGAGTTTAACTCTGTCAGTTGAATGCACACATTGACAACCATTCAGTGTGATAACACCCTTTTGGCGTTAGAAGCTGATATTTCTCTGTACAACCTATGGTCCCATTCTCTCGGGAATATCCCAACGCAGCTCCTAGAAGAAACGTGTTTCTGACTCGCTGAATCTCAACATAGATTCAACTCTCTTAGGTGAACGAACGCACAGCAGAGCAGTTTCAAGGAAACTTTTCTCCTGAGTTTTAGACGAAGTTTCCTGCTGTTTAGTACGTATGCCAGCATTGGGATGGAAATACCGGTTTTGGGATTCTGCACAGAAAGGGTTTGCAAACAGCTGAATCCACACGTGAGTTTAACTCTGTCAGTTGAATGCACACATTGACAACCATTCAGTTTGATAACACCCTTTTGGTTTTAGAAGAAGATATTTCTCTGTACAGCCTATGGTCCCATTCACTCGGGAATATCCCAATGCAAATCCTGGAAGAAACGTGTTTCTGACTCGCTGAATCTCAACATAGATTCAACTCTCTTAGTTGAACGAACGCACAGCAGAGCAGTTTCAAGGAAACGTTTCTCCTGAGTTTTAGACGAAGTTTCCTGCTGTTTAGTACGGATGCCGGCATTGGGCTGGAAATACCGGTTTTGGAATTCTGCACAGAAAGGGTTTGCAAACCGCTGAATCCACACGTGAGTTTAACTCTGTCAGTTGAATGCACACATTGACAACCATTCAGTTTGATAGCACCCTTTTGGTTTTAGAAGCAGATATTTCTCTGTACAGCCTATGGTCCCATTCACTCGGGAATATCCCAACGCAGCTCCTAGAAGAAACGTGTTTCTGACTCGCTGAATCTCAACATAGATTCAACTCTCTTAGGTGAACGAACGCACAGCAGAGCAGTTTCAAGGAAACTTTTCTCCTGAGTTTTAGACGAAGTTTCCTGCTGTTTAGTACGGATGCCGGCATTGGGCTGGAAATACCGGTTTTGGGATTCTGCACAGAAACAGTTTGCAAACCACTGAATCAACACGTGAGTTTAACACAGTCAGTTGAATGCACACATTGACAACCATTCAGTTAGATAGCTCCGTTTTGGTTTTAGAAGCAGATATTTCTCTGTACAGCCTATGGTCCCATTCACTCGGGAATATCCCAACGCAGCTCCTGGAAGAAACGTGTTTCTGACTCGCTGAATCTCAACATAGATTCAACTCTCTTAGGTGAACGAACGCACAGCAGAGCAGTTTCAAGGAAACGTTTCTCCTGAGTTTTAGACGAAGTTTACTGCTGTTTAGTACGTATGCCGGCATTGGGCTGGAAATACCGGTTTTGGGATTCTGCACAGAAAGGGTTTGCAAACCGCTGAATCCACACGTGAGTTTAACTCTGTCAGTTGAATGCACACATTGACAACCATTCAGTGTGATAACACCCTTATGGTTTTAGAAGCAGATATTTCTCTGTACAACCTATGGTCCCATTCTCTCGGGAATATCCCAACGCAGCTCCTGGAAGAAACGTGTTTCTTACTCGCTGAATCTCAACATAGTTTCAACTCTCTTAGGTGAATGAACGCACAGCAGAGCAGTTTCAAGGAAACTTTTCTCCTGAGTTTTAGACGAAGTTTCCTTCTGTTTAGTACGGATGCCGGCATTGGGCTGGAAATACCGGTTTTGGGATTCTGCACAGAAAGGGTTTGCAAACCGCTGAATCCACACGTGAGTTTAACTCTGTCAGTTGAATGTACACATTGACAACCATTCAGTTAGATAGCTCCGTTTTGGTATTAGAAGCAGATATTTCTCTGTACAGCCTATGGTCCCATTCACTCGGGAATATCCCAACGCAGGTCCTAGAAGAAACGTGTTTCTGACTCGCTGAATCTCAACATAGATTCAACTCTCTTAGGTGAACGAACGCACAGCATAGCAATTTCAAGGAATCGTTTCTCCTGAGTTTTAGACGACGTTTCCTGCTGTTTAGTACGGATGCCGGCATTGGGCTGGAAATACCGGTTTTGGGATTCTGCACAGAAAGTGTTTGCAAACCACTGAATCCACACGTGAGTTTAACTCTGTCGGTTGAATGCACACATTGACAACCATTCAGTTAGATAGCTCCGTTTTGGTTTTAGAAGCAGATATTTCTCTGTACAGCCTATGGTCCCATTCACTCGGGAATATCCCAACGCAGCTCCTGGAAGAAACGTGTTTCTGACTCGCTGAATCTCAACATAGATTCAACTCTCTTAGGTGAACGAACGCACAGCAGAGCAGTTTCAAGGAAACGTTTCTCCTGAGTTTTAGACGAAGTTTCCTGCTGTTTAGTATGTATGCCGGCATTCGGCTGGAAATACCGGTTTTCGGATTCTGCACAGAAAGGGTTTGTAAACCGCTGAATCCAAACGTGAGTTTAACTCTGTCAGTTGAATGCACACATTGACAACCATTCAGTTAGATTGCACCCTTTTGGTTTTATGAGCAGATATTTCTCTGTACAGCCTATGATCCCATTCACTCGGGAATATCCCAACGCAGGTCCTAGAAGAAACGTGTTTCTTACTCGCTGAATCTCAACATAGATTCAACTCTCTTAGGTGAACGAACGCACAGCAGACCAGTTTCACGGAAACGTTTCTCCTGAGTTTTAGACGAAGTTTCCTGCTGTTTAGTACGGATGCCGGCATTGGGCTGGAAATACCGGTTTTGGGATTCTGCACAGAAAGGGTTTGCAAACCGTTGAATCCACACGTGAGTTTAACTTTGTGAGTTGAATGCACACATTGACAACCATCCAGTTAGATAGCTCCGTTTTGGTTTTAGAAGCAGATATGTTAGTTGAATGCACACATTGACAACCATTCAGTGTGATAACACCCTTTTGGTTTTAGAAGCAGATATTTCTCTGTACAGCATATGGTCCCATTCTCTCGGGAATATCCCAACGCAGGTCCTAGAAGAAACGTGTTTCTGACTCGCTGAATCTCAACATAGATTCAACTCTCTTAGGTGAACGAACGCACAGCATAGCAATTTCAAGGAATCGTTTCTCCTGAGTTTTAGACGAAGTTTCCTGCTGTTTAGTACGGATGCCGGCATTGGGCTGGAAATACCGGTTTTGGAATTCTGCACAGAAAGGGTTTGCAAACCGCTGAATCCACACGTGAGTTTAACTCTGTCAGTTGAATGCACACATTGACAACCATTCAGTTTGATAGCACCCTTTTGGTTTTAGAAGCAGATATTTCTCTGTACAGCCTATGGTCCCATTCACTCGGGAATATCCCAACGCAGCTCCTAGAAGAAACGTGTTTCTGACTCGCTGAATCTCAACATAGATTCAACTCTCTTAGGTGAACGAACGCACAGCAGAGCAGTTTCAAGGAAACTTTTCTCCTGAGTTTTAGACGAAGTTTCCTGCTGTTTAGTACGGATGCCGGCATTGGGCTGGAAATACCGGTTTTGGGATTCTGCACAGAAACAGTTTGCAAACCACTGAATCAACACGTGAGTTTAACACAGTCAGTTGAATGCACACATTGACAACCATTCAGTTAGATAGCTCCGTTTTGGTTTTAGAAGCAGATATTTCTCTGTACAGCCTATGGTCCCATTCACTCGGGAATATCCCAACGCAGCTCCTGGAAGAAACGTGTTTCTGACTCGCTGAATCTCAACATAGATTCAACTCTCTTAGGTGAACGAACGCACAGCAGAGCAGTTTCAAGGAAACGTTTCTCCTGAGTTTTAGACGAAGTTTACTGCTGTTTAGTACGTATGCCGGCATTGGGCTGGAAATACCGGTTTTGGGATTCTGCACAGAAAGGGTTTGCAAACCGCTGAATCCACACGTGAGTTTAACTCTGTCAGTTGAATGCACACATTGACAACCATTCAGTGTGATAACACCCTTATGGTTTTAGAAGCAGATATTTCTCTGTACAACCTATGGTCCCATTCTCTCGGGAATATCCCAACGCAGCTCCTGGAAGAAACGTGTTTCTTACTCGCTGAATCTCAACATAGTTTCAACTCTCTTAGGTGAATGAACGCACAGCAGAGCAGTTTCAAGGAAACTTTTCTCCTGAGTTTTAGACGAAGTTTCCTTCTGTTTAGTACGGATGCCGGCATTGGGCTGGAAATACCGGTTTTGGGATTCTGCACAGAAAGGGTTTGCAAACCGCTGAATCCACACGTGAGTTTAACTCTGTCAGTTGAATGTACACATTGACAACCATTCAGTTAGATAGCTCCGTTTTGGTATTAGAAGCAGATATTTCTCTGTACAGCCTATGGTCCCATTCACTCGGGAATATCCCAACGCAGGTCCTAGAAGAAACGTGTTTCTGACTCGCTGAATCTCAACATAGATTCAACTCTCTTAGGTGAACGAACGCACAGCATAGCAATTTCAAGGAATCGTTTCTCCTGAGTTTTAGACGACGTTTCCTGCTGTTTAGTACGGATGCCGGCATTGGGCTGGAAATACCGGTTTTGGGATTCTGCACAGAAAGTGTTTGCAAACCACTGAATCCACACGTGAGTTTAACTCTGTCGGTTGAATGCACACATTGACAACCATTCAGTTAGATAGCTCCGTTTTGGTTTTAGAAGCAGATATTTCTCTGTACAGCCTATGGTCCCATTCACTCGGGAATATCCCAACGCAGCTCCTGGAAGAAACGTGTTTCTGACTCGCTGAATCTCAACATAGATTCAACTCTCTTAGGTGAACGAACGCACAGCAGAGCAGTTTCAAGGAAACGTTTCTCCTGAGTTTTAGACGAAGTTTCCTGCTGTTTAGTATGTATGCCGGCATTCGGCTGGAAATACCGGTTTTCGGATTCTGCACAGAAAGGGTTTGTAAACCGCTGAATCCAAACGTGAGTTTAACTCTGTCAGTTGAATGCACACATTGACAACCATTCAGTTAGATTGCACCCTTTTGGTTTTATGAGCAGATATTTCTCTGTACAGCCTATGATCCCATTCACTCGGGAATATCCCAACGCAGGTCCTAGAAGAAACGTGTTTCTTACTCGCTGAATCTCAACATAGATTCAACTCTCTTAGGTGAACGAACGCACAGCAGACCAGTTTCACGGAAACGTTTCTCCTGAGTTTTAGACGAAGTTTCCTGCTGTTTAGTACGGATGCCGGCATTGGGCTGGAAATACCGGTTTTGGGATTCTGCAGAGAAAGGGTTTGCAAACCGCTGAATCCACACGTGAGTTTAACTTTGTGAGTTGAATGCACACATTGACAACCATCCAGTTAGATAGCTCCGTTTTGGTTTTAGAAGCAGATATGTTAGTTGAATGCACACATTGACAACCATTCAGTGTGATAACACCCTTTTGGTTTTAGAAGCAGATATTTCTCTGTACAGCATATGGTCCCATTCTCTCGGGAATATCCCAACGCAGGTCCTAGAAGAAACGTGTTTCTGACTCGCTGAATCTCAACATAGATTCAACTCTCTTAGGTGAACGAACGCACAGCATAGCAATTTCAAGGAATCGTTTCTCCTGAGTTTTAGACGAAGTTTCCTGCTGTTTAGTACGGATGCCGGCATTGGGCTGGAAATACCGGTTTTGGGATTCTGCACAGAAAGTGTTTGCAAACCACTGAATCCACACGTGAGTTTAACTCTGTCAGTTGAATGCACACATTGACAACCATTCAGTTAGATAGCTCCGTTTTGGTTTTAGAAGCAGATATTTCTCTGTACAGCCTATGGTCCCATTCACTCGGGAATATCCCAACGCAGCTCCTGGAATAAACGTGTTTCTGACTCGCTGAATCTCAACATAGATTCAACTCTCTTAGGTGAACGAACGCACAGCATAGCAGTTTCAAGGAAACGTTTCTCCTGAGTTTTAGACAAAGTTTCCTGCTGTTTAGTACGGATGCCGGCATTGGGCTGGAAATACCGGTTTTGGGATTCTGCACAGAAAGGGTTTGCAAACCGCTGAATCCACACGTGAGTTTAACTCTGTCAGTTGAATGCACACATTGACAACCTTTCAGTTTGATAGCACCCTTTTCGTTTTAGAAGCAGATATTTCTCTGTACAGCCTATGGTCCCATTCACTCGGGAATATCCCAACGCAGCTCCTGGAAGAAACGTGTTTCTGACTCGCTGAATCTCAACATAGATTCAACTCTCTTAGGTGAACGAACGCACAGCAGAGCAGTTTCAAGGAAACGTTTCTCCTGAGTTTTAGACGAAGTTTCCTGCTGTTTAGTACGTATGCCGGCATTGGGCTGGAAATACCGGTTTTGGGATTCTGCACAGAAAGGGTTTGCAAACCGCTGAATCCACACGTGAGTTTAACTCTGTCAGTTGAATGCACAAATTGACAACCATTCAGTTAGATAGCTCCGTTTTGGTTTTAGAAGCAGATATTTCTCTGTACAGCCTATGGTCCCATTCACTCGGGAATATCCCAACGCAGCTCCTGGAAGAAACGTGTTTCTGACTCGCTGAATCTCAACATAGATTCAACTCTCTTAGGTGAACGAACGCACAGCAGAGCAGTTTCAAGGAAACGTTTCTCCTGAGTTTTAGACGAAGTTTCCTGCTGTTTAGTACGTATGCCGGCATTGGGCTGGAAATACCGGTTTTGGGATTCTGCACAGAAAGGGTTTGCAAACCGCTGAATCCACAGGTGAGTTTAACTCTGTCAGTTGAATGCACACATTGACAACCATTCAGTTTGATAACACCCTTTTGGTTTTAGAAGCAGATATTTCTCTGTACAGCCTATGGTCCCATTCACTCGGGAATATCCCAACGCAGCTCCTGGAAGAAACGTGTTTCTGACTCGCTGAATCTCAACATAGATTCAACTCTCTTAGGTGAACGACCGCACAGCAGAAGAGTTTCAAGGAAACGTTTCTCCTGAGTTTTAGACGAAGTTTCCTGCTGTTTAGTACGTATGCCGGCATTGGGCTGGAAATACCGGTTTTGGGATTCTGCACAGAAAGGGTTTGCAAACCGCTGAATCCTCAAGTGAGTTTAACTCTGTCAGTTGAATGCACACATTGACAACCATTCAGTTTGATAACACCCTTTTGGTTTTAGAAGAAGATATTTCTCTGTACAGCCTATGGTCCCATTCACTCGGGAATATCCCAACGCAGCTCCTGGAAGAAACGTGTTTCTGACTCGCTGAATCTCAACATAGATTCAACTCTCTTAGGTGAACGAACGCACAGCAGAGCACTGTCAAGGAAACGTTTCTCCTGAGTTTTAGACGAAGTTTCCTGCTGTTTAGTACGTATGCCGGCATTGGGCTGGAAATACCGGTTTTGGGATTCTGCACAGAAAGGGTTTGCAAACCGCTGAATCCACATGTGAGTTTAACTCTGTCAGTTGAATGCACACATTGACAACCATTCAGTGTGATAACACCCTTTTGGCGTTAGAAGCTGATATTTCTCTGTACAACCTATGGTCCCATTCTCTCGGGAATATCCCAACGCAGCTCCTAGAAGAAACGTGTTTCTGACTCGCTGAATCTCAACATAGATTCAAATCTCTTAGGTGAACGAACGCACAGCAGAGCAGTTTCAAGGAAACTTTTCTCCTGAGTTTTAGACGAAGTTTCCTGCTGTTTAGTACGTATGCCGGCATTGGGCTGGAAATACCGGTTTTGGGATTCTGCACAGAAAGGGTTTGCAAACAGCTGAATACACACGTGAGTTTAACTCTGTCAGTTGAATGCACACATTGACAACCATTCAGTTTGATAACACCCTTTTGGTTTTAGAAGCAGATATTTCTCTGTACAGCCTATGGTCCCATTCCCTCGGGAATATCCCAATGCAACTCCTGGAAGAAACGTGTTTCTGACTCGCTGAATCTCAACATAGATTCAACTCTCTTAGGTGAACGAACGCACAGCAGAGCAGTTTCAAGGAAACGTTTCTCCTGAGTTTTACACGAAGTTTCCTGCTGTTTAGTACGGATGCCGGCATTGGGCTGGAAATACCGGTTTTGGGATTCTGCACAGAAAGGGTTTGCAAACCGCTGAATCCACACGTGAGTTTAACTTTGTGAGTTGAATGCACACATTGACAACCATCCAGTTAGATAGCTCCGTTTTGGTTTTAGAAGCAGATATGTTAGTTGAATGCACACATTGACAACCATTCAGTGTGATAACACCCTTTTGGTTTTAGAAGCAGACATTTCTCTGTACAGCATATGGTCCCATTCTCTCGGGAATATCCCAACGCAGGTCCTAGAAGAAACGTGTTTCTGACTCGCTGAATCTCAACATAGATTCAACTCTCTTAGGTGAACGAACGCACAGCATAGCAATTTCAAGGAATCGTTTCTCCTGAGTTTTAGACGAAGTTTCCTGCTGTTTAGCACGGAGGCCGGCATTGGGCTGGAAATACCGGTTTTGGGATTCTGCACAGAAAGTGTTTGCAAACCACTGAATCCACACGTGAGTTTAACTCTGTCAGTTGAATGCACACATTGACAACCATTCAGTTAGATAGCTCCGTTTTGGTTTTAGAAGCAGATATTTCTCTGTACAGCCTATGGTCCCATTCACTCGGGAATATCCCAACGCAGCTCCTGGAAGAAACGTGTTTCTGACTCGCTGAATCTCAACATAGATTCAACTCTCTTAGGTGAACGAACGCACAGCAGAGCAGTTTCAAGGAAACGTTTCTCCTGAGTTTTAGACGAAGTTTCCTGCTGTTTAGTATGTATGCCGGCATTCGGCTGGAAATACCGGTTTTGGGATTCTGCACAGAAAGGGTTTGTAAACCGCTGAATCCAAACGTGAGTTTAACTCTGTCAGTTGAATGCACACATTGACAACCATTCAGTTAGATTGCCCCCTTTTGGTTTTATGAGCAGATATTTCTCTGTACAGCCTATGGTCCCATTCACTCGGGAATATCCCAACGCAGCTCCTAGAAGAAACGTGTTTCTTACTCGCTGAATCTCAACATAGATTCAACTCTCTTAGGTGAACGAACGCACAGCAGAGCAGTTTCAAGGAAACGTTTCTCCTGAGTTTTAGACGAAGTTTCCTGCTGTTTAGTACGGATGCCGGCATTGGGCTGGAAATACCGGTTTTGGGATTCTGCACAGAAAGGGTTTGCAAACCGCTGAATCCACACGTGAGTTTAACTTTGTGAGTTGAATGCACACATTGACAACCATCCAGTTAGATAGCTCCGTTTTGGTTTTAGAAGCAGATATTTCGGACGCAGCTCCTAGAAGAAACGTGTTTCTGACTCGCTGAATCTCAACGTACATTCAACTCTCTTAGGTGAACGAACGCACAGCAGAGCAGTTTCAAGCAAACGTTTCTCCTGAGTTTTAGACGAAGTTTCCTGCAGTTAAGTAGGTATCCCGGCATTGGGCTGGAAATACCGGTTTTGGGATTCTGCACAGAAAGGGTTTGCAAACCACTGAATCAACACGTGAGTTTACCTCTGTCAGTTGAATGCACACATTGACAACCATTCAGTTAGATAGCTCCGTTTTGGTTTTAGAAGCAGATATTTCTCTGTACAGCCTATGGTCCCATTCACTCGGGAATATCCCAACGCAGCTCCTGGAAGAAACGTGTTTCTGACTCGCTGAATCTCAACATAGATTCAACT
This sequence comes from Aotus nancymaae, assembly GCF_030222135.1. NCBI lineage: Eukaryota > Metazoa > Chordata > Mammalia > Primates > Aotidae > Aotus > Aotus nancymaae. The sequence continues at coordinate 922,244 of NW_026988584.1, forward strand.
CTCTTAGGTGAACGAACGCACAGCAGAGCAGTTTCAAGGAAACTTTTCTCCTGAGTTTTAGACGAAGTTTCCTGCTGTTTAGTACGGATGCCGGCATTGGGCTGGAAATACCGGTTTTGGGATTCTGCACAGAAAGGGTTTGCAAACCGCTGAATCCACACGTCAGTTTGACTTTGTCAGTTGAATGCAGACATTGACAACAATCCAGTTAGATAGCTCCGTTTTGGTTTTAGAAGCACATATTTCTCTGAACAGCCTATGGTCCCATTCACTCGGGAATATCCCAACGCAACTCCTAGAAGAAACGTGTTTCTGACTCGCTGAATCTCAACATAGATTCAACTCTCTTAGGTGAACGAACGCACAGCAGAGCAGTTTCAAGGAAACGTTTCTCCTGAGTTTTAGACGAAGTTTCCTGCTGTTTAGTACGTATGCCGGCATTGGGCTGGAAATACCGGTTTTGGGATTCTGCACAGAAAGGGTTTGCAAACCGCTGAATCCACACGTGAGTTTAACTCTGTCAGTTGAATGCACACATTGACAACCATTCAGTTAGATTGCACCCTTTTGGTTTTAGGAGCAGATATTTCTCTGTACAGCCTATGGTCCCATTCACTCGGGAATATCCCAACGCAGCTCCTGGAAGAAACGTGTTTCTGACTCGCTGAATCTCAACATAGATTCAACTCTCTTAGGTGAACGAACGCACAGCAGAACAGTTTCAAGAAAACGTTTCTCCTGAGTTTTAGACGAAGTTTCCTGCTGTTTAGTACGTATGCCGGCATTGGGCTGGAAATACCGATTTTGGGATTCTGCACAGAAAGGGTTTGCAAACCGCTGAATCCACACGTGAGTTTAACTCTGTCAGTTGAATGCACACATTGACAACCATTCAGTTAGATTGCACCCTTTTGGTTTTAGGAGCAGATATTTCTCTGTGCAGCCTATGGTCCCATTCACTCCGGAATATCCCAACGCAGCTCGTAGAAGAAACGTGTTTCTGACTCGCTGAATCTCAACATAGATTCAACTCTCTTATGTGAACGAACGCACAGCAGAGCAGTTTCAAGGAAACGTTTCTCCTGAGTTTTAGACGAAGTTTCCTGCTGTTTAGTACGTATGCCGGCATTGGGCTATAAATACCGGTTTTGGGATTCTGCACAGAAAGGGTTTGCAAACCACTGAATCCACACGTGAGTTTAACTCTGTCAGTTGAATGCACACATTGACAACCATTCAGTTAGATAGCTCCGTTTTGGTTTCAGAAGCAGATATTTCTCTGTACAGCCTATGGTCCCATTCACTCGGGAATATCCCAACGCAGCTCCTGGAAGAAACGTGTTTCTGACTCGCTGAATCTGAACATAGATTCAACTCTCTTAGGTGAACAAACGCACAGCAGAGCAGTTTCAAGGAAACGTTTCTCCTGAGTTTTAGACGAAGTTTCCTGCTGTTTAGTACGTATGCCGGCATTGGGCTGGAAATACCGGTTTTGGGATTCTGCACAGAAAGGGTTTGCAAACCGCTGAATCCACACGTGAGTTTAACTCTGTCAGTTGAATGCACACATTGACAATCATTCAGTTTGATAGCACCCTTTTGGTTTTAGAAGCAGATATTTCTCTGTACAGCCTATGGTCCCATTCACTCGGGAATATCCCAACGCAGCTCCTAGAAGAAACGTGTTTCTGACTCGCTGAATCTCAACATAGATTCAACTCTCTTAGGTGAACGAACGCACAGCAGAGCAGTTTCAAGGAAACTTTTCTCCTGAGTTTTAGACGAAGTTTCCTGCTGTTTAGTACGGATGCCGGCATTGGGCTGGAAATACCGGTTTTGGGATTCTGCACAGAAAGGGTTTGCAAACCGCTGAATCCACACGTCAGTTTGACTTTGTCAGTTGAATGCAGACATTGACAACAATCCAGTTAGATAGCTCCGTTTTGGTTTTAGAAGCACATATTTCTCTGAACAGCCTATGGTCCCATTCACTCGGGAATATCCCAACGCAACTCCTAGAAGAAACGTGTTTCTGACTCGCTGAATCTCAACATAGATTCAACTCTCTTAGGTGAACGAACGCACAGCAGAGCAGTTTCAAGGAAACGTTTCTCCTGAGTTTTAGACGAAGTTTCCTGCTGTTTAGTACGTATGCCGGCATTGGGCTGGAAATACCGGTTTTGGGATTCTGCACAGAAAGGGTTTGCAAACCGCTGAATCCACACGTGAGTTTAACTCTGTCAGTTGAATGCAGACATTGACAACCATTCAGTTAGATTGCACCCTTTTGGTTTTAGGAGCAGATATTTCTCTGTACAGCCTATGGTCCCATTCACTCGGGAATATCCCAACGCAGCTCCTGGAAGAAACGTGTTTCTGACTCGCTGAATATCAACATAGATTCAACTCTCTTAGGTGAACGAACGCACAGCAGAACAGTTTCAAGATAACGTTTCTCCTGAGTTTTAGACGAAGTTTCCTGCTGTTTAGTACGTATGCCGGCATTGGGCTGGAAATACCGATTTTGGGATTCTGCACAGAAAGGGTTTGCAAACCGCTGAATCCACACGTGAGTTTAACTCTGTCAGTTGAATGCACACATTGACAACCATTCAGTTAGATTGCACCCTTTTGGTTTTAGGAGCAGATATTTCTCTGTGCAGCCTATGGTCCCATTCACTCCGGAATATCCCAACGCAGCTCGTAGAAGAAACGTGTTTCTGACTCGCTGAATCTCAACATAGATTCAACTCTCTTATGTGAACGAACGCACAGCAGAGCAGTTTCAAGGAAACGTTTCTCCTGAGTTTTAGACGAAGTTTCCTGCTGTTTAGTACGTATGCCGGCATTGGGCTATAAATACCGGTTTTGGGATTCTGCACAGAAAGGGTTTGCAAACCACTGAATCCACACGTGAGTTTAACTCTGTCAGTTGAATGCACACATTGACAACCATTCAGTTAGATAGCTCCGTTTTGGTTTCAGAAGCAGATATTTCTCTGTACAGCCTATGGTCCCATTCACTCGGGAATATCCCAACGCAGCTCCTGGAAGAAACGTGTTTCTGACTCGCTGAATCTCAACATAGATTCAACTCTCTTAGGTGAACGAACGCACAGCAGAGCAGTTTCAAGGAAACGTTTCTCCTGAGTTTTAGACGAAGTTTCCTGCTGTTTAGTACGGATGCCGGCATTGGGCTGGAAATACCGGTTTTGGGATTCTGCACAGAAAGGGTTTGCAAACCGCTGAATCCACACGTGAGTTTATCTCTGTCAGTTGAATGCACACATTGACAACCATTCAGTTTGATAACACCCTTTTGGTTTTAGAAGCAGATATTTCTCTGTACAGCCTATGGTCCCATTCACTCGGGAATATCCCAACGCAGCTCCTGGAAGAAACGTGTTTCTGACTCGCTGAATCTGAACATAGATTCACCTCTCTTAGGTGAACAAACGCACAGCAGAGCAGTTTCAAGGAAACGTTTCTCCTGAGTTTTAGACGAAGTTTCCTGCTGTTTAGTACGTATGCCGGCATTGGGCTGGAAATACCGGTTTTGGGATTCTGCACAGAAAGGGTTTGCAAACCGCTGAATCCACACGTGAGTTTAACTCTGTCAGTTGAATGCACACATTGACAATCATTCAGTTTGATAGCACCCTTTTGGTTTTAGAAGCAGATATTTCTCTGTACAGCCTATGGTCCCATTCACTCGGGAATATCCCAACGCAGCTCCTAGAAGAAACGTGTTTCTGACTCGCTGAATCTCAACATAGATTCAACTCTCTTAGGTGAACGAACGCACAGCAGAGCAGTTTCAAGGAAACTTTTCTCCTGAGTTTTAGACGAAGTTTCCTGCTGTTTTGTACGGATGCCGGCAATGGGCTGGAAATACCGATTTTGGGATTCTGCACAGAAAGGTTTTGCAAACCACTGAATCCACACGTGAGTTTAACTCTGTCAGTTGAATACACACATTGACAACCATTCAGTTAGATAGTTCCGTTTTGGTTTTTGAAGCAGATATTTCTCTGTACAGCCTATGGTCCCATTCACTCGGGAATATCCCAACGCAGCTCCTAGAAGAAACGTGTTTCTGACTCGCTGAATCTCAACATAGATTCAACTCTCTTAGGTGAACGAAAGCACAGCAGAGCAGTTTCAAGGAAACGTTTCTCCTTTTAGACGAAGTTTCCTGCTGTTTAGTACGGATGCCGGCATTGGGCTGGAAATACCGGTTTTGGGATTCTGCACAGAAAGGGTTTGCAAACCGCTGAATCCACACGTGAGTTTAACTTTGTGAGTTGAATGCACACATTGACAACCATCCTGTTAGATAGCTCCGTTTTGGTTTTAGAAACAGATATTTCTCTGTACAGCCTATGGTCCCATTCACTCGGGAATATCCCAACGCAGCTCCTAGAAGAAAAGTGTTTCTGACTCGCTGAATCTCAACGTAGATTCAACTCTCTTAGGTGAACGAACGCACAGCAGAGCAGTTTCAAGGAAACGTTTCTCCTGAGTTTTAGACGAAGTTTCCTGCTGTTTAGTACGGATGCCGGCATTGGGCTGGAAATACCGGTTTTGGGATTCTGCACAGAAAGGGTTTGCAAACCGCTGAATCCACACGTGAGTTTACCTCTGTCAGTTGAATGCACACATTGACAACCATTCAGTGTGATAACACCCTTTTGGTTTTAGAAGCAGAAATTTCTCTGTACAGCCTATGGTCCCATTCTCTCGGGAATATCCCAACGCAGCTCCTAGAAGAAACCTGTTTCTGACTCGCTGAATCTCAACATAGATTCAACTCTCTTCGGTGAACGAACGCACAGCAGAGCAGTTTCAAGGGAACTTTTCTCCTGAGTTTTAGACGAAGTTTCCTGCTGTTTAGTACGTATGCCGGCATTGGGCTGGAAATACCGGTTTTGGGATTCTGCACAGAAAGGGTTTGCAAACCGCTGAATCCACACGTGAGTTTAAATCTGTCAGTTGAATACACACATTGACAACCATTCAGTTTGATAACACCCTTTTGGTTTTAGAAGCAGATATTTCTCTGTACAGCCTATGGTCCCATTCACTCGGGAATATCCCAACGCAGCTCCTGGAAGAAACGTGTTTCTGACTCGCTGAATCTCAACATAGATTCAAATCTCTTAGGTGAACGAACGCACAGCAGAGCAGTTTCAAGGAAACGTTTCTCCTGAGTTTTAGACGAAGTTTCCTGCTGTTTAGTACGTATGCCGGCATTGGGCTGGACATACCGGTTTTGGGATTCTGCACAGAAAGGGTTTGCAAACCGCTGAATCCACACGTGAGTTTAACTCTGTCAGTTGAATGCACACGTTGACAAACATTCAGTTTGATAACACCCTTTTGGTTTTAGAAGCAGATAGTTCTCTGTACAGCCTATGGTCCCATTCACTCGGGAATATCCCAACGCAGCTCCTGGAAGAAACGTGTTTCTGACTCGCTGAATCTCAACATAGATTCAACTCTCTTAGGTGAACGAACGCACAGCACAGCAGTTTCAAGGAAACGTTTCTCCTGAGTTTTAGACGAAGTTTCCTGCTGTTTAGTACGTATGCCGGCATTGGGCTGGAAATACCGGTTTTGGGGTTCTGCACAGAAAGGGTTTGCAAACCGCTGAATCCACACGTGAGTTTGACTTTGTCAGTTGAATGCACACATTGACAACAATCCAGTTAGATAGCTCCGTTTTGGTTTTAGAAGCACATATTTCTCTGAACAGCCTATGGTCCCAATCACTCGGGAATATCCCAACGCAGCTCCTGGAAGAAACGTGTTTCTGACTCGCTGAATCTCAACATAGATTCAACTCTCTTATGTGAACGAACGCACAGCAGAGCAGTTTCAAGGAAACGTTTCTCCTGAGTTTTAGACGAAGTTTCCTGCTGTTTAGTACGTATGCCGGCATTGGGCTATAAATACCGGTTTTGGGATTCTGCACAGAAAGGGTTTGCAAACCACTGAATCCACACGTGAGTTTAACTCTGTCAGTTGAATGCACACATTGACAACCATTCAGTTAGATAGCTCCGTTTTGGTTTCAGAAGCAGATATTTCTCTGTACAGCCTATGGTCCCATTCACTCGGGAATATCCCAACGCAGCTCCTGGAAGAAACGTGTTTCTGACTCGCTGAATCTCAACATAGATTCAACTCTCTTAGGTGAACGAACGCACAGCAGAGCAGTTTCAAGGAAACGTTTCTCCTGAGTTTTAGACGAAGTTTCCTGCTGTTTAGTACGGATGCCGGCATTGGGCTGGAAATACCGGTTTTGGGATTCTGCACAGAAAGGGTTTGCAAACCGCTGAATCCACACGTGAGTTTATCTCTGTCAGTTGAATGCACACATTGACAACCATTCAGTTTGATAACACCCTTTTGGTTTTAGAAGCAGATATTTCTCTGTACAGCCTATGGTCCCATTCACTCGGGAATATCCCAACGCAGCTCCTGGAAGAAACGTGTTTCTTTCTCGCTGAATCTGAACATAGATTCAACTCTCTTAGGTGAACGAACGCACAGCAGAGCAGTTTCAAGGAAACTTTTCTCCTGAGTTTTAGACGAAGTTTCCTTCTGTTTAGTACGTATGCCGGCATTGGGCTGGAAATACCGGTTTTGGGATTCTGCACAGAAAGGGTTTGCAAACCGCTGAATCCACACGTGAGTTTAACTCTGTCAGTTGAATGCACACATTGACAATCATTCAGTTTGATAGCACCCTTTTGGTTTTAGAACAGATATTTCTCTGTACAGCCTATGGTCCCATTCACTCGGGAATATCCCAACGCAGCTCCTAGAAGAAACGTGTTTCTGACTCGCTGAATCTCAACATAGATTCAACTCTCTTAGGTGAACGAACGCACAGCAGAGCAGTTTCAAGGAAACTTTTCTCCTGAGTTTTAGACGAAGTTTCCTGCTGTTTTGTACGGATGCCGGCAATGGGCTGGAAATACCGATTTTGGGATTCTGCACAGAAAGGTTTTGCAAACCACTGAATCCACACGTGAGTTTAACTCTGTCAGTTGAATGCACACATTGACAACCATTCAGTTAGATAGCTCCGTTTTGGTTTTAGAAGCAGATATTTCTCTGTACAGCCTATGGTCCCATTCACTCGGGAATATCCCAACGCAGCTCCTAGAAGAAACGTGTTTCTGACTCGCTGAATCTCAACATAGATTCAACTCTCTTAGGTGAACGAAAGCACAGCAGAGCAGTTTCAAGGAAACGTTTCTCCTTTTAGACGAAGTTTCCTGCTGTTTAGTACGGATGCCGGCATTGGGCTGGAAATACCGGTTTTGGGATTCTGCACAGAAAGGGTTTGCAAACCGCTGAATCCACACGTGAGTTTAACTTTGTGAGTTGAATGCACACATTGACAACCATCCAGTTAGATAGCTCCGTTTTGGTTTTAGAAACAGATATTTCTCTGTACAGCCTATGGTCCCATTCACTCGGGAATATCCCAACGCAGCTCCTAGAAGAAAAGTGTTTCTGACTCGCTGAATCTCAACGTAGATTCAACTCTCTTAGGTGAACGAACGCACAGCAGAGCAGTTTCAAGGAAACGTTTCTCCTGAGTTTTAGACGAAGTTTCCTGCTGTTTAGTACGTATGCCGGCATTGGGCTGGAAATACCGGTTTTGGGATTCTGCACAGAAAGGGTTTGCAAACCGCTGAATCCACACGTGAGATTAACTCTGTCAGTTGAATGCACACATTGACAACCATTCAGTGTGATAACACCCTTTTGGTTTTAGAAGCAGAAATTTCTCTGTACAGCCTATGGTCCCATTCTCTCGGGAATATCCCAACGCAGCTCCTAGAAGAAACGTGTTTCTGACTCGCTGAATCTCAACATAGATTCAACTCTCTTAGGTGAACGAACGCACAGCAGAGCAGTTTCAAGGAAACGTTTCTCCTGAGTTTTAGACGAAGTTTCCTGCTGTTTAGTACGGATGCCGGCATTGGGCTGGAAATACCGGTTTTGGGATTCTGCACAGAAAGGGTTTGCAAACCGCTGAATCCACACGTGAGTTTAACTCTGTCAGTTGAATGCACACATTGACAACCATTCAGTTAGATAGCTCCGTTTTGGTTTTAGAAGCAGATATTTCTCTGTACAGCCTATGGCCCCATTCACTCGGGAATATCCCAACGCAGCTCCTAGAAGAAACGTGTTTCTGACTCGCTGAATCTCAACATAGATTCATCTCTCTTAGGTGAATGAACGCACAGCAGAGCAGTTTCAAGGAATCGTTTCTCCTGAGATTTAGACGAAGTTTCCTGCTGTTTAGTACGTATGCCGGCATTGGGCTGGAAATACCGGTTTTGGGATTCTGCACAGAAAGGGTTTGCAAACCGCTGAACCCACACGTGAGTTTAACTCTGTCAGTTGAATGCACACATTGACAACCATTCCGTTTGATAACACCCTTTTGGTTTTAGGAGCAGATATTTCTCTGTACAGCCTATGGTCCAATTCACTCGGGAATATCCCAACGCAGCTCCTGGAAGAAACGTGTTTCTGACTCGCTGAATCTCAACATAGATTCAACTCTCTTAGGTGAACGAACGCACAGCAGAGCAGTTTCAAGGAAACGTTTCTCCTGAGTTTTAGACGAAGTTTCCTGCTGTTTAGTACGTATGCCGGCATTGGGCTGGAAATACCGGTTTTGGGATTCTGCACAGAAAGGGTTTGCAAACCGCTGAATCCACACGTGAGTTTAACTCTGTCAGTTGAATGCAGACATTGACAACCATTCAGTTAGATTGCACCCTTTTGGTTTTAGGAGCAGATATTTCTCTGTACAGCCTATGGTCCCATTCACTCGGGAATATCCCAACGCAGCTCCTGGAAGAAACGTGTTTCTGACTCGCTGAATATCAACATAGATTCAACTCTCTTAGGTGAACGAACGCACAGCAGAACAGTTTCAAGATAACGTTTCTCCTGAGTTTTAGACGAAGTTTCCTGCTGTTTAGTACGTATGCCGGCATTGGGCTGGAAATACCGATTTTGGGATTCTGCACAGAAAGGGTTTGCAAACCGCTGAATCCACACGTGAGTTTAACTCTGTCAGTTGAATGCACACATTGACAACCATTCAGTTAGATTGCACCCTTTTGGTTTTAGGAGCAGATATTTCTCTGTGCAGCCTATGGTCCCATTCACTCCGGAATATCCCAACGCAGCTCGTAGAAGAAACGTGTTTCTGACTCGCTGAATCTCAACATAGATTCAACTCTCTTATGTGAACGAACGCACAGCAGAGCAGTTTCAAGGAAACGTTTCTCCTGAGTTTTAGACGAAGTTTCCTGCTGTTTAGTACGTATGCCGGCATTGGGCTATAAATACCGGTTTTGGGATTCTGCACAGAAAGGGTTTGCAAACCACTGAATCCACACGTGAGTTTAACTCTGTCAGTTGAATGCACACATTGACAACCATTCAGTTAGATAGCTCCGTTTTGGTTTCAGAAGCAGATATTTCTCTGTACAGCCTATGGTCCCATTCACTCGGGAATATCCCAACGCAGCTCCTGGAAGAAACGTGTTTCTGACTCGCTGAATCTCAACATAGATTCAACTCTCTTAGGTGAACGAACGCACAGCAGAGCAGTTTCAAGGAAACGTTTCTCCTGAGTTTTAGACGAAGTTTCCTGCTGTTTAGTACGGATGCCGGCATTGGGCTGGAAATACCGGTTTTGGGATTCTGCACAGAAAGGGTTTGCAAACCGCTGAATCCACACGTGAGTTTATCTCTGTCAGTTGAATGCACACATTGACAACCATTCAGTTTGATAACACCCTTTTGGTTTTAGAAGCAGATATTTCTCTGTACAGCCTATGGTCCCATTCACTCGGGAATATCCCAACGCAGCTCCTGGAAGAAACGTGTTTCTGACTCGCTGAATCTGAACATAGATTCACCTCTCTTAGGTGAACAAACGCACAGCAGAGCAGTTTCAAGGAAACGTTTCTCCTGAGTTTTAGACGAAGTTTCCTGCTGTTTAGTACGTATGCCGGCATTGGGCTGGAAATACCGGTTTTGGGATTCTGCACAGAAAGGGTTTGCAAACCGCTGAATCCACACGTGAGTTTAACTCTGTCAGTTGAATGCACACATTGACAATCATTCAGTTTGATAGCACCCTTTTGGTTTTAGAAGCAGATATTTCTCTGTACAGCCTATGGTCCCATTCACTCGGGAATATCCCAACGCAGCTCCTAGAAGAAACGTGTTTCTGACTCGCTGAATCTCAACATAGATTCAACTCTCTTAGGTGAACGAACGCACAGCAGAGCAGTTTCAAGGAAACTTTTCTCCTGAGTTTTAGACGAAGTTTCCTGCTGTTTTGTACGGATGCCGGCAATGGGCTGGAAATACCGATTTTGGGATTCTGCACAGAAAGGTTTTGCAAACCACTGAATCCACACGTGAGTTTAACTCTGTCAGTTGAATACACACATTGACAACCATTCAGTTAGATAGTTCCGTTTTGGTTTTTGAAGCAGATATTTCTCTGTACAGCCTATGGTCCCATTCACTCGGGAATATCCCAACGCAGCTCCTAGAAGAAACGTGTTTCTGACTCGCTGAATCTCAACATAGATTCAACTCTCTTAGGTGAACGAAAGCACAGCAGAGCAGTTTCAAGGAAACGTTTCTCCTTTTAGACGAAGTTTCCTGCTGTTTAGTACGGATGCCGGCATTGGGCTGGAAATACCGGTTTTGGGATTCTGCACAGAAAGGGTTTGCAAACCGCTGAATCCACACGTGAGTTTAACTTTGTGAGTTGAATGCACACATTGACAACCATCCTGTTAGATAGCTCCGTTTTGGTTTTAGAAACAGATATTTCTCTGTACAGCCTATGGTCCCATTCACTCGGGAATATCCCAACGCAGCTCCTAGAAGAAAAGTGTTTCTGACTCGCTGAATCTCAACGTAGATTCAACTCTCTTAGGTGAACGAACGCACAGCAGAGCAGTTTCAAGGAAACGTTTCTCCTGAGTTTTAGACGAAGTTTCCTGCTGTTTAGTACGGATGCCGGCATTGGGCTGGAAATACCGGTTTTGGGATTCTGCACAGAAAGGGTTTGCAAACCGCTGAATCCACACGTGAGTTTACCTCTGTCAGTTGAATGCACACATTGACAACCATTCAGTGTGATAACACCCTTTTGGTTTTAGAAGCAGAAATTTCTCTGTACAGCCTATGGTCCCATTCTCTCGGGAATATCCCAACGCAGCTCCTAGAAGAAACCTGTTTCTGACTCGCTGAATCTCAACATAGATTCAACTCTCTTCGGTGAACGAACGCACAGCAGAGCAGTTTCAAGGGAACTTTTCTCCTGAGTTTTAGACGAAGTTTCCTGCTGTTTAGTACGTATGCCGGCATTGGGCTGGAAATACCGGTTTTGGGATTCTGCACAGAAAGGGTTTGCAAACCGCTGAATCCACACGTGAGTTTAAATCTGTCAGTTGAATACACACATTGACAACCATTCAGTTTGATAACACCCTTTTGGTTTTAGAAGCAGATATTTCTCTGTACAGCCTATGGTCCCATTCACTCGGGAATATCCCAACGCAGCTCCTGGAAGAAACGTGTTTCTGACTCGCTGAATCTCAACATAGATTCAAATCTCTTAGGTGAACGAACGCACAGCAGAGCAGTTTCAAGGAAACGTTTCTCCTGAGTTTTAGACGAAGTTTCCTGCTGTTTAGTACGTATGCCGGCATTGGGCTGGACATACCGGTTTTGGGATTCTGCACAGAAAGGGTTTGCAAACCGCTGAATCCACACGTGAGTTTAACTCTGTCAGTTGAATGCACACGTTGACAAACATTCAGTTTGATAACACCCTTTTGGTTTTAGAAGCAGATAGTTCTCTGTACAGCCTATGGTCCCATTCACTCGGGAATATCCCAACGCAGCTCCTGGAAGAAACGTGTTTCTGACTCGCTGAATCTCAACATAGATTCAACTCTCTTAGGTGAACGAACGCACAGCACAGCAGTTTCAAGGAAACGTTTCTCCTGAGTTTTAGACGAAGTTTCCTGCTGTTTAGTACGTATGCCGGCATTGGGCTGGAAATACCGGTTTTGGGGTTCTGCACAGAAAGGGTTTGCAAACCGCTGAATCCACACGTGAGTTTGACTTTGTCAGTTGAATGCACACATTGACAACAATCCAGTTAGATAGCTCCGTTTTGGTTTTAGAAGCACATATTTCTCTGAACAGCCTATGGTCCCAATCACTCGGGAATATCCCAACGCAGCTCCTGGAAGAAACGTGTTTCTGACTCGCTGAATCTCAACATAGATTCAACTCTCTTATGTGAACGAACGCACAGCAGAGCAGTTTCAAGGAAACGTTTCTCCTGAGTTTTAGACGAAGTTTCCTGCTGTTTAGTACGTATGCCGGCATTGGGCTATAAATACCGGTTTTGGGATTCTGCACAGAAAGGGTTTGCAAACCACTGAATCCACACGTGAGTTTAACTCTGTCAGTTGAATGCACACATTGACAACCATTCAGTTAGATAGCTCCGTTTTGGTTTCAGAAGCAGATATTTCTCTGTACAGCCTATGGTCCCATTCACTCGGGAATATCCCAACGCAGCTCCTGGAAGAAACGTGTTTCTGACTCGCTGAATCTCAACATAGATTCAACTCTCTTAGGTGAACGAACGCACAGCAGAGCAGTTTCAAGGAAACGTTTCTCCTGAGTTTTAGACGAAGTTTCCTGCTGTTTAGTACGGATGCCGGCATTGGGCTGGAAATACCGGTTTTGGGATTCTGCACAGAAAGGGTTTGCAAACCGCTGAATCCACACGTGAGTTTATCTCTGTCAGTTGAATGCACACATTGACAACCATTCAGTTTGATAACACCCTTTTGGTTTTAGAAGCAGATATTTCTCTGTACAGCCTATGGTCCCATTCACTCGGGAATATCCCAACGCAGCTCCTGGAAGAAACGTGTTTCTTTCTCGCTGAATCTGAACATAGATTCAACTCTCTTAGGTGAACGAACGCACAGCAGAGCAGTTTCAAGGAAACTTTTCTCCTGAGTTTTAGACGAAGTTTCCTTCTGTTTAGTACGTATGCCGGCATTGGGCTGGAAATACCGGTTTTGGGATTCTGCACAGAAAGGGTTTGCAAACCGCTGAATCCACACGTGAGTTTAACTCTGTCAGTTGAATGCACACATTGACAATCATTCAGTTTGATAGCACCCTTTTGGTTTTAGAACAGATATTTCTCTGTACAGCCTATGGTCCCATTCACTCGGGAATATCCCAACGCAGCTCCTAGAAGAAACGTGTTTCTGACTCGCTGAATCTCAACATAGATTCAACTCTCTTAGGTGAACGAACGCACAGCAGAGCAGTTTCAAGGAAACTTTTCTCCTGAGTTTTAGACGAAGTTTCCTGCTGTTTTGTACGGATGCCGGCAATGGGCTGGAAATACCGATTTTGGGATTCTGCACAGAAAGGTTTTGCAAACCACTGAATCCACACGTGAGTTTAACTCTGTCAGTTGAATGCACACATTGACAACCATTCAGTTAGATAGCTCCGTTTTGGTTTTAGAAGCAGATATTTCTCTGTACAGCCTATGGTCCCATTCACTCGGGAATATCCCAACGCAGCTCCTAGAAGAAACGTGTTTCTGACTCGCTGAATCTCAACATAGATTCAACTCTCTTAGGTGAACGAAAGCACAGCAGAGCAGTTTCAAGGAAACGTTTCTCCTTTTAGACGAAGTTTCCTGCTGTTTAGTACGGATGCCGGCATTGGGCTGGAAATACCGGTTTTGGGATTCTGCACAGAAAGGGTTTGCAAACCGCTGAATCCACACGTGAGTTTAACTTTGTGAGTTGAATGCACACATTGACAACCATCCAGTTAGATAGCTCCGTTTTGGTTTTAGAAACAGATATTTCTCTGTACAGCCTATGGTCCCATTCACTCGGGAATATCCCAACGCAGCTCCTAGAAGAAAAGTGTTTCTGACTCGCTGAATCTCAACGTAGATTCAACTCTCTTAGGTGAACGAACGCACAGCAGAGCAGTTTCAAGGAAACGTTTCTCCTGAGTTTTAGACGAAGTTTCCTGCTGTTTAGTACGTATGCCGGCATTGGGCTGGAAATACCGGTTTTGGGATTCTGCACAGAAAGGGTTTGCAAACCGCTGAATCCACACGTGAGATTAACTCTGTCAGTTGAATGCACACATTGACAACCATTCAGTGTGATAACACCCTTTTGGTTTTAGAAGCAGAAATTTCTCTGTACAGCCTATGGTCCCATTCTCTCGGGAATATCCCAACGCAGCTCCTAGAAGAAACGTGTTTCTGACTCGCTGAATCTCAACATAGATTCAACTCTCTTAGGTGAACGAACGCACAGCAGAGCAGTTTCAAGGAAACGTTTCTCCTGAGTTTTAGACGAAGTTTCCTGCTGTTTAGTACGGATGCCGGCATTGGGCTGGAAATACCGGTTTTGGGATTCTGCACAGAAAGGGTTTGCAAACCGCTGAATCCACACGTGAGTTTAACTCTGTCAGTTGAATGCACACATTGACAACCATTCAGTTAGATAGCTCCGTTTTGGTTTTAGAAGCAGATATTTCTCTGTACAGCCTATGGCCCCATTCACTCGGGAATATCCCAACGCAGCTCCTAGAAGAAACGTGTTTCTGACTCGCTGAATCTCAACATAGATTCATCTCTCTTAGGTGAATGAACGCACAGCAGAGCAGTTTCAAGGAATCGTTTCTCCTGAGATTTAGACGAAGTTTCCTGCTGTTTAGTACGTATGCCGGCATTGGGCTGGAAATACCGGTTTTGGGATTCTGCACAGAAAGGGTTTGCAAACCGCTGAACCCACACGTGAGTTTAACTCTGTCAGTTGAATGCACACATTGACAACCATTCCGTTTGATAACACCCTTTTGGTTTTAGGAGCAGATATTTCTCTGTACAGCCTATGGTCCAATTCACTCGGGAATATCCCAACGCAGCTCCTGGAAGAAACGTGTTTCTGACTCGCTGAATCTCAACATAGATTCAACTCTCTTAGGTGAACGAACGCACAGCAGAGCAGTTTCAAGGAAACGTTTCTCCTGAGTTTTAGACGAAGTTTCCTGCTGTTTAGTATGTATGCCGGCATTCGGCTGGAAATACCGGTTTTG
Source organism: Aotus nancymaae (assembly GCF_030222135.1). Taxonomy (NCBI): domain Eukaryota; kingdom Metazoa; phylum Chordata; class Mammalia; order Primates; family Aotidae; genus Aotus; species Aotus nancymaae. Next base: position 937,481 of record NW_026988584.1, read on the forward strand.
GGATTCTGCACAGAAAGGGTTTGTAAACCGCTGAATCCAAACGTGAGTTTAACTCTGTCAGTTGAATGCACACATTGACAACCATTCAGTTAGATAGCTCCGTTTTGGTTTTAGAAGCAGATATTTCTCTGTACAGCCTATGGTCCCATTCACTCGGGAATATCCCAACGCAGCTCCTGGAAGTAACGTGTTTCTGACTCGCTGAATCTCAACATAGATTCAACTCTCTTAGGTGAACGAACGCACAGCAGAGCAGTTTCAAGGAAACGTTTCTCCTGAGTTTTAGACGAAGTTTCCTGCTGTTTAGTATGTATGCCGGCATTCGGCTGGAAATACCGGTTTTGGGATTCTGCACAGAAAGGGTTTGTAAACCGCTGAATCCAAACGTGAGTTTAACTCTGTCAGTTGAATGCACACATTGACAACCATTCAGTTAGATTGCAATCTTTTGGTTTTATGAGCAGATATTTCTCTGTACAGCCTATGGTCCCATTCACTCGGGAATATCCCAACGCAGCTCCCAGAAGAAACGTGTTTCTTACTCGCTGAATCTCAACATAGATTCAACTCTCTTAGGTGAACGAACGCACAGCAGAGCAGTTTCAAGGGAACGTTTCTCCTGAGTTTTAGACGAAGTTTCCTGCTGTTTAGTACGGATGCCGGCATTGGGCTGGAAATACCGGTTTTGGGATTCTGCACAGAAAGGGTTTGCAAACCGCTGAATCCACACGTGAGTTTAACTTTGTGAGTTGAATGCACACATTGACAACCATCCAGTTAGATAGCTCCGTTTTGGTTTTAGAAGCAGATATTTCGGACGCAGCTCCTAGAAGAAACGTGTTTCTGACTCGCTGAATCTCAACGTACATTCAACTCTCTTAGGTGAACGAACGCACAGCAGAGCAGTTTCAAGCAAACGTTTCTCCTGAGTTTTAGACGAAGTTTCCTGCAGTTAAGTAGGTATCCCGGCATTGGGCTGGAAATACCGGTTTTGGGATTCTGCACAGAAAGGGTTTGCAAACCACTGAATCAACACGTGAGTTTACCTCTGTCAGTTGAATGCACACATTGACAACCATTCAGTTAGATAGCTCCGTTTTGGTTTTAGAAGCAGATATTTCTCTGTACAGCCTATGGTCCCATTCACTCGGGAATATCCCAACGCAGCTCCTGGAAGAAACGTGTTTCTGACTCGCTGAATCTCAACATAGATTCAACTCTCTTAGGTGAACGAACGCACAGCAGAGCAGTTTCAAGGAAACGTTTCTCCTGAGTTTTAGACGAAGTTTCCTGCTGTTTAGTACGTATGCCGGCATTGGGCTGGAAATACCGGTTTTGGGATTCTGCACAGAAAGGGTTTCCAAACCGCTGAATCCACACGTGAGTTTAACTCTGTTAGTTGAATGCACACATTGACAACCATTCAGTGTGATAACACCCTTTTGGTTTTAGAAGCAGATATTTCTCTGTACAGCCTATGGTCCCATTCTCTCGGGAATATCCCAACGCAGCTCCTAGAAGAAACGTGTTTCTGACTCGCTGAATCTCAACATAGATTCAACTCTCTTAGGTGAACGAACGCACAGCAGAGCAGTTTCAAGGAAACTTTTCTCCTGAGTTTTAGACGAAGTTTCCTGCTGTTTAGTACGGATGCCGGCATTGGGCTGGAAATACCGGTTTTGGGATTCTGCACAGAAAGGGTTTGCAAACCGCTGAATCCACACGTGAGTTTGACTTTGTCAGTTGAATGCAGACATTGACAACAATCCAGTTAGATAGCTCCGTTTTGGTTTTAGAATCACATATTTCTCTGAACAGCCTATGGTCCCATTCACTCGGGAATATCCCAACGCAACTCCTAGAAGAAACGTGTTTCTGACTCGGTGAATCTCAACATAGATTCAACTCTCTTAGGTGAACGAACGCACAGCAGAGCAGTTTCAAGGAAACGTTTCTCCTGAGTTTTAGACGAAGTTTCCTGCTGTTTAGTACGTATGCCGGCATTGGGCTGGAAATACCGGTTTTGGGATTCTGCACAGAAAGGGTTTGCAAACCGCTGAATCCACACGTGAGTTTAACTCTGTCAGTTGAGTGCACACATTGACAACCATTCAGTTAGATTGCACCCTTTTGGTTTTAGGAGCAGATATTTCTCTGTACAGCCTATGGTCCCATTCACTCGGGAATATCCCAACGCAGCTCCTGGAAGAAACGTGTTTCTGACTCGCTGAATCTCAACATAGATTCAACTCTCTTAGGTGAACGAACGCACAGCAGAACAGTTTCAAGTAAACGTTTCTCCTGAGTTTTAGACGAAGTTTCCTGCTGTTTAGTACGTATGCCGGCATTGGGCTGGAAATACCGATTTTGGGATTCTGCACAGAAAGGGTTTGCAAACCGCTGAATCCACACGTGAGTTTAACTCTGTCAGTTGAATTCACACATTGACAACCATTCAGTTAGATTGCACCCTTTTGGTTTTAGGAGCAGATATTTCTCTGTACAGCCTATGGTCCCATTCACTCCGGAATATCCCAACGTAGCTCGTAGAAGAAACGTGTTTCTGACTCGCTGAATCTCAACATAGATTCAACTCTCTTATGTGAACGAACGCACAGCAGAGCAGTTTCAAGGAAACGTTTCTCCTGAGTTTTAGACGAAGTTTCCTGCTGTTTAGTACGTATGCCGGCATTGGGCTATAAATACCGGTTTTGGGATTCTGCACAGAAAGGGTTTGCAAACCGCTGAATCCACACGTGAGTTTAACTCTGTCAGTTGAATTCACACATTGACAACCATTCAGTTAGATAGCTCCGTTTTGGTTTCAGAAGCAGATATTTCTCTGTACAGCCTATGGTCCCATTCACTCGGGAATATCCCAACGCAGCTCCTGGAAGAAACGTGTTTCTGACTCGCTGAATCTCAACATAGATTCAACTCTCTTAGGTGAACGAACGCACAGCAGAGCAATTTCAAGGAAACGTTTCTCCTGAGTTTTAGACGAAGTTTCCTGCTGTTTAGTACGGATGCCGGCATTGGGCTGGAAATACCGGTTTTGGGATTCTGCACAGAAAGGGTTTGCAAACCGCTGAATCCACACGTGAGTTTATCTCTGTCAGTTGAATGCACACATTGACAACCATTCATTTTGATAACACCCTTTTGTTTTAGAAGCAAATATTTCTCTGTACAGCCTATGGTCCCATTCACTCGGGAATATCCCAACGCAGCTCCTGGAAGAAACGTGTTTCTGACTCGCTGAATCTGAACATAGATTCAACTCTCTTAGGTGAACGAACGCACAGCAGAGCAGTTTCAAGGAAACGTTTCTCCTGAGTTTTAGACGAAGTTTCCTGCTGTTTAGTACGTATGCCGGCATTGGGCTGGAAATACCGGTTTTGGGATTCTGCACAGAAAGGGTTTGCAAACCGCTGAATCCACACGTGAGTTTAACTCTGTCAGTTGAATGCACACATTTACAATCATTCAGTTTGATAGCACCCTTTTGGTTTTAGAAGCAGATATTTCTCTGTACAGCCTATGGTCCCATTCACTCGGGAATATCCCAACGCAGGTCCTAGAAGAAACGTGTTTCTGACTCGCTGAATCTCAACATAGATTCAACTCTCTTAGGTGAACGAACGCACAGCAGAGCAGTTTCAAGGAAACTTTTCTCCTGAGTTTTAGACGAAGTTTCCTGCTGTTTTGTACGGATGCCGGCAATGGGCTGGAAATACCGATTTTGGGATTCTGCACAGAAAGGTTTTGCAAACCACTGAATCCACACGTGAGTTTAACTCTGTCAGTTGAATGCACACATTGACAACCATTCAGTTAGATAGTTCCGTTTTGGTTTTAGAAGCAGATATTTCTCTGTACAGCCTATGGTCCCATTCACTCGGGAATATCCCAACGCAGCTCCTAGAAGAAACGTGTTTCTTACTCGCTGAATCTCAACATAGATTCAACTCTCTTAGGTGAACGAACGCACAGCAGAGCAGTTTCAAGGAAACGTTTCTCCTGAGTTTTAGACGAAGTTTCCTGCTGTTTAGTACGGATGCCGGCATTGGGCTGGAAATACCGGTTTTGGGATTCTGCACAGAAAGGGTTTGCAAACCGCTGAATCCACACGTGAGTTTAACTTTGTGAGTTGAATGCACACATTGACAACCATCCAGTTAGATAGCTCCGTTTTGGTTTTAGAAGCAGATATTTCGGACGCAGCTCCTAGAAGAAACGTGTTTCTGACTCGCTGAATCTCAACGTACATTCAACTCTCTTAGGTGAACGAACGCACAGCAGAGCAGTTTCAAGCAAACGTTTCTCCTGAGTTTTAGACGAAGTTTCCTGCAGTTAAGTAGGTATCCCGGCATTGGGCTGGAAATACCGGTTTTGGGATTCTGCACAGAAAGGGTTTGCAAACCACTGAATCAACACGTGAGTTTACCTCTGTCAGTTGAATGCACACATTGACAACCATTCAGTTAGATAGCTCCGTTTTGGTTTTAGAAGCAGATATTTCTCTGTACAGCCTATGGTCCCATTCACTCGGGAATATCCCAACGCAGCTCCTGGAAGAAACGTGTTTCTGACTCGCTGAATCTCAACATAGATTCAACTCTCTTAGGTGAACGAACGCACAGCAGAGCAGTTTCAAGGAAACGTTTCTCCTGAGTTTTAGACGAAGTTTCCTGCTGTTTAGTACGTATGCCGGCATTGGGCTGGAAATACCGGTTTTGGGATTCTGCACAGAAAGGGTTTCCAAACCGCTGAATCCACACGTGAGTTTAACTCTGTTAGTTGAATGCACACATTGACAACCATTCAGTGTGATAACACCCTTTTGGTTTTAGAAGCAGATATTTCTCTGTACAGCCTATGGTCCCATTCTCTCGGGAATATCCCAACGCAGCTCCTAGAAGAAACGTGTTTCTGACTCGCTGAATCTCAACATAGATTCAACTCTCTTAGGTGAACGAACGCACAGCAGAGCAGTTTCAAGGAAACTTTTCTCCTGAGTTTTAGACGAAGTTTCCTGCTGTTTAGTACGGATGCCGGCATTGGGCTGGAAATACCGGTTTTGGGATTCTGCACAGAAAGGGTTTGCAAACCGCTGAATCCACACGTGAGTTTGACTTTGTCAGTTGAATGCAGACATTGACAACAATCCAGTTAGATAGCTCCGTTTTGGTTTTAGAATCACATATTTCTCTGAACAGCCTATGGTCCCATTCACTCGGGAATATCCCAACGCAACTCCTAGAAGAAACGTGTTTCTGACTCGGTGAATCTCAACATAGATTCAACTCTCTTAGGTGAACGAACGCACAGCAGAGCAGTTTCAAGGAAACGTTTCTCCTGAGTTTTAGACGAAGTTTCCTGCTGTTTAGTACGTATGCCGGCATTGGGCTGGAAATACCGGTTTTGGGATTCTGCACAGAAAGGGTTTGCAAACCGCTGAATCCACACGTGAGTTTAACTCTGTCAGTTGAGTGCACACATTGACAACCATTCAGTTAGATTGCACCCTTTTGGTTTTAGGAGCAGATATTTCTCTGTACAGCCTATGGTCCCATTCACTCGGGAATATCCCAACGCAGCTCCTGGAAGAAACGTGTTTCTGACTCGCTGAATCTCAACATAGATTCAACTCTCTTAGGTGAACGAACGCACAGCAGAACAGTTTCAAGTAAACGTTTCTCCTGAGTTTTAGACGAAGTTTCCTGCTGTTTAGTACGTATGCCGGCATTGGGCTGGAAATACCGGTTTTGGGATTCTGCACAGAAAGGGTTTGCAAACCGCTGAATCCACACGTGAGTTTAACTCTGTCAGTTGAATTCACACATTGACAACCATTCAGTTAGATTGCACCCTTTTGGTTTTAGGAGCAGATATTTCTCTGTACAGCCTATGGTCCCATTCACTCCGGAATATCCCAACGTAGCTCGTAGAAGAAACGTGTTTCTGACTCGCTGAATCTCAACATAGATTCAACTCTCTTATGTGAACGAACGCACAGCAGAGCAGTTTCAAGGAAACGTTTCTCCTGAGTTTTAGACGAAGTTTCCTGCTGTTTAGTACGTATGCCGGCATTGGGCTATAAATACCGGTTTTGGGATTCTGCACAGAAAGGGTTTGCAAACCGCTGAATCCACACGTGAGTTTAACTCTGTCAGTTGAATGCACACATTGACAACCATTCAGTTAGATAGCTCCGTTTTGGTTTCAGAAGCAGATATTTCTCTGTACAGCCTATGGTCCCATTCACTCGGGAATATCCCAACGCAGCTCCTGGAAGAAACGTGTTTCTGACTCGCTGAATCTCAACATAGATTCAACTCTCTTAGGTGAACGAACGCACAGCAGAGCAATTTCAAGGAAACGTTTCTCCTGAGTTTTAGACGAAGTTTCCTGCTGTTTAGTACGGATGCCGGCATTGGGCTGGAAATACCGGTTTTGGGATTCTGCACAGAAAGGGTTTGCAAACCGCTGAATCCACACGTGAGTTTATCTCTGTCAGTTGAATGCACACATTGACAACCATTCAGTTTGATAACACCCTTTTGTTTTAGAAGCAAATATTTCTCTGTACAGCCTATGGTCCCATTCACTCGGGAATATCCCAACGCAGCTCCTGGAAGAAACGTGTTTCTGACTCGCTGAATCTGAACATAGATTCAACTCTCTTAGGTGAACGAACGCACAGCAGAGCAGTTTCAAGGAAACGTTTCTCCTGAGTTTTAGACGAAGTTTCCTGCTGTTTAGTACGTATGCCGGCATTGGGCTGGAAATACCGGTTTTGGGATTCTGCACAGAAAGGGTTTGCAAACCGCTGAATCCACACGTGAGTTTAACTCTGTCAGTTGAATGCACACATTTACAATCATTCAGTTTGATAGCACCCTTTTGGTTTTAGAAGCAGATATTTCTCTGTACAGCCTATGGTCCCATTCACTCGGGAATATCCCAACGCAGGTCCTAGAAGAAACGTGTTTCTGACTCGCTGAATCTCAACATAGATTCAACTCTCTTAGGTGAACGAACGCACAGCAGAGCAGTTTCAAGGAAACTTTTCTCCTGAGTTTTAGACGAAGTTTCCTGCTGTTTTGTACGGATGCCGGCAATGGGCTGGAAATACCGATTTTGGGATTCTGCACAGAAAGGTTTTGCAAACCACTGAATCCACACGTGAGTTTAACTCTGTCAGTTGAATGCACACATTGACAACCATTCAGTTAGATAGTTCCGTTTTGGTTTTAGAAGCAGATATTTCTCTGTACAGCCTATGGTCCCATTCACTCGGGAATATCCCAACGCAGCTCCTAGAAGAAACGTGTTTCTGACTCGCTGAATCTCAACATAGATTCAACTCTCTTAGGTGAACGAAAGCACAGCAGAGCAGTTTCAAGGAAACGTTTCTCCTTTTAGACGAAGTTTCCTGCTGTTTAGTACGGATGCCGGCATTGGGCTGGAAATACCGGTTTTGGGATTCTGCACAGAAAGGGTTTGCAAACCGCTGAATCCACACGTGAGTTTAACTCTGTCAGTTGAATGCACACATTGACAACCATTCAGTGTGATAACACCCTTTTGGTTTTAGAAGCAGAAATTTCTCTGTACAGCCTATGGTCCCATTCTCTCGGGAATATCCTAACGCAGCTCCTAGAAGAAACGTGTTTCTGACTCGCTGAATCTCAACATAGATTCAACTCTCTTAGGTGAACGAACGCACAGCAGAGCAGTTTCAAGGGAACTTTTCTCCTGAGTTTTAGACGAAGTTTCCTGCTGTTTAGTACGTATGCCGGCATTGGGCTGGAAATACCGGTTTTGGGATTCTGCACAGAAAGGGTTTGCAAACCGCTGAATCCACACGTGAGTTTAAATCTGTCAGTTGAATGCACACATTGACAACCATTCAGTTTGATAACACCCTTTTGGTTTTAGAAGCAGATATTTCTCTGTACAGCCTATGGTCCCATTCACTCGGGAATATCCCAACGCAGCTCCTGGAAGAAACGTGTTTCTGACTCGCTGAATCTCAACATAGATTCAAATCTCTTAGGTGAACGAACGCACAGCAGAGCAGTTTCAAGAAAACGTTTCTCCTGAGTTTTAGACGAAGTTTCCTGCTGTTTAGTACGTATGCCGGCATTGGGCTGGACATACCGGTTTTGGGATTCTGCACAGAAAGGGTTTGCAAACCGCTGAATCCACACGTGAGTTTAACTCTGTCAGTTGAATGCACACGTTGACAACCATTCAGTTTGATAACACCCTTTTGGTTTTAGAAGCAGATAGTTCTCTGTACAGCCTATGGTCCCATTCACTCGGGAATATCCCAACGCAGCTCCTGGAAGAAACGTGTTTCTGACTCGCTGAATCTCAACATAGATTCAACTCTCTTAGGTGAACGAAAACACAGCAGAGCAGTTTCAAGGAAACGTTTCTCCTGAGTTTTAGACGAAGTTTCCTGCTGTTTAGTACGTATGCCGGCATTGGGCTGGAAATACCGGTTTTGGGGTTCTGCACAGAAAGGGTTTGCAAACCGCTGAATCCACACGTGAGTTTGACTTTGTCAGTTGAATGCACACATTGACAACAATCCAGTTAGATAGCTCCGTTTTGGTTTTAGAAGCACATATTTCTCTGAACAGCCTATGGTCCCAATCACTCGGGAATATCCCAACGCAGCTCCTGGAAGAAACGTGTTTCTGACTCGCTGAATCTCAACATAGATTCAACTCTCTTATGTGAACGAACGCACAGCAGAGCAGTTTCAAGGAAACGTTTCTCCTGAGTTTTAGACGAAGTTTCCTGCTGTTTAGTACGTATGCCGGCATTGGGCTATAAATACCGGTTTTGGGATTCTGCACAGAAAGGGTTTGCAAACCACTGAATCCACACGTGAGTTTAACTCTGTCAGTTGAATGCACACATTGACAACCATTCAGTTAGATAGCTCCGTTTTGGTTTCAGAAGCAGATATTTCTCTGTACAGCCTATGGTCCCATTCACTCGGGAATATCCCAACGCAGCTACTGGAAGAAACGTGTTTCTGACTCGCTGAATCTCAACATAGATTCAACTCTCTTAGGTGAACGAACGCACAGCAGAGCAGTTTCAAGGAAACGTTTCTCCTGAGTTTTAGACGAAGTTTCCTGCTGTTTAGTACGTATGCCGGCATTGGGCTGGAAATACCGGTTTTGGGATTCTGCACAGAAAGGGTTTGCAAACCGCTGAATCCACACGTGAGTTTATCTCTGTCAGTTGAATGCACACATTGACAACCATTCAGTTTGATAACACCCTTTTGGTTTTAGAAGCAGATATTTCTCTGTACAGCCTATGGTCCCATTCACTCGGGAATATCCCAACGCAGCTCCTGGAAGAAACGTGTTTCTGACTCGCTGAATCTGAACATAGATTCAACTCTCTTAGGTGAACGAACGGACAGCAGAGCAGTTTCAAGGAAACGTTTCTCCTGAGTTTTATACGAAGTTTCCTGCTGTTTAGTACGGATGCCGGCATTGGGCTGGAAATACCAGTTTTGGGATTCTGCACAGAAAGGGTTTGCAAACCGCTGAATCCACACGTGAGTTTAACTCTGTCAGTTGAATGCGCACATTGGCAATCATTCAGTTTGATAGCACCCTTTTGGTTTTAGAAGCAGATATTTCTCTGTACAGCCTATGGTCCCATTCACTCGGGAATATCCCAACGCAGCTCCTAGAAGAAACGTGTTTCTGACTCGCTGAATCTCAACATAGATTCAACTCTCTTAGGTGAACGAACGCACAGCAGAGCAGTTTCAAGGAAACTTTTCTCCTGAGTTTTAGACGAAGTTTCCTGCTGTTTTGTACGGATGCCGGCAATGGGCTGGAAATACCGATTTTGGGATTCTGCACAGAAAGGTTTTGCAAACCACTGAATCCACACGTGAGTTTAACTCTGTCAGTTGAATGCGCACATTGACAACCATTCAGTTAGATAGCTCCGTTTTGGTTTTAGAAGCAGATATTTCTCTGTACAGCCTATGGTCCCATTCACTCGGGAATATCCCAACGCAGCTCCTAGAAGAAACGTGTTTCTGACTCGCTGAATCTCAACATAGATTCAACTCTCTTAGGTGAACGAAAGCACAGCAGAGCAGTTTCAAGGAAACGTTTCTCCTTTTAGACGAAGTTTCCTGCTGTTTAGTACGGATGCCGGCATTGGGCTGGAAATACCGGTTTTGGGATTCTGTACAGAAAGTGTTTGCAAACCGCTGAATCCACACGTGAGTTTAACTTTGTGAGTTGAATGCACACATTGACAACCATCCAGTTAGATAGCTCCGTTTTGCTTTTAGAAACAGATATTTCTCTGTACAGCCTATGGTCCCATTCACTCGGGAATATCCCAACGCAGCTCCTAGAAGAAAAGTGTTTCTGACTCGCTGAATCTCAACGTAGATTCAACTCTCTTAGGTGAACGAACGCACAGCAGAGCAGTTTCAAGGAAACGTTTCTCCTGAGTTTTAGACGAAGTTTCCTGCTGTTTAGTACGTATGCCGGCATTGGGCTGGAAATACCGGTTTTGGGATTCTGCACAGAAAGGGTTTGCAAACCGCTGAATCCACACGTGAGATTAACTCTGTCAGTTGAATGCACACATTGACAACCATTCAGTGTGATAACACCCTTTTGGTTTTAGAAGCAGAAATTTCTCTGTACAGCCTATGGTCCCATTCTCTCGGTAATATCCCAACGCAGCTCCTAGAAGAAACGTGTTTCTGACTCGCTGAATCTCAACATAGATTCAACTCTCTTAGGTGAACGAACGCACAGCAGAGCAGTTTAAAGGGAACTTTTCTCCTGAGTTTTAGACGAAGTTTCCTGCTGTTTAGTACGTATGCCGGCATTGGGGTGGAAATACCGGTTTTGGGATTCTGCACAGAAAGGGTTTGCAAACCGCTGAATCCACACGTGAGTTTAAATCTGTCAGTTGAATGCACACATTGACAACCATTCAGTTTGATAACACCCTTTTGGTTTTAGAAGCAGATATTTCTCTGTACAGCCTATGGTCCCATTCACTCGGGAATATCCCAACGCAGCTCCTGGAAGAAACGTGTTTCTGACTCGCTGAATCTCAACATAGATTCAAATCTCTTAGGTGAACGAACGCACAGCAGAGCAGTTTCAAGGAAACGTTTCTCCTGAGTTTTAGACGAAGTTTCCTGCTGTTTAGTACGTATGCCGGCATTGGGCTGGACATACCGGTTTTGGGATTCTGCACAGAAAGGGTTTGCAAACCGCTGAATCCACACGTGAGTTTAACTCTGTCAGTTGAATGCACACGTTGACAACCATTCAGTTTGATAACACCCTTTTGGTTTTAGAAGCAGATAGTTCTCTGTACAGCCTATGGTTCCATTCACTTGGGAATATCCAACGCAGCTCCTGGAAGAAACGTGTTTCTGACTCGCTGAATCTCAACATAGATTCAACTCTCTTAGGTGAACGAACGCACAGCAGAGCAGTTTCAAGGAAACGTTTCTCCTGAGTTTTAGACGAAGTTTCCTGCTGTTTAGTACGGATGCCGGCATTGGGCTGGAAATACCGGTTTTGGGATTCTGCACAGAAAGGGTTTGCAAACCGCTGAATCCACACGTGAGTTTAACTCTGTCAGTTGAATGCACACATTGACAACCATTCAGTTAGATAGCTCCGTTTTGGTTTTAGAAGCAGATATTTCTCTGTACAGCCTATGGCCCCATTCACTCGGGAATATCCCAACGCAGCTCCTAGAAGAAACGTGTTTCTGACTCGCTGAATCTCAACATAGATTCAACTCTCTTAGGTGAATGAACGCACAGCAGAGCAGTTTCAAGGAATCGTTTCTCCTGAGATTTAGACGAAGTTTCCTGCTGTTTAGTACGTATGCCGGCATTGGGCTGGAAATACCGGTTTTGGGATTCTGCACAGAAAGGGTTTGCAAACCGCTGAACCCACACGTGAGTTTAACTCTGTCAGTTGAATGCACACATTGACAACCATTCCGTTTGATAACACCCTTTTGGTTTTAGAAGCAGATATTTCTCTGTACAGCCTATGGTCCAATTCACTCGGGAATATCCCAATGCAGCTCCTGGAAGAAACGTGTTTCTGACTCGCTGAATCTCAACATAGATTCAACTCTCTTAGGTGAACGAACGCACAGCAGAGCAGTTTCAAGGAAACTTTTCTCCTGAGTTTTAGACGAAGTTTCCTGCTGTTTTGTACGGATGCCGGCATTGGGCTGGAAATACCGGGTTTGGGATTCTGCACAGAAAGGGTTTGCAAACCACTGAATCCACACGTGAGTTTAACTCTGTCAGTTGAATGCACACATTGACAACCATTCAGTTAGATAGCTCCGTGTTGGTTTCAGAAGCAGATATTTCTCTGTAAAGCCTATGGTCCCATTCACTTGGGAATATCCCAACGCAGCTCCTGGAAGAAACGTGTTTCTGACTCGCTGAATCTCAACATAGATTCAACTCTCTTAGGTGAACGAACGCACAGCAGAGCAGTTTCAAGGAAACGTCTCTCCTGAGTTTTAGACGAAGTTTCCTGCTGTTTAGTACGGATGCCGGCATTGGGCTGGAAATACCGGTTTTGGGATTCTGCACAGAAAGGGTTTGCAAACCGCTGAATCCACACGTGAGTTTAACTCTGTCAGTTGAATGCACACATTGACAACCATTCAGTTAGATAGCTCCGTTTTGGTTTTAGAAGCAGATATTTCTCTGTACAGCCTATGGTCCCATTCGCTCGGGAATATCCCAACGCAGCTCCTAGAAGAAACGTGTTTCTGACTCGCTGAATCTCAACATAGATTCAACTCTCTGAGATGAACGAACGCACAGCAGAGCAGTTTCAAGGAAACGTTTCTCCTGAGATTTATACGAAGTTTCCTGCTGTTTAGTACGTATGCCGGCATTGGGCTGGAAATACCGGATTTGGGATTCTGCACAGAAAGGGTTTGCAAACCGCTGAATCCACACGTGAGTTTAACTCTGTCAGTTGAATGCACACATTGACAACCATTCCGTTTGATAACACCCTTTTGGTTTTAGAAGCAGATATTTCTCTGTACAGCCTAAGGTCCAATTCACTCGGGAATATCCCAACGCAGCTCCTGGAAGAAACGTGTTTCTGACTCGCTGAATCTCAACATAGATTCAACTCTCTTAGGTGAACGAACGCACAGCAGAGCAGTTTCAAGGAAACGTTTCTCCTTTTAGACGAAGTTTCCTGCTGTTTAGTACGGATGCCGGCATTGGGCTGGAAATACCGGTTTTGGGATTCTGCACAGAAAGGGTTTGCAAACCGCTGAATCCACACGTGAGTTTAACTCTGTCAGTTGAATGCACACATTGACAACCATCCAGTTAGATAGCTACGTTTTGGTTTTAGAAGCAGATATTTCTCTGTACAGCCTATGGTCCCATTCACTCGGGAATATCCCAACGCAGCTCCTAGAAGAAACGTGTTTCTGACTCGCTGAATCTCAACGTAGATTCAACTCTGTTAGGTGAAAGAACGCACAGCAGAGCAGTTTCAAGGAAACGTTTCTCCTGAGTTTTAGACGAAGTTTCCTGCTGTTTAGTACGTATGCCGGCATTGGGCTGGAAATACCGGTTTTGGGATTCTGCACAGAAAGGGTTTGCAAACCGCTGAATCCACACGTGAGTTTAACTCTGTCAGTTGAATGCACACATTGACAACCATTCAGTTTGATAGCACCCTTTTGGTTTTAGAAGCAGATATTTCTCTGTACAGCCTATGGTCCCATTCACTCGGGAATATCCCAACGCAGCTCCTGGAAGAAACGTGTTGCTGACTCGCTGAATCTCAACATAGATTCAACTCTCTTAGGTAAACGAACGCACAGCAGAGCAGTTTCAAGGAAACGTTTCTCCTGAGTTTTAGACGAAGTTTCCTGCTGTTTACTACGTATGCCGGCATTGGGCTGGAAATACCGGTTTTGGGATTCTGCACAGAAAGGGTTTGCAAACCGCTGAATCCACACGTGAGTTTAACTCTGTCAGTTGAATGCACACATTGACAATCATTCAGTTTGATTGCACCCTTTTGGTTTTAGAAGCAGATATTTCTCTGTACAGCCTATGGTCCCATTCACTCGGGAATATCCCAACGTAGCTCCTAGAAGAAACGTATTTCTGACTCGCTGAATCTCAACATAGGTTCAACTCTCTTAGGTGAACGAACGCACAGCAGAGCAGTTTCAAGGAAACGTTTCTCCTGAGTTTTAGACGAAGTTTCCTGCTGTTTAGTACGTATGCCGGCATTGGGCTGGAAATACCGGTTTTGGGATTCTGCACAGAAAGGGATTGCAAACCGCTGAATCCACACGTGAGTTTGACTTTGTCAGTTGAATGCACACATTGACAACAATCCAGTTAGATAGCTCCGTTTTGGTTTTAGAAGCACATATTTCTCTGTACAGCCTATGGTCTCATTCACTCGGGAATATCCCAACGGAGCTCCTAGAAGAAACGTGTTTCTGACTCGCTGAATCTCAATATTGATTCAACTCTCTTAGGTGAACAGACGTACTGGAGAGCAGTTTCAAGGAAACGTTTCTCCTGAGTTTTAGACGAAGTTTCCTGCTGTTTAGTACGTATGCCGGCATTGGGCTGGAAATTCCGGTTTTGGGATTCTGCACAGAAAGGGTTTGCAAACCGCTGAATCCACACGTGAGTTTAACTCTGTCAGTTGAATGCACACATTGACAACCATTCAGTTAGATTGCACCCTTTTGGTTTTAGAAGCAGATATTTCTCTGTACAGCCTATGGTCCCATTCACTCGGGAATATCCCAACGCAGCTCCTAGAAGAAACGTGTTTCTGACTCGCTGAATCTCAACATAGATTCAACTCTCTTAGGTGAACGAACGCACAGCAGAGCAGTTTCAAGGAAACGTTTCTCCTGAGTTTTAGACGAAGTTTCCTGCTGTTTAATACGGATGCCGGCATTGGGCTGGAAATACCGGGTTTGGGATACTGCACAGAAAGGGTTTGCAAACCACTGAATCCACACGTGAGTTTAACTCTGTCAGTTGAATGCACACATTGACAACCATTCAGTTAGATAGCTCCGTTTTGGTTTCAGAAGCAGATATTTCTCTGTACAGCCTATGGTCCCATTCACTCGGGAATATCCCAACGCAGCTCCTGGAAGAAACGTGTTTCTGACTCGCTGAATCTCAACATAGATTCAACTCTCTTAGGTGAACGAACGCACAGCAGAGCAGTTTCAAGGAAACGTTTCTCCTGAGTTTTAGACGAAGTTTCCTGCTGTTTAGTACGGATGCCGGCATTGGGCTGGAAATACCAGTTTTGGGATTCTGCACAGAAAGGGTTTGCAAACCGCTGAATGCACACGTGAGTTTAACTCTGTCAGTTGAATGCACACATTGACAACCATTCCGTTTGATAACACCCTTTTCGTTTTAGAAGCAGATATTTCTCTGTACAGCCTATGGTCCAATTCACTCGGGAATATCCCAACGCAGCTCCTGGAAGAAACGTGTTTCTGACTCGCTGAATCTCAACATAGATTCAACTCTCTTAGGTGAACGAACGCACAGCAGAGCAGTTTCAAAGAAACGTTTCTCCTTTTAGACGAAGTTTCCTGCTGTTTAGTACGGATGCCGGCATTGGGCTGGAAATACCGGTTTTGGGATTCTGCACAGAAAGGGTTTGCAAACCGCTGAATCCACACGTGAGTTTAACTCTGTCAGTTGAATGCACACATTGACAACCATCCAGTTAGATAGCTACGTTTTGGTTTTAGAAGCAGATATTTCTCTGTACAGCCTATGGTCCCATTCACTCGGGAATATCCCAACGCAGCTCCTAGAAGAAACGTGTTTCTGACTCGCTGAATCTCAACGTAGATTCAACTCTGTTAGGTGAACGAACGCACAGCAGAGCAGTTTTAAGGAAACGTTTCTCCTGAGTTTTAGACGAAGTTTCCTGCTGTTTAGTACGTATGCCGGCATTGGGCTGGAAATACCGGTTTTGGGATTCTGCACAGAAAGGGTTTGTAAACCGCTGAATCCAAACGTGAGTTTAACTCTGTCAGTTGAATGCACACATTGTCAACCATTCAGTTAGATTGCACCCTTTTGGTTTTAGGAGCAGATATTTCTCTGTACAGCCTATGGTCCCATTCACTCGGGAATATCCCAACGCAGCTCCTGGAAGAAACGTGTTTCTGACTCGCTGAATCTCAACATAGATTCAACTCTCTTATGTGAACGAACGCACAGCAGAGCAGTTTCAAGGAAACGTTTCTCCTGAGTTTTAGACGAAGTTTCCTGTTGTTTAGTACGTATGCCGGCATTGGGCTGGAAATACCGGTTTTGGGATTCTGCACAGAAAGGTTTGCAAACCACTGAATCCACACGTGAGTTTAACTCTGTCACTTGAATGCACACATTGACAACCATTCAGTTAGATAGCTCCGTTTTGGTTTTAGAAGCAGATATTTCTCTGTACAGCCTATGGTCCCATTCACTCGGGAATATCCCAACGCAGCTCCTGGAAGAAACGTGTTTCTGACTCGCTGAATCTCAACATAGATTCAACTCTCTTAGGTGAACGAACGCACAGCAGAGCAGTTTCAAGGAAACGTTTCTCCTTTTAGACGAAGTTTCCTGCTGTTTAGTACGGATGCCGGCATTGGGCTGGAAATACCGGTTTTGGGATTCTGCACAGAAAGGGTTTGCAAACCGCTGAATCCACACGTGAGTTTAACTCTGTCAGTTGAATGCACACATTGACAACCATCCAGTTAGATAGCTACGTTTTGGTTTTAGAAGCAGATATTTCTCTGTACAGCCTATGGTCCCATTCACTCGGGAATATCCCAACGCAGCTCCTAGAAGAAACGTGTTTCTGACTCGCTGAATCTCAACGTAGATTCAACTCTGTTAGGTGAAAGAACGCACAGCAGAGCAGTTTCAAGGAAACGTTTCTCCTGAGTTTTAGACGAAGTTTCCTGCTGTTTAGTACGTATGCCGGCATTGGGCTGGAAATACCGGTTTTGGGATTCTGCACAGAAAGGGTTTGCAAACCGCTGAATCCACACGTGAGTTTAACTCTGTCAGTTGAATGCACACATTGACAACCATTCAGTTTGATAGCACCCTTTTGGTTTTAGAAGCAGATATTTCTCTGTACAGCCTATGGTCCCATTCACTCGGGAATATCCCAACGCAGCTCCTGGAAGAAACGTGTTGCTGACTCGCTGAATCTCAACATAGATTCAACTCTCTTAGGTAAACGAACGCACAGCAGAGCAGTTTCAAGGAAACGTTTCTCCTGAGTTTTAGACGAAGTTTCCTGCTGTTTACTACGTATGCCGGCATTGGGCTGGAAATACCGGTTTTGGGATTCTGCACAGAAAGGGTTTGCAAACCGCTGAATCCACACGTGAGTTTAACTCTGTCAGTTGAATGCACACATTGACAATCATTCAGTTTGATTGCACCCTTTTGGTTTTAGAAGCAGATATTTCTCTGTACAGCCTATGGTCCCATTCACTCGGGAATATCCCAACGTAGCTCCTAGAAGAAACGTATTTCTGACTCGCTGAATCTCAACATAGGTTCAACTCTCTTAGGTGAACGAACGCACAGCAGAGCAGTTTCAAGGAAACGTTTCTCCTGAGTTTTAGACGAAGTTTCCTGCTGTTTAGTACGTATGCCGGCATTGGGCTGGAAATACCGGTTTTGGGATTCTGCACAGAAAGGGATTGCAAACCGCTGAATCCACACGTGAGTTTGACTTTGTCAGTTGAATGCACACATTGACAACAATCCAGTTAGATAGCTCCGTTTTGGTTTTAGAAGCACATATTTCTCCGTACAGCCTATGGTCTCATTCACTCGGGAATATCCCAACGGAGCTCCTAGAAGAAACGTGTTTCTGACTCGCTGAATATCAATATTGATTCAACTCTCTTAGGTGAACAGACGTACTGGAGAGCAGTTTCAAGGAAACGTTTCTCCTGAGTTTTAGACGAAGTTTCCTGCTGTTTAGTACGTATGCCGGCATTGGGCTGGAAATTCCGTTTTTGGGATTCTGCACAGAAAGGGTTTGCAAACCGCTGAATCCACACGTGAGTTTAACTCTGTCAGTTGAATGCACACATTGACAACCATTCAGTTAGATTGCACCCTTTTGGTTTTAGAAGCAGATATTTCTCTGTACAGCCTATGGTCCCATTCACTCGGGAATATCCCAACGCAGCTCCTAGAAGAAACGTGTTTCTGACTCGCTGAATCTCAACATAGATTCAACTCTCTTAGGTGAACGAACGCACAGCAGAGCAGTTTCAAGGAAACGTTTCTCCTGAGTTTTAGACGAAGTTTCCTGCTGTTTAGTACGGATGCCGGCATTGGGCTGGAAATACCGGGTTTGGGATACTGCACAGAAAGGGTTTGCAAACCACTGAATCCACACGTGAGTTTAACTCTGTCAGTTGAATGCACACATTGACAACCATTCAGTTAGATAGCTCCGTTTTGGTTTCTGAAGCAGATATTTCTCTGTACAGCCTATGGTCCCATTCACTCGGGAATATCCCAACGCAGCTCCTGGAAGAAACGTGTTTCTGACTCGCTGAATCTCAACATAGATTCAACTCTCTTAGGTGAACGAATGCACAGCAGAGCAGTTTCAAGGAAACGTTTCTCCTGAGTTTTAGACGAAGTTTCCTGCTGTTTAGTACGGATGCCGGCATTGGGCTGGAAATACCAGTTTTGGGATTCTGCACAGAAAGGGTTTGCAAACCGCTGAATGCACACGTGAGTTTAACTCTGTCAGTTGAATGCACACATTGACAACCATTCCGTTTGATAACACCCTTTTCGTTTTAGAAGCAGATATTTCTCTGTACAGCCTATGGTCCAATTCTCTCGGGAATATCCCAACGCAGCTCCTGGAAGAAACGTGTTTCTGACTCGCTGAATCTCAACATAGATTCAACTCTCTTAGGTGAACGAACGCACAGCAGAGCAGTTTCAAGGAAACGTTTCTCCTTTTAGACGAAGTTTCCTGCTGTTTAGTACGGATGCCGGCATTGGGCTGGAAATACCGGTTTTGGGATTCTGCACAGAAAGGGTTTGCAAACCGCTGAATCAACACGTGAGTTTAACTCTGTCAGTTGAATGCACACATTGACAACCATCCAGTTAGATAGCTACGTTTTGGTTTTAGAAGCAGATATTTCTCTGTACAGCCTATGGTCCCATTCACTCGGGAATATCCCAACGCAGCTCCTAGAAGAAACGTGTTTCTGACTCGCTGAATCTCAACGTAGATTCAACTCTGTTAGGTGAACGAACGCACAGCAGAGCAGTTTCAAGGAAACGTTTCTCCTGAGTTTTAGACGAAGTTTCCTGCTGTTTAGTACGTATGCCGGCATTGGGCTGGAAATACCGGTTTTGGGATTCTGCACAGAAAGGGTTTGTAAACCGCTGAATCCAAACGTGAGTTTAACTCTGTCAGTTGAATGCACACATTGACAACCATTCAGTTAGATTGCACCCTTTTGGTTTTAGGAGCAGATATTTCTCTGTACAGCCTATGGTCCCATTCACTCGGGAATATCCCAACGCAGCTCCTAGAAGAAACGTGTTTCTGACTCGCTGAATCTCAACATAGATTCAACTCTCTTATGTGAACGAACGCACAGCAGAGCAGTTTCAAGGAAACGTTTCTCCTGAGTTTTAGACGAAGTTTCCTGCTGTTTAGTACGTATGCCGGCATTGGGCTGGAAATACCGGTTTTGGGACTCTGCACAGAAAGGTTTGCAAACCACTGAATCCACACGTGAGTTTAACTCTGTCAGTTGAATGCACACATTGACAACCATTCAGTTAGATAGCTCCGTTTTGGTTTTAGAAGCAGATATTTCTCTGTACAGCCTATGGTCCCATTCACTCGGGAATATCCCAACGCAGCTCCTGGAAGAAACGTGTTTCTGACTCGCTGAATCTCAACATAGATTCAACTCTCTTAGGTGAACGAACGCACAGCAGAGCAGTTTCAAGGAAACGTTTCTCCTGAGTTTTAGACGAAGTTTCCTGCTGTTTAGTACGGATGCCGGCACTGGGCTGGAAATACCGGTTTTGGGATTCTGCACAGAAAGGTTTTGCAAACCGCTGAATCCACACGTGAGTTTAACTCTGTCAGTTGAATGCACACATTGATAATCATTCAGTTTGATTGCACCCTTTTGGTTTTAGAAGCAGATATTTCTCTGTACAGCCTATGGTCCCATTCACTCGGGAATATCCCAACGCAGCTCCTAGAAGAAACGTGTTTCTGACTCGCTGAATCTCAACATAGGTTCAACTCTCTTAGGTGAACGAACGCCCAGCAGAGCAGTTTCAAGGAAACGTTTCTCCTGAGTTTTAGACGAAGTTTCCTGCTGTTTAGTACGTATGGCGGCATTGGGCAGGAAATACCGGTTTTGGGATTCTGCACAGAAAGGGTTTGCAAACCGCTGAATCCACACGTGAGTTTGACTTTGTCAGTTGAATGTACATATTGACAACAATCCAGTTAGATAGCTCCGTTTTGGTTTTAGAAGCACATATTTCTCTGTACAGCCTATGGTCCCATTCACTCGGGAATATCCCAACGGAGCTCCTAGAAGAAACGTGTTTCTGACTCGCTGAATCTCAATATTGATTCAAATCTCTTAGGTGAACAGACGTACTGGAGAGCAGTTTCAAGGAAACGTTTCTCCTGAGTTTTAGACGAAGTTTCCTGCTGTTTAGTACGTATGCCGGCATTGGGCTGGAAATATCGGTTTTGGGATTCTGCACAGAAAGGGTTTGCAAACCGCTGAATCCACACGTGAGTTTAACTCTGTCAGTTGAATGCACACATTGACAACCATTCAGTTAGATTGCACCCTTTTGGTTTTAGAAGCAGATATTTCTCTGTACAGCCTATGGTCCCATTCACTCGGGAATATCCCAACGCAGCTCCTAGAAGAAACGTGTTTCTGACTCGCTGAATCTCAACATAGATTCAACTCTCTTCGTTGAACGAACGCACAGCAGAGCAGTTTCAAGGAAACGTTTCTCCTGAGTTTTAGACGAAGTTTCCTGCTGTTTAGTACGGATGCCGGCATTGGGCTGGAAATACCGGTTTGGGGATTCTGCACAGAAAGGGTTTGCAAACCGGTGAATCCACACGTGAGTTTAACTCTGTCAGTTGAATGCACACATTGACAACCATTCAGTTAGATAGCTCCGTTTTGGTTTTAGAAGCAGATATTTCTCTGTACAGCCTATGGTCCCATTCACTCGGGAATATCCGAACGCAGCTCCTAGAAGAAACGTGTTTCTGACTCGCTGAATCTCAACATAGATTCAACTCTCTTAGATGAACGAACGCACAGCAGAGCAGTTTCAAGGAAACGTTTCTCCTGAGATTTAGACGAAGTTTCCTGCTGTTTAGTACGTATGCCGGCATTGGGCTGGAAATACCGGTTTTGGGATTCTGCACAGAAAGGGTTTGCAAACCGCTGAATCCACACGTGAGTTTAACTCTGTCAGTTGAATGCACACATTGACAACCATTCCGTTTGATAACACCCTTTTGGTTTTAGAAGCAGATATTTCTCTGTACAGCCTATGGTCCAATTCACTCGGGAATATCCCAACGCAGCTCCTGGAAGAAACGTGTTTCTGACTCGCTGAATCTCAACATAGATTCAACTCTCTTAGGTGAACGAACGCACAGCAGAGCAGTTTCCAGGAAACGTTTCTCCTTTTAGACGAAGTTTCCTGCTGTTTACTACGGATGCCGGCATTGGGCTGGAAATACCGGTTTTGGGATTCTGCACAGAAAGGGTTTGCAAACCGCTGAATCCACACGTGAGTTTAACTCTGTCAGTTGAATGCACACATTGACAACCATCCAGTTAGATAGCTACGTTTTGGTTTTAGAAGCAGATATTTCTCTGTACAGCCTATGGTCCCATTCACTCGGGAATATCCCAACGCAGCTCCTAGAAGAAACGTGTTTCTGACTCGCTGAATCTCAACGTAGATTCAACTCTGTTAGGTGAACGAACGCACAGCAGAGCAGTTTCAAGGAAACGTTTCTCCTGAGTTTTAGACGAAGTTTCCTGCTGTTTAGTACGTATGCCGGCATTGGGTTGGAAATACCGGTTTTGGGATTCTGTACAGAAAGGGTTTGCAAACCGCTGAATCCACACGTGAGTTTAACTCTGTCAGTTGAATGCACACATTGACAACCATTCAGTTTGATAGCACCCTTTTGGTTTTAGAAGCAGATATTTCTCTGTACAGCCTATGGTCCCATTCACTCGGGAATATCCCAACGCAGCTCCTGGAAGAAACGTGTTTCTGACTCGCTGAATCTCAACATAGATTCAACTCTCTTAGGTGAACAAACGCACAGCAGAGCAGTTTCAAAGAAACGTTTCTCCTGAGTTTTAGACGAAGTTTCCTGCTGTTTAGTACGTATGCCGGCATTGGGCTGGAAATACCGGTTTTGGGATTCTGCACAGAAAGGGTTTATAAACCGCTGAATCCAAACGTGAGTTTAACTCTGTCAGTTGAATGCACACATTGACAACCGTTCAGTTAGATTGCACCCTTTTGGTTTTAGGAGCAGATATTTCTCTGTACAGCCTATGGTCCCATTCACTCGGGAATATCCCAACGCAGCTCCTAGAAGAAACGTGTTTCTGACTCGCTGAATCTCAACATAGATTCAACTCTCTTATGTGAACGAACGAACAGCAGAGCAGTTTCAAGGAAACGTTTCTCCTGAGTTTTAGACGAAGTTTCCTGCTGTTTAGTACGGATGCCGGCATTGGGCTGGAAATATCGGTTTTGGGATTCTGCACAGAAAGGTTTTGCAAACCGCTGAATCCACACGTGAGTTTAACTCTGTCAGTTGAATGCACACATTGACAACCATTCAGTTTGATAACACCCTTTTGGTTTTAGAAACAGATATTTCTCTGTACAGCCTATGGTCCCATTCACTCGGGAATATCCCAACGCAGCTCCTGGAAGAAACGTGTTTCTGACTCGCTGAATCTTAACATAGATTCAACTCTCTTAGGTGAACGAACGCACAGCAGAGCAGTTTCAAGGAAACGTTTCTCCTGAGTTTTATACAAAGTTTCCTGCTGTTTAGTACGGATGCCGGCATTGGGCTGGAAATACCGGTTTTGGGATTCTGCACAGAAAGGGTTTGCAAACCGCTGAATCCACACGTGAGTTTAACTCTGTCAGTTGAATGCACACATTGAAAACCATTCAGTTAGATAGCTCCGTTTTGGTTTTAGAAGCAGATATTTCTCTGTACAGCCTATGGTCCCATTCACTCGGGAATATCCCAACGCAGCTCCTGGAAGAAACGTGTTTCTGACTCGCTGAATCTCAACATAGATTCAACTCTCTTAGGTGAACGAACGCACAGCAGAGCAGTTTCAAGGAAACGTTTCTCCTGAGTTTTAGACGAAGTTTCCTGCTGTTTAGTACGTATGCCGGCATTGGGCTGGAAATACCGGTTTTGGGATTCTGCACAGAAAGGGTTTGCAAACCGCTGAATCCACACGTGAGTTTAACTCTGTCAGTTGAATGCACACATTGACAACCATTCAGTTAGATAGCTCCGTTTTGGTTTTAGAAGCAGATATTTCTCTGTACAGCCTATGGTCCCATTCACTCGGGAATATCCCAACGCAGCTCCTGGAAGAAGCGTGTTTCTGACTCGCTGAATCTCAACATAGATTCAACTCTCTTAGGTGAACGAACGCACAGCGGAGCAGTTTCAAGGAAACGTTTCTCCTGAGTTTTAGACGAAGTTTCCTGCTGTTTAGTACGGATGCCGGCATTGGGCTGGAAATACCGGTTTTGGGATTCTGCACAGAAAGGGTTTGCAAACCGCTGAATCCACACGTGAGTTTAACTCTGTCAGTTGAATGCACACATTGACAACCATTCAGTTAGATAGCTCCGTTTTGGTTTTAGAAGCAGATATTTCTCTGTACAGCCTATGGTCCCATTCACTCGGGAATATCCCAACGCAGCTCCTGGAAGAAACGTGTTTCTGACTCGCTGAATCTCAACATAGATTCAAATCTCTTAGGTGAACGAACGCACAGCGGAGCAGTTTCAAGGAAACGTTTCTCCTGAGTTTTAGACGAAGTTTCCTGCTGTTTAGTACGGATGCCGGCATTGGGCTGGAAATACCGGTTTTGGGATTCTGCACAGAAAGGGTTTGCAAACCGCTGAATACACACGTGAGTTTAACTCTGTCAGTTGAATGCACACATTGACAACCATTCAGTTAGATAGCTCCGTTTTGGTTTTAGAAGCAGATATTTCTCTGTACAGCCTATGGTCCCATTCACTCGGGAATATCCCAACGCAGCTCCTGGAAGAAACGTGTTTCTGACTCGCTGAATCTCAACATAGATTCAACTCTCTTAGGTGAACGAACGCACAGCAGAGCAGTTTCAAGGAAACGTTTCTCCTGAGTTTTAGACAAAGTTTCCTGCTGTTTAGTACGGATGCCGGCATTGGGCTGGAAATACCGGTTTTGGGATTCTGCACAGAAAGGGTTTGCAAACCGCTGAATCCACACGTGAGTTTAACTCTGTCAGTTGAATGCACACATTGACAACCATTCAGTTAGATAGCTCCGTTTTGGTTTTAGAAGCAGATATTTCTCTGTACAGCCTATGGTCCCATTCACTCGGGAATATCCCAACGCAGCTCCTGGAAGAAACGTGTTTCTGACTCGCTGAATATCAACATAGATTCAACTCTCTTATGTGAACGAACGCACAGTGGAGCAGTTTCAAGGAAACGTTTCTCCTGAGTTTTAGACGAAGTTTCCTGCTGTTTACTACGTATGCCGGCATTGGGCTGGAAATACCGGGTTTGGGATTCTGCACAGAAAGGGTTTGCAAACCGCTGAATCCACACGTGAGTTTAACTCTGTCAGTTGAATGCACACATTGACAACCATTCAGTTAGATAGCTCCGTTTTGGTTTTAGAAGCAGATATTTCTCTGTACAGCCTATGGTCCCATTCACTCGGGAATATCCCAACGCAGCTCCTGGAAGAAACGTGTTTCTGACTCGCTGAATCTCAACATAGATTCAACTCTCTTAGGTGAACGAACGCACAGCAGAGCAGTTTCAAGGAAACGTTTCTCCTGAGTTTTAGACGAAGTTTCCTGCTGTTTAGTACGGATGCCGACATTGGGCTGGAAATACCGGTTTTGGGATTCTGCACAGAAAGGGTTTGCAAACCGCTGAATCCACACGTGAGTTTAACTCTGTCAGTTGAATGCACACATTGACAACCATTGAGTTAGATAGCTCCGTTTTGTTTTTAGAAGCAGATATTTCTCTGTACAGCCTATGGTCCCATTCACTCGGGAATATCCCAACGCAGCTCCTGGAAGAAACGTGTTTCTGACTCGCTGAATCTCAACATAGATTCAACTCTCTTAGGTGAACGAACGCACAGCAGAGCAGTTTAAAGGAAACGTTTCTCCTGAGTTTTAGACAAAGTTTCCTGCTGTTTAGTACGGATGCCGGCATTGGGCTGGAAATACCGGTTTTGGGATTCTGCACAGAAAGGGTTTGCAAATCGCTGAATCCACACGTGAGTTTAACTCTGTCAGTTGAATGCACACATTGACAACCATTCAGTTAGATAGCTCCGTTTTGTTTTTAGAAGCAGATATTTCTCTGTACAGCCTATGGTCCCATTCACTCGGGAATATCCCAACGCAGCTCCTGGAAGAAACGTGTTTCTGACTCGCTGAATCTCAACATAGATTCAACTCTCTTAGGTGAACGAACGCACAGCAGAGCAGTTTCAAGGAAACGTTTCTCCTGAGTTTTAGACAAAGTTTCCTGCTGTTTAGTACGGATGCCGGCATTGGGCTGGAAATACCGGTTTTGGGATTCTGCACAGAAAGGGTTTGCAAACCGCTGAATCCACACGTGAGTTTAACTCTGTCAGTTGAATGCACACATTGACAACCATTCAGTTAGATAGCTCCGTTTTGGTTTTAGAAGCAGATATTTCTCTGTACAGCCTATGGTCCCATTCACTCGGGAATATCCCAACGCAGCTCCTGGAAGAAACGTGTTTCTGACTCGCTGAATCTCAACATAGATTCAACTCTCTTAGGTGAACGAACGCACAGCAGAGCAGTTTCAAGGAAACGTTTCTCCTGAGTTTTAGACAAAGTTTCCTGCTGTTTAGTACGGATGCCGGCATTGGGCTGGAAATACCGGTTGTGGGATTCTGCACAGAAAGGGTTTGCAAACCGCTGAATTCACACGTGAGTTTAACTCTGTCAGTTGAATGCACACATTGACAACCATTCAGTTAGATAGATCTGTTCTGGTTTTAGAAGCAGATATTTCTCTGTACAGCCTATGGTCCCATTCACTCGGGAATATCCCAACGCAGCTCCTGGAAGAAACGTGTTTCTGACTCGCTGAATCTCAACATAGATTCAACTCTCTTAGTTGAACGAACGCACAGCAGAGCAGTTTCAAGGAAACGTTTCTCCTGAGTTTTAGACAAAGTTTCCTGCTGTTTAGTACGGATGCCGGCATTGGGCTGGAAATACCGGTTTTGGGATTCTGCACAGAAAGGGTTTGCAAACCGCTGAATCCACACGTGAGTTTAACTCTGTCAGTTGAATGCACACATTGACAACCATTCAGTTAGATAGCTCCGTTTTGGTTTTAGAAGCAGATATTTCTCTGTACAGCCTATGGTCCCATTCACTCGGGAATATCCCAACGCAGCTCCTGGAAGAAACGTGTTTCTGACTCGCTGAATCTCAACATAGATTGAACTCTCTTAGGTGAACGAACGCACAGCAGAGCAGTTTCAAGGAAACGTTTCTCCTGAGTTTTAGGCAAAGTTTCCTGCTGTTTAGTACGGATGCCGGCATTGGGCTGGAAATACCGGTTTTGGGATTCTGCACAGAAAGGGTTTGCAAACCGCTGAATCCACACGTGAGTTTAACTCTGTCAGTTGAATGCACACATTGACAACCATTGAGTTAGATAGCTCCGTTTTCTTTTTAGAAGCAGATATTTCTCTGTACAGCCTATGGTCCCATTCACTCGGGAATATCCCAACGCAGCTCCTGGAAGAAACGTGTTTCTGACTCGCTGAATCTCAACATAGATTCAACTCTCTTAGGTGAACGAACGCACAGCAGAGCAGTTTCAAGGAAACGTTTCTCCTGAGTTTTAGACGAAGTTTCCTGCTGTTTAGTACGGATGCCGGCATTGGGCTGGAAATACCGGTTTTGGTATTCTGCACAGAAAGGGTTTGCAAACCGCTGAATCCACACGTGAGTTTAACTCTGTCAGTAGAATGCACACATTGACAACCATTCAGTTAGATAGCTCCGTTTTGGTATTAGAAGCAGATATTTCTCTGTACAGCCTATGGTCCCATTCACTCGGGAATATCCCAACGCAGGTCCTAGAAGAAACGTGTTTCTGACTCGCTGAATCTCAACATAGATTTAACTCTCTTAGGTGAACGAACGCACAGCATAGCAGTTTCAAGGAATCGATTCTCCTGAGTTTTAGACGAAGTTTCCTGCTGTTTAGTACGTTTGCCGGCATTGGGCTGGAAATACCGGGTTTGGGATTCTGCACAGAAAGGGTTTGCAAACCACTGAATCCACACGTGAGTTTGACTCTGTCAGTTGAATGCACACATTGACAACCATTCAGTTAGATAGCTCCGTTTTGGTTTTAGAAGCAGATATTTCTCTGTACAGCCTATGGTCCCATTCACTCGGGAATATCCCAACGCAGCTCCTGGAAGAAACGTGTTGCTGACTCGCTGAATCTCAACATAGATTCAACTCTCTTAGGTGAACGAACGCACAGCAGAGCAGTTTCAAGGAAACGTTTCTCCTGAATTTTAGACCAAGTTTCCTGCTGTTTAGTACGTATGCCTTCATTGGGCTGGAAATACCGGTTTTGGGATTCTGCACAGAAAGGGTTTGCAAACCACTGAATCCACACGTGAGTTTAACTCTGTCAGTAGAATGCACACATTGACAACCATTCAGTTAGATAGCTCCGTTTTGGTATTAGAAGCAGATATTTCTCTGTACATCCTATGGTCCCATTCACTCGGGAATATCCCAACGCAGGTCCTAGAAGAAACGTGTTTCTGACTCGCTGAATCTCAACATAGATTTAACTCTCTTAGGTGAACGAACGCACAGCATAGCAGTTTCAAGGAATCGATTCTCCTGAGTTTTAGACGAAGTTTCCTGCTGTTTAGTACGTTTGCCGGCATTGGGCTGGAAATACCGGGTTTGGGATTCTGCACAGAAAGGGTTTGCAAACCACTGAATCCACACGTGAGTTTGACTCTGTCAGTTGAATGCACACATTGACAACCATTCAGTTAGATAGCTCCGTTTTGGTTTTAGAAGCAGATATTTCTCTGTACAGCCTATGGTCCCATTCACTCGGGAATATCCCAACGCAGCTCCTGGAAG
The DNA here is from genome assembly GCF_030222135.1 of Aotus nancymaae. Classification (NCBI taxonomy): domain Eukaryota; kingdom Metazoa; phylum Chordata; class Mammalia; order Primates; family Aotidae; genus Aotus; species Aotus nancymaae. The sequence continues at coordinate 966,107 of NW_026988584.1, forward strand.
AAACGTGTTTCTGACTCACTGAATCTCAACATAGATTCAACTCTCTTATGTGAACGAACGCACAGCGGAGCAGTTTCAAGGAAACGTTTCTCCTGAGTTTTAGACGAAGTTTCCTGCTGTTTACTACGTATGCCGGCATTGGGCTGGAAATACCGGTTTTGGGATTCTGCACAGAAAGGGTTTGCAAACCGCTGAATCCACACGTGAGTTTAACTCTGTCAGTTGAATGCACACATTGACAACCATTCAGTTAGATAGCTCCGTTTTGGTTTTAGAAGCAGATATTTCTCTGTACAGCCTATGGTCCCATTCACTCGGGAATATCCCAACGCAGCTCCTAGAAGAAACGTGTTTCTGACTCGCTGAATCTCAACATAGATTCAACTCTCTTCGGTGAACGAACGCACAGCAGAGCAGTTTCAAGGAAACGTTTCTCCTGAGTTTTAGACGAAGTTTCCTGCTGCTTAGTACGGATGCCGGCATTGGGCTGGAAATACCGGTTTGGGGATTCTGCACAGAAAGGGTTTGCAAACCGGTGAATCCACACGTGAGTTTAACTCTGTCAGTTGAATGCACACATTGACAACCAGTCAGTTAGATAGCTCCGTTTTGGTTTTAGAAGCAGATATTTCTCTGTACAGCCTATGGTCCCATTCACTCGGGAATATCCCAACGCAGCTCCTAGAAGAAACGTGTTTCTGACTCGCTGAATTTCAACATAGATTCAACTCTCTTAGGTGAACGAACGCACAGCAGAGCAGTTTCAAGGAAACGTTTCTCCTGAGATTTAGACGAAGTTTCCTGCTGTTTAGTACGTATGCCGGCATTGGTCTGGAAATACCGGTTTTGGGATTCTGCACAGAAAGGGTTTGCAAACCGCTGAATCCACACGTGAGTTTAACTCTGTCAGTTGAATGCACACATTGACAACCATTCCGTTTGATAACACCCTTTTGGTTTTAGAAGCAGATATTTCTCTGTACAGCCTATGGTCCAATTCACTCGGGAATATCCCAACGCAGCTCCTGGAAGAAACGTGTTTCTGACTCGCTGAATCTCAACATAGATTCAACTCTCTTAGGTGAACGAACGCACAGCAGAGCAGTTTCCAGGAAACGTTTCTCCTTTTAGACGAAGTTTCCTGCTGTTTACTACGGATGCCGGCATTGGGCTGGAAATACCGGTTTTGGGATTCTGCACAGAAAGGGTTTGCAAACCGCTGAATCCACACGTGAGTTTAACTCTGTCAGTTGAATGCACACATTGACAACCATCCAGTTAGATAGCTACGTTTTGGTTTTAGAAGCAGATATTTCTCTGTACAGCCTATGGTCCCATTCACTCGGGAATATCCCAACGCAGCTCCTAGAAGAAACGTGTTTCTGACTCGCTGAATCTCAACGTAGATTCAACTCTGTTAGGTGAACGAACGCACAGCAGAGCAGTTTCAAGGAAACGTTTCTCCTGAGTTTTAGACGAAGTTTCCTGCTGTTTAGTACGTATGCCGGCATTGGGCTGGAAATACCGGTTTTGGGATTCTGTACAGAAAGGGTTTGCAAACCGCTGAATCCACACGTGAGTTTAACTCTGTCAGTTGAATGCACACATTGACAACCATTCAGTTTGATAGCACCCTTTTGGTTTTAGAAGCAGATATTTCTCTGTACAGCCTATGGTCCCATTCACTCGGGAATATCCCAACGCAGCTCCTGGAAGAAACGTGTTTCTGACTCGCTGAATCTCAACATAGATTCAACTCTCTTAGGTGAACAAACGCACAGCAGAGCAGTTTCAAAGAAACGTTTCTCCTGAGTTTTAGACGAAGTTTCCTGCTGTTTAGTACGTATGCCGGCATTGGGCTGGAAATACCGGTTTTGGGATTCTGCACAGAAAGGGTTTATAAACCGCTGAATCCAAACGTGAGTTTAACTCTGTCAGTTGAATGCACACATTGACAACCATTCAGTTAGATTGCACCCTTTTGGTTTTAGGAGCAGATATTTCTCTGTACAGCCTATGGTCCCATTCACTCGGGAATATCCCAACGCAGCTCCTAGAAGAAACGTGTTTCTGACTCGCTGAATCTCAACATAGATTCAACTCTCTTATGTGAACGAACGAACAGCAGAGCAGTTTCAAGGAAACGTTTCTCCTGAGTTTTAGACGAAGTTTCCTGCTGTTTAGTACGGATGCCGGCATTGGGCTGGAAATATCGGTTTTGGGATTCTGCACAGAAAGGTTTTGCAAACCGCTGAATCCACACGTGAGTTTAACTCTGTCAGTTGAATGCACACATTGACAACCATTCAGTTTGATAACACCCTTTTGGTTTTAGAAACAGATATTTCTCTGTACAGCCTATGGTCCCATTCACTCGGGAATATCCCAACGCAGCTCCTGGAAGAAACGTGTTTCTGACTCGCTGAATCTTAACATAGATTCAACTCTCTTAGGTGAACGAACGCACAGCAGAGCAGTTTCAAGGAAACGTTTCTCCTGAGTTTTAGACAAAGTTTCCTGCTGTTTAGTACGGATGCCAGCATTGGGCTGGAAATACCGGTTTTGGGATTCTGCACAGAAAGGGTTTGCAAACCGCTGAATCCACACGTGAGTTTAACTCTGTCAGTTGAATGCACACATTGAAAACCATTCAGTTAGATAGCTCCGTTTTGGTTTTAGAAGCAGATATTTCTCTGTACAGCCTATGGTCCCATTCACTCGGGAATATCCCAACGCAGCTCCTGGAAGAAACGTGTTTCTGACTCGCTGAATCTCAACATAGATTCAACTCTCTTAGGTGAACGAATGCACAGCAGAGCAGTTTCAAGGAAACGTTTCTCCTGAGTTTTAGACGAAGTTTCCTGCTGTTTAGTACGTATGCCGGCATTGGGCTGGAAATACCGGTTTTGGGATTCTGCACAGAAAGGGTTTGCAAACCGCTGAATCCACACGTGAGTTTAACTCTGTCAGTTGAATGCACACATTGACAACCATTCAGTTAGATAGCTCCGTTTTGGTTTTAGAAGCAGATATTTCTCTGTACAGCCTATGGTCCCATTCACTCGGGAATATCCCAACGCAGATCCTGGAAGAAACGTGTTTCTGACTCGCTGAATCTCAACATAGATTCAACTCTCTTAGGTGAACGAACGCACAGCGGAGCAGTTTCAAGGAAACGTTTCTCCTGAGTTTTAGACGAAGTTTCCTGCTGTTTAGTACGGATGCCGGCATTGGGCTGGAAATACCGGTTTTGGGATTCTGCACAGAAAGGGTTTGCAAACCGCTGAATCCACACGTGAGTTTAACTCTGTCAGTTGAATGCACACATTGACAACCATTCAGTTAGATAGCTCCGTTTTGGTTTTAGAAGCAGATATTTCTCTGTACAGCCTATGGTCCCATTCACTCGGGAATATCCCAACGCAGCTCCTGGAAGAAACGTGTTTCTGACTCGCTGAATCTCAACATAGATTCAACTCTCTTAGGTGAACGAACGCACAGCAGAGCAGTTTCAAGGAAACGTTTCTCCTGAGTTTTAGACGAAGTTTCCTGCTGTTTAGTACGGATGCCGGCATTGGGCTGGAAATACCGGTTTTGGGATTCTGCACAGAAAGGGTTTGCAAACCGCTGAATCCACACGTGAGTTTAACTCTGTCAGTTGAATGCACACATTGACAACCATTGAGTTAGATAGCTCCGTTTTGTTTTTAGAAGCAGATATTTCTCTGTACAGCCTATGGTCCCATTCACTCGGGAATATCCCAACGCAGCTCCTGGAAGAAACGTGTTTCTGACTCGCTGAATCTCAACATAGATTCAACTCTCTTAGGTGAACGAACGCACAGCAGAGCAGTTTCAAGGAAACGTTTCTCCTGAGTTTTAGACAAAGTTTCCTGCTGTTTAGTACGGATGCCGGCATTGGGCTGGAAATACCGGTTTTGGGATTCTGCACAGAAAGGGTTTGCAAACCGCTGAATCCACACGTGAGTTTAACTCTGTCAGTTGAATGCACACATTGACAACCATTCAGTTAGATAGCTCCGTTTTGGTTTTAGAAGCACATATTTCTCTGTACAGCCTATGGTCCCATTCACTCGGGAATATCCCAACGCAGCTCCTGGAAGAAACGTGTTTCTGACTCGCTGAATCTCAACATAGATTCAACTCTCTTAGGTGAACGAACGCACAGCAGAGCAGTTTCAAGGAAACGTTTCTCCTGAGTTTTAGACAAAGTTTCCTGCTGTTTAGTACGGATGCCGGCATTGGGCTGGAAATACCGGTTGTGGGATTCTGCACAGAAAGGGTTTGCAAACCGCTGAATTCACACGTGAGTTTAACTCTGTCAGTTGAATGCACACATTGACAACCATTCAGTTAGATAGATCTGTTCTGGTTTTAGAAGCAGATATTTCTCTGTACAGCCTATGGTCCCATTAACTCGGGAATATCCCAACGCAGCTCCTGTAAGAAACGTGTTTCTGACTCGCTGAATCTCAACATAGATTCAACTCTCTTAGTTGAACGAACGCACAGCAGAGCAGTTTCAAGGAAACGTTTCTCCTGAGTTTTAGACAAAGTTTCCTGCTGTTTAGTACGGATGCCGGCATTGGGCTGGAAATACCGGTTTTGGGATTCTGCACAGAAAGGGTTTGCAAACCGCTGAATCCACACGTGAGTTTAACTCTGTCAGTTGAATGCACACATTGACAACCATTCAGTTAGATAGCTCCGTTTTGGTTTTAGAAGCAGATATTTCTCTGTACAGCCTATGGTCCCATTCACTCGGGAATATCCCAACGCAGCTCCTGGAAGAAACGTGTTTCTGACTCGCTGAATCTCAACATAGATTGAACTCTCTTAGGTGAACGAACGCACAGCAGAGCAGTTTCAAGGAAACGTTTCTCCTGAGTTTTAGGCAAAGTTTCCTGCTGTTTAGTACGGATGCCGGCATTGGGCTGGAAATACCGGTTTTGGGATTCTGCACAGAAAGGGTTTGCAAACCGCTGAATCCACACGTGAGTTTAACTCTGTCAGTTGAATGCAGACATTGACAACCATTGAGTTAGATAGCTCCGTTTTCTTTTTAGAAGCAGATATTTCTCTGTACAGCCTATGGTCCCATTCACTCGGGAATATCCCAACGCAGCTCCTGGAAGAAACGTGTTTCTGACTCGCTGAATCTCAACATAGATTCAACTCTCTTAGGTGAACGAACGCACAGCAGAGCAGTTTCAAGGAAACGTTTCTCCTGAGTTTTAGACGAAGTTTCCTGCTGTTTAGTACGGATGCCGGCATTGGGCTGGAAATACCGGTTTTGGTATTCTGCACAGAAAGGGTTTGCAAACCGCTGAATCCACACGTGAGTTTAACTCTGTCAGTAGAATGCACACATTGACAACCATTCAGTTAGATAGCTCCGTTTTGGTATTAGAAGCAGATATTTCTCTGTACAGCCTATGGTCCCATTCACTCGGGAATATCCCAACGCAGGTCCTAGAAGAAACGTGTTTCTGACTCGCTGAATCTCAACATAGATTTAACTCTCTTAGGTGAACGAACGCACAGCATAGCAGTTTCAAGGAATCGATTCTCCTGAGTTTTAGACGAAGTTTCCTGCTGTTTAGTTCGTTTGCCGGCATTGGGCTGGAAATACCGGGTTTGGGATTCTGCACAGAAAGGGTTTGCAAACCACTGAATCCACACGTGAGTTTGACTCTGTCAGTTGAATGCACACATTGACAACCATTCAGTTAGATAGCTCCGTTTTGGTTTTAGAAGCAGATATTTCTCTGTACAGCCTATGGTCCCATTCACTCGGGAATATCCCAACGCAGCTCCTGGAAGAAACGTGTTGCTGACTCGCTGAATCTCAACATAGATTCAACTCTCTTAGGTGAACGAACGCACAGCAGAGCAGTTTCAAGGAAACGTTTCTCCTGAATTTTAGACCAAGTTTCCTGCTGTTTAGTACGTATGCCTTCATTGGGCTGGAAATACCGGTTTTGGGATTCTGCACAGAAAGGGTTTGCAAACCACTGAATCCACACGTGAGTTTAACTCTGTCAGTAGAATGCACACATTGACAACCATTCAGTTAGATAGCTCCGTTTTGGTATTAGAAGCAGATATTTCTCTGTACATCCTATGGTCCCATTCACTCGGGATTATCCCAACGCAGGTCCTAGAAGAAACGTGTTTCTGACTCGCTGAATCTCAACATAGGTTTAACTCTCTTAGGTGAACGAACGCACAGCATAGCAGTTTCAAGGAATCGATTCTCCTGAGTTTTAGACGAAGTTTCCTGCTGTTTAGTACGTTTGCCGGCATTGGGCTGGAAATACCGGGTTTGGGATTCTGCACAGAAAGGGTTTGCAAACCACTGAATCCACACGTGAGTTTGACTCTGTCAGTTGAATGCACACATTGACAACCATTCCGTTTGATAACACCCTTTTGGTTTTAGAAGCAGATATTTCTCTGTACAGCCTATGGTCCAATTCACTCGGGAATATCCCAACGCAGCTCCTGGAAGAAACGTGTTTCTGACTCGCTGAATCTCAACATAGATTCAACTCTCTTAGGTGAACGAACGCACAGCAGAGCAGTTTCAAGGAATCGATTCTCCTGAGTTTTAGACGAAGTTTCCTGCTGTTTAGTACGTTTGCCGGCATTGGGCTGGAAATACCGGGTTTGGGATTCTGCACAGAAAGGGTTTGCAAACCACTGAATCCACACGTGAGTTTGACTCTGTCAGTTGAATGCACACATTGACAACCATTCAGTTAGATAGCTCCGTTTTGGTTTTAGAAGCAGATATTTCTCTGTACAGCCTATGGTCCCATTCACTCGGGAATATCCCAACGCAGCTCCTGGAAGAAACGTGTTGCTGACTCGCTGAATCTCAACATAGATTCAACTCTCTTAGGTGAACGAACGCACAGCAGAGCAGTTTCAAGGAAACGTTTCTCCTGAATTTTAGACCAAGTTTCCTGCTGTTTAGTACGTATGCCTTCATTGGGCTGGAAATACCGGTTTTGGGATTCTGCACAGAAAGGGTTTGCAAACCACTGAATCCACACGTGAGTTTAACTCTGTCAGTAGAATGCACACATTGACAACCATTCAGTTAGATAGCTCCGTTTTGGTATTAGAAGCAGATATTTCTCTGTACATCCTATGGTCCCATTCACTCGGGAATATCCCAACGCAGGTCCTAGAAGAAACGTGTTTCTGACTCGCTGAATCTCAACATAGATTTAACTCTCTTAGGTGAACGAACGCACAGCATAGCAGTTTCAAGGAATCGATTCTCCTGAGTTTTAGACGAAGTTTCCTGCTGTTTAGTACGTTTGCCGGCATTGGGCTGGAAATACCGGGTTTGGGATTCTGCACAGAAAGGGTTTGCAAACCACTGAATCCACACGTGAGTTTGACTCTGTCAGTTGAATGCACACATTGACAACCATTCAGTTAGATAGCTCCGTTTTGGTTTTAGAAGCAGATATTTCTCTGTACAGCCTATGGTCCCATTCACTCGGGAATATCCCAACGCAGCTCCTGGAAGAAACGTGTTTCTGACTCACTGAATCTCAACATAGATTCAACTCTCTTATGTGAACGAACGCACAGCGGAGCAGTTTCAAGGAAACGTTTCTCCTGAGTTTTAGACGAAGTTTCCTGCTGTTTACTACGTATGCCGGCATTGGGCTGGAAATACCGGTTTTGGGATTCTGCACAGAAAGGGTTTGCAAACCGCTGAATCCACACGTGAGTTTAACTCTGTCAGTTGAATGCACACATTGACAACCATTCAGTTAGATAGCTCCGTTTTGGTTTTAGAAGCAGATATTTCTCTGTACAGCCTATGGTCCCATTCACTCGGGAATATCCCAACGCAGCTCCTGGAAGAAACGTGTTTCTGACTCGCTGAATCTCAACATAGATTCAACTCTCTTAGGTGAACGAACGCACAGCAGAGCAGTTTCAAGGAAACGTTTCTCCTGAGTTTTAGACAAAGTTTCCTGCTGTTTAGTACGGATGCCGGCATTGGGCTGGAAATACCGGTTTTGGGATTCTGCACAGAAAGGGTTTGCAAACCGCTGAATCCACACGTGAGTTTAACTCTGTCAGTTGAATGCACACATTGACAACCATTCAGTTAGATAGCTCCGTTTTGTTTTTAGAAGCAGATATTTCTCTGTACAGCCTATGGTCCCATTCACTCGGGAATATACCAACGCAGCTCCTAGAAGAAACGTGTTTCTGACTCGCTGAATCTCAACATAGATTCAACTCTCTTAGGTGAACGAACGCACAGCAGAGCAGTTTCAAGGAAACGTTTCTCCTGAGTTTTAGACGAAGTTTCCTGCTGTTTAGTATGTATGCCGGCATTGGGCTGGAAATAACGGTTTTGGGATTCTGCACAGAAAGGGTTTGTAAACCGCTGAATCCAAACGTGAGTTTAACTCTGTCAGTTGAATGCACACATTGACAACCATTCAGTTAGATTGCACCCTTTTGCTTTTAGGAGCAGATATTTCTCTGTACAGCCTATGGTCCCATTCACGCGGGAATATCCCAACGCAGCTCCTAGAAGAAACGTGTTTCTGACTCGCTGAATCTCAACATAGATTCAACTCTCTTAGGTGAACGAACGCACAGCAGAGCAGTTTCAAGGAAACGTTTCTCCTGAGTTTCAGACGAAGTTTCCTGCTGTTTAGTACGTATGCCGGCATTGGGATGGAAATACCGATTTTGGGATTCTGCACAGAAAGGGTTTGCAAACCACTGAATCCACACGTGAGTTTAACTCTGTCACTTGAATGCACACATTGACAACCATTCAGTTAGATAGCTCCGTTTTGGTTTTAGAAGCAGATATTTCTCTGTACAGCCTATGTTTCCATTCACTCGGGAATATCCCAACGCAGCTCCTGGAAGAAACGTGTTTCTGACTCGCTGAATCTCAACATAGATTCAACTCTCTTAGGTGAACGAACGCACAGTGGAGCAGTTTCAAGGAAACGTTTCTCCTGAGTTTTAGACAAAGTTTCCTGCTGTTTAGTACGTATGCCGGCATTGGGCTGGAAATACCGGTTTTGGGATTCTGCACAGAAAGGGTTTGCAAACCGCTGAATCCACACGTGAGTTTAACTCTGTCAGTTGAATGCACACATTGACAACCATTCAGTTTGATAACACCCTTTTGGTTTTAGAAGCAGATATTTCTCTGTACAGCCTATGGTCCCATTCACTCGGGAATATCCCAACGCAGCTCCTAGAAGAAACGTGTTTCTGACTCGCTGAATCTCAACATAGATTCAACTCTCTTATGTGAACGAACGAACAGCAGAGCAGTTTCAAGGAAACGTTTCTCCTGAGTTTTAGACGAAGTTTCCTGCTGTTTAGTACGGATGCCGGCATTGGGCTGGAAATATCGGTTTTGGGATTCTGCACAGAAAGGTTTTGCAAACCGCTGAATCCACACGTGAGTTTAACTCTGTCAGTTGAATGCACACATTGACAACCATTCAGTTTGATAACACCCTTTTGGTTTTAGAAACAGATATTTCTCTGTACAGGCTATGGTCCCATTCACTCGGGAATATCCCAACGCAGCTCCTGGAAGAAACGTGTTTCTGACTCGCTGAATCTTAACATAGATTCAACTCTCTTAGGTGAACGAACGCACAGCAGAGCAGTTTCAAGGAAACGTTTCTCCTGAGTTTTAGACAGAGTTTCCTGCTGTTTAGTACGGATGCCGGCATTGGGCTGGAAATACCGGTTTTGGGATTCTGCACAGAAAGGGTTTGCAAACCGCTGAATCCACACGTGAGTTTACCTCTGTCAGTTGAATGCACACATTGAAAACCATTCAGTTAGATAGCTCCGTTTTGGTTTTAGAAGCAGATATTTCTCTGTACAGCCTATGGTCCCATTCACTCGGGAATATCCCAACGCAGCTCCTGGAAGAAACGTGTTTCTGACTCGCTGAATCTCAACATAGATTCAACTCTCTTAGGTGAACGAACGCACAGCAGAGCAGTTTCAAGGAAACGTTTCTCCTGAGTTTTAGACGAAGTTTCCTGCTGTTTAGTACGTATGCCGGCATTGGGCTGGAAATACCGGTTTTGGGATTCTGCACAGAAAGGGTTTGCAAACCGCTGAATCCACACGTGAGTTTAACTCTGTCAGTTGAATGCACACATTGACAACCATTCAGTTAGATAGCTCCGTTTTGGTTTTAGAAGCAGATATTTCTCTGTACAGCCTATGGTCCCATTCACTCGGGAATATCCCAACGCAGATCCTGGAAGAAACGTGTTTCTGACTCGCTGAATCTCAACATAGATTCAACTCTCTTAGGTGAACGAACGCACAGCGGAGCAGTTTCAAGGAAACGTTTCTCCTGAGTTTTAGACGAAGTTTCCTGCTGTTTAGTACGGATGCCGGCATTGGGCTGGAAATACCGGTTTTGGGATTCTGCACAGAAAGGGTTTGCAAACCGCTGAATCCACACGTGAGTTTAACTCTGTCAGTTGAATGCACACATTGACAACCATTCAGTTAGATAGCTCCGTTTTGGTTTTAGAAGCAGATATTTCTCTGTACAGCCTATGGTCCCATTCACTCGGGAATATCCCAACGCAGCTCCTGGAAGAAACGTGTTTCTGACTCGCTGAATCTCAACATAGATTCAACTCTCTTAGGTGAACGAACGCACAGCAGAGCAGTTTCAAGGAAACGTTTCTCCTGAGTTTTAGACGAAGTTTCCTGCTGTTTAGTACGGATGCCGGCATTGGGCTGGAAATACCGGTTTTGGGATTCTGCACAGAAAGGGTTTGCAAACCGCTGAATCCACACGTGAGTTTAACTCTGTCAGTTGAATGCACACATTGACAACCATTCAGTTAGATAGCTCCGTTTTGGTTTTAGAAGCAGATATTTCTCTGTACAGCCTATGGTCCCATTCACTCGGGAATATCCCAACGCAGCTCCTGGAAGAAACGTGTTTCTGACTCGCTGAATCTCAACATAGATTCAACTCTCTTAGGTGAACGAACGCACAGCAGAGCAGTTTCAAGGAAACGTTTCTCCTGAGTTTTAGACAAAGTTTCCTGCTGTTTAGTACGGATGCCGGCATTGGGCTGGAAATACCGGTTTTGGGATTCTGCACAGAAAGGGTTTGCAAACCGCTGAATCCACACGTGAGTTTAACTCTGTCAGTTGAATGCACACATTGACAACCATTCAGTTAGATAGCTCCGTTTTGGTTTTAGAAGCAGATATTTCTCTGTACAGCCTATGGTCCCATTCACTCGGGAATATCCCAACGCAGCTCCTGGAAGAAACGTGTTTCTGACTCGCTGAATATCAACATAGATTCAACTCTCTTATGTGAACGAACGCACAGTGGAGCAGTTTCAAGGAAACGTTTCTCCTGAGTTTTAGACGAAGTTTCCTGCTGTTTACTACGTATGCCGGCATTGGGCTGGAAATACCGGGTTTGGGATTCTGCACAGAAAGGGTTTGCAAACCGCTGAATCCACACGTGAGTTTAACTCTGTCAGTTGAATGCACACATTGACAACCATTCAGTTAGATAGCTCCGTTTTGGTTTTAGAAGCAGATATTTCTCTGTACAGCCTATGGTCCCATTCACTCGGGAATATCCCAACGCAGCTCCTGGAAGAAACGTGTTTCTGACTCGCTGAATCTCAACATAGATTCAACTCTCTTAGGTGAACGAACGCACAGCAGAGCAGTTTCAAGGAAACGTTTCTCCTGAGTTTTAGACAAAGTTTCCTGCTGTTTAGTACGGATGCCGACATTGGGCTGGAAATACCGGTTTTGGGATTCTGCACAGAAAGGGTTTGCAAACCGCTGAATCCACACGTGAGTTTAACTCTGTCAGTTGAATGCACACATTGACAACCATTGAGTTAGATAGCTCCGTTTTGTTTTTAGAAGCAGATATTTCTCTGTACAGCCTATGGTCCCATTCACTCGGGAATATCCCAACGCAGCTCCTGGAAGAAACGTGTTTCTGACTCGCTGAATCTCAACATAGATTCAACTCTCTTAGGTGAACGAACGCACAGCAGAGCAGTTTCAAGGAAACGTTTCTCCTGAGTTTTAGACAAAGTTTCCTGCTGTTTAGTACGGATGCCGGCATTGGGCTGGAAATACCGGTTTTGGGATTCTGCACAGAAAGGGTTTGCAAACCGCTGAATCCACACGTGAGTTTAACTCTGTCAGTTGAATGCACACATTGACAACCATTCAGTTAGATAGCTCCGTTTTGTTTTTAGAAGCAGATATTTCTCTGTACAGCCTATGGTCCCATTCACTCGGGAATATCCCAACGCAGCTCCTGGAAGAAACGTGTTTCTGACTCGCTGAATCTCAACATAGATTCAACTCTCTTAGGTGAACGAACGCACAGCAGAGCAGTTTCAAGGAAACGTTTCTCCTGAGTTTTAGACAATGTTTCCTGCTGTTTAGTACGGATGCCGGCATTGGGCTGGAAATACCGGTTTTGGGATTCTGCACAGAAAGGGTTTGCAAACCGCTGAATCCACACGTGAGTTTAACTCTGTCAGTTGAATGCACACATTGACAACCATTCAGTTAGATAGCTCCGTTTTGGTTTTAGAAGCAGATATTTCTCTGTACAGCCTATGGTCCCATTCACTCGGGAATATCCCAACGCAGCTCCTGGAAGAAACGTGTTTCTGACTCGCTGAATCTCAACATAGATTCAACTCTCTTAGGTGAACGAACGCACAGCAGAGCAGTTTCAAGGAAACGTTTCTCCTGAGTTTTAGACAAAGTTTCCTGCTGTTTAGTACGGATGCCGGCATTGGGCTGGAAATACCGGTTGTGGGATTCTGCACAGAAAGGGTTTGCAAACCGCTGAATTCACACGTGAGTTTAACTCTGTCAGTTGAATGCACACATTGACAACCATTCAGTTAGATAGATCTGTTCTGGTTTTAGAAGCAGATATTTCTCTGTACAGCCTATGGTCCCATTCACTCGGGAATATCCCAACGCAGCTCCTGGAAGAAACGTGTTTCTGACTCGCTGAATCTCAACATAGATTCAACTCTCTTAGTTGAACGAACGCACAGCAGAGCAGTTTCAAGGAAACGTTTCTCCTGAGTTTTAGACAAAGTTTCCTGCTGTTTAGTACGGATGCCGGCATTGGGCTGGAAATACCGGTTTTGGGATTCTGCACAGAAAGGGTTTGCAAACCGCTGAATCCACACGTGAGTTTAACTCTGTCAGTTGAATGCACACATTGACAACCATTCAGTTAGATAGCTCCGTTTTGGTTTTAGAAGCAGATATTTCTCTGTACAGCCTATGGTCCCATTCACTCGGGAATATCCCAACGCAGCTCCTGGAAGAAACGTGTTTCTGACTCGCTGAATCTCAACATAGATTGAACTCTCTTAGGTGAACGAACGCACAGCAGAGCAGTTTCAAGGAAACGTTTCTCCTGAGTTTTAGGCAAAGTTTCCTGCTGTTTAGTACGGATGCCGGCATTGGGCTGGAAATACCGGTTTTGGGATTCTGCACAGAAAGGGTTTGCAAACCGCTGAATCCACACGTGAGTTTAACTCTGTCAGTTGAATGCACACATTGACAACCATTGAGTTAGATAGCTCCGTTTTCTTTTTAGAAGCAGATATTTCTCTGTACAGCCTATGGTCCCATTCACTCGGGAATATCCCAACGCAGCTCCTGGAAGAAACGTGTTTCTGACTCGCTGAATCTCAACATAGATTCAACTCTCTTAGGTGAACGAACGCACAGCAGAGCAGTTTCAAGGAAACGTTTCTCCTGAGTTTTAGACGAAGTTTCCTGCTGTTTAGTACGGATGCCGGCATTGGGCTGGAAATACCGGTTTTGGTATTCTGCACAGAAAGGGTTTGCAAACCGCTGAATCCACACGTGAGTTTAACTCTGTCAGTAGAATGCACACATTGACAACCATTCAGTTAGATAGCTCCGTTTTGGTATTAGAAGCAGATATTTCTCTGTACAGCCTATGGTCCCATTCACTCGGGAATATCCCAACGCAGGTCCTAGAAGAAACGTGTTTCTGACTCGCTGAATCTCAACATAGATTTAACTCTCTTAGGTGAACGAACGCACAGCATAGCAGTTTCAAGGAATCGATTCTCCTGAGTTTTAGACGAAGTTTCCTGCTGTTTAGTACGTTTGCCGGCATTGGGCTGGAAATACCGGGTTTGGGATTCTGCACAGAAAGGGTTTGCAAACCACTGAATCCACACGTGAGTTTGACTCTGTCAGTTGAATGCACACATTGACAACCATTCAGTTAGATAGCTCCGTTTTGGTTTTAGAAGCAGATATTTCTCTGTACAGCCTATGGTCCCATTCACTCGGGAATATCCCAACGCAGCTCCTGGAAGAAACGTGTTGCTGACTCGCTGAATCTCAACATAGATTCAACTCTCTTAGGTGAACGAACGCACAGCAGAGCAGTTTCAAGGAAACGTTTCTCCTGAATTTTAGACCAAGTTTCCTGCTGTTTAGTACGCATGCCTTCATTGGGCTGGAAATACCGGTTTTGGGATTCTGCACAGAAAGGGTTTGCAAACCACTGAATCCACACGTGAGTTTAACTCTGTCAGTAGAATGCACACATTGACAATCATTCAGTTAGATAGCTCCGTTTTGGTTTTAGAAGCAGATATTTCTCTGTACAGCATATGGTCCCATTCTCTCGGGAATATCCCAACGCAGGTCCTAGAAGAAACGTGTTTCTGACTCGCTGAATCTCAACATAGATTCAACTCTCTTAGGTGAACGAAAGCACAGCGGAGCAGTTTCATGGAAACGTTTCTCCTGAGTTTTAGACGAAGTTTCCTGCTGTTTAGTACGTATGCCGGCATTGGGCTGGAAATACCGGTTTTGGGATTCTGCACAGAAAGGGTTTGCAAACCGCTGAATCCACACGTGAGTTTAACCCTGTCAGTTGAATGCACACATTGACAACCATTCAGTTTGATAACACCCTTTTGGTTGTAGAAGCAGATATTTCTCTGTACAGCCTATGGTCCCATTCACTCGGGAATATCCCAACGCAGCTCCTGGAAGAAACGTGTTTCTGACTCGCTGAATCTCAACATAGATTCAACTCTCTTAGGTGAACGAACGCACAGCAGAGCAGTTTCAAGGAAACGTTTCTCCTGAGTTTTAGACGAAGTTTCCTGCTGTTTAGTACGTATGCCGGCATTGGGCTGGAAATACCGGTTTTGGGATTCTGCACAGAAAGGGTTTGCAAACCACTGAATCCACACGTGAGTTCAACTCCGTCAGTTGAATGCACACATTGACAACCATTCAGTTAGATAGCTCCGTTTTGGTTTTAGAAGCAGATATTTCTCTGTACAGCCTATGGTCCCATTCACTCGGGAATATCCCATCGCAGCTCCTGGAAGAAACGTGTTTCTGACTCGCTGAATCTCAACATAGATTCAACTCTCTTAGGTGAACGAACGCACAGCAGAGCAGTTTCAAGGAAACGTTTCTCCTGAGTTTTAGACAAAGTTTCCTGCTGTTTAGTACGGATGCCGGCATTGGGCTGGAAATACCGGTTTTGGGATTCTGCACAGAAAGGGTTTGCAAACCGCTGAATCCACACGTGAGTTTAACTCTGTCAGTTGAATGCACACATTGACAACCATTCAGTTAGATAGCTCCGTTTTGGTTTTAGAAGCAGATATTTCTCTGTACAGCCTATGGTCCCATTCACGCGGGAATATCCCAACGCAGCTCCTAGAAGAAACGTGTTTCTGACTCGCTGAATCTCAACATAGATTCAACTCTCTTAGGTGAACGAACGCACAGCAGAGCAGTTTCAAGGAAACGTTTCTCCTGAGTTTCAGACGAAGTTTCCTGCTGTTTAGTACGTATGCCGGCATTGGGATGGAAATACCGGTTTTGGGATTCTGCACAGAAAGGGTTTGCAAACCACTGAATCCACACGTGAGTTTAACTCTGTCACTTGAATGCACACATTGACAACCATTCAGTTAGATAGCTCCGTTTTGGTTTTAGAAGCAGATATTTCTCTGTACAGCCTATGGTTCCATTCACTCGGGAATATCCCAACGCAGCTCCTGGAAGAAACGTGTTTCTGACTCGCTGAATCTCAACATAGATTCAACTCTCTTAGGTGAACGAAAGCACAGCGGAGCAGTTTCATGGAAACGTTTCTCCTGAGTTTTAGACGAAGTTTCCTGCTGTTTAGTACGTATGCCGGCATTGGGCTGGAAATACCGGTTTTGGGATTCTGCACAGAAAGGGTTTGCAAACCGCTGAATCCACACGTGAGTTTAACCCTGTCAGTTGAATGCACACATTGACAACCATTCAGTTTGATAACACCCTTTTGGTTGTAGAAGCAGATATTTCTCTGTACAGCCTATGGTCCCATTCACTCGGGAATATCCCAACGCAGCTCCTGGAAGAAACGTGTTTCTGACTCGCTGAATCTCAACATAGATTCAACTCTCTTAGGTGAACGAACGCACAGCAGAGCACTGTCAAGGAAACGTTTCTCCTGAGTTTTAGACGAAGTTTCCTGCTGTTTAGTACGTATGCCGGCATTGGGCTGGAAATACCGGTTTTGGGATTCTGCACAGAAAGGGTTTGCAAACCACTGAATCCACACGTGAGTTCAACTCCGTCAGTTGAATGCACACATTGACAACCATTCAGTTAGATAGCTCCGTTTTGGTTTTAGAAGCAGATATTTCTCTGTACAGCCTATGGTCCCATTCACTCGGGAATATCCCATCGCAGCTCCTGGAAGAAACGTGTTTCTGACTCGCTGAATCTCAACATAGATTCAACTCTCTTAGGTGAACGAACGCACAGCAGAGCAGTTTCAAGGAAACGTTTCTCCTGAGTTTTAGACAAAGTTTCCTGCTGTTTAGTACGGATGCCGGCATTGGGCTGGAAATACCGGTTTTGGGATTCTGCACAGAAAGGGTTTGCAAACCGCTGAATCCACACGTGAGTTTAACTCTGTCAGTTGAATGCACACATTGACAACCATTCAGTTAGATAGCTCCGTTTTGGTTTTAGAAGCAGATATTTCTCTGTACAGCCTATGGTCCCATTCACTCGGGAATATCCCAACGCAGCTCCTGGAAGAAACGTGTTTCTGACTCGCTGAATCTCAACATAGATTCAACTCTCTTAGGTGAACGAACGCACAGCAGAGCAGTTTCAAGGAAACGTTGCTCCTGAGTTTTAGACAAAGTTTCCTGCTGTTTAGTACGGATGCCGGCATTGGGCTGGAAATACCGGTTTTGGGATTCTGCACAGAAAGGGTTTGCAAACCGCTGAATCCACACGTGAGTTTAACTCTGTCAGTTGAATGCACACATTGACAACCATTCAGTTAGATAGCTCCGTTTTGTTTTTAGAAGCAGATATTTCTCTGTACAGCCTATGGTCCCATTCACTCGGGAATATCCCAACGCAGCTCCTGGAAGAAACGTGTTTCTGACTCGCTGAATCTCAACATAGATTCAACTCTCTTAGGTGAACGAACGCACAGCAGAGCAGTTTCAAGGAAACGTTTCTCCTGAGTTTTAGACAATGTTTCCTGCTGTTTAGTACGGATGCCGGCATTGGGCTGGAAATACCGGTTTTGGGATTCTGCACAGAAAGGGTTTGCAAACCGCTGAATCCACACGTGAGTTTAACTCTGTCAGTTGAATGCACACATTGACAACCATTCAGTTAGATAGCTCCGTTTTGGTTTTAGAAGCAGATATTTCTCTGTACAGCCTATGGTCCCATTCACTCGGGAATATCCCAACGCAGCTCCTGGAAGAAACGTGTTTCTGACTCGCTGAATCTCAACATAGATTCAACTCTCTTAGGTGAACGAACGCACAGCAGAGCAGTTTCAAGGAAACGTTTCTCCTGAGTTTTAGACAAAGTTTCCTGCTGTTTAGTACGGATGCCGGCATTGGGCTGGAAATACCGGTTGTGGGATTCTGCACAGAAAGGGTTTGCAAACCGCTGAATTCACACGTGAGTTTAACTCTGTCAGTTGAATGCACACATTGACAACCATTCAGTTAGATAGATCTGTTCTGGTTTTAGAAGCAGATATTTCTCTGTACAGCCTATGGTCCCATTCACTCGGGAATATCCCAACGCAGCTCCTGGAAGAAACGTGTTTCTGACTCGCTGAATCTCAACATAGATTCAACTCTCTTAGTTGAACGAACGCACAGCAGAGCAGTTTCAAGGAAACGTTTCTCCTGAGTTTTAGACAAAGTTTCCTGCTGTTTAGTACGGATGCCGGCATTGGGCTGGAAATACCGGTTTTGGGATTCTGCACAGAAAGGGTTTGCAAACCGCTGAATCCACACGTGAGTTTAACTCTGTCAGTTGAATGCACACATTGACAACCATTCAGTTAGATAGCTCCGTTTTCTTTTTAGAAGCAGATATTTCTCTGTACAGCCTATGGTCCCATTCACTCGGGAATATCCCAACGCAGCTCCTGGAAGAAACGTGTTTCTGACTCGCTGAATCTCAACATAGATTCAACTCTCTTAGGTGAACGAACGCACAGCAGAGCAGTTTCAAGGAAACGTTTCTCCTGAGTTTTAGACGAAGTTTCCTGCTGTTTAGTACGGATGCCGGCATTGGGCTGGAAATACCGGTTTTGGTATTCTGCACAGAAAGGGTTTGCAAACCGCTGAATCCACACGTGAGTTTAACTCTGTCAGTAGAATGCACACATTGACAACCATTCAGTTAGATAGCTCCGTTTTGGTATTAGAAGCAGATATTTCTCTGTACAGCCTATGGTCCCATTCACTCGGGAATATCCCAACGCAGGTCCTAGAAGAAACGTGTTTCTGACTCGCTGAATCTCAACATAGATTTAACTCTCTTAGGTGAACGAACGCACAGCATAGCAGTTTCAAGGAATCGATTCTCCTGAGTTTTAGACGAAGTTTCCTGCTGTTTAGTACGTTTGCCGGCATTGGGCTGGAAATACCGGGTTTGGGATTCTGCACAGAAAGGGTTTGCAAACCACTGAATCCACACGTGAGTTTGACTCTGTCAGTTGAATGCACACATTGACAACCATTCAGTTAGATAGCTCCGTTTTGGTTTTAGAAGCAGATATTTCTCTGTACAGCCTATGGTCCCATTCACTCGGGAATATCCCAACGCAGCTCCTGGAAGAAACGTGTTGCTGACTCGCTGAATCTCAACATAGATTCAACTCTCTTAGGTGAACGAACGCACAGCAGAGCAGTTTCAAGGAAACGTTTCTCCTGAATTTTAGACCAAGTTTCCTGCTGTTTAGTACGTATGCCTTCATTGGGCTGGAAATACCGGTTTTGGGATTCTGCACAGAAAGGGTTTGCAAACCACTGAATCCACACGTGAGTTTAACTCTGTCAGTAGAATGCACACATTGACAACCATTCAGTTAGATAGCTCCGTTTTGGTATTAGAAGCAGATATTTCTCTGTACATCCTATGGTCCCATTCACTCGGGATTATCCCAACGCAGGTCCTAGAAGAAACGTGTTTCTGACTCGCTGAATCTCAACATAGATTTAACTCTCTTAGGTGAACGAACGCACAGCATAGCAGTTTCAAGGAAACGTTTCTCCTGAGTTTTAGACGAAGTTTCCTGCTGTTTAGTACGTTTGCCGGCATTGGGCTGGAAATACCGGGTTTGGGATTCTGCACAGAAAGGGTTTGCAAACCACTGAATCCACACGTGAGTTTGACTCTGTCAGTTGAATGCACACATTGACAACCATTCAGTTAGATAGCTCCGTTTTGGTTTTAGAAGCAGATATTTCTCTGTACAGCCTATGGTCCCATTCACTCGGGAATATCCCAACGCAGCTCCTGGAAGAAACGTGTTTCTGACTCACTGAATCTCAACATAGATTCAACTCTCTTATGTGAACGAACGCACAGCGGAGCAGTTTCAAAGAAACGTTTCTCCTGAGTTTTAGACGAAGTTTCCTGCTGTTTACTACGTATGCCGGCATTGGGCTGGAAATACCGGTTTTGGGATTCTGCACAGAAAGGGTTTGCAAACCGCTGAATCCACACGTGAGTTTAACTCTGTCAGTTGAATGCACACATTGACAAACTTTCAGTTAGATAGCTCCGTTTTGGTTTTAGAAGCAGATATTTCTCTGTACAGCCTATGGTCCCATTCACTCGGGAATATCCCAACGCAGCTCCTGGAAGAAACGTGTTTCTGACTCGCTGAATCTCAACATAGATTCAACTCTCTTAGGTGAACGAACGCACAGCAGAGCAGTTTCAAGGAAACGTTTCTCCTGAGTTTTAGACAAAGTTTCCTGCTGTTTAGTACGGATGCCGGCATTGGGCTGGAAATACCGGTTTTGGGATTCTGCACAGAAAGGGTTTGCAAACCGCTGAATCCACACGTGAGTTTAACTCTGTCAGTTGAATGCACACATTGACAACCATTCAGTTAGATAGCTCCGTTTTGTTTTTAGAAGCAGATATTTCTCTGTACAGCCTATGGTCCCATTCACTCGGGAATATCCCAACGCAGCTCCTAGAAGAAACGTGTTTCTGACTCGCTGAATCTCAACATAGATTCAACTCTCTTAGGTGAACGAACGCACAGCAGAGCAGTTTCAAGGAAACGTTTCTCCTGAGTTTTAGACGAAGTTTCCTGCTGTTTAGTACGTATGCCGGCATTGGGCTGGAAATAACGGTTTTGGGATTCTGCACAGAAAGGGTTTGTAAACCGCTGAATCCAAACGTGAGTTTAACTCTGTCAGTTGAATGCACACATTGACAACCATTCAGTTAGATTGCACCCTTTTGCTTTTAGGAGCAGATATTTCTCTGTACAGCCTATGGTCCCATTCACGCGGGAATATCCCAACGCAGCTCCTAGAAGAAACGTGTTTCTGACTCGCTGAATCTCAAGATAGATTCAACTCTCTTAGGTGAACGAACGCACAGCAGAGCAGTTTCAAGGAAACGTTTCTCCTGAGTTTCAGACGAAGTTTCCTGCTGTTTAGTACGTATGCCGGCATTGGGATGGAAATACCGGTTTTGGGATTCTGCACAGAAAGGGTTTGCAAACCACTGAATCCACACGTGAGTTTAACTCTGTCACTTGAATGCACACATTGACAACCATTCAGTTAGATAGCTCCGTTTTGGTTTTAGAAGCAGATATTTCTCTGTACAGCCTATGGTTCCATTCACTCGGGAATATCCCAACGCAGCTCCTGGAAGAAACGTGTTTCTGACTCGCTGAATCTCAACATAGATTCAACTCTCTTAGGTGAACGAACGCACAGCGGAGCAGTTTCAAGGAAACGTTTCTCCTGAGTTTTAGACGAAGTTTCCTGCTGTTTAGTACGTATGCCGGCATTGGGCTGGAAATACCGGTTTTGGGATTCTGCACAGAAAGGGTTTGCAAACCGCTGAATCCACACGTGAGTTTAACTCTGTCAGTTGAATGCACACATTGACAACCATTCAGTTTGATAACACCCTTTTGGTTTTAGAGGCAGATATTTCTCTGTACAGCCTATGGTCCCATTCACTCGGGAATATCCCAACGCAGCTCCTGGAAGAAACGTGTTTCTGACTCGCTGAATCTCAACATAGATTCAACTCTCTTAGGTGAACGAACGCACAGCAGAGCAGTTTCAAGGAAACGTTTCTCCTGAGTTTTAGACGAAGTTTCCTGCTGTTTAGTACGTATGCCGGCATTGGGCTGGAAATACCGGTTTTGGGATTCTGCACAGAAAGGGTTTGCAAACCACTGAATCCACACGTGAGTTTAACTCCGTCAGTTGAATGCACACATTGACAACCATTCAGTTAGATAGCTCCGTTTTGGTTTTAGAAGCAGATATTTCTCTGTACAGCCTATGGTCCCATTCACTCGGGAATATCCCAACGCAGCTCCTGGAAGAAACGTGTTTCTGACTCGCTGAATCTCAACATAGATTCAACTCTCTAAGGTGAACGAACGCACAGCAGAGCAGTTTCAAGGAAACGTTTCTCCTGAGTTTTAGACGAAGTTTCCTGCTGTTTAGTACGTATGCCGGCATTGGGCTGGAAATACCGGTTTTGGGATTCTGCACAGAAAGGGTTTGCAAACCGCTGAATCCACACGTGAGTTTAACTCTGTCAGTTGAATACACACATTGACAACCATTCAGTTAGATAGCTCCGTTTTGGTTTTAGAAGCAGATATTTCTCTGTACAGCCTATGGTCCCATTCACTCGGGAATATCCCAACGCAGCTCCTGGAAGAAACGTGTTTCTGACTCGCTGAATCTCAACATAGATTCAACTCTCTTAGGTGAACGAACGCACAGCAGAGCAGTTTCAAGGAAACGTTTCTCCTGAGTTTTAGACGAAGTTTCCTGCTGTTTAGTACGTATGCCGGCATTGGGCTGGAAATACCGGTTTTGGGATTCTGCACAGAAAGGGTTTGCAAACCGCTGAATCCACACGTGAGTTTAACTCTGTCAGTTGAATGCACAAATTGACAACCATTCAGTTTGATAACACCCTTTTGGTTTTAGAAGCAGATATTTCTCTGTACAACCTATGGTCCCATTCACTCGGGAATATCCCAACGCAGCTCCTGGAAGAAACGTGTTTCTGACTCGCTGAATCTCAACATAGATTCAACTCTCTTAGGTGAACGAACGCACAGCAGAGCAGTTTCAAGGAAACGTTTCTCCTGAGTTTTAGACGAAGTTTCCTGCTGTTTAGTACGTATGCCGGCATTGGGCTGGAAATACCGGTTTTGGGATTCTGCACAGAAAGGGTTTGCAAACCGCTGAATCCACACGTGAGTTTAACTCTGTCAGTTGAATGCACAGATTGACAACCATTCAGTGTGATAACACCCTTTTGGCTTTAGAAGCAGATATTTCTCTGTACAACCTATGGTCCCATTCTCTCGGGAATATCCCAACGCAGCTCCTAGAAGAAACGTGTTTCTGACTCGCTGAATCTCAACATAGATTCAACTCTCTTAGGTGAACGAACGCACAGCAGAGCAGTTTCAAGGAAACTTTTCTCCTGAGTTTTAGACGAAGTTTCCTGCTGTTTAGTACGTATGCCGGCATTGGGCTGGAAATACCGGTTTTGGGATTCTGCACAGAAAGGGTTTGCAAACCGCTGAATCCACACGTGAGTTTAACTCTGTCAGTTGAATGCACACATTGACAACCATTCAGTTTGATAACACCCTTTTGGTTTTAGAAGCAGATATTTCTCTGTACAGCCTATGGTCCCATTCACTCGGGAATATCCCAACGCAGCTCCTGGAAGAAACGTGTTTCTGACTCGCTGAATCTCAACATAGATTCAACTCTCTTAGGTGAACGACCGCACAGCAGAAGAGTTTCAAGGAAACGTTTCTCCTGAGTTTTAGACGAAGTTTCCTGCTGTTTAGTACGTATGCCGGCATTGGGCTGGAAATACCGGTTTTGGGATTCTGCACAGAAAGGGTTTGCAAACCGCTGAATCCTCAAGTGAGTTTAACTCTGTCAGTTGAATGCACACATTGACAACCATTCAGTTTGATAACACCCATTTGGTTTTAGAAGAAGATATTTCTCTGTACAGCCTATGGTCCCATTCACTCGGGAATATCCCAACGCAGCTCCTGGAAGAAACGTGTTTCTGACTCGCTGAATCTCAACATAGATTCAACTCTCTTAGGTGAACGAACGCACAGCAGAGCACTGTCAAGGAAACGTTTCTCCTGAGTTTTAGACGAAGTTTCCTGCTGTTTAGTACGTATGCCGGCATTGGGCTGGAAATACCGGTTTTGGGATTCTGCACAGAAAGGGTTTGCAAACCGCTGAATCCACACGTGAGTTTAACTCTGTCAGTTGAATGCACACATTGACAACCATTCAGTGTGATAACACCCTTTTGGTTTTAGAAGCAGATATTTCTCTGTACAGCATATGGTCCCATTCTCTCGGGAATATCCCAACGCAGGTCCTAGAAGAAACGTGTTTCTGACTCGCTGAATCTCAACATAGATTCAACTCTCTTAGGTGAACGAACGCACAGCATAGCAGTTTCAAGGAATCGTTTCTCCTGAGTTTTAGACGAAGTTTCCTGCTGTTTAGTACGGATGCCGGCATTGGGCTGGAAATACCGGTTT
Source organism: Aotus nancymaae (assembly GCF_030222135.1). Taxonomy (NCBI): domain Eukaryota; kingdom Metazoa; phylum Chordata; class Mammalia; order Primates; family Aotidae; genus Aotus; species Aotus nancymaae. Next base: position 990,342 of record NW_026988584.1, read on the forward strand.
TGGGATTCTGCACAGAAAGTGTTTGCAAACCACTGAATCCACACGTGAGTTTAACTCTGTCAGTTGAATGCACACATTGACAACCATTCAGTTAGATAGCTCCGTTTTGGTTTTAGAAGCAGATATTTCTCTGTACAGCCTATGGTCCCATTCACTCGGGAATATCCCAACGCAGCTCCTGGAAGAAACGTGTTTCTGACTCGCTGAATCTCAACATAGATTCAACTCTCTTAGGTGAACGAACGCACAGCAGAGCAGTTTCAAGGAAACGTTTCTCCTGAGTTTTAGACGAAGTTTCCTGCTGTTTAGTACGTATGCCGGCATTGGGCTGGAAATAACGGTTTTGGGATTCTGCACAGAAAGGGTTTGTAAACCGCTGAATCCAAACGTGAGTTTAACTCTGTCAGTTGAATGCACACATTGACAACCATTCAGTTAGATTGCACCCTTTTGCTTTTAGGAGCAGATATTTCTCTGTACAGCCTATGGTCCCATTCACGCGGGAATATCCCAACGCAGCTCCTAGAAGAAACGTGTTTCTGACTCGCTGAATCTCAACATAGATTCAACTCTCTTAGGTGAACGAACGCACAGCAGAGCAGTTTCAAGGAAACGTTTCTCCTGAGTTTCAGACGAAGTTTCCTGCTGTTTAGTACGTATGCCGGCATTGGGATGGAAATACCGGTTTTGGGATTCTGCACAGAAAGGGTTTGCAAACCACTGAATCCACACGTGAGTTTAACTCTGTCACTTGAATGCACACATTGACAACCATTCAGTTAGATAGCTCCGTTTTGGTTTTAGAAGCAGATATTTTTCTGTACAGCCTATGGTTCCATTCACTCGGGAATATCCCAACGCAGCTCCTGGAAGAAACGTGTTTCTGACTCGCTGAATCTCAACATAGATTCAACTCTCTTAGGTGAACGAAAGCACAGCGGAGCAGTTTCATGGAAACGTTTCTCCTGAGTTTTAGACGAAGTTTCCTGCTGTTTAGTACGTATGCCGGCATTGGGCTGGAAATAATGGTTTTGGGATTCTGCACAGAAAGGGTTTGCAAACCGCTGAATCCACACGTGAGTTTAACCCTGTCAGTTGAATGCACACATTGACAACCATTCAGTTTGATAACACCCTTTTGGTTGTAGAAGCAGATATTTCTCTGTACAGCCTATGGTCCCATTCACTCGGGAATATCCCAACGCAGCTCCTGGAAGAAACGTGTTTCTGACTCGCTGAATCTCAACATAGATTCAACTCTCTTAGGTGAACGAACGCACAGCAGAGCAGTTTCAAGGAAACGTTTCTCCTGAGTTTTAGACGAAGTTTCCTGCTGTTTAGTACGTATGCCGGCATTGGGCTGGAAATACCGGTTTTGGGATTCTGCACAGAAAGGGTTTGCAAACCACTGAATCCACACGTGAGTTCAACTCCGTCAGTTGAATGCACACATTGACAACCATTCAGTTAGATAGCTCCGTTTTGGTTTTAGAAGCAGATATTTCTCTGTACAGCCTATGGTCCCATTCACTCGGGAATATCCCAACGCAGCTCCTGGAAGAAACGTGTTTCTGACTCGCTGAATCTCAACATAGATTCAACTCTCTTAGGTGAACGAACGCACAGCAGAGCAGTTTCAAGGAAACGTTTCTCCTGAGTTTTAGACTAAGTTTCCTGCTGTTTACTACGTATGCCGGCATTGGGCTGGAAATACCGGTTTTGGGATTCTGCACAGAAAGGGTTTGCAAACCGCTGAATCCACACGTGAGTTTAACTCTGTCAGTTGAATGCACACATTGACAGCCATTCAGTTAGATAGCTCCGTTTTGGTTTTAGAAGCAGATATTTCTCTGTACAGCCTATGGTCCCATTCACTCGGGAATATCCCAACGCAGCTCCTGGAATAAACGTGTTTCTGACTCGCTGAATCTCAACATAGATTCAACTCTCTTAGGTGAACGAACGCACAGCAGAGCAGTTTCAAGGAAACGTTTCTCCTGAGTTTTAGACAAAGTTTCCTGCTGTTTAGTACGGATGCCGGCATTGGGCTGGAAATACCGGTTTTGGGATTCTGCACAGAAAGGGTTTGCAAACCGCTGAATCCACACGTGAGTTTAACTCTGTCAGTTGAATGCACACATTGACAACCTTTCAGTTTGAAAGCACCCTTTTCGTTTTAGAAGCAGATATTTCTCTGTACAGCCTATGGTCCCATTCACTCGGGAATATCCCAACGCAGCTCCTGGAAGAAACGTGTTTCTGACTCGCTGAATCTCAACATAGATTCAACTCTCTTAGGTGAACGAACGCACAGCAGAGCAGTTTCAAGGAAACGTTTCTCCTGAGTTTTAGACGAAGTTTCCTGCTGTTTAGTACGTATGCCGGCATTGGGCTGGAAATACCGGTTTTGGGATTCTGCACAGAAAGGGTTTGCAAACCGCTGAATCCACACGTGAGTTTAACTCTGTCAGTTGAATGCACAAATTGACAACCATTCAGTTTGATAACACCCTTTTGGTTTTAGAAGCAGATATTTCTCTGTACAGCCTATGGTCCCATTCACTCGGGAATATCCCAACGCAGCTCCTGGAAGAAACGTGTTTCTGACTCGCTGAATCTCAACATAGATTCAACTCTCTTAGGTGAACGAACGCACAGCAGAGCAGTTTCAATTAAACGCTTCTCCTGAGTTTTAGACGAAGTTTCCTGCTGTTTAGTACGTATGCCGGCATTGGGCTGGAAATACCGGTTTTGGGATTCTGCACAGAAAGGGTTTGCAAACCGCTGAATCCACACGTGAGTTTAACTCTGTCAGTTGAATGCACAGATTGACAACCATTCAGTGTGATAACACCCTTTTGGCTTCAGAAGCAGATATTTCTCTGTACAACCTATGGTCCCATTCTCTCGGGAATATCCCAACGCAGCTCCTAGAAGAAACGTGTTTCTGACTCGCTGAATCTCAACATAGATTCAACTCTCTTAGGTGAACGAACGCACAGCAGAGCAGTTTCAAGGAAACTTTTCTCCTGAGTTTTAGACGAAGTTTCCTGCTGTTTAGTACGTATGCCGGCATTGGGCTGGAAATACCGGTTTTGGGATTCTGCACAGAAAGGGTTTGCAAACCGCTGAATCCACACGTGAGTTTAACTCTGTCAGTTGAATGCACAGATTGACAACCATTCAGTTTGATAACACCCTTTTGGTTTTAGAAGCAGATATTTCTCTGTACAGCCTATGGTCCCATTCACTCGGGAATATCCCAACGCAGCTCCTGGAAGAAACGTGTTTCTGACTCGCTGAATCTCAACATAGATTCAACTCTCTTAGGTGAACGACCGCACAGCAGAAGAGTATCAAGGAAACGTTTCTCCTGAGTTTTAGACGAAGTTTCCTGCTGTTTAGTACGTATGCCGGCATTGGGCTGGAAATACCGGTTTTGGGATTCTGCACAGAAAGGGTTTGCAAACCGCTGAATCCTCAAGTGAGTTTAACTCTGTCAGTTGAATGCACACATTGACAACCATTCAGTTTGATAACACCCTTTTGGTTTTAGAAGAAGATATTTCTCTGTACAGCCTATGGTCCCATTCACTCGGGAATATCCCAACGCAGCTCCTGGAAGAAACGTGTTTCTGACTCGCTGAATCTCAACATAGATTCAACTCTCTTAGGTGAACGAACGCACAGCAGAGCACTGTCAAGGAAACGTTTCTCCTGAGTTTTAGACGAAGTTTCCTGCTGTTTGGTACGTATGCCGGCATTGGGCTGGAAATACCGGTTTTGGGATTCTGCACAGAAAGGGTTTGCAAACCGCTGAATCCACATGTGAGTTTAACTCTGTCAGTTGAATGCACACATTGACAACCATTCAGGTTGATAACACCCTTTTGGTTTTAGAAGCAGATATTTCTCTGTACAGCCTATGGTCCCATTCACTCGGGAATATCCCAACGCAGCTCCTGGAAGAAACGTGTTTCTGACTCGCTGAATCTCAACATAGATTCAACTCTCTTAGGTGAACGAACGCACAGCAGAGCAGTTTCAAGGAAACGTTTCTCCTGAGTTTTAGACGAAGTTTCCTGCTGTTTAGTACGTATGCCGGCATTGGGCTGGAAATACCGGTTTTGGGATTCTGCACAGAAAGGGTTTGCAAACCGCTGAATCCACACGTGAGTTTAACTCTGTCAGTTGAATGCACAGATTGACAACCATTCAGTGTGATAACACCCTTTTGGCTTTAGAAGCAGATATTTCTCTGTACAACCTATGGTCCCATTCTCTCGGGAATATCCCAACGCAGCTCCTAGAAGAAACGTGTTTCTGACTCGCTGAATCTCAACATAGATTCAACTCTCTTAGGTGAACGAACGCACAGCAGAGCAGTTTCAAGGAAACTTTTCTCCTGAGTTTTAGACGAAGTTTCCTGCTGCTTAGTACGTATGCCGGCATTGGGCTGGAAATACCGGTTTTGGGATTATGCACAGAAAGGGTTTGCAAACCGCTGAATCCACACGTGAGTTTAACTCTGTCAGTTGAATGCACACATTGACAACCATTCAGTTTGATAATACCCTTTTGGTTTTAGAAGCAGATATTTCTCTGTACAGCCTATGGTCCCATTCACTCGGGAATATCCCAACGCAGCTCCTGGAAGAAACGTGTTTCTGACTCGCTGAATCTCAACATAGATTCAACTCTCTTAGGTGAACGACCGCACAGCAGAAGAGTATCAAGGAAACGTTTCTCCTGAGTTTTAGACGAAGTTTCCTGCTGTTTAGTACGTATGCCGGCATTGGGCTGGAAATACCGGTTTTGGGATTCTGCACAGAAAGGGTTTGCAAACCGCTGAATCCTCAAGTGAGTTTAACTCTGTCAGTTGAATGCACACATTGACAACCATTCAGTTTGATAACACCCTTTTGGTTTTAGAAGAAGATATTTCTCTGTACAGCCTATGGTCCCATTCACTCGGGAATATCCCAACGCAGCTCCTGGAAGAAACGTGTTTCTGACTCGCTGAATCTCAACATAGATTCAACTCTCTTAGGTGAACGAACGCACAGCAGAGCACTGTCAAGGAAACGTTTCTCCTGAGTTTTAGACGAAGTTTCCTGCTGTTTAGTACGTATGCCGGCATTGGGCTGGAAATACCGGTTTTGGGATTCTGCACAGAAAGGGTTTGCAAACCGCTGAATCCACATGTGAGTTTAACTCTGTCAGTTGAATGCACACATTGACAACCATTCAGTGTGATAACACCCTTTTGGCGTTAGAAGCTGATATTTCTCTGTACAACCTATGGTCCCATTCTCTCGGGAATATCCCAACGCAGCTCCTAGAAGAAACGTGTTTCTGACTCGCTGAATCTCAACATAGATTCAACTCTCTTAGGTGAACGAACGCACAGCAGAGCAGTTTCAAGGAAACTTTTCTCCTGAGTTTTAGACGAAGTTTCCTGCTGTTTAGTAGGTATGCCAGCATTGGGATGGAAATACCGGTTTTGGGATTCTGCACAGAAAGGGTTTGCAAACAGCTGAATACACACGTGAGTTTAACTCTGTCAGTTGAATGCACACATTGACAACCATTCAGTTTGATAACACCCTTTTGGTTTTAGAAGCAGATATTTCTCTGTACAGCCTATGGTCCCATTCACTCGGGAATATCCCAATGCAACTCCTGGAAGAAACGTGTTTCTGACTCGCTGAATCTCAACATAGATTCAACTCTCTTAGTTGAACGAACGCACAGCAGAGCAGTTTCAAGGAAACGTTTCTCCTGAGTTTTAGACGAAGTTTCCTGCTGTTTAGTACGGATGCCGGCATTGGGCTGGAAATACCGGTTTTGGAATTCTGCACAGAAAGGGTTTGCAAACCGCTGAATCCACACGTGAGTTTAACTCTGTCAGTTGAATGCACACATTGACAACCATTCAGTTTGATAGCACCCTTTTGGTTTTAGAAGCAGATATTTCTCTGTACAGCCTATGGTCCCATTCACTCGGGAATATCCCAACGCAGTTCCTAGAAGAAACGTGTTTCTGACTCGCTGAATCTCAACATAGATTCAACTCTCTTAGGTGAACGAACGCACAGCAGAGCAGTTTCAAGGAAACTTTTCTCCTGAGTTTTAGACGAAGTTTCCTGCTGTTTAGTACGGATGCCGGCATTGGGCTGGAAATACCGGTTTTGGGATTCTGCACAGAAAGGGTTTGCAAACCACTGAATCAACACGTGAGTTTAACACAGTCAGTTGAATGCACACATTGACAACCATTCAGTTAGATAGCTCCGTTTTGGTTTTAGAAGCAGATATTTCTCTGTACAGCCTATGGTCCCATTCACTCGGGAATATCCCAACGCAGCTCCTGGAAGAAACGTGTTTCTGACTCGCTGAATCTCAACATAGATTCAACTCTCTTAGGTGAACGAACGCACAGCAGAGCAGTTTCAAGGAAACGTTTCTCCTGAGTTTTAGACGAAGTTTCCTGCTGTTTAGTACGTATGCCGGCATTGGGCTGGAAATACCGGTTTTGGGATTCTGCACAGAAAGGGTTTGCAAACCGCTGAATCCACACGTGAGTTTAACTCTGTCAGTTGAATGCACACATTGACAACCATTCAGTGTGATAACACCCTTTTGGTTTTAGAAGCAGATATTTCTCTGTACAACCTATGGTCCCATTCTCTCGGGAATATCCCAACGCAGCTCCTGGAAGAAACGTGTTTCTGACTCGCTGAATCTCAACATAGTTTCAACTCTCTTAGGTGAATGAACGCACAGCAGAGCAGTTTCAAGGAAACTTTTCTCCTGAGTTTTAGACGAAGTTTCCTTCTGTTTAGTACGGATGCCGGCATTGGGCTGGAAATACCGGTTTTGGGATTCTGCACAGAAAGGGTTTGCAAACCGCTGAATCCACACGTGAGTTTAACTCTGTCAGTTGAATGTACACATTGACAACCATTCAGTTAGATAGCTCCGTTTTGGTATTAGAAGCAGATATTTCTCTGTACAGCCTATGGTCCCATTCACTCGGGAATATCCCAACGCAGGTCCTAGAAGAAACGTGTTTCTGACTCGCTGAATCTCAACATAGATTCAACTCTCTTAGGTGAACGAACGCACAGCAGAGCAGTTTCAAGGAAACTTTTCTCCTGAGTTTTAGACGAAGTTTCCTGCTGTTTAGTACGTATGCCAGCATTGGCATGGAAATACCAGTTTTGGGATTCTGCACAGAAAGGGTTTGCAAACAGCTGAATACACACGTGAGTTTAACTCTGTCAGTTGAATGCACACATTGACAACCATTCCGTTTGATAACACCCTTTTGGTTTTAGAAGCAGATATTTCTCTGTACAGCCTATGGTCCCATTCACTCGGGAATATCCCAATGCAACTCCTGGAAGAAACGTGTTTCTGACTCGCTGAATCTCAACATAGATTCAACTCTCTTAGTTGAACGAACGCACAGCAGAGCAGTTTCAAGGAAACGTTTCTCCTGAGTTTTAGACGAAGTTTCCTGCTGTTTAGTACGGATGCCGGCATTGGGCTGGAAATACCGGTTTTGGAATTCTGCACAGAAAGGGTTTGCAAACCGCTGAATCCACACGTGAGTTTAACTCTGTCAGTTGAATGCACACATTGACAACCATTCAGTTTGATAGCACCCTTTTGGTTTTAGAAGCAGATATTTCTCTGTACAGCCTATGGTCCCATTCACTCGGGAATATCCCAACGCAGCTCCTAGAAGAAACGTGTTTCTGACTCGCTGAATCTCAACATAGATTCAACTCTCTTAGGTGAACGAACGCACAGCAGAGCAGTTTCAAGGAAACGTTTCTCCTGAGTTTTAGACGAAGTTTCCTGCTGTTTAGTACGTATGCCGGCATTGGGATGGAAATACCGGTTTTGGGATTCTGCACAGAAAGGGTTTGCAAACCACTGAATCCACACGTGAGTTTAACTCTGTCACTTGAATGCACACATTGACAACCATTCAGTTAGATAGCTCCGTTTTGGTTTTAGAAGCAGATATTTTTCTGTACAGCCTATGGTTCCATTCACTCGGGAATATCCCAACGCAGCTCCTGGAAGAAACGTGTTTCTGACTCGCTGAATCTCAACATAGATTCAACTCTCTTAGGTGAACGAAAGCACAGCGGAGCAGTTTCATGGAAACGTTTCTCCTGAGTTTTAGACGAAGTTTCCTGCTGTTTAGTACGTATGCCGGCATTGGGCTGGAAATAATGGTTTTGGGATTCTGCACAGAAAGGGTTTGCAAACCGCTGAATCCACACGTGAGTTTAACCCTGTCAGTTGAATGCACACATTGACAACCATTCAGTTTGATAACACCCTTTTGGTTGTAGAAGCAGATATTTCTCTGTACAGCCTATGGTCCCATTCACTCGGGAATATCCCAACGCAGCTCCTGGAAGAAACGTGTTTCTGACTCGCTGAATCTCAACATAGATTCAACTCTCTTAGGTGAACGAACGCACAGCAGAGCAGTTTCAAGGAAACGTTTCTCCTGAGTTTTAGACGAAGTTTCCTGCTGTTTAGTACGTATGCCGGCATTGGGCTGGAAATACCGGTTTTGGGATTCTGCACAGAAAGGGTTTGCAAACCACTGAATCCACACGTGAGTTCAACTCCGTCAGTTGAATGCACACATTGACAACCATTCAGTTAGATAGCTCCGTTTTGGTTTTAGAAGCAGATATTTCTCTGTACAGCCTATGGTCCCATTCACTCGGGAATATCCCAACGCAGCTCCTGGAAGAAACGTGTTTCTGACTCGCTGAATCTCAACATAGATTCAACTCTCTTAGGTGAACGAACGCACAGCAGAGCAGTTTCAAGGAAACGTTTCTCCTGAGTTTTAGACTAAGTTTCCTGCTGTTTACTACGTATGCCGGCATTGGGCTGGAAATACCGGTTTTGGGATTCTGCACAGAAAGGGTTTGCAAACCGCTGAATCCACACGTGAGTTTAACTCTGTCAGTTGAATGCACACATTGACAGCCATTCAGTTAGATAGCTCCGTTTTGGTTTTAGAAGCAGATATTTCTCTGTACAGCCTATGGTCCCATTCACTCGGGAATATCCCAACGCAGCTCCTGGAATAAACGTGTTTCTGACTCGCTGAATCTCAACATAGATTCAACTCTCTTAGGTGAACGAACGCACAGCAGAGCAGTTTCAAGGAAACGTTTCTCCTGAGTTTTAGACAAAGTTTCCTGCTGTTTAGTACGGATGCCGGCATTGGGCTGGAAATACCGGTTTTGGGATTCTGCACAGAAAGGGTTTGCAAACCGCTGAATCCACACGTGAGTTTAACTCTGTCAGTTGAATGCACACATTGACAACCTTTCAGTTTGAAAGCACCCTTTTCGTTTTAGAAGCAGATATTTCTCTGTACAGCCTATGGTCCCATTCACTCGGGAATATCCCAACGCAGCTCCTGGAAGAAACGTGTTTCTGACTCGCTGAATCTCAACATAGATTCAACTCTCTTAGGTGAACGAACGCACAGCAGAGCAGTTTCAAGGAAACGTTTCTCCTGAGTTTTAGACGAAGTTTCCTGCTGTTTAGTACGTATGCCGGCATTGGGCTGGAAATACCGGTTTTGGGATTCTGCACAGAAAGGGTTTGCAAACCGCTGAATCCACACGTGAGTTTAACTCTGTCAGTTGAATGCACAAATTGACAACCATTCAGTTTGATAACACCCTTTTGGTTTTAGAAGCAGATATTTCTCTGTACAGCCTATGGTCCCATTCACTCGGGAATATCCCAACGCAGCTCCTGGAAGAAACGTGTTTCTGACTCGCTGAATCTCAACATAGATTCAACTCTCTTAGGTGAACGAACGCACAGCAGAGCAGTTTCAATTAAACGCTTCTCCTGAGTTTTAGACGAAGTTTCCTGCTGTTTAGTACGTATGCCGGCATTGGGCTGGAAATACCGGTTTTGGGATTCTGCACAGAAAGGGTTTCCAAACCGCTGAATCCACACGTGAGTTTAACTCTGTCAGTTGAATGCACAGATTGACAACCATTCAGTGTGATAACACCCTTTTGGCTTCAGAAGCAGATATTTCTCTGTACAACCTATGGTCCCATTCTCTCGGGAATATCCCAACGCAGCTCCTAGAAGAAACGTGTTTCTGACTCGCTGAATCTCAACATAGATTCAACTCTCTTAGGTGAACGAACGCACAGCAGAGCAGTTTCAAGGAAACTTTTCTCCTGAGTTTTAGACGAAGTTTCCTGCTGTTTAGTACGTATGCCGGCATTGGGCTGGAAATACCGGTTTTGGGATTCTGCACAGAAAGGGTTTGCAAACCGCTGAATCCACACGTGAGTTTAACTCTGTCAGTTGAATGCACAGATTGACAACCATTCAGTTTGATAACACCCTTTTGGTTTTAGAAGCAGATATTTCTCTGTACAGCCTATGGTCCCATTCACTCGGGAATATCCCAACGCAGCTCCTGGAAGAAACGTGTTTCTGACTCGCTGAATCTCAACATAGATTCAACTCTCTTAGGTGAACGACCGCACAGCAGAAGAGTATCAAGGAAACGTTTCTCCTGAGTTTTAGACGAAGTTTCCTGCTGTTTAGTACGTATGCCGGCATTGGGCTGGAAATACCGGTTTTGGGATTCTGCACAGAAAGGGTTTGCAAACCGCTGAATCCTCAAGTGAGTTTAACTCTGTCAGTTGAATGCACACATTGACAACCATTCAGTTTGATAACACCCTTTTGGTTTTAGAAGAAGATATTTCTCTGTACAGCCTATGGTCCCATTCACTCGGGAATATCCCAACGCAGCTCCTGGAAGAAACGTGTTTCTGACTCGCTGAATCTCAACATAGATTCAACTCTCTTAGGTGAACGAACGCACAGCAGAGCACTGTCAAGGAAACGTTTCTCCTGAGTTTTAGACGAAGTTTCCTGCTGTTTGGTACGTATGCCGGCATTGGGCTGGAAATACCGGTTTTGGGATTCTGCACAGAAAGGGTTTGCAAACCGCTGAATCCACATGTGAGTTTAACTCTGTCAGTTGAATGCACACATTGACAACCATTCAGTTTGATAACACCCTTTTGGTTTTAGAAGCAGATATTTCTCTGTACAGCCTATGGTCCCATTCACTCGGGAATATCCCAACGCAGCTCCTGGAAGAAACGTGTTTCTGACTCGCTGAATCTCAACATAGATTCAACTCTCTTAGGTGAACGAACGCACAGCAGAGCAGTTTCAAGGAAACGTTTCTCCTGAGTTTTAGACGAAGTTTCCTGCTGTTTAGTACGTATGCCGGCATTGGGCTGGAAATACCGGTTTTGGGATTCTGCACAGAAAGGGTTTGCAAACCGCTGAATCCACACGTGAGTTTAACTCTGTCAGTTGAATGCACAGATTGACAACCATTCAGTGTGATAACACCCTTTTGGCTTTAGAAGCAGATATTTCTCTGTACAACCTATGGTCCCATTCTCTCGGGAATATCCCAACGCAGCTCCTAGAAGAAACGTGTTTCTGACTCGCTGAATCTCAACATAGATTCAACTCTCTTAGGTGAACGAACGCACAGCAGAGCAGTTTCAAGGAAACTTTTCTCCTGAGTTTTAGACGAAGTTTCCTGCTGCTTAGTACGTATGCCGGCATTGGGCTGGAAATACCGGTTTTGGGATTATGCACAGAAAGGGTTTGCAAACCGCTGAATCCACACGTGAGTTTAACTCTGTCAGTTGAATGCACACATTGACAACCATTCAGTTTGATAATACCCTTTTGGTTTTAGAAGCAGATATTTCTCTGTACAGCCTATGGTCCCATTCACTCGGGAATATCCCAACGCAGCTCCTGGAAGAAACGTGTTTCTGACTCGCTGAATCTCAACATAGATTCAACTCTCTTAGGTGAACGACCGCACAGCAGAAGAGTATCAAGGAAACGTTTCTCCTGAGTTTTAGACGAAGTTTCCTGCTGTTTAGTACGTATGCCGGCATTGGGCTGGAAATACCGGTTTTGGGATTCTGCACAGAAAGGGTTTGCAAACCGCTGAATCCTCAAGTGAGTTTAACTCTGTCAGTTGAATGCACACATTGACAACCATTCAGTTTGATAACACCCTTTTGGTTTTAGAAGAAGATATTTCTCTGTACAGCCTATGGTCCCATTCACTCGGGAATATCCCAACGCAGCTCCTGGAAGAAACGTGTTTCTGACTCGCTGAATCTCAACATAGATTCAACTCTCTTAGGTGAACGAACGCACAGCAGAGCACTGTCAAGGAAACGTTTCTCCTGAGTTTTAGACGAAGTTTCCTGCTGTTTAGTACGTATGCCGGCATTGGGCTGGAAATACCGGTTTTGGGATTCTGCACAGAAAGGGTTTGCAAACCGCTGAATCCACATGTGAGTTTAACTCTGTCAGTTGAATGCACACATTGACAACCATTCAGTGTGATAACACCCTTTTGGCGTTAGAAGCTGATATTTCTCTGTACAACCTATGGTCCCATTCTCTCGGGAATATCCCAACGCAGCTCCTAGAAGAAACGTGTTTCTGACTCGCTGAATCTCAACATAGATTCAACTCTCTTAGGTGAACGAACGCACAGCAGAGCAGTTTCAAGGAAACTTTTCTCCTGAGTTTTAGACGAAGTTTCCTGCTGTTTAGTAGGTATGCCAGCATTGGGATGGAAATACCGGTTTTGGGATTCTGCACAGAAAGGGTTTGCAAACAGCTGAATACACACGTGAGTTTAACTCTGTCAGTTGAATGCACACATTGACAACCATTCAGTTTGATAACACCCTTTTGGTTTTAGAAGCAGATATTTCTCTGTACAGCCTATGGTCCCATTCACTCGGGAATATCCCAATGCAACTCCTGGAAGAAACGTGTTTCTGACTCGCTGAATCTCAACATAGATTCAACTCTCTTAGTTGAACGAACGCACAGCAGAGCAGTTTCAAGGAAACGTTTCTCCTGAGTTTTAGACGAAGTTTCCTGCTGTTTAGTACGGATGCCGGCATTGGGCTGGAAATACCGGTTTTGGAATTCTGCACAGAAAGGGTTTGCAAACCGCTGAATCCACACGTGAGTTTAACTCTGTCAGTTGAATGCACACATTGACAACCATTCAGTTTGATAGCACCCTTTTGGTTTTAGAAGCAGATATTTCTCTGTACAGCCTATGGTCCCATTCACTCGGGAATATCCCAACGCAGTTCCTAGAAGAAACGTGTTTCTGACTCGCTGAATCTCAACATAGATTCAACTCTCTTAGGTGAACGAACGCACAGCAGAGCAGTTTCAAGGAAACTTTTCTCCTGAGTTTTAGACGAAGTTTCCTGCTGTTTAGTACGGATGCCGGCATTGGGCTGGAAATACCGGTTTTGGGATTCTGCACAGAAAGGGTTTGCAAACCACTGAATCAACACGTGAGTTTAACACAGTCAGTTGAATGCACACATTGACAACCATTCAGTTAGATAGCTCCGTTTTGGTTTTAGAAGCAGATATTTCTCTGTACAGCCTATGGTCCCATTCACTCGGGAATATCCCAACGCAGCTCCTGGAAGAAACGTGTTTCTGACTCGCTGAATCTCAACATAGATTCAACTCTCTTAGGTGAACGAACGCACAGCAGAGCAGTTTCAAGGAAACGTTTCTCCTGAGTTTTAGACGAAGTTTCCTGCTGTTTAGTACGTATGCCGGCATTGGGCTGGAAATACCGGTTTTGGGATTCTGCACAGAAAGGGTTTGCAAACCGCTGAATCCACACGTGAGTTTAACTCTGTCAGTTGAATGCACACATTGACAACCATTCAGTGTGATAACACCCTTTTGGTTTTAGAAGCAGATATTTCTCTGTACAACCTATGGTCCCATTCTCTCGGGAATATCCCAACGCAGCTCCTGGAAGAAACGTGTTTCTGACTCGCTGAATCTCAACATAGTTTCAACTCTCTTAGGTGAATGAACGCACAGCAGAGCAGTTTCAAGGAAACTTTTCTCCTGAGTTTTAGACGAAGTTTCCTTCTGTTTAGTACGGATGCCGGCATTGGGCTGGAAATACCGGTTTTGGGATTCTGCACAGAAAGGGTTTGCAAACCGCTGAATCCACACGTGAGTTTAACTCTGTCAGTTGAATGTACACATTGACAACCATTCAGTTAGATAGCTCCGTTTTGGTATTAGAAGCAGATATTTCTCTGTACAGCCTATGGTCCCATTCACTCGGGAATATCCCAACGCAGGTCCTAGAAGAAACGTGTTTCTGACTCGCTGAATCTCAACATAGATTCAACTCTCTTAGGTGAACGAACGCACAGCAGAGCAGTTTCAAGGAAACTTTTCTCCTGAGTTTTAGACGAAGTTTCCTGCTGTTTAGTACGTATGCCAGCATTGGCATGGAAATACCAGTTTTGGGATTCTGCACAGAAAGGGTTTGCAAACAGCTGAATACACACGTGAGTTTAACTCTGTCAGTTGAATGCACACATTGACAACCATTCCGTTTGATAACACCCTTTTGGTTTTAGAAGCAGATATTTCTCTGTACAGCCTATGGTCCCATTCACTCGGGAATATCCCAATGCAACTCCTGGAAGAAACGTGTTTCTGACTCGCTGAATCTCAACATAGATTCAACTCTCTTAGTTGAACGAACGCACAGCAGAGCAGTTTCAAGGAAACGTTTCTCCTGAGTTTTAGACGAAGTTTCCTGCTGTTTAGTACGGATGCCGGCATTGGGCTGGAAATACCGGTTTTGGAATTCTGCACAGAAAGGGTTTGCAAACCGCTGAATCCACACGTGAGTTTAACTCTGTCAGTTGAATGCACACATTGACAACCATTCAGTTTGATAGCACCCTTTTGGTTTTAGAAGCAGATATTTCTCTGTACAGCCTATGGTCCCATTCACTCGGGAATATCCCAACGCAGCTCCTAGAAGAAACGTGTTTCTGACTCGCTGAATCTCAACATAGATTCAACTCTCTTAGGTGAACGAACGCACAGCAGAGCAGTTTCAAGGAAACGTTTCTCCTGAGTTTTAGACGAAGTTTCCTGCTGTTTAGTACGGATGCCGGCATTGGGCTGGAAATACCGGTTTTGGGATTCTGCACAGAAAGGGTTTGCAAACCACTGAATCAACACGTGAGTTTAACACAGTCAGTTGAATGCACACATTGACAACCATTCAGTTAGATAGCTCCGTTTTGGTTTTAGAAGCAGATATTTCTCTGTACAGCCTATGGTCCCATTCACTCGGGAATATCCCAACGCAGCTCCTGGAAGAAACGTGTTTCTGACTCGCTGAATCTCAACATAGATTCAACTCTCTTAGGTGAACGAACGCACAGCAGAGCAGTTTCAAGGAAACGTTTCTCCTGAGTTTTAGACGAAGTTTCCTGCTGTTTAGTACGTATGCCGGCATTGGGCTGGAAATACCGGTTTTGGGATTCTGCACAGAAAGGGTTTGCAAACCGCTGAATCCACACGTGAGTTTAACTCTGTCAGTTGAATGCACACATTGACAACCATTCAGTGTGATAACACCCTTTTGGTTTTAGAAGCAGATATTTCTCTGTACAACCTATGGTCCCATTCTCTCGGGAATATCCCAACGCAGCTCCTGGAAGAAACGTGTTTCTGACTCGCTGAATCTCAACATAGTTTCAACTCTCTTAGGTGAATGAACGCACAGCAGAGCAGTTTCAAGGAAACTTTTCTCCTGAGTTTTAGACGAAGTTTCCTTCTGTTTAGTACGGATGCCGGCATTGGGCTGGAAATACCGGTTTTGGGATTCTGCACAGAAAGGGTTTGCAAACCGCTGAATCCACACGTGAGTTTAACTCTGTCAGTTGAATGTACACATTGACAACCATTCAGTTAGATAGCTCCGTTTTGGTATTAGAAGCAGATATTTCTCTGTACAGCCTATGGTCCCATTCACTCGGGAATATCCCAACGCAGGTCCTAGAAGAAACGTGTTTCTGACTCGCTGAATCTCAACATAGATTCAACTCTCTTAGGTGAACGAACGCACAGCATAGCAATTTCAAGGAATAGTTTCTCCTGAGTTTTAGACGAAGTTTCCTGCTGTTTAGTACGGATGCCGGCATTGGGCTGGAAATACCGGTTTTGGGATTCTGCACAGAAAGTGTTTGCAAACCACTGAATCCACACGTGAGTTTAACTCTGTCAGTTGAATGCACACATTGACAACCATTCAGTTAGATAGCTCCGTTTTGGTTTTAGAAGCAGATATTTCTCTGTACAGCCTATGGTCCCATTCACTCGGGAATATCCCAACGCAGCTCCTGGAAGAAACGTGTTTCTGACTCGCTGAATCTCAACATAGATTCAACTCTCTTAGGTGAACGAACGCACAGCAGAGCAGTTTCAAGGAAACGTTTCTCCTGAGTTTTAGACGAAGTTTCCTGCTGTTTAGTATGTATGCCGGCATTCGGCTGGAAATACCGGTTTTGGGATTCTGCACAGAAAGGGTTTGTAAACCGCTGAATCCAAACGTGAGTTTAACTCTGTCAGTTGAATGCACACATTGACAACCATTCAGTTAGATTGCACCCTTTTGGTTTTATGAGCAGATATTTCTCTGTACAGCCTATGGTCCCATTCACTCGGGAATATCCCAACGCAGGTCCTAGAAGAAACGTGTTTCTTACTCGCTGAATCTCAACATAGATTCAACTCTCTTAGGTGAACGTACGCACAGCAGAGCAGTTTCAAGGAAACGTTTCTCCTGAGTTTTAGACGAAGTTTCCTGCTGTTTAGTACGGATGCCGGCATTGGGCTGGAAATACCGGTTTTGGGATTCTGCACAGAAAGGGTTTGCAAACCGCTGAATCCACACGTGAGTTTAACTTTGTGAGTTGAATGCACACATTGACAACCATCCAGTTAGATAGCTCCGTTTTGGTTTTAGAAGCAGATATTTCGGACGCAGCTCCTAGAAGAAACGTGTTTCTGACTCGCTGAATCTCAACGTACATTCAACTCTCTTAGGTGAACGAACGCACAGCAGAGCAGTTTCAAGCAAACGTTTCTCCTGAGTTTTAGACGAAGTTTCCTGCAGTTAAGTAGGTATCCCGGCATTGGGCTGGAAATACCGGTTTTGGGATTCTGCACAGAAAGGGTTTGCAAACCACTGAATCAACACGTGAGTTTACCTCTGTCAGTTGAATGCACACATTGACAACCATTCAGTTAGATAGCTCCGTTTTGGTTTTAGAAGCAGATATTTCTCTGTACAGCCTATGGTCCCATTCACTCGGGAATATCCCAACGCAGCTCCTGGAAGAAACGTGTTTCTGACTCGCTGAATCTCAACATAGATTCAACTCTCTTAGGTGAACGAACGCACAGCAGAGCAGTTTCAAGGAAACGTTTCTCCTGAGTTTTAGACGAAGTTTCCTGCTGTTTAGTACATATGCCGGCATTGGGCTGGAAATACCGGTTTTGGGATTCTGCACAGAAAGGGTTTGCAAACCGCTGAATCCACACGTGAGTTTAACTCTGTCAGTTGAATGCACACATTGACAACCATTCAGTGTGATAACACCCTTTTGGTTTTAGAAGCAGATATTTCTCTGTACAGCATATGGTCCCATTCTCTCGGGAATATCCCAACGCAGCTCCTAGAAGAAACGTGTTTCTGACTCGCTGAATCTCAACATAGATTCAACTCTCTTAGGTGAACGAACGCACAGCAGAACAGTTTCAAGGAAACTTTTCTCCTGAGTTTTAGACGAAGTTTCCTGCTGTTGAGTACGGATGCCGGCATTGGGCTGGAAATACCGGTTTTGGGATTCTGCACAGAAAGGGTTTGCAAACCGCTGAATCCACACGTGAGTTTGACTTTGTCAGTTGAATGCAGACATTGACAACAATCCAGTTAGATAGCTCCGTTTTGGTTTTAGAAGCACATATTTCTCTGAACAGCCTATGGTCCCATTCACTCGGGAATATCCCAACGCAACTCCTAGAAGAAACGTGTTTCTGACTCGCTGAATCTCAACATAGATTCAACTCTCTTAGGTGAACGAACGCACAGCAGAGCAGTTTCAAGGAAACGTTTCTCCTGAGTTTTAGACGAAGTTTCCTGCTGTTTAGTACGTATGCCGGCATTGGGCTGGAAATAACGGTTTTGGGATTCTGCACAGAAAGGGTTTGCAAACCGCTGAATCCACACGTGAGTTTAACTCTGTCAGTTGAATGCACACATTGACAACCATTCAGTTAGATTGCACCCTTTTGGTTTTAGGAGCAGATATTTCTCTGTACAGCCTATGGTCCCATTCACTCGGGAATATCCCAACGCAGCTCCTGGAAGAAACGTGTTTCTCACTCGCTGAATCTCAACATAGATTCAACTCTCTTAGGTGAACGAACGCACAGCAGAGCAGTTTCAAGGAAACGTTTCTCCTGAGTTTTAGACGAAGTTTACTGCTGTTT
This sequence comes from Aotus nancymaae, assembly GCF_030222135.1. Classification (NCBI taxonomy): domain Eukaryota; kingdom Metazoa; phylum Chordata; class Mammalia; order Primates; family Aotidae; genus Aotus; species Aotus nancymaae. Next base: position 1,008,843 of record NW_026988584.1, read on the forward strand.
AGTACGTATGCCGGCATTGGGCTGGAAATACCGGTTTTGGGATTCTGCACAGAAAGGGTTTGCAAACCGCTGAATCCACACGTGAGTTTAACTCTGTCAGTTGAATGCACACATTGACAACCATTCAGTTTGATAACACCCTTTTGGTTTTAGAAGCAGATATTTCTCTGTACAGCCTATGGTCCCATTCACTCGGGAATATCCCAACGCAGCTCCTGGAAGAAACGTGTTTCTGACTCGCTGAATCTCAACATAGATTCAAATCTCTTAGGTGAACGAACGCACAGCAGAGCAGTTTCAAGGAAACGTTTCTCCTGAGTTTTAGACGAAGTTTCCTGCTGTTTAGTACGGATGCCGGCATTGGGCTGGAAATACCGGTTTTGGGATTCTGCACAGAAAGGGTTTGCAAACCGCTGAATCCACACGTGAGTTTAACTCTGTCAGTTGAATGCACACATTGACAACCATTCAGTTTGATAACACCCTTTTGGTTTTAGAAGCAGATATTTCTCTGTACAGCCTATGGTCCCATTCACTCGGGAATATCCCAACGCAGCTCCTGGAAGAAACGTGTTTCTGACTCGCTGAATCTCAACATAGATTCAACTCTCTTAGGTGAACGAACGCACAGCAGAGCAGTTTCAAGTAAACGTTTCTCCTGAGTTTTAGACGAAGTTTCCTGCTGTTTAGTACGTATGCCGGCATTGGGCTGGAAATACCGATTTTGGGATTCTGCACAGAAAGGGTTTGCAAACCGCTGAATCCACACGTGAGTTTAACTCTGTCAGTTGAATGCACACATTGACAACCATTCAGTTAGATTGCACCCTTTTGGTTTTAGGAGCAGATATTTCTCTGTACAGCCTATGGTCCCATTCACTCCGGAATATCCCAACGCAGCTCGTAGAAGAAACGTGTTTCTGACTCGCTGAATCTCAACATAGATTCAACTCTCTTATGTGAACGAACGCACAGCAGAGCAGTTTCAAGGAAACGTTTCTCCTGAGTTTTAGACGAAGTTTCCTGCTGTTTAGTACGTATGCCGGCATTGGGCTATAAATACCGGTTTTGGGATTCTGCACAGAAAGGGTTTGCAAACCACTGAATCCACACGTGAGTTTAACTCTGTCAGTTGAATGCACACATTGACAACCATTCAGTTAGATAGCTCCGTTTTGGTTTTAGGAGCAGATATTTCTCTGTACAGCCTATGGTCCCATTCACTCGGGAATATCCCAACGCAGCTCCTGGAAGAAACGTGTTTCTGACTCGCTGAATCTCAACATAGATTCAACTCTCTTAGGTGAACGAACGCACAGCAGAGCAGTTTCAAGGAAACGTTTCTCCTGAGTTTTAGACGAAGTTTCCTGCTGTTTAGTACGGATGCCGGCATTGGGCTGGAAATACCGGTTTTGGGATTCTGCACAGAAAGGGTTTGCAAACCGCTGAATCCACACGTGAGTTTATCTCTGTCAGTTGAATGCACACGTTGACAACCATTCAGTTTGATAACACCCTTTTGGTTTTAGAAGCAGATATTTCTCTGTACAGCCTATGGTCCCATTCACTCGGGAATATCCCAACGCAGCTCCTGGAAGAAACGTGTTTCTGACTCGCTGAATCTGAACATAGATTCAACTCTCTTAGGTGAACGAACGCACAGCAGAGCAGTTTCAAGGAAACGTTTCTCCTGAGTTTTAGACGAAGTTTCCTGCTGTTTAGTACGGATGCCGGCATTGGGCTGGAAATACCGGTTTTGGGATTCTGCACAGAAAGGGTTTGCAAACCGCTGAATCCACACGTGAGTTTAACTCTGTCAGTTGAATGCACACATTGACAATCATTCAGTTTGATAGCACCCTTTTGGTTTTAGAAGCAGATATTTCTCTGTACAGCCTATGGTCCCATTCACTCGGGAATATCCCAACGCAGCTCCTAGAAGAAACGTGTTTCTGACTCGCTGAATCTCAACATAGATTCAACTCTCTTAGGTGAACGAAAGCACAGCAGAGCAGTTTCAAGGAAACGTTTCTCCTTTTAGACGAAGTTTCCTGCTGTTTAGTACGTATGCCGGCATTGGGCTGGAAATACCGGTTTTGGGATTCTGCACAGAAAGGGTTTGCAAACCGCTGAATCCACACGTGAGTTTAACTCTGTCAGTTGAATGCACACGTTGACAACCATTCAGTTTGATAACACCCTTTTGGTTTTAGAAGCAGATAGTTCCCTGTACAGCCTATGGTCCCATTCACTCGGGAATATCCCAACGCAGCTCCTGGAAGAAACGTGTTTCTGACTCGCTGAATCTCAACATAGATTCAACTCTCTTAGGTGAACGAACGCACAGCAGAGCAGTTTCAAGGAAACGTTTCTCCTGAGTTTTAGACGAAGTTTCCTGCTGTTTAGTACGTATGCCGGCATTGGGCTGGAAATACCGGTTTTGGGGTTCTGCACAGAAAGGGTTTGCAAACCGCTGAATCCACACGTGAGTTTGACTTTGTCAGTTGAATGCACACATTGACAACAATCCAGTTAGATAGCTCCGTTTTGGTTTTAGAAGCACATATTTCTCTGAACAGCCTATGGTCCCAATCACTCGGGAATATCCCAACGCAGCTCCTGGAAGAAACGTGTTTCTGACTCGCTGAATCTCAACATAGATTCAACTCTCTTATGTGAACGAACGCACAGCAGAGCAGTTTCAAGGAAACGTTTCTCCTGAGTTTTAGACGAAGTTTCCTGTTGTTTAGTACGTATGCCGGCATTGGGCTATAAATACCGGTTTTGGGATTCTGCACAGAAATGGTTTGCAAACCACTGAATCCACACGTGAGTTTAACTCTGTCAGTTGAATGCACACATTGACAACCATTCAGTTAGATAGCTCCGTTTTGGTTTCAGAAGCAGATATTTCTCTGTACAGCCTATGGTCCCATTCACTCGGGAATATCCCAACGCAGCTCCTGGAAGAAACGTGTTTCTGACTCGCTGAATCTCAACATAGATTCAACTCTCATAGGTGAACGAACGCACAGCAGAGCAGTTTCAAGGAAACGTTTCTCCTGAGTTTTAGACGAAGTTTCCTGCTGTTTAGTACGTATGCCGGCATTGGGCTGGAAATACCGGTTTTGGGATTCTGCACAGAAAGGGTTTGCAAACCGCTGAATCCACACGTGAGTTTATCTCTGTCAGTTGAATGCACACATTGACAACCATTCAGTTTGATAACACCCTTTTGGTTTTAGAAGCAGATATTTCTCTGTACAGCCTATGGTCCCATTCACTCGGGAATATCCCAACGCAGCTCCTGGAAGAAACGTGTTTCTGACTCGCTGAATCTGAACATAGATTCAACTCTCTTAGGTGAACGAACGCACAGCAGAGCAGTTTCAAGGAAACGATTCTCCTGAGTTTTAGACGAAGTTTCCTGCTGTTTAGTACGTATGCCGGCATTGGGCTGGAAATACCGGTTTTGGGATTCTGCACAGAAAGGGTTTGCAAACCGCTGAATCCACAGGTGAGTTTAACTCTGTCAGTTGAATGCACACATTGACAATCATTCAGTTTGATAGCACCCTTTTGGTTTTAGAAGCAGATATTTCTCTGTACAGCCTATGGTCCCATTCACTCGGGAATATCCCAACGAAGCTCCTAGAAGAAACGTGTTTCTGACTCGCTGAATCTCAACATAGATTCAACTCTCTTAGGTGAACGAACGCACAGCAGAGCAGTTTCAAGGAAACTTTTCTCCTGAGTTTTAGACGAAGTTTCCTGCTGTTTTGTACGGATGCCGGCAATGGGCTGGAAATACCGATTTTGGGATTCGGCACAGAAAGGTTTTGCAAGCCACTGAATCCACACGTGAGTTTAACTCTGTCAGTTGAATGCACACATTGACAACCATTCAGTTAGATAGCTCCGTTTTGGTTTTAGAAGCAGATATTTCTCTGTACAGCCTATGGTCCCATTCACTCGGGAATATCCCAACGCAGCTCCTAGAAGAAACGTGTTTCTGACTCGCTGAATCTCAACATAGATTCAACTCTCTTAGGTGAACGAAAGCACAGCAGAGCAGTTTCAAGGAAACGTTTCTCCTTTTAGACGAAGTTTCCTGCTGTTTAGTACGGATGCCGGCATTGGGCTGGAAATACCGGTTTTGGGATTCTGCACAGAAAGGGTTTGCAAACCGCTGAATCCACACGTGAGTTTAACTTTGTGAGTTGAATGCACACATTGACAACCATCCAGTTAGATAGCTCCGTTTTGGTTTTAGAAACAGATATTTCTCTGTACAGCCTATGGTCCCATTCACTCGGGAATATCCCAACGCAGCTCCTAGAAGAAAAGTGTTTCTGACTCGCTGAATCTCAACGTAGATTCAACTCTCTTAGGTGAACGAACGCACAGCAGAGCAGTTTCAAGGAAACGTTTCTCCTGAGTTTTAGACGAAGTTTCCTGCTGTTTAGTACGTATGCCGGCATTGGGCTGGAAATACCGGTTTTGGGATTCTGCACAGAAAGGGTTTGCAAACCGCTGAATCCACACGTGAGATTAACTCTGTCAGTTGAATGCACACATTGACAACCATTCAGTGTGATAACACCCTTTTGGTTTTAGAAGCAGAAATTTCTCTGTACAGCCTATGGTCCCATTCTCTTGGGAATATCCCAACGCAGCTCCTAGAAGAAACGTGTTTCTGACTCGCTGAATCTCAACATAGATTCAACTCTCTTAGGTGAACGAACGCACAGCAGAGTAGTTTCAAGGGAACTTTTCTCCTGAGTTTTAGACGAAGTTTCCTGCTGTTTAGTACGTATGCCGGCATTGGGCTGGAAATACCGGTTTTGGGATTCTGCACAGAAAGGGTTTGCAAACCGCTGAATCCACACGTGAGTTTAAATCTGTCAGTTGAATGCACACATTGACAACCATTCAGTTTGATAACACCCTTTTGGTTTTAGAAGCAGATATTTCTCTGTACAGCCTATGGTCCCATTCACTCGGGAATATCCCAACGCAGCTCCTGGAAGAAACGTGTTTCTGACTCGCTGAATCTCAACATAGATTCAAATCTCTTAGGTGAACGAACGCACAGCAGAGCAGTTTGAAGGAAACGTTTCTCCTGAGTTTTAGACGAAGTTTCCTGCTGTTTAGTACGTATGCCGGCATTGGGCTGGAAATACCGGTTTTGGGATTCTGCACAGAAAGGGTTTGCAAACCGCTGAATCCACACGTGAGTTTAACTCTGTCAGTTGAATGCACACGTTGACAACCATTCAGTTTGATAACACCCTTTTGGTTTTAGAAGCAGATAGTTCTCTGTACAGCCTATGGTTCCATTCACTTGGGAATATCCAACGCAGCTCCTGGAAGAAACGTGTTTCTGACTCGCTGAATCTCAACATAGATTCAACTCTCTTAGGTGAACGAACGCACAGCAGAGCAGTTTCAAGGAAACGTTTCTCCTGAGTTTTAGACGAAGTTTCCTGCTGTTTAGTACGGATGCCGGCATTGGGCTGGAAATACCGGTTTTGGGATTCTGCACAGAAAGGGTTTGCAAACCGCTGAATCCACACGTGAGTTTCACTCTGTCAGTTGAATGCACACATTGACAACCATTCAGTTAGATAGCTCCGTTTTGGTTTTAGAAGCAGATATTTCTCTGTACAGCCTATGGCCCCATTCACTCGGGAATATCCCAACGCAGCTCCTAGAAGAAACGTGTTTCTGACTCGCTGAATCTCAACATAGATTCAACTCTCTTAGGTGAATGAACGCACAGCAGAGCAGTTTCAAGGAATCGTTTCTCCTGAGATTTAGACGAAGTTTCCTGCTGTTTAGTACGTATGCCGGCATTGGGCTGGAAATACCGGTTTTGGGATTCTACACAGAAAGGGTTTGCAAACCGCTGAACCCACACGTGAGTTTAACTCTGTCAGTTGAATGCACACATTGACAACCATTCCGTTTGATAACACCCTTTTGGTTTTAGAAGCAGATATTTCTCTGTACAGCCTATGGTCCAATTCACTCGGGAATATCCCAACGCAGCTCCTGGAAGAAACGTGTTTCTGACTCGCTGAATCTCAACATAGATTCAACTCTCTTAGGTGAACGAACGCACAGCAGAGCAGTTTCAAGGAAACGTTTCTCCTGAGTTTTAGACGAAGTTTACTGCTGTTTAGTACGTATGCCGGCATTGGGCTGGAAATACCGGTTTTGGAATTCTGCACAGAAAGGGTTTGCAAACCGCTGAATCCACACGTGAGTTTAACTCTGTCAGTTGAATGCACACATTGACAATCATTCAGTTTGATAGCACCCTTTTAGTTTTAGAAGCAGATATTTCTCTGTACAGCCTATGGTCCCATTCACTCGGGAATATCCCAACGCAGCTCCTAGAAGAAACGTGTTTCTGACTCGCTGAATCTCAACATAGATTCAACTCTCTTAGGTGAACGAACGCACAGCAGAGCAGTTTCAAGGAAACTTTTCTCCTGAGTTTTAGACGAAGTTTCCTGCTGTTTTGTACGGATGCCGGCATTGGGCTGGAAATACCGGGTTTGGGATACTGCACAGAAAGGGTTTGCAAACCACTGAATCCACACGTGAGTTTAACTCTGTCAGTTGAATGTACACATTGACAACCGTTCAGTTAGATAGCTCCGTGTTGGTTTCAGAAGCAGATATTTCTCTGTAAAGCCTATGGTCCCATTCACTTGGGAATATCCCAACGCAGCTCCTGGAAGAAACGTGTTTCTGACTCGCTGAATCTCAACATAGATTCAACTCTCTTAGGTGAACGAACGCACAGCAGAGCAGTTTCAAGGGAACGTTTCTCCTGAGTTTTAGACGAAGTTTCCTGCTGTTTAGTACGGATGCCGGCATTGGGCTGGAAATACCGGTTTTGGGATTCTGCACAGAAAGGGTTTGCAAACCGCTGAATCCACACGTGAGTTTAACTCTGTCAGTTGAATGCACACATTGACAACCATCCAGTTAGATAGCTACGTTTTGGTTTTAGAAGCAGATATTTCTCTGTACAGCCTATGGTCCCATTCACTCGGGAATATCCCAACGCAGCTCCTGGAAGAAACGTGCTTCTGACTCGCTGAATCTCAACATAGATTCAACTCTCTTAGGTGAACGAACGCACAGCAGAGCAGTTTCAAGGAAACGTTTCTCCTGAGTTTTAGACGAAGTTTCCTGCTGTTTAGTACGTATGCCGGCATTGGACTGGAAAAACCGGTTTTGGGATTCTGCACAGAAAGGGTTTGCAAACCGCTGAATCCACACGTGAGTTTAACTCTGTCAGTTGAATGCACACATTGACAATCATTCAGTTTGATTGCACCCTTTTGGTTTTAGAAGCAGATATTTCTCTGTACAGCCTATGGTCCCATTCACTCGGGAATATCCCAACGTAGCTCCTAGAAGAAACGTATTTCTGACTCGCTGAATCTCAACATAGGTTCAACTCTCTTAGGTGAACGAACGCACAGCAGAGCAGTTTCAAGGAAACGTTTCTCCTGAGTTTTAGACGAAGTTTCCTGCTGTTTAGTACGTATGCCGGCATTGGGCTGGAAATACCGGTTTTGGGATTCTGCACAGAAAGGGATTGCAAACCGCTGAATCCACACGTGAGTTTGACTTTGTCAGTTGAATGCACACATTGACAACAATCCAGTTAGATAGCTCCGTTTTGGTTTTAGAAGCACATATTTCTCTGTACAGCCTATGGTCCCATTCACTCGGGAATATCCCAACGGAGCTCCTAGAAGAAACGTGTTTCTGACTCGCTGAATCTCAATATTGATTCAACTCTCTTAGGTGAACAGACGTACTGGAGAGCAGTTTCAAGGAAACGTTTCTCCTGAGTTTTAGATGAAGTTTCCTGCTGCTTAGTACGTATGCCGGCATTGGGCTGGAAATTCCGGTTTTGGGATTCTGCACAGAAAGGGTTTGCAAACCGGTGAATCCACACGTGAGTTTAACTCTGTCAGTTGAATGCACACATTGACAACCATTCAGTTAGATTGCAACCTTTTGGTTTTAGAAGCAGATATTTCTCTGTACAGCCTATGGTCCCATTCACTCGGGAATATCCCAACGCAGCTCCTAGAAGAAACGTGTTTCTGACTCGCTGAATCTCAACATAGATTCAACTCTCTTAGGTGAACGAACGCACAGCAGAGCAGTTTCAAGGAAACGTTTCTCCTGAGTTTTAGAAGAAGTTTCCTGCTGTTTAGTACGGATGCCGGCATTGGGCTGGAAATACCGGTTTTGGGATTCTGCACAGAAAGGGTTTGCAAACCGGTGAATCCACACGTGAGTTTAACTCTGTCAGTTGAATGCACACATTGACAACCATTCAGTTAGATAGCTCCGTTTTGGTTTTAGAAGCAGATATTTCTCTGTACAGCCTATGGTCCCATTCACTCGGGAATATCCCAACGCAGCTCCTAGAAGAAACGTGTTTCTGACTCGCTGAATCTCAACATAGATTCAACTCTCTTAGATGAACGAACGCACAGCAGAGCAGTTTCAAGGAAACGTTTCTCCTGAGATTTAGACGAAGTTTCCTGCTGTTTAGTACGTATGCCGGCATTGGGCTGGAAATACCGGTTTTGGGATTCTGCACAGAAAGGGTTTGCAAACCGCTGAATCCACACGTGAGTTTATCTCTGTCAGTTGAATGCACACATTGACAACCATTCCGTTTGATAACACCCTTTTGGTTTTAGAAACAGATATTTCTCTGTACAGCCTATGGTCCAATTCACTCGGGAATATCCCAACGCAGCTCCTGGAAGAAACGTGTTTCTGACTCGCTGAATCTCAACATAGATTCAACTCTCTTAGGTGAACGAACGCACAGCAGAGCAGTTTCCAGGAAACGTTTCTCCTTTTAGACGAAGTTTCCTGCTGTTTAGTACGGATGCCGGCATTGGGCTGGAAATACCAGTTTTGGGATTCTGCACAGAAAGGGTTTGCAAACCGCTGAATCCACACGTGAGTTTAACTCTGTCAGTTGAATGCACACATTGACAGCCATCCAGTTAGATAGCTACGTTTTGGTTTCAGAAGCAGATATTTCTCTGTACAGCCTATGGTCCCATTCACTCGGGAATATCCCAACGCAGCTCCTAGATGAAACGTGTTTCTGACTCGCTGAATCTCAACGTAGATTCAACTCTGTTAGGTGAACGAACGCACAGCAGAGCAGTTTCAAGGAAACGTTTCTCCTGAGTTTTAGACGAAGTTTCCTGCTGTTTAGTACGTATGCCGGCATTGGGCTGGAAATACCGGTTTTGGGATTCTGTACAGAAAGGGTTTGCAAACCGCTGAATCCACACGTGAGTTTAACTCTGTCAGTTGAATGGACACATTGACAACCATTCAGTTTGATAGCACCCTTTTGGTTTTAGAAGCAGATATTTCTCTGTACAGCCTATGGTCCCATTCACTCGGGAATATCCCAACGCAGCTCCTGGAAGAAACGTGTTTCTGACTCGCTGAATCTCAACATAGATTCAACTCTCTTAGGTGAACAAACGCACAGCAGAGCAGTTTCAAAGAAACGTTTCTCCTGAGTTTTAGACGAAGTTTCCTGCTGTTTAGTACGTATGCCGGCATTGGGCTGGAAATACCGGTTTTGGGATTCTGCACAGAAAGGGTTTATAAACCGCTGAATCCAAACGTGAGTTTAACTCTGTCAGTTGAATGCACACATTGACAACCATTCAGTTAGATTGCACCCTTTTGGTTTTAGGAGCAGATATTTCTCTGTACAGCCTATGGTCCCATTCTCTCGGGAATATCCCAACGCAGCTCCTAGAAGAAACGTGTTTCTGACTCGCTGAATCTCAACATAGATTCAACTCTCTTAGGTGAACGAACGCACAGCAGAGCAGTTTCAAGGAAACTTTTCTCCTGAGTTTTAGACGAAGTTTCCTGCTGTTTAGTACGTATGCCGGCATTGGGCTGGAAATACCGGTTTTGGGAATCTGCACAGAAAGGGTTTGCAAACCGCTGAATCCACACGTGAGTTTACCTCTGTCAGTTGTATGCACACATTGACAACCATTCAGTTAGATAGCTCCGTTTTGGTTTTAGAAGCAGATATTTCTCTGTACAGCCTATGGTCCCATTCACTCGGGAATATCCCAACGCAACTCCTAGAAGAAACGTGTTTCTGACTCGCTGAATCTCAACATAGATTCAACTCTCTTAGGTGAACGAACGCACAGCAGAGCAGTTTCAAGGAATCGTTTCTCCTGAGATTTAGACGAAGTTTCCTGCTGTTTAGTATGTATGCCGGCATTGGGCTGGAAATACCGGTTTTGGGATTCTGCACAGAAAGGGTTTGCAAACCGCTGAATCCACACGTGAGTTTAACTCTGTCAGTTGAATGCACACATTGACAACCATTCCGTTTGATAACACCCTTTTGGTTTTAGAAGCAGATATTTCTCTGTACAGCCTATGGTCCCATTCACTCGGGAATATCCCAACGCAGCTCCTGGAAGAAACGTGTTTCTGACTCGCTGAATCTCAACATAGATTCAACTCTCTTTGGTGAACGAACGCACAGCAGAGCAGTTTCAAGGAAACGTTTCTCCTGAGTTTTAGACGAAGTTTCCTGCTGTTTAGTACGTATGCCGGCATTGGGCTGGAAATACCGGTTTTGGGATTCTGCACAGAAAGGGTTTGCAAACCGCTGAATCCACACGTGAGTTTACCTCTGTCAGTTGAATGCACACATTGACAACCATTCAGTGTGATAACACCCTTTTGGTTTTAGAAGCAGATATTTCTCTGTAAAGCCTATGGTCCCATTCTCTCGGGAATATCCCAACGCAGCTCCTAGAAGAAACGTGTTTCTGACTCGCTGAATCTCAACATAGATTCAACTCTCTTAGGTGAACGAACGCACAGCAGAGCAGTTTCAAGGAAACTTTTCTCCTGAGTTTTAGACGAAGTTTCCTGCTGTTTAGTACGTATGCCGGCATTGGGCTGGAAATACCGGTTTTGGGATTCTGCACAGAAAGGGTTTGCAAACCGCTGAATCCACACGTGAGTTTAACTCTGTCAGTTGAATGCACACATTGACAACCATTCCGTTTGATAACACCCTTTTGGTTTTAGAAGCAGATATTTCTCGGTACAGCCTATGGTCCCATTCACTCGGGAATATCCCAACGCAGCTCCTGGAAGAAACGTGTTTCTGACTCGCTGAATCTCAACATAGATTCAACTCTCTTAGGTGAACGAACGCACAGCAGAGCAGTTTGAAGGAAACGTTTCTCCTGAGTTTTAGACGAAGTTTCCTGCTGTTTAGTACGTATGCCGGCATTGGGCTGGAAATACCGGTTTTGGGATTCTGCACAGAAAGGGTTTGCAAACCGCTGAATCCACACGTGAGTTTAACTCTGTCAGTTGAATGCACACGTTGACAACCATTCAGTTTGATAACACCCTTTTGGTTTTAGAAGCAGATAGTTCTCTGTACAGCCTATGGTTCCATTCACTTGGGAATATCCAACGCAGCTCCTGGAAGAAACGTGTTTCTGACTCGCTGAATCTCAACATAGATTCAACTCTCTTAGGTGAACGAACGCACAGCAGAGCAGTTTCAAGGAAACGTTTCTCCTGAGTTTTAGACGAAGTTTCCTGCTGTTTAGTACGGATGCCGGCATTGGGCTGGAAATACCGGTTTTGGGATTCTGCACAGAAAGGGTTTGCAAACCGCTGAATCCACACGTGAGTTTCACTCTGTCAGTTGAATGCACACATTGACAACCATTCAGTTAGATAGCTCCGTTTTGGTTTTAGAAGCAGATATTTCTCTGTACAGCCTATGGCCCCATTCACTCGGGAATATCCCAACGCAGCTCCTAGAAGAAACGTGTTTCTGACTCGCTGAATCTCAACATAGATTCAACTCTCTTAGGTGAATGAACGCACAGCAGAGCAGTTTCAAGGAATCGTTTCTCCTGAGATTTAGACGAAGTTTCCTGCTGTTTAGTACGTATGCCGGCATTGGGCTGGAAATACCGGTTTTGGGATTCTACACAGAAAGGGTTTGCAAACCGCTGAACCCACACGTGAGTTTAACTCTGTCAGTTGAATGCACACATTGACAACCATTCCGTTTGATAACACCCTTTTGGTTTTAGAAGCAGATATTTCTCTGTACAGCCTATGGTCCAATTCACTCGGGAATATCCCAACGCAGCTCCTGGAAGAAACGTGTTTCTGACTCGCTGAATCTCAACATAGATTCAACTCTCTTAGGTGAACGAACGCACAGCAGAGCAGTTTCAAGGAAACGTTTCTCCTGAGTTTTAGACGAAGTTTACTGCTGTTTAGTACGTATGCCGGCATTGGGCTGGAAATACCGGTTTTGGAATTCTGCACAGAAAGGGTTTGCAAACCGCTGAATCCACACGTGAGTTTAACTCTGTCAGTTGAATGCACACATTGACAATCATTCAGTTTGATAGCACCCTTTTAGTTTTAGAAGCAGATATTTCTCTGTACAGCCTATGGTCCCATTCACTCGGGAATATCCCAACGCAGCTCCTAGAAGAAACGTGTTTCTGACTCGCTGAATCTCAACATAGATTCAACTCTCTTAGGTGAACGAACGCACAGCAGAGCAGTTTCAAGGAAACTTTTCTCCTGAGTTTTAGACGAAGTTTCCTGCTGTTTTGTACGGATGCCGGCATTGGGCTGGAAATACCGGGTTTGGGATACTGCACAGAAAGGGTTTGCAAACCACTGAATCCACACGTGAGTTTAACTCTGTCAGTTGAATGTACACATTGACAACCGTTCAGTTAGATAGCTCCGTGTTGGTTTCAGAAGCAGATATTTCTCTGTAAAGCCTATGGTCCCATTCACTTGGGAATATCCCAACGCAGCTCCTGGAAGAAACGTGTTTCTGACTCGCTGAATCTCAACATAGATTCAACTCTCTTAGGTGAACGAACGCACAGCAGAGCAGTTTCAAGGGAACGTTTCTCCTGAGTTTTAGACGAAGTTTCCTGCTGTTTAGTACGGATGCCGGCATTGGGCTGGAAATACCGGTTTTGGGATTCTGCACAGAAAGGGTTTGCAAACCGCTGAATCCACACGTGAGTTTAACTCTGTCAGTTGAATGCACACATTGACAACCATCCAGTTAGATAGCTACGTTTTGGTTTTAGAAGCAGATATTTCTCTGTACAGCCTATGGTCCCATTCACTCGGGAATATCCCAACGCAGCTCCTGGAAGAAACGTGCTTCTGACTCGCTGAATCTCAACATAGATTCAACTCTCTTAGGTGAACGAACGCACAGCAGAGCAGTTTCAAGGAAACGTTTCTCCTGAGTTTTAGACGAAGTTTCCTGCTGTTTAGTACGTATGCCGGCATTGGACTGGAAAAACCGGTTTTGGGATTCTGCACAGAAAGGGTTTGCAAACCGCTGAATCCACACGTGAGTTTAACTCTGTCAGTTGAATGCACACATTGACAATCATTCAGTTTGATTGCACCCTTTTGGTTTTAGAAGCAGATATTTCTCTGTACAGCCTATGGTCCCATTCACTCGGGAATATCCCAACGTAGCTCCTAGAAGAAACGTATTTCTGACTCGCTGAATCTCAACATAGGTTCAACTCTCTTAGGTGAACGAACGCACAGCAGAGCAGTTTCAAGGAAACGTTTCTCCTGAGTTTTAGACGAAGTTTCCTGCTGTTTAGTACGTATGCCGGCATTGGGCTGGAAATACCGGTTTTGGGATTCTGCACAGAAAGGGATTGCAAACCGCTGAATCCACACGTGAGTTTGACTTTGTCAGTTGAATGCACACATTGACAACAATCCAGTTAGATAGCTCCGTTTTGGTTTTAGAAGCACATATTTCTCTGTACAGCCTATGGTCCCATTCACTCGGGAATATCCCAACGGAGCTCCTAGAAGAAACGTGTTTCTGACTCGCTGAATCTCAATATTGATTCAACTCTCTTAGGTGAACAGACGTACTGGAGAGCAGTTTCAAGGAAACGTTTCTCCTGAGTTTTAGATGAAGTTTCCTGCTGCTTAGTACGTATGCCGGCATTGGGCTGGAAATTCCGGTTTTGGGATTCTGCACAGAAAGGGTTTGCAAACCGGTGAATCCACACGTGAGTTTAACTCTGTCAGTTGAATGCACACATTGACAACCATTCAGTTAGATTGCAACCTTTTGGTTTTAGAAGCAGATATTTCTCTGTACAGCCTATGGTCCCATTCACTCGGGAATATCCCAACGCAGCTCCTAGAAGAAACGTGTTTCTGACTCGCTGAATCTCAACATAGATTCAACTCTCTTAGGTGAACGAACGCACAGCAGAGCAGTTTCAAGGAAACGTTTCTCCTGAGTTTTAGAAGAAGTTTCCTGCTGTTTAGTACGGATGCCGGCATTGGGCTGGAAATACCGGTTTTGGGATTCTGCACAGAAAGGGTTTGCAAACCGGTGAATCCACACGTGAGTTTAACTCTGTCAGTTGAATGCACACATTGACAACCATTCAGTTAGATAGCTCCGTTTTGGTTTTAGAAGCAGATATTTCTCTGTACAGCCTATGGTCCCATTCACTCGGGAATATCCCAACGCAGCTCCTAGAAGAAACGTGTTTCTGACTCGCTGAATCTCAACATAGATTCAACTCTCTTAGATGAACGAACGCACAGCAGAGCAGTTTCAAGGAAACGTTTCTCCTGAGATTTAGACGAAGTTTCCTGCTGTTTAGTACGTATGCCGGCATTGGGCTGGAAATACCGGTTTTGGGATTCTGCACAGAAAGGGTTTGCAAACCGCTGAATCCACACGTGAGTTTATCTCTGTCAGTTGAATGCACACATTGACAACCATTCCGTTTGATAACACCCTTTTGGTTTTAGAAACAGATATTTCTCTGTACAGCCTATGGTCCAATTCACTCGGGAATATCCCAACGCAGCTCCTGGAAGAAACGTGTTTCTGACTCGCTGAATCTCAACATAGATTCAACTCTCTTAGGTGAACGAACGCACAGCAGAGCAGTTTCCAGGAAACGTTTCTCCTTTTAGACGAAGTTTCCTGCTGTTTAGTACGGATGCCGGCATTGGGCTGGAAATACCAGTTTTGGGATTCTGCACAGAAAGGGTTTGCAAACCGCTGAATCCACACGTGAGTTTAACTCTGTCAGTTGAATGCACACATTGACAGCCATCCAGTTAGATAGCTACGTTTTGGTTTCAGAAGCAGATATTTCTCTGTACAGCCTATGGTCCCATTCACTCGGGAATATCCCAACGCAGCTCCTAGATGAAACGTGTTTCTGACTCGCTGAATCTCAACGTAGATTCAACTCTGTTAGGTGAACGAACGCACAGCAGAGCAGTTTCAAGGAAACGTTTCTCCTGAGTTTTAGACGAAGTTTCCTGCTGTTTAGTACGTATGCCGGCATTGGGCTGGAAATACCGGTTTTGGGATTCTGTACAGAAAGGGTTTGCAAACCGCTGAATCCACACGTGAGTTTAACTCTGTCAGTTGAATGGACACATTGACAACCATTCAGTTTGATAGCACCCTTTTGGTTTTAGAAGCAGATATTTCTCTGTACAGCCTATGGTCCCATTCACTCGGGAATATCCCAACGCAGCTCCTGGAAGAAACGTGTTTCTGACTCGCTGAATCTCAACATAGATTCAACTCTCTTAGGTGAACAAACGCACAGCAGAGCAGTTTCAAAGAAACGTTTCTCCTGAGTTTTAGACGAAGTTTCCTGCTGTTTAGTACGTATGCCGGCATTGGGCTGGAAATACCGGTTTTGGGATTCTGCACAGAAAGGGTTTATAAACCGCTGAATCCAAACGTGAGTTTAACTCTGTCAGTTGAATGCACACATTGACAACCATTCAGTTAGATTGCACCCTTTTGGTTTTAGGAGCAGATATTTCTCTGTACAGCCTATGGTCCCATTCTCTCGGGAATATCCCAACGCAGCTCCTAGAAGAAACGTGTTTCTGACTCGCTGAATCTCAACATAGATTCAACTCTCTTAGGTGAACGAACGCACAGCAGAGCAGTTTCAAGGAAACTTTTCTCCTGAGTTTTAGACGAAGTTTCCTGCTGTTTAGTACGTATGCCGGCATTGGGCTGGAAATACCGGTTTTGGGAATCTGCACAGAAAGGGTTTGCAAACCGCTGAATCCACACGTGAGTTTACCTCTGTCAGTTGTATGCACACATTGACAACCATTCAGTTAGATAGCTCCGTTTTGGTTTTAGAAGCAGATATTTCTCTGTACAGCCTATGGTCCCATTCACTCGGGAATATCCCAACGCAACTCCTAGAAGAAACGTGTTTCTGACTCGCTGAATCTCAACATAGATTCAACTCTCTTAGGTGAACGAACGCACAGCAGAGCAGTTTCAAGGAATCGTTTCTCCTGAGATTTAGACGAAGTTTCCTGCTGTTTAGTATGTATGCCGGCATTGGGCTGGAAATACCGGTTTTGGGATTCTGCACAGAAAGGGTTTGCAAACCGCTGAATCCACACGTGAGTTTAACTCTGTCAGTTGAATGCACACATTGACAACCATTCCGTTTGATAACACCCTTTTGGTTTTAGAAGCAGATATTTCTCTGTACAGCCTATGGTCCCATTCACTCGGGAATATCCCAACGCAGCTCCTGGAAGAAACGTGTTTCTGACTCGCTGAATCTCAACATAGATTCAACTCTCTTTGGTGAACGAACGCACAGCAGAGCAGTTTCAAGGAAACGTTTCTCCTGAGTTTTAGACGAAGTTTCCTGCTGTTTAGTACGTATGCCGGCATTGGGCTGGAAATACCGGTTTTGGGATTCTGCACAGAAAGGGTTTGCAAACCGCTGAATCCACACGTGAGTTTACCTCTGTCAGTTGAATGCACACATTGACAACCATTCAGTGTGATAACACCCTTTTGGTTTTAGAAGCAGATATTTCTCTGTAAAGCCTATGGTCCCATTCTCTCGGGAATATCCCAACGCAGCTCCTAGAAGAAACGTGTTTCTGACTCGCTGAATCTCAACATAGATTCAACTCTCTTAGGTGAACGAACGCACAGCAGAGCAGTTTCAAGGAAACTTTTCTCCTGAGTTTTAGACGAAGTTTCCTGCTGTTTAGTACGTATGCCGGCATTGGGCTGGAAATACCGGTTTTGGGATTCTGCACAGAAAGGGTTTGCAAACCGCTGAATCCACACGTGAGTTTAACTCTGTCAGTTGAATGCACACATTGACAACCATTCCGTTTGATAACACCCTTTTGGTTTTAGAAGCAGATATTTCTCGGTACAGCCTATGGTCCCATTCACTCGGGAATATCCCAACGCAGCTCGTGGAAGAAACGTGTTTCTGACTCGCTGAATCTCAACATAGATTCAACTCTCTTAGGTGAACGAACGCACAGCAGAGCTGTTTCAAGGAAACGTTTCTCCTGTGTTTTAGACGAAGTTTCCTGCTGTTTAGTACGTATGCCGGCATTGGGCTGGAAATACCGGTTTTGGGATTCTGCACAGAAAGGGTTTGCAAACCGCTGAATCCACACGTGAGTTTGACTTTGTCAGTTGAATGCACACATTGACAACCAATCAGTTAGATAGCTCCGTTTTGGTTTTAGAAGCAGGTATTTCTCTGTACAGCCTATGGTCCCATTCACTCGGGAATATCCCAACGCAGCTCCTAAAAGAAACGTGTTTCTGACTCGCTGAATCTCAACATAGATTCAACTCTCTTAGGTGAACGAACGCACAGCAGAGCAGTTTCAAGGAAACTTTTCTCCTGAGTTTTAGACGAAGTTTCCTGCTGTTTAGTACGGATGCCGGCATTGGGCTGGAAATACCGGTTTTGGGATTCTGCACAGAAAGGGTTTGCAAACCGCTGAATCCAAACGTGAGTTTAACTCTGTCAGTTGAATGCACACATTGACAACCATTCCGTTTGATAACACCCTTTTGGTTTTAGAAGCAGATATTTCTCTGTACAGCCTATGGTCCCATTCACTCGGGAATATCCCAACGCAGCTCCTGGAAGAAACGTGTTTCTGACTCGCTGAATCTCAACATAGATTCAACTCTCTTAGGTGAACGAACGCACAGCAAAGCAGTTTCAAGGAAACGTTTCTCCTGAGTTTTAGACGAAGTTTCCTGCTGTTTAGTACGTATGCCGGCATTGGGCTGGAAATACCGGTATTGGGATTCTGCACAGAAAGGGTTTGTAAGCCGCTGAATCCAAACGTGAGTTTAACTCTGTCAGTTGAATGCACACATTGACAACCATTCAGTTAGATAGCTCCGTTTTGGTTTCAGAAGCAGATATTTCTCTGTACAGACTATGGTCCCATTCACTCGGGAATATCCCAACGCAGCTCCTGGAAGAAACGTGTTTCTGACTCGCTGAATCTCAACATAGATTCAACTCTCTTAGGTGAACGAACGCACAGCAGAGCAGTTTCAAGGAAACGTTTCTCCTGAGTTTTAGACGAAGTTTCCTGCTGTTTTGTACGGATGCCGGCATTGGGCTGGAAATACCGATTTTGGGATTCTGCACAGAAAGGGTTTGCAAACCGCTGAATCCACACGTGAGTTTAACTCTGTCAGTTGAATGCACACATTGACAACCATTCAGTTAGATAGCTCCGTTTTGGTTTTAGAAGCAGATATTTCTCTGTACAGCCTATGGTCCCATTCACTCGGGAATATCCCAACGCAGGTCCTAGAAGAAACGTGTTTCTGACTCGCTGAATCTCAACATAGATTCAACTCTCTTAGGTGAACGAAAGCACAGCAGAGCAGTTTCAAGGAAACGTTTCTCCTGAGTTTTAGACGAAGTTTCCTGCTGTTTAGTACGTATGCCGGCATTGGGCTGGAAATACCGGTTTTGGGATTCTGCACAGAAAGGGTTTGCAAACCGCTGAATCCACACGTGAGTTTAACTCTGTCAGTTGAATGCACACATTGACAATCATTCAGTTTGATTGCACCCTTTTGGTTTTAGAAGCAGATATTTCTCTGTACAGCCTATGGTCCCATTCACTCGGGAATATCCCAACGCAGCTCCTAGAAGAAACGTGTTTCTGACTCGCTGAATCTCAACATAGGTTCAACTCTCTTAGGTGAACGAACGCACAGCAGAGCAGTTTCAAGGAAACGTTTCTCCTGAGTTTTAGACGAAGTTTCCTGCTGTTTTGTACGTATGCCGGCATTGGGCTGGAAATACCGGTTTTGGGATTCTGCACAGAAAGGGTTTGCAAACCGCTGAATCCACACGTGAGTTTAACTCTGTCAGTTGAATGAACACATTGACAACCATTCAGTTAGATAGCTCCGTTTTGGTTTTAGAAGCAGATATTTCTCTGTACAGCCTATGGTCCCATTCACTCGGGAATATCCCAACGCAGCTCCTAGAAGAAACGTGTTTCTGACTCGCTGAATCTCAACATAGATTCAACTCTCTTAGGTGAACGAACGCACAGCAGAGCAGTTTCAAGGAAACGTTTCTCCTTTTAGACGAAGTTTCCTGCTGTTTAGTACGGATGCCGGCATTGGGCTGGAAATACCGGTTTTGGGATTCTGCACAGAAAGGGTTTGCAAACCGCTGAATCCTCACGTGAGTTTAACTCTGTCAGTTGAATGGACACATTGACAACCATTCAGTTTGATAGCACCCTTTTGGTTTTAGAAGCAGATATTTCTCTGTACAGCCTATGGTCCCATTCACTCGGGAATATCCCAACGCAGCTCCTGGAAGAAACGTGTTTCTGACTCGCTGAATCTCAACATAGATTCAACTCTCTTAGGTGAACAAACGCACAGCAGAGCAGTTTCAAAGAAACGTTTCTCCTGAGTTTTAGACGAAGTTTCCTGCTGTTTAGTACGTATGCCGGCATTGGGCTGGAAATACCGGTTTTGGGATTCTGCACAGAAAGGGTTTATAAACCGCTGAATCCAAACGTGAGTTTAACTCTGTCAGTTGAATGCACACATTGACAACCATTCAGTTAGATTGCACCCTTTTGGTTTTAGGAGCAGATATTTCTCTGTACAGCCTATGGTCCCATTCTCTCGGGAATATCCCAACGCAGCTCCTAGAAGAAACGTGTTTCTGACTCGCTGAATCTCAACATAGATTCAACTCTCTTAGGTGAACGAACGCACAGCAGAGCAGTTTCAAGGAAACTTTTCTCCTGAGTTTTAGACGAAGTTTCCTGCTGTTTAGTACGTATGCCGGCATTGGGCTGGAAATACCGGTTTTGGGATTCTGCACAGAAAGGGTTTGCAAACCGCTGAATCCACACGTGAGTTTACCTCTGTCAGTTGTATGCACACATTGACAACCATTCAGTTAGATAGCTCCGTTTTGGTTTTAGAAGCAGATATTTCTCTGTACAGCCTATGGTCCCATTCACTCGGGAATATCCCAACGCAGCTCCTAGAAGAAACGTGTTTCTGACTCGCTGAATCTCAACATAGATTCAACTCTCTTAGGTGAACGAACGCACAGCAGAGCAGTTTCAAGGAATCGTTTCTCCTGAGATTTAGACGAAGTTTCCTGCTGTTTAGTATGTATGCCGGCATTGGGCTGGAAATACCGGTTTTGGGATTCTGCACAGAAAGGGTTTGCAAACCGCTGAATCCACACGTGAGTTTAACTCTGTCAGTTGAATGCACACATTGACAACCATTCAGTGTGATAACACCCTTTTGGTTTTAGAAGCAGATATTTCTCTGTAAAGCCTATGGTCCCATTCTCTCTGGAATATCCAAACGCAGCTCCTAGAAGAAACGTGTTTCTGACTCGCTGAATCTCAACATAGATTCAAATCTCTTAGGTGAACGAACGCACAGCAGAGCAGTTTCAAGGAAACTTTTCTCCTGAGTTTTAGACGAAGTTTCCTGCTGTTTAGTACGTATGCCGGCATTGGGCTGGAAATACCGGTTTTGGGATTCTGCACAGAAAGGGTTTGCAAACCGCTGAATCCACACGTGAGTTTAACTCTGTCAGTTGAATGCACACATTGACAACCATTCCGTTTGATAACACCCTTTTGGTTTTAGAAGCAGATATTTCTCGGTACAGCCTATGGTCCCATTCACTCGGGAATATCCCAACGCAGCTCGTGGAAGAAACGTGTTTCTGACTCGCTGAATCTCAACATAGATTCAACTCTCTTAGGTGAACGAACGCACAGCAGAGCTGTTTCAAGGAAACGTTTCTCCTGTGTTTTAGACGAAGTTTCCTGCTGTTTAGTACGTATGCCGGCATTGGGCTGGAAATACCGGTTTTGGGATTCTGCACAGAAAGGGTTTGCAAACCGCTGAATCCACACGTGAGTTTGACTTTGTCAGTTGAATGCACACATTGACAACCAATCAGTTAGATAGCTCCGTTTTGGTTTTAGAAGCAGGTATTTCTCTGTACAGCCTATGGTCCCATTCACTCGGGAATATCCCAACGCAGCTCCTAAAAGAAACGTGTTTCTGACTCGCTGAATCTCAACATAGATTCAACTCTCTTAGGTGAACGAACGCACAGCAGAGCAGTTTCAAGGAAACTTTTCTCCTGAGTTTTAGACGAAGTTTCCTGCTGTTTAGTACGGATGCCGGCATTGGGCTGGAAATACCGGTTTTGGGATTCTGCACAGAAAGGGTTTGCAAACCGCTGAATCCAAACGTGAGTTTAACTCTGTCAGTTGAATGCACACATTGACAACCATTCCGTTTGATAACACCCTTTTGGTTTTAGAAGCAGATATTTCTCTGTACAGCCTATGGTCCCATTCACTCGGGAATATCCCAACGCAGCTCCTGGAAGAAACGTGTTTCTGACTCGCTGAATCTCAACATAGATTCAACTCTCTTAGGTGAACGAACGCACAGCAAAGCAGTTTCAAGGAAACGTTTCTCCTGAGTTTTAGACGAAGTTTCCTGCTGTTTAGTACGTATGCCGGCATTGGGCTGGAAATACCGGTATTGGGATTCTGCACAGAAAGGGTTTGTAAGACGCTGAATCCAAACGTGAGTTTAACTCTGTCAGTTGAATGCACACATTGACAACCATTCAGTTAGATAGCTCCGTTTTGGTTTCAGAAGCAGATATTTCTCTGTACAGAGTATGGTCCCATTCACTCGGGAATATCCCAACGCAGCTCCTGGAAGAAACGTGTTTCTGACTCGCTGAATCTCAACATAGATTCAACTCTCTTAGGTGAACGAACGCACAGCAGAGCAGTTTCAAGGAAACGTTTCTCCTGAGTTTTAGACGAAGTTTCCTGCTGTTTTGTACGGATGCCGGCATTGGGCTGGAAATACCGATTTTGGGATTCTGCACAGAAAGGGTTTGCAAACCGCTGAATCCACACGTGAGTTTAACTCTGTCAGTTGAATGCACACATTGACAACCATTCAGTTAGATAGCTCCGTTTTGGTTTTAGAAGCAGATATTTCTCTGTACAGCCTATGGTCCCATTCACTCGGGAATATCCCAACGCAGGTCCTAGAAGAAACGTGTTTCTGACTCGCTGAATCTCAACATAGATTCAACTCTCTTAGGTGAACGAAAGCACAGCAGAGCAGTTTCAAGGAAACGTTTCTCCTGAGTTTTAGACGAAGTTTCCTGCTGTTTAGTACGTATGCCGGCATTGGGCTGGAAATACCGGTTTTGGGATTCTGCACAGAAAGGGTTTGCAAACCGCTGAATCCACACGTGAGTTTAACTCTGCCAGTTGAATGCACACATTGACAATCATTCAGTTTGATTGCACCCTTTTGGTTTTAGAAGCAGATATTTCTCTGTACAGCCTATGGTCCCATTCACTCGGGAATATCCCAACGCAGCTCCTAGAAGAAACGTGTTTCTGACTCGCTGAATCTCAACATAGGTTCAACTCTCTTAGGTGAACGAACGCACAGCAGAGCAGTTTCAAGGAAACGTTTCTCCTGAGTTTTAGACGAAGTTTCCTGCTGTTTTGTACGTATGCCGGCATTGGGCTGGAAATACCGGTTTTGGGATTCTGCACAGAAAGGGTTTGCAAACCGCTGAATCCACACGTGAGTTTAACTCTGTCAGTTGAATGAACACATTGACAACCATTCAGTTAGATAGCTCCGTTTTGGTTTTAGAAGCAGATATTTCTCTGTACAGCCTATGGTCCCATTCACTCGGGAATATCCCAACGCAGGTCCTAGAAGAAACGTGTTTCTGACTCGCTGAATCTCAACATAGATTCAACTCTCTTAGGTGAACGAACGCACAGCAGAGCAGTTTCAAGGAAACGTTTCTCCTTTTAGACGAAGTTTCCTGCTGTTTAGTACGGATGCCGGCATTGGGCTGGAAATACCGGATTTGGGATTCTGCACAGAAAGGGTTTGCAAACCGCTGAATCCACACGTGAGTTTAACTCTGTCAGTTGAATGCACACATTGACAACCATTCAGTTAGATAGCTCCGTTTTGGTTTTAGAAGCAGATATTTCTCTGTACAGCCTATGGTCCCATTCACTCGGGAATATCCCAACGCAGCTCCTAGAAGAAACGTGTTTCTGACTCGCTGAATCTCAACATAGATTCAACTCTCTTAGGTGAACGAACGCACAGCAGAGCAGTTTCAAGGAATCGTTTCTCCTGAGATTTAGACGAAGTTTCCTGCTGTTTAGTACGTATGCCGGCATTGGGCTGGAAATACCGGTTTTGGGATTCTGCACAGAAAGGGTTTGCAAACCGCTGAATCCTCACGTGAGTTTAACTCTGTCAGTTGAATGCACACATTGACAACCATTCCGTTTGATAACACCCTTTTGGTTTTAGAAGCAGATATTTCTCTGTACAGCCAATGGTCCCATTCACTCGGGAATATCCCAACGCAGCTCCTGGAAGAAACTTGTTTCTGACTCGCTGAATCTCAACATAGATTCAACTCTCTTAGGTGAACGAACGCACAGCAGAGCAGTTTCAAGGAAACGTTTCTCCTGAGTTTTAGACGTAGTTTCCTGCTGTTTAGTACGTATGCCGGCATTGGGCTGGAAATACCGGTTTTGGGATTCTGCACAGAAAGGGTTTGCAAACCGCTGAATCCACACGTGAGTTTAACTCTGTCAGTTGAATGCACACATTGACAATCATTCAGTTTGATTGCACCCTTTTGGTTTTAGAAGCAGATATTTCTCTGTACAGCCTATGGTCCCATTCACTCGGGAATATCCCAACGCAGCTCCTAGAAGAAACGTGTTTCTGACTCGCTGAATCTCAACATAGGTTCAACTCTCTTAGGTGAACGAACGCACAGCAGAGCAATTTCAAGGAAACTTTTCTCCTGAGTTTTAGACGAAGTTTCCTGCTGTTTTGTACGGATGCCGGCATTGGGCTGGAAATACCGATTTTGGGATTCTGCACAGAAAGGGTTTGCAAACCGCTGAATCCACACGTGAGTTTAACTCTGTCGGTTGAATGCACACATTGACAACCATTCAGTTAGATAGCTCCGTTTTGGTTTTAGAAGCAGATATTTCCCTGTACAGCCTATGGTCCCATTCACTCGGGAATATCCCAACGCAGTTCCTAGAAGAAACGTGTTTCTGACTCGCTGAATCTCAACATAGATTCAACTCTCTTAGGTGAACGAACGCACAGCAGAGCAGTTTCAAGGAAACGTTTCTCCTTTTAGACGAAGCTTCCTGCTGTATAGTACGGATGCCGGCATTGGGCTGGAAATACCGGATTTGGTATTCTGCACAGAAAGGGTTTGCAAACCGCTGAATCCACACGTGAGTTTAACTCTGTCAGTTGAATGCACACATTGACAACCATTCAGTTAGATAGCTCCGTTTTGGTTTTAGAAGCAGATATTTCTCTGTACAGCCTATGGTCCCATTCACTCGGGAATATACCAACGCAGCTCCTAGAAGAAACGTGTTTCTGACTCGCTGAATCTCAAAATAGATTCAACTCTCTTAGGTGAACGAACGCACAGCAGAGCAGTTTCAAGGAATCGTTTCTCCTGAGATTTAGACGAAGTTTCCTGCTGTTTAGTACGTATGCCGGCATTGGGCTGGAAATACCGGTTTTGGGATTCTGCACAGAAAGGGTTTGCAAACCGCTGAATCCACACGTGAGTTTAAATCTGTCAGTTGAATGCACACATTGACAAAAATTCCGTTTGATAACACCCTTTTGGTTTTAGAAGCAGATATTTCTCTGTACAGCCTATGGTCCCATTCACTCGGGAATATCCCAACGCAGCTCCTAGAAGAAACGTGTTTCTGACTCGCTGAATCTCAACATAGATTCAACTCTCTTAGGTGAACGAACGCACAGCAGAGCAGTTTCAAGGAAACGTTTCTCCTGAGTTTTAGACGAAGTTTCCTGCTGTTTAGTACGTATGCCGGCATTGGGCTGGAAATACCGGTTTTGGGATTCTGCACAGAAAGGGTTTGCAAACCGCTGAATCCACACGTGAGTTTAACTCTGCCAGTTGAATGCACACATTGACAATCATTCAGTGTGATAACACCCTTTTGGTTTTAGAAGCAGATACTTCTCTGTACAGCCTATGGTCCCATTCTCTCGGGAATATCCCAACGCAGCTCCTAGAAGAAACGTGTTTCTGACTCGCTGAATCTCAACATAGATTCAACTCTCTTAGGTGAACGAACGCACAGCAGAGCAGTTTCAAGGAAACTTTTCTCCTGAGTTTTAGACGAAGTTTCCTGCTGTTTAGTACGTATGCCGGCATTGGGCTGGAAATACCGGTTTTGGGATTCTGCACAGAAAGGGTTTGCAAACCGCTGAATCCACACGTGAGTTTAACTCTGTCAGTTGAATGCACACATTGACAACCATTCAGTTAGATAGCTCCGTTTTGGTTTTAGAAGCAGATATTTCTCTGTACAGCCTATGGTCCCATTCACTCGGGAATATCCCAACGCAGTTCCTAGAAGAAACGTGTTTCTGACTCGCTGAATCTCAACATAGATTCAACTCACTTAGGTGAACGAACGCACAGCAGAGCAGTTTCAAGGAAACGTTTCTCCTTTTAGACGAAGCTTCCTGCTGTATAGTACGGATGCCGGCATTGGGCTGGAAATACCGGATTTGGGATTCTGCACAGAAAGGGTTTGCAAACCGCTGAATCCACACGTGAGTTTACCTCTGTCAGTTGTATGCACACATTGACAACCATTCAGTTAGATAGCTCCGTTTTGGTTTTAGAAGCAGATATTTCTCTGTACAGCCTATGGTCCCATTCACTCGGGAATATCCCAACGCAGCTCCTAGAAGAAACGTGTTTCTGACTCGCTGAATCTCAACATAGATTCAACTCTCTTAGGTGAACGAACGCACAGCAGAGCAGTTTCAAGGAATCGTTTCTCCTGAGATTTAGACGAAGTTTCCTGCTGTTTAGTATGTATGCCGGCATTGGGCTGGAAATACCGGTTTTGGGATTCTGCACAGAAAGGGTTTGCAAACCGCTGAATCCACACGTGAGTTTAACTCTGTCAGTTGAATGCACACATTGACAACCATTCAGTTAGATAGCTCCGTTTTGGTTTTAGAAGCAGATATTTCTCTGTACAGCCTATGGTCCCATTCACTCGGGAATATCCCAACGCAGCTCCTAGAAGAAACGTGTTTCTGACTCGCTGAATCTCAACATAGATTCAACTCTCTTAGGTGAACGAACGCACAGCAGAGCAGTTTCAAGGAAACGTTTCTCCTGAGTTTTAGACGAAGTTTCCTGCTGTTTAGTACGTATGCCGGCATTGGGCTGGAAATACCGGTTTTGGGATTCTGCACAGAAAGGGTTTGCAAACCGCTGAATCCACACGTGAGTTTAACTCTGTCAGTTGAATGCACACATGGACAACCATTCCGTTTGATAACACCCTTTTGGTTTTAGAAGCAGATATTTCTCGGTACAGCCTATGGTCCCATTCACTCGGGAATATCCCAACGCAGCTCGTGGAAGAAACGTGTTTCTGACTCGCTGAATCTCAACATAGATTCAACTCTCTTAGGTGAACGAACGCACAGCAGAGCAGTTTCAAGGAAACTTTTCTCCTGAGTTTTAGACGAAGTTTCCTGCTGTTTAGTACGGATGCCGGCATTGGGCTGGAAATACCGGTTTTGGGATTCTGCACAGAAAGGGTTTGCAAACCGCTGAATCCAAACGTGAGTTTAACTCTGTCAGTTGAATGCACACATTGACAACCATTCCGTTTGATAACACCCTTTTGGTTTTAGAAGCAGATATTTCTCTGTACAGCCTATGGTCCCATTCACTCGGGAATATCCCAACGCAGCTCCTGGAAGAAACGTGTTTCTGACTCGCTGAATCTCAACATAGATTCAACTCTCTTAGGTGAACGAACGCACAGCAAAGCAGTTTCAAGGAAACGTTTCTCCTGAGTTTTAGACGAAGTTTCCTGCTGTTTAGTACGGATGCCGGCATTGGGCTGGAAATACCGATTTTGGGATTCTGCACAGAAAGGGTTTGCAAACCGCTGAATCCACACGTGAGTTTAACTCTGTCAGTTGAATGCACACATTGACAACCATTCAGTTAGATAGCTCCGTTTTGGTTTTAGAAGCAGATATTTCTCTGTACAGCCTATGGTCCCATTCACTCGGGAATATCCCAACGCAGGTCCTAGAAGAAACGTGTTTCTGACTCGCTGAATCTCAACATAGATTCAACTCTCTTAGGTGAACGAAAGCACAGCAGAGCAGTTTCAAGGAAACGTTTCTCCTGAGTTTTAGACGAAGTTTCCTGCTGTTTAGTACGTATGCCGGCATTGGGCTGGAAATACCGGTTTTGGGATTCTGCACAGAAAGGGTTTGCAAACCGCTGAATCCACACGTGAGTTTAACTCTGCCAGTTGAATGCACACATTGACAATCATTCAGTTTGATTGCACCCTTTTGGTTTTAGAAGCAGATATTTCTCTGTACAGCCTATGGTCCCATTCACTCGGGAATATCCCAACGCAGCTCCTAGAAGAAACGTGTTTCTGACTCGCTGAATCTCAACATAGGTTCAACTCTCTTAGGTGAACGAACGCACAGCAGAGCAGTTTCAAGGAAACGTTTCTCCTGAGTTTTAGACGAAGTTTCCTGCTGTTTTGTACGTATGCCGGCATTGGGCTGGAAATACCGGTTTTGGGATTCTGCACAGAAAGGGTTTGCAAACCGCTGAATCCACACGTGAGTTTAACTCTGTCAGTTGAATGAACACATTGACAACCATTCAGTTAGATAGCTCCGTTTTGGTTTTAGAAGCAGATATTTCTCTGTACAGCCTATGGTCCCATTCACTCGGGAATATCCCAACGCAGGTCCTAGAAGAAACGTGTTTCTGACTCGCTGAATCTCAACATAGATTCAACTCTCTTAGGTGAACGAACGCACAGCAGAGCAGTTTCAAGGAAACGTTTCTCCTTTTAGACGAAGTTTCCTGCTGTTTAGTACGGATGCCGGCATTGGGCTGGAAATACCGGATTTGGGATTCTGCACAGAAAGGGTTTGCAAACCGCTGAATCCACACGTGAGTTTAACTCTGTCAGTTGAATGCACACATTGACAACCATTCAGTTAGATAGCTCCGTTTTGGTTTTAGAAGCAGATATTTCTCTGTACAGCCTATGGTCCCATTCACTCGGGAATATCCCAACGCAGCTCCTAGAAGAAACGTGTTTCTGACTCGCTGAATCTCAACATAGATTCAACTCTCTTAGGTGAACGAACGCACAGCAGAGCAGTTTCAAGGAATCGTTTCTCCTGAGATTTAGACGAAGTTTCCTGCTGTTTAGTACGTATGCCGGCATTGGGCTGGAAATACCGGTTTTGGGATTCTGCACAGAAAGGGTTTGCAAACCGCTGAATCCTCACGTGAGTTTAACTCTGTCAGTTGAATGCACACATTGACAACCATTCCGTTTGATAACACCCTTTTGGTTTTAGAAGCAGATATTTCTCTGTACAGCCAATGGTCCCATTCACTCGGGAATATCCCAACGCAGCTCCTGGAAGAAACTTGTTTCTGACTCGCTGAATCTCAACATAGATTCAACTCTCTTAGGTGAACGAACGCACAGCAGAGCAGTTTCAAGGAAACGTTTCTCCTGAGTTTTAGACGTAGTTTCCTGCTGTTTAGTACGTATGCCGGCATTGGGCTGGAAATACCGGTTTTGGGATTCTGCACAGAAAGGGTTTGCAAACCGCTGAATCCACACGTGAGTTTAACTCTGTCAGTTGAATGCACACATTGACAATCATTCAGTTTGATTGCACCCTTTTGGTTTTAGAAGCAGATATTTCTCTGTACAGCCTATGGTCCCATTCACTCGGGAATATCCCAACGCAGCTCCTAGAAGAAACGTGTTTCTGACTCGCTGAATCTCAACATAGGTTCAACTCTCTTAGGTGAACGAACGCACAGCAGAGCAATTTCAAGGAAACTTTTCTCCTGAGTTTTAGACGAAGTTTCCTGCTGTTTTGTACGGATGCCGGCATTGGGCTGGAAATACCGATTTTGGGATTCTGCACAGAAAGGGTTTGCAAACCGCTGAATCCACACGTGAGTTTAACTCTGTCGGTTGAATGCACACATTGACAACCATTCAGTTAGATAGCTCCGTTTTGGTTTTAGAAGCAGATATTTCCCTGTACAGCCTATGGTCCCATTCACTCGGGAATATCCCAACGCAGTTCCTAGAAGAAACGTGTTTCTGACTCGCTGAATCTCAACATAGATTCAACTCTCTTAGGTGAACGAACGCACAGCAGAGCAGTTTCAAGGAAACGTTTCTCCTTTTAGACGAAGCTTCCTGCTGTATAGTACGGATGCCGGCATTGGGCTGGAAATACCGGATTTGGTATTCTGCACAGAAAGGGTTTGCAAACCGCTGAATCCACACGTGAGTTTAACTCTGTCAGTTGAATGCACACATTGACAACCATTCAGTTAGATAGCTCCGTTTTGGTTTTAGAAGCAGATATTTCTCTGTACAGCCTATGGTCCCATTCACTCGGGAATATCCCAACGCAGCTCCTAGAAGAAACGTGTTTCTGACTCGCTGAATCTCAAAATAGATTCAACTCTCTTAGGTGAACGAACGCACAGCAGAGCAGTTTCAAGGAATCGTTTCTCCTGAGATTTAGACGAAGTTTCCTGCTGTTTAGTACGTATGCCGGCATTGGGCTGGAAATACCGGTTTTGGGATTCTGCACAGAAAGGGTTTGCAAACCGCTGAATCCACACGTGAGTTTAAATCTGTCAGTTGAATGCACACATTGACAAAAATTCCGTTTGATAACACCCTTTTGGTTTTAGAAGCAGATATTTCTCTGTACAGCCTATGGTCCCATTCACTCGGGAATATCCCAACGCAGCTCCTGGAAGAAACGTGTTTCTGACTCGCTGAATCTCAACATAGATTCAACTCTCTTAGGTGAACGAACGCACAGCAGAGCAGTTTCAAGGAAACGTTTCTCCTGAGTTTTAGACGAAGTTTCCTGCTGTTTAGTACGTATGCCGGCATTGGGCTGGAAATACCGGTTTTGGGATTCTGCACAGAAAGGGTTTGCAAACCGCTGAATCCACACGTGAGTTTAACTCTGCCAGTTGAATGCACACATTGACAATCATTCAGTGTGATAACACCCTTTTGGTTTTAGAAGCAGATACTTCTCTGTACAGCCTATGGTCCCATTCTCTCGGGAATATCCCAACGCAGCTCCTAGAAGAAACGTGTTTCTGACTCGCTGAATCTCAACATAGATTCAACTCTCTTAGGTGAACGAACGCACAGCAGAGCAGTTTCAAGGAAACTTTTCTCCTGAGTTTTAGACGAAGTTTCCTGCTGTTTAGTACGTATGCCGGCATTGGGCTGGAAATACCTGTTTTGGGATTCTGCACAGAAAGGGTTTGCAAACCGCTGAATCCACACGTGAGTTTAACTC
This sequence comes from Aotus nancymaae, assembly GCF_030222135.1. Taxonomy (NCBI): domain Eukaryota; kingdom Metazoa; phylum Chordata; class Mammalia; order Primates; family Aotidae; genus Aotus; species Aotus nancymaae. The sequence continues at coordinate 1,039,855 of NW_026988584.1, forward strand.
TGTCAGTTGAATGCACACATTGACAACCATTCAGTTAGATAGCTCCGTTTTGGTTTTAGAAGCAGATATTTCTCTGTACAGCCTATGGTCCCATTCACTCGGGAATATCCCAACGCAGTTCCTAGAAGAAACGTGTTTCTGACTCGCTGAATCTCAACATAGATTCAACTCACTTAGGTGAACGAACGCACAGCAGAGCAGTTTCAAGGAAACGTTTCTCCTTTTAGACGAAGCTTCCTGCTGTATAGTACGGATGCCGGCATTGGGCTGGAAATACCGGATTTGGGATTCTGCACAGAAAGGGTTTGCAAACCGCTGAATCCACACGTGAGTTTACCTCTGTCAGTTGTATGCACACATTGACAACCATTCAGTTAGATAGCTCCGTTTTGGTTTTAGAAGCAGATATTTCTCTGTACAGCCTATGGTCCCATTCACTCGGGAATATCCCAACGCAGCTCCTAGAAGAAACGTGTTTCTGACTCGCTGAATCTCAACATAGATTCAACTCTCTTAGGTGAACGAACGCACAGCAGAGCAGTTTCAAGGAAACGTTTCTCCTGAGTTTTAGACGAAGTTTCCTGCTGTTTTGTACGGATGCCGGCATTGGGCTGGAAATACCGATTTTGGGATTCTGCACAGAAAGGGTTTGCAAACCGCTGAATCCACACGTGAGTTTAACTCTGTCAGTTGAATGCACACATTGACAACCATTCAGTTAGATAGCTCCGTTTTGGTTTTAGAAGCAGATATTTCTCTGTACAGCCTATGGTCCCATTCACTCGGGAATATCCCAACGCAGGTCCTAGAAGAAACGTGTTTCTGACTCGCTGAATCTCAACATAGATTCAACTCTCTTAGGTGAACGAAAGCACAGCAGAGCAGTTTCAAGGAAACGTTTCTCCTGAGTTTTAGACGAAGTTTCCTGCTGTTTAGTACGTATGCCGGCATTGGGCTGGAAATACCGGTTTTGGGATTCTGCACAGAAAGGGTTTGCAAACCGCTGAATCCACACGTGAGTTTAACTCTGTCAGTTGAATGCACACATTGACAATCATTCAGTTTGATTGCACCCTTTTGGTTTTAGAAGCAGATATTTCTCTGTACATCCTATGGTCCCATTCACTCGGGAATATCCCAACGCAGCTCCTAGAAGAAACGTGTTTCTGACTCGCTGAATCTCAACATAGGTTCAACTCTCTTAGGTGAACGAACGCACAGCAGAGCAGTTTCAAGGAAACGTTTCTCCTGAGTTTTAGACGAAGTTTCCTGCTGTTTTGTACGTATGCCGGCATTGGGCTGGAAATACCGGTTTTGGGATTCTGCACAGAAAGGGTTTGCAAACCGCTGAATCCACACGTGAGTTTAACTCTGTCAGTTGAATGAACACATTGACAACCATTCAGTTAGATAGCTCCGTTTTGGTTTTAGAAGCAGATATTTCTCTGTACAGCCTATGGTCCCATTCACTCGGGAATATCCCAACGCAGGTCCTAGAAGAAACGTGTTTCTGACTCGCTGAATCTCAACATAGATTCAACTCTCTTAGGTGAACGAACGCACAGCAGAGCAGTTTCAAGGAAACGTTTCTCCTTTTAGACGAAGTTTCCTGCTGTTTAGTACGGATGCCGGCATTGGGCTGGAAATACCGGTTTTGGGATTCTGCACAGAAAGGGTTTGCAAACCGCTGAATCCTCACGTGAGTTTAACTCTGTCAGTTGAATGGACACATTGACAACCATTCAGTTTGATAGCACCCTTTTGGTTTTAGAAGCAGATATTTCTCTGTACAGCCTATGGTCCCATTCACTCGGGAATATCCCAACGCAGCTCCTGGAAGAAACGTGTTTCTGACTCGCTGAATCTCAACATAGATTCAACTCTCTTAGGTGAACAAACGCACAGCAGAGCAGTTTCAAAGAAACGTTTCTCCTGAGTTTTAGACGAAGTTTCCTGCTGTTTAGTACGTATGCCGGCATTGGGCTGGAAATACCGGTTTTGGGATTCTGCACAGAAAGGGTTTATAAACCGCTGAATCCAAACGTGAGTTTAACTCTGTCAGTTGAATGCACACATTGACAACCATTCAGTTAGATTGCACCCTTTTGGTTTTAGGAGCAGATATTTCTCTGTACAGCCTATGGTCCCATTCTCTCGGGAATATCCCAACGCAGCTCCTAGAAGAAACGTGTTTCTGACTCGCTGAATCTCAACATAGATTCAACTCTCTTAGGTGAACGAACGCACAGCAGAGCAGTTTCAAGGAAACTTTTCTCCTGAGTTTTAGACGAAGTTTCCTGCTGTTTAGTACGTATGCCGGCATTGGGCTGGAAATACCGGTTTTGGGATTCTGCACAGAAAGGGTTTGCAAACCGCTGAATCCACACGTGAGTTTACCTCTGTCAGTTGTATGCACACATTGACAACCATTCAGTTAGATAGCTCCGTTTTGGTTTTAGAAGCAGATATTTCTCTGTACAGCCTATGGTCCCATTCACTCGGGAATATCCCAACGCAGCTCCTAGAAGAAACGTGTTTCTGACTCGCTGAATCTCAACATAGATTCAACTCTCTTAGGTGAACGAACGCACAGCAGAGCAGTTTCAAGGAATCGTTTCTCCTGAGATTTAGACGAAGTTTCCTGCTGTTTAGTATGTATGCCGGCATTGGGCTGGAAATACCGGTTTTGGGATTCTGCACAGAAAGGGTTTGCAAACCGCTGAATCCACACGTGAGTTTAACTCTGTCAGTTGAATGCACACATTGACAACCATTCAGTGTGATAACACCCTTTTGGTTTTAGAAGCAGATATTTCTCTGTAAAGCCTATGGTCCCATTCTCTCTGGAATATCCAAACGCAGCTCCTAGAAGAAACGTGTTTCTGACTCGCTGAATCTCAACATAGATTCAAATCTCTTAGGTGAACGAACGCACAGCAGAGCAGTTTCAAGGAAACTTTTCTCCTGAGTTTTAGACGAAGTTTCCTGCTGTTTAGTACGTATGCCGGCATTGGGCTGGAAATACCGGTTTTGGGATTCTGCACAGAAAGGGTTTGCAAACCGCTGAATCCACACGTGAGTTTAACTCTGTCAGTTGAATGCACACATTGACAACCATTCCGTTTGATAACACCCTTTTGGTTTTAGAAGCAGATATTTCTCGGTACAGCCTATGGTCCCATTCACTCGGGAATATCCCAACGCAGCTCGTGGAAGAAACGTGTTTCTGACTCGCTGAATCTCAACATAGATTCAACTCTCTTAGGTGAACGAACGCACAGCAGAGCTGTTTCAAGGAAACGTTTCTCCTGTGTTTTAGACGAAGTTTCCTGCTGTTTAGTACGTATGCCGGCATTGGGCTGGAAATACCGGTTTTGGGATTCTGCACAGAAAGGGTTTGCAAACCGCTGAATCCACACGTGAGTTTGACTTTGTCAGTTGAATGCACACATTGACAACCAATCAGTTAGATAGCTCCGTTTTGGTTTTAGAAGCAGGTATTTCTCTGTACAGCCTATGGTCCCATTCACTCGGGAATATCCCAACGCAGCTCCTAAAAGAAACGTGTTTCTGACTCGCTGAATCTCAACATAGATTCAACTCTCTTAGGTGAACGAACGCACAGCAGAGCAGTTTCAAGGAAACTTTTCTCCTGAGTTTTAGACGAAGTTTCCTGCTGTTTAGTACGGATGCCGGCATTGGGCTGGAAATACCGGTTTTGGGATTCTGCACAGAAAGGGTTTGCAAACCGCTGAATCCAAACGTGAGTTTAACTCTGTCAGTTGAATGCACACATTGACAACCATTCCGTTTGATAACACCCTTTTGGTTTTAGAAGCAGATATTTCTCTGTACAGCCTATGGTCCCATTCACTCGGGAATATCCCAACGCAGCTCCTGGAAGAAACGTGTTTCTGACTCGCTGAATCTCAACATAGATTCAACTCTCTTAGGTGAACGAACGCACAGCAAAGCAGTTTCAAGGAAACGTTTCTCCTGAGTTTTAGACGAAGTTTCCTGCTGTTTAGTACGTATGCCGGCATTGGGCTGGAAATACCGGTATTGGGATTCTGCACAGAAAGGGTTTGTAAGCCGCTGAATCCAAACGTGAGTTTAACTCTGTCAGTTGAATGCACACATTGACAACCATTCAGTTAGATAGCTCCGTTTTGGTTTCAGAAGCAGATATTTCTCTGTACAGAGTATGGTCCCATTCACTCGGGAATATCCCAACGCAGCTCCTGGAAGAAACGTGTTTCTGACTCGCTGAATCTCAACATAGATTCAACTCTCTTAGGTGAACGAACGCACAGCAGAGCAGTTTCAAGGAAACGTTTCTCCTGAGTTTTAGACGAAGTTTCCTGCTGTTTTGTACGGATGCCGGCATTGGGCTGGAAATACCGATTTTGGGATTCTGCACAGAAAGGGTTTGCAAACCGCTGAATCCACACGTGAGTTTAACTCTGTCAGTTGAATGCACACATTGACAACCATTCAGTTAGATAGCTCCGTTTTGGTTTTAGAAGCAGATATTTCTCTGTACAGCCTATGGTCCCATTCACTCGGGAATATCCCAACGCAGGTCCTAGAAGAAACGTGTTTCTGACTCGCTGAATCTCAACATAGATTCAACTCTCTTAGGTGAACGAAAGCACAGCAGAGCAGTTTCAAGGAAACGTTTCTCCTGAGTTTTAGACGAAGTTTCCTGCTGTTTAGTACGTATGCCGGCATTGGGCTGGAAATACCGGTTTTGGGATTCTGCACAGAAAGGGTTTGCAAACCGCTGAATCCACACGTGAGTTTAACTCTGCCAGTTGAATGCACACATTGACAATCATTCAGTTTGATTGCACCCTTTTGGTTTTAGAAGCAGATATTTCTCTGTACAGCCTATGGTCCCATTCACTCGGGAATATCCCAACGCAGCTCCTAGAAGAAACGTGTTTCTGACTCGCTGAATCTCAACATAGGTTCAACTCTCTTAGGTGAACGAACGCACAGCAGAGCAGTTTCAAGGAAACGTTTCTCCTGAGTTTTAGACGAAGTTTCCTGCTGTTTTGTACGTATGCCGGCATTGGGCTGGAAATACCGGTTTTGGGATTCTGCACAGAAAGGGTTTGCAAACCGCTGAATCCACACGTGAGTTTAACTCTGTCAGTTGAATGAACACATTGACAACCATTCAGTTAGATAGCTCCGTTTTGGTTTTAGAAGCAGATATTTCTCTGTACAGCCTATGGTCCCATTCACTCGGGAATATCCCAACGCAGGTCCTAGAAGAAACGTGTTTCTGACTCGCTGAATCTCAACATAGATTCAACTCTCTTAGGTGAACGAACGCACAGCAGAGCAGTTTCAAGGAAACGTTTCTCCTTTTAGACGAAGTTTCCTGCTGTTTAGTACGGATGCCGGCATTGGGCTGGAAATACCGGATTTGGGATTCTGCACAGAAAGGGTTTGCAAACCGCTGAATCCACACGTGAGTTTAACTCTGTCAGTTGAATGCACACATTGACAACCATTCAGTTAGATAGCTCCGTTTTGGTTTTAGAAGCAGATATTTCTCTGTACAGCCTATGGTCCCATTCACTCGGGAATATCCCAACGCAGCTCCTAGAAGAAACGTGTTTCTGACTCGCTGAATCTCAACATAGATTCAACTCTCTTAGGTGAACGAACGCACAGCAGAGCAGTTTCAAGGAATCGTTTCTCCTGAGATTTAGACGAAGTTTCCTGCTGTTTAGTACGTATGCCGGCATTGGGCTGGAAATACCGGTTTTGGGATTCTGCACAGAAAGGGTTTGCAAACCGCTGAATCCTCACGTGAGTTTAACTCTGTCAGTTGAATGCACACATTGACAACCATTCCGTTTGATAACACCCTTTTGGTTTTAGAAGCAGATATTTCTCTGTACAGCCAATGGTCCCATTCACTCGGGAATATCCCAACGCAGCTCCTGGAAGAAACTTGTTTCTGACTCGCTGAATCTCAACATAGATTCAACTCTCTTAGGTGAACGAACGCACAGCAGAGCAGTTTCAAGGAAACGTTTCTCCTGAGTTTTAGACGTAGTTTCCTGCTGTTTAGTACGTATGCCGGCATTGGGCTGGAAATACCGGTTTTGGGATTCTGCACAGAAAGGGTTTGCAAACCGCTGAATCCACACGTGAGTTTAACTCTGTCAGTTGAATGCACACATTGACAATCATTCAGTTTGATTGCACCCTTTTGGTTTTAGAAGCAGATATTTCTCTGTACAGCCTATGGTCCCATTCACTCGGGAATATCCCAACGCAGCTCCTAGAAGAAACGTGTTTCTGACTCGCTGAATCTCAACATAGGTTCAACTCTCTTAGGTGAACGAACGCACAGCAGAGCAATTTCAAGGAAACTTTTCTCCTGAGTTTTAGACGAAGTTTCCTGCTGTTTTGTACGGATGCCGGCATTGGGCTGGAAATACCGATTTTGGGATTCTGCACAGAAAGGGTTTGCAAACCGCTGAATCCACACGTGAGTTTAACTCTGTCGGTTGAATGCACACATTGACAACCATTCAGTTAGATAGCTCCGTTTTGGTTTTAGAAGCAGATATTTCCCTGTACAGCCTATGGTCCCATTCACTCGGGAATATCCCAACGCAGTTCCTAGAAGAAACGTGTTTCTGACTCGCTGAATCTCAACATAGATTCAACTCTCTTAGGTGAACGAACGCACAGCAGAGCAGTTTCAAGGAAACGTTTCTCCTTTTAGACGAAGCTTCCTGCTGTATAGTACGGATGCCGGCATTGGGCTGGAAATACCGGATTTGGTATTCTGCACAGAAAGGGTTTGCAAACCGCTGAATCCACACGTGAGTTTAACTCTGTCAGTTGAATGCACACATTGACAACCATTCAGTTAGATAGCTCCGTTTTGGTTTTAGAAGCAGATATTTCTCTGTACAGCCTATGGTCCCATTCACTCGGGAATATACCAACGCAGCTCCTAGAAGAAACGTGTTTCTGACTCGCTGAATCTCAAAATAGATTCAACTCTCTTAGGTGAACGAACGCACAGCAGAGCAGTTTCAAGGAATCGTTTCTCCTGAGATTTAGACGAAGTTTCCTGCTGTTTAGTACGTATGCCGGCATTGGGCTGGAAATACCGGTTTTGGGATTCTGCACAGAAAGGGTTTGCAAACCGCTGAATCCACACGTGAGTTTAAATCTGTCAGTTGAATGCACACATTGACAAAAATTCCGTTTGATAACACCCTTTTGGTTTTAGAAGCAGATATTTCTCTGTACAGCCTATGGTCCCATTCACTCGGGAATATCCCAACGCAGCTCCTAGAAGAAACGTGTTTCTGACTCGCTGAATCTCAACATAGATTCAACTCTCTTAGGTGAACGAACGCACAGCAGAGCAGTTTCAAGGAAACGTTTCTCCTGAGTTTTAGACGAAGTTTCCTGCTGTTTAGTACGTATGCCGGCATTGGGCTGGAAATACCGGTTTTGGGATTCTGCACAGAAAGGGTTTGCAAACCGCTGAATCCACACGTGAGTTTAACTCTGCCAGTTGAATGCACACATTGACAATCATTCAGTGTGATAACACCCTTTTGGTTTTAGAAGCAGATACTTCTCTGTACAGCCTATGGTCCCATTCTCTCGGGAATATCCCAACGCAGCTCCTAGAAGAAACGTGTTTCTGACTCGCTGAATCTCAACATAGATTCAACTCTCTTAGGTGAACGAACGCACAGCAGAGCAGTTTCAAGGAAACTTTTCTCCTGAGTTTTAGACGAAGTTTCCTGCTGTTTAGTACGTATGCCGGCATTGGGCTGGAAATACCGGTTTTGGGATTCTGCACAGAAAGGGTTTGCAAACCGCTGAATCCACACGTGAGTTTAACTCTGTCAGTTGAATGCACACATTGACAACCATTCAGTTAGATAGCTCCGTTTTGGTTTTAGAAGCAGATATTTCTCTGTACAGCCTATGGTCCCATTCACTCGGGAATATCCCAACGCAGTTCCTAGAAGAAACGTGTTTCTGACTCGCTGAATCTCAACATAGATTCAACTCACTTAGGTGAACGAACGCACAGCAGAGCAGTTTCAAGGAAACGTTTCTCCTTTTAGACGAAGCTTCCTGCTGTATAGTACGGATGCCGGCATTGGGCTGGAAATACCGGATTTGGGATTCTGCACAGAAAGGGTTTGCAAACCGCTGAATCCACACGTGAGTTTACCTCTGTCAGTTGTATGCACACATTGACAACCATTCAGTTAGATAGCTCCGTTTTGGTTTTAGAAGCAGATATTTCTCTGTACAGCCTATGGTCCCATTCACTCGGGAATATCCCAACGCAGCTCCTAGAAGAAACGTGTTTCTGACTCGCTGAATCTCAACATAGATTCAACTCTCTTAGGTGAACGAACGCACAGCAGAGCAGTTTCAAGGAATCGTTTCTCCTGAGATTTAGACGAAGTTTCCTGCTGTTTAGTATGTATGCCGGCATTGGGCTGGAAATACCGGTTTTGGGATTCTGCACAGAAAGGGTTTGCAAACCGCTGAATCCACACGTGAGTTTAACTCTGTCAGTTGAATGCACACATTGACAACCATTCAGTTAGATAGCTCCGTTTTGGTTTTAGAAGCAGATATTTCTCTGTACAGCCTATGGTCCCATTCACTCGGGAATATCCCAACGCAGCTCCTAGAAGAAACGTGTTTCTGACTCGCTGAATCTCAACATAGATTCAACTCTCTTAGGTGAACGAACGCACAGCAGAGCAGTTTCAAGGAAACGTTTCTCCTGAGTTTTAGACGAAGTTTCCTGCTGTTTAGTACGTATGCCGGCATTGGGCTGGAAATACCGGTTTTGGGATTCTGCACAGAAAGGGTTTGCAAACCGCTGAATCCACACGTGAGTTTAACTCTGTCAGTTGAATGCACACATGGACAACCATTCCGTTTGATAACACCCTTTTGGTTTTAGAAGCAGATATTTCTCGGTACAGCCTATGGTCCCATTCACTCGGGAATATCCCAACGCAGCTCGTGGAAGAAACGTGTTTCTGACTCGCTGAATCTCAACATAGATTCAACTCTCTTAGGTGAACGAACGCACAGCAGAGCAGTTTCAAGGAAACTTTTCTCCTGAGTTTTAGACGAAGTTTCCTGCTGTTTAGTACGGATGCCGGCATTGGGCTGGAAATACCGGTTTTGGGATTCTGCACAGAAAGGGTTTGCAAACCGCTGAATCCAAACGTGAGTTTAACTCTGTCAGTTGAATGCACACATTGACAACCATTCCGTTTGATAACACCCTTTTGGTTTTAGAAGCAGATATTTCTCTGTACAGCCTATGGTCCCATTCACTCGGGAATATCCCAACGCAGCTCCTGGAAGAAACGTGTTTCTGACTCGCTGAATCTCAACATAGATTCAACTCTCTTAGGTGAACGAACGCACAGCAAAGCAGTTTCAAGGAAACGTTTCTCCTGAGTTTTAGACGAAGTTTCCTGCTGTTTAGTACGGATGCCGGCATTGGGCTGGAAATACCGATTTTGGGATTCTGCACAGAAAGGGTTTGCAAACCGCTGAATCCACACGTGAGTTTAACTCTGTCAGTTGAATGCACACATTGACAACCATTCAGTTAGATAGCTCCGTTTTGGTTTTAGAAGCAGATATTTCTCTGTACAGCCTATGGTCCCATTCACTCGGGAATATCCCAACGCAGGTCCTAGAAGAAACGTGTTTCTGACTCGCTGAATCTCAACATAGATTCAACTCTCTTAGGTGAACGAAAGCACAGCAGAGCAGTTTCAAGGAAACGTTTCTCCTGAGTTTTAGACGAAGTTTCCTGCTGTTTAGTACGTATGCCGGCATTGGGCTGGAAATACCGGTTTTGGGATTCTGCACAGAAAGGGTTTGCAAACCGCTGAATCCACACGTGAGTTTAACTCTGCCAGTTGAATGCACACATTGACAATCATTCAGTTTGATTGCACCCTTTTGGTTTTAGAAGCAGATATTTCTCTGTACAGCCTATGGTCCCATTCACTCGGGAATATCCCAACGCAGCTCCTAGAAGAAACGTGTTTCTGACTCGCTGAATCTCAACATAGGTTCAACTCTCTTAGGTGAACGAACGCACAGCAGAGCAGTTTCAAGGAAACGTTTCTCCTGAGTTTTAGACGAAGTTTCCTGCTGTTTTGTACGTATGCCGGCATTGGGCTGGAAATACCGGTTTTGGGATTCTGCACAGAAAGGGTTTGCAAACCGCTGAATCCACACGTGAGTTTAACTCTGTCAGTTGAATGAACACATTGACAACCATTCAGTTAGATAGCTCCGTTTTGGTTTTAGAAGCAGATATTTCTCTGTACAGCCTATGGTCCCATTCACTCGGGAATATCCCAACGCAGGTCCTAGAAGAAACGTGTTTCTGACTCGCTGAATCTCAACATAGATTCAACTCTCTTAGGTGAACGAACGCACAGCAGAGCAGTTTCAAGGAAACGTTTCTCCTTTTAGACGAAGTTTCCTGCTGTTTAGTACGGATGCCGGCATTGGGCTGGAAATACCGGATTTGGGATTCTGCACAGAAAGGGTTTGCAAACCGCTGAATCCACACGTGAGTTTAACTCTGTCAGTTGAATGCACACATTGACAACCATTCAGTTAGATAGCTCCGTTTTGGTTTTAGAAGCAGATATTTCTCTGTACAGCCTATGGTCCCATTCACTCGGGAATATCCCAACGCAGCTCCTAGAAGAAACGTGTTTCTGACTCGCTGAATCTCAACATAGATTCAACTCTCTTAGGTGAACGAACGCACAGCAGAGCAGTTTCAAGGAATCGTTTCTCCTGAGATTTAGACGAAGTTTCCTGCTGTTTAGTACGTATGCCGGCATTGGGCTGGAAATACCGGTTTTGGGATTCTGCACAGAAAGGGTTTGCAAACCGCTGAATCCTCACGTGAGTTTAACTCTGTCAGTTGAATGCACACATTGACAACCATTCCGTTTGATAACACCCTTTTGGTTTTAGAAGCAGATATTTCTCTGTACAGCCAATGGTCCCATTCACTCGGGAATATCCCAACGCAGCTCCTGGAAGAAACTTGTTTCTGACTCGCTGAATCTCAACATAGATTCAACTCTCTTAGGTGAACGAACGCACAGCAGAGCAGTTTCAAGGAAACGTTTCTCCTGAGTTTTAGACGTAGTTTCCTGCTGTTTAGTACGTATGCCGGCATTGGGCTGGAAATACCGGTTTTGGGATTCTGCACAGAAAGGGTTTGCAAACCGCTGAATCCACACGTGAGTTTAACTCTGTCAGTTGAATGCACACATTGACAATCATTCAGTTTGATTGCACCCTTTTGGTTTTAGAAGCAGATATTTCTCTGTACAGCCTATGGTCCCATTCACTCGGGAATATCCCAACGCAGCTCCTAGAAGAAACGTGTTTCTGACTCGCTGAATCTCAACATAGGTTCAACTCTCTTAGGTGAACGAACGCACAGCAGAGCAATTTCAAGGAAACTTTTCTCCTGAGTTTTAGACGAAGTTTCCTGCTGTTTTGTACGGATGCCGGCATTGGGCTGGAAATACCGATTTTGGGATTCTGCACAGAAAGGGTTTGCAAACCGCTGAATCCACACGTGAGTTTAACTCTGTCGGTTGAATGCACACATTGACAACCATTCAGTTAGATAGCTCCGTTTTGGTTTTAGAAGCAGATATTTCCCTGTACAGCCTATGGTCCCATTCACTCGGGAATATCCCAACGCAGTTCCTAGAAGAAACGTGTTTCTGACTCGCTGAATCTCAACATAGATTCAACTCTCTTAGGTGAACGAACGCACAGCAGAGCAGTTTCAAGGAAACGTTTCTCCTTTTAGACGAAGCTTCCTGCTGTATAGTACGGATGCCGGCATTGGGCTGGAAATACCGGATTTGGTATTCTGCACAGAAAGGGTTTGCAAACCGCTGAATCCACACGTGAGTTTAACTCTGTCAGTTGAATGCACACATTGACAACCATTCAGTTAGATAGCTCCGTTTTGGTTTTAGAAGCAGATATTTCTCTGTACAGCCTATGGTCCCATTCACTCGGGAATATCCCAACGCAGCTCCTAGAAGAAACGTGTTTCTGACTCGCTGAATCTCAAAATAGATTCAACTCTCTTAGGTGAACGAACGCACAGCAGAGCAGTTTCAAGGAATCGTTTCTCCTGAGATTTAGACGAAGTTTCCTGCTGTTTAGTACGTATGCCGGCATTGGGCTGGAAATACCGGTTTTGGGATTCTGCACAGAAAGGGTTTGCAAACCGCTGAATCCACACGTGAGTTTAAATCTGTCAGTTGAATGCACACATTGACAAAAATTCCGTTTGATAACACCCTTTTGGTTTTAGAAGCAGATATTTCTCTGTACAGCCTATGGTCCCATTCACTCGGGAATATCCCAACGCAGCTCCTGGAAGAAACGTGTTTCTGACTCGCTGAATCTCAACATAGATTCAACTCTCTTAGGTGAACGAACGCACAGCAGAGCAGTTTCAAGGAAACGTTTCTCCTGAGTTTTAGACGAAGTTTCCTGCTGTTTAGTACGTATGCCGGCATTGGGCTGGAAATACCGGTTTTGGGATTCTGCACAGAAAGGGTTTGCAAACCGCTGAATCCACACGTGAGTTTAACTCTGCCAGTTGAATGCACACATTGACAATCATTCAGTGTGATAACACCCTTTTGGTTTTAGAAGCAGATACTTCTCTGTACAGCCTATGGTCCCATTCTCTCGGGAATATCCCAACGCAGCTCCTAGAAGAAACGTGTTTCTGACTCGCTGAATCTCAACATAGATTCAACTCTCTTAGGTGAACGAACGCACAGCAGAGCAGTTTCAAGGAAACTTTTCTCCTGAGTTTTAGACGAAGTTTCCTGCTGTTTAGTACGTATGCCGGCATTGGGCTGGAAATACCTGTTTTGGGATTCTGCACAGAAAGGGTTTGCAAACCGCTGAATCCACACGTGAGTTTAACTCTGTCAGTTGAATGCACACATTGACAACCATTCAGTTAGATAGCTCCGTTTTGGTTTTAGAAGCAGATATTTCTCTGTACAGCCTATGGTCCCATTCACTCGGGAATATCCCAACGCAGTTCCTAGAAGAAACGTGTTTCTGACTCGCTGAATCTCAACATAGATTCAACTCACTTAGGTGAACGAACGCACAGCAGAGCAGTTTCAAGGAAACGTTTCTCCTTTTAGACGAAGCTTCCTGCTGTATAGTACGGATGCCGGCATTGGGCTGGAAATACCGGATTTGGGATTCTGCACAGAAAGGGTTTGCAAACCGCTGAATCCACACGTGAGTTTACCTCTGTCAGTTGTATGCACACATTGACAACCATTCAGTTAGATAGCTCCGTTTTGGTTTTAGAAGCAGATATTTCTCTGTACAGCCTATGGTCCCATTCACTCGGGAATATCCCAACGCAGCTCCTAGAAGAAACGTGTTTCTGACTCGCTGAATCTCAACATAGATTCAACTCTCTTAGGTGAACGAACGCACAGCAGAGCAGTTTCAAGGAATCGTTTCTCCTGAGATTTAGACGAAGTTTCCTGCTGTTTAGTATGTATGCCGGCATTGGGCTGGAAATACCGGTTTTGGGATTCTGCACAGAAAGGGTTTGCAAACCGCTGAATCCACACGTGAGTTTAACTCTGTCAGTTGAATGCACACATTGACAACCATTCAGTTAGATAGCTCCGTTTTGGTTTTAGAAGCAGATATTTCTCTGTACAGCCTATGGTCCCATTCACTCGGGAATATCCCAACGCAGCTCCTAGAAGAAACGTGTTTCTGACTCGCTGAATCTCAACATAGATTCAACTCTCTTAGGTGAACGAACGCACAGCAGAGCAGTTTCAAGGAAACGTTTCTCCTGAGTTTTAGACGAAGTTTCCTGCTGTTTAGTACGGATGCCGGCATTGGGCTGGAAATACCGGTTTTGGGATTCTGCACAGAAAGGGTTTGCAAACCGCTGAATCCAAACGTGAGTTTAACTCTGTCAGTTGAATGCACACATTGACAACCATTCCGTTTGATAACACCCTTTTGGTTTTAGAAGCAGATATTTCTCTGTACAGCCTATGGTCCCATTCACTCGGGAATATCCCAACGCAGCTCCTGGAAGAAACGTGTTTCTGACTCGCTGAATCTCAACATAGATTCAACTCTCTTAGGTGAACGAACGCACAGCAAAGCAGTTTCAAGGAAACGTTTCTCCTGAGTTTTAGACGAAGTTTCCTGCTGTTTAGTACGGATGCCGGCATTGGGCTGGAAATACCGATTTTGGGATTCTGCACAGAAAGGGTTTGCAAACCGCTGAATCCACACGTGAGTTTAACTCTGTCAGTTGAATGCACACATTGACAACCATTCAGTTAGATAGCTCCGTTTTGGTTTTAGAAGCAGATATTTCTCTGTACAGCCTATGGTCCCATTCACTCGGGAATATCCCAACGCAGGTCCTAGAAGAAACGTGTTTCTGACTCGCTGAATCTCAACATAGATTCAACTCTCTTAGGTGAACGAAAGCACAGCAGAGCAGTTTCAAGGAAACGTTTCTCCTGAGTTTTAGACGAAGTTTCCTGCTGTTTAGTACGTATGCCGGCATTGGGCTGGAAATACCGGTTTTGGGATTCTGCACAGAAAGGGTTTGCAAACCGCTGAATCCACACGTGAGTTTAACTCTGCCAGTTGAATGCACACATTGACAATCATTCAGTTTGATTGCACCCTTTTGGTTTTAGAAGCAGATATTTCTCTGTACAGCCTATGGTCCCATTCACTCGGGAATATCCCAACGCAGCTCCTAGAAGAAACGTGTTTCTGACTCGCTGAATCTCAACATAGGTTCAACTCTCTTAGGTGAACGAACGCACAGCAGAGCAGTTTCAAGGAAACGTTTCTCCTGAGTTTTAGACGAAGTTTCCTGCTGTTTTGTACGTATGCCGGCATTGGGCTGGAAATACCGGTTTTGGGATTCTGCACAGAAAGGGTTTGCAAACCGCTGAATCCACACGTGAGTTTAACTCTGTCAGTTGAATGAACACATTGACAACCATTCAGTTAGATAGCTCCGTTTTGGTTTTAGAAGCAGATATTTCTCTGTACAGCCTATGGTCCCATTCACTCGGGAATATCCCAACGCAGGTCCTAGAAGAAACGTGTTTCTGACTCGCTGAATCTCAACATAGATTCAACTCTCTTAGGTGAACGAACGCACAGCAGAGCAGTTTCAAGGAAACGTTTCTCCTTTTAGACGAAGTTTCCTGCTGTTTAGTATGGATGCCGGCATTGGGCTGGAAATACCGGATTTGGGATTCTGCACAGAAAGGGTTTGCAAACCGCTGAATCCACACGTGAGTTTAACTCTGTCAGTTGAATGCACACATTGACAACCATTCAGTTAGATAGCTCCGTTTTGGTTTTAGAAGCAGATATTTCTCTGTACAGCCTATGGTCCCATTCACTCGGGAATATCCCAACGCAGCTCCTAGAAGAAACGTGTTTCTGACTCGCTGAATCTCAACATAGATTCAACTCTCTTAGGTGAACGAACGCACAGCAGAGCAGTTTCAAGGAATCGTTTCTCCTGAGATTTAGACGAAGTTTCCTGCTGTTTAGTACGTATGCCGGCATTGGGCTGGAAATACCGGTTTTGGGATTCTGCACAGAAAGGGTTTGCAAACCGCTGAATCCTCACGTGAGTTTAACTCTGTCAGTTGAATGCACACATTGACAACCATTCCGTTTGATAACACCCTTTTGGTTTTAGAAGCAGATATTTCTCTGTACAGCCAATGGTCCCATTCACTCGGGAATATCCCAACGCAGCTCCTGGAAGAAACTTGTTTCTGACTCGCTGAATCTCAACATAGATTCAACTCTCTTAGGTGAACGAACGCACAGCAGAGCAGTTTCAAGGAAACGTTTCTCCTGAGTTTTAGACGTAGTTTCCTGCTGTTTAGTACGTATGCCGGCATTGGGCTGGAAATACCGGTTTTGGGATTCTGCACAGAAAGGGTTTGCAAACCGCTGAATCCACACGTGAGTTTAACTCTGTCAGTTGAATGCACACATTGACAATCATTCAGTTTGATTGCACCCTTTTGGTTTTAGAAGCAGATATTTCTCTGTACAGCCTATGGTCCCATTCACTCGGGAATATCCCAACGCAGCTCCTAGAAGAAACGTGTTTCTGACTCGCTGAATCTCAACATAGGTTCAACTCTCTTAGGTGAACGAACGCACAGCAGAGCAATTTCAAGGAAACTTTTCTCCTGAGTTTTAGACGAAGTTTCCTGCTGTTTTGTACGGATGCCGGCATTGGGCTGGAAATACCGATTTTGGGATTCTGCACAGAAAGGGTTTGCAAACCGCTGAATCCACACGTGAGTTTAACTCTGTCGGTTGAATGCACACATTGACAACCATTCAGTTAGATAGCTCCGTTTTGGTTTTAGAAGCAGATATTTCCCTGTACAGCCTATGGTCCCATTCACTCGGGAATATCCCAACGCAGTTCCTAGAAGAAACGTGTTTCTGACTCGCTGAATCTCAACATAGATTCAACTCTCTTAGGTGAACGAACGCACAGCAGAGCAGTTTCAAGGAAACGTTTCTCCTTTTAGACGAAGCTTCCTGCTGTATAGTACGGATGCCGGCATTGGGCTGGAAATACCGGATTTGGTATTCTGCACAGAAAGGGTTTGCAAACCGCTGAATCCACACGTGAGTTTAACTCTGTCAGTTGAATGCACACATTGACAACCATTCAGTTAGATAGCTCCGTTTTGGTTTTAGAAGCAGATATTTCTCTGTACAGCCTATGGTCCCATTCACTCGGGAATATCCCAACGCAGCTCCTAGAAGAAACGTGTTTCTGACTCGCTGAATCTCAAAATAGATTCAACTCTCTTAGGTGAACGAACGCACAGCAGAGCAGTTTCAAGGAATCGTTTCTCCTGAGATTTAGACGAAGTTTCCTGCTGTTTAGTACGTATGCCGGCATTGGGCTGGAAATACCGGTTTTGGGATTCTGCACAGAAAGGGTTTGCAAACCGCTGAATCCACACGTGAGTTTAAATCTGTCAGTTGAATGCACACATTGACAAAAATTCCGTTTGATAACACCCTTTTGGTTTTAGAAGCAGATATTTCTCTGTACAGCCTATGGTCCCATTCACTCGGGAATATCCCAACGCAGCTCCTGGAAGAAACGTGTTTCTTACTCGCTGAATCTCAACATAGATTCAACTCTCTTAGGTGAACGAACGCACAGCAGAGCAGTTTCAAGGAAACGTTTCTCCTGAGTTTTAGACGAAGTTTCCTGCTGTTTAGTACGTATGCCGGCATTGGGCTGGAAATACCGGTTTTGGGATTCTGCACAGAAAGGGTTTGCAAACCGCTGAATCCACACGTGAGTTTAACTCTGCCAGTTGAATGCACACATTGACAATCATTCAGTGTGATAACACCCTTTTGGTTTTAGAAGCAGATACTTCTCTGTACAGCCTATGGTCCCATTCTCTCGGGAATATCCCAACGCAGCTCCTAGAAGAAACGTGTTTCTGACTCGCTGAATCTCAACATAGATTCAACTCTCTTAGGTGAACGAACGCACAGCAGAGCAGTTTCAAGGAAACTTTTCTCCTGAGTTTTAGACGAAGTTTCCTGCTGTTTAGTACGTATGCCGGCATTGGGCTGGAAATACCTGTTTTGGGATTCTGCACAGAAAGGGTTTGCAAACCGCTGAATCCACACGTGAGTTTAACTCTGTCAGTTGAATGCACACATTGACAACCATTCAGTTAGATAGCTCGGTTTTGGTTTTAGAAGCAGATATTTCTCTGTACAGCCTATGGTCCCATTCACTCGGGAATATCCCAACGCAGTTCCTAGAAGAAACGTGTTTCTGACTCGCTGAATCTCAACATAGATTCAACTCACTTAGGTGAACGAACGCACAGCAGAGCAGTTTCAAGGAAACGTTTCTCCTTTTAGACGAAGCTTCCTGCTGTATAGTACGGATGCCGGCATTGGGCTGGAAATACCGGATTTGGGATTCTGCACAGAAAGGGTTTGCAAACCGCTGAATCCACACGTGAGTTTACCTCTGTCAGTTGTATGCACACATTGACAACCATTCAGTTAGATAGCTCCGTTTTGGTTTTAGAAGCAGATATTTCTCTGTACAGCCTATGGTCCCATTCACTCGGGAATATCCCAACGCAGCTCCTAGAAGAAACGTGTTTCTGACTCGCTGAATCTCAACATAGATTCAACTCTCTTAGGTGAACGAACGCACAGCAGAGCAGTTTCAAGGAATCGTTTCTCCTGAGATTTAGACGAAGTTTCCTGCTGTTTAGTATGTATGCCGGCATTGGGCTGGAAATACCGGTTTTGGGATTCTGCACAGAAAGGGTTTGCAAACCGCTGAATCCACACGTGAGTTTAACTCTGTCAGTTGAATGCACACATTGACAACCATTCAGTTAGATAGCTCCGTTTTGGTTTTAGAAGCAGATATTTCTCTGTACAGCCTATGGTCCCATTCACTCGGGAATATCCCAACGCAGCTCCTAGAAGAAACGTGTTTCTGACTCGCTGAATCTCAACATAGATTCAACTCTCTTAGGTGAACGAACGCACAGCAGAGCAGTTTCAAGGAAACGTTTCTCCTGAGTTTTAGACGAAGTTTCCTGCTGTTTAGTACGTATGCCGGCATTGGGCTGGAAATACCGGTTTTGGGATTCTGCACAGAAAGGGTTTGCAAACCGCTGAATCCACACGTGAGTTTAACTCTGTCAGTTGAATGCACACATGGACAACCATTCCGTTTGATAACACCCTTTTGGTTTTAGAAGCAGATATTTCTCGGTACAGCCTATGGTCCCATTCACTCGGGAATATCCCAACGCAGCTCGTGGAAGAAACGTGTTTCTGACTCGCTGAATCTTAACATAGATTCAACTCTCTTAGGTGAACGAACGCACAGCAGAGCTGTTTCAAGGAAACGTTTCTCCTGTGTTTTAGACGAAGTTTCCTGCTGTTTAGTACGTATGCCGGCATTGGGCTGGAAATACCGGTTTTGGGATTCTGCACAGAAAGGGTTTGCAAACCGCTGAATCCACACGTGAGTTTGACTTTGTCAGTTGAATGCACACATTGACAACCAATCAGTTAGATAGCTCCGTTTTGGTTTTAGAAGCAGGTATTTCTCTGTACAGCCTATGGTCCCATTCACTCGGGAATATCCCAACGCAGCTCCTAAAAGAAACGTGTTTCTGACTCGCTGAATCTCAACATAGATTCAACTCTCTTAGGTGAACGAACGCACAGCAGAGCAGTTTCAAGGAAACTTTTCTCCTGAGTTTTAGACGAAGTTTCCTGATGTTTAGTACGGATGCCGGCATTGGGCTGGAAATACCGGTTTTGGGATTCTGCACAGAAAGGGTTTGCAAACCGCTGAATCCAAACGTGAGTTTAACTCTGTCAGTTGAATGCACACATTGACAACCATTCCGTTTGATAACACCCTTTTGGTTTTAGAAGCAGATATTTCTCTGTACAGCCTATGGTCCCATTCACTCGGGAATATCCCAACGCAGCTCCTGGAAGAAACGTGTTTCTGACTCGCTGAATCTCAACATAGATTCAACTCTCTTAGGTGAACGAACGCACAGCAAAGCAGTTTCAAGGAAACGTTTCTCCTGAGTTTTAGACGAAGTTTCCTGCTGTTTAGTACGGATGCCGGCATTGGGCTGGAAATACCGATTTTGGGATTCTGCACAGAAAGGGTTTGCAAACCGCTGAATCCACACGTGAGTTTAACTCTGTCAGTTGAATGCACACATTGACAACCATTCAGTTAGATAGCTCCGTTTTGGTTTTAGAAGCAGATATTTCTCTGTACAGCCTATGGTCCCATTCACTCGGGAATATCCCAACGCAGGTCCTAGAAGAAACGTGTTTCTGACTCGCTGAATCTCAACATAGATTCAACTCTCTTAGGTGAACGAAAGCACAGCAGAGCAGTTTCAAGGAAACTTTTCTCCTGAGTTTTAGACGAAGTTTCCTGCTGTTTAGTACGTATGCCGGCATTGGGCTGGAAATACCGGTTTTGGGATTCTGCACAGAAAGGGTTTGCAAACCGCTGAATCCACACGTGAGTTTAACTCTGCCAGTTGAATGCACACATTGACAATCATTCAGTTTGATTGCACCCTTTTGGTTTTAGAAGCAGATATTTCTCTGTACAGCCTATGGTCCCATTCACTCGGGAATATCCCAACGCAGCTCCTAGAAGAAACGTGTTTCTGACTCGCTGAATCTCAACATAGGTTCAACTCTCTTAGGTGAACGAACGCACAGCAGAGCAGTTTCAAGGAAACGTTTCTCCTGAGTTTTAGACGAAGTTTCCTGCTGTTTTGTACGTATGCCGGCATTGGGCTGGAAATACCGGTTTTGGGATTCTGCACAGAAAGGGTTTGCAAACCGCTGAATCCACAAGTGAGTTTAACTCTGTCAGTTGAATGAACACATTGACAACCATTCAGTTAGATAGCTCCGTTTTGGTTTTAGAAGCAGATATTTCTCTGTACAGCCTATGGTCCCATTCACTCGGGAATATCCCAACGCAGGTCCTAGAAGAAACGTGTTTCTGACTCGCTGAATCTCAACATAGATTCAACTCTCTTAGGTGAACGAACGCACAGCAGAGCAGTTTCAAGGAAACGTTTCTCCTTTTAGACGAAGTTTCCTGCTGTTTAGTACGGATGCCGGCATTGGGCTGGAAATACCGGATTTGGGATTCTGCACAGAAAGGGTTTGCAAACCGCTGAATCCACACGTGAGTTTAACTCTGTCAGTTGAATGCACACATTGACAACCATTCAGTTAGATAGCTCCGTTTTGGTTTTAGAAGCAGATATTTCTCTGTACAGCCTATGGTCCCATTCACTCGGGAATATCCCAACGCAGCTCCTAGAAGAAACGTGTTTCTGACTCGCTGAATCTCAACATAGATTCAACTCTCTTAGGTGAACGAACGCACAGCAGAGCAGTTTCAAGGAATCGTTTCTCCTGAGATTTAGACGAAGTTTCCTGCTGTTTAGTACGTATGCCGGCATTGGGCTGGAAATACCGGTTTTGGGATTCTGCACAGAAAGGGTTTGCAAACCGCTGAATCCTCACGTGAGTTTACCTCTGTCAGTTGAATGCACACATTGACAACCATTCCGTTTGATAACACCCTTTTGGTTTTAGAAGCAGATATTTCTCTGTACAGCCTATGGTCCCATTCACTCGGGAATATCCCAACGCAGCTCCTGGAAGAAACGTGTTTCTGACTCGCTGAATCTCAACATAGATTCAACTCTCTTAGGTGAACGAACGCACAGCAGAGCAGTTTCAAGGAAACGTTTCTCCTGAGTTTTAGACGAAGTTTCCTGCTGTTTAGTACGTATGCCGGCATTGGGCTGGAAATACCGGTTTTGGGATTCTGCAGAGAAAGGGTTTGTAAACCGCTGAATCCAAACGTGAGTTTAACTCTGTCAGTTGAATGCACACATTGACAACCATTCAGTTAGATTGCACCCTTTTGGTTTTAGGAGCAGATATTTCTCTGTACAGCCTATGGTCCCATTCACTCGGGAATATCCCAACGCAGCTCCTGGAAGAAACGTGTTTCTGACTCGCTGAATCTCAACATAGATTCAACTCTCTTATGTGAACGAACGCACAGCAGAGCAGTTTCAAGGAAACGTTTCTCCTGAGTTTTAGACGAAGTTTCCTGCTGTTTGGTACGTATGCCGGCATTGGGCTGGAAATACCGGTTTTGGGATTCTGCACAGAAAGGGTTTGCAAACCACTGAATCCACACGTGAGTTTAACTCTGTCAGTTGAATGCACACATTGACAACCATTCAGTTAGATAGCTCCGTTTTGGTTTCAGAAGCAGATATTTCTCTGTACAGCCTATGGTCCCATTCACTCGGGAATATTGCAACGCTGCTCCTGGAAGAAACTTGTTTCTGACTCGCTGAATCTCAACATAGATTCATCTCTCTTAGGTGAACGAACGCACAGCAGAGCAGTTTCAAGGAAACGTTTCTCCTGAGTTTTAGACGAAGTTTCCTGCTGTTTAGTACGTATGCCGGCATTGGGCTGGAAATACCGGTTTTGGGATTCTGCACAGAAAGGGTTTGCAAACCGCTGAATCCACACGTGAGTTTAACTCTGTCAGTTGAATGCACACATTGACAATCATTCAGTTTGATTGCACCCTTTTGGTTTTAGAAGCAGATATTTCTCTGTACAGCCTATGGTCCCATTCACTCGGGAATATCCCAACGCAGCTCCTAGAAGAAACGTGTTTTTGACTCGCTGAATCTCAACATAGTTTCAACTCTCTTAGGTGAACGAACGCACAGCAGAGCAGTTTCAAGGAAACTTTTCTCCTGAGTTTTAGACGAAGTTTCCTGCTGTTTTGTACGGATGCCGGCATTGGGCTGGAAATACCGATTTTGGGATTCTGCACAGAAAGGGTTTGCAAACCGCTGAATCCACACGTGAGTTTAACTCTGTCAGTTGAATGCACACATTGACAACCATTCAGTTAGATAGCTCCTTTTTGGTTTTAGAAGCAGATATTTCTCTGTACAGCCTATGGTCCCATTCACTCGGGAATATCCCAACGCAGCTCCTAGAAGAAACGTGTTTCTGACTCGCTGAATCTCAACATAGGTTCAACTCTCTTAGGTGAACGAACGCACAGCAGAGCAGTTTCAAGGAAACGTTTCTCCTGAGTTTTAGACGAAGTTTCCTGCTGTTTTGTACGTATGCCGGCATTGGGCTGGAAATACCGGTTTTGGGATTCTGCACAGAAAGGGTTTGCAAACCGCTGAATCCACACGTGAGTTTAACTCTGTCAGTTGAATGAACACATTGACAACCATTCAGTTAGATAGCTCCGTTTTGGTTTTAGAAGCAGATATTTCTCTGTACAGCCTATGGTCCCATTCACTCGGGAATATCCCAACGCAGGTCCTAGAAGAAACGTGTTTCTGACTCGCTGAATCTCAACATAGATTCAACTCTCTTAGGTGAACGAACGCACAGCAGAGCAGTTTCAAGGAAACGTTTCTCCTTTTAGACGAAGTTTCCTGCTGTTTAGTACGGATGCCGGCATTGGGCTGGAAATACCGGATTTGGGATTCTGCACAGAAAGGGTTTGCAAACCGCTGAATCCACACGTGAGTTTAACTCTGTCAGTTGAATGCACACATTGACAACCATTCAGTTAGATAGCTCCGTTTTGGTTTTAGAAGCAGATATTTCTCTGTACAGCCTATGGTCCCATTCACTCGGGAATATCCCAACGCAGCTCCTAGAAGAAACGTGTTTCTGACTCGCTGAATCTCAACATAGATTCAACTCTCTTAGGTGAACGAACGCACAGCAGAGCAGTTTCAAGGAATCGTTTCTCCTGAGATTTAGACGAAGTTTCCTGCTGTTTAGTACGTATGCCGGCATTGGGCTGGAAATACCGGTTTTGGGATTCTGCACAGAAAGGGTTTGCAAACCGCTGAATCCTCACGTGAGTTTAACTCTGTCAGTTGAATGCACACATTGACAACCATTCCGTTTGATAACACCCTTTTGGTTTTAGAAGCAGATATTTCTCTGTACAGCCTATGGTCCCATTCACTCGGGAATATCCCAACGCAGCTCCTGGAAGAAACGTGTTTCTGACTCGCTGAATGTCAACATAGATTCAACTCTCTTAGGTGAACGAACGCACAGCAGAGCAGTTTCAAGGAAACGTTTCTCCTGAGTTTTAGACGAAGTTTCCTGCTGTTTAGTACGTATGCCGGCATTGGGCTGGAAATACCGGTTTTGGGATTCTGCAGAGAAAGGGTTTGTAAACCGCTGAATCCAAACGTGAGTTTAACTCTGTCAGTTGAATGCACACATTGACAACCATTCAGTTAGATTGCACCCTTTTGGTTTTAGGAGCAGATATTTCTCTGTACAGCCTATGGTCCCATTCACTCGGGAATATCCCAACGCAGCTCCTGGAAGAAACGTGTTTCTGACTCGCTGAATCTCAACATAGATTCAACTCTCTTATGTGAACGAACGCACAGCAGAGCAGTTTCAAGGAAACGTTTCTCCTGAGTTTTAGACGAAGTTTCCTGCTGTTTAGTACGTATTCCGGCATTGGGCTGGAAATACCGGTTTTGGGATTCTACACAGAAAGGGTTTGCAAACCACTGAATCCACACGTGAGTTTAACTCTGTCAGTTGAATGCACACATTGACAACCATTCAGTTAGATAGCTCCGTTTTGGTTTCAGAAGCAGATATTTCTCTGTACAGCCTATGGTCCCAATCACTCGGGAATATTGCAACGCTGCTCCTGGAAGAAACTTGTTTCTGACTCGCTGAATCTCAACATAGATTCAACTCTCTTAGGTGAACGAACGCACAGCAGAGCAGTTTCAAGGAAACGTTTCTCCTGAGTTTTAGACGAAGTTTCCTGCTGTTTAGTACGTATGCCGGCATTGGGCTGGAAATACCGGTTTTGGGATTCTGCACAGAAAGGGTTTGCAAACCGCTGAATCCACACGTGAGTTTAACTCTGTCAGTTGAATGCACACATTGACAATCATTCAGTTTGATTGCACCCTTTTGGTTTTAGAAGCAGATATTTCTCTGTACAGCCTATGGTCCCATTCACTCGGGAATATCCCAACGCAGATCCTAGAAGAAACGTGTTTTTGACTCGCTGAATCTCAACATAGTTTCAACTCTCTTAGGTGAACGAACGCACAGCAGAGCAGTTTCAAGGAAACGTTTCTCCTGAGTTTTAGACGAAGTTTCCTGCTGTTTTGTACGGATGCCGGCATTGGGCTGGAAATACCGATTTTGGGATTCTGCACAGAAAGGGTTTGCAAACCGCTGAATCCACACGTGAGTTTAACTCTGTCAGTTGAATGCACACATTGACAACCATTCAGTTAGATAGCTCCTTTTTGGTTTTAGAAGCAGATATTTCTCTGTACAGCCTATGGTCCCAGTCACTCGGGAATATCCCAACGCAGGTCCTAGAAGAAACGTGTTTCTGACTCGCTGAATCTCAACATAGATTCAACTCTCTTAGGTGAACGAACGCACAGCAGAGCAGTTTCAAGGAAACGTTTCTCCTTTTAGACGAAGCTTCCTGCTGTATAGTACGGATGCCGGCATTGGGCTGGAAATACCGGATTTGGGATTCTGCACAGAAAGGGTTTGCAAACCGCTGAATCCACACGTGAGTTTAACTCTGTCAGTTGAATGCACACATTGACAACCATTCAGTTAGATAGCTCCGTTTTGGTTTTAGAAGCAGATATTTCTCTGTACAGCCTATGGTCCCATTCACTCGGGAATATCCCAACGCAGCTCCTAGAAGAAACGTGTTTCTGACTCGCTGAATCTCAACATAGGTTCAACTCTCTTAGGTGAACGAACGCACAGCAGAGCAGTTTCAAGGAAACGTTTCTCCTGAGTTTTAGACGAAGTTTCCTGCTGTTTTGTACGTATGCCGGCATTGGGCTGGAAATACCGGTTTTGGGATTCTGCACAGAAAGGGTTTGCAAACCGCTGAATCCACACGTGAGTTTAACTCTGTCAGTTGAATGAACACATTGACAACCATTCAGTTAGATAGCTCCGTTTTGGTTTTAGAAGCAGATATTTCTCTGTACAGCCTATGGTCCCATTCACTCGGGAATATCCCAACGCAGGTCCTAGAAGAAACGTGTTTCTGACTCGCTGAATCTCAACATAGATTCAACTCTCTTAGGTGAACGAACGCACAGCAGAGCAGTTTCAAGGAAACGTTTCTCCTTTTAGACGAAGTTTCCTGCTGTTTAGTACGGATGCCGGCATTGGGCTGGAAATACCGGATTTGGGATTCTGCACAGAAAGGGTTTGCAAACCGCTGAATCCACACGTGAGTTTAACTCTGTCAGTTGAATGCACACATTGACAACCATTCAGTTAGATAGCTCCGTTTTGGTTTTAGAAGCAGATATTTCTCTGTACAGCCTATGGTCCCATTCACTCGGGAATATCCCAACGCAGCTCCTAGAAGAAACGTGTTTCTGACTCGCTGAATCTCAACATAGATTCAACTCTCTTAGGTGAACGAACGCACAGCAGAGCAGTTTCAAGGAATCGTTTCTCCTGAGATTTAGACGAAGTTTCCTGCTGTTTAGTACGTATGCCGGCATTGGGCTGGAAATACCGGTTTTGGGATTCTGCACAGAAAGGGTTTGCAAACCGCTGAATCCTCACGTGAGTTTAACTCTGTCAGTTGAATGCACACATTGACAACCATTCCGTTTGATAACACCCTTTTGGTTTTAGAAGCAGATATTTCTCTGTACAGCCTATGGTCCCATTCACTCGGGAATATCCCAACGCAGCTCCTGGAAGAAACGTGTTTCTGACTCGCTGAATGTCAACATAGATTCAACTCTCTTAGGTGAACGAACGCACAGCAGAGCAGTTTCAAGGAAACGTTTCTCCTGAGTTTTAGACGAAGTTTCCTGCTGTTTAGTACGTATGCCGGCATTGGGCTGGAAATACCGGTTTTGGGATTCTGCACAGAAAGGGTTTGCAAACCGCTGAATCCACACGTGAGTTTGACTTTGTCAGTTGAATGCACACATTGGCAACAATCCAGTTAGATAGCTCCGTTTTGGTTTTAGAAGCACATATTTCTCTGTACACCCTATGGTCCCATTCACTCGGGAATAACCCAACGCAACTCCTAGAAGAAACGTGTTTCTGACTCGCTGAATCTCAACATAGATTCAACTCTCTTAGGTGAACGAACGCACAGCAGAGCAGTTTCAAGGAAACGTTTCTCGTGAGTTTTAGACGAAGTTTCCTGCTGTTTAGTACGTATGCCGGCATTGGGCTGGAAATACCGGTTTTGGGATTCTGCACAGAAAGGGTTTGCAAACCGCTGAATCCACACGTGAGTTTAACTCTGTCAGTTGAATGCACACATTGACAACCATTCAGTTAGATTGCACCCTTTTGGTTTTAGAAGCAGATATTTCTCTGTACAGCCTATGGTCCTATTCACTCGGGAATATCCCAACGCAGCTCCTAGAAGAAACGTGTTTCTGACTCGCTGAATCTCAACATAGATTCAACTCTCTTAGGTGAACGAACGCACAGCAGAGCAGTTTCAAGGAAACGTTTCTCGTGAGTTTTAGACGAAGTTTCCTGCTGTTTAGTTCGTATGCCGGCATTGGGCTGGAAATACCGGTTTTGGGATTCTGCACAGAAAGGGTTTGCAAACCACTGAATCCTCACGTGAGTTTAACTCTGTCAGTTCAATGCACACATTGACAACCATTCAGTTAGATAGCTCCGTTTTGGTTTCAGAAGCAGATATTTCTCTGTACAGCCTATTGTCCCATTCACTTGGGAATATCGCAACGCATCTCCTGGCAGAAACGTGTTTCTGACTCGCTGAATCTCAACATAGATTCAACTCTCTTAGGTGAACGAACGCACAGCAGAGCAGTTTCAAGGAAACGTTTCTCCTGAGTTTTAGACGAAGTTTCCTGCTGTTTAGTACGGATGCCGGCATTGGGCTGGAAATACCGGTTTTGGGATTCTGCACAGAAAGGGTTTGCAATCCGCTGAATCCACACGTGAGTTTAACTCTGTCAGTTGAATGCACACATTGACAACCATTCAGTTAGATAGCTCCGTTTTGGTTTTAGAAGCAGATATTTCTCTGTACAGCCTATGGTCCCATTCACTCGGGAATATCCCAACGAAGCTCCTAGATGAAACGTGTTTCTGACTCGCTGAATCTCAACATAGATTCAACTCTCTTAGATGAACGAACGCACAGCAGAGCAGTTTCAAGGAAACGTTTCTCCTGAGATTTAGACGAAGTTTCCTGCTGTTTAGTACGTATGCCGGCATTGGGCTGGAAATACCGGTTTTGGGATTCTGCACAGAAAGGGTTTGCAAACCGCTGAATCCACACGTGAGTTTAACTCTGTCAGTTGAATGCACACATTGACAACCATTCCGTTTGATAACACCCTTTTGGTTTTAGAAGCAGATATTTCTCTGTACAGCCTATGGTCCAATTCACTCGGGAATATCCCAACGCAGCTCCTGGAAGAAACGTGTTTCTGACTCGCTGAATCTCAACATAGATTCAACTCTCTTAGGTGAACGAACGCACAGCAGAGCAGTTTCAAGGAAACGTTTCTCCTTTTACACGAAGTTTCCTGCTGTTTAGTGCGGATGCCGGCATTGGGCTGGAAATACCGGTTTTGGGATTCTGCACAGAAAGGGTTTGCAAACCGCTGAATCCACACGTGAGTTTAACTCTGTCAGTTGAATGCACACATTGACAACCATTCAGTTCGATAACACCCTTTTGGTTTTAGAAGCAGATATTTCTCTGTACAGCCTATGGTCCCATTCACTCGGGAATATCCCAACGCAGCTCCTGGAAGAAAGGTGTTTCTGACTCGCTGAATCTCAACATAGATTCAACTCTCTTAGGTGAACGAACGCACAGCAGAGCAGTTTCAAGGAAACGTTTCTCCTGAGTTTTAGACGAAGTTTCCTGCTGTTTAGTACGTATGCCGGCATTGGGCTGGAAATACCGGTTTTGGGATTCTGCACAGAAAGGGTTTGCAAACCACTGAATCCACACGTGAGTTTGACTTTGTCAGTTGAATGCACACATTGACAACAATCCAGTTAGATAGCTCCGTTTTGGTTTTAGAAGCACATATTTCTCTGTACAGCCTATGGTCCCATTCACTCGGGAATATCCCAATGCAACTC
Organism: Aotus nancymaae; assembly: GCF_030222135.1. Lineage (NCBI taxonomy): Eukaryota > Metazoa > Chordata > Mammalia > Primates > Aotidae > Aotus > Aotus nancymaae. The sequence goes on from NW_026988584.1 coordinate 1,068,808, forward strand.
CTAGAAGAAACGTGTTTCTGACTCGCTGAATCTCAACATAGATTCAACTCTCTTAGGTGAACGAACGCACAGCAGAGCAGTTTCAAGGAAACGTTTCTCCTGAGTTTTAGACGAAGTTTCCTGCTGTTTAGTACATATGCCGGCATTGGGCTGGAAATAGCGGTTTTGGGATTCTGCACAGAAAGGGTTTGCAAACCGCTGAATCCACACGTGAGTTTAACTCTGTCAGTTGAATGCACACATTGACAACCATTCAGTTAGATTGCACCCTTTTGGTTTTAGGAGCAGATATTTCTCTGTACAGCCTATGGTCCCAGTCACTCTGGAATATCCCAACGCAGCTCCTAGAAGAAACGTGTTTCTGACTCGCTGAATCTCAACATAGATTCAACTCTCTTAGGTGAACGAACGCACAGCAGAGCAGTTTCAAGGAAACGTTTCTCCTGAGTTTTAGACGAAGTTTCCTACTGTTTATTATGGATGCCGGCATTGGGATGGAAATACCGGTTTTGGGATTCTGCACAGAAAGGGTTTGCAAACCGCTGAATCCAAACGTGAGTTTAACTCTGTCAGTTGAATGCACACATTGACAACCATTCAGTTTGATCGCACCCTTTTGGTTTTAGAAGCAGATATTTCTCTGTACAGCCTATGGTCCCATTCTCTCGGGAATATCCCAACGCAGCTCCTGGAAGAAACGTGTTTCTGACTCGCTGAATCTCAACATAGATTCAACTCTCTTAGGTGAACGAACGCACAGCAAAGCAGTTTCAAGGAAACGTTTCTCCTGAGTTTTAGACGAAGTTTCCTGCTGTTTAGTACGTATGCCGGCATTGGGCTGGAAATACCGGTTTTGGGATTCTGCACAGAAAGGGTTTGTAAACCGCTGAATCCAAACGTGAGTTTAACTCTGTCAGTTGAATGCACACATTGACAACCATTCAGTTAGATTGCACCCTTTTGGTTTTAGGAGCAGATATTTCTCTGTACAGCCTATGGTCCCATTCACTCGGGAATAACCCAACGCAGCTCCTAGAAGAAACGTGTTTCTGACTCGCTGAATCTTAACATAGATTCAACTCTCTTAGGTGAACGAACGCACAGCAGAGCAGTTTCAAGGAAACGTTTCTCCTGAGATTTAGACGAAGTTTCCTGCTGTTTAGTACGTATGCCGGCATTGGGCTGGAAATACCGGTTTTGGGATTCTGCACAGAAAGGGTTTGCAAACCGCTGAATCCACACGTGAGTTTAACTCTGTCAGTTGAATGCACACATTGACAACCATTCCGTTTGATAACACCCTTTTGGTTTTAGAAGCAGATATTTCTCTGTACAGCCTATGGTCCAATTCACTCGGGAATATCCCAACGCAGCTCCTGGAAGAAACGTGTTTCTGACTCGCTGAATCTCAACATAGATTCAACTCTCTTAGGTGAACGAACGCACAGCAGAGCAGTTTCAAGGAAAAGTTTCTCCTTTTAGACGAAGTTTCCTGCTGTTTAGTGCGGATGCCGGCATTGGGCTGGAAATACCGGTTTTGGGATTCTGCACAGAAAGAGTTTGCAAACCGCTGAATCCACACGTGAGTTTAACTCTGTCAGTTGAATGCACACATTGACAACCATTCAGTTCGATAACACCCTTTTGGTTTTAGGAGCAGATATTTCTCTGTACAGCCTATGGTCCCATTCACTCGGGAATATCCCAACGCAGCTCCTGGAAGAAACGTGTTTCTGACTCGCTGAATCTCAACATAGATTCAACTCTCTAAGGTGAACGAACGCACAGCAGAGCAGTTTCAAGGAAACGTTTCTCCTGAGTTTTAGACGAAGTTTCCTGCTGTTTAGTACGTATGCCGGCATTGGGCTGGAAATACCGGTTTTGGGATTCTGCACAGAAAGGGTTTGCAAACCGCTGAATCCACACGTGAGTTTAACTCTGTCAGTTGAATGCACACGTTGACAACCATTCAGTTTGATAACACCCTTTTGGTTTTAGAAGCAGATAGTTCTCTGTACAGCCTATGGTCCCTTCACTCGGGAATATCCCAACGCAGCTCCTGGAAGAAACGTGTTTCTGACTCGCTGAATCTCAACATAGATTCAACTCTCTTAGGTAAACGAACGCACAGCAGAGCAGTTTCAATTAAACGTTTCTCCTGAGTTTTAGACGAAGTTTCCTGCTGTTTAGTACGTATGCCGGCATTGGGCTGGAAATACCGGTTTTGGGATTCTGCACAGAAAGGGTTTGCAAACCGCTGAATCCACACGTGAGTTTGACTATGTCAGTTGAATGCACACATTGACAACAATCCAGTTAGATAGCTCCGTTTTGGTTTTAGAAGCACATATTTCTCTGTACAGCCTATGGTCCCATTCACTCGGGAATATCCCAACGCAACTCCTAGAAGAAACGTGTTTCTGACTCGCTGAATCTCAACATAGATTCAACTCTCTTAGGTGAACGAACGCACAGCAGAGCAGTTTCAAGGAAACGTTTCTCCTGAGTTTTAGACGAAGTTTCCTGCTGTTTAGTACATATGCCGGCATTGGGCTGGAAATACCGGTTTTGGGATTCTGCACAGAAAGGGTTTGCAAACCGCTGAATCTACACGTGAGTTTAACTCTGTCAGTTGATTGCACACATTGACAACCATTCAGTTAGATTGCACCCTTTTGGTTTTAGGAGCAGATATTTCTCTGTACAGCCTATGGTCCCAGTCACTCTGGAATATCCCAACGCAGCTCCTGGAAGAAACGTGTTTCTGCCTCGCTGAATCTCAACATAGATTCAACTCTCTTAGGTGAACGAACGTACAGCAAAGCAGTTTCAAGGAAACGTTTCTCCTGAGTTTTAGACGAAGTTTCCTGCTGTTTAGTACGTATGCCGGCATTGGGCTGGAAATACCGGTTTTGGGATTCTGCACAGAAAGGGTTTGTAAACCGCTGAATCCAAACGTGAGTTTAACTCTGTCAGTTGAATGCACACATTGACAACCATTCAGTTAGATTGCACCCTTTTGGTTTTAGGAGCAGATATTTCTCTGTACAGCCTATGGTCCCATTCACTCGGGAATAACCCAACGCAGCTCCTAGAAGAAACGTGTTTCTGACTCGCTGAATCTCAACATAGATTCAACTCTCTTAGGTGAACGAACGCACAGCAGAGCAGTTTCAAGGAAACGTTTCTCCTGAGATTTAGACGAAGTTTCCTGCTGTTTAGTACGTATGCCGGCATTGGGCTGGAAATACCGGTTTTGGGATTCTGCACAGAAAGGGTTTGCAAACCGCTGAATCCACACGTGAGTTTAACTCTGTCAGTTGAATGCACACATTGACAACCATTCCGTTTGATAACACCCTTTTGGTTTTAGAAGCAGATATTTCTCTGTACAGCCTATGGTCCAATTCACTCGGGAATATCCCAACGCAGCTCCTGGAAGAAACGTGTTTCTGACTCGCTGAATCTCAACATAGATTCAACTCTCTTCGGTGAACGAACGCACAGCAGAGCAGTTTCAAGGAAAACTTTCTCCTTTTAGACGAAGTTTCCTGCTGTTTAGTGCGGATGCCGGCATTGGGCTGGAAATACCGGTTTTGGGATTCTGCACAGAAAGGGTTTGCAAACCACTGAATCCACACGTGAGTTTAACTCTGTCAGTTGAATGCACACATTGACAACCATTCAGTTCGATAACACCCTTTTGGTTTTAGAAGCAGATATTTCTCTGTACAGCCTATGGTCCCATTCACTCGGGAATATCCCAACGCAGCTCCTGGAAGAAACGTGTTTCTGACTCGCTGAATCTCAACATAGATTCAACTCTCTTAGGTGAACGAACGCACAGCAGAGCAGTTTCAAGGAAACGTTTCTCCTGAGTTTTAGACGAAGTTTCCTGCTGTTTAGTACGTATGCCGGCATTGGGCTGGAAATAGCGGTTTTGGGATTCTGCACAGAAAGGGTTTGCAAACCGCTGAATCCACACGTGAGTTTAACTCTGTCAGTTGAATGCACACATTGACAACCATTCAGTTAGATTGCACCCTTTTGGTTTTAGGAGCAGATATTTCTCTGTACAGCCTATGGTCCCAGTCACTCTGGAATATCCCAACGCAGCTCCTAGAAGAAACGTGTTTCTGACTCGCTGAATCTCAACATAGATTCAACTCTCTTAGGTGAACGAACGCACAGCAGAGCAGTTTCAAGGAAACGTTTCTCCTGAGTTTTAGACGAAGTTTCCTACTGTTTATTATGGATGCCGGCATTGGGCTGGAAATACCGGTTTTGGGATTCTGCACAGAAAGGGTTTGCAAACCGCTGAATCCAAACGTGAGTTTAACTCTGTCAGTTGAATGCACACATTGACAACCATTCAGTTTGATCGCACCCTTTTGGTTTTAGAAGCAGATATTTCTCTGTACAGCCTATGGTCCCATTCTCTCGGGAATATCCCAACGCAGCTCCTGGAAGAAACGTGTTTCTGACTCGCTGAATCTCAACATAGATTCAACTCTCTTAGGTGAACGAACGCACAGCAAAGCAGTTTCAAGGAAACGTTTCTCCTGAGTTTTAGACGAAGTTTCCTGCTGTTTAGTACGTATGCCGGCATTGGGCTGGAAATACCGGTTTTGGGATTCTGCACAGAAAGGGTTTGTAAACCGCTGAATCCAAACGTGAGTTTAACTCTGTCAGTTGAATGCACACATTGACAACCATTCAGTTAGATTGCACCCTTTTTGTTTTAGGAGCAGATATTTCTCTGTACAGCCTATGGTCCCATTCACTCGGGAATAACCCAACGCAGCTCCTGGAAGAAACGTGTTTCTGACTCGCTGAATCTTAACATAGATTCAACTCTCTTAGGTGAACGAACGCACAGCAGAGCAGTTTCAAGGAAACGTTTCTCCTGAGATTTAGACGAAGTTTCCTGCTGTTTAGTACGTATGCCGGCATTGGGCTGGAAATACCGGTTTTGGGATTCTGCACAGAAAGGGTTTGCAAACCGCTGAATCCACACGTGAGTTTAACTCTGTCAGTTGAATGCACACATTGACAACCATTCCGTTTGATAACACCCTTTTGGTTTTAGAAGCAGATATTTCTCTGTACAGCCTATGGTCCAATTCACTCGGGAATATCCCAACGCAGCTCCTGGAAGAAACGTGTTTCTGACTCGCTGAATCTCAACATAGATTCAACTCTCTTAGGTGAACGAACGCACAGCAGAGCAGTTTCAAGGAAAAGTTTCTCCTTTTAGACGAAGTTTCCTGCTGTTTAGTGCGGATGCCGGCATTGGGCTGGAAATACCGGTTTTGGGATTCTGCACAGAAAGGGTTTGCAAACCACTGAATCCACACGTGAGTTTAACTCTGTCAGTTGAATGCACACATTGACAACCATTCAGTTCGATAACACACTTTTGGTTTTAGGAGCAGATATTTCTCTGTACAGCCTATGGTCCCATTCACTCGGGAATATCCCAACGCAGCTCCTGGAAGAAACGTGTTTCTGACTCGCTGAATCTCAACATAGATTCAACTCTCTAAGGTGAACGAACGCACAGCAGAGCAGTTTCAAGGAAACGTTTCTCCTGAGTTTTAGACGAAGTTTCCTGCTGTTTAGTACGTATGCCGGCATTGGGCTGGAAATACCGGTTTTGGGATTCTGCACAGAAAGGGTTTGCAAACCGCTGAATCCACACGTGAGTTTAACTCTGTCAGTTGAATGCACACGTTGACAACCATTCAGTTTGATAACACCCTTTTGGTTTTAGAAGCAGATAGTTCTCTGTACAGCCTATGGTTCCTTCACTCGGGAATATCCCAACGCAGCTCCTGGAAGAAACGTGTTTCTGACTCGCTGAATCTCAACATAGATTCAACTCTCTTAGGTAAACGAACGCACAGCAGAGCAGTTTCAATTAAACGTTTCTCCTGAGTTTTAGACGAAGTTTCCTGCTGTTTAGTACGGATGCCGGCATTGGGCTGGAAATACCGGTTTTGGGATTCTGCACAGAAAGGGTTTGCAAACCGCTGAATCCACACGTGAGTTTGACTTTGTCAGTTGAATGCACACATTGACAACAATCCAGTTAGATAGCTCCGTTTTGGTTTTAGAAGCACATATTTCTCTGTACAGCCTATGGTCCCATTCACTCGGGAATATCCCAACGCAACTCCTAGAAGAAACGTGTTTCTGACTCGCTGAATCTCAACATAGATTCAACTCTCTTAGGTGAACGAACGCACAGCAGAGCAGTTTCAAGGAAACGTTTCTCCTGAGTTTTAGACGAAGTTTCCTGCTGTTTAGTACATATGCCGGCATTGGGCTGGAAATACCGGTTTTGGGATTCTGCACAGAAAGGGTTTGCAAACCGCTGAATCCACACGTGAGTTTAACTCTGTCAGTTGATTGCACACATTGACAACCATTCAGTTAGATTGCACCCTTTTGGTTTTAGGAGCAGATATTTCTCTGTACAGCCTATGGTCCCAGTCACTCTGGAATATCCGAACGCAGCTCCTAGAAGAAACGTGTTTCTGACTCGCTGAATCTCAACATAGATTCAACTCTCTTAGGTGAACGAACGCACAGCAGAGCAGTTTCAAGGAAAACTTTCTCCTTTTAGACGAAGGTTCCTGCTGTTTAGTGCGGATGCCGGCATTGGGCTGGAAATACCGGTTTTGGGATTCTGCACAGAAAGGGTTTGCAAACCACTGAATCCACACGTGAGTTTAACTCTGTCAGTTGAATGCACACATTGACAACCATTCAGTTCGATAACACCCTTTTGGTTTTAGAAGCAGATATTTCTCTGTACAGCCTATGGTCCCATTCACTCGGGAATATCCCAACGCAGCTCCTGGAAGAAACGTGTTTCTGACTCGCTGAATCTCAACATAGATTCAACTCTCTTAGGTGAACGAACGCACAGCAGAGCAGTTTCAAGGAAACGTTTCTCCTGAGTTTTAGACGAAGTTTCCTGCTGTTTAGTACGTATGCCGGCATTGGGCTGGAAATAGCGGTTTTGGGATTCTGCACAGAAAGGGTTTGCAAACCGCTGAATCCACACGTGAGTTTAACTCTGTCAGTTGAATGCACACATTGACAACCATTCAGTTAGATTGCACCCTTTTGGTTTTAGGAGCAGATATTTCTCTGTACAGCCTATGGTCCCAGTCACTCTGGAATATCCCAACGCAGCTCCTAGAAGAAACGTGTTTCTGACTCGCTGAATCTCAACATAGATTCAACTCTCTTAGGTGAACGAACGCACAGCAGAGCAGTTTCAAGGAAACGTTTCTCCTGAGTTTTAGACGAAGTTTCCTACTGTTTATTATGGATGCCGGCATTGGGCTGGAAATACCGGTTTTGGGATTCTGCACAGAAAGGGTTTGCAAACCGCTGAATCCAAACGTGAGTTTAACTCTGTCAGTTGAATGCACACATTGACAACCATTCAGTTTGATCGCACCCTTTTGGTTTTAGAAGCAGATATTTCTCTGTACAGCCTATGGTCCCATTCTCTCGGGAATATCCCAACGCAGCTCCTGGAAGAAACGTGTTTCTGACTCGCTGAATCTCAACATAGATTCAACTCTCTTAGGTGAACGAACGCACAGCAAAGCAGTTTCAAGGAATCGTTTCTCCTGAGTTTTAGACGAAGTTTCCTGCTGTTTAGTACGTATGCCGGCATTGGGCTGGAAATACCGGTTTTGGGATTCTGCACAGAAAGGGTTTGTAAACCGCTGAATCCAAACGTGAGTTTAACTCTGTCAGTTGAATGCACACATTGACAACCATTCAGTTAGATTGCACCCTTTTGGTTTTAGGAGCAGATATTTCTCTGTACAGCCTATGGTCCCATTCACTCGGGAATAACCCAACGCAGCTCCTAGAAGAAACGTGTTTCTGACTCGCTGAATCTTAACATAGATTCAACTCTCTTAGGTGAACGAACGCACAGCAGAGCAGTTTCAAGGAAACGTTTCTCCTGAGATTTAGACGAAGTTTCCTGCTGTTTAGTACGTATGCCGGCATTGGGCTGGAAATACCGGTTTTGGGATTCTGCACAGAAAGGGTTTGCAAACCGCTGAATCCACACGTGAGTTTAACTCTGTCAGTTGAATGCACACATTGACAACCATTCCGTTTGATAACACCCTTTTGGTTTTAGAAGCAGATATTTCTCTGTACAGCCTATGGTCCAATTCACTCGGGAATATCCCAACGCAGCTCCTGGAAGAAACGTGTTTCTGACTCGCTGAATCTCAACATAGATTCAACTCTCTTAGGTGAACGAACGCACAGCAGAGCAGTTTCAAGGAAAAGTTTCTCCTTTTAGACGAAGTTTCCTGCTGTTTAGTGCGGATGCCGGCATTGGGCTGGAAATACCGGTTTTGGGATTCTGCACAGAAAGGGTTTGCAAACCACTGAATCCACACGTGAGTTTAACTCTGTCAGTTGAATGCACACATTGACAACCATTCAGTTCGATAACACCCTTTTGGTTTTAGGAGCAGATATTTCTCTGTACAGCCTATGGTCCCATTCACTCGGGAATATCCCAACGCAGCTCCTAGAAGAAACGTGTTTCTGACTCGCTGAATCTCAACATAGATTCAACTCTCTAAGGTGAACGAACGCACAGCAGAGCAGTTTCAAGGAAACGTTTCTCCTGAGATTTAGACGAAGTTTCCTGCTGTTTAGTACGTATGCCGGCATTGGGCTGGAAATACCGGTTTTGGGATTCTGCACAGAAAGGGTTTGCAAACCGCTGAATCCACACGTGAGTTTAACTCTGTCAGTTGAATGCACACGTTGACAACCATTCAGTTTGATAACACCCTTTTGGTTTTAGAAGCAGATAGTTCTCTGTACAGCCTATGGTCCCTTCACTCGGGAATATCCCAACGCAGCTCCTGGAAGAAACGTGTTTCTGACTCGCTGAATCTCAACATAGATTCAACTCTCTTAGGTAAACGAACGCACAGCAGAGCAGTTTCAATTAAACGTTTCTCCTGAGTTTTAGACGAAGTTTCCTGCTGTTTAGTACGTATGCCGGCATTGGGCTGGAAATACCGGTTTTGGGATTCTGCACAGAAAGGGTTTGCAAACCGCTGAATCCACACGTGAGTTTGACTTTGTCAGTTGAATGCACACATTGACAACAATCCAGTTAGATAGCTCCGTTTTGGTTTTAGAAGCACATATTTCTCTGTACAGCCTATGGTCCCATTCACTCGTGAATATCCCAACGCAACTCCTAGAAGAAACGTGTTTCTGACTCGCTGAATCTCAACATAGATTCAACTCTCTTAGGTGAACGAACGCACAGCAGAGCAGTTTCAAGGAAACGTTTCTCCTGAGTTTTAGACGAAGTTTCCTCCTGTTTAGTACATATGCCGGCATTGGGCTGGAAATACCGGTTTTGGGATTCTGCACAGAAAGGGTTTGCAAACCGCTGAATCCACACGTGAGTTTACCTCTGTCAGTTGATTGCACACATTGACAACCATTCAGTTAGATTGCACCCTTTTGGTTTTAGGAGCAGATATTTCTCTGTACAGCCTATGGTCCCAGTCACTCTGGAATATCCCAACGCAGCTCCTAGAAGAAACGTGTTTCTGACTCGCTGAATCTCAACATAGATTCAACTCTCTTAGGTGAACGAACGCACAGCAGAGCAGTTTCAAGGAAACGTTTCTCCTGAGTTTTAGACGAAGTTTCCTGCTGTTTAGTATGGATGCCGGCATTGGGCTGGAAATACCGGTTTTGGGATTCTGCACAGAAAGGGTTTGCAAACCGCTGAATCCAAACGTGAGTTTAACTCTGTCAGTTGAATGCACACATTGACAACCATTCAGTTTGATCGCACCCTTTTGGTTTTAGAAGCAGATATTTCTCTGTACAGCCTATGGTCCCATTCACTCGGGAATATCCCAACGCAGCTCCTGGAAGAAACGTGTTTCTGACTCGCTGAATCTCAACATAGATTCAACTCTCTTAGGTGAACGAACGCACAGCAAAGCAGTTTCAAGGAAACGTTTCTCCTGAGTTTTAGACGAAGTTTCCTGCTGTTTAGTACGTATGCCGGCATTGGGCTGGAAATACCGGTTTTGGGATTCTGCACAGAAAGGGTTTGTAAACCGCTGAATCCAAACGTGAGTTTAACTCTGTCAGTTGAATGCACACATTGACAACCATTCAGTTAGATTGCACCCTTTTGGTTTTAGGAGCAGATATTTCTCTGTACATCCTATGGTCCCATTCACTCGGGAATAACCCAACGCAGCTCCTAGAAGAAACGTGTTTCTGACTCGCTGAATCTCAACGTACATTCAACTCTCTTAGGTGAACGAACGCACAGCAGAGCAGTTTCAAGCAAACGTTTCTCCTGAGTTTTAGACGAAGTTTCCTGCAGTTAAGTAGGTATCCCGGCATTGGGCTGGAAATACCGGTTTTGGGATTCTGCACAGAAAGGGTTTGCAAACCACTGAATCAACACGTGAGTTTACCTCTGTCAGTTGAATGCACACATTGACAACCATTCAGTTAGATAGCTCCGTTTTGGTTTTAGAAGCAGATATTTCTCTGTACAGCCTATGGTCCCATTCACTCGGGAATATCCCAACGCAGCTCCTGGAAGAAACGTGTTTCTGACTCGCTGAATCTCAACATAGATTCAACTCTCTTAGGTGAACGAACGCACAGCAGAGCAGTTTCAAGGAAAAGTTTCTCCTTTTAGACGAAGTTTCCTGCTCTTTAGTGCGGATGCCGGCATTGGGCTGGAAATACCGGTTTTGGGATTCTGCACAGAAAGGGTTTGCAAACCACTGAATCCACACGTGAGTTTAACTCTGTCAGTTGAATGCACACATTGACAACCATTCAGTTCGATAACACCCTTTTGGTTTTAGAAGCAGATATTTCTCTGTACAGCCTATGGTCCCATTCACTCGGGAATATCCCAACGCAGCTCCTGGAAGAAACGTGTTTCTGACTCGCTGAATCTCAACATAGATTCAACTCTCTTAGGTGAACGAACGCACAGCAGAGCAGTTTCAAGGAAACGTTTCTCCTGAGTTTTAGACGAAGTTTCCTGCTGTTTAGTACGTATGCCGGCATTGGGCTGGAAATACCGGTTTTGGGATTCTGCACAGAAAGGGTTTGCAAACCGCTGAATCCACACGTGAGTTTAACTCTGTCAGTTGAATGCACACATTGACAACCATTCAGTTAGATAGCTCCGTTTTGGTTTTAGAAGCAGATAGTTCTCTGTACAGCCTATGGTCCCATTCACTCGGGAATATCCCAACGAAGCTCCTGGAAGAAACGTGTTTCTGACTCGCTGAATCTCAACATAGATTCCACTCTCTTAGGTGACCGAACGCACAGCAGAGCAGTTTCAAGGAAACGTTTCTCCTGAGTTTTAGACGAAGTTTCCTGCTGTTTAGTACGGATGCCGGCATTGGGCTGGAAATACCGGTTTTGGGATTCTGCACAGAAAGGGTTTGCAAACCGCTGAATCCACACGTGAGTTTAACTCTGTCAGTTGAATGCACACATTGACAACCATTCAGTTTGATCGCACCCTTTTGGTTTTAGAAGCAGATATTTCTCTGTACAGCCTATGGTCCCATTGACTCGGGAATATCCCAACGCAGCTCCTGGAAGAAACGTGTTTCTGACTCGCTGAATCTCAACATAGATTCAACTCTCTTAGGTGAACGAACGCACAGCAAAGCAGTTTCAAGGAAACGTTTCTCCTGAGTTTTAGACGAAGTTTCCTGCTGTTTAGAACGTATGCCGGCATTGGGCTGGAAATACCGGTTTTGGGATTCTGCACAGAAAGGGTTTGTAAACCGCTGAATCCAAACGTGAGTTTAACTCTGTCAGTTGAATGCACACATTGACAACAATCCAGTTAGATAGCTCCGTTTTGGTTTTAGAAGCACATATTTCTCTGTACAGCCTATGGTCCCATTCACTCGGGAATAACCCAACGCAGCTCCTAGAAGAAACGTGTTTCTGACTCGCTGAATCTCAACATAGATTCAACTCTCTTAGGTGAACGAACGCACAGCAGAGCAGTTTCAAGGAAACGTTTCTCCTGAGATTTAGACGAAGTTTCCTGCTGTTTAGTACGTATGCCGGCATTGGGCTGGAAATACCGGTTTTGGGATTCTGCACAGAAAGGGTTTGCAAACCGCTGAATCCACACGTGAGTTTAACTCTGTCAGTTGAATGCACACATTGACAACCATTCCGTTTGATAACACCCTTTTGGTTTTAGAAGCAGATATTTCTCTGTACAGCCTATGGTCCAATTCACTCGGGAATATCCCAACGCAGCTCCTGGAAGAAACGTGTTTCTGACTCGCTGAATCTCAACATAGATTCAACTCTCTTAGGTGAACGAACGCACAGCAGAGCAGTTTCAAGGAAAAGTTTCTCCTTTTAGACGAAGTTTCCTGCTGTTTAGTGCGGATGCCGGCATTGGGCTGGAAATACCGGTTTTGGGATTCTGCACAGAAAGGGTTTGCAAACCACTGAATCCACACGTGAGTTTAACTCTGTCAGTTGAATGCACACATTGACAACCATTCAGTTCGATAACACCCTTTTGGTTTTAGAAGCAGATATTTCTCTGTACAGCCTATGGTCCCATTCACTCGGGAATATCCCAACGCAGCTCCTGGAAGAAACGTGTTTCTGACTCGCTGAATCTCAACATAGATTCAACTCTCTTAGGTGAACGAACGCACAGCAGAGCAGTTTCAAGGAAACGTTTCTCCTGAGTTTTAGACGAAGTTTCCTGCTGTTTAGTACGTATGCCGGCATTGGGCTGGAAATACCGGTTTTGGGATTCTGCACAGAAAGGGTTTGCAAACCGCTGAATCCACACGTGAGTTTAACTCTGTCAGTTGAATGCACACATTGACAACCATTCAGTTAGATAGCTCCGTTTTGGTTTTAGAAGCAGATAGTTCTCTGTACAGCCTATGGTCCCATTCACTCGGGAATATCCCAACGAAGCTCCTGGAAGAAACGTGTTTCTGACTCGCTGAATCTCAACATAGATTCCACTCTCTTAGGTGACCGAACGCACAGCAGAGCAGTTTCAAGGAAACGTTTCTCCTGAGTTTTAGACGAAGTTTCCTGCTGTTTAGTACGGATGCCGGCATTGGGCTGGAAATACCGGTTTTGGGATTCTGCACAGAAAGGGTTTGCAAACCGCTGAATCCACACGTGAGTTTAACTCTGTCAGTTGAATGCACACATTGACAACCATTCAGTTTGATCGCACCCTTTTGGTTTTAGAAGCAGACATTTCTCTGTACAGCCTATGGTCCCATTGACTCGGGAATATCCCAACGCAGCTCCTGGAAGAAACGTGTTTCTGACTCGCTGAATCTCAACATAGATTCAACTCTCTTAGGTGAACGAACGCACAGCAAAGCAGTTTCAAGGAAACGTTTCTCCTGAGTTTTAGACGAAGTTTCCTGCTGTTTAGAACGTATGCCGGCATTGGGCTGGAAATACCGGTTTTGGGATTCTGCACAGAAAGGGTTTGTAAACCGCTGAATCCAAACGTGAGTTTAACTCTGTCAGTTGAATGCACACATTGACAACCATTCAGTTAGACTGCACCCTTTTGGTTTTAGGAGCAGATATTTCTCTGTACAGCCTATGGTCCCATTCACTCGGGAATAACCCAACGCAGCTCCTAGAAGAAACGTGTTTCTGACTCGCTGAATCTCAACATAGATTCAACTCTCTTAGGTGAACGAACGCACAGCAGAGCAGTTTCAAGGAAACGTTTCTCCTGAGTTTTGGACGAAGTTTCCTGCTGTTTAGTACGGATGCCGGCATTGGGCTGGAAATACCGGTTTTGGGATTCTGCACAGAAAGGGTTTGCAAACCGCTGAATCCACACGTGAGTTTAACTCTGTCAGTTGAATGCACACGTTGACAACCATTCAGTTTGATAACACCCTTTTGGTTTTAGAAGCAGATAGTTCTCTGTACAGCCTATGGTCCCATTCACTCGGGAATATCCCAACGCAGCTCCTAGAAGAAACGTGTTTCTGACTCGCTGAATCTCAACATAGATTCAACTCTCTTAGGTGAACGAACGCACAGCAGAGCAGTTTCAATTAAACGTTTCTACTGAGTTTTAGAGGAAGTTTCCTGCTGTTTAGTACGCATGCCGGCATTGGGCTGGAAATACCGGTTTTGGGATTCTGCACAGAAAGGGTTTGCAAACCGCTGAATCCACACGTGAGTTTGACTTTGTCAGTTGAATGCACACATTGACAACAATCCAGTTAGATAGCTCCGTTTTGGTTTTAGAAGCACATATTTCTCTGTACAGCCTATGGTCCCATTCACTCGGGAATATCCCAACGCAACTCCTAGAAGAAACGTGTTTCTGACTCGCTGAATCTCAACATAGATTCAACTCTCTTAGGTGAACGAACGCACAGCAGAGCAGTTTCAAGGAAACGTTTCCCCTGAGTTTTAGACGAAGTTTCCTGCTGTTTAGTACATATGCCGGCATTGGGCTGGAAATAGCGGTTTTGGGATTCTGCACAGAAAGGGTTTGCAAACCGCTGAATCCACACGTGAGTTTAACTCTGTCAGTTGAATGCACACATTGACAACCATTCAGTTAGATTTCACCCTTTTGGTTTTAGGAGCAGATATTTCTCTGTACAGCCTATGGTCCCATTCACTCGGGAATATCCCAACGCAGCTCCTAGAAGAAACATGTTTCTGACTCGCTGAATCTCAACATAGATTCAACTCTCTTAGGTGAACGAACGCACAGCAGAGCAGTTTCAAGGAAACGTTTCTCCTGAGTTTTAGACGAAGTTTCCTGCTGTTTAGTACGTATGCCGGCATTGGGCTGGAAATACCGGTTTTGGGATTCTGCACAGAAAGGGTTTGCAAACCGCTGAATCCAAACGTGAGTTTAACTCTGTCAGTTGAATGCACACATTGACAACCATTCAGTTTGATAGCACCCTTTTGGTTTTAGAAGCAGATATTTCTCTGTACAGCCTATGGTCCCATTCACTCGGGAATATCCCAACGCAGCTCCTGGAAGAAACGTGTTTCTGACTCGCTGAATCTCAACATAGATTCAACTCTCTTAGGTGAACGAACGCACAGCAGAGCAGTTTCAAGGAAACTTTTCTCCTGAGTTTTAGACGAAGTTTCCTGCTGTTTAGTACGGATGCCGGCATTGGGCTGGAAATACCGGTTTTGGGATTCTGCACAGAAAGGGTTTGCAAACCGCTGAATCCACACGTGAGTTTAACTCTGTCAGTTGAATGCTCACATTGACAACCATTCAGTTTGATAACACTCTTTTGGTTTTAGAAGCAGATATTTCTCTGTACAGCCTATGGTCCCATTCACTCGGGAATATCCCAACGCAGCTCCTGGAAGAAACGTGTTTCTGACTCGCTGAATCTCAACATAGATTCAACTCTCTTAGGTGAACGAACGCACAGCAGAGCAGTTTCAAGGAAACGTTTCTCCTGAGTTTTAGACGAAGTTTCCTGCTGTTTAGTACGGATGCCGGCATTGGGCTGGAAATACCGGTTTTGGGATTCTGCACAGAAAGGGTTTGCAAACCGCTGAATCCACACGTGAGTTTAACTCTGTCAGTTGAATGCACACGTTGACAACCATTCAGTTTGATAACACCCTTTTGGTTTTAGAAGCAGATAGTTCTCTGTACAGCCTATGGTCCCATTCACTCGGGAATATCCCAACGCAGCTCCTGGAAGAAACGTGTTTCTGACTCGCTGAATCTCAACATAGATTCAACTCTCTTAGGTGAACGAACGCACAGCAGAGCAGTTTCAAGGAAACGTTTCTCCTGAGTTTTAGACGAAGTTTCCTGCTGTTTAGTACGTATGCCGGCATTGGGCTGGAAATACCGGTTTTGGGATTCTGCACAGAAAGGGTTTGCAAACCGCTGATTCCACACGTGAGTTTAACTCTGTCAGTTGAATGCACACGTTGACAACCATTCAGTTTGATAACACCCTTTTGGTTTTAGAAGCAGATAGTTCTCTGTACAGCCTATGGTCCCATTCACTCGGGAATATCCCAACGCAGCTCCTGGAAGAAACGTGTTTCTGACTCGCTGAATCTCAACATAGATTCAACTCTCTTAGGTGAACGAACGCACAGCAGAGCAGTTTCAAGGAAACGTTTCTCCTGAGTTTTAGACGAAGTTTCCTGCTGTTTAGTGCGGATGCCGGCATTGGGCTGGAAATACCGGTTTTGGGATTCTGCACAGAAAGGGTTTGTAAACCGCTGAATCCAAACGTGAGTTTAACTCTGTCAGTTGAATGCACACATTGACAACCATTCAGTTAGACTGCACCCTTTTGGTTTTAGGAGCAGATATTTCTCTGTACAGCCTATGGTCCCATTCACTCGGGAATAACCCAACGCAGCTCCTAGAAGAAACGTGTTTCTGACTCGCTGAATCTCAACATAGATTCAACTCTCTTAGGTGAACGAACGCACAGCAGAGCAGTTTCAAGGAAACGTTTCTCCTGAGTTTTGGACGAAGTTTCCTGCTGTTTAGTACGTATGCCGGCATTGGGCTGGAAATACCGGTTTTGGGATTCTGCACAGAAAGGGTTTGCAAACCGCTGAATCCACACGTGAGTTTAACTCTGTCAGTTGAATGCACACGTTGACAACCATTCAGTTTGATAACACCCTTTTGGTTTTAGAAGCAGATAGTTCTCTGTACAGCCTATGGTCCCATTCACTCGGGAATATCCCAACGCAGCTCCTGGAAGAAACGTGTTTCTGACTCGCTGAATCTCAACATAGATTCAACTCTCTTAGGTGAACGAACGCACAGCAGAGCAGTTTCAAGGAAACGTTTCTCCTGAGTTTTAGACGAAGTTTCCTGCTGTTTAGTACGGATGCCGGCATTGGGCTGGAAATACCGGTTTTGGGATTCTGCACAGAAAGGGTTTGAAAACCGCTGAATCCACACGTGAGTTTGACTTTGTCAGTTGAATGCACACATTGACAACAATCCTGTTAGATTGCTCCGTTTTGGTTTTAGAAGCACATATTTCTCTGTACAGCCTATGGTCCCATTCACTCGGGAATATCCCAACGCAACTCCTAGAAGAAACGTGTTTCTGACTCGATGAATCTCAACATAGATTCAACTCTCTTAGGTGAACGAACGCACAGCAGAGCAGTTTCAAGGAAACGTTTCCCCTGAGTTTTAGACGACGTTTCCTGCTGTTTAGTACATATGCCGGCATTGGGCTGGAAATAGCGGTTTTGGGATTCTGCACAGAAAGGGTTTGCAAACCGCTGAATCCACACGTGAGTTTAACTCTGTCAGTTGAATGCACACATTGACAACCATTCAGTTAGATTGCACCCTTTTGGTTTTAGGAGCAGATATTTCTCTGTACAGCCTATGGTCCCATTCACTCGGGAATATCCCAACGCAGCTCCTAGAAGAAACATGTTTCTGACTCGCTGAATCTCAACATAGATTCAACTCTCTTAGGTGAACGAACGCACAGCAGAGAAGTTTCAAGGAAACGTTTCTCCTGAGTTTTAGACGAAGTTTCCTGCTGTTTAGTACGTATGCCGGCATTGGGCTGGAAATACCGGTTTTGGGATTCTGCACAGAAAGGGTTTGCAAACCGCTGAATCCACACGTGAGTTTAACTCTGTCAGTTGAATGCACACATTGACAACCATTCAGTTTGATAGCACCCTTTTGGTTTTAGAAGCAGATATTTCTCTGTACAGCCTATGGTCCCATTCACTCGGGAATATCCCAACGCAGCTCCTGGAAGAAACGTGTTTCTGACTCGCTGAATCTCAACATAGATTCAACTCTCTTAGGTGAACGAACGCACAGCAGAGCAGTTTCAAGGAAACTTTTCTCCTGAGTTTTAGACGAAGTTTCCTGCTGTTTAGTACGGATGCCGGCATTGGGCTGGAAATACCGGTTTTGGGATTCTGCACAGAAAGGGTTTGAAAACCGCTGAATCCACACGTGAGTTTAACTCTGTCAGTTGAATGCTCACATTGACAACCATTCAGTTTGATAACACTCTTTTGGTTTTAGAAGCAGATATTTCTCTGTACAGCCTATGGTCCCATTCACTCGGGAATATCCCAACGCAGCTCCTGGAAGAAACGTGTTTCTGACTCGCTGAATCTCAACATAGATTCAACTCTCTTAGGTGAACGAACGCACAGCAGAGCAGTTTCAAGGAAACGTTTCTCCTGAGTTTTAGACGAAGTTTCCTGCTGTTTAGTACGGATGCCGGCATTGGGCTGGAAATACCGGTTTTGGGATTCTGCACAGAAAGGGTTTGCAAACCGCTGAATCCACACGTGAGTTTAACTCTGTCAGTTGAATGCACACGTTGACAACCATTCAGTTTGATAACACCCTTTTGGTTTTAGAAGCAGATAGTTCTCTGTACAGCCTATGGTCCCATTCACTCGGGAATATCCCAACGCAGCTCCTGGAAGAAACGTGTTTCTGACTCGCTGAATCTCAACATAGATTCAACTCTCTTAGGTGAACGAACGCACAGCAGAGCAGTTTCAAGGAAACGTTTCTCCTGAGTTTTAGACGAAGTTTCCTGCTGTTTAGTACGTATGCCGGCATTGGGCTGGAAATACCGGTTTTGGGATTCTGCACAGAAAGGGTTTGCAAACCGCTGAATCCACACGTGAGTTTAACTCTGTCAGTTGAATGCACACGTTGACAACCATTCAGTTTGATAACACCCTTTTGGTTTTAGAAGCAGATAGTTCTCTGTACAGCCTATGGTCCCATTCACTCGGGAATATCCCAACGCAGCTCCTGGAAGAAACGTGTTTCTGACTCGCTGAATCTCAACATAGATTCAACTCTCTTAGGTGAACGAACGCACAGCAGAGCAGTTTCAAGGAAACGTTTCTCCTGAGTTTTAGACGAAGTTTCCTGCTGTTTAGTGCGGATGCCGGCATTGGGCTGGAAATACCGGTTTTGGGATTCTGCACAGAAAGGGTTTGTAAACCGCTGAATCCAAACGTGAGTTTAACTCTGTCAGTTGAATGCACACATTGACAACCATTCAGTTAGACTGCACCCTTTTGGTTTTAGGAGCAGATATTTCTCTGTACAGCCTATGGTCCCATTCACTCGGGAATAACCCAACGCAGCTCCTAGAAGAAACGTGTTTCTGACTCGCTGAATCTCAACATAGATTCAACTCTCTTAGGTGAACGAACGCACAGCAGAGCAGTTTCAAGGAAACGTTTCTCCTGAGTTTTGGACGAAGTTTCCTGCTGTTTAGTACGTATGCCGGCATTGGGCTGGAAATACCGGTTTTGGGATTCTGCACAGAAAGGGTTTGCAAACCGCTGAATCCACACGTGAGTTTAACTCTGTCAGTTGAATGCACACGTTGACAACCATTCAGTTTGATAGCACCCTTTTGGTTTTAGAAGCAGATAGTTCTCTGTACAGCCTATGGTCCCATTCACTCGGGAATATCCCAACGCAGCTCCTGGAAGAAACGTGTTTCTGACTCGCTGAATCTCAACATAGATTCAACTCTCTTAGGTGAACGAACGCACAGCAGAGCAGTTTCAAGGAAACGTTTCTCCTGAGTTTTAGACGAAGTTTCCTGCTGTTTAGAACGTATGCCGGCATTGGGCTGGAAATACCGGTTTTGGGATTCTGCACAGAAAGGGTTTGAAAACCGCTGAATCCACACGTGAGTTTGACTTTGTCAGTTGAATGCACACATTGACAACAATCCTGTTAGATTGCTCCGTTTTGGTTTTAGAAGCACATATTTCTCTGTACAGCCTATGGTCCCATTCACTCGGGAATATCCCAACGCAACTCCTAGAAGAAACGTGTTTCTGACTCGATGAATCTCAACATAGATTCAACTCTCTTAGGTGAACGAACGCACAGCAGAGCAGTTTCAAGGAAACGTTTCCCCTGAGTTTTAGACGAAGTTTCCTGCTGTTTAGTACATATGCCGGCATTGGGCTGGAAATAGCGGTTTTGGGATTCTGCACAGAAAGGGTTTGCAAACCGCTGAATCCACACGTGAGTTTAACTCTGTCAGTTGAATGCACACATTGACAACCATTCAGTTAGATTGCACCCTTTTGGTTTTAGGAGCAGATATTTCTCTGTACAGCCTATGGTCCCATTCACTCGGGAATATCCCAACGCAGCTCCTAGAAGAAACATGTTTCTGACTCGCTGAATCTCAACATAGATTCAACTCTCTTAGGTGAACGAACGCACAGCAGAGAAGTTTCAAGGAAACGTTTCTCCTGAGTTTTAGACGAAGTTTCCTGCTGTTTAGTACGTATGCCGGCATTGGGCTGGAAATACCGGTTTTGGGATTCTGCACAGAAAGGGTTTGCAAACCGCTGAATCCACAAGTGAGTTTAACTTTGTCAGTTGAATGCACACGTTGACAACCATTCAGTTTGATAACACCCTTTTGGTTTTAGAAGCAGATAGTTCTCTGTACAGCCTATGGTCCCATTCACTCGGGAATATCCCAACGCAGCTCCTGGAAGAAACGTGTTTCTGACTCGCTGAATCTCAACATAGATTCAACTCTCTTAGGTGAACGAACGCACAGCAGAGCAGTTTCAAGGAAACGTTTCTCCTGAGTTTTAGACGAAGTTTCCTGCTGTTTAGTACGTATGCCGGCATTGGGCTGGAAATACCGGTTTTGGGATTCTGCACAGAAAGGGTTTGCAAACCGCTGAATCCACACGTGAGTTTAACTCTGTCAGTTGAATGCACACGTTGACAACCATTCAGTTTGATAACACCATTTTTGGTTTTAGAAGCAGATAGTTCTCTGTACAGCCTATGGTCCCATTCACTCGGGAATATCCCAACGCAGCTCCTGGAAGAAACGTGTTTCTGACTCGCTGAATCTCAACATAGATTCAACTCTCTTAGTTGAACGAACGCACAGCAGAGCAGTTTCAATTAAACGTTTCTCCTGAGTTTTAGACGAAGTTTCCTGCTGTTTAGTACGTATGCCGGCATTGGGCTGGAAATACCGGTTTTGGGATTCTGCACAGAAAGGGTTTGCAAACCGCTGAATCCACACGTGAGTTTGACTTTGTCAGTTGAATGCACACATTGACAACAATCCAGTTAGATAGCTCCGTTTTGGTTTTAGAAGCACATATTTCTCTGTACAGCCTATGGTCCCATTCACTCGGGAATATCCCAACGCAACTCCTAGAAGAAACGTGTTTCTGACTCGCTGAATCTCAACATAGATTCAACTCTCTTAGGTGAACGAACGCACAGCAGAGCAGTTTCAAGGAAACGTTTCTCCTGAGTTTTAGACGAAGTTTCCTGCTGTTTAGTACGGATGCCGGCATTGGGCTGGAAATAGCGGTTTTGGGATTCTGCACAGAAAGGGTTTGCAAACCGCTGAATCCACACGTGAGTTTAACTCTGTCAGTTGAATGCAGACATTGACAACCATTCAGTTAGATTGCACCCTTTTGGTTTTAGGAGCAGATATTTCTCTGTACAGCCTATGGTCCCATTCACTCGGGAATATCCCAACGCAGCTCCTAGAAGAAACGTGTTTCTGACTCGCTGAATCTCAACATAGATTCAACTCTCTTAGGTGAACGAACGCACAGCAGAGCAGTTTCAAGGAAACGTTTCTCCTGAGTTTTAGACGAAGTTTCCTGCTGTTTAGTACGGATGCCGGCATTGGGCTGGAAATACCGGTTTTGGGATTCTGCACAGAAAGGGTTTGCAAACCGCTGAATCCACACGTGAGTTTAACTCTTTCAGTTGAATGCACACATTGACAACCATTCAGTGTGATAACACACTTTTGGTTTTAGAAGCAGATATTTCTCTGTACAGCCTATGGTCCCATTCTATCGGGAATATCCCAACGCAGCTCCTAGAAGAAACGTGTTTCTGACTCGCTGAATCTCAACATAGATTCAACTCTCTTAGGTGAACGAACGCACAGCAGAGCAGTTTCAATTAAACGTTTCTCCTGAGTTTTAGACGAAATTTCCTGCTGTTTAGTACGTATGCCGGCATTGGGCTGGAAATACCGGTTTTGGGATTCTGCACAGAAAGGGTTTGCAAACCGCTGAATCCACACGTGAGTTTGACTTTGTCAGTTGAATGCACACATTGACAACAATCCAGTTAGATAGCTCCGTTTTGGTTTTAGAAGCACATATTTCTCTGTACAGCCTATGGTCCCATTCACTCGGGAATATCCCAACGCAACTCCTAGAAGAAACGTGTTTCTGACTCGCTGAATCTCAACATAGATTCAACTCTCTTAGGTGAACGAACGCACAGCAGAGCAGTTTCAAGGAAACGTTTCTCCTGAGTTTTAGACGAAGTTTCCTGCTGTTTAGTACGTATGCCGGCATTGGGCTGGAAATACCGGTTTTGGGATTCTGCACAGAAAAGGTTTGCAAACCGCTGAATCCACACGTGAGTTTAACTCTGTCAGTTGAATGCACACATTGACAACCATTCAGTTTGATAGCACCCTTTTGGTTTTAGAAGCAGATATTTCTCTGTACAGCCTATGGTCCCATTCACTCGGGAATATCCCAACGCAGCTCCTGGAAGAGACGTGTTTCTGACTCGCTGAATCTCAACATAGATTCAACTCTCTTAGGTGAACGAACGCACAGCAAAGCAGTTTCAAGGAAACGTTTCTCCTGAGTTTTAGACGAAGTTTCCTGCTGTTTAGTACGTATGCCGGCATTGGGCTGGAAATACCGGTTTTGGGATTCTGCACAGAAAGGGTTTGTAAACCGCTGAATCCAAACGTGAGTTTAACTCTGTCAGTTGAATGCACACATTGACAACCATTCAGTTAGATTGCACCCTTTTGGTTTTAGGAGCAGATATTTCTCTGTAAAGCCTATGGTCCCATTCACTCGGGAATATCCCAACGCAGCTCCTGGAAGAAACGTGTTTCTGACTCGCTGAATCTCAACATAGATTCAACTCTCTAAGGTGAACGAACGCACAGCAGAGCAGTTTCAAGGAAACGTTTCTCCTGAGTTTTAGACGAAGTTTCCTGCTGTTTAGTACGTATGCCGGCAATGGGCTGGAAATACCGGTTTTGGGATTCTGCACAGAAAGGGTTTGCAAACCGCTGAATCCACACGTGAGTTTAACTCTGTCAGTTGAATGCACACATTGACAACCATTCAGTGTGATAACACACTTTTGGTTTTAGAAGCAGATATTTCTCTGTACAGCCTATGGTCCCATTCTCTCGGGAATATCCCAACGCAGCTCCTAGAAGAAACGTGTTTCTGACTCGCTGAATCTCAACATAGATTCAACTCTCTTAGGTGAACGAACGCACAGCAGAGCAGTTTCAATTAAACGTTTCTTCTGAGTTTTAGACGAAGTTTCCTGCTGTTTAGTACGTATGCCGGCATTGGGCTGGAAATACCGGTTTTGGGATTCTGCACAGAAAGGGTTTGCAAACCGCTGAATCCACACGTGAGTTTGACTTTGTCAGTTGAATGCACACATTGACAACAATCCAGTTAGATAGCTCCGTTTTGGTTTTAGAAGCACATATTTCTCTGTACAGCCTATGGTCCCATTCACTCGGGAATATCCCAACGCAACTCCTAGAAGAAACGTGTTTCTGACTCGCTGAATCTCAACATACATTCAACTCTCTTAGGTGAACGAACGCACAGCAGAGCAGTTTCAAGGAAACGTTTCTCCTGAGTTTTAGACGAAGTTTCCTGCTGTTTAGTACGGATGCCGGCATTGGGCTGGAAATACCGGTTTTGGGATTCTGCACAGAAAGGGTTTGCAAACCGCTGAATCCACACGTGAGTTTAACTCTGTCAGTTGAATGCACACATTGACAACCATTCAGTTTGATAACACCCTTTTGGTTTTAGAAGCAGATATTTCTCTGTACAGCCTATGGTCCCATTCACTCGGGAATATCCCAACGCAGCTCCTGGAAGAAACGTGTTTCTGACTCGCTGAATCTCAACATAGATTCAACTGTCTTAGGTGAACGAACGCACAGCAGAGCAGTTTCAAGGAAACGTTTCTCCTGAGTTTTAGACGAAGTTTCCTGCTGTTTAGTACGTATGCCGGCATTGGGCTGGAAATACCGGTTTTGGGATTCTGCACAGAAAGGGTTTGCAAACCGCTGAATCCACACGTGAGTTTAACTCTGTCAGCTGAATGCACACGTTGACAACCATTCAGTTTGATAACACCCTTTTGGTTTTAGAAGCAGATAGTTCTCTGTACAGCCTATGGGCCCATTCACTCGGGAATATCCCAACGCAGCTCCTGGAAGAAACGTGTTTCTGACTCGCTGAATCTCAACATAGATTCAACTCTCTTAGGTGAACGAATGCACAGCAGAGCAGTTTCAAGGAAACGTTTCTTCTGAGTTTTAGACGAAGTTTCCTGCTGTTTAGTACGTATGCCGGCATTGGACTGGAAATACCGGTTTTGGGATTCTGCACAGAAAGGGTTTGCAAACCGCTGAATCCACACGTGAGTTTGACTTTGTCAGTTGAATGCACACATTGACAACCATTCAGTGTGATAACACCCTTTTGGTTTTAGAAGCAGATATTTCTCTGTACAGCCTATGGTCCCATTCACTCGGGAATATCCCAACGCAGCTCCTAGAAGAAACGTGTTTCTGACTCGCTGAATCTCAACATAGATTCAACTCTCTTAGGTGAACGAACGCACAGCAGAGCAGTTTCAAGGAAACGTTTCTCCTGAGTTTTAGACGAAGTTTCCTGCTGTTTAGTACGGATGCCGGCATTGGGCTGGAAATACCGGTTTTGGGATTCTGCACAGAAAGGGTTTGCAAACCACTGAATCCACACGTGAGTTTAACTCCGTCAGTTGAATGCACACATTGACAACCATTCAGTTAGATAGCTCCGTTTTGGTTTCAGAAGCAGATATTTCTCTGTACAGCCTATGGTCCCATTCACTTGGGAATATCCCAACGCAGCTCCTGGAAGAAACGTGTTTCTGACTCGCTGAATCTCAACATAGATTCAACTCTCTTAGGTGAACGAACGCACAGCAGAGCAGTTTCAAGGAAACGTTTCTCCTTTTAGACGAAGTTTCCTGCTGTTTAGTACGGATGCCGGCATTGGGCTGGAAATACCGGTTTTGGGATTCTGCACAGAA
The DNA here is from genome assembly GCF_030222135.1 of Aotus nancymaae. Classification (NCBI taxonomy): domain Eukaryota; kingdom Metazoa; phylum Chordata; class Mammalia; order Primates; family Aotidae; genus Aotus; species Aotus nancymaae. The sequence goes on from NW_026988584.1 coordinate 1,094,069, forward strand.
AGGGTTTGCAAACCGCTGAATCCACACGTGAGTTTAACTCTGTCAGTTGAATGCACACATTGACAACCATTCAGTTTGATAGCACCCTTTTGGTTTTAGAAGCAGATATTTCTCTGTACAGCCTATGGTCCCATTCACTCGGGAATATCCCAACGCAGCTCCTGGAAGAAACGTGTTTCTGACTCGCTGAATCTCAACATAGATTCAACTCTCTTAGGTGAACGAACGCACAGCAAAGCAGTTTCAAGGAAACGTTTCTCCTGAGTTTTAGACGAAGTTTCCTGCTGTTTAGTACGTATGCCGGCATTGGGCTGGAAATACCGGCTTTGGGATTCTGCACAGAAAGGGTTTGTAAACCGCTGAATCCAAACGTGAGTTTAACTCTGTCAGTTGAATGCACACATTGACAACCATTCAGTTAGATTGCACCCTTTTGGTTTTAGGAGCAGATATTTCTCTGTAAAGCCTATGGTCCCATTCACTCGGGAATATCCCAACGCAGCTCCTGGAAGAAACGTGTTTCTGACTCGCTGAATCTCAACATAGATTCAACTCTCTAAGGTGAACGAACGCACAGCAGAGCAGTTTCAAGGAAACGTTTCTCCTGAGTTTTAGACGAAGTTTCCTGCTGTTTAGTACGTATGCCGGCAATGGGCTGGAAATACCGGTTTTGGGATTCTGCACAGAAAGGGTTTGCAAACCGCTGAATCCACACGTGAGTTTAACTCTGTCAGTTGAATGCACACATTGACAACCATTCAGTGTGATAACACACTTTTGGTTTTTGAAGCAGATATTTCTCTGTACAGCCTATGGTCCCATTCTCTCGGGAATATCCCAACGCAGCTCCTAGAAGAAACGTGTTTCTGACTCGCTGAACCTCAACATAGATTCAACTCTCTTAGGTGAACGAACGCACAGCAGAGCAGTTTCAAGGAAACGTTTCTCCTGAGTTTTAGACGAAGTTTCCTGCTGTTTAGTACGTATGCCGGCATTGGGCTGGAAATACCGGTTTTGGGATTCTGCACAGAAAGGGTTTGCAAACCGCTGAATCCACACGTGAGTTTAACTCTGTCAGTTGAATGCACACGTTGACAATCATTCAGTTTGATAACACCCTTTTGGTTTTAGAAGCAGATAGTTCTCTGTACAGCCTATGGGCCCATTCACTCGGGAATATCCCAACGCAGCTCCTGGAAGAAACGTGTTTCTGACTCGCTGAATCTCAACATAGATTCAACTCTCTTAGGTGAACGAATGCACAGCAGAGCAGTTTCAAGGAAACGTTTCTTCTGAGTTTTAGACGAAGTTTCCTGCTGTTTAGTACGTATGCCGGCATTGGACTGGAAATACCGGTTTTGGGATTCTGCACAGAAAGGGTTTGCAAACCGCTGAATCCACACGTGAGTTTGACTTTGTCAGTTGAATGCACACATTGACAACCATTCAGTGTGATAACACCCTTTTGGTTTTAGAAGCAGATATTTCTCTGTACAGCCTATGGTCCCATTCACTCGGGAATATCGCAACGCAGGTCCTAGAAGAAACGTGTTTCTGACTCGCTGAATCTCAACATAGATTCAACTCTCTTAGGTGAACGAACGCACAGCAGAGCAGTTTCAAGGAAACGTTTCTCCTGAGTTTTAGACGAAGTTTCCTGCTGTTTAGTACGTATGCCGGCATTGGGCTGGAAATACCGGTTTTGGGATTCTGCACAGAAAGGGTTTGCAAAACACTGAATCCACACGTGAGTTTAACTCCGTCAGTTGAATGCACACATTGACAACCATTCAGTTAGATAGCTCCGTTTTGGTTTCAGAAGCAGATATTTCTCTGTACAGCCTATGGTCCCATTCACTTGGGAATATCCCAACGCAGCTCCTGGAAGAAACGTGTTTCTGGCTCGCTGAATCTCAACATAGATTCAAGTCTCTTAGGTGAACGAACGCACAGCAGAGCAGTTTCAAGGAAACGTTTCTCCTGAGTTTTAGACGAAGTTTCCTGCTGTTTAGTACGGATGCCGGGATTGGGCTGGAAATACCGGTTTTGGGATTCTGCACAGAAAGGGTTTGCAAACCGCTGAATCCACACGTGAGTTTAACTCTGTCAGTTGAATGCACACATTGACAACCATTCAGTGTGATAACACCCTTTTGGTTTTAGAAGCAGATATTTCTCTGTACAGCCTATGGTCCCATTCACTCGGGAATATCCCAATGCAGCTCCTAGAAGAAACGTGTTTCTGACTCGCTGAATCTCAACATAGATTCAGCTCTCTTAGATGAACGAACGCACAGCAGAGCAGTTTCAAGGAAACGTTTCTCCTGAGATTTAGACGAAGTTCCCTGCTGTTTAGTACGTATGCCGGCATTGGGCTGGAAATACCGGTTTTGGGATTCTGCACAGAAAGGGTTTTCAAACCGCTGAATCCACACGTGAGTTTAACTCTGTCAGTTGAATGCACAAAATGACAACCATTCCGTTTGATAACACCCTTTTGGTTTTAGAAGCAGATATTTCTCTGTACAGCCTATGGTCCAATTCACTCGGGAATATCCCAACGCAGCTCCTGGAAGAAACGTGTTTCTGACTCGCTGAATCTCAACATAGATTCAACTCTCTTAGGTGAACGAACGCACAGCAGAGCAGTTTCAAGGAAACGTTTCTCCTTTTAGACGAAGTTTCCTGCTGTTTAGTACGGATGCCGGCATTGGGCTGGAAATACCGGTTTTGGGATTCTGCACAGAAAGGGTTTGCAAACCGCTGAATCCACACATGAGTTTAACTCTGTCAGTTGAATGCACACATTGACAACCATTCAGTTAGATAGCTCCGTTTTGGTTTTAGAAGCAGATATTTCTCTGTACAGCCTTTGGTCCCATTCACTCGGGAATATCCCAACGCAGCTCCAGGAAGAAACGTGTTTCTGACTCGCTGAATCTCAACATAGATTCAACTCTCTTAGGTGAACGAACGCACAGCAGAGCAGTTTCAAGGAAACGTTTCTCCTGAGTTTTAGACGAAGTTTCCTGCTGTTTAGTACGTATGCCGGCATTGGGCTGGAAATACCGGTTTTGGGATTCTGCACAGAAAGGGTTTGCAAACCGCTGAATCCACACGTGAGTTTAACTCTGTCAGTTGAATGCACACATTGATAACCATTCAGTTTGATAACACCCTTTTGGTTTTAGAAGCAGATAGTTCTCTGTACAGCCTATGGTCCCATTCACTCGGGAATATCCCAACGCAGCTCCTGGAAGAAACGTGTTTCTGACTCGCTGAATCTCAACATAGATTCAACTCTCTTAGGTGAACGAACGCACAGCAGAGCAGTTTCAATTAAACGTTTCTCCTGAGTTTTAGACGAAGTTTCCTGCTGTTTAGTACGTATGCCGGCATTGGGCTGGAAATACCGGTTTTGGGATTCTGCACAGAAAGGGTTTGCAAACGGCTGAATCCACACGTGAGTTTGACTTTGTCAGTTGAATGCACACATTGACAACAATCCAGTTAGATAGCTCCGTTTTGGTTTTAGAAGCACATATTTCTCTGTACAGCCTATGGTCCCATTCACTCGGGAATATCCCAACGCAACTCCTAGAAGAAACGTGTTTCTGACTCGCTGAATCTCAACATAGATTCAACTCTCTTAGGTGAACGAACGCCCAGCAGAGCAGTTTCAAGGAAACGTTTCTCCTGAGTTTTAGACGAAGTTTCCTGCTGTTTAGTACGTATGCCGGCATTGGGCTGGAAATACCGGTTTTGGGATTCTGCACAGAAAGGGTTTGCAAACCACTGAATCCACACGTGAGTTTAACTCTGTCAGTTGAATGCACACATTGACAACCATTCAGTTAGATAGCTCCGTTTTGGTTTCAGAAGCAGATATTTCTCTGTACAGCCTATGGTCCCATTCACTTGGGAATATCCCAACGCAGCTCCTGGAAGAAACGTGTTTCTGACTCGCTGAATCTCAACATAGATTCATCTCTCTTATGTGAACGAACGCACAGCAGAGCAGTTTCAAGGAAACGTTTCTCCTGAGTTTTAGACGAAGTTTCCTGCTGTTTAGTACATATGCCGGCATTGGGCTGGAAATACCGGTTTTGGGATTCTGCACAGAAAGGGTTTGCAAACCGCTGAAGCCACACGTGAGTTTAACTCTGTCAGTTGAATGCACACATTGACAACCATTCAGTTAGATAGCTCCGTTTTGGTTTTAGAAGCACATATTTCTCTGTACAGCCTATGGTCCCATTCACTCGGGAATATCCCTACGCAGCTCCTAGAAGAAACGTGTTTCTGACTCGCTGAATCTCAACATAGATTCAACTCTCTTAGATGAACGAACGAAGAGCAGAGCAGTTTCAAGGAAACGTTTCTCCTGAGATTTAGACGAAGTTTCCTGCTGTTTAGTACGTATGCCGGCATTGGGCTGGAAATACCGGTTTTGGGATTCTGCACAGAAAGGGTTTGCAAACCGCTGAATCCAAACGTGAGTTTAACTCTGTCAGTTGATTGCACACATTGACAACCATTCCGTTTGATAACACCCTTTTGGTTTTAGAAGCAGATATTTCTCTGTACAGCCTATGGTCCCATTCACTCGGGAATATCCCAACGCAGCTCCTGGAAGAAACGTGTTTCTCACTCGCTGAATCTCAATATAGATTCAACTCTCTTAGGTGAACGAACGCACAGCAGAGCAGTTTCAAGGAAACGTTTCTCCTGAGTTTTAGACGAAATTTCCTGCTGTTTAGTACGTATGCCAGCATTGGGCTGGAAATACCGGTTTTGGGATTCTGCACAGAAAGGGTTTGCAAACCGCTGAATCCACACGTGAGTTTAACTCTGTCAGTTGAATGCACACATTGACAACCATTCAGTTTGATAACACCCTTTTGGTTTTAGAAGCAGATATTTATCTGTACAGCCTATGGTCCCATTCACTCGGGAATATCCCAACGCAGCTCCTGGAAGAAACGTGTTTCTGACTCGCTGAATCTCAACATAGATTCAACTCTCTTAGGTGAACGAACGCACAGCAGAGCAGTTTCAAGGAAACTTTTCTCCTGAGTTTTAGACGAAGTTTCCTGCTGTTTAGTACGGATGCCGGCATTGGGCTGGAAATACCGGTTTTGGGATTCTGCACAGAAAGGGTTTGCAAACCGCTGAATCCACACGTGAGTTTAACTCTGTCAGTTGAATGCACACATTGACAACCATTCAGTTTGATAGCACCCTTTTGGTTTTAGAAGCAGATATTTCTCTGTACAGCCTATGGTCCCATTCACTCGGGAATATCCCAACGCAGCTCCTGGAAGAAACGTGTTTCTGACTCGCTGAATCTCAACATAGATTCAACTCTCTTAGGTGAACGAACGCACAGCAAAGCAGTTTCAAGGAAACGTTTCTCCTGAGTTTTAGACGAAGTTTCCTGCTGTTTAGTACGTATGCCGGCATTGGGCTGGAAATACCGGTTTTGGGATTCTGCACAGAAAGGGTTTGTAAACCGCTGAATCCAAACGTGAGTTTAACTCTGTCAGTTGAATGCACACATTGACAACCATTCAGTTAGATTGCACCCTTTTGGTTTTAGGAGCAGATATTTCTCTGTAAAGCCTATGGTCCCATTCACTCGGGAATATCCCAACGCAGCTCCTGGAAGAAACGTGTTTCTGACTCGCTGAATCTCAACATAGATTCAACTCTCTAAGGTGAACGAACGCACAGCAGAGCAGTTTCAAGGAAACGTTTCTCCTGAGTTTTAGACGAAGTTTCCTGCTGTTTAGTACGTATGCCGGCAAGGGGCTGGAAATACCGGTTTTGGGATTCTGCACAGAAAGGTTTTGCAAACCGCTGAATCCACACGTGAGTTTAACTCTGTCAGTTGAATGCACACATTGACAACCATTCAGTTTGATAACACCCTTTTGGTTTTAGAAGCAGATATTTCTCTGTACAGCCTATGGTCCCATTCTCTCGGGAATATCCCAACGCAGCTCCTAGAAGAAACGTGTTTCTGACTCGCTGAATCTCAACATAGATTCAACTCTCTTAGGTGAACGAACGCACAGCAGAGCAGTTTCAATTAAACGTTTCTCCTGAGTTTTAGACGAAGTTTCCTGCTGTTTAGTACGTATGCCGGCATTGGGCTGGAAATACCGGTTTTAGGATTCTGCACAGAAAGGGTTTGCAAACCGCTGAATCCACACGTGAGTTTGACTTTGTCAGTTGAATGCACACATTGACAACAATCCAGTTAGATAGCTCCGTTTTGGTTTTAGAAGCACATATTTCTCTGTACAGCCTATGGTCCCATTCACTCGGGAATATCCCAACGCAACTCCTAGAAGAAACGTGTTTCTGACTCGCTGAATCTCAACATAGATTCAACTCTCTTAGGTGAACGAACGTACATCAGAGCAGTTTCAAGGAAACGTTTCTCCTGAGTTTTAGACGAAGTTTCCTGCTGTTTAGTACGTATGCCGGCATTGGGCTGGAAATACCGGTTTTGGGATTCTGCACAGAAAGGGTTTGCAAACCGCTGAATCCACACGTGAGTTTAACTCTGTCAGTTGAATGCACACATTGACAACCATTCAGTTAGATTGCACCCTTTTGGTTTTAGGAGCAGATATTTCTCTGTACAGCCTATGGTCCCATTCACTCGGGAATATCCCAACGCAGCTCCTAGAAGAAACGTGTTTCTGACTCGCTGAATCTCAACATAGATTCAACTCTCTTAGGTGAACGAACGCACAGCAGAGCAGTTTCAAGGAAACGTTTCTCCTGAGTTTTAGACGAAGTTTCCTGCTGTTTAGTACGTATGCCGGCATTGGGCTGGAAATACCGGTTTTGGGATTCTGCACAGAAAGGGTTTGTAAACCGCTGAATCCAAACGTGAGTTTAACTCTGTCAGTTGAATGCACACATTGACAACCATTCAGTTAGATTGCACCCTTTTGGTTTTAGGAGCAGATATTTCTCTGTACAGCCTATGGTCCCATTCACTCGGGAATATCCCAACGCAGCTCCTGGAAGAAACGTGTTTCTGACTCGCTGAATCTCAACATAGATTCAACTCTCTAAGGTGAACGAACGCACAGCAGAGCAGTTTCAAGGAAACGTTTCTCCTGAGTTTTAGACGAAGTTTCCTGCTGTTTAGTACGTATGCCGGCATTGGGCTGGAAATACCGGTTTTGGGATTCTGCACAGAAAGGGTTTGCAAACCGCTGAATCCACACGTGAGTTTAACTCTGTCAGTTGAATGCACACATTGACAACCATTCAGTGTGATAACACACTTTTGGTTTTAGAAGCAGATATTTCTCTGTACAGCCTATGGTCCCATTCTCTCGGGAATATCCAAACGCAGCTCCTAGAAGAAACGTGTTTCTGACTCGCTGAATCTCAACATAGATTCAACTCTCTTAGGTGAACGAACGCACAGCAGAGCAGTTTCAAGGAAACTTTTCTCCTGAGTTTTAGACGAAGTTTCCTGCTGTTTAGTACGGATGCCGGCATTGGGCTGGAAATACCGGTTTTGGGATTCTGCACAGAAAGGGTTTGCAAACCTCTGAATCCACACGTGAGTTTAACTCTGTCAGTTGAATGCACACATTGACAACCATTCAGTTTGATAACACCCTTTTGGTTTTAGAAGCAGATATTTCTCTGTACAGCCTATGGTCCCATTCACTCGGGAATATCCCAACGCAGCTCCTGGAAGAAACGTGTTTCTGACTCGCTGAATCTCAACATAGATTCAACTCTCTTAGGTGAACGAACGCACAGCAGAGCAGTTTCAAGGAAACGTTTCTCCTGAGTTTTAGACGAAGTTTCCTGCTGTTTAGTACGTATGCCGGCATTGGGCTGGAAATACCGGTTTTGGGATTCTGCACAGAAAGGGTTTGCAAACCGCTGAATCCACACGTGAGTTTAACTCTGTCAGTTGAATGCACACGTTGACAACCATTCAGTTTGATAACACCCTTTTGGTTTTAGAAGCAGATAGTTCTCTGTACAGCCTATGGGCCCATTCACTCGGGAATATCCCAACGCAGCTCCTGGAAGAAACGTGTTTCTGACTCGCTGAATCTCAACATAGATTCAACTCTCTTAGGTGAACGAATGCACAGCAGAGCAGTTTCAAGGAAACGTTTCTTCTGAGTTTTAGACGAAGTTTCCTGCTGTTTAGTACGTATGCCGGCTTTGGACTGGAAATACCGGTTTTGGGATTCTGCACATAAAGGGTTTGCAAACCGCTGAATCCACACGTGAGTTTGACTTTGTCAGTTGAATGCACACATTGACAACCATTCAGTGTGATAACACCCTTTTGGTTTTAGAAGCAGATATTTCTCTGTACAGCCTATGGTCCCATTCACTCGGGAATATCCCAACGCAGCTCCTAGAAGAAACGTGTTTCTGACTCGCTGAATCTCAACATAGATTCAACTCTCTTAGGTGAACGAACGCACAGCAGAGCAGTTTCAAGGAAACGTTTCTCCTGAGTTTTAGACGAAGTTTCCTGCTGTTTAGTACGGATGCCGGCATTGGGCTGGAAATACCGGTTTTGGGATTCTGCACAGAAAGGGTTTGCAAACCACTGAATCCACACGTGAGTTTAACTCCGTCAGTTGAATGCACACATTGACAACCATTCAGTTAGATTGCACCCTTTTGGTTTTAGGAGCAGATATTTCTCTGTACAGCCTATGGTCCCATTCACTCGGGAATATCCCAACGCAGCTCCTAGAAGAAACGTGTTTCTGACTCGCTGAATCTCAACATAGATTCAACTCTCTTAGGTGAACGAACGCACAGCAGAGCAGTTTCAAGGAAACGTTTCTCCTGAGTTTTAGACGAAGTTTCCTGCTGTTTAGTACGTATGCCGGCATTGGGCTGGAAATACCGGTTTTGGGATTCTGCACAGAAAGGGTTTGTAAACCGCTGAATCCACACGTGAGTTTAACTCTGTCAGTTTAATGCACACATTGACAACCATTCAGTTAGATTGCACCCTTTTGGTTTTAGGAGCAGATATTTCTCTGTACAGATAGTGGTCCCATTCACTCGAGAATATCCCAACGCAGCTCCTGGAAGAAACGTGTTTCTGACTCGCTGAATCTCAACATAGATTCAACTCTCTAAGGTGAACGAACGCACAGCAGAGCAGTTTCAAGGAAACGTTTCTCCTGAGTTTTAGACGAAGTTTCCTGCTGTTTAGTACGTATGCCGGCATTGGGCTGGAAATACCGGTTTTGGGATTCTGCACAGAAAGGGTTTGCAAACCGCTGAATCCACACGTGAGTTTAACTCTGTCAGTTGAATGCACACATTGACAACCATTCAGTTAGATAGCTCCGTTTTGGTTTTAGAAGCAGATATTTCTCTGTACAGCCTATGGTCCCATTCACTCGGGAATATCCCAACGCAGCTCCTAGAAGAAACGTGTTTCTGACTCGCTGAATCTCAACATAGATTCAACTCTCTTAGGTGAACGAACGCACAGCAGAGCAGTTTCAAGGAAACTTTTCTCCTGAGTTTTAGACGAAGTTTCCTGCTGTTTAGTACGGATGCCGGCATTGGGCTGGAAATACCGGTTTTGGGATTCTGCACAGAAAGGGTTTGCAAACCGCTGAATCCACACGTGAGTTTAACTCTGTCAGTTGAATGCACACATTGACAACCATTCAGTTTGATAACACCCTTTTGGTTTTAGAAGCAGATATTTCTCTGTACAGCCTATGGTCCCATTCACTCGGGAATATCCCAATGCAGCTCCTGGAAGAAACGTGTTTCTGACTCGCTGAATCTCAACATAGATTCAACTCTCTTAGGTGAACGAACGCACAGCAGAGCAGTTTCAAGGAAACGTTTATCCTGAGTTTTAGACGAAGTTTCCTGCTGTTTAGTACGTATGCCGGCATTGGGCTGGAAATACCGGTTTGGGGATTCTGCACAGAAAGGGTTTGCAAACCGCTGAATCCACACGTGAGTTTAACTCTGTCAGTTGAATGCACACGTTGACAACCATTCAGTTTGATAACACCCTTTTCGTTTTAGAAGCAGATAGTTCTCTGTACAGCCTATGGGCCCATTCACTCGGGAATATCCCAACGCAGCTCCTGGAAGAAACGTGTTTCTGACTCGCTGAATCTCAACATAGATTCAACTCTCTTAGGTGAACGAATGCACAGCAGAGCAGTTTCAAGGAAACGTTTCTTCTGAGTTTTAGACGAAGTTTCCTGCTGTTTAGTACGTATGCCGGCTTTGGACTGGAAATACCGGTTTTGGGATTCTGCACATAAAGGGTTTGCAAACCGCTGAATCCACACGTGAGTTTGACTTTGTCAGTTGAATGCACACATTGACAACCATTCAGTGTGATAACACCCTTTTGGTTTTAGAAGCAGATATTTCTCTGTACAGCCTATGGTCCCATTCACTCGGGAATATCCCAACGCAGCTCCTAGAAGAAACGTGTTTCTGACTCGCTGAATCTCAACATAGATTCAACTCTCTTAGGTGAACGAACGCACAGCAGAGCAGTTTCAAGGAAACGTTTCTCCTGAGTTTTAGACGAAGTTTCCTGCTGTTTAGTACGGATGCCGGCATTGGGCTGGAAATACCGGTTTTGGGATTCTGCACAGAAAGGGTTTGCAAACCACTGAATCCACACGTGAGTTTAACTCCGTCAGTTGAATGCACACATTGACAACCATTCAGTTTGATAGCACCCTTTTGGTTTTAGAAGCAGATATTTCTCTGTACAGCCTATGGTCCCATTCACTCGGGAATATCCCAACGCAGCTCCTGGAAGAAACGTGTTTCTGACTCGCTGAATCTCAACATAGATTCAACTCTCTTAGGTGAACGAACGCACAGCAAAGCAGTTTCAAGGAAACGTTTCTCCTGAGTTTTAGACGAAGTTTCCTGCTGTTTAGTACGTATGCCGGCATTGGGCTGGAAATACCGGTTTTGGGATTCTGCACAGAAAGGGTTTGTAAACCGCTGAATCCAAACGTGAGTTTAACTCTGTCAGTTGAATGCACACATTGACAACCATTCAGTTAGATTGCACCCTTTTGGTTTTAGGAGCAGATATTTCTCTGTAAAGCCTATGGTCCCATTCACTCGGGAATATCCCAACGCAGCTCCTGGAAGAAACGTGTTTCTGACTCGCTGAATCTCAACATAGATTCAACTCTCTAAGGTGAACGAACGCACAGCAGAGCAGTTTCAAGGAAACGTTTCTCCTGAGTTTTAGACGAAGTTTCCTGCTGTTTAGTACGTATGCCGGCAATGGGCTGGAAATACCGGTTTTGGGATTCTGCACAGAAAGGGTTTGCAAACCGCTGAATCCACACGTGAGTTTAACTCTGTCAGTTGAATGCACACATTGACAACCATTCAGTGTGATAACACACTTTTGGTTTTAGAAGCAGATATTTCTCTGTACAGCCTATGGTCCCATTCTCTCGGGAATATCCCAACGCAGCTCCTAGAAGAAACGTGTTTCTGACTCGCTGAATCTCAACATAGATTCAACTCTCTTAGGTGAACGAACGCACAGCAGAGCAGTTTCAATTAAACGTTTCTCCTGAGTTTTAGACGAAGTTTCCTGCTGTTTAGTACGTATGCCGGCATTGGGCTGGAAATACCGGTTTTGGGATTCTGCACAGAAAGGGTTTGCAAACCGCTGAATCCACACGTGAGTTTGACTTTGTCAGTTGAATGCACACATTGACAACAATCCAGTTAGATAGCTCCGTTTTGGTTTTAGAAGCACATATTTCTCTGTACAGCCTATGGTCCCATTCACTCGGGAATATCCCAACGCAACTCCTAGAAGAAACGTGTTTCTGACTCGCTGAATCTCAACATAGATTCAACTCTCTTAGGTGAACGAACGCACAGCAGAGCAGTTTCAAGGAAACGTTTCTCCTGAGTTTTAGACGAAGTTTCCTGCTGTTTAGTACGTATGCCGGCATTGGGCTGGAAATACCGGTTTTGGGATTCTGCACAGAAAGGGTTTGCAAACCGCTGAATCCACACGTGAGTTTAAGTCTGTCAGTTGAATGCACACATTGACAACCATTCAGTTAGATTGCACCCTTTTGGTTTTAGGAGCAGATATTTCTCTGTACAGCCTATGGTCCCATTCACTCGGGAATATCCCAACGCAGCTCCTAGAAGAAACGTGTTTCTGACTCGCTGAATCTCAACATAGATTCAACTCTCTTAGGTGAACGAACGCACAGCAGAGCAGTTTCAAGGAAACGTTTCTCCTGAGTTTTAGACGAAGTTTCCTGCTGTTTAGTATGTATGCCGGCATTGGGCTGGAAATACCGGTTTTGGGATTCTGCACAGAAAGGGTTTGTAAACCGCTGAATCCAAACGTGAGTTTAACTCTGTCAGTTTAATGCACACATTGACAACCATTCAGTTAGATTGCACCCTTTTGGTTTTAGGAGCAGATATTTCTCTGTACAGCCTATGGTCCCATTCACTCGGGAATATCCCAACGCAGCTCCTGGAAGAAACGTGTTTCTGACTCGATGAATCTCAACATAGATTCAACTCTCTTAGGTGAACGAACGCACAGCAGAGCAGTTTCAAGGAAACGTTTCTCCTGAGTTTTAGACGAAGTTTCCTGCTGTTTAGTACGTATGCCGGCATTGGGCTGGAAATACCGGTTTTGGGATTCTGCACAGAAAGGGTTTGCAAACCGCTGAATCCACACGTGAGTTTAACTCTGTCAGTTGAATGCACACATTGACAACCATTCAGTTTGATAACACCCTTTTGGTTTTAGAAGCAGATATTTCTCTGTACAGCCTATGGTCCCATTCACTCGGGAATATCCCAACGCAGCTCCTGGAAGAAACGTGTTTCTGACTCGCTGAATCTCAACATAGATTCAACTCTCTTAGGTGAACGAACGCACAGCAGAGCAGTTTCAAGGAAACGTTTCTCCTGAGTTTTAGACGAAGTTTCCTGCTGTTTAGTACGTATGCCGGCATTGGGCTGGAAATACCGGTTTTGGGATTCTGCACAGAAAGGGTTTGCAAACCGCTGAATCCACACGTGAGTTTAACTCTGTCAGTTGAATGCACACGTTGACAACCATTCAGTTTGATAACACCCTTTTGGTTTTAGAAGCAGATAGTTCTCTGTACAGCCTATGGGCCCATTCACTCGGGAATATCCCAACGCAGCTCCTGGAAGAAACGTGTTTCTGACTCGCTGAATCTCAACATAGATTCAACTCTCTTAGGTGAACGAATGCACAGCAGAGCAGTTTCAAGGAAACGTTTCTTCTGAGTTTTAGACGAAGTTTCCTGCTGTTTAGTACGTATGCCGGCATTGGACTGGAAATAACGGTTTTGGGATTCTGCACAGAAAGGGTTTGCAAACCGCTGAATCCACACGTGAGTTTGACTTTGTCAGTTGAATGCACACATTGACAACCATTGAGTTAGATAGCTCCGTTTTGTTTTTAGAAGCAGATATTTCTCTGTACAGCCTATGGTCCCATTCACTCGGGAATATCCCAACGCAGCTCCTAGAAGAAACGTGTTTCTGACTCGCTGAATCTCAACATAGATTCAACTCTCTTAGGTGAACGAACGCACAGCAGAGCAGTTTCAAGGAAACGTTTCTCCTGAGTTTTAGACGAAGTTTCCTGCTGTTTAGTACGGATGCCGGCATTGGGCTGGAAATACCGGTTTTGGGATTCTGCACAGAAAGGGTTTGCAAACCAATGAATCCACACGTGAGTTTAACTCCGTCAGTTGAATGCACACATTGACAACCATTCAGTTAGATAGCTCCGTTTTGGTTTCAGAAGCAGATATTTCTCTGTACAGCCTATGGTCCCATTCACTTGGGAATATCCCAACGCAGCTCCTGGAAGAAACGTGTTTCTGACTCGCTGAATCTCAACATAGATTCAACTCTCTTAGGTGAACGAACGCACAGCAGAGCAGTTTCAAGGAAACGTTTCTCCTGAGTTTTAGACGAAGTTTCCTGCTGTTTAGTACGTATGCCGGCATTGGGCTGGAAATACCGGTTTTGGGATTCTGCACAGAAAGGGTTTGCAAACCGCTGAATCCACACGTGAGTTTAACTCTGTCAGTTGAATGCACACATTGACAACCATTCAGTGTGATAACACCCTTTTGGTTTTAGAAGCAGATATTTCTCTGTACAGCCTATGGTCCCAATCACTCGGGAATATCCCAATGCAGCTCCTAGAAGAAACGTGTTTCTGACTCGCTGAATCTCAACATAGATTCAGCTCTCTTAGATGAACGAACGCACAGCAGAGCAGTTTCAAGGAAACGTTTCTCCTGAGATTTAGACGAAGTTTCCTGCTGTTTAGTACGTATGCCGGCATTGGGCTGGAAATACCGGTTTTGGGATTCTGCACAGAAAGGGTTTTCAAACCGCTGAATCCACACGTGAGTTTAACTCTGTCAGTTGAATGCACACATTGACAACCATTCCGTTTGATAACACCCTTTTGGTTTTAGAAGCAGATATTTCTCTGTACAGCCTATGGTCCAATTCACTCGGGAATATCCCAACGCAGCTCCTGGAAGAAACGTGTTTCTGACTCGCTGAATCTCAACATAGATTCAACTCTCTTAGGTGAACGAACGCACAGCAGAGCAGTTTCAAGGAAACGTTTCTCCTTTTAGACGAAGTTTCCTGCTGTTTAGTACGGATGCCGGCATTGGGCTGGAAATACCGGTTTTGGGATTCTGCACAGAAAGGGTTTGCAAACCGCTGAATCCACACATGAGTTTAACTCTGTCAGTTGAATGCACACATTGACAACCATTCAGTTAGATAGCTCCGTTTTGGTTTTAGAAGCAGATATTTCTCTGTACAGCCTATGGTCCCATTCACTCGGGAATATCCCAACGCAGCTCCAGGAAGAAACGTGTTTCTGACTCGCTGAATCTCAACATAGATTCAACTCTCTTAGGTGAACGAACGCACAGCAGAGCAGTTTCAAGGAAACGTTTCTCCTGAGTTTTAGACGAAGTTTCCTGCTGTTTAGTACTTATGCCGGCATTGGGCTGGAAATACCGGTTTTGGGATTCTGCACAGAAAGGGTTTGCAAACCGCTGAATCCACACGTGAGTTTAACTCTGTCAGTTGAATGCACACATTGATAACCATTCAGTTTGATAACACCCTTTTGGTTTTAGAAGCAGATAGTTCTCTGTACAGCCTATGGTCCCATTCACTTGGGAATATCCCAACGCAGCTCCTGGAAGAAACGTGTTTCTGACTCGCTGAATCTCAACATAGATTCAACTCTCTTAGGTGAACGAACGCACAGCAGAGCAGTTTCAATTAAACGTTTCTCCTGAGTTTTAGACGAAGTTTCCTGCTGTTTAGTACATATACCGGCATTGGGCTGGAAATACCGGTTTTGGGATTCTGCACAGAAAGGGTTTGCAAACGGCTGAATCCACACGTGAGTTTGACTTTGTCAGTTGAATGCACACATTGACAACAATCCAGTTAGATAGCTCCGTTTTGGTTTTAGAAGCACATATTTCTCTGTACAGCCTATGGTCCCATTCACTCGGGAATATCCCAACGCAACTCCTAGAAGAAACGTGTTTCTGACTCGCTGAATCTCAACATAGATTCAACTCTCTTAGGTGAACGAACGCACAGCAGAGCAGTTTCAAGGAAATGTTTCTCCTGAGTTTTAGACGAAGTTTCCTGCTGTTTAGTACGTATGCCGGCATTGGGCTGGAAATACCGGTTTTGGGATTCTGCACAGAAAGGGTTTGCAAACCGCTGAATCCACACGTGAGTTTAAGTCTGTCAGTTGAATGCACACATTGACAACCATTCAGTTAGATTGCACCCTTTTGGTTTTAGGAGCAGATATTTCTCTGTACAGCCTATGGTCCCATTCACTCGGGAATATCCCAACGCAGCTCCTAGAAGAAACTTGTTTCTGACTTGCTGAATCTCAACATAGATTCAACTCTCTTAGGTGAACGAACGCACAGCAGAGCAGTTTCAAGGAAACGTTTCTCCTGAGTTTTAGACGAAGTTTCCTGCTGTTTAGTATGTATGCCGGCATTGGGCTGGAAATACCGGTTTTGGGATTCTGCACAGAAAGGGTTTGCAAACCACTGAATCCACACGTGAATTTAACTCTGTCAGTTGAATGCACACATTGACAACCATTCAGTTAGATAGCTCCGTTTTGGTTTCAGAAGCAGATATTTCTCTGTACAGCCTATGGTCCCATTCACTTGGGAATATCCCAACGCAGCTCCTGGAAGAAACGTGTTTCTGACTCGCAGAATCTCAACATAGATTCAACTCTCTTAGGTGAACGAACGCACAGCAGAGCAGTTTCAAGGAAACGTTTCTCCTGAGTTTTAGACGAAGTTTCCTGCTGTTTAGTACGGATGCCGGCATTGGGCTGGAAATACCGGTTTTGGGATTCTGCACAGAAAGGGTTTGCAAACCGCTGAATCCACACGTGAGTTTAACTCTGTCAGTTGAATGCACACATTGACAACCATTCAGTTAGATAGCTCCGTATTGGTTTTAGAAGCACATATTTCTCTGTACAGCCTATGGTCCCATTCACTCGGGAATATCCCTACGCAGCTCCTAGAAGAAACGTGTTTCTGACTCGCTGAATCTCAACATAGATTCAACTCTCTTAGATGAACGAACGCAGAGCAGAGCAGTTTCAAGGAAACGTTTCTCCTGAGATTTAGACGAAGTTTCCTGCTGTTTAGTACGTATGCCGGCATTGGGCTGGAAATACCGGTTTTGGGATTCTGCACAGAAAGGGTTTGCAAACCGCTGAATCCAAACGTGAGTTTAACTCTGTCAGTTGAATGCACACATTGACAACCATTCCGTTTGATAACACCCTTTTGGTTTTAGAAGCAGATATTTCTCTGTACAGCCTATGGTCCCATTCACTCGGTAATATCCCAACGCAGCTCCTAGAAGAAACGTGTTCCTGACTCGCTGAATATCAACATAGATTCAACTCTCTTAGGTGAACGAACGCACAGCAGAGCAGTTTCAAGGAAACGTTTCTCCTGAGTTTTAGACGAAGTTTCCTGCTGTTTAGTACGGATGCCGGCATTGGGCTGGAAATACCGGTTTTGGGATTCTGCACAGAAAGGGTTTGCAAACCGCTGAATCCAAACGTGAGTTTAACTCTGTCAGTTGAATGCACACATTGACAACCATCCAGTTAGATAGCTCCGTTTTGGTTTTAGAAGCAGATATTTCTCTGTACAGCCTATGGTCCCATTCACTCGGGAATATCCCAACGCAGCTCCTGGAAGAAACGTGTTTCTCACTCGCTGAATCTCAATATAGATTCAACTCTCTTAGGTGAACGAACGCACAGCAGAGCAGTTTCAAGGAAACGTTTCTCCTGAGTTTTAGACGAAATTTCCTGCTGTTTAGTACGTTTGCCAGCATTGGGCTGGAAATACCGGTTTTGGGATTCTGCACAGAAAGGGTTTGCAAACCGCTGAATCCACACGTGAGTTTAACTCTGTCAGTTGAATGCACACATTGACAACCATTCAGTTTGATAACACCCTTTTGGTTTTAGAAGCAGATATTTATCTGTACAGCCTATGGTCCCATTCACTCGGGAATATCCCAGCGCAGCTCCTGGAAGAAACGTGTTTCTGACTCGCTGAATCTCAACATAGATTCAACTCTCTTAGGTGAACGAACGCACAGCAGAGCAGTTTCAAGGAAACGTTTCTCCTGAGTTTTAGACGAAGTTTCCTGCTGTTTAGTACGGATGCCGGCATTGGGCTGGAAATAGCGGTTTTGGGATTCTGCACAGAAAGGGTTTGCAAACCGCTGAATCCACACGTGAGTTTAACTCTGTCAGTTGAATGCACACATTGACAACCATTCAGTTTGATAGCACCCTTTTGGTTTTAGAAGCAGATATTTCTCTGTACAGCCTATGGTCGCATTCACTCGGAAATATCCCAACGCAGCTCCTAGAAGAAAGGTGTTTCTGACTCGCTGAATCTCAACATAGATTCAACTCTCTTAGGTGAACGAACGCACAGCAGAGCAGTTTCAAGGAAACTTTTCTCCTGAGTTTTAGATGAAGTTTCCTGCTGTTTTGTACGGATGCCGGCATTGGGCTGGAAATACCGGTTTTGGGATTCTGCACAGAAAGGGTTTGCAAACCGCTGAATCCACACGTGAGTTTAACTCTGTCAGTTGAATGCACACATTGACAACCATTCAGTTAGATAGCTCCGTTTTGGTATTAAATGCAGATATTTCTCTGTACAGCCTATGGTCCCATTCACTCGGGAATATCCCAACGCAGGTCCTAGAAGAAACGTGTTTCTGACTCGCTGAATCTCAACATAGATTCAACTCTCTTAGGTGAACGAACGCACAGCAGAGCAGTTTCAAGGAAACGTTTCTCCTTTTAGACGAAGTTTCCTGCTGTTTAGTACGGATGCCGGCGTTGGGCTGGAAATACCGGTTTTGGGATTCTGCACAGAAAGGGTATGGAAACCGCTGAATCCACACGTGAGTTTAACTTTGTGAGTTGAATGCACACATTGACAACCATCCAGTTAGATTGCTCCGTTTTGGTTTTAGAAGCAGATATTTCTCTGTACAGCCTATGGTCCCATTCACTCGGGAATATCCCAACGCAGCTCCTAGAAGAAACGTGTTTCTGACTCGATGAATCTCAATGTAGATTCAACTCTGTTAGGTGAACGAACGCACAGCAGAGCAGTTTCAAGGAAACGTTTCTCCTGAGTTTTAGACGAAGTTTCCTGCTGTTAAGTACGTATCCCGGCATTGGGCTGGAAATACCGGTTTTGGGATTCTGCACAGAAAGGGTTTGCAAACCAATGAATCCACACGTGAGTTTAACTCTGTCAGTTGAATGCACACATTGTCAACCATTCAGTTACATAGCTCCGTTTTGATTTTAGAAGCAGATATTTCTCTGTACAGCCTATGGTCCCATTCACTCGGGAATATCCCAATGCAGCTCCTAGAAGAAACGTGTTTCTGACTCGCTGAATCTCAACATAGATTCAGCTCTCTTAGATGAACGAACGCACAGCAGAGCAGTTTCAAGGAAACGTTTCTCCTGAGATTTAGACGAAGTTTCCTGCTGTTTAGTACGTATGCCGGCATTGGGCTGGAAATACCGGTTTTGGGATTCTGCACAGAAAGGGTTTTCAAACCGCTGAATCCACACGTGAGTTTAACTCTGTCAGTTGAATGCACACATTGACAACCATTCCGTTTGATAACACCCTTTTGGTTTTAGAAGCAGATATTTCTCTGTACAGCCTATGGTCCAATTCACTCGGGAATATCCCAACGCAGCTCCTGGAAGAAACGTGTTTCTGACTCGCTGAATCTCAACATAGATTCAACTCTCTTAGGTGAACGAACGCACAGCAGAGCAGTTTCAAGGAAACGTTTCTCCTTTTAGACGAAGTTTCCTGCTGTTTAGTACGGATGCCGGCATTGGGCTGGAAATACCGGTTTTGGGATTCTGCACAGAAAGGCTTTGCAAACCGCTGAATCCACACATGAGTTTAACTCTGTCAGTTGAATGCACACATTGACAACCATTCAGTTAGATAGCTCCGTTTTGGTTTTAGAAGCAGATATTTCTCTGTACAACCTATGGTCCCATTCACTCGGGAATATCCCAACGCAGCTCCAGGAAGAAACGTGTTTCTGACTCGCTGAATCTCAACATAGATTCAACTCTCTTAGGTGAACGAACGCACAGCAGAGCAGTTTCAAGGAAACGTTTCTCCTGAGTTTTAGACGAAGTTTCCTGCTGTTTAGTACTTATGCCGGCATTGGGCTGGAAATACCGGTTTTGGGATTCTGCACAGAAAGGGTTTGCAAACCGCTGAATCCACACGTGAGTTTAACTCTGTCAGTTGAATGCACACATTGATAACCATTCAGTTTGATAACACCCTTTTGGTTTTAGAAGCAGATAGTTCTCTGTACAGCCTATGGTCCCATTCACTCGGGAATATCCCAACGCAGCTCCTGGAAGAAACGTGTTTCTGACTCGCTGAATCTCAACATAGATTCAACTCTCTTAGGTGAACGAACGCACAGCAGAGCAGTTTCAATTAAACGTTTCTCCTGAGTTTTAGACGAAGTTTCCTGCTGTTTAGTACGTATGCCGGCATTGGGCTGGAAATACCGGTTTTGGGATTCTGCACAGAAAGGGTTTGCAAACGGCTGAATCCACACGTGAGTTTGACTTTGTCAGTTGAATGCACACATTGACAACATTCCAGTTAGAGAGCTCCGTTTTGGTTTTAGAAGCAGATATTTCTCTGTACAGCCTATGGTCCCATTCACTCGGGAATATCCCAACGCAACTCCTAGAAGAAACGTGTTTCTGACTCGCTGAATCTCAACATAGATTCAACTCTCTTAGGTGAACGAACGCACAGCAGAGCAGTTTCAAGGAAACGTTTCTCCTGAGTTTTAGACGAAGTTTCCTGCTGTTTAGTACGTATGCCGGCATTGGGCTGGAAATACCGGTTTTGGGATTCTGCACAGAAAGGGTTTGCAAACCGCTGAATCCACACGTGAGTTTAAGTCTGTCAGTTGAATGCACACATTGACAACCATTCAGTTAGATTGCACCCTTTTGGTTTTAGGAGCAGATATTTCTCTGTACAGCCTATGGTCCCATTCACTCGGGAATATCCCAACGCAGCTCCTAGAAGAAACTTGTTTCTGACTCGCTGAATCTCAACATAGATTCAACTCTCTTAGGTGAACGAACGCACAGCAGAGCAGTTTCAAGGAAACGTTTCTCCTGAGTTTTAGACGAAGTTTCCTGCTGTTTAGTATGTATGCCGGCATTGGGCTGGAAATACCGGTTTTGGGATTCTGCACAGAAAGGGTTTGCAAACCACTGAATCCACACGTGAGTTTAACTCTGTCAGTTGAATGCACACATTGACAACCATTCAGTTAGATAGCTCCGTTTTGGTTTCAGAAGCAGATATTTCTCTGTACAGCCTATGGTCCCATTCACTTGGGAATATCCCAACGCAGCTCCTGGAAGAAACGTGTTTCTGACTCGCAGAATCTCAACATAGATTCAACTCTCTTAGGTGAACGAACGCACAGCAGAGCAGTTTCAATTAAACGTTTCTCCTGAGTTTTAGACGAAGTTTCCTGCTGTTTAGTACGTATGCCGGCATTGGGCTGGAAATACCGGTTTTGGGATTCTGCACAGAAAGGGTTTGCAAACGGCTGAATCCACACGTGAGTTTGACTTTGTCAGTTGAATGCACACATTGACAACATTCCAGTTAGATAGCTCCGTTTTGGTTTTAGAAGCACATATTTCTCTGTACAGCCTATGGTCCCATTCACTCGGGAATATCCCAACGCAACTCCTAGAAGAAACGTGTTTCTGACTCGCTGAATCTCAACATAGATTCAACTCTCTTAGGTGAACGAACGCACAGCAGAGCAGTTTCAAGGAAACGTTTCTCCTGAGTTTTAGACGAAGTTTCCTGCTGTTTAGTACGTATGCCGGCATTGGGCTGGAAATACCGGTTTTGGGATTCTGCACAGAAAGGGTTTGCAAACCGCTGAATCCACACGTGAGTTTAAGTCTGTCAGTTGAATGCACACATTGACAACCATTCAGTTAGATTGCACCCTTTTGGTTTTAGGAGCAGATATTTCTCTGTACAGCCTATGGTCCCATTCACTCGGGAATATCCCAACGCAGCTCCTAGAAGAAACGTGTTTCTGACTCGCTGAATCTCAACATAGATTCAACTCTCTTAGGTGAACGAACGCACAGCAGAGCAGTTTCAAGGAAACGTTTCTCCTGAGTTTTAGACGAAGTTTCCTGCTGTTTAGTATGTATGCCGGCATTGGGCTGGAAATACCGGTTTTGGGATTCTGCACAGAAAGGGTTTGCAAACCACTGAATCCACACGTGAGTTTAACTCTGTCAGTTGAATGCACACATTGACAACCATTCAGTTAGATAGCTCCGTTTTGGTTTCAGAAGCAGATATTTCTCTGTACAGCATATGGTCCCATTCACTTGGGAATATCCCAACGCAGCTCCTGGAAGAAACGTGTTTCTCACTCGCTGAATCTCAACATAGATTCAACTCTCTTAGGTGAACGAACGCACAGCAGAGCAGTTTCAAGGAAACGTTTCTCCTGAGTTTTAGACGAAGTTTCCTGCTGTTTAGTACGGATGCCGGCATTGGGCTGGAAATACCGGTTTTGGGATTCTGCACAGAAAGGGTTTGCAAACCGCTGAATCCACACGTGAGTTTAACTCTGTCAGTTGAATGCACACATTGACAACCATTCAGTTAGATAGCTCCGTATTGGTTTTAGAAGCACATATTTCTCTGTACAGCCTATGGTCCCATTCACTCGGGAATATCCCTACGCAGCTCCTAGAAGAAACGTGTTTCTGACTCGCTGAATCTCAACATAGATTCAACTCTCTTAGATGAACGAACGCAGAGCAGAGCAGTTTCAAGGAAACGTTTCTCCTGAGATTTAGACGAAGTTTCCTGCTGTTTAGTACGTATGCCGGCATTGGGCTGGAAATACCGGTTTTGGGATTCTGCACAGAAAGGGTTTGCAAACCGCTGAATCCAAACGTGAGTTTAACTCTGTCAGTTGAATGCACACATTGACAACCATTCCGTTTGATAACACCCTTTTGGTTTTAGAAGCAGATATTTCTCTGTACAGCCTATGGTCCCATTCACTCGGTAATATCCCAACGCAGCTCCTAGAAGAAACGTGTTCCTGACTCGCTGAATATCAACATAGATTCAACTCTCTTAGGTGAACGAACGCACAGCAGAGCAGTTTCAAGGAAACGTTTCTCCTGAGTTTTAGACGAAGTTTCCTGCTGTTTAGTACGGATGCCGGCATTGGGCTGGAAATACCGGTTTTGGGATTCTGCACAGAAAGGGTTTGCAAACCGCTGAATCCAAACGTGAGTTTAACTCTGTCAGTTGAATGCACACATTGACAACCATCCAGTTAGATAGCTCCGTTTTGGTTTTAGAAGCAGATATTTCTCTGTACAGCCTATGGTCCCATTCACTCGGGAATATCCCAACGCAGCTCCTGGAAGAAACGTGTTTCTCACTCGCTGAATCTCAATATAGATTCAACTCTCTTAGGTGAACGAACGCACAGCAGAGCAGTTTCAAGGAAACGTTTCTCCTGAGTTTTAGACGAAATTTCCTGCTGTTTAGTACGTTTGCCAGCATTGGGCTGGAAATACCGGTTTTGGGATTCTGCACAGAAAGGGTTTGCAAACCGCTGAATCCACACGTGAGTTTAACTCTGTCAGTTGAATGCACACATTGACAACCATTCAGTTTGATAACACCCTTTTGGTTTTAGAAGCAGATATTTATCTGTACAGCCTATGGTCCCATTCACTCGGGAATATCCCAGCGCAGCTCCTGGAAGAAACGTGTTTCTGACTCGCTGAATCTCAACATAGATTCAACTCTCTTAGGTGAACGAACGCACAGCAGAGCAGTTTCAAGGAAACGTTTCTCCTGAGTTTTAGACGAAGTTTCCTGCTGTTTAGTACGGATGCCGGCATTGGGCTGGAAATAGCGGTTTTGGGATTCTGCACAGAAAGGGTTTGCAAACCGCTGAATCCACACGTGAGTTTAACTCTGTCAGTTGAATGCACACATTGACAACCATTCAGTTTGATAGCACCCTTTTGGTTTTAGAAGCAGATATTTCTCTGTACAGCCTATGGTCGCATTCACTCGGAAATATCCCAACGCAGCTCCTAGAAGAAAGGTGTTTCTGACTCGCTGAATCTCAACATAGATTCAACTCTCTTAGGTGAACGAACGCACAGCAGAGCAGTTTCAAGGAAACTTTTCTCCTGAGTTTTAGATGAAGTTTCCTGCTGTTTTGTACGGATGCCGGCATTGGGCTGGAAATACCGGTTTTGGGATTCTGCACAGAAAGGGTTTGCAAACCGCTGAATCCACACGTGAGTTTAACTCTGTCAGTTGAATGCACACATTGACAACCATTCAGTTAGATAGCTCCGTTTTGGTATTAAATGCAGATATTTCTCTGTACAGCCTATGGTCCCATTCACTCGGGAATATCCCAACGCAGGTCCTAGAAGAAACGTGTTTCTGACTCGCTGAATCTCAACATAGATTCAACTCTCTTAGGTGAACGAACGCACAGCAGAGCAGTTTCAAGGAAACGTTTCTCCTTTTAGACGAAGTTTCCTGCTGTTTAGTACGGATGCCGGCGTTGGGCTGGAAATACCGGTTTTGGGATTCTGCACAGAAAGGGTATGGAAACCGCTGAATCCACACGTGAGTTTAACTTTGTGAGTTGAATGCACACATTGACAACCATCCAGTTAGATTGCTCCGTTTTGGTTTTAGAAGCAGATATTTCTCTGTACAGCCTATGGTCCCATTCACTCGGGAATATCCCAACGCAGCTCCTAGAAGAAACGTGTTTCTGACTCGATGAATCTCAATGTAGATTCAACTCTGTTAGGTGAACGAACGCACAGCAGAGCAGTTTCAAGGAAACGTTTCTCCTGAGTTTTAGACGAAGTTTCCTGCTGTTAAGTACGTATCCCGGCATTGGGCTGGAAATACCGGTTTTGGGATTCTGCACAGAAAGGGTTTGCAAACCAATGAATCCACACGTGAGTTTAACTCTGTCAGTTGAATGCACACATTGTCAACCATTCAGTTACATAGCTCCGTTTTGATTTTAGAAGCAGATATTTCTCTGTACAGCCTATGGTCCCATTCACTCGGGAATATCCCAATGCAGCTCCTAGAAGAAACGTGTTTCTGACTCGCTGAATCTCAACATAGATTCAGCTCTCTTAGATGAACGAACGCACAGCAGAGCAGTTTCAAGGAAACGTTTCTCCTGAGATTTAGACGAAGTTTCCTGCTGTTTAGTACGTATGCCGGCATTGGGCTGGAAATACCGGTTTTGGGATTCTGCACAGAAAGGGTTTTCAAACCGCTGAATCCACACGTGAGTTTAACTCTGTCAGTTGAATGCACACATTGACAACCATTCCGTTTGATAACACCCTTTTGGTTTTAGAAGCAGATATTTCTCTGTACAGCCTATGGTCCAATTCACTCGGGAATATCCCAACGCAGCTCCTGGAAGAAACGTGTTTCTGACTCGCTGAATCTCAACATAGATTCAACTCTCTTAGGTGAACGAACGCACAGCAGAGCAGTTTCAAGGAAACGTTTCTCCTTTTAGACGAAGTTTCCTGCTGTTTAGTACGGATGCCGGCATTGGGCTGGAAATACCGGTTTTGGGATTCTGCACAGAAAGGCTTTGCAAACCGCTGAATCCACACATGAGTTTAACTCTGTCAGTTGAATGCACACATTGACAACCATTCAGTTAGATAGCTCCGTTTTGGTTTTAGAAGCAGATATTTCTCTGTACAACCTATGGTCCCATTCACTCGGGAATATCCCAACGCAGCTCCAGGAAGAAACGTGTTTCTGACTCGCTGAATCTCAACATAGATTCAACTCTCTTAGGTGAACGAACGCACAGCAGAGCAGTTTCAAGGAAACGTTTCTCCTGAGTTTTAGACGAAGTTTCCTGCTGTTTAGTACTTATGCCGGCATTGGGCTGGAAATACCGGTTTTGGGATTCTGCACAGAAAGGGTTTGCAAACCGCTGAATCCACACGTGAGTTTAACTCTGTCAGTTGAATGCACACATTGATAACCATTCAGTTTGATAACACCCTTTTGGTTTTAGAAGCAGATAGTTCTCTGTACAGCCTATGGTCCCATTCACTCGGGAATATCCCAACGCAGCTCCTGGAAGAAACGTGTTTCTGACTCGCTGAATCTCAACATAGATTCAACTCTCTTAGGTGAACGAACGCACAGCAGAGCAGTTTCAATTAAACGTTTCTCCTGAGTTTTAGACGAAGTTTCCTGCTGTTTAGTACGTATGCCGGCATTGGGCTGGAAATTCCGGTTTTGGGATTCTGCACAGAAAGGGTTTGCAAACGGCTGAATCCACACGTGAGTTTGACTTTGTCAGTTGAATGCACACATTGACAACATTCCAGTTAGAGAGCTCCGTTTTGGTTTTAGAAGCAGATATTTCTCTGTACAGCCTATGGTCCCATTCACTCGGGAATATCCCAACGCAACTCCTAGAAGAAACGTGTTTCTGACTCGCTGAATCTCAACATAGATTCAACTCTCTTAGGTGAACGAACGCACAGCAGAGCAGTTTCAAGGAAACGTTTCTCCTGAGTTTTAGACGAAGTTTCCTGCTGTTTAGTACGTATGCCGGCATTGGGCTGGAAATACCGGTTTTGGGATTCTGCACAGAAAGGGTTTGCAAACCGCTGAATCCACACGTGAGTTTAAGTCTGTCAGTTGAATGCACACATTGACAACCATTCAGTTAGATTGCACCCTTTTGGTTTTAGGAGCAGATATTTCTCTGTACAGCCTATGGTCCCATTCACTCGGGAATATCCCAACGCAGCTCCTAGAAGAAACTTGTTTCTGACTCGCTGAATCTCAACATAGATTCAACTCTCTTAGGTGAACGAACGCACAGCAGAGCAGTTTCAAGGAAACGTTTCTCCTGAGTTTTAGACGAAGTTTCCTGCTGTTTAGTATGTATGCCGGCATTGGGCTGGAAATACCGGTTTTGGGATTCTGCACAGAAAGGGTTTGCAAACCACTGAATCCACACGTGAGTTTAACTCTGTCAGTTGAATGCACACATTGACAACCATTCAGTTAGATAGCTCCGTTTTGGTTTCAGAAGCAGATATTTCTCTGTACAGCCTATGGTCCCATTCACTTGGGAATATCCCAACGCAGCTCCTGGAAGAAACGTGTTTCTGACTCGCTGAATCTCAACATAGATTCAACTCTCTTAGGTGAACGAACGCACAGCAGAGCAGTTTCAAGGAAACGTTTCTCCTGAGTTTTAGACGAAGTTTCCTGCTGTTTAGTACGGATGCCGGCATTGGGCTGGAAATACCGGTTTTGGGATTCTGCACAGAAAGGGTTTGCAAACCGCTGAATCCACACGTGAGTTTAACTCTGTCAGTTGAATGCACACATTGACAACCATTCAGTTAGATAGCTCCGTTTTGGTTTTAGAAGCACATATTTCTCTGTACAGCCTATGGTCCCATTCACTCGGGAATATCCCTACGCAGCTCCTAGAAGAAACGTGTTTCTGACTCGCTGAATCTCAACATAGATTCAACTCTCTTAGATGAACGAACGCAGAGCAGAGCAGTTTCAAGGAAACGTTTCTCCTGAGATTTAGACGAAGTTTCCTGCTGTTTAGTACGTATGCCGGCATTGGGCTGGAAATACCGGTTTTGGGATTCTGCACAGAAAGGGTTTGCAAACCGCTGAATCCAAACGTGAGTTTAACTCTGTCAGTTGAATGCACACATTGACAACCATTCCGTTTGATAACACCCTTTTGGTTTTAGAAGCAGATATTTCTCTGTACAGCCTATGGTCCCATTCACTCGGGAATATCCCAACGCAGCTCCTAGAAGAAACGTGTTCCTGACTCGCTGAATATCAACATAGATTCAACTCTCTTAGGTGAACGAACGCACAGCAGAGCAGTTTCAAGGAAACGTTTCTCCTGAGTTTTAGACGAAGTATCCTGCTGTTTAGTACGGATGCCGGCATTGGGCTGGAAATACCGGTTTTGGGATTCTGCACAGAAAGGGTTTGCAAACCGCTGAATCCAAACGTGAGTTTAACTCTGTCAGTTGAATGCACACATTGACAACCATCCAGTTAGATAGCTCCGTTTTGGTTTTAGAAGCAGATATTTCTCTGTACAGCCTATGGTCCCATTCACTCGGGAATATCCCAACGCAGCTCCTGGAAGAAACGTGTTTCTCACTCGCTGAATGTCAATATAGATTCAACTCTCTTAGGTGAACGAACGCACAGCAGAGCAGTTTCAAGGAAACGTTTCTCCTGAGTTTTAGACGAAATTTTCTGCTGTTTAGTACGTATGCCAGCATTGGGCTGGAAATACCGGTTTTGGGATTCTGCACAGAAAGGGTTTGCAAACCGCTGAATCCACACGTGAGTTAAACTCTGTCAGTTGAATGCACACATTGACAACCATTCAGTTTGATAACACCCTTTTGGTTTTAGAAGCAGATATTTATCTGTACAGCCTATGGTCCCATTCACTCGGGAATATCCCAGCGCAGCTCCTGGAAGAAACGTGTTTCTGACTCGCTGAATCTCAACATAGATTCAACTCTCTTAGGTGAACGAACGCACAGCAGAGCAGTTTCAAGGAAACGTTTCTCCTGAGTTTTAGACGAAGTTTCCTGCTGTTTAGTACGGATGCCGGCATTGGGCTGGAAATAGCGGTTTTGGGATTCTGCACAGAAAGGGTTTGCAAACCGCTGAATCCACACGTGAGTTTAACTCTGTCAGTTGAATGCACACATTGACAACCATTCAGTTTGATAGCACCCTTTTGGTTTTAGAAGCAGATATTTCTCTGTACAGCCTATGGTCGCATTCACTCGGAAATATCCCAACGCAGCTCCTAGAAGAAAGGTGTTTCTGACTCGCTGAATCTCAACATAGATTCAACTCTCTTAGGTGAACGAACGCACAGCAGAGCAGTTTCAAGGAAACTTTTCTCCTGAGTTTTAGATGAAGTTTCCTGCTGTTTTGTACGGATGCCGGCATTGGGCTGGAAATACCGATTTTGGGATTCTGCACAGAAAGGGTTTGCAAACCGCTGAATCCACACGTGAGTTTAACTCTGTCAGTTGAATGCACACATTGACAACCATTCAGTTAGATAGCTCCGTTTTGGTATTAAATGCAGATATTTCTCTGTACAGCCTATGGTCCCATTCACTCGGGAATATCCCAACGCAGGTCCTAGAAGAAACGTGTTTCTGACTCGCTGAATCTCAACATAGATTCAACTCTCTTAGGTGAACGAACGCACAGCAGAGCAGTTTCAAGGAAACGTTTCTCCTTTTAGACGAAGTTTCCTGCTGTTTAGTACGGATGCCGGCGTTGGGCTGGAAATACCGGTTTTGGGATTCTGCACAGAAAGGGTATGGAAACCGCTGAATCCACACGTGAGTTTAACTTTGTGAGTTGAATGCACACATTGACAACCATCCAGTTAGATTGCTCCGTTTTGGTTTTAGAAGCAGATATTTCTCTGTACAGCCTATGGTCCCATTCACTCGGGAATATCCCAACGCAGCTCCTAGAAGAAACGTGTTTCTGACTCGATGAATCTCAATGTAGATTCAACTCTGTTAGGTGAACGAAGGCACAGCAGAGCAGTTTCAAGGAAACGTTTCTCCTGAGTTTTAGACGAAGTTTCCTGCTGTTAAGTACGTATCCCGGCATTGGGCTGGAAATACCGGTTTTGGGATTCTGCACAGAAAGGGTTTGCAAACCAATGAATCCACACGTGAGTTTAACTCTGTCAGTTGAATGCACACATTGTCAACCATTCAGTTAGATAGCTCCGTTTTGGTTTTAGAAGCAGATATTTCTCTGTACAGCCTATGGTCCCATTCACTCGGGAATATCCCAACGCAGTTCCTAGAAGAAAGGTGTTTCTGACTCGCTGAATCTCAACATAGATTCAACTCTCTTAGGTGAACGATCGCACAGCAGAGCAGTTTCAAGGAAACTTTTCTCCTGAGCTTTAGACGAAGTTTCCTGCTGTTTAGTACGTATGCCGGCATTGGGCTGGAAATACCGGTTTTGGGATTCTGCACAGAAAGGGTTTGCAAATCGCTGAATCCACACGTGAGTTTGACTTTGTCAGTTGAATGCACACATTGAAAACAATCCAGTTAGATAGCTCCGTTTTGGTTTTAGAAGCACATATTTCTCTGTACAGCCTATGGTCCCATTCACTCGGGAATATCCCAACGCAACTCCTAGAAGAAACGTGTTTCTGACTCGCTGAATCTCAACATAGATTCAACTCTCTTAGGTGAACGAACGCACAGCAGAGCAGTTTCAAGGAAACGTTTCTCCTGAGTTTTAGACGAAGTTTCCTGCTGTTTAGTACGTATGCCGGCATTGGGCTGGAAATACCGGTTTTGGGATTCTGCACAGAAACTGTTTGCAAACCACTGAATCCACACGTGAGTTTAACTCCGTCAGTTGAATGCACACACTGACAACCATTCAGTTAGATAGCTCCGTTTTAGTTTTAGAAGCAGATATTTCTCTGTACAGCCTATGGTCCCATTCACTCGGGAATATCCCAACGCAGCTCCTGGAAGAAACGTGTTTCTGACTCGCTGAATCTCAACATAGATTCAACTCTCTTAGGTGAACGAACGCACAGCAGAGCAGTTTCAAGGAAACGTTTCTCCTGAGTTTTAGACGAAGTTTCCTGCTGTTTAGTACGTATGCCAGCATTGGGCTGGAAATACCGGTTTTGGGATTCTGCACAGAAAGGGTTTGCAAACCACTGAATCCACACGTGAGTTTAACTCCCTCAGTTGAATGCACACATTGACAACCATTCAGTTAGATAGCCCCGTTTTGGTTTTAGAAGCAGATATTTCTCTGTACAGCCTATGGTCCCATTCACTCGGAAATATCCCAACGCAGCTCCTGGAAGAAACGTGTTTCTGACTCGCTGAATCTCAACATAGATTCAACTCTCTTAGGTGAACGAACGCACAGCAGAGCAGTTTCAAGGAAACGTTTCTCCTTTTAGACGAAGTTTCCTGCTGTTTAGTACGGATGCCGGCGTTGGGCTGGAAATACCGGTTTTGGGATTCTGCACAGAAAGGGTATGGAAACCGCTGAATCCACACGTGAGTTTAACTTTGTGAGTTGAATGCACACATTGACAACCATCCAGTTAGATTGCTCCGTTTTGGTTTTAGAAGCAGATATTTCTCTGTACAGCCTATGGTCCCATTCACTCGGGAATATCCCAACGCAGCTCCTAGAAGAAACGTGTTTCTGACTCGATGAATCTCAATGTAGATTCAACTCTGTTAGGTGAACGAAGGCACAGCAGAGCAGTTTCAAGGAAACGTTTCTCCTGAGTTTTAGACGAAGTTTCCTGCTGTTAAGTACGTATCCCGGCATTGGGCTGGAAATACCGGTTTTGGGATTCTGCACAGAAAGGGTTTGCAAACCAATGAATCCACACGTGAGTTTAACTCTGTCAGTTGAATGCACACATTGTCAACCATTCAGTTAGATAGCTCCGTTTTGGTTTTAGAAGCAGATATTTCTCTGTACAGCCTATGGTCCCATTCACTCGGGAATATCCCAACGCAGTTCCTAGAAGAAAGGTGTTTCTGACTCGCTGAATCTCAACATAGATTCAACTCTCTTAGGTGAACGATCGCACAGCAGAGCAGTTTCAAGGAAACTTTTCTCCTGAGCTTTAGACGAAGTTTCCTGCTGTTTAGTACGTATGCCGGCATTGGGCTGGAAATACCGGTTTTGGGATTCTGCACAGAAAGGGTTTGCAAATCGCTGAATCCACACGTGAGTTTGACTTTGTCAGTTGAATGCACACATTGAAAACAATCCAGTTAGATAGCTCCGTTTTGGTTTTAGAAGCACATATTTCTCTGTACAGCCTATGGTCCCATTCACTCGGGAATATCCCAACGCAACTCCTAGAAGAAACGTGTTTCTGACTCGCTGAATCTCAACATAGATTCAACTCTCTTAGGTGAACGAACGCACAGCAGAGCAGTTTCAAGGAAACGTTTCTCCTGAGTTTTAGACGAAGTTTCCTGCTGTTTAGTACGTATGCCGGCATTGGGCTGGAAATACCGGTTTTGGGATTCTGCACAGAAACTGTTTGCAAACCACTGAATCCACACGTGAGTTTAACTCCGTCAGTTGAATGCACACACTGACAACCATTCAGTTAGATAGCTCCGTTTTAGTTTTAGAAGCAGATATTTCTCTGTACAGCCTATGGTCCCATTCACTCGGGAATATCCAAACGCAGCTCCTGGAAGAAACGTGTTTCTGACTCGCTGAATCTCAACATAGATTCAACTCTCTTAGGTGAACGAACGCACAGCAGAGCAGTTTCAAGGAAACGTTTCTCCTGAGTTTTAGACGAAGTTTCCTGCTGTTTAGTACGTATGCCAGCATTGGGCTGGAAATACCGGTTTTGGGATTCTGCACAGAAAGGGTTTGCAAACCACTGAATCCACACGTGAGTTTAACTCCCTCAGTTGAATGCACACATTGACAACCATTCAGTTAGATAGCCCCGTTTTGGTTTTAGAAGCAGATATTTCTCTGTACAGCCTATGGTCCCATTCACTCGGAAATATCCCAACGCAGCTCCTGGAAGAAACGTGTTTCTGACTCGCTGAATCTCAACATAGATTCAACTCTCTTAGGTGAACGAACGCACAGCAGAGCAGTTTCAAGGAAACGTTTCTCCTTTTAGACGAAGTTTCCTGCTGTTTAGTACGGATGCCGGCGTTGGGCTGGAAATACCGGTTTTGGGATTCTGCACAGAAAGGGTATGGAAACCGCTGAATCCACACGTGAGTTTAACTTTGTGAGTTGAATGCACACATTGACAACCATCCAGTTAGATTGCTCCGTTTTGGTTTTAGAAGCAGATATTTCTCTGTACAGCCTATGGTCCCATTCACTCGGGAATATCCCAACGCAGCTCCTAGAAGAAACGTGTTTCTGACTCGATGAATCTCAATGTAGATTCAACTCTGTTAGGTGAACGAAGGCACAGCAGAGCAGTTTCAAGGAAACGTTTCTCCTGAGTTTTAGACGAAGTTTCCTGCTGTTAAGTACGTATCCCGGCATTGGGCTGGAAATACCGGTTTTGGGATTCTGCACAGAAAGGGTTTGCAAACCAATGAATCCACACGTGAGTTTAACTCTGTCAGTTGAATGCACACATTGTCAACCATTCAGTTAGATAGCTCCGTTTTGGTTTTAGAAGCAGATATTTCTCTGTACAGCCTATGGTCCCATTCACTCGGGAATATCCCAACGCAGTTCCTAGAAGAAAGGTGTTTCTGACTCGCTGAATCTCAACATAGATTCAACTCTCTTAGGTGAACGATCGCACAGCAGAGCAGTTTCAAGGAAACTTTTCTCCTGAGCTTTAGACGAAGTTTCCTGCTGTTTAGTACGTATGCCGGCATTGGGCTGGAAATACCGGTTTTGGGATTCTGCACAGAAAGGGTTTGCAAATCGCTGAATCCACACGTGAGTTTGACTTTGTCAGTTGAATGCACACATTGAAAACAATCCAGTTAGATAGCTCCGTTTTGGTTTTAGAAGCACATATTTCTCTGTACAGCCTATGGTCCCATTCACTCGGGAATATCCCAACGCAACTCCTAGAAGAAACGTGTTTCTGACTCGCTGAATCTCAACATAGATTCAACTCTCTTAGGTGAACGAACGCACAGCAGAGCAGTTTCAAGGAAACGTTTCTCCTGAGTTTTAGACGAAGTTTCCTGCTGTTTAGTACGTATGCCGGCATTGGGCTGGAAATACCGGTTTTGGGATTCTGCACAGAAACTGTTTGCAAACCACTGAATCCACACGTGAGTTTAACTCCGTCAGTTGAATGCACACACTGACAACCATTCAGTTAGATAGCTCCGTTTTAGTTTTAGAAGCAGATATTTCTCTGTACAGCCTATGGTCCCATTCACTCGGGAATATCCCAACGCAGCTCCTGGAAGAAACGTGTTTCTGACTCGCTGAATCTCAACATAGATTCAACTCTCTTAGGTGAACGAACGCACAGCAGAGCAGTTTCAAGGAAACGTTTCTCCTGAGTTTTAGACGAAGTTTCCTGCTGTTTAGTACGTATGCCAGCATTGGGCTGGAAATACCGGTTTTGGGATTCTGCACAGAAAGGGTTTGCAAACCACTGAATCCACACGTGAGTTTAACTCCCTCAGTTGAATGCACACATTGACAACCATTCAGTTAGATAGCCCCGTTTTGGTTTTAGAAGCAGATATTTCTCTGTACAGCCTATGGTCCCATTCACTCGGAAATATCCCAACGCAGCTCCTGGAAGAAACGTGTTTCTGACTCGCTGAATCTCAACATAGATTCAACTCTCTTAGGTGAACGAACGCACAGCAGAGCAGTTTCAAGGAAACGTTTCTCCTGAGTTTTAGACGAAGTTTCCTGCTGTTTAGTACGGATGCCGGCATTGGGCTGGAAATTCCGGTTTTGGGATTCTGCACAGAAAGGGTTTGCAAACCGCTGAATCCACACGTGAGTTTAACTTTGTGAGTTGAATG
The DNA here is from genome assembly GCF_030222135.1 of Aotus nancymaae. Classification (NCBI taxonomy): domain Eukaryota; kingdom Metazoa; phylum Chordata; class Mammalia; order Primates; family Aotidae; genus Aotus; species Aotus nancymaae. The sequence goes on from NW_026988584.1 coordinate 1,128,486, forward strand.
CACACATTGACAACCATCCAGTTAGATAGCTCCGTTTTGGTTTTAGAAGCAGATATTTCTCTGTACAGGCTGTGGTCCCATTCACTCGGGAATATAACAACGCAGCCCCTAGAAGAAACGTGTTTCTGACTCACTGAATCTCAACGTAGATTCAACTCTCTTAGGTGAACGAACGCACAGCAGAGCAGTTTCAAGGAAACGTTTCTCCTGAGTTTTAGACGAAGTTACCTGCAGTTAAGTACGTATCCTGGCATTGGGCTGGAAATACCGGTTTTGGGATTCTGCACAGAAACTGTTTGCAAACCGCTGAATCCACACGTGAGTTTAACTCTGTCAGTTGAATGCACACATTGACAACATTCAGTTAGATAGCTACGTTTTGGTTTTAGAAGCAGATATTTCTCTGTACAGCCTATGGTCCCATTCACTCGGGAATATCCCAACGCAGCTCCTAGAAGAAACGTGTTTCTGACTCGCTGAATCTCAACATAGATTCAACTCTCTTAGTTGAACGAACGCACAGCAGAGCAGTTTCAAGGAAACTTTTCTCCTGAGTTTTAGACGAAGTTTCCTGCTGTTTAGTACGTATGCCGGCATTGGGCTGGAAATACCGGTTTTGGGATTCTGCACAGAAAGGGTTTGCAAACCGCTGAATCCACACGTGAGTTTAACTCTGTCAGTTGAATGCACACATTGACAACCATTCAGTTAGATAGCTCCGTTTTGGTTTTAGAAGCAGATATTTCTCTGTACAGCCTATGGTCCCATTCACTCGGGAATATCCCAACGCAGCTCCTGGAAGAAACGTGTTTCTGACTCGCTGAATCTCAACATAGATTCAACTCTCTTAGGTGAACGAACGCACAGCAGAGCAGTTTCAAGGAAACGTTTCTCCTGAGTTTTAGACGAAGTTTCCTGCTGTTTAGTACGTATGCCGGCATTGGGCTGGAAATACCGGTTTTGGGATTCTGCACAGAAAGGGTTTGCAAACCGCTGAATCCACACGTGAGTTTAACTCTGTCAGTTGAATGCACACATTGACAACCATTCAGTTTGATAACACCCTTTTGGTTGTAGAAGCAGATATTTCTCTGTACAGCCTATGGTCCCATTCACTCGGGAATATCCCAACGCAGCTCCTGGAAGAAACGTGTTTCTGACTCGCTGAATCTCAACATAGATTCAACTCTCTTAGGTGAACGAACGCACAGCAGAGCAGTTTCAAGGAAACGTTTCTCCTGAGTTTTAGACGAAGTTTCCTGCTGTTTAGTACGTATGCCGGCATTGGGCTGGAAATACGGGTTTTGGGATTCTGCACAGAAAGTGTTTGCAAACCGCTGAATCCACACGTGAGTTTAACTCTGTCAGTTGAATGCACACATTGACAACCATTCAGTGTGATAACACCCTTTTGGTTTTAGAAGCAGATATTTCTCTGTACAGCCTATGGTCCCATTCTCTCGGGAATATCCCAACGCAGGTCCTAGAAGAAACGTGTTTCTGACTCGCTGAATCTCAACATAGATTCAACTCTCTTAGGTGAACGATCGAACAGCAGAGCAGTTTCAAGGAAACTTTTCTCCTGAGTTTTAGACGAAGTTCCCTGCTGTTTAGTACGTATGCCGGCATTGGGCTGGAAATACCGGTTTTGGGATTCTGCACAGAAAGGGTTTGCAAACCGCTGAATCCACACGTGAGTTTCACTCCGTCAGTTGAATGCACACATTGACAACCATTCAGTTAGATAGCTCCGTTTTGGTTTTAGAAGCAGATATTTCTCTGTACAGCCTATGGTCCCATTCACTCGGGAATCTCCCAACGCAGCTCCTGGAAGAAACGTGTTTCTGACTCGCTGAATCTCAACATAGATTCAACTCTCTTAGGTGAACGAACGCACAGCAGAGCAGTTTCAAGGAAACGTTTCTCCTGAGTTTTAGACGAAGTTTCCTGCTGTTTAGTACGGATGCCGGCATTGGGCTGGAAATACCGGTTTTGGGATTCTGCACAGAAAGGGTTTGCAAACCGCTGAATCCACACGTGAGTTTAACTCTGTCAGTTGAATGCACACATTGACAACCATTCAGTTTGATAACACCCTTTTGGTTGTAGAAGCAGATATTTCTCTGTACAGCCTATGGTCCCATTCACTCGGGAATATCCCAACGCAGCTCCTGGAAGAAACGTGTTTCTGACTCGCTGAATCTCAACATAGATTCAACTCTCTTAGGTGAACGAACGCACAGCAGAGCAGTTTCAAGGAAACGTTTCTCCTGAGTTTTAGACGAAGTTTCCTGCTGTTTAGTACGTATGCCGGCATTGGGCTGGAAATACCGGTTTTGGGATTCTGCACAGAAAGTGTTTGCAAACCGCTGAATCCACACGTGAGTTTAACTCTGTCAGTTGAATGCACACATTGACAACCATTCAGTGTGATAACACCCTTTTGGTTTTAGAAGCAGATATTTCTCTGTACAACCTATGGTCCCATTCTCTCGGGAATATCCCAACGCAGCTCCTAGAAGAAACGTGTTTCTGACTCGCTGAATCTCAACATAGATTCAACTCTCTTAGGTGAACGAACGCTCAGCAGAGCAGTTTCAAGGAAACTTTTCTCCTGAGTTTTAGACGAAGTTGCCTGCTGTTTAGTACGTATGCCGGCATTGGGCTGGAAATACCGGTTTTGGGATTCTGCACAGAAAGTGTTTGCAAACCGCTGAATCCACACGTGAGTTTAACTCTGTCAGTTGAATGCACACATTGACAACCATTCAGTGTGATAACACCCTTTTGGTTTTAGAAGCAGATATTTCTCTGTACAACCTATGGTCCCATTCTCTCAGGAATATCCCAACGCAGCTCCTAGAAGAAACGTGTTTCTGACTCGCTGAATCTCAACATAGATTCAACTCTCTTAGTTGAACGAACGCACAGCAGAGCAGTTTCAAGGAAACTTTTCTCCTGATTTTTAGACGAAGTTTACTGCTGTTTAGTACGTATGCCGGCATTGGGCTGGAAATACCGGTTTTGGGATTCTGCACAGAAAGGGTTTGCAAACCGCTGAATCCACACGTGAGTTTAACTCTGTCAGTTGAATGCACACATTGACAACCATTCAGTTAGATAGCTCCGTTTTGGTTTTAGAAGCAGATATTTCTCTGTACAGCCTATGGTCCCATTCACTCGGGAATATCCCAACGCAGCTCCTGGAAGAAACGTGTTTCTGACTCGCTGAATCTCAACATAGATTCAACTCTCTTAGGTGAACGAACGCACAGCAGAGCAGTTTCAAGGAAACGTTTCTCCTGAGTTTTAGACGAAGTTTCCTGCTGTTTAGTACGTATGCCGGCATTGGGCTGGAAATACCGGTTTTGGGATTCTGCACAGAAAGGGTTTGCAAACCGCTGAATCCACACGTGAGTTTAACTCTGTCAGTTGAATGCACACATTGACAACCATTCAGTTTGATAACACCCTTTTGGTTGTAGAAGCAGATATTTCTCTGTACAGCCTATGGTCCCATTCACTCGGGAATATCCCAACGCAGCTCCTGGAAGAAACGTGTTTCTGACTCGCTGAATCTCAACATAGATTCAACTCTCTTAGGTGAACGAACGCACAGCAGAGCAGTTTCAAGGAAACGTTTCTCCTGAGTTTTAGACGAAGTTTCCTGCTGTTTAGTACGTATGCCGGCATTGGGCTGGAAATACGGGTTTTGGGATTCTGCACAGAAAGTGTTTGCAAACCGCTGAATCCACACGTGAGTTTAACTCTGTCAGTTGAATGCACACATTGACAACCATTCAGTGTGATAACACCCTTTTGGTTTTAGAAGCAGATATTTCTCTGTACAGCCTATGGTCCCATTCTCTCGGGAATATCCCAACGCAGGTCCTAGAAGAAACGTGTTTCTGACTCGCTGAATCTCAACATAGATTCAACTCTCTTAGGTGAACGATCGAACAGCAGAGCAGTTTCAAGGAAACTTTTCTCCTGAGTTTTAGACGAAGTTCCCTGCTGTTTAGTACGTATGCCGGCATTGGGCTGGAAATACCGGTTTTGGGATTCTGCACAGAAAGGGTTTGCAAACCGCTGAATCCACACGTGAGTTTAACTCTGTCAGTTGAATGCACACATTGACAACCATTCAGTTTGAAAACACCCTTTTGGTTTTAGAAGCAGATATTTCTCTGTACAGCCTATGGTCCCATTCACTAGGGAATATCCCAACGCAGCTCCTGGAAGAAACGTGTTTCTGACTCGCTGAATCTCAACATAGATTCAACTCTCTTAGGTGAACGAACGCACAGCAGAGCAGTTTCAAGGAAACGTTTCTCCTGAGTTTTAGACGAAGTTTCCTGCTGTTTAGTACGTATGCCGGCATTGGGCTGGAAATACCGGTTTTGGGATTCTGCACAGAAAGGGTTTGCAAACCGCTGAATCCACACGTGAGTTTAACTCTGTCAGTTGAATGCACACATTGACAACCATTCAGTTTGATAACACCCTTTTGGTTGTAGAAGCAGATATTTCTCTGTACAGCCTATGGTCCCATTCACTCGGGAATATCCCAACGCAGCTCCTGGAAGAAACGTGTTTCTGACTCGCTGAATCTCAACATAGATTCAACTCTCTTAGGTGAACGAACGCACAGCAGAGCAGTTTCAAGGAAACGTTTCTCCTGAGTTTTAGACGAAGTTTCCTGCTGTTTAGTACGTATGCCGGCATTGGGCTGGAAATACCGGTTTTGGGATTCTGCACAGAAAGTGTTTGCAAACCGCTGAATCCACACGTGAGTTTAACTCTATCAGTTGAATGCACACATTGACAACCATTCAGTGTGATAACACCCTTTTGGTTTTAGAAGCAGATATTTCTCTGTACAGCCTATGGTCCCATTCTCTCCGGAATATCCCAACGCAGCTCCTAGAAGAAACGTGTTTCTGACTCGCTGAATCTCAACATAGATTCAACTCTCTTAGGTGAACGAACGCACAGCAGAGCAGTTTCAAGGAAACGTTTCTCCTGAGTTTTAGACGAAGTTTCCTGCTGTTTAGTACGTATGCCGGCATTGGGCTGGAAATACCGGTTTTGGGATTCTGCACAGAAAGGGTTTGCAAACCGCTGAATCCACACGTGAGTTTAACTCTGTCAGTTGAATGCACACATTGACAACCATTCAGTTAGATAGCTCCGTTTTGGTTTTAGAAGCAGATATTTCTCTGTACAGCCTATGGTCCCATTCACTCGGGAATATCCCAACGCAGCTCCTGGAAGAAACGTGTTTCTGACTCGCTGAATCTCAACATAGATTCAACTCTCTTAGGTGAACGAACGCACAGCAGAGCAGTTTCAAGGAAACGTTTCTCCTGAGTTTTAGACGAAGTTTCCTGCTGTTTAGTACGTATGCCGGCATTGGGCTGGAAAAACCGGTTTTGGGATTCTGCACAGAAAGGGTTTGCAAACCGCTGAATCCAAACGGGAGTTTAACTCTGTCAGTTGAATGCACACATTGACAACCATTCAGTGTGAAAACACCCTTTTGGTTTTAGAAGCAGATATTTCTCTGTACAACCTATGGTCCCATTCTCTCGGGAATATCCCAACGCAGCTCCTAGAAGAAACGTGTTTCTGACTCGCTGAATCTCAACATAGATTCAACTCTCTTAGGTGAACGAACGCACAGCAGAGCAGTTTCAAGGAAACGTTTCTCCTGAGTTTTAGACGAAGTTTCCTGCTGTTTAGTACGTATGCCGGCATTGGGCTGGAAATACCGGTTTTGGGATTCTGCACAGAAAGGGTTTACAAACCGCTGAATCCACACGTGAGTTTAACTCTGTCAGTTGAATGCACACATTGACAACCATTCAGTTTGATAACACCCTTTTGGTTGTAGAAGCAGATATTTCTCTGTACAGCCTATGGTCCCATTCACTCGGGAATATCCCAACGCAGCTCCTGGAAGAAACGTGTTTCTGACTCGCTGAATCTCAACATAGATTCAACTCTCTTAGGTGAACGAACGCACAGCAGAGCAGTTTCAAGGAAACGTTTCTCCTGAGTTTTAGACGAAGTTTCCTGCTGTTTAGTACGTATGCCGGCATTGGGCTGGAAATACCGGTTTTGGGATTCTGCACAGAAAGCGTTTGCAAACCGCTGAATCCACACGTGAGTTTAACTCTATCAGTTGAATGCACACATTGACAACCATTCAGTGTGATAACACCCTTTTGGTTTTAGAAGCAGATATTTCTCTGTACAGCCTATGGTCCCATTCTCTCGGGAATATCCCAACGCAGCTCCTAGAAGAAACGTGTTTCTGACTCGCTGAATCTCAACATAGATTCAACTCTCTTAGGTGAACGATTGAACAGCAGAGCAGTTTCAAGGAAACTTTTCTCCTGAGTTTTAGACGAAGTTTCCTGCTGTTTAGTACGTATGCCGGCATTGGGCTGGAAATACCGGTTTTGGGATTCTGCACAGAAAGGGTTTGCAAACCGCTGAATCCACACGTGAGTTTAACTCTGTCAGTTGAATGCACACATTGACAACCATTCAGTTAGATAGCTCCGTTTTGGTTTTAGAAGCAGATATTTCTCTGTACAGCCTATGGTCCCATTCACTCGGGAATATCCCAACGCAGCTCCTAGAAGAAACGTGTTTCTGACTCGCTGAATCTCAACATAGATTAAACTCTCTTACGTGAACGAACGCACAGCAGAGCAGTTTCAAGGAAACGTTTCTCCTGAGTTTTAGACGAAGTTTCCTGCTGTTTAGTACGTATGCCGGCATTGGGCTGGAAATACCGGTTTTGGGATTCTGCACAGAAAGGGTTTGCAAACCGCTGAATCCACACGTGAGTTTAACTCTGTCAGTTGAATGCACACATTGACAACCATTCAGTTAGATAGCTCCGTTTTGGTTTTAGAAGCAGATATTTCTCTGTACAGCCTATGGTCCCATTCACTCGGGAATATCCCAACGCAGCTCCTGGAAGAAACGTGTTTCTGACTCGCTGAATCTCAACATAGATTCAACTCTCTTAGGTGAACGAACGCACAGCAGAGCAGTTTCAAGGAAACGTTTCTCCTGAGTTTTAGACGAAGTTTCCTGCTGTTTAGTACGTATGCCGGCATTGGGCTGGAAATACCGGTTTTGGGATTCTGCACAGAAAGTGTTTGCAGGCCGGGCGCGGTGGCTCAAGCCTGTAATCCCAGCACTTTGGGAGGCCGAGGCGGGTGGATCACAAGGTCGAGAGATCGAGACCATCCTGGTCAACATTGTGAAACCCCGTCTCTATTAATACAAAAAAAAAAAAAAATTAGCTGGGCACGGTGGCGCGTGCCTGTAATCCCAGCTACTCAGGAGGCTGAGGCAGGAGAATTGCCTGAACCCAGGAGGCGGAGGTTGCAGTGAGCCGAGATCGCGCCATTGCACTCCAGCCTGGGTAACAAGAGCGAGACTCCGTCTCAAAAAAAAAAAAAAAAAAAAAAAGAAAGTGTTTGCAAACCGCTGAATCCACACGTGAGTTTGACTTTGTCAGTTGAATGCACACATTGACAACAATCCAGTTAGATAGCTCCGTTTTGGTTTTAGAAGCAGATAATTCTCTGTGCAACCTATGGTCCCATTCACTCGGTAATATCCCAACGCAGGTCCTAGAAGAAACGTGTTTCTGACTCGCTGAATCTCAACATAGATTCAACTCTCTTAGGTGAACGAACGCACAGCAGAGCAGTTTCAAGGAAACGTTTCTCCTGAGTTTTAGACGAAGTTTCCTGCTGTTTAGTACGGATGCCGGCATTGGGCTGGAAATTCCGGTTTTGGGATTCTGCACAGAAAGGGTTTGCAAACCGCTGAATCCACACGTGAGTTTAACTCTGTCAGTTGAATGCACACATTGACAACCATCCAGTTAGAAAGCTCCGTTTTGGTTTTAGAAGCAGATATTTCTCTGTACAGGCTGTGGTCCCATTCACTCGGGAATATCCCAACGCAGGCCCTAGAAGAAACGTGTTTCTGACTCGCTGAATCTCAACGTAGATTCAACTCTCTTAGGTGAAGGAACGCACAGCAGAGCAGTTTCAAGGAAACGTTTCTCCTGAGTTTTAGACGAAGTTTCCTGCTGTTTAGTACGTATGCCGGCATTGGGCTGGAAATACCGGTTTTGGGATTCTGCACAGAAAGTGTTTGCAAACCGCTGAATCCACACGTGAGTTTAACTCTGTCAGTTGAATGCACACATTGACAACCATTCAGTGTGATAACACCCTTTTGGTTTTAGAAGCAGATATTTCTCTGTACAACCTATGGTCCCATTCTCTCGGGAATATCCCAACGCAGCTCCTGGAAGAAACGTGTTTCTGACTCGCTGAATCTCAACATAGATTCAACTCTCTTAGGTGAACGAACGCTCAGCAGAGCAGTTTCAAGGAAACGTTTCTCCTGAGTTTTAGACGAAGTTGCCTGCTGTTTAGTACGTATGCCGGCATTGGGCTGGAAATACCGGTTTTGGGATTCTGCACAGAAAGTGTTTGCAAACCGCTGAATCCACACGTGAGTTTAACTCTGTCAGTTGAATGCACACATTGACAACCATTCAGTGTGATAACACCATTTTGGTTTTAGAAGCAGATATTTCTCTGTACAACCTATGGTCCCATTCTCTCGGGAATATCCCAACGCAGCTCCTAGAAGAAACGTGTTTCTGACTCGCTGAATCTCAACATAGATTCAACTCTCTTAGTTGAACGAACGCACAGCAGAGCAGTATCAAGGAAACTTTTCTCCTGAGTTTTAGACGAAGTTTCCTGCTGTTTAGTACGTATGCCGGCATTGGGCTGGAAATACCGGTTTTGGGATTCTGCACAGAAAGGGTTTGCAAACCGCTGAATCCACACGTGAGTTTAACTCTGTCAGTTGAATGCACACATTGACAACCATTCAGTTAGATAGCTCCGTTTTGGTTGTAGAAGCAGATATTTCTCTGTACACCCTATGGTCCCATTCACTCGGGAATATCCCAACGCAGCTCCTGGAAGAAACGTGTTTCTGACTCGCTGAATCTCAACATAGATTCAACTCTCTTAGGTGAACGAACGCACAGCAGAGCAGTTTCAAGGAAACGTTTCTCCTGAGTTTTAGACGAAGTTTCCTGCTGTTTAGTACGTATGCCGGCATTGGGCTGGAAATACCGGTTTTGGGATTCTGCACAGAAAGGGTTTGCAAACCGCTGAATCCACACGTGAGTTTAACTCTGTCAGTTGAATGCACACATTGACAACCATTCAGTTTGATAACACCCTTTTGGTTGTAGAAGCAGATATTTCTCTGTACAGCCTATGGTCCCATTCACTCGGGAATATCCCAACGCAGCTCCTGGAAGAAACGTGTTTCTGACTCGCTGAATCTCAACATAGATTCAACTCTCTTAGGTGAACGAACGCACAGCAGAGCAGTTTCAAGGAAACGTTTCTCCTGAGTTTTAGACGAAGTTTCCTGCTGTTTAGTACGTATGCCGGCATTGGGCTGGAAATACCGGTTTTGGGATTCTGCACAGAAAGTGTTTGCAAACCGCTGAATCCACACGTGAGTTTAACTCTATCAGTTGAATGCACACATTGACAACCATTCAGTGTGATAACACCCTTTTGGTTTTAGAAGCAGATATTTCTCTGTACAGCCTATGGTCCCATTCTCTCGGGAATATCCCAACGCAGCTCCTAGAAGAAACGTGTTTGTGACTCGCTGAATCTCAACATAGATTCAACTCTCTTAGGTGAACGATCGAACAGCAGAGCAGTTTCAAGGAAACTTTTCTCCTGAGTTTTAGACGAAGTTCCCTGCTGTTTAGTACGTATGCCGGCATTGGGCTGGAAATTCCGGTTTTGGGATTCTGCACAGAAAGGGTTTGCAAACCCCTGAATCCACACGTGAGTTTAACTCTGTCAGTTGAATGCACACATTGACAACCATTCAGTTAGATAGCTCCGTTTTGGTTTTAGAAGCAGATATTTCTCTGTACAGCCTATGGTCCCATTCACTCGGGAATATCCCAACGCAGCTCCTAGAAGAAACGTGTTTCTGACTCGCTGAATCTCAACATAGATTCAACTCTCTTAGGTGAACGAACGCACAGCAGAGCAGTTTCAAGGAAACGTTTCTCCTGAGTTTTAGACGAAGTTTCCTGCTGTTTAGTACGTATGCCGGCATTGGGCTGGAAATACCGGTTTTGGGATTCTGCACAGAAAGGGTTTGCAAACCGCTGAATCCACACGTGAGTTTAACTCTGTCAGTTGAATGCACACATTGACAACCATTCAGTTAAATAGCTCCGTTTTGGTATTAGAAGCAGATATTTCTCTGTACAACCTATGGTCCCATTCACTCGGTAATATCCCAACGCAGGTCCTAGAAGAAACGTGTTTCTGACTCGCTGAATCTCAACATAGATTCAACTCTCTTAGGTGAACGAATGCACAGCAGAGCAGTTTCAAGGAAACGTTTCTCCTGAGTTTTAGACGAAGTTTCCTGCTGTTTAGTACGTATGCCGGCATTGGGCTGGAAATACCGGTTTTGGGATTCTGCACAGAAAGTGTTTGCAAACCGCTGAATCCACACGTGAGTTTAACTCTGTCAGTTGAATGCACACATTGACAACCATTCAGTGTGATAACACCCTTTTGGTTTTAGAAGCAGATATTTCTCTGTACAACCTATGGTCCCATTCTCTCGGGAATATCCCAACGCAGCTCCTAGAAGAAACGTGTTTCTGACTCGCTGAATCTCAACATAGATTCAACTCTCTTAGGTGAACGAACGCACAGCAGAGCAGTTTCAAGGAAACGTTTCTCCTGAGTTTTAGACGAAGTTTCCTGCTGTTTAGTACGTATGCCGGCATTGGGCTGGAAATACCGGTTTTGGGATTCTGCACAGAAAGGGTTTGCAAACCGCTGAATCCACACGTGAGTTTAACTCTATCAGTTGAATGCACACATTGACAACCATTCAGTTTGATAACACCCTTTTGGTTGTAGAAGCAGATATTTCTCTGTACAGCCTATGGTCCCATTCTCTCGGGAATATCCCAACGCAGCTCCTAGAAGAAACGTGTTTCTGACTCGCTGAATCTCAACATAGATTCAACTCTCTTAGGTGAACGATCGAACAGCAGAGCAGTTTCAAGGAAACTTTTCTCCTGAGTTTTAGACGAAGTTCCCTGCTGTTTAGTACGTATGCCGGCATTGGGCTGGAAATACCGGTTTTGGGATTCTGCACAGAAAGGGTTTGCAAACCGCTGAATTTACACGTGAGTTTAACTCTGTCAGTTGAATGCACACATTGACAACCATTCAGTTTGATAACACCCTTTTGGTTTTAGAAGCAGATATTTCTCTGTACAGCCTATGGTCCCATTCACTCGGGAATATCCCAACGCAGCTCCTGGAAGAAACGTGTTTCTGACTCGCTGAATCTCAACATAGATTCAACTCTCTTAGGTGAACGAACGCACAGCAGAGCAGTTTCAAGGAAACGTTTCTCCTGAGTTTTAGACGAAGTTTCCTGCTGTTTAGTACGTATGCCGGCATTGGGCTGGAAATACCGGTTTTGGGATTCTGCACAGAAAGGGTTTGCAAACCGCTGAATCCACACGTGAGTTTAACTCTGTCAGTTGAATGCACACATTGACAACCATTCAGTTTGATAACACCCTTTTGTTTGTAGAAGCAGATATTTCTCTGTACAGCCTATGGTCCCATTCACTCGGGAATATCCCAACGCAGCTCCTGGAAGAAACGTGTTTCTGACTCGCTGAATCTCAACATAGATTCAACTCTCTTAGGTGAACGAACGCACAGCAGAGCAGTTTCAAGGAAACGTTTCTCCTGAGTTTTAGACGAAGTTTCCTGCTGTTTAGTACGTATGCCGGCATTGGGCTGGAAATACCGGTTTTGGGATTCTGCACAGAAAGGGTTTGCAAACCGCTGAATCCACACGTGAGTTTAACTCTGTCAGTTGAATGCACACATTGACAACCATTCAGTTAGATAGCTCCGTTTTGGTTTTAGAAGCAGATATTTCTCTGTACAGCCTATGGTCCCATTCACTCGGGAATATCCCAACGCAGCTCCTAGAAGAAACGTGTTTCTGACTCGCTGAATCTCAACATAGATTCAACTCTCTTAGGTGAACGAACGCACAGCAGAGCAGTTTCAAGGAAACGTTTCTCCTGAGTTTTAGACGAAGTTTCCTGCTGTTTAGTACGTATGCCGGCATTGGGCTGGAAATACCGGTTTTGGGATTCTGCACAGAAAGGGTTTGCAAACCGCTGAATCCACACGTGAGTTTAACTCTGTCAGTTGAATGCACACATTGACAACCATTCAGTTAGATAGCTCCGTTTTGGTTTTAGAAGCAGATATTTCTCTGTACAGCCTATGGTCCCATTCACTCGGGAATATCCCAACGCAGCTCCTGGAAGAAACGTGTTTCTGACTCGCTGAATCTCAACATAGATTCAACTCTCTTAGGTGAACGAACGCACAGCAGAGCAGTTTCAAGGAAACGTTTCTCCTGAGTTTTAGACGAAGTTTCCTGCTGTTTAGTACGTATGCCGGCATTGGGCTGGAAATACCGGTTTTGGGATTCTGCACAGAAAGGGTTTGCAAACCGCTGAATCCACACGTGAGTTTAACTCTGTCAGTTGAATGCACACATTGACAACCATTCAGTTAAATAGCTCCGTTTTGGTATTAGAAGCAGATATTTCTCTGTACAACCTATGGTCCCATTCACTCGGTAATATCCCAACGCAGGTCCTAGAAGAAACGTGTTTCTGACTCGCTGAATCTCAACATAGATTCAACTCTCTTAGGTGAACGAATGCACAGCAGAGCAGTTTCAAGGAAACGTTTCTCCTGAGTTTTAGACGAAGTTTCCTGCTGTTTAGTACGTATGCCGGCATTGGGCTGGAAATACCGGTTTTGGGATTCTGCACAGAAAGTGTTTGCAAACCGCTGAATCCACACGTGAGTTTAACTCTATCAGTTGAATGCACACATTGACAACCATTCAGTGTGATAACACCCTTTTGGTTTTAGAAGCAGATATTTCTCTGTACAGCCTATGGTCCCATTCTCTCGGGAATATCCCAACGCAGCTCCTAGAAGAAACGTGTTTCTGACTCGCTGAATCTCAACATAGATTCAACTCTCTTAGGTGAACGAACGCACAGCAGAGCAGTTTCAAGGAAACGTTTCTCCTGAGTTTTAGACGAAGTTTCCTGCTGTTTAGTACGTATGCCGGCATTGGGCTGGAAATACCGGTTTTGGGATTCTGCACAGAAAGGGTTTGCAAACCGCTGAATCCACACGTGAGTTTAACTCTATCAGTTGAATGCACACATTGACAACCATTCAGTTAAATAGCTCCGTTTTGGTATTAGAAGCAGATATTTCTCTGTACAACCTATGGTCCCATTCACTCGGTAATATCCCAACGCAGGTCCTAGAAGAAACGTGTTTCTGACTCGCTGAATCTCAACATAGATTCAACTCTCTTAGGTGAACGAATGCACAGCAGAGCAGTTTCAAGGAAACGTTTCTCCTGAGTTTTAGACGAAGTTTCCTGCTGCTTAGTACGGATGCCGGCATTGGGCTGGAAATTCCGGTTTTGGGATTCTGCACAGAAAGGGTTTGCAAACCGCTGAATCCACACGTGAGTTTAACTTTGTGAGTTGAATGCACACATTGACAACCATCCAGTTAGATAGCTCCGTTTTGGTTTTAGAAGCAGATATTTCTCTGTACAGGCTGTGGTCCCATTCACTCGGGAATATCCCAACGCAGCTCCTACAAGAAACGTGTTTCTGACTCGCTGAATCTCAACGTAGATTCAATTCTCTTAATTGAACGAACGCACAGCAGAGCAGTTTCAAGGAAACGTTTCTCCTGAGTTTTAGACGAAGTTACCTGCAGTTAAGTACGTATCCCGGCATTGGGCTGGAAATACCGGTTTTGGGATTCTGCACAGAAAGTGTTTGCAAACCGCTGAATCCACACGTGAGTTTAACTCTGTCAGTTGAATGCACACATTGACAACCATTCAGTTAGATAGCTCCGTTTTGGTTTTAGAAGCAGATATTTCTCTGTACAGCCTATGGTCCCATTCACTCGGGAATATCCCAACGCAGCTCCTGGAAGAAACGTGTTTCTGACTCGCTGAATCTCAACATAGATTCAACTCTCTTAGGTGAACGAACGCACAGCAGAGCAGTTTCAAGGAAACGTTTCTCCTGAGTTTTAGACGAAGTTTCCTGCTGTTTAGTACGTATGCCGGCATTGGGCTGGAAATACCGGTTTTGGGATTCTGCACAGAAAGGGTTTGCAAACCGCTGAATCCACACGTGAGTTTAACTCTATCAGTTGAATGCACACATTGACAACCATTCAGTTTGATAACACCCTTTTGGTTGTAGAAGCAGATATTTCTCTGTACAGCCTATGGTCCCATTCTCTCGGGAATATCCCAACGCAGCTCCTAGAAGAAACGTGTTTCTGACTCGCTGAATCTCAACATAGATTCAACTCCCTTAGGTGAACGATCAAACAACAGAGCAGTTTCAAGGAAACTTTTCTCCTGAGTTTTAGACGAAGTTCCCTGCTGTTTAGTACGTATGCCGGCATTGGGCTGGAAATACCGGTTTTGGGATTCTGCACAGAAAGGGTTTGCAAACCGCTGAATCCACACGTGAGTTTAACTCTGTCAGTTGAATGCACACATTGACAACCATTCAGTTTGATAACACCCTTTTGGTTTTAGAAGCAGATATTTCTCTGTACAGCCTATGGTCCCATTCACTCGGGAATATCCCAACGCAGCTCCTGGAAGAAACGTGTTTCTGACTCGCTGAATCTCAACATAGATTCAACTCTCTTAGGTGAACGAACGCACAGCAGAGCAGTTTCAAGGAAACGTTTCTCCTGAGTTTTAGACGAAGTTTCCTGCTGTTTAGTACGTATGCCGGCATTGGGCTGGAAATACCGGTTTTGGGATTCTGCACAGAAAGGGTTTGCAAACCGCTGAATCCACACGTGAGTTTAACTCTGTCAGTTGAATGCACACATTGACAACCATTCAGTTTGATAACACCCTTTTGGTTGTAGAAGCAGATATTTCTCTGTACAGCCTATGGTCCCATTCACTCGGGAATATCCCAACGCAGCTCCTGGAAGAAACGTGTTTCTGACTCGCTGAATCTCAACATAGATTCAACTCTCTTAGGTGAACGAACGCACAGCAGAGCAGTTTCAAGGAAACGTTTCTCCTGAGTTTTAGACGAAGTTTCCTGCTGTTTAGTACGTATGCCGGCATTGGGCTGGAAATACCGGTTTTGGGATTCTGCACAGAAAGGGTTTGCAAACCGCTGAATCCACACGTGAGTTTAACTCTGTCAGTTGAATGCACACATTGACAACCATTCAGTTAGATAGCTCCGTTTTGGTTTTAGAAGCAGATATTTCTCTGTACAGCCTATGGTCCCATTCACTCGGGAATATCCCAACGCAGCTCCTGGAAGAAACGTGTTTCTGACTCGCTGAATCTCAACATAGATTCAACTCTCTTAGGTGAACGAACGCACAGCAGAGCAGTTTCAAGGAAACGTTTCTCCTGAGTTTTAGACGAAGTTTCCTGCTGTTTAGTACGTATGCCGGCATTGGGCTGGAAATACCGGTTTTGGGATTCTGCACAGAAAGTGTTTGCAAACCGCTGAATCCACACGTGAGTTTAACTCTATCAGTTGAATGCACACATTGACAACCATTCAGTGTGATAACACCCTTTTGGTTTTAGAAGCAGATATTTCTCTGTACAGCCTATGGTCCCATTCTCTCGGGAATATCCCAACGCAGCTCCTAGAAGAAACGTGTTTCTGACTCGCTGAATCTCAACATAGATTCAACTCTCTTAGGTGAACGATCGAACAGCAGAGCAGTTTCAAGGAAACTTTTCTCCTGAGTTTTAGACGAAGTTCCCTGCTGTTTAGTACGTATGCCGGCATTGGGCTGGAAATTCCGGTTTTGGGATTCTGCACAGAAAGGGTTTGCAAACCCCTGAATCCACACGTGAGTTTAACTCTGTCAGTTGAATGCACACATTGACAACCATTCAGTTAGATAGCTCCGTTTTGGTTTTAGAAGCAGATATTTCTCTGTACAGCCTATGGTCCCATTCACTCGGGAATATCCCAACGCAGCTCCTAGAAGAAACGTGTTTCTGACTCGCTGAATCTCAACATAGATTCAACTCTCTTAGGTGAACGAACGCACAGCAGAGCAGTTTCAAGGAAACGTTTCTCCTGAGTTTTAGACGAAGTTTCCTGCTGTTTAGTACGTATGCCGGCATTGGGCTGGAAATACCGGTTTTGGGATTCTGCACAGAAAGGGTTTGCAAACCGCTGAATCCACACGTGAGTTTAACTCTGTCAGTTGAATGCACACATTGACAACCATTCAGTTAAATAGCTCCGTTTTGGTATTAGAAGCAGATATTTCTCTGTACAACCTATGGTCCCATTCACTCGGTAATATCCCAACGCAGGTCCTAGAAGAAACGTGTTTCTGACTCGCTGAATCTCAACATAGATTCAACTCTCTTAGGTGAACGAATGCACAGCAGAGCAGTTTCAAGGAAACGTTTCTCCTGAGTTTTAGACGAAGTTTCCTGCTGTTTAGTACGTATGCCGGCATTGGGCTGGAAATACCGGTTTTGGGATTCTGCACAGAAAGTGTTTGCAAACCGCTGAATCCACACGTGAGTTTAACTCTGTCAGTTGAATGCACACATTGACAACCATTCAGTGTGATAACACCCTTTTGGTTTTAGAAGCAGATATTTCTCTGTACAACCTATGGTCCCATTCTCTCGGGAATATCCCAACGCAGCTCCTAGAAGAAACGTGTTTCTGACTCGCTGAATCTCAACATAGATTCAACTCTCTTAGGTGAACGAACGCACAGCAGAGCAGTTTCAAGGAAACGTTTCTCCTGAGTTTTAGACGAAGTTTCCTGCTGTTTAGTACGTATGCCGGCATTGGGCTGGAAATACCGGTTTTGGGATTCTGCACAGAAAGGGTTTGCAAACCGCTGAATCCACACGTGAGTTTAACTCTATCAGTTGAATGCACACATTGACAACCATTCAGTTTGATAACACCCTTTTGGTTGTAGAAGCAGATATTTCTCTGTACAGCCTATGGTCCCATTCTCTCGGGAATATCCCAACGCAGCTCCTAGAAGAAACGTGTTTCTGACTCGCTGAATCTCAACATAGATTCAACTCTCTTAGGTGAACGATCGAACAGCAGAGCAGTTTCAAGGAAACTTTTCTCCTGAGTTTTAGACGAAGTTCCCTGCTGTTTAGTACGTATGCCGGCATTGGGCTGGAAATACCGGTTTTGGGATTCTGCACAGAAAGGGTTTGCAAACCGCTGAATTTACACGTGAGTTTAACTCTGTCAGTTGAATGCACACATTGACAACCATTCAGTTTGATAACACCCTTTTGGTTTTAGAAGCAGATATTTCTCTGTACAGCCTATGGTCCCATTCACTCGGGAATATCCCAACGCAGCTCCTGGAAGAAACGTGTTTCTGACTCGCTGAATCTCAACATAGATTCAACTCTCTTAGGTGAACGAACGCACAGCAGAGCAGTTTCAAGGAAACGTTTCTCCTGAGTTTTAGACGAAGTTTCCTGCTGTTTAGTACGTATGCCGGCATTGGGCTGGAAATACCGGTTTTGGGATTCTGCACAGAAAGGGTTTGCAAACCGCTGAATCCACACGTGAGTTTAACTCTGTCAGTTGAATGCACACATTGACAACCATTCAGTTTGATAACACCCTTTTGTTTGTAGAAGCAGATATTTCTCTGTACAGCCTATGGTCCCATTCACTCGGGAATATCCCAACGCAGCTCCTGGAAGAAACGTGTTTCTGACTCGCTGAATCTCAACATAGATTCAACTCTCTTAGGTGAACGAACGCACAGCAGAGCAGTTTCAAGGAAACGTTTCTCCTGAGTTTTAGACGAAGTTTCCTGCTGTTTAGTACGTATGCCGGCATTGGGCTGGAAATACCGGTTTTGGGATTCTGCACAGAAAGGGTTTGCAAACCGCTGAATCCACACGTGAGTTTAACTCTGTCAGTTGAATGCACACATTGACAACCATTCAGTTAGATAGCTCCGTTTTGGTTTTAGAAGCAGATATTTCTCTGTACAGCCTATGGTCCCATTCACTCGGGAATATCCCAACGCAGCTCCTGGAAGAAACGTGTTTCTGACTCGCTGAATCTCAACATAGATTCAACTCTCTTAGGTGAACGAACGCACAGCAGAGCAGTTTCAAGGAAACGTTTCTCCTGAGTTTTAGACGAAGTTTCCTGCTGTTTAGTACGTATGCCGGCATTGGGCTGGAAATACCGGTTTTGGGATTCTGCACAGAAAGGGTTTGCAAACCGCTGAATCCACACGTGAGTTTAACTCTGTCAGTTGAATGCACACATTGACAACCATTCAGTTAAATAGCTCCGTTTTGGTATTAGAAGCAGATATTTCTCTGTACAACCTATGGTCCCATTCACTCGGTAATATCCCAACGCAGGTCCTAGAAGAAACGTGTTTCTGACTCGCTGAATCTCAACATAGATTCAACTCTCTTAGGTGAACGAATGCACAGCAGAGCAGTTTCAAGGAAACGTTTCTCCTGAGTTTTAGACGAAGTTTCCTGCTGTTTAGTACGTATGCCGGCATTGGGCTGGAAATACCGGTTTTGGGATTCTGCACAGAAAGTGTTTGCAAACCGCTGAATCCACACGTGAGTTTAACTCTATCAGTTGAATGCACACATTGACAACCATTCAGTGTGATAACACCCTTTTGGTTTTAGAAGCAGATATTTCTCTGTACAGCCTATGGTCCCATTCTCTCGGGAATATCCCAACGCAGCTCCTAGAAGAAACGTGTTTCTGACTCGCTGAATCTCAACATAGATTCAACTCTCTTAGGTGAACGAACGCACAGCAGAGCAGTTTCAAGGAAACGTTTCTCCTGAGTTTTAGACGAAGTTTCCTGCTGTTTAGTACGTATGCCGGCATTGGGCTGGAAATACCGGTTTTGGGATTCTGCACAGAAAGGGTTTGCAAACCGCTGAATCCACACGTGAGTTTAACTCTATCAGTTGAATGCACACATTGACAACCATTCAGTTAAATAGCTCCGTTTTGGTATTAGAAGCAGATATTTCTCTGTACAACCTATGGTCCCATTCACTCGGTAATATCCCAACGCAGGTCCTAGAAGAAACGTGTTTCTGACTCGCTGAATCTCAACATAGATTCAACTCTCTTAGGTGAACGAATGCACAGCAGAGCAGTTTCAAGGAAACGTTTCTCCTGAGTTTTAGACGAAGTTTCCTGCTGCTTAGTACGGATGCCGGCATTGGGCTGGAAATTCCGGTTTTGGGATTCTGCACAGAAAGGGTTTGCAAACCGCTGAATCCACACGTGAGTTTAACTTTGTGAGTTGAATGCACACATTGACAACCATCCAGTTAGATAGCTCCGTTTTGGTTTTAGAAGCAGATATTTCTCTGTACAGGCTGTGGTCCCATTCACTCGGGAATATCCCAACGCAGCTCCTACAAGAAACGTGTTTCTGACTCGCTGAATCTCAACGTAGATTCAATTCTCTTAATTGAACGAACGCACAGCAGAGCAGTTTCAAGGAAACGTTTCTCCTGAGTTTTAGACGAAGTTACCTGCAGTTAAGTACGTATCCCGGCATTGGGCTGGAAATACCGGTTTTGGGATTCTGCACAGAAAGTGTTTGCAAACCGCTGAATCCACACGTGAGTTTAACTCTGTCAGTTGAATGCACACATTGACAACCATTCAGTTAGATAGCTCCGTTTTGGTTTTAGAAGCAGATATTTCTCTGTACAGCCTATGGTCCCATTCACTCGGGAATATCCCAACGCAGCTCCTGGAAGAAACGTGTTTCTGACTCGCTGAATCTCAACATAGATTCAACTCTCTTAGGTGAACGAACGCACAGCAGAGCAGTTTCAAGGAAACGTTTCTCCTGAGTTTTAGACGAAGTTTCCTGCTGTTTAGTACGTATGCCGGCATTGGGCTGGAAATACCGGTTTTGGGATTCTGCACAGAAAGGGTTTGCAAACCGCTGAATCCACACGTGAGTTTAACTCTATCAGTTGAATGCACACATTGACAACCATTCAGTTTGATAACACCCTTTTGGTTGTAGAAGCAGATATTTCTCTGTACAGCCTATGGTCCCATTCTCTCGGGAATATCCCAACGCAGCTCCTAGAAGAAACGTGTTTCTGACTCGCTGAATCTCAACATAGATTCAACTCCCTTAGGTGAACGATCAAACAGCAGAGCAGTTTCAAGGAAACTTTTCTCCTGAGTTTTAGACGAAGTTCCCTGCTGTTTAGTACGTATGCCGGCATTGGGCTGGAAATACCGGTTTTGGGATTCTGCACAGAAAGGGTTTGCAAACCGCTGAATCCACACGTGAGTTTAACTCTGTCAGTTGAATGCACACATTGACAACCATTCAGTTTGATAACACCCTTTTGGTTTTAGAAGCAGATATTTCTCTGTACAGCCTATGGTCCCATTCACTCGGGAATATCCCAACGCAGCTCCTGGAAGAAACGTGTTTCTGACTCGCTGAATCTCAACATAGATTCAACTCTCTTAGGTGAACGAACGCACAGCAGAGCAGTTTCAAGGAAACGTTTCTCCTGAGTTTTAGACGAAGTTTCCTGCTGTTTAGTACGTATGCCGGCATTGGGCTGGAAATACCGGTTTTGGGATTCTGCACAGAAAGGGTTTGCAAACCGCTGAATCCACACGTGAGTTTAACTCTGTCAGTTGAATGCACACATTGACAACCATTCAGTTTGATAACACCCTTTTGGTTGTAGAAGCAGATATTTCTCTGTACAGCCTATGGTCCCATTCACTCGGGAATATCCCAACGCAGCTCCTGGAAGAAACGTGTTTCTGACTCGCTGAATCTCAACATAGATTCAACTCTCTTAGGTGAACGAACGCACAGCAGAGCAGTTTCAAGGAAACGTTTCTCCTGAGTTTTAGACGAAGTTTCCTGCTGTTTAGTACGTATGCCGGCATTGGGCTGGAAATACCGGTTTTGGGATTCTGCACAGAAAGGGTTTGCAAACCGCTGAATCCACACGTGAGTTTAACTCTGTCAGTTGAATGCACACATTGACAACCATTCAGTTAGATAGCTCCGTTTTGGTTTTAGAAGCAGATATTTCTCTGTACAGCCTATGGTCCCATTCACTCGGGAATATCCCAACGCAGCTCCTGGAAGAAACGTGTTTCTGACTCGCTGAATCTCAACATAGATTCAACTCTCTTAGTTGAACGAACGCGCAGCAGAGCAGTTTCAAGGAAACGTTTCTACTGAGTTTTAGACGAAGTTTCCTGCTGTTTAGTACGTATGCCGGCATTGGGCTGGAAATACCGGTTTTGGGATTCTGCACAGAAAGGGTTTGCAAACCGCTGAATCCACACGTGAGTTTAACTCTGTCAGTTGAATGCACACATTGACAACCATTCAGTTAGATAGCTCCGTTTTGGTTTTAGAAGCAGATATTTCTCTGTACAGCCTATGGTCCCATTCACTCGGGAATTTCCCAACGCAGCTCCTGGAAGAAACGTGTTTCTGACTCGCTGAATCTCAACATAGATTCAACTCTCTTAGGTGAACGAACGCACAGCAGAGCAGTTTCAAGGAAACGTTTCTCCTGAGTTTTAGACGAAGTTTCCTGCTGTTTAGTACGTATGCCGGCATTGGGCTGGAAATACCGGTTTTGGGATTCTGCACAGAAAGGGTTTGCAAACCGCTGAATCCACACGTGAGTTTAACTCTGTCAGTTGAATGCACACATTGACAACCATTCAGTTTGATAACACCCTTTTGGTTTTAGAAGCAGATATTTCTCTGTACAGCCTATGGTCCCATTCACTCGGGAATATCCCAACGCAGCTCCTAGAAGAAACGTGTTTCTGACTCGCTGAATCTCAACGTAGATTCAACTCTCTTAGGTGAACGAACGCACAGCAGAGCAGTTTCAAGGAAACGTTTCTCCTGAGTTTTAGACGAAGTTACCTGCAGTTAAGTACGTATCCCGGCATTGGGCTGGAAATACCGGTTTTGGGATTCTGCACAGAAAGTGTTTGCCAACCGCTGAATCCACACGTGAGTTTAACTCTGTCAGTTGAATGCACACATTGACAACCATTCAGTTTGATAACACCCTTTTGGTTGTAGAAGCAGATATTTCTCTGTACAGCCTATGGTCCCATTCACTCGGGAATATCCCAACGCAGCTCCTGGAAGAAACGTGTTTCTGACTCGCTGAATCTCAACATAGATTCAACTCTCTTAGGTGAACGAACGCACAGCAGAGCAGTTTCAAGGAAACGTTTCTCCTGAGTTTTAGACGAAGTTTCCTGCTGTTTAGTACGTATGCCGGCATTGGGCTGGAAATACCGGTTTGGGGATTCTGCACAGAATGTGTTTGCAAACCGCTGAATCCACACGTGAGTTTAACTCTATCAGTTGAATGCACACATTGACAACCATTCAGTGTGATAACACCCTTTTGGTTTTAGAAGCAGATATTTCTCTGTACAACCTATGGTCCCATTCTCTCGGGAATATCCCAACGCAGCTCCTAGAAGAAACGTGTTTCTGACTCGCTGAATCTCAACATAGATTCAACTCTCTTAGGTGAACGATCGCACAGCAGAGCAGTTTCAAGGAAACTTTTCTCCTGAGTTTTAGACGAAGTTTCCTGCTGTTTAGTACGGATGCCGGCATTGGGCTGGAAATACCGGTTTTGGGATTCTGCACAGAAAGGGTTTGCAAACCGCTGAATCCACACGTGAGTTTAACTCTGTCAGTTGAATGCACACATTGACAACCATTCAGTTTGATAACACCCTTTTGGTTTTAGAAGCAGATATTTCTCTGTACAGCCTATGGTCCCATTCACTCGGGAATATCCCAACGCAGCTCCTGGAAGAAACGTGTTTCTGACTCGCTGAATCTCAACATAGATTCAACTCTCTTAGGTGAACGAACGCACAGCAGAGCAGTTTCAAGGAAACGTTTCTCCTGAGTTTTAGACGAAGTTTCCTGCTGTTTAGTACGTATGCCGGCATTGGGCTGGAAATACCGGTTTTGGGATTCTGCACAGAAAGGGTTTGCAAACCGCTGAATCCACACGTGAGTTTAACTCTGTCAGTTGAATGCACACATTGAGAACCATTCAGTTTGATAACACCCTTTTGGTTTTAGAAGCAGATATTTCTCTGTACAGCCTATGGTCCCATTCACTCGGGAATATCCCAACGCAGCTCCTAGAAGAAACGTGTTTCTGACTCGCTGAATCTCAACGTAGATTCAACTCTCTTAGGTGAACGAACGCACAGCAGAGCAGTTTCAAGGAAACGTTTCTCCTGAGTTTTAGACGAAGTTACCTGCAGTTAAGTACGTATCCCGGCATTGGGCTGGAAATACCGGTTTTGGGATTCTGCACAGAAAGTGTTTGCCAACCGCTGAATCCACACGTGAGTTTAACTCTGTCAGTTGAATGCACACATTGACAACCATTCAGTTAGATAGCTCCGTTTTGGTTTTAGAAGCAGATATTTCTCTGTACAGCCTATGGTCCCATTCACTCGGGAATATCCCAACGCAGCTCCTGGAAGAAACGGGTTTCTGACTCGCTGAATCACAATATAGATTCAACTCTCTTAGGTGAACGAACGCACAGCAGAGCAGTTTCAAGGAAACGTTTCTCCTGAGTTTTAGACGAAGTTTCCTGCTGTTTAGTACGTATGCCGGCATTGGGCTGGAAATACCGGTTTTGGGATTCTGCACAGAAAGGGTTTGCAAACCGCTGAATCCACACGTGAGTTTAACTCTGTCAGTTGAATGCACACATTGACAACCATTCAGTGTGATAACACCCTTTTGGTTTTAGGAGCAGATATTTCTCTGTACAACCTATGGTCCCATTCTCTCGGGAATATCCCAACGCAGCTCCTAGAAGAAACGTGTTTCTGACTCGCTGAACCTCAACATAGATTCAACTCTCTTAGGTGAACGAACGCACAGCAGAGCAGTTTCAAGGAAACGTTTCTCCTGAGTTTTAGACGAAGTTTCCTGCTGTTTAGTACGTATGCCGGCATTGGGCCGGAAATACCGGTTTTGGGATTCTGCACAGAAAGGGTTTGCAAACCGCTGAATCCACACGTGAGTTTAACTCTGTCAGTTGAATGCACACATTGACAACCATTCAGTTTTATAACACCCTTTTGGTTGTAGAAGCAGATATTTCTCTGTACAGCCTATGGTCCCTTTCACTCGGGAATATCCCAACGCAGCTCCTGGAAGAAACGTGTTTCTGACTCGCTGAATCTCAACATAGATTCAACTCTCTTAGGTGAACGAACGCACAGTAGAGCAGTTTCAAGGAAACGTTTCTCCTGAGTTTTAGACGAAGTTTCCTGCTGTTTAGTACGTATGCCGGCATTGGGCTGGAAATACCGGTTTTGGGATTCTGCACAGAAAGTGTTTGCAAACCGCTGAATCCACACGTGAGTTTAACTCTATCAGTTGAATGCACACATTGACAACCATTCAGTGTGATAACACCCTTTTGGTTTTAGAAGCAGATATTTCTCTGTACAGCCTATGGTCCCATTCTCTCGGGAATATCCCAACGCAGCTCCTAGAAGAAACGTGTTTCTGACTCGCTGAATCTCAACATAGATTCAACTCTCTTAGGTGAACGAACGCACAGCAGAGCAGTTTCAAGGAAACGTTTCTCCTGAGTTTTAGACGAAGTTTCCTGCTGTTTAGTACGTATGCCGGCATTGGGCTGGAAATACCGGTTTTGGGATTCTGCACAGAAAGGGTTTGCAAACCGCTGAATCCACACGTGAGTTTAACTCTATCAGTTGAATGCACACATTGACAACCATTCAGTTAAATAGCTCCGTTTTGGTATTAGAAGCAGATATTTCTCTGTACAACCTATGGTCCCATTCACTCGGTAATATCCCAACGCAGGTCCTAGAAGAAACGTGTTTCTGACTCGCTGAATCTCAACATAGATTCAACTCTCTTAGGTGAACGAATGCACAGCAGAGCAGTTTCAAGGAAACGTTTCTCCTGAGTTTTAGACGAAGTTTCCTGCTGCTTAGTACGGATGCCGGCATTGGGCTGGAAATTCCGGTTTTGGGATTCTGCACAGAAAGGGTTTGCAAACCGCTGAATCCACACGTGAGTTTAACTTTGTGAGTTGAATGCACACATTGACAACCATCCAGTTAGATAGCTCCGTTTTGGTTTTAGAAGCAGATATTTCTCTGTACAGGCTGTGGTCCCATTCACTCGGGAATATCCCAACGCAGCTCCTACAAGAAACGTGTTTCTGACTCGCTGAATCTCAACGTAGATTCAACTCTCTTAGTTGAACGAACGCACAGCAGAGCAGTTTCAAGGAAACGTTTCTCCTGAGTTTTAGACGAAGTTACCTGCAGTTAAGTACGTATCCCGGCATTGGGCTGGAAATACCGGTTTTGGGATTCTGCACAGAAAGTGTTTGCAAACCGCTGAATCCACACGTGAGTTTAACTCTGTCAGTTGAATGCACACATTGACAACCATTCAGTTAGATAGCTCCGTTTTGGTTTTAGAAGCAGATATTTCTCTGTACAGCCTATGGTCCCATTCACTCGGGAATATCCCAACGCAGCTCCTGGAAGAAACGTGTTTCTGACTCGCTGAATCTCAACATAGATTCAACTCTCTTAGGTGAACGAACGCACAGCAGAGCAGTTTCAAGGAAACGTTTCTCCTGAGTTTTAGACGAAGTTTCCTGCTGTTTAGTACGTATGCCGGCATTGGGCTGTAAATACCGGTTTTGGGATTCTGCACAGAAAGGGTTTGCAAACCGCTGAATCCACACGTGAGTTTAACTCTATCAGTTGAATGCACACATTGACAACCATTCAGTTTGATAACACCCTTTTGGTTGTAGAAGCAGATATTTCTCTGTACAGCCTATGGTCCCATTCTCTCGGGAATATCCCAACGCAGCTCCTAGAAGAAACGTGTTTCTGACTCGCTGAATCTCAACATAGATTCAACTCCCTTAGGTGAACGATCAAACAGCAGAGCAGTTTCAAGGAAACTTTTCTCCTGAGTTTTAGACGAAGTTCCCTGCTGTTTAGTACGTATGCCGGCATTGGGCTGGAAATACCGGTTTTGGGATTCTGCACAGAAAGGGTTTGCAAACCGCTGAATCCACACGTGAGTTTAACTCTGTCAGTTGAATGCACACATTGACAACCATTCAGTTTGATAACACCCTTTTGGTTTTAGAAGCAGATATTTCTCTGTACAGCCTATGGTCCCATTCACTCGGGAATATCCCAACGCAGCTCCTGGAAGAAACGTGTTTCTGACTCGCTGAATCTCAACATAGATTCAACTCTCTTAGGTGAACGAACGCACAGCAGAGCAGTTTCAAGGAAACGTTTCTCCTGAGTTTTAGACGAAGTTTCCTGCTGTTTAGTACGTATGCCGGCATTGGGCTGGAAATACCGGTTTTGGGATTCTGCACAGAAAGGGTTTGCAAACCGCTGAATCCACACGTGAGTTTAACTCTGTCAGTTGAATGCACACATTGACAACCATTCAGTTTGATAACACCCTTTTGGTTGTAGAAGCAGATATTTCTCTGTACAGCCTATGGTCCCATTCACTCGGGAATATCCCAACGCAGCTCCTGGAAGAAACGTGTTTCTGACTCGCTGAATCTCAACATAGATTCAACTCTCTTAGGTGAACGAACGCACAGCAGAGCAGTTTCAAGGAAACGTTTCTCCTGAGTTTTAGACGAAGTTTCCTGCTGTTTAGTACGTATGCCGGCATTGGGCTGGAAATACCGGTTTTGGGATTCTGCACAGAAAGGGTTTGCAAACCGCTGAATCCACACGTGAGTTTAACTCTGTCAGTTGAATGCACACATTGACAACCATTCAGTTAGATAGCTCCGTTTTGGTTTTAGAAGCAGATATTTCTCTGTACAGCCTATGGTCCCATTCACTCGGGAATATCCCAACGCAGCTCCTGGAAGAAACGTGTTTCTGACTCGCTGAATCTCAACATAGATTCAACTCTCTTAGTTGAACGAACGCGCAGCAGAGCAGTTTCAAGGAAACGTTTCTACTGAGTTTTAGACGAAGTTTCCTGCTGTTTAGTACGTATGCCGGCATTGGGCTGGAAATACCGGTTTTGGGATTCTGCACAGAAAGGGTTTGCAAACCGCTGAATCCACACGTGAGTTTAACTCTGTCAGTTGAATGCACACATTGACAACCATTCAGTTAGATAGCTCCGTTTTGGTTTTAGAAGCAGATATTTCTCTGTACAGCCTATGGTCCCATTCACTCGGGAATATCCCAACGCAGCTCCTGGAAGAAACGTGTTTCTGACTCGCTGAATCTCAACATAGATTCAACTCTCTTAGGTGAACGAACGCACAGCAGAGCAGTTTCAAGGAAACGTTTCTCCTGAGTTTTAGACGAAGTTTCCTGCTGTTTAGTACGTATGCCGGCATTGGGCTGGAAATACCGGTTTTGGGATTCTGCACAGAAAGGGTTTGCAAACCGCTGAATCCACACGTGAGTTTAACTCTGTCAGTTGAATGCACACATTGAGAACCATTCAGTTTGATAACACCCTTTTGGTTTTAGAAGCAGATATTTCTCTGTACAGCCTATGGTCCCATTCACTCGGGAATATCCCAACGCAGCTCCTAGAAGAAACGTGTTTCTGACTCGCTGAATCTCAACGTAGATTCAACTCTCTTAGGTGAACGAACGCACAGCAGAGCAGTTTCAAGGAAACGTTTCTCCTGAGTTTTAGACGAAGTTTCCTGCTGTTTAGTACGTATCCCGGCATTGGGCTGGAAATACCGGTTTTGGGATTCTGCACAGAAAGTGTTTGCCAACCGCTGAATCCACACGTGAGTTTAACTCTGTCAGTTGAATGCACACATTGACAACCATTCAGTTTGATAACACCCTTTTGGTTGTAGAAGCAGATATTTCTCTGTACAGCCTATGGTCCCATTCACTCGGGAATATCCCAACGCAGCTCCTGGAAGAAACGTGTTTCTGACTCGCTGAATCTCAACATAGATTCAACTCTCTTAGGTGAACGAACGCACAGCAGAGCAGTTTCAAGGAAACGTTTCTCCTGAGTTTTAGACGAAGTTTCCTGCTGTTTAGTACGTATGCCGGCATTGGGCTGGAAATACCGGTTTGGGGATTCTGCACAGAATGTGTTTGCAAACCGCTGAATCCACACGTGAGTTTAACTCTATCAGTTGAATGCACACATTGACAACCATTCAGTGTGATAACACCCTTTTGGTTTTAGAAGCAGATATTTCTCTGTACAACCTATGGTCCCATTCTCTCGGGAATATCCCAACGCAGCTCCTAGAAGAAACGTGTTTCTGACTCGCTGAATCTCAACATAGATTCAACTCTCTTAGGTGAACGATCGCACAGCAGAGCAGTTTCAAGGAAACTTTTCTCCTGAGTTTTAGACGAAGTTTCCTGCTGTTTAGTACGGATGCCGGCATTGGGCTGGAAATACCGGTTTTGGGATTCTGCACAGAAAGGGTTTGCAAACCGCTGAATCCACACGTGAGTTTAACTCTGTCAGTTGAATGCACACATTGACAACCATTCAGTTTGATAACACCCTTTTGGTTTTAGAAGCAGATATTTCTCTGTACAGCCTATGGTCCCATTCACTCGGGAATATCCCAACGCAGCTCCTGGAAGAAACGTGTTTCTGACTCGCTGAATCTCAACATAGATTCAACTCTCTTAGGTGAACGAACGCACAGCAGAGCAGTTTCAAGGAAACGTTTCTCCTGAGTTTTAGACGAAGTTTCCTGCTGTTTAGTACGTATGCCGGCATTGGGCTGGAAATACCGGTTTTGGGATTCTGCACAGAAAGGGTTTGCAAACCGCTGAATCCACACGTGAGTTTAACTCTGTCAGTTGAATGCACACATTGAGAACCATTCAGTTTGATAACACCCTTTTGGTTTTAGAAGCAGATATTTCTCTGTACAGCCTATGGTCCCATTCACTCGGGAATATCCCAACGCAGCTCCTAGAAGAAACGTGTTTCTGACTCGCTGAATCTCAACGTAGATTCAACTCTCTTAGGTGAACGAACGCACAGCAGAGCAGTTTCAAGGAAACGTTTCTCCTGAGTTTTAGACGAAGTTACCTGCAGTTAAGTACGTATCCCGGCATTGGGCTGGAAATACCGGTTTTGGGATTCTGCACAGAAAGTGTTTGCCAACCGCTGAATCCACACGTGAGTTTAACTCTGTCAGTTGAATGCACACATTGACAACCATTCAGTTAGATAGCTCCGTTTTGGTTTTAGAAGCAGATATTTCTCTGTACAGCCTATGGTCCCATTCACTCGGGAATATCCCAACGCAGCTCCTGGAAGAAACGGGTTTCTGACTCGCTGAATCTCAATATAGATTCAACTCTCTTAGGTGAACGAACGCACAGCAGAGCAGTTTCAAGGAAACGTTTCTCCTGAGTTTTAGACGAAGTTTCCTGCTGTTTAGTACGTATGCCGGCATTGGGCTGGAAATACCGTTTTTGGGATTCTGCACAGAAAGGGTTTGCAAACCGCTGAATCCACACGTGAGTTTAACTCTGTCAGTTGAATGCACACATTGACAACCATTCAGTTTGATGACACCCTTTTGGTTTTAGAAGCAGATATTTCTCTGTACAGCCTATGGTCCCATTCACTCGGGAATATCCCAACGCAGCTCCTGGAAGAAACGTGTTTCTGACTCGCTGAATCTCAACATAGATTCAACTCTCTTAGGTGAACGAACGCACAGCAGAGCAGTTTCAAGGAAACGTTTCTCCTGAGTTTTAGACGAAGTTTCCTGCTGTTTAGTACGTATGCCGGCATTGGGCTGGAAATACCGGTTTTGGGATTCTGCACAGAAAGGGTTTGCAAACCGCTGAATCCACACGTGAGTTTGACTTTCTCAGTTGAATGCACAAATTGACAACAATCCAGTTAGATAGCTCCGTTTTGGTTTTAGAAGCAGATATTTCTCTGTACAGCCTATGGTCCCATTCACTCGGGAATATCCCAACGCAACTCCTGGAAGAAACGTGTTCCTGACTCGCTGAATCTCAACATAGATTCAACTCTCTTAGGTGAATGAACGCACAGCAGAGCAGTTTCAAGGAAACGTTTCTCCTGAGTTTTAGACTAAGTTTCCTGCTGTTTAGTACGGATGCCGGCATTGGGCTGCAAATACCGGTTTTGGGATTCTGCACAGAAAGGGTTTGCAAACCGCTGAATCCACACGTGAGTTTAACTCTGTCAGTTGAATGCACACATTGACAACCATTCAGTTTGATAACACCCTTTTGGTTTTAGAAGCAGATATTTCTCTGTACAGCCTATGGTCCCATTCACTCGGGAATATCCCAACGCAGCTCCTGGAAGAAACGTGTTTCTGACTCGCTGAATCTCAACATAGATTCAACTCTCTTAGGTGAACGAACGCACAGCAGAGCAGTTTCAAGGAAACGTTTCTCCTGAGTTTTAGACGAAGTTTCCTGCTGTTTAGTACGTATGCCGGCATTGGGCTGGAAATACCGGTTTTGGGATTCTGCACAGAAAGGGTTTGCAAACCGCTGAATCCACACGTGAGTTTAACTCTGTCAGTTGAATGCACACACTGACAACCATTCAGTTTGATAACACCCTTTTGGTTTTAGAAGCAGATATTTCTCTGTACAGCCTATGGTCCCATTCACTCGGGAATATCCCAACGCAGCTCCTAGAAGAAACGTGTTTCTGACTCGCTGAATCTCAACGTAGATTCAACTCTCTTAGGTGAACGAACGCACAGCAGAGCAGTTTCAAGGAAACGTTTCTCCTGAGTTTTAGACGAAGTTACCTGCAGTTAAGTACGTATCCCGGCATTGGGCTGGAAATACCGGTTTTGGGATTCTGCACAGAATGTGTTTGCCAACCGCTGAATCCACACGTGAGTTTAACTCTGTAAGTTGAATGCACACATTGACAACCATTCAGTTAGATGGCTCCGTTTTGGTTTTAGAAGCAGATATTTCTCTGTACAGCCTATGGTCCCATTCACTCGGGAATATCCCAACGCAGCTCCTGGAAGAAACGTGTTTCTGACTCGCTGAATCTCAACATAGATTCAACTCTCTTAGGTGAACGAACGCACAGCAGAGCAGTTTCAAGGAAACGTTTCTCCTGAGTTTTAGACGAAGTTTCCTGCTGTTTAGTACGTATGCCGGCATTGGGCTGGAAATACCGGTTTTGGGATTCTGCACAGAAAGTGTTTGCAAACCGCTGAATCCACACGTGAGTTTAACTCTGTCAGTTGAATGCACACATTGACAACCATTCAGTGTGATAACACCCTTTTGGTTTTAGAAGCAGATAATTCTCTGTACAACCTATGGTCCCATTCTCTCGGGAATATCCCAACGCAGCTCCTAGAAGAAACGTGTTTCTGACTCGCTAAATCTCAACATAGATTCAACTCTCTTAGGTGAACGAACGCACAACAGAGCAGTTTCAAGGAAACTTTTCTCCTGAGTTTTAGACGAAGTTTCCTGCTGTTTAGTACGTATGCCGGCATTGGGCTGGAAATACCGGTTTTGGGATTCTGCACAGAAAGGGTTTGCAAACCACTGAATCCACACGTGAGTTTAACTCGGTCAGTTGAATGCACACATTGACAACCATTCAGTTTGATAACACCCTTTTGGTTTTAGAAGCAGATATTTCTCTGTACAGCCTTTGGTCCCATTCACTCGGGAATATCCCAACGCAGCTCCTGGAAGAAACGTGTTTCTGACTCGCGGAATCTCAACATAGATTCAACTCTCTTAGGTGAACGAACGCACAGCAGAGCAGTTTCAAGGAAACGTTTCTCCTGAGTTTTAGACGAAGTTTCCTGCTGTTTAGTACATATGCCGGCATTGGGCTGAAAATACCGGTTTTGGGATTCTGCACAGAAAGGGTTTGCAAACCGCTGAATCCACACGTGAGTTTAACTCCGTCAGTTGAATGCACACACTGACAACCATTCAGTTAGATAGCTCCGTTTTGGTTTCAGAAGCAGATATTTCTCTGTACAGACTATGGTCCCATTCACTCAGGAATATCCCAACGCAGCTCCTGGAAGAAACGTGTTTCTGACTCGCTGAATCTCAACATAGATTCAACTCTCTTAGGTGAACGAACGCACAGCAGAGCAGTTTCAAGGAAACGTTTCTCCTGAGTTTTAGACGAAGTTTCCTGCTGTTTAGTACGGATGCCGGCATTGGGCTGGAAATACCGGTTTTGAGATTCTGCACAGAAAGGGTTTGCAAACCGCTGAATCCACACGTGAGTTTAACTCTGTCAGTTGAATGCACACATTGACAACCATTCAGTTTGATGACACCCTTTTGGTTTTAGAAGCAGATATTTCTCTGTACAGCCTATGGTCCCATTCACTCGGGAATATCCCAACGCAGCTCCTGGAAGAAACGTGTTTCTGACTCGCTGAACCTCAACATAGATTCAACTCTCTTAGGTGAACGAACACACAGCAGAGCATTTTCAAGGAAACGTTTCTCCTGAGTTTTACACGAAGTTTCCTGCTGTTTAGTACGTATGCCGGCATTGGGCTGGAAATACCGGTTTTGGGATTCTGCACAGAAAGGGTTTGCAAACCGCTGAATCCACACGTGAGTTTGACTTTCTCAGTTGAATGCACAAATTGACAACAATCCAGTTAGATAGCTCCGTTTTGGTTTTAGAAGCAGATATTTCTCTGTACAGCCTATGGTCCCATTCACTCGGGAATATCCCAACGCAACTCCTGGAAGAAACGTGTTCCTGGCTCGCTGAATCTCAACATAGATTCAACTCTCTTAGGTGAACGAACACACAGCAGAGCAGTTTCAAGGAAACGTTTCTCCTGAGTTTTAGACTAAGTTTCCTGCTGTTTAGTACGGATGCCGGCATTGGGCTGGAAATACCGGTTTTGGGATTCTGCACAGAAAGGGTTTGCAAACCGCTGAATCCACACGTGAGTTTAACTCTGTCAGTTGAATGCACACATTGACAACCATTCAGTTAGATAGCTCCGTTTTGGTTTTAGAAGCAGATATTTCTCTGTACAGCCTATGGTCCCATTCACTCGGGAATATCCCAACGCAGCTCCTGGAAGAAACGTGTTTCTGACTCGCTGAATCTCAACATAGATTCAACTCTCTTAGGTGAACGAATGCACAGCAGAGCAGTTTCAAGGAAACGTTTCTCCTGAGTTTTAGACGAAGTTTCCTGCTGTTTAGTACGTATGCCGGCATTGGGCTGGAAATACCGGTTTTGGGATTCTGCACAGAAAGGGTTTGCAAACCGCTGAATCCACACGTGAGTTTAACTCCGTCAGTTGAATGCACACACTGACAACCATTCAGTTAGATAGCTCCGTTTTGGTTTCAGAAGCAGATATTTCTCTGTACAGACTATGGTCCCATTCACTCAGGAATATCCCAACGCAGCTCCTGGAAGAAACGTGTTTCTGACTCGCTGAATCTCAACATAGATTCAACTCTCTTAGGTGAACGAACGCACAGCAGAGCAGTTTCAAGGAAACGTTTCTCCTGAGTTTTAGACGAAGTTTCCTGCTGTTTAGTACGGATGCCGGCATTGGGCTGAAAATACCGGTTTTGGGATTCTGCACAGAAAGGGTTTGCAAACCGCTGAATCCACACGTGAGTTTAACTCTGTCAGTTGAATGCACACATTGACAACCATTCAGTTTGATGACACCCTTTTGGTTTTAGAAGCAGATATTTCTCAGTACAGCCTATGGTCCCATTCACTCGGGAATATCCCTACGCAGCTCCTGGAAGAAACGTGTTTCTGACTCGCTGAACCTCAACATAGATTCAACTCTCTTAGGTGAACGAACACACAGCAGAGCATTTTCAAGGAAACGTTTCTCCTGAGTTTTACACGAAGTTTCCTGCTGTTTAGTACGTATGCCGGCATTGGGCTGGAAATACCGGTTTTGGGATTCTGCACAGAAAGGGTTTGCAAACCGCTGAATCCACACGTGAGTTTGACTTTCTCAGTTGAATGCACAAATTGACAACAATCCAGTTAGATAGCTCCGTTTTGGTTTTAGAAGCAGATATTTCTCTGTACAGCCTATGGTCCCATTCACTCGGGAATATCCCAACGCAACTCCTGGAAGAAACGTGTTCCTGACTCGCTGAATCTCAACATAGATTCAACTCTCTTAGGTGAATGAACGCACAGCAGAGCAGTTTCAAGGAAACGTTTCTCCTGAGTTTTAGACTAAGTTTCCTGCTGTTTAGTACGGATGCCGGCATTGGGCTGGAAATACCGGTTTTGGGATTCTGCACAGAAAGGGTTTGCAAACCGCTGAATCCACACGTGAGTTTAACTCTGTCAGTTGAATGCACACATTGACAACCATTCAGTTAGATAGCTCCGTTTTGGTTTTAGAAGCAGATATTTCTCTGTACAGCCTATGGTCCCATTCACTCGGGAATATCCCAACGCAGCTCCTGGAAGAAACGTGTTTCTGACTCGCTGAATCTCAACATAGATTCAACTCTCTTAGGTGAACGAACGCACAGCAGAGCAGTTTCAAGGAAACGTTTCTCCTGAGTTTTAGACGAAGTTTCCTGCTGTTTAGTACGTATGCCGGCATTGGGCTGGAAATACCGGTTTTGGGATTCTGCACAGAAAGGGTTTGCAAACCGCTGAATCCACACGTGAGTTTAACTCTGTCAGTTGAATGCACACTTTGACAACCATTCAGTGTGATAACACCCTTTTGGTTTTAGAAGCAGATATTTCTCTGTACAACCTATGGTCCCATTCTCTCGGGAATATCCCAACGCAGCTCCTAGAAGAAACGTGTTTCTGACTCGCTGAATCTCAACATAGATTCAACTCTCTTAGGTGAACGATCGCACAGCAGAGCAATTTCAAGGAAACTTTTCTCCTGAGTTTTAGACGAAGTTTCCTGCTGTTTAGTACGGATGCCGGCATTGGGCTGGAAATACCGGTTTTGGGATTCTGCACAGAAAGGGTTTGCAAACCGCTGAATCCACACGTGAGTTTAACTCTGTCAGTTGAATGCACACATTGACAACCATTCAGTTTGATAACACCCTTTTGGTTTTAGAAGCAGATATTTCTCTGTACAGCCTATGGTCCCATTCACTCGGGAATATCCCAACTCAGCTCCTGGAAGAAACGTGTTTCTGACTCGCTGAATCTCAACATAGATTCAACTCTCTTAGGTGAACGAACGCACAGCAGAGCAGTTTCAAGGAAACGTTTCTCCTGAGTTTTAGACGAAGTTTCCTGCTGTTTAGTACGTATGCCGGCATTGGGCTGGAAATACCGGTTTTGGGATTCTGCACGGAAAGGGTTTGCAAACCGCTGAATCCACACGTGAGTTTGACTTTGTCAGTTGAATGCACACATTGACAACAATCCAGTTAGATAGCTCCGTTTTGGTTTTAGAAGCACATATTTCTCTGTACAGACTATGGTCCCATTCACTCGGGAATATCCCAACGCAACTCCTAGAAGAAACGTGTTCCTGACTCGCTGAATCTCAACATAGATTCAACTCTCTTAGGTGAATGAACGCACAGCAGAGCAGTTTCAAGGAAACGTTTCTCCTGAGTTTTAGACGAAGTTTACTGCTGTTTAGTACGTATGCCGGCATTGGGCTGGAAATACCGGTTTTGGGATTCTGCACAGAAAGGGTTTGCAAACCGCTGAATCCACACGTGAGTTTAACTCTGTCAGTTGAATGCACACATTGACAACCATTCAGTTAGATAGCTCCGTTTTGGTTTTAGAAGCAGATATTCCTCTGTACAGCCTATGGTCCCATTCACTCGGGAATATCCCAACGCAGCTCCTGGAAGAAACGTGTTTCTGACTCGCTGAATCTCAACATAGATTCAACTCTCTTAGGTGAACGAACGCACAGCAGAGCAGTTTCAAGGAAACGTTTCTCCTGAGTTTTAGACGAAGTTTCCTTCTGTTTAGTACGTATGCCGGCATTGGGCTGGAGATACCGGTTTTGGGATTCTGCACAGAAAGGGTTTGCAAACCGCTGAATCCACACGTGAGTTTAACTTTGTGAGTTGAATGCACACATTGACAACCATTCAGTTAGATAGCTCCGTTTTGGTATTAGAAGCAGATATTTCTCTGTACAGCCTATGGTCCCATTCACTCGGGAATATCCCAACGCAGGTCCTAGAAGAAACGTGTTTCTGACTCGCTGAATCTCAACATAGATTCAACTCTCTTAGGTGAACGAACGCACAGCAGAGCAGTTTCAAGGAAACGTTTCTCCTGAGTTTTAGACGAAGTTTCCTGCTGTTTAGTACGTATGCCGGCATTGGGCTGAAAATACCGGTTTTGGGATTCTGCACAGAAAGGGTTTGCAAACCGCTGAATCCAAACGTGAGTTTAACTTTGTGAGTTGAATGCACACATTGACAACCATCCAGTTAGATAGCTCCGTTTTGGTTTTAGAAGCAGATATTTCTCTGTACAGCCTATGGTCCCATTCACTCGGGAATATCCCAACGCAGCTCCTAGAAGAAACATGTTTCTGACTCGCTGAATCTCAACGTAGATTCAACTCTCTTAGGTGAACGAACGCACAGCAGAGCAGTTTCAAGGAAACGTTTCTCCTGAGTTTTAGACGAAGTTACCTGCAGTTAAGTACGTATCCCGGCATTGGGCTGGAAATACCGGTTTTGGGATTCTGCACAGAAAGGGTTTGCAAACCGCTGAATCCACACGTGAGTTTAACTCTGTCAGTTGAATGCACACATTGACAACCATTCAGTTCGATAGCTCCGTTTTGGTGTTAGAAGCAGATATTTCTCTGTACAGCCTATGGTCCCATTCACTCGGGAATATCCCAACGCAGCTCCTGGAAGAAACGTGTTTCTGACTCGCTGAATCTCAACATAGATTCAACTCTCTTAGGTGAACGAACGCACAGCAGAGCAGTTTCAAGGAAACGTTTCTCCTGAGTTTTAGACGAAGTTTCCTTCTGTTTAATACGTATGCCGGCATTGGGCTGGAAATACCGGTTTTGGGATTCTGCACAGAAAGGGTTTGCAAACCGCTGAATCCACACGTGAGTTTAACTCTGTCAGTTGAATGCACACATTGACAACGATTCAGTTAGATAGCTCCGTTTTGGTATTAGAAGCAGATATTTCTCTGTACAGCCTATGGTCCCATTCACTCGGGAATATCCCAACGCAGGTCCTAGAAGAAACGTGTTTCTGACTCGCTGAATCTCAACATAGATTCAACTCTCTTAGGTGAACGAACGCACAGCAGAGCAGTTTCAAGGAAACGTTTCTCCTGAGTTTTAGACGAAGTTTCCTGCTGTTTAGTACGTATGCCGGCATTGGGCTGGAAATTCCGGTTTTGGGATTCTGCACAGAAAGGGTTTGCAAACCGCTGAATCCACACGTGAGTTTAACTTTGTGAGTTGAATGCACACATTGACAACCATCCAGTTAGATAGCTCCGTTTTGGTTTTAGAAGCAGATATTTCTCTGTACAGCCTATGGTCCCATTCACTCGGGAATATCCCAACGCAGCTCCTAGAAGAAACATGTTTCTGACTCGCTGAATCTCAACGTAGATTCAACTCTCTTAGGTGAACGAACGCACAGCAGAGCAGTTTCAAGGAAACGTTTCTCCTGAGTTTTAGACGAAGTTACCTGCAGTTAAGTACGTATCCCGGCATTGGGCTGGAAATACCGGTTTTGGGATTCTGCACAGAAAGTGTTTGCAAACCGCTGAATCCACACGTGAGTTTAACTTTGTCAGTTGAATGCACACATTGACAACCATTCAGTTAGATAGCTCCGTTTTGGTTTTAGAAGCAGATATTTCTCTGTACAGCCTATGGTCCCATTCACTCGGGAATATCCCAACGCAGCTCCTGGAAGAAACGTGTTTCTGACTCGCTGAATCTCAACATAGATTCAACTCTCTTAGGTGAACGAACGCACAGCAGAGCAGTTTCAAGGAATCATTTCTCCTGAGTTTTAGACGAAGTTTCCTGCTGTTTAGTACGTATGCCGGCATTGGGCTGGAAATACCGGTTTTGGGATTCTGCACAGAAAGGGTTTGCAAACCGCTGAATCCACACGTGAGTTTAACTCTGTCAGTTGAATGCACACATTGACAACCATTCAGTTAGATAGCTCCGTTTTGGTATTAGAAGCAGATATTTCTCTGTACAGCCTATGGTCCCATTCCCTCGGGAATATCCCAACGCAGGTCCTAGAAGAAACGTGTTTCTGACTCGCTGAATCTCAACATAGATTCAACTCTCTTAGGTGAACGAACGCACAGCAGAGCAGTTTCAAGGAAACGTTTCTCCTGAGTTTTAGACGAAGTTTCCTGCTGTTTAGTACGTATGCCGGCATTGGGCTGGAAATTCCGGTTTTGGGATTCTGCACAGAAAGGGTTTGCAAACCGCTGAATCCACACGTGAGTTTAACTTTGTGAGTTGAATGCACACATTGACAACCATCCAGTTAGATAGCTCCGTTTTGGTTTTAGAAGCAGATATTTCTCTGTACAGCCTATGGTCCCATTCACTCGGGAATATCCCAACGCAGCTCCTAGAAGAAACATGTTTCTGACTCGCTGAATCTCAACGTAGATTCAACTCTCTTAGGTGAACGAACGCACAGCAGAGCAGTTTCAAGGAAACGTTTCTCCTGAGTTTTAGACGAAGTTACCTGCAGTTAAGTACGTATCCCGGCATTGGGCTGGAAATACCGGTTTTGGGATTCTGCACAGAAAGTGTTTGCAAACCGCTGAATCCACACGTGAGTTTAACTTTGTCAGTTGAATGCACACATTGACAACCATTCAGTTAGATAGCTCCGTTTTGGTTTTAGAAGCAGATATTTCTCTGTACAGCCTATGGTCCCATTCACTCGGGAATATCCCAACGCAGCTCCTGGAAGAAACGTGTTTCTGACTCGCTGAATCTCAACATAGATTCAACTCTCTTAGGTGAACGAACGCACAGCAGAGCAGTTTCAAGGAATCATTTCTCCTGAGTTTTAGACGAAGTTTCCTGCTGTTTAGTACGTATGCCGGCATTGGGCTGGAAATACCGGTTTTGGGATTCTGCACAGAAAGGGTTTGCAAACCGCTGAATCCACACGTGAGTTTAACTCTGTCAGTTGAATGCACACATTGACAACCATTCAGTTAGATAGCTCCGTTTTGGTATTAGAAGCAGATATTTCTCTGTACAGCCTATGGTCCCATTCCCTCGGGAATATCCCCACGCAGGTCCTAGAAGAAACGTGTTTCTGACTCGCTGAATCTCAACATAGATTCAACTCTCTTAGGTGAACGAACGCACAGCAGAGCAGTTTCAAGGAAACGTTTCTCCTGAGTTTTAGACGAAGTTTCCTGCTGTTTAGTACGGATGCCGGCATTGGGCTGGAAATACCAGTTTTGGGATTCTGCACAGAAAGGGTTTGCAAACCGCTGAATCCACACGTGAGTTTAACTTTGTGAGTTGAATGCACACATTGACAACCATCCAGTCAGATAGCTCCGTTTTGGTTTTAGAAGCAGATATTTCTCTGTACAGCCTATGGTCCCATTCACTCGGGAATATCCCAACGCAGCTCCTAGAAGAAACGTGTTTCTGACTCGCTGAATCTCAACGTAGATTCAACTCTCTTAGGTGAACGAACGCACAGCAGAGCAGTTTCAAGGAAACGTTTCTCCTGAGTTTTAGACGAAGTTACCTGCAGTTAAGTACGTATCCCGGCATTGGGCTGGAAATACCGGTTTTGGGATTCTGCACAGAAAGTGTTTGCAAACCGCTGAATCCACACGTGAGTTTAACTCTGTCAGTTGAATGCACACATTGACAACCATTCAGTTAGATAGCTCCGTTTTGGTTTTAGAAGCAGATATTTCTCTGTACAGCCTATGGTCCCATTCACTCGGGAATATCCCAACGCAGCTCCTGGAAGAAACGTGTTTCTGACTCGCTGAATCTCAACATAGATTCAACTCTCTTAGGTGAACGAACGCACAGCAGAGCAGTTTCAAGGAAACGTTTCTCCTGAGTTTTAGACGAAGTTTCCTGCTGTTTAGTACGTATGCCGGCATTGGGCTGGAAATACCGGTTTTGGGATTCTGCACAGAAAGGGTTTGCAAACCGCTGAATCCACATGTGAGTTTAACTCGGTCAGTTGAATGCACACATTGACAACCATTCAGTTTGATAACACCCTTTTGGTTTTAGAAGCAGATATTTCTCTGTACAGCCTGTGGTCCCATTCACTCGGGAATATCCCAACGCAGCTCCTGGAAGAAACGTGTTTCTGACTCGCTGAATCTCAACATAGATTCAACTCTCTTAGGTGAACGAACGCACAGCAGAGCAGTTTCAAGGAAACGTTTCTCCTGAGTTTTAGACGAAGTTTCCTGCTGTTTAGTACGTATGCCGGCATTGGGCTGAAAATACCGGTTTTGGGATTCTGCACAGAAAGGGTTTGCAAACCGCTGAATCCAAACGTGAGTTTAACTTTGTGAGTTGAATGCACACATTGACAACCATCCAGTTAGATAGCTCCGTTTTGGTTTTAGAAGCAGATATTTCTCTGTACAGCCTATGGTCCCATTCACTCGGGAATATCCCAACGCAGCTCCTAGAAGAAACATGTTTCTGACTCGCTGAATCTCAACGTAGATTCAACTCTCTTAGGTGAACGAACGCACAGCAGAGCAGTTTCAAGGAAACGTTTCTCCTGAGTTTTAGACGAAGTTACCTGCAGTTAAGTACGTATCCCGGCATTGGGCTGGAAATACCGGTTTTGGGATTCTGCACAGAAAGGGTTTGCAAACCGCTGAATCCACACGTGAGTTTAACTCTGTCAGTTGAATGCACACATTGACAACCATTCAGTTAGATAGCTCCGTTTTGGTGTTAGAAGCAGATATTTCTCTGTACAGCCTATGGTCCCATTCACTCGGGAATATCCCAACGCAGCTCCTGGAAGAAACGTGTTTTTGACTCGCTGAATCTCAACATAGATTCAACTCTCTTAGGTGAACGAACGCACAGCAGAGCAGTTTCAAGGAAACGTTTCTCCTGAGTTTTAGACGAAGTTTCCTTCTGTTTAATACGTATGCCGGCATTGGGCTGGAAATACCGGTTTTGGGATTCTGCACAGAAAGGGTTTGCAAACCGCTGAATCCACACGTGAGTTTAACTCTGTCAGTTGAATGCACACATTGACAACCATTCAGTTAGATAGCTCCGTTTTGGTATTAGAAGCAGATATTTCTCTGTACAGCCTATGGTCCCATTCACTCGGGAATATCCCAACGCAGGTCCTAGAAGAAACGTGTTTCTGACTCGCTGAATCTCAACATAGATTCAACTCTCTTAGGTGAACGAACGCACAGCAGAGCAGTTTCAAGGAAACGTTTCTCCTGAGTTTTAGACGAAGTTTCCTGCTGTTTAGTACGTATGCCGGCATTGGGCTGGAAATTCCGGTTTTGGGATTCTGCACAGAAAGGGTTTGCAAACCGCTGAATCCACACGTGAGTTTAACTTTGTGAGTTGAATGCACACATTGACAACCATCCAGTTAGATAGCTCCGTTTTGGTTTTAGAAGCAGATATTTCTCTGTACAGCCTATGGTCCCATTCACTCGGGAATATCCCAACGCAGCTCCTAGAAGAAACATGTTTCTGACTCGCTGAATCTCAACGTAGATTCAACTCTCTTAGGTGAACGAACGCACAGCAGAGCAGTTTCAAGGAAACGTTTCTCCTGAGTTTTAGACGAAGTTACCTGCAGTTAAGTACGTATCCCGGCATTGGGCTGGAAATACCGGTTTTGGGATTCTGCACAGAAAGTGTTTGCAAACCGCTGAATCCACACGTGAGTTTAACTTTGTCAGTTGAATGCACACATTGACAACCATTCAGTTAGATAGCTCCGTTTTGGTTTTAGAAGCAGATATTTCTCTGTACAGCCTATGGTCCCATTCACTCGGGAATATCCCAACGCAGCTCCTGGAAGAAACGTGTTTCTGACTCGCTGAATCTCAACATAGATTCAACTCTCTTAGGTGAACGAACGCACAGCAGAGCAGTTTCAAGGAATCATTTCTCCTGAGTTTTAGACGAAGTTTCCTGCTGTTTAGTACGTATGCCGGCATTGGGCTGGAAATACCGGTTTTGGGATTCTGCACAGAAAGGGTTTGCAAACCGCTGAATCCACACGTGAGTTTAACTCTGTCAGTTGAATGCACACATTGACAACCATTCAGTTAGATAGCTCCGTTTTGGTATTAGAAGCAGATATTTCTCTGTACAGCCTATGGTCCCATTCCCTCGGGAATATCCCAACGCAGGTCCTAGAAGAAACGTGTTTCTGACTCGCTGAATCTCAACATAGATTCAACTCTCTTAGGTGAACGAATGCACAGCAGAGCAGTTTCAAGGAAACGTTTCTCCTGAGTTTTAGACGAAGTTTCCTGCTGTTTAGTACGTATGCCGGCATTGGGCTGGAAATTCCGGTTTTGGGATTCTGCACAGAAAGGGTTTGCAAACCGCTGAATCCACACGTGAGTTTAACTTTGTTAGTTGAATGCACACATTGACAACCATCCAGTTAGATAGCTCCGTTTTGGTTTTAGAAGCAGATATTTCTCTGTACAGCCTATGGTCCCATTCACTCGGGAATATCCCAACGCAGCTCCTAGAAGAAACATGTTTCTGACTCGCTGAATCTCAACGTAGATTCAACTCTCTTAGGTGAACGAACGCACAGCAGAGCAGTTTCAAGGAAACGTTTCTCCTGAGTTTTAGACGAAGTTACCTGCAGTTAAGTACGTATCCCGGCATTGGGCTGGAAATACCGGTTTTGGGATTCTGCACAGAAAGTGTTTGCAAACCGCTGAATCCACACGTGAGTTTAACTTTGTCAGTTGAATGCACACATTGACAACCATTCAGTTAGATAGCTCCGTTTTGGTTTTAGAAGCAGATATTTCTCTGTACAGCCTATGGTCCCATTCACTCGGGAATATCCCAACGCAGCTCCTGGAAGAAACGTGTTTCTGACTCGCTGAATCTCAACATAGATTCAACTCTCTTAGGTGAACGAACGCACAGCAGAGCAGTTTCAAGGAATCATTTCTCCTGAGTTTTAGACGAAGTTTCCTGCTGTTTAGTACGTATGCCGGCATTGGGCTGGAAATACCGGTTTTGGGATTCTGCACAGAAAGGGTTTGCAAACCGCTGAATCCACACGTGAGTTTAACTCTGTCAGTTGAATGCACACATTGACAACCATTCAGTTAGATAGCTCCGTTTTGGTATTAGAAGCAGATATTTCTCTGTACAGCCTATGGTCCCATTCCCTCGGGAATATCCCCACGCAGGTCCTAGAAGAAACGTGTTTCTGACTCGCTGAATCTCAACATAGATTCAACTCTCTTAGGTG
This sequence comes from Aotus nancymaae, assembly GCF_030222135.1. Taxonomy (NCBI): domain Eukaryota; kingdom Metazoa; phylum Chordata; class Mammalia; order Primates; family Aotidae; genus Aotus; species Aotus nancymaae. The sequence continues at coordinate 1,172,320 of NW_026988584.1, forward strand.
AACGAACGCACAGCAGAGCAGTTTCAAGGAAACGTTTCTCCTGAGTTTTAGACGAAGTTTCCTGCTGTTTAGTACGGATGCCGGCATTGGGCTGGAAATACCAGTTTTGGGATTCTGCACAGAAAGGGTTTGCAAACCGCTGAATCCACACGTGAGTTTAACTTTGTGAGTTGAATGCACACATTGACAACCATCCAGTCAGATAGCTCCGTTTTGGTTTTAGAAGCAGATATTTCTCTGTACAGCCTATGGTCCCATTCACTCGGGAATATCCCAACGCAGCTCCTAGAAGAAACGTGTTTCTGACTCGCTGAATCTCAACGTAGATTCAACTCTCTTAGGTGAACGAACGCACAGCAGAGCAGTTTCAAGCACACGTTTCTCCTGAGTTTTAGACGAAGTTACCTGCAGTTAAGTACGTATCCCGGCATTGGGCTGGAAATACCGGTTTTGGGATTCTGCACAGAAAGTGTTTGCAAACCGCTGAATCCACACGTGAGTTTAACTCTGTCAGTTGAATGCACACATTGACAACCATTCAGTTAGATAGCTCCGTTTTGGTTTTAGAAGCAGATATTTCTCTGTACAGCCTATGGTCCCATTCACTCGGGAATATCCCAACGCAGCTCCTGGAAGAAACGTGTTTCTGACTCGCTGAATCTCAACATAGATTCAACTCTCTTAGGTGAACGAACGCACAGCAGAGCAGTTTCAAGGAAACGTTTCTCCTGAGTTTTAGACGAAGTTTCCTGCTGTTTAGTACGTATGCCGGCATTGGGCTGGAAATACCGGTTTTGGGATTCTGCACAGAAAGGGTTTGCAAACCGCTGAATCCACATGTGAGTTTAACTCGGTCAGTTGAATGCACACATTGACAACCATTCAGTTTGATAACACCCTTTTGGTTTTAGAAGCAGATATTTCTCTGTACAGCCTGTGGTCCCATTCACTCGGGAATATCCCAACGCAGCTCCTGGAAGAAACGTGTTTCTGACTCGCTGAATCTCAACATAGATTCAACTCTCTTAGGTGAACGAACGCACAGCAGAGCAGTTACAAGGAAACGTTTCTCCTGAGTTTTAGACGAAGTTTCCTGCTGTTTAGTATGTATGCCGGCATTGGGCTGGAAATACCGGTTTTGGGATTCTGCACAGAAAGGGTTTGCAAACCGCTGAATCCACACGTGAGTTTAACTCTGTCAGTTGAATGCACACATTGACAACCATTCAGTTTGATAACACCCTTTTGGTTTTAGGAGCAGATATTTCTCTGTACAGCCTATGGTCCCATTCACTCGGGAATATCCCAACGCAGCTCCTGGAAGAACCGTGTTTCTGACTCGCTGAATCTCAACATAGATTCAACTCTCTTAGGTGAACGAACGCACAGCAGAGCAGTTTCAAGGAAACGTTTCTCCTGAGTTTTAGACGAAGTTTCCTGCTGTTTAGTACGTATGCCGGCATTGGGCTGGAAATACCGGTTTTGGGATTCTGCACAGAAAGTGTTTGCAAACCGCTGAATCCACACGTGAGTTTAACTCTGTCAGTTGAATGCACACATTGACAACCATTCAGTGTGATAACACCCTTTTGGTTTTAGAAGCAGATAATTCTCTGTACAACCTATGGTCCCATTCTCTCGGGAATATCCCAGCGCAGCTCCTAGAAGAAACGTGTTTCTGACTCGCTGAATCTCAACATAGATTCAACTCTCTTAGGTGAACGATCGCACAGCAGAGCAGTTTCAAGGAAACATTTCTCCTGAGTTTTAGACGAAGTTTCCTGCTGTTTAGTACGGATGCCGGCATTGGGCTGGAAATACCGGTTTTGGGATTCTGCACAGAAAGGGTTTGCAAACCGCTGAATCCACACGTGAGTTTAACTCTGTCAGTTGAATGCACACATTGACAACCATTCAGTTTGATAACACCCTTTTGGTTTTAGAAGCAGATATTTCTCTGTACAGCCTATGGTCCCATTCCCTCGGGAATATCCCAACGCAGCTCCTGGAAGAAACGTGTTTCTGACTCGCTGAATCTCAACATAGATTCAACTCTCTTAGGTGAACGAACGCACAGCAGAGCAGTTTCAAGGAAACGTTTCTCCTGAGTTTTAGACGAAGTTTCCTGCTGTTTAGTACGTATGCCGGCATTGGGCTGGAAATACCGGTTTTGGGATTCTGCACAGAAAGGGTTTGCAAACCGCTGAATCCACACGTGAGTTTGACTTTGTCAGTTGAATGCACACATTGACAACAATCCAGTTAGATAGCTCCGTTTTGGTTTTAGAAGCACATATTTCTCTGTACAGCCTATGGTCCCATTCACTCGGGAATATCCCATCGCAACTCCTAGAAGAAACGTGTTTCTGACTCGCTGAATCTCAACATAGATTCAACTCTCTTAGGTGAACGAACGCACAGCAGAGCAGTTTCAAGGAAACGTTTCTCCTGAGTTTTAGACGAAGTTTCCTGCTGTTTAGTACGTATGCCGGCATTGGGCAGGAAATACCGGTTTTGGGATTCTGCACAGAAAGGGTTTGCAAACCACTGAATCCACACGTGAGTTTCACTCCGTCAGTTGAATGCACACATTGACAACCATTCAGTTAGATAGCTCCGTTTTGGTTTTAGAAGCAGATATTTCTCTGTACAGCCTATGGTCCCATTCACTCGGGAATATCCCAACGCAGCTCCTGGAAGAAACGTGTTTCTGACTCGCTGAATCTCAAAATAGATTCAACTCTCTTAGGTGAACGAACGCACAGCAGAGCTGTTTCAAGGAAACGTTTCTCCTGAGTTTTAGACGAAGTTTCCTGCTGTTTAATACGGATGCCGGCATTGGGCTGGAAATACCGGTTTTGGGATTCTGCACAGAAAGGGTTTGCAAACCGCTGAATACACACGTGAGTTTACCTTTGTGAGTTGAATGCACACATTGACAACCATCCAGTTAGATAGCTCCGTTTTGGTTTTAGGAGCAGATATTTCTCTGTACAGCCTGTGGTCCCATTCCCACGGGAATATTCCAACGCAGCTCCTAGAAGAAACGTGTTTCTGACTCGCTGAATCTCAACATAGATTCAACTCTCTTACGTGAACGAACACATAGCAGAGCAGTTTCAAGGAAACGTTTCTCCTGAGTTTTAGACGAAGTTTACTGCAGTTTAGTACGTATGCCGTCATTGGGCTGGAAATACCGGTTGTGGGATTCTTCACCGAAAGGGTTTGCAAGCCGCTAAATCCACCCGTGAGTTTAACTCTGTCAGTTGAATGCACACATTGACAACCATTTAGTTAGATAGCTCCGTTTTGGTTTTAGAAGCAGATGTTCCTCGGTACAGCCTATGGTCTCACTCACTCGGGAATATCCCAACGCAGCTCCTAGAAGAAACGTGTTTCTGACTCGCTGAATCTCATCATAGATTCAACTCTCTTAGGTGAACGAACGCACAGCAGAGCAGTTTAAAGCAAACGTTTCTCCTGAATTTTAGTCGAAGTTGCCTGCTGTATAGTACGTATACCGGCATTGGGCTGGAAATACCGGTTTTGGGATTCTGCACAGAAAGAGTTTGCAAACCGCTGAATCCACACGTGAGTTTAACTCTGTCAGTTGAATGCACACATTGACAACCATTCAGTTACATGGCTCCGTTTTGGTTTTAGGAGCAGATATTTCTCTGTACAGCCTATGGCCCATTGACTCGGGAATATCCCAACGCAGCTCCTGGAAGAAACGTGTTTCTGACTCGCTGAATCTCAACATAGATTCAACTCTCTTAGGTGAACGAACGCACAGCAGAGCAGTTTCAAGCAAACGTTTCTCCTGAGTTTTAGACGAAGTTTCCTGCTGTTTAGTACGTATGCCGGCATTGGGCTGGAAATACCTGTTTTGGGATTCTGCACAGAAAGGGTTTGCCAACTGCTGAATCCACACGTGAGTTTAACTCTGTCAGTTGAATGCACACATTGACAACCATTCAGTTAGATACCTCCGTTTTGGTTTTAGAAGCCGATATTTCTCTGTACAGCCTATGTTCCCATTCACTCGGGAATATCCCAACGCAGCTCCTAGAAGAAACGTGTTTCTGACTCGCTGAATCTCTGCATACACTCAACTCTCTTATGTGAAGGAACGCACAGCAGAGGAGTTTCAAGCAAACGTATCTCCTGAGTTTTAGATGAAGTTTACTGCTGTTTACGACGTATGCCGGCATTGGGCTGGAAATACCGGTTTTGGGATTCTGCACAGAAAGGGTTTGCAAACCGCTGAATCCAAACGTGAGTTTAACTCTGTCACTTGAATGCACACATTGACAACCATTCAGTTAGATAGCTCCGTTTTGGTTTTAGAAGCAGATATTCCTCGGTAGAGCCTATGGTCTCATTCACTCGGGAAATTCCCAACGCAGGTCCTAGAAGAAACGTGTTTCTGACTCGCTGAATCTCATCATAGATACATCTCTCTTAGGTGAACGAACGCACAGCAGAGCAGTTTCAAGGAAACGTTTCTCCTGAGTTTTAGACGAAGTTTCCTGCTGTTTAGTACGTATGCCGGCATTGGGCTGGAAATACCGGTTTTGGGATTCTGCACAGAAAGTGTTTGCAAACCGCTGAATCCACACGTGAGTTTAACTCTGTCAGTTGAATGCACACATTGACAACCATTCAGTGTGATAACACCCTTTTGGTTTTAGAAGCAGATAATTCTCTGTACAACCTATGGTCCCATTCTCTCGGGAATATCCCAACGCAGCTCCTAGAAGAAACGTGTTTCTGACTCGCTGAATCTCAACATAGATTCAACTCTCTTAGGTGAACGATCGCACAGCAGAGCAGTTTCAAGGAAACTTTTCTCCTGAGTTTTAGACGAAGTTTCCTGCTGTTTAGTACGGATGCCGGCATTGGGCTGGAAATACCGGTTTTGGGATTCTGCACAGAAAGGGTTTGCAAACCGCTGAATCCACACGTGAGTTTAACTCTGTCAGTTGAATGCACACATTGACAACCATTCAGTTTGATAACACCTTTTTGGTTTTAGAAGCAGATATTTCTCTGTACAGCCTATGGTCCCATTCACTCGGGAATATCCCAACGCAGCTCCTGGAGGAAACGTGTTTCTGACTCGCTGAATATCAACATAGATTCAACTCTCTTAGGTGAACGAACGCACAGCAGAGCAGTTTCAAGGAAACGTTTCTCCTGAGTTTTAGACGAAGTTTCCTTCTGTTTAGTACGTATGCCGGCATTGGGCTGGAGATACCGGTTTTGGGATTCTGCACAGAAAGGGTTTGCAAACCGCTGAATCCACACGTGAGTTTAACTCTGTCAGTTGAATGCACACATTGACAACCATTCAGTTAGATAGCTCCGTTTTGGTTTTAGAAGCAGATATTTCTCTGTACAGCCTATGGTCCCATTCACTCGGGAATATCCCAACGCAGCTCCTGGAAGAAACGTGTTTCTGACTCGCTGAATCTCAACATAGATTCAACTCTCTTAGGTGAACGAACGCACAGCAGAGCAGTTTCAAGGAAACGTTTCTCCTGAGTTTTAGACGAAGTTTCCTTCTGTTTAGTACGTATGCCGGCATTGGGCTGGAAATACCGGTTTTGGGATTCTGCACAGAAAGGGTTTGCAAACCGCTGAATCCACACGTGAGTTTAACTCTGTCAGTTGAATGCACACATTGACAACCATTCAGTTAGATAGCTCCGTTTTGGTATTAGAAGCAGATATTTCTCTGTACAGCCTATGGTCCCATTCACTCGGGAATATCCCAACGCAGGTCCTAGAAGAAACGTGTTTCTGACTCGCTGAATCTCAACATAGATTCAACTCTCTTAGGTGAACGAACGCACAGCAGAGCAGTTTCAAGGAAACGTTTCTCCTGAGTTTTAGACGAAGTTTCCTGCTGTTTAGTACGTATGCCGGCATTGGGCTGGAAATTCCGGTTTTGGGATTCTGCACAGAAAGGTTTTGCAAACCGCTGAATCCACACGTGAGTTTAACTTTGTGAGTTGAATGCACACATTGACAACCATCCAGTTAGATAGCTCCGTTTTGGTTTTAGAAGCAGATATTTCTCTGTACAGCCTATGGTCCCATTCACTCGGGAATATCCCAACGCAGCTCCTAGAAGAAACATGTTTCTGACTCGCTGAATCTCAACGTAGATTCAACTCTCTTAGGTGAACGAACGCACAGCAGAGCAGTTTCAAGGAAACGTTTCTCCTGAGTTTTAGACGAAGTTACCTGCAGTTAAGTACGTATCCCGGCATTGGGCTGGAAATACCGGTTTTGGGATTCTGCACAGAAAGTGTTTGCAAACCGCTGAATCCACACGTGAGTTTAACTTTGTCAGTTGAATGCACACATTGACAACCATTCAGTTAGATAGCTCCGTTTTGGTTTTAGAAGCAGATATTTCTCTGTACAGCCTATGGTCCCATTCACTCGGGAATATCCCAACGCAGCTCCTGGAAGAAACGTGTTTCTGACTCGCTGAATCTCAACATAGATTCAACTCTCTTAGGTGAACGAACGCACAGCAGAGCAGTTTCAAGGAATCATTTCTCCTGAGTTTTAGACGAAGCTTCCTGCTGTTTAGTACGTATGCCGGCATTGGGCTGGAAATACCGGTTTTGGGATTCTGCACAGAAAGGGTTTGCAAACCGCTGAATCCACACGTGAGTTTAACTCTGTCAGTTGAATGCACACATTGACAACCATTCAGTTAGATAGCTCCGTTTTGGTATTAGAAGCAGATATTTCTCTGTACAGCCGATGGTCCCATTCACTCGGGAATATCCCAACGCAGCTCCTGGAAGAAACGTGTTTCTGACTCGCTGAATCTCAACATAGATTCAACTCTCTTAGGTGAACGAACGCACAGCAGAGCAGTTTCAAGGAAACGTTTCTCCTGAGTTTTAGACGAAGTTTCCTGCTGTTTAGTACGTATGCCGGCATTGGGCTGGAAATACCGGTTTTGGGATTCTGCACAGAAAGGGTTTGCAAACCGCTGAATCCACACGTGAGTTTAACTCTGTCAGTTGAATGCACACATTGACAACCATTCAGTTAGATAGCTCCGTTTTGGTATTAGAAGCAGATATTTCTCTGTACAGCCTATGGTCCCATTCACTCGGGAATATCCCAACGCAGCTCCTGGAAGAAACGTGTTTCTGACTCGCTGAATCTCAACATAGATTCAACTCTCTTAGGTGAACGAACGCACAGCAGAGCAGTTTCAAGGAAACGTTTCTCCTGAGTTTTAGACGAAGTTCCCTGCTGTTTAGTACGTATGCCGGCATTGGGCTGGAAATCCCTGTTTTGGGATTCTGCACAGAAAGGGTTTGCAAACCGCTGAATCCACACGTGAGTTTAACTCGGTCAGTTGAATGCACACATTGACAACCATTCAGTTTGATAACACCCTTTTGGTTTTAGAAGCAGATATTTCTCTGTACAGCCTATGGTCCCATTCACTCGGGAATATCCCAACGCAGCTCCTGGAAGAAACGTGTTTCTGACTCGCTGAATCTCAACATAGATTCAACTCTCTTAGGTGAACGAACGCACAGCAGAGCAGTTTCAAGGAAACGTTTCTCCTGAGTTTTAGACGAAGTTTCCTGCTGTTTAGTACGTATGCCGGCATTGGGCTGGAAATACCGGTTTTGGGATTCTGCACAGAAAGGGTTTGCAAACCGCTGAATCCACACGTGAGTTTAACTCGGTCAGTTGAATGCACACATTGACAACCATTCAGTTTGATAACACCCTTTTGGTTTTAGAAGCAGATATTTCTCTGTACAGCCTATGGTCCCATTCACTCGGGAATATCCCAACGCAGCTCCTGGAAGAAACGTGTTTCTGACTCGCTGAATCTCAACATAGATTCAACTCTCTTAGGTGAACGAACGCACAGCAGAGCAGTTACAAGGAAACGTTTCTCCTGAGTTTTAGACGAAGTTTCCTGCTGTTTAGTATGTATGCCGGCATTGGGCTGGAAATACCGGTTTTGGGATTCTGCACAGAAAGGGTTTGCAAACCGCTGAATCCACACGTGAGTTTAACTCTGTCAGTTGAATGCACACATTGACAACCATTCAGTTTGATAACACCCTTTTGGTTGTAGAAGCAGATATTTCTCTGTACAGCCTATGGTCCCATTCACTCGGGAATATCCCAACGCAGCTCCTGGAAGAACCGTGTTTCTGACTCGCTGAATCTCAACATAGATTCAACTCTCTTAGGTGAACGAACGCACAGCAGAGCAGTTTCAAGGAAACGTTTCTCCTGAGTTTTAGACGAAGTTTCCTGCTGTTTAGTACGTATGCCGGCATTGGGCTGGAAATACCGGTTTTGGGATTCTGCACAGAAAGTGTTTGCAAACCGCTGAATCCACACGTGAGTTTAACTCTGTCAGTTGAATGCACACATTGACAACCATTCAGTGTGATAACACCCTTTTGGTTTTAGAAGCAGATAATTCTCTGTACAACCTATGGTCCCATTCTCTCGGGAATATCCCAGCGCAGCTCCTAGAAGAAACGTGTTTCTGACTCGCTGAATCTCAACATAGATTCAACTCTCTTAGGTGAACGATCGCACAGCAGAGCAGTTTCAAGGAAACATTTCTCCTGAGTTTTAGACGAAGTTTCCTGCTGTTTAGTACGGATGCCGGCATTGGGCTGGAAATACCGGTTTTGGGATTCTGCACAGAAAGGGTTTGCAAACCGCTGAATCCACACGTGAGTTTAACTCTGTCACTTGAATGCACACATTGACAACCATTCAGTTTGATAACACCCTTTTGGTTTTAGAAGCAGATATTTCTCTGTACAGCCTATGGTCCCATTCACTCGGGAATATCCCAACGCAGCTCCTGGAAGAAACGTGTTTCTGACTCGCTGAATCTCAACATAGATTCAACTCTCTTAGGTGAACGAACGCACAGCAGAGCAGTTTCAAGGAAACGTTTCTCCTGAGTTTTAGACGAAGTTTCCTGCTGTTTAGTACGTTTGCCGGCATTGGGCTGGAAATACCGGTTTTGGGATTCTGCACAGAAAGGGTTTGCAAACCGCTGAATCCACACGTGAGTTTAACTCGGTCAGTTGAATGCACACATTGACAACCATTCAGTTTGATAACACCCTTTTGGTTTTAGAAGCAGATATTTCTCTGTACAGCCTATGGTCCCATTCACTCGGGAATATCCCAACGCAGCTCCTGGAAGAAACGTGTTTCTGACTCGCTGAATCTCAACATAGATTCAACTCTCTTAGGTGAACGAACGCACAGCAGAGCAGTTACAAGGAAACGTTTCTCCTGAGTTTTAGACGAAGTTACCTGCAGTTAAGTACGTATCCCGGCATTGGGCTGGAAATACCGGTTTTGGGATTCTGCACAGAAAGTGTTTGCAAACCGCTGAATCCACACGTGAGTTTAACTTTGTCAGTTGAATGCACACATTGACAACCATTCAGTTAGATAGCTCCGTTTTGGTTTTAGAAGCAGATATTTCTCTGTACAGCCTATGGTCCCATTCACTCGGGAATATCCCAACGCAGCTCCTGGAAGAAACGTGTTTCTGACTCGCTGAATCTCAACATAGATTCAACTCTCTTAGGTGAACGAACGCACAGCAGAGCAGTTTCAAGGAATCATTTCTCCTGAGTTTTAGACGAAGCTTCCTGCTGTTTAGTACGTATGCCGGCATTGGGCTGGAAATACCGGTTTTGGGATTCTGCACAGAAAGGGTTTGCAAACCGCTGAATCCACACGTGAGTTTAACTCTGTCAGTTGAATGCACACATTGACAACCATTCAGTTAGATAGCTCCGTTTTGGTATTAGAAGCAGATATTTCTCTGTACAGCCGATGGTCCCATTCACTCGGGAATATCCCAACGCAGCTCCTGGAAGAAACGTGTTTCTGACTCGCTGAATCTCAACATAGATTCAACTCTCTTAGGTGAACGAACGCACAGCAGAGCAGTTTCAAGGAAACGTTTCTCCTGAGTTTTAGACGAAGTTTCCTGCTGTTTAGTACGTATGCCGGCATTGGGCTGGAAATACCGGTTTTGGGATTCTGCACAGAAAGGGTTTGCAAACCGCTGAATCCACACGTGAGTTTAACTCTGTCAGTTGAATGCACACATTGACAACCATTCAGTTAGATAGCTCCGTTTTGGTATTAGAAGCAGATATTTCTCTGTACAGCCTATGGTCCCATTCACTCGGGAATATCCCAACGCAGCTCCTGGAAGAAACGTGTTTCTGACTCGCTGAATCTCAACATAGATTCAACTCTCTTAGGTGAACGAACGCACAGCAGAGCAGTTTCAAGGAAACGTTTCTCCTGAGTTTTAGACGAAGTTCCCTGCTGTTTAGTACGTATGCCGGCATTGGGCTGGAAATCCCTGTTTTGGGATTCTGCACAGAAAGGGTTTGCAAACCGCTGAATCCACACGTGAGTTTAACTCGGTCAGTTGAATGCACACATTGACAACCATTCAGTTTGATAACACCCTTTTGGTTTTAGAAGCAGATATTTCTCTGTACAGCCTATGGTCCCATTCACTCGGGAATATCCCAACGCAGCTCCTGGAAGAAACGTGTTTCTGACTCGCTGAATCTCAACATAGATTCAACTCTCTTAGGTGAACGAACGCACAGCAGAGCAGTTTCAAGGAAACGTTTCTCCTGAGTTTTAGACGAAGTTTCCTGCTGTTTAGTACGTATGCCGGCATTGGGCTGGAAATACCGGTTTTGGGATTCTGCACAGAAAGGGTTTGCAAACCGCTGAATCCACACGTGAGTTTAACTCGGTCAGTTGAATGCACACATTGACAACCATTCAGTTTGATAACACCCTTTTGGTTTTAGAAGCAGATATTTCTCTGTACAGCCTATGGTCCCATTCACTCGGGAATATCCCAACGCAGCTCCTGGAAGAAACGTGTTTCTGACTCGCTGAATCTCAACATAGATTCAACTCTCTTAGGTGAACGAACGCACAGCAGAGCAGTTACAAGGAAACGTTTCTCCTGAGTTTTAGACGAAGTTTCCTGCTGTTTAGTATGTATGCCGGCATTGGGCTGGAAATACCGGTTTTGGGATTCTGCACAGAAAGGGTTTGCAAACCGCTGAATCCACACGTGAGTTTAACTCTGTCAGTTGAATGCACACATTGACAACCATTCAGTTTGATAACACCCTTTTGGTTGTAGAAGCAGATATTTCTCTGTACAGCCTATGGTCCCATTCACTCGGGAATATCCCAACGCAGCTCCTGGAAGAACCGTGTTTCTGACTCGCTGAATCTCAACATAGATTCAACTCTCTTAGGTGAACGAACGCACAGCAGAGCAGTTTCAAGGAAACGTTTCTCCTGAGTTTTAGACGAAGTTTCCTGCTGTTTAGTACGTATGCCGGCATTGGGCTGGAAATACCGGTTTTGGGATTCTGCACAGAAAGTGTTTGCAAACCGCTGAATCCACACGTGAGTTTAACTCTGTCAGTTGAATGCACACATTGACAACCATTCAGTGTGATAACACCCTTTTGGTTTTAGAAGCAGATAATTCTCTGTACAACCTATGGTCCCATTCTCTCGGGAATATCCCAGCGCAGCTCCTAGAAGAAACGTGTTTCTGACTCGCTGAATCTCAACATAGATTCAACTCTCTTAGGTGAACGATCGCACAGCAGAGCAGTTTCAAGGAAACATTTCTCCTGAGTTTTAGACGAAGTTTCCTGCTGTTTAGTACGGATGCCGGCATTGGGCTGGAAATACCGGTTTTGGGATTCTGCACAGAAAGGGTTTGCAAACCGCTGAATCCACACGTGAGTTTAACTCTGTCACTTGAATGCACACATTGACAACCATTCAGTTTGATAACACCCTTTTGGTTTTAGAAGCAGATATTTCTCTGTACAGCCTATGGTCCCATTCACTCGGGAATATCCCAACGCAGCTCCTGGAAGAAACGTGTTTCTGACTCGCTGAATCTCAACATAGATTCAACTCTCTTAGGTGAACGAACGCACAGCAGAGCAGTTTCAAGGAAACGTTTCTCCTGAGTTTTAGACGAAGTTTCCTGCTGTTTAGTACGTTTGCCGGCATTGGGCTGGAAATACCGGTTTTGGGATTCTGCACAGAAAGGGTTTGCAAACCGCTGAATCCACACGTGAGTTTAACTCGGTCAGTTGAATGCACACATTGACAACCATTCAGTTTGATAACACCCTTTTGGTTTTAGAAGCAGATATTTCTCTGTACAGCCTATGGTCCCATTCACTCGGGAATATCCCAACGCAGCTCCTGGAAGAAACGTGTTTCTGACTCGCTGAATCTCAACATAGATTCAACTCTCTTAGGTGAACGAACGCACAGCAGAGCAGTTACAAGGAAACGTTTCTCCTGAGTTTTAGACGAAGTTTCCTGCTGTTTAGTATGTATGCCGGCATTGGGCTGGAAATACCGGTTTTGGGATTCTGCACAGAAAGGGTTTCCAAACCGCTGAATCCACACGTGAGTTTAACTCTGTCAGTTGAATGCACACATTGACAACCATTCAGTTTGATAACACCCTTTTGGTTGTAGAAGCAGATATTTCTCTGTACAGCCTATGGTCCCATTCACTCGGGAATATCCCCACGCAGCTCCTGGAAGAACCGTGTTTCTGACTCGCTGAATCTCAACATAGATTCAACTCTCTTAGGTGAACGAACGCACAGCAGAGCAGTTTCAAGGAAACGTTTCTCCTGAGTTTTAGACGAAGTTTCCTGCTGTTTAGTACGTATGCCGGCATTGGGCTGGAAATACCGGTTTTGGGATTCTGCACAGAAAGTGTTTGCAAACCGCTGAATCCACACGTGAGTTTAACTCTGTCAGTTGAATGCACACATTGACAACCATTCAGTGTGATAACACCCTTTGGTTTTAGAAGCAGATAATTCTCTGTACAACCTATGGTCCCATTCTCTCGGGAATATCCCAGCGCAGCTCCTAGAAGAAACGTGTTTCTGACTCGCTGAATCTCAACATAGATTCAACTCTCTTAGGTGAACGATCGCACAGCAGAGCAGTTTCAAGGAAACATTTCTCCTGAGTTTTAGACGAAGTTTCCTGCTGTTTAGTACGGATGCCGGCATTGGGCTGGAAATACCGGTTTTGGGATTCTGCACAGAAAGGGTTTGCAAACCGCTGAATCCACACGTGAGTTTAACTCTGTCACTTGAATGCACACATTGACAACCATTCAGTTTGATAACACCCTTTTGGTTTTAGAAGCAGATATTTCTCTGTACAGCCTATGGTCCCATTCACTCGGGAATATCCCAACGCAGCTCCTGGAAGAAACGTGTTTCTGACTCGCTGAATCTCAACATAGATTCAACTCTCTTAGGTGAACGAACGCACAGCAGAGCAGTTTCAAGGAAACGTTTCTCCTGAGTTTTAGACGAAGTTTCCTTCTGTTTAGTACGTATGCCGGCATTGGGCTGGAGATACCGGTTTTGGGATTCTGCACAGAAAGGGTTTGCAAACCGCTGAATCCACACGTGAGTTTAACTCTGTCAGTTGAATGCACACATTGACAACCATTCAGTTAGATAGCTCCGTTTTGGTTTTAGAAGCAGATATTTCTCTGTACAGCCTATGGTCCCATTCACTCGGGAATATCCCAACGCAGCTCCTGGAAGAAACGTGTTTCTGACTCGCTGAATCTCAACATAGATTCAACTCTCTTAGGTGAACGAACGCACAGCAGAGCAGTTTCAAGGAAACGTTTCTCCTGAGTTTTAGACGAAGTTTCCTTCTGTTTAGTACGTATGCCGGCATTGGGCTGGAAATACCGGTTTTGGGATTCTGCACAGAAAGGGTTTGCAAACCGCTGAATCCACACGTGAGTTTAACTCTGTCAGTTGAATGCACACATTGACAACCATTCAGTTAGATAGCTCCGTTTTGGTATTAGAAGCAGATATTTCTCTGTACAGCCTATGGTCCCATTCACTCGGGAATATCCCAACGCAGGTCCTAGAAGAAACGTGTTTCTGACTCGCTGAATCTCAACATAGATTCAACTCTCTTAGGTGAACGAACGCACAGCAGAGCAGTTTCAAGGAAACGTTTCTCCTGAGTTTTAGACGAAGTTTCCTGCTGTTTAGTACGTATGCCGGCATTGGGCTGGAAATTCCGGTTTTGGGATTCTGCACAGAAAGGGTTTGCAAACCGCTGAATCCACACGTGAGTTTAACTCTGTCAGTTGAATGCACACATTGACAACCATTCAGTTAGATAGCTCCGTTTTGGTTTTAGAAGCAGATATTTCTCTGTACAGCCTATGGTCCCATTCACTCGGGAATATCCCAACGCAGCTCCTGGAAGAAACGTGTTTCTGACTCGCTGAATCTCAACATAGATTCAACTCTCTTAGGTGAACGAACGCACAGCAGAGCAGTTTCAAGGAAACGTTTCTCCTGAGTTTTAGACGAAGTTTCCTGCTGTTTAGTACGTATGCCGGCATTGGGCTGGAAATACCGGTTTTGGGATTCTGCACAGAAAGGGTTTGCAAACCGCTGAATCCACACGTGAGTTTAACTCTGTCAGTTGAATGCACACATTGACAACCATTCAGTTAGATAGCTCCGTTTTGGTATTAGAAGCAGATATTTCTCTGTACAGCCTTTGGTCCCATTCACTCGGGAATATCCCAACGCAGGTCCTAGAAGAAACGTGTTTCTGACTCGCTGAATCTCAACATAGATTCAACTCTCTTAGGTGAACGAACGCACAGCAGAGCAGTTTCAAGGAAACGTTTCTCCTGAGTTTTAGACGAAGTTTCCTGCTGTTTAGTACGTATGCCGGCATTGGGCTGGAAATTCCGGTTTTGGGATTCTGCACAGAAAGGGTTTGCAAACCGCTGAATCCACACGTGAGTTTAACTTTGTGAGTTGAATGCACACATTGACAACCATCCAGTTAGATAGCTCCGTTTTGGTTTTAGAAGCAGATATTTCTCTGTACAGCCTATGGTCCCATTCACTCGGGAATATCCCAACGCAGCTCCTAGAAGAAACATGTTTCTGACTCGCTGAATCTCAACGTAGATTCAACTCTCTTAGGTGAACGAACGCACAGCAGAGCAGTTTCAAGGAAACGTTTCTCCTGAGTTTTAGACGAAGTTACCTGCAGTTAAGTACGTATCCCGGCATTGGGCTGGAAATACCGGTTTTGGGATTCTGCACAGAAAGTGTTTGCAAACCGCTGAATCCACACGTGAGTTTAACTTTGTCAGTTGAATGCACACATTGACAACCATTCAGTTAGATAGCTCCGTTTTGGTTTTAGAAGCAGATATTTCTCTGTACAGCCTATGGTCCCATTCACTCGGGAATATCCCAACGCAGCTCCTGGAAGAAACGTGTTTCTGACTCGCTGAATCTCAACATAGATTCAACTCTCTTAGGTGAACGAACGCACAGCAGAGCAGTTTCAAGGAATCATTTCTCCTGAGTTTTAGACGAAGTTTCCTGCTGTTTAGTACGTATGCCGGCATTGGGCTGGAAATACCGGTTTTGGGATTCTGCACAGAAAGGGTTTGCAAACCGCTGAATCCACACGTGAGTTTAACTCTGTCAGTTGAATGCACACATTGACAACCATTCAGTTAGATAGCTCCGTTTTGGTATTAGAAGCAGATATTTCTCTGTACAGCCTATGGTCCCATTCCCTCGGGAATATCCCAACGCAGGTCCTAGAAGAAACGTGTTTCTGACTCGCTGAATCTCAACATAGATTCAACTCTCTTAGGTGAACGAACGCACAGCAGAGCAGTTTCAAGGAAACGTTTCTCCTGAGTTTTAGACGAAGTTTCCTGCTGTTTAGTACGGATGCCGGCATTGGGCTGGAAATACCACTTTTGGGATTCTGCACAGAAAGGGTTTGCAAACCGCTGAATCCACACGTGAGTTTAACTTTGTGAGTTGAATGCACACATTGACAACCATCCAGTCAGATAGCTCCGTTTTGGTTTTAGAAGCAGATATTTCTCTGTACAGCCTATGGTCCCATTCACTCGGGAATATCCCAACGCAGCTCCTAGAAGAAACGTGTTTCTGACTCGCTGAATCTCAACGTAGATTCAACTCTCTTAGGTGAACGAACGCACAGCAGAGCAGTTTCAAGGAAACGTTTCTCCTGAGTTTTAGACGAAGTTACCTGCAGTTAAGTACGTATCCCGGCATTGGGCTGGAAATACCGGTTTTGGGATTCTGCACAGAAAGTGTTTGCAAACCGCTGAATCCACACGTGAGTTTAACTCTGTCAGTTGAATGCACACATTGACAACCATTCAGTTAGATAGCTCCGTTTTGGTTTTAGAAGCAGATATTTCTCTGTACAGCCTATGGTCCCATTCACTCGGGAATATCCCAACGCAGCTCCTGGAAGAAACGTGTTTCTGACTCGCTGAATCTCAACATAGATTCAACTCTCTTAGGTGAACGAACGCACAGCAGAGCAGTTTCAAGGAAACGTTTCTCCTGAGTTTTAGACGAAGTTTCCTGCTGTTTAGTACGTATGCCGGCATTGGGCTGGAAATACCGGTTTTGGGATTCTGCACAGAAAGGGTTTGCAAACCGCTGAATCCACACGTGAGTTTAACTCGGTCAGTTGAATGCACACATTGACAACCATTCAGTTTGATAACACCCTTTTGGTTTTAGAAGCAGATATTTCTCTGTACAGCCTATGGTCCCATTCACTCGGGAATATCCCAACGCAGCTCCTGGAAGAAACGTGTTTCTGACTCGCTGAATCTCAACATAGATTCAACTCTCTTAGGTGAACGAACGCACAGCAGAGCAGTTTCAAGGAAACGTTTCTCCTGAGTTTTAGACGAAGTTTCCTGCTGTTTAGTACGTATGCCGGCATTGGGCTGGAAATACCGGTTTTGGGATTCTGCACAGAAAGTGTTTGCAAACCGCTGAATCCACACGTGAGTTTAACTCTGTCAGTTGAATGCACACATTGACAACCATTCAGTGTGATAACACCCTTTTGGTTTTAGAAGCAGATAATTCTCTGTACAACCTATGGTCCCATTCTCTCGGGAATATCCCAGCGCAGCTCCTAGAAGAAACGTGTTTCTGACCCGCTGAATCTCAACATAGATTCAACTCTCTTAGGTGAACGATCGCACAGCAGAGCAGTTTCAAGGAAACATTTCTCCTGAGTTTTAGACGAAGTTTCCTGCTGTTTAGTACGGATGCCGGCATTGGGCTGGAAATACCGGTTTTGGGATTCTGCACAGAAAGGGTTTGCAAACCGCTGAATCCACACGTGAGTTTAACTCTGTCACTTGAATGCACACATTGACAACCATTCAGTTTGATAACACCCTTTTGGTTTTAGAAGCAGATATTTCTCTGTACAGCCTATGGTCCCATTCACTCGGGAATATCCCAACGCAGCTCCTGGAAGAAACGTGTTTCTGACTCGCTGAATCTCAACATAGATTCAACTCTCTTAGGTGAACGAACGCACAGCAGAGCAGTTTCAAGGAAACGTTTCTCCTGAGTTTTAGACGAAGTTTCCTGCTGTTTAGTACGTATGCCGGCATTGGGCTGGAAATACCGGTTTTGGGATTCTGCACAGAAAGGGTTTGCAAACCGCTGAATCCACACGTGAGTTTAACTCGGTCAGTTGAATGCACACATTGACAACCATTCAGTTTGATAACACCCTTTTGGTTTTAGAAGCAGATATTTCTCTGTACAGCCTATGGTCCCATTCACTCGGGAATATCCCAACGCAGCTCCTGGAAGAAACGTGTTTCTGACTCGCTGAATCTCAACATAGATTCAACTCTCTTAGGTGAACGAACGCACAGCAGAGCAGTTTCAAGGAAACGTTTCTCCTGAGTTTTAGACGAAGTTTCCTGCTGTTTAGTACGTATGCCGGCATTGGGCTGGAAATACCGGTTTTGGGATTCTGCACAGAAAGGGTTTGCAAACCGCTGAATCCACACGTGAGTTTAACTCTGTCAGTTGAATGCACACATTGACAACCATTCAGTTAGATAGCTCCGTTTTGGTATTAGAAGCAGATATTTCTCTGTACAGCCTTTGGTCCCATTCACTCGGGAATATCCCAACGCAGGTCCTAGAAGAAACGTGTTTCTGACTCGCTGAATCTCAACATAGATTCAACTCTCTTAGGTGAACGAACGCACAGCAGAGCAGTTTCAAGGAAACGTTTCTCCTGAGTTTTAGACGAAGTTTCCTGCTGTTTAGTACGTATGCCGGCATTGGGCTGGAAATTCCGGTTTTGGGATTCTGCACAGAAAGGGTTTGCAAACCGCTGAATCCACACGTGAGTTTAACTTTGTGAGTTGAATGCACACATTGACAACCATCCAGTTAGATAGCTCCGTTTTGGTTTTAGAAGCAGATATTTCTCTGTACAGCCTATGGTCCCATTCACTCGGGAATATCCCAACGCAGCTCCTAGAAGAAACATGTTTCTGACTCGCTGAATCTCAACGTAGATTCAACTCTCTTAGGTGAACGAACGCACAGCAGAGCAGTTTCAAGGAAACGTTTCTCCTGAGTTTTAGACGAAGTTACCTGCAGTTAAGTACGTATCCCGGCATTGGGCTGGAAATACCGGTTTTGGGATTCTGCACAGAAAGTGTTTGCAAACCGCTGAATCCACACGTGAGTTTAACTTTGTCAGTTGAATGCACACATTGACAACCATTCAGTTAGATAGCTCCGTTTTGGTTTTAGAAGCAGATATTTCTCTGTACAGCCTATGGTCCCATTCACTCGGGAATATCCCAACGCAGCTCCTGGAAGAAACGTGTTTCTGACTCGCTGAATCTCAACATAGATTCAACTCTCTTAGGTGAACGAACGCACAGCAGAGCAGTTTCAAGGAATCATTTCTCCTGAGTTTTAGACGAAGTTTCCTGCTGTTTAGTACGTATGCCGGCATTGGGCTGGAAATACCGGTTTTGGGATTCTGCACAGAAAGGGTTTGCAAACCGCTGAATCCACACGTGAGTTTAACTCTGTCAGTTGAATGCACACATTGACAACCATTCAGTTAGATAGCTCCGTTTTGGTATTAGAAGCAGATATTTCTCTGTACAGCCTATGGTCCCATTCCCTCGGGAATATCCCAACGCAGGTCCTAGAAGAAACGTGTTTCTGACTCGCTGAATCTCAACATAGATTCAACTCTCTTAGGTGAACGAACGCACAGCAGAGCAGTTTCAAGGAAACGTTTCTCCTGAGTTTTAGACGAAGTTTCCTGCTGTTTAGTACGGATGCCGGCATTGGGCTGGAAATACCACTTTTGGGATTCTGCACAGAAAGGGTTTGCAAACCGCTGAATCCACACGTGAGTTTAACTTTGTGAGTTGAATGCACACATTGACAACCATCCAGTCAGATAGCTCCGTTTTGGTTTTAGAAGCAGATATTTCTCTGTACAGCCTATGGTCCCATTCACTCGGGAATATCCCAACGCAGCTCCTAGAAGAAACGTGTTTCTGACTCGCTGAATCTCAACGTAGATTCAACTCTCTTAGGTGAACGAACGCACAGCAGAGCAGTTTCAAGGAAACGTTTCTCCTGAGTTTTAGACGAAGTTACCTGCAGTTAAGTACGTATCCCGGCATTGGGCTGGAAATACCGGTTTTGGGATTCTGCACAGAAAGTGTTTGCAAACCGCTGAATCCACACGTGAGTTTAACTCTGTCAGTTGAATGCACACATTGACAACCATTCAGTTAGATAGCTCCGTTTTGGTTTTAGAAGCAGATATTTCTCTGTACAGCCTATGGTCCCATTCACTCGGGAATATCCCAACGCAGCTCCTGGAAGAAACGTGTTTCTGACTCGCTGAATCTCAACATAGATTCAACTCTCTTAGGTGAACGAACGCACAGCAGAGCAGTTTCAAGGAAACGTTTCTCCTGAGTTTTAGACGAAGTTTCCTGCTGTTTAGTACGTATGCCGGCATTGGGCTGGAAATACCGGTTTTGGGATTCTGCACAGAAAGGGTTTGCAAACCGCTGAATCCACACGTGAGTTTAACTCGGTCAGTTGAATGCACACATTGACAACCATTCAGTTTGATAACACCCTTTTGGTTTTAGAAGCAGATATTTCTCTGTACAGCCTATGGTCCCATTCACTCGGGAATATCCCAACGCAGCTCCTGGAAGAAACGTGTTTCTGACTCGCTGAATCTCAACATAGATTCAACTCTCTTAGGTGAACGAACGCACAGCAGAGCAGTTTCAAGGAAACGTTTCTCCTGAGTTTTAGACGAAGTTTCCTGCTGTTTAGTACGTATGCCGGCATTGGGCTGGAAATACCGGTTTTGGGATTCTGCACAGAAAGTGTTTGCAAACCGCTGAATCCACACGTGAGTTTAACTCTGTCAGTTGAATGCACACATTGACAACCATTCAGTGTGATAACACCCTTTTGGTTTTAGAAGCAGATAATTCTCTGTACAACCTATGGTCCCATTCTCTCGGGAATATCCCAGCGCAGCTCCTAGAAGAAACGTGTTTCTGACTCGCTGAATCTCAACATAGATTCAACTCTCTTAGGTGAACGATCGCACAGCAGAGCAGTTTCAAGGAAACATTTCTCCTGAGTTTTAGACGAAGTTTCCTGCTGTTTAGTACGGATGCCGGCATTGGGCTGGAAATACCGGTTTTGGGATTCTGCACAGAAAGGGTTTGCAAACCGCTGAATCCACACGTGAGTTTAACTCTGTCACTTGAATGCACACATTGACAACCATTCAGTTTGATAACACCCTTTTGGTTTTAGAAGCAGATATTTCTCTGTACAGCCTATGGTCCCATTCACTCGGGAATATCCCAACGCAGCTCCTGGAAGAAACGTGTTTCTGACTCGCTGAATCTCAACATAGATTCAACTCTCTTAGGTGAACGAACGCACAGCAGAGCAGTTTCAAGGAAACGTTTCTCCTGAGTTTTAGACGAAGTTTCCTGCTGTTTAGTACGTATGCCGGCATTGGGCTGGAAATACCGGTTTTGGGATTCTGCACAGAAAGGGTTTGCAAACCGCTGAATCCACACGTGAGTTTAACTCGGTCAGTTGAATGCACACATTGACAACCATTCAGTTTGATAACACCCTTTTGGTTTTAGAAGCAGATATTTCTCTGTACAGCCTATGGTCCCATTCACTCGGGAATATCCCAACGCAGCTCCTGGAAGAAACGTGTTTCTGACTCGCTGAATCTCAACATAGATTCAACTCTCTTAGGTGAACGAACGCACAGCAGAGCAGTTACAAGGAAACGTTTCTCCTGAGTTTTAGACGAAGTTTCCTGCTGTTTAGTATGTATGCCGGCATTGGGCTGGAAATACCGGTTTTGGGATTCTGCACAGAAAGGGTTTGCAAACCGCTGAATCCACACGTGAGTTTAACTCTGTCAGTTGAATGCACACATTGACAACCATTCAGTTTGATAACACCCTTTTGGTTGTAGAAGCAGATATTTCTCTGTACAGCCTATGGTCCCATTCACTCGGGAATATCCCCACGCAGCTCCTGGAAGAACCGTGTTTCTGACTCGCTGAATCTCAACATAGATTCAACTCTCTTAGGTGAACGAACGCACAGCAGAGCAGTTTCAAGGAAACGTTTCTCCTGAGTTTTAGACGAAGTTTCCTGCTGTTTAGTACGTATGCCGGCATTGGGCTGGAAATACCGGTTTTGGGATTCTGCACAGAAAGTGTTTGCAAACCGCTGAATCCACACGTGAGTTTAACTCTGTCAGTTGAATGCACACATTGACAACCATTCAGTGTGATAACACCCTTTGGTTTTAGAAGCAGATAATTCTCTGTACAACCTATGGTCCCATTCTCTCGGGAATATCCCAGCGCAGCTCCTAGAAGAAACGTGTTTCTGACTCGCTGAATCTCAACATAGATTCAACTCTCTTAGGTGAACGATCGCACAGCAGAGCAGTTTCAAGGAAACATTTCTCCTGAGTTTTAGACGAAGTTTCCTGCTGTTTAGTACGGATGCCGGCATTGGGCTGGAAATACCGGTTTTGGGATTCTGCACAGAAAGGGTTTGCAAACCGCTGAATCCACACGTGAGTTTAACTCTGTCACTTGAATGCACACATTGACAACCATTCAGTTTGATAACACCCTTTTGGTTTTAGAAGCAGATATTTCTCTGTACAGCCTATGGTCCCATTCACTCGGGAATATCCCAACGCAGCTCCTGGAAGAAACGTGTTTCTGACTCGCTGAATCTCAACATAGATTCAACTCTCTTAGGTGAACGAACGCACAGCAGAGCAGTTTCAAGGAAACGTTTCTCCTGAGTTTTAGACGAAGTTTCCTTCTGTTTAGTACGTATGCCGGCATTGGGCTGGAGATACCGGTTTTGGGATTCTGCACAGAAAGGGTTTGCAAACCGCTGAATCCACACGTGAGTTTAACTCTGTCAGTTGAATGCACACATTGACAACCATTCAGTTAGATAGCTCCGTTTTGGTTTTAGAAGCAGATATTTCTCTGTACAGCCTATGGTCCCATTCACTCGGGAATATCCCAACGCAGCTCCTGGAAGAAACGTGTTTCTGACTCGCTGAATCTCAACATAGATTCAACTCTCTTAGGTGAACGAACGCACAGCAGAGCAGTTTCAAGGAAACGTTTCTCCTGAGTTTTAGACGAAGTTTCCTTCTGTTTAGTACGTATGCCGGCATTGGGCTGGAAATACCGGTTTTGGGATTCTGCACAGAAAGGGTTTGCAAACCGCTGAATCCACACGTGAGTTTAACTCTGTCAGTTGAATGCACACATTGACAACCATTCAGTTAGATAGCTCCGTTTTGGTATTAGAAGCAGATATTTCTCTGTACAGCCTATGGTCCCATTCACTCGGGAATATCCCAACGCAGGTCCTAGAAGAAACGTGTTTCTGACTCGCTGAATCTCAACATAGATTCAACTCTCTTAGGTGAACGAACGCACAGCAGAGCAGTTTCAAGGAAACGTTTCTCCTGAGTTTTAGACGAAGTTTCCTGCTGTTTAGTACGTATGCCGGCATTGGGCTGGAAATTCCGGTTTTGGGATTCTGCACAGAAAGGGTTTGCAAACCGCTGAATCCACACGTGAGTTTAACTCTGTCAGTTGAATGCACACATTGACAACCATTCAGTTAGATAGCTCCGTTTTGGTTTTAGAAGCAGATATTTCTCTGTACAGCCTATGGTCCCATTCACTCGGGAATATCCCAACGCAGCTCCTGGAAGAAACGTGTTTCTGACTCGCTGAATCTCAACATAGATTCAACTCTCTTAGGTGAACGAACGCACAGCAGAGCAGTTTCAAGGAAACGTTTCTCCTGAGTTTTAGACGAAGTTTCCTTCTGTTTAGTACGTATGCCGGCATTGGGCTGGAAATACCGGTTTTGGGATTCTGCACAGAAAGGGTTTGCAAACCGCTGAATCCACACGTGAGTTTAACTCTGTCAGTTGAATGCACACATTGACAACCATTCAGTTAGATAGCTCCGTTTTGGTTTCAGAAGCAGATATTTCTCTGTACAGCCTATGGTCCCATTCACTCGGGAATATCCCAACGCAGGTCCTAGAAGAAACGTGTTTCTGACTCGCTGAATCTCAACATAGATTCAACTCTCTTAGGTGAACGAACGCACAGCAGAGCAGTTTCAAGGAAACGTTTCTCCTGAGTTTTAGACGAAGTTTCCTGCTGTTTAGTACGTATGCCGGCATTGGGCTGGAAATTCCGGTTTTGGGATTCTGCACAGAAAGGGTTTGCAAACCGCTGAATCCACACGTGAGTTTAACTTTGTGAGTTGAATGCACACATTGACAACCATCCAGTTAGATAGCTCCGTTTTGGTTTTAGAAGCAGATATTTCTCTGTACAGCCTATGGTCCCATTCACTCGGGAATATCCCAACGCAGCTCCTAGAAGAAACATGTTTCTGACTCGCTGAATCTCAACGTAGATTCAACTCTCTTAGGTGAACGAACGCACAGCAGAGCAGTTTCAAGGAAACGTTTCTCCTGAGTTTTAGACGAAGTTACCTGCAGTTAAGTACGTATCCCGGCATTGGGCTGGAAATACCGGTTTTGGGATTCTGCACAGAAAGTGTTTGCAAACCGCTGAATCCACACGTGAGTTTAACTTTGTCAGTTGAATGCACACATTGACAACCATTCAGTTAGATAGCTCCGTTTTGGTTTTAGAAGCAGATATTTCTCTGTACAGCCTGTGGTCCCATTCACTCGGGAATATCCCAACGCAGCTCCTGGAAGAAACGTGTTTCTGACTCGCTGAATCTCAACATAGATTCAACTCTCTTAGGTGAACGAACGCACAGCAGAGCAGTTTCAAGGAATCATTTCTCCTGAGTTTTAGACGAAGTTTCCTGCTGTTTAGTACGTATGCCGGCATTGGGCTGGAAATACCGGTTTTGGGATTCTGCACAGAAAGGGTTTGCAAACCGCTGAATCCACACGTGAGTTTAACTCTGTCAGTTGAATGCACACATTGACAACCATTCAGTTAGATAGCTCCGTTTTGGTATTAGAAGCAGATATTTCTCTGTACAGCCTATGGTCCCATTCCCTCGGGAATATCCCAACGCAGGTCCTAGAAGAAACGTGTTTCTGACTCGCTGAATCTCAACATAGATTCAACTCTCTTAGGTGAACGAACGCACAGCAGAGCAGTTTCAAGGAAACGTTTCTCCTGAGTTTTAGACGAAGTTTCCTGCTGTTTAGTACGGATGCCGGCATTGGGCTGGAAATACCACTTTTGGGATTCTGCACAGAAAGGGTTTGCAAACCGCTGAATCCACACGTGAGTTTAACTTTGTGAGTTGAATGCACACATTGACAACCATCCAGTCAGATAGCTCCGTTTTGGTTTTAGAAGCAGATATTTCTCTGTACAGCCTATGGTCCCATTCACTCGGGAATATCCCAACGCAGCTCCTAGAAGAAACGTGTTTCTGACTCGCTGAATCTCAACGTAGATTCAACTCTCTTAGGTGAACGAACGCACAGCAGAGCAGTTTCAAGGAAACGTTTCTCCTGAGTTTTAGACGAAGTTACCTGCAGTTAAGTACGTATCCCGGCATTGGGCTGGAAATACCGGTTTTGGGATTCTGCACAGAAAGGGTTTGCAAACCGCTGAATCCACACGTGAGTTTAACTCTGTCAGTTGAATGCACACATTGACAACCATTCAGTTTGATAACACCCTTTTGGTTGTAGAAGCAGATATTTCTCTGTACAGCCTATGGTCCCATTCACTCGGGAATATCCCCACGCAGCTCCTGGAAGAACCGTGTTTCTGACTCGCTGAATCTCAACATAGATTCAACTCTCTTAGGTGAACGAACGCACAGCAGAGCAGTTTCAAGGAAACGTTTCTCCTGAGTTTTAGACGAAGTTTCCTGCTGTTTAGTACGTATGCCGGCATTGGGCTGGAAATACCGGTTTTGGGATTCTGCACAGAAAGTGTTTGCAAACCGCTGAATCCACACGTGAGTTTAACTCTGTCAGTTGAATGCACACATTGACAACCATTCAGTGTGATAACACCCTTTGGTTTTAGAAGCAGATAATTCTCTGTACAACCTATGGTCCCATTCTCTCGGGAATATCCCAGCGCAGCTCCTAGAAGAAACGTGTTTCTGACTCGCTGAATCTCAACATAGATTCAACTCTCTTAGGTGAACGATCGCACAGCAGAGCAGTTTCAAGGAAACATTTCTCCTGAGTTTTAGACGAAGTTTCCTGCTGTTTAGTACGGATGCCGGCATTGGGCTGGAAATACCGGTTTTGGGATTCTGCACAGAAAGGGTTTGCAAACCGCTGAATCCACACGTGAGTTTAACTCTGTCACTTGAATGCACACATTGACAACCATTCAGTTTGATAACACCCTTTTGGTTTTAGAAGCAGATATTTCTCTGTACAGCCTATGGTCCCATTCACTCGGGAATATCCCAACGCAGCTCCTGGAAGAAACGTGTTTCTGACTCGCTGAATCTCAACATAGATTCAACTCTCTTAGGTGAACGAACGCACAGCAGAGCAGTTTCAAGGAAACGTTTCTCCTGAGTTTTAGACGAAGTTTCCTTCTGTTTAGTACGTATGCCGGCATTGGGCTGGAAATACCGGTTTTGGGATTCTGCACAGAAAGGGTTTGCAAACCGCTGAATCCACACGTGAGTTTAACTCTGTCAGTTGAATGCACACATTGACAACCATTCAGTTAGATAGCTCCGTTTTGGTTTCAGAAGCAGATATTTCTCTGTACAGCCTATGGTCCCATTCACTCGGGAATATCCCAACGCAGGTCCTAGAAGAAACGTGTTTCTGACTCGCTGAATCTCAACATAGATTCAACTCTCTTAGGTGAACGAACGCACAGCAGAGCAGTTTCAAGGAAACGTTTCTCCTGAGTTTTAGACGAAGTTTCCTGCTGTTTAGTACGTATGCCGGCATTGGGCTGGAAATTCCGGTTTTGGGATTCTGCACAGAAAGGGTTTGCAAACCGCTGAATCCACACGTGAGTTTAACTTTGTGAGTTGAATGCACACATTGACAACCATCCAGTTAGATAGCTCCGTTTTGGTTTTAGAAGCAGATATTTCTCTGTACAGCCTATGGTCCCATTCACTCGGGAATATCCCAACGCAGCTCCTAGAAGAAACATGTTTCTGACTCGCTGAATCTCAACGTAGATTCAACTCTCTTAGGTGAACGAACGCACAGCAGAGCAGTTTCAAGGAAACGTTTCTCCTGAGTTTTAGACGAAGTTACCTGCAGTTAAGTACGTATCCCGGCATTGGGCTGGAAATACCGGTTTTGGGATTCTGCACAGAAAGTGTTTGCAAACCGCTGAATCCACACGTGAGTTTAACTTTGTCAGTTGAATGCACACATTGACAACCATTCAGTTAGATAGCTCCGTTTTGGTTTTAGAAGCAGATATTTCTCTGTACAGCCTGTGGTCCCATTCACTCGGGAATATCCCAACGCAGCTCCTGGAAGAAACGTGTTTCTGACTCGCTGAATCTCAACATAGATTCAACTCTCTTAGGTGAACGAACGCACAGCAGAGCAGTTTCAAGGAATCATTTCTCCTGAGTTTTAGACGAAGTTTCCTGCTGTTTAGTACGTATGCCGGCATTGGGCTGGAAATACCGGTTTTGGGATTCTGCACAGAAAGGGTTTGCAAACCGCTGAATCCACACGTGAGTTTAACTCTGTCAGTTGAATGCACACATTGACAACCATTCAGTTAGATAGCTCCGTTTTGGTATTAGAAGCAGATATTTCTCTGTACAGCCTATGGTCCCATTCCCTCGGGAATATCCCAACGCAGGTCCTAGAAGAAACGTGTTTCTGACTCGCTGAATCTCAACATAGATTCAACTCTCTTAGGTGAACGAACGCACAGCAGAGCAGTTTCAAGGAAACGTTTCTCCTGAGTTTTAGACGAAGTTTCCTGCTGTTTAGTACGGATGCCGGCATTGGGCTGGAAATACCACTTTTGGGATTCTGCACAGAAAGGGTTTGCAAACCGCTGAATCCACACGTGAGTTTAACTTTGTGAGTTGAATGCACACATTGACAACCATCCAGTCAGATAGCTCCGTTTTGGTTTTAGAAGCAGATATTTCTCTGTACAGCCTATGGTCCCATTCACTCGGGAATATCCCAACGCAGCTCCTAGAAGAAACGTGTTTCTGACTCGCTGAATCTCAACGTAGATTCAACTCTCTTAGGTGAACGAACGCACAGCAGAGCAGTTTCAAGGAAACGTTTCTCCTGAGTTTTAGACGAAGTTACCTGCAGTTAAGTACGTATCCCGGCATTGGGCTGGAAATACCGGTTTTGGGATTCTGCACAGAAAGGGTTTGCAAACCGCTGAATCCACACGTGAGTTTAACTCTGTCAGTTGAATGCACACATTGACAACCATTCAGTTTGATAACACCCTTTTGGTTGTAGAAGCAGATATTTCTCTGTACAGCCTATGGTCCCATTCACTCGGGAATATCCCCACGCAGCTCCTGGAAGAACCGTGTTTCTGACTCGCTGAATCTCAACATAGATTCAACTCTCTTAGGTGAACGAACGCACAGCAGAGCAGTTTCAAGGAAACGTTTCTCCTGAGTTTTAGACGAAGTTTCCTGCTGTTTAGTACGTATGCCGGCATTGGGCTGGAAATACCGGTTTTGGGATTCTGCACAGAAAGTGTTTGCAAACCGCTGAATCCACACGTGAGTTTAACTCTGTCAGTTGAATGCACACATTGACAACCATTCAGTGTGATAACACCCTTTGGTTTTAGAAGCAGATAATTCTCTGTACAACCTATGGTCCCATTCTCTCGGGAATATCCCAGCGCAGCTCCTAGAAGAAACGTGTTTCTGACTCGCTGAATCTCAACATAGATTCAACTCTCTTAGGTGAACGATCGCACAGCAGAGCAGTTTCAAGGAAACATTTCTCCTGAGTTTTAGACGAAGTTTCCTGCTGTTTAGTACGGATGCCGGCATTGGGCTGGAAATACCGGTTTTGGGATTCTGCACAGAAAGGGTTTGCAAACCGCTGAATCCACACGTGAGTTTAACTCTGTCACTTGAATGCACACATTGACAACCATTCAGTTTGATAACACCCTTTTGGTTTTAGAAGCAGATATTTCTCTGTACAGCCTATGGTCCCATTCACTCGGGAATATCCCAACGCAGCTCCTGGAAGAAACGTGTTTCTGACTCGCTGAATCTCAACATAGATTCAACTCTCTTAGGTGAACGAACGCACAGCAGAGCAGTTTCAAGGAAACGTTTCTCCTGAGTTTTAGACGAAGTTTCCTTCTGTTTAGTACGTATGCCGGCATTGGGCTGGAGATACCGGTTTTGGGATTCTGCACAGAAAGGGTTTGCAAACCGCTGAATCCACACGTGAGTTTAACTCTGTCAGTTGAATGCACACATTGACAACCATTCAGTTAGATAGCTCCGTTTTGGTTTTAGAAGCAGATATTTCTCTGTACAGCCTATGGTCCCATTCACTCGGGAATATCCCAACGCAGCTCCTGGAAGAAACGTGTTTCTGACTCGCTGAATCTCAACATAGATTCAACTCTCTTAGGTGAACGAACGCACAGCAGAGCAGTTTCAAGGAAACGTTTCTCCTGAGTTTTAGACGAAGTTACCTGCAGTTAAGTACGTATCCCGGCATTGGGCTGGAAATACCGGTTTTGGGATTCTGCACAGAAAGGGTTTGCAAACCGCTGAATCCACACGTGAGTTTAACTCTGTCAGTTGAATGCACACATTGACAACCATTCAGTTTGATAACACCCTTTTGGTTGTAGAAGCAGATATTTCTCTGTACAGCCTATGGTCCCATTCACTCGGGAATATCCCCACGCAGCTCCTGGAAGAACCGTGTTTCTGACTCGCTGAATCTCAACATAGATTCAACTCTCTTAGGTGAACGAACGCACAGCAGAGCAGTTTCAAGGAAACGTTTCTCCTGAGTTTTAGACGAAGTTTCCTGCTGTTTAGTACGTATGCCGGCATTGGGCTGGAAATACCGGTTTTGGGATTCTGCACAGAAAGTGTTTGCAAACCGCTGAATCCACACGTGAGTTTAACTCTGTCAGTTGAATGCACACATTGACAACCATTCAGTGTGATAACACCCTTTGGTTTTTGAAGCAGATAATTCTCTGTACAACCTATGGTCCCATTCTCTCGGGAATATCCCAGCGCAGCTCCTAGAAGAAACGTGTTTCTGACTCGCTGAATCTCAACATAGATTCAACTCTCTTAGGTGAACGATCGCACAGCAGAGCAGTTTCAAGGAAACATTTCTCCTGAGTTTTAGACGAAGTTTCCTGCTGTTTAGTACGGATGCCGGCATTGGGCTGGAAATACCGGTTTTGGGATTCTGCACAGAAAGGGTTTGCAAACCGCTGAATCCACACGTGAGTTTAACTCTGTCACTTGAATGCACACATTGACAACCATTCAGTTTGATAACACCCTTTTGGTTTTAGAAGCAGATATTTCTCTGTACAGCCTATGGTCCCATTCACTCGGGAATATCCCAACGCAGCTCCTGGAAGAAACGTGTTTCTGACTCGCTGAATCTCAACATAGATTCAACTCTCTTAGGTGAACGAACGCACAGCAGAGCAGTTTCAAGGAAACGTTTCTCCTGAGTTTTAGACGAAGTTTCCTTCTGTTTAGTACGTATGCCGGCATTGGGCTGGAAATACCGGTTTTGGGATTCTGCACAGAAAGGGTTTGCAAACCGCTGAATCCACACGTGAGTTTAACTCTGTCAGTTGAATGCACACATTGACAACCATTCAGTTAGATAGCTCCGTTTTGGTTTCAGAAGCAGATATTTCTCTGTACAGCCTATGGTCCCATTCACTCGGGAATATCCCAACGCAGGTCCTAGAAGAAACGTGTTTCTGACTCGCTGAATCTCAACATAGATTCAACTCTCTTAGGTGAACGAACGCACAGCAGAGCAGTTTCAAGGAAACGTTTCTCCTGAGTTTTAGACGAAGTTTCCTGCTGTTTAGTACGTATGCCGGCATTGGGCTGGAAATTCCGGTTTTGGGATTCTGCACAGAAAGGGTTTGCAAACCGCTGAATCCACACGTGAGTTTAACTTTGTGAGTTGAATGC
Source organism: Aotus nancymaae (assembly GCF_030222135.1). NCBI lineage: Eukaryota > Metazoa > Chordata > Mammalia > Primates > Aotidae > Aotus > Aotus nancymaae. The sequence continues at coordinate 1,203,108 of NW_026988584.1, forward strand.
ACACATTGACAACCATCCAGTTAGATAGCTCCGTTTTGGTTTTAGAAGCAGATATTTCTCTGTACAGCCTATGGTCCCATTCACTCGGGAATATCCCAACGCAGCTCCTAGAAGAAACATGTTTCTGACTCGCTGAATCTCAACGTAGATTCAACTCTCTTAGGTGAACGAACGCACAGCAGAGCAGTTTCAAGGAAACGTTTCTCCTGAGTTTTAGACGAAGTTACCTGCAGTTAAGTACGTATCCCGGCATTGGGCTGGAAATACCGGTTTTGGGATTCTGCACAGAAAGTGTTTGCAAACCGCTGAATCCACACGTGAGTTTAACTTTGTCAGTTGAATGCACACATTGACAACCATTCAGTTAGATAGCTCCGTTTTGGTTTTAGAAGCAGATATTTCTCTGTACAGCCTGTGGTCCCATTCACTCGGGAATATCCCAACGCAGCTCCTGGAAGAAACGTGTTTCTGACTCGCTGAATCTCAACATAGATTCAACTCTCTTAGGTGAACGAACGCACAGCAGAGCAGTTTCAAGGAATCATTTCTCCTGAGTTTTAGACGAAGTTTCCTGCTGTTTAGTACGTATGCCGGCATTGGGCTGGAAATACCGGTTTTGGGATTCTGCACAGAAAGGGTTTGCAAACCGCTGAATCCACACGTGAGTTTAACTCTGTCAGTTGAATGCACACATTGACAACCATTCAGTTAGATAGCTCCGTTTTGGTATTAGAAGCAGATATTTCTCTGTACAGCCTATGGTCCCATTCCCTCGGGAATATCCCAACGCAGGTCCTAGAAGAAACGTGTTTCTGACTCGCTGAATCTCAACATAGATTCAACTCTCTTAGGTGAACGAACGCACAGCAGAGCAGTTTCAAGGAAACGTTTCTCCTGAGTTTTAGACGAAGTTTCCTGCTGTTTAGTACGGATGCCGGCATTGGGCTGGAAATACCACTTTTGGGATTCTGCACAGAAAGGGTTTGCAAACCGCTGAATCCACACGTGAGTTTAACTTTGTGAGTTGAATGCACACATTGACAACCATCCAGTCAGATAGCTCCGTTTTGGTTTTAGAAGCAGATATTTCTCTGTACAGCCTATGGTCCCATTCACTCGGGAATATCCCAACGCAGCTCCTAGAAGAAACGTGTTTCTGACTCGCTGAATCTCAACGTAGATTCAACTCTCTTAGGTGAACGAACGCACAGCAGAGCAGTTTCAAGGAAACGTTTCTCCTGAGTTTTAGACGAAGTTACCTGCAGTTAAGTACGTATCCCGGCATTGGGCTGGAAATACCGGTTTTGGGATTCTGCACAGAAAGGGTTTGCAAACCGCTGAATCCACACGTGAGTTTAACTCTGTCAGTTGAATGCACACATTGACAACCATTCAGTTTGATAACACCCTTTTGGTTGTAGAAGCAGATATTTCTCTGTACAGCCTATGGTCCCATTCACTCGGGAATATCCCCACGCAGCTCCTGGAAGAACCGTGTTTCTGACTCGCTGAATCTCAACATAGATTCAACTCTCTTAGGTGAACGAACGCACAGCAGAGCAGTTTCAAGGAAACGTTTCTCCTGAGTTTTAGACGAAGTTTCCTGCTGTTTAGTACGTATGCCGGCATTGGGCTGGAAATACCGGTTTTGGGATTCTGCACAGAAAGTGTTTGCAAACCGCTGAATCCACACGTGAGTTTAACTCTGTCAGTTGAATGCACACATTGACAACCATTCAGTGTGATAACACCCTTTGGTTTTAGAAGCAGATAATTCTCTGTACAACCTATGGTCCCATTCTCTCGGGAATATCCCAGCGCAGCTCCTAGAAGAAACGTGTTTCTGACTCGCTGAATCTCAACATAGATTCAACTCTCTTAGGTGAACGATCGCACAGCAGAGCAGTTTCAAGGAAACATTTCTCCTGAGTTTTAGACGAAGTTTCCTGCTGTTTAGTACGGATGCCGGCATTGGGCTGGAAATACCGGTTTTGGGATTCTGCACAGAAAGGGTTTGCAAACCGCTGAATCCACACGTGAGTTTAACTCTGTCACTTGAATGCACACATTGACAACCATTCAGTTTGATAACACCCTTTTGGTTTTAGAAGCAGATATTTCTCTGTACAGCCTATGGTCCCATTCACTCGGGAATATCCCAACGCAGCTCCTGGAAGAAACGTGTTTCTGACTCGCTGAATCTCAACATAGATTCAACTCTCTTAGGTGAACGAACGCACAGCAGAGCAGTTTCAAGGAAACGTTTCTCCTGAGTTTTAGACGAAGTTTCCTTCTGTTTAGTACGTATGCCGGCATTGGGCTGGAGATACCGGTTTTGGGATTCTGCACAGAAAGGGTTTGCAAACCGCTGAATCCACACGTGAGTTTAACTCTGTCAGTTGAATGCACACATTGACAACCATTCAGTTAGATAGCTCCGTTTTGGTTTTAGAAGCAGATATTTCTCTGTACAGCCTATGGTCCCATTCACTCGGGAATATCCCAACGCAGCTCCTGGAAGAAACGTGTTTCTGACTCGCTGAATCTCAACATAGATTCAACTCTCTTAGGTGAACGAACGCACAGCAGAGCAGTTTCAAGGAAACGTTTCTCCTGAGTTTTAGACGAAGTTTCCTGCTGTTTAGTACGTATGCCGGCATTGGGCTGGAAATACCGGTTTTGGGATTCTGCACAGAAAGGGTTTGCAAACCGCTGAATCCACACGTGAGTTTAACTCTGTCAGTTGAATGCACACATTGACAACCATTCAGTTAGATAGCTCCGTTTTGGTATTAGAAGCAGATATTTCTCTGTACAGCCTATGGTCCCATTCACTCGGGAATATCCCAACGCAGGTCCTAGAAGAAACGTGTTTCTGACTCGCTGAATCTCAACATAGATTCAACTCTCTTAGGTGAACGAACGCACAGCAGAGCAGTTTCAAGGAAACGTTTCTCCTGAGTTTTAGACGAAGTTTCCTGCTGTTTAGTACGTATGCCGGCATTGGGCTGGAAATTCCGGTTTTGGGATTCTGCACAGAAAGGGTTTGCAAACCGCTGAATCCACACGTGAGTTTAACTCTGTCAGTTGAATGCACACATTGACAACCATTCAGTTAGATAGCTCCGTTTTGGTTTTAGAAGCAGATATTTCTCTGTACAGCCTATGGTCCCATTCACTCGGGAATATCCCAACGCAGCTCCTGGAAGACACGTGTTTCTGACTCGCTGAATCTCAACATAGATTCAACTCTCTTAGGTGAACGAACGCACAGCAGAGCAGTTTCAAGGAAACGTTTCTCCTGAGTTTTAGACGAAGTTTCCTTCTGTTTAGTACGTATGCCGGCATTGGGCTGGAAATACCGGTTTTGGGATTCTGCACAGAAAGGGTTTGCAAACCGCTGAATCCACACGTGAGTTTAACTCTGTCAGTTGAATGCACACATTGACAACCATTCAGTTAGATAGCTCCGTTTTGGTTTCAGAAGCAGATATTTCTCTGTACAGCCTATGGTCCCATTCACTCGGGAATATCCCAACGCAGGTCCTAGAAGAAACGTGTTTCTGACTCGCTGAATCTCAACATAGATTCAACTCTCTTAGGTGAACGAACGCACAGCAGAGCAGTTTCAAGGAAACGTTTCTCCTGAGTTTTAGACGAAGTTTCCTGCTGTTTAGTACGTATGCCGGCATTGGGCTGGAAATTCCGGTTTTGGGATTCTGCACAGAAAGGGTTTGCAAACCGCTGAATCCACACGTGAGTTTAACTTTGTGAGTTGAATGCACACATTGACAACCATCCAGTTAGATAGCTCCGTTTTGGTTTTAGAAGCAGATATTTCTCTGTACAGCCTATGGTCCCATTCACTCGGGAATATCCCAACGCAGCTCCTAGAAGAAACATGTTTCTGACTCGCTGAATCTCAACGTAGATTCAACTCTCTTAGGTGAACGAACGCACAGCAGAGCAGTTTCAAGGAAACGTTTCTCCTGAGTTTTAGACGAAGTTACCTGCAGTTAAGTACGTATCCCGGCATTGGGCTGGAAATACCGGTTTTGGGATTCTGCACAGAAAGTGTTTGCAAACCGCTGAATCCACACGTGAGTTTAACTTTGTCAGTTGAATGCACACATTGACAACCATTCAGTTAGATAGCTCCGTTTTGGTTTTAGAAGCAGATATTTCTCTGTACAGCCTGTGGTCCCATTCACTCGGGAATATCCCAACGCAGCTCCTGGAAGAAACGTGTTTCTGACTCGCTGAATCTCAACATAGATTCAACTCTCTTAGGTGAACGAACGCACAGCAGAGCAGTTTCAAGGAATCATTTCTCCTGAGTTTTAGACGAAGTTTCCTGCTGTTTAGTACGTATGCCGGCATTGGGCTGGAAATACCGGTTTTGGGATTCTGCACAGAAAGGGTTTGCAAACCGCTGAATCCACACGTGAGTTTAACTCTGTCAGTTGAATGCACACATTGACAACCATTCAGTTAGATAGCTCCGTTTTGGTATTAGAAGCAGATATTTCTCTGTACAGCCTATGGTCCCATTCCCTCGGGAATATCCCAACGCAGGTCCTAGAAGAAACGTGTTTCTGACTCGCTGAATCTCAACATAGATTCAACTCTCTTAGGTGAACGAACGCACAGCAGAGCAGTTTCAAGGAAACGTTTCTCCTGAGTTTTAGACGAAGTTTCCTGCTGTTTAGTACGGATGCCGGCATTGGGCTGGAAATACCACTTTTGGGATTCTGCACAGAAAGGGTTTGCAAACCGCTGAATCCACACGTGAGTTTAACTTTGTGAGTTGAATGCACACATTGACAACCATCCAGTCAGATAGCTCCGTTTTGGTTTTAGAAGCAGATATTTCTCTGTACAGCCTATGGTCCCATTCACTCGGGAATATCCCAACGCAGCTCCTAGAAGAAACGTGTTTCTGACTCGCTGAATCTCAACGTAGATTCAACTCTCTTAGGTGAACGAACGCACAGCAGAGCAGTTTCAAGGAAACGTTTCTCCTGAGTTTTAGACGAAGTTACCTGCAGTTAAGTACGTATCCCGGCATTGGGCTGGAAATACCGGTTTTGGGATTCTGCACAGAAAGTGTTTGCAAACCGCTGAATCCACACGTGAGTTTAACTCTGTCATTTGAATGCACACATTGACAACCATTCAGTTAGATAGCTCCGTTTTGGTATTAGAAGCAGATATTTCTCTGTACAGCCTATGGTCCCATTCACTCGGGAATATCCCAACGCAGCTCCTGGAAGAAACGTGTTTCTGACTCGCTGAATCTCAACATAGATTCAACTCTCTTAGGTGAACGAACGCACAGCAGAGCAGTTTCAAGGAAACGTTTCTCCTGAGTTTTAGACGAAGTTTCCTGCTGTTTAGTACGTATGCCGGCATTGGGCTGGAAATACCGGTTTTGGGATTCTGCACAGAAAGGGTTTGCAAACCGCTGAATCCACACGTGAGTTTAACTCGGTCAGTTGAATGCACACATTGACAACCATTCAGTTTGATAACACCCTTTTGGTTTTAGAAGCAGATATTTCTCTGTACAGCCTATGGTCCCATTCACTCGGGAATATCCCAACGCAGCTCCTGGAAGAAACGTGTTTCTGACTCGCTGAATCTCAACATAGATTCAACTCTCTTAGGTGAACGAACGCACAGCAGAGCAGTTACAAGGAAACGTTTCTCCTGAGTTTTAGACGAAGTTTCCTGCTGTTTAGTATGTATGCCGGCATTGGGCTGGAAATACCGGTTGGGATTCTGCACAGAAAGGGTTTGCAAACCGCTGAATCCACACGTGAGTTTAACTCTGTCAGTTGAATGCACACATTGACAACCATTCAGTTTGATAACACCCTTTTGGTTGTAGAAGCAGATATTTCTCTGTACAGCCTATGGTCCCATTCACTCGGGAATATCCCAACGCAGCTCCTGGAAGAACCGTGTTTCTGACTCGCTGAATCTCAACATAGATTCAACTCTCTTAGGTGAACGAACGCACAGCAGAGCACTTTCAAGGAAACGTTTCTCCTGAGTTTTAGACGAAGTTTCCTGCTGTTTAGTACGTATGCCGGCATTGGGCTGGAAATACCGGTTTTGGGATTCTGCACAGAAAGTGTTTGCAAACCGCTGAATCCACACGTGAGTTTAACTCTGTCAGTTGAATGCACACATTGACAACCATTCAGTGTGATAACACCCTTTTGGTTTTAGAAGCAGATAATTCTCTGTACAACCTATGGTCCCATTCTCTCGGGAATATCCCAGCGCAGCTCCTAGAAGAAACGTGTTTCTGACTCGCTGAATCTCAACATAGATTCAACTCTCTTAGGTGAACGATCGCACAGCAGAGCAGTTTCAAGGAAACATTTCTCCTGAGTTTTAGACGAAGTTTCCTGCTGTTTAGTACGGATGCCGGCATTGGGCTGGAAATACCGGTTTTGGGATTCTGCACAGAAAGGGTTTGCAAACCGCTGAATCCACACGTGAGTTTAACTCTGTCACTTGAATGCACACATTGACAACCATTCAGTTTGATAACACCCTTTTGGTTTTAGAAGCAGATATTTCTCTGTACAGCCTATGGTCCCATTCACTCGGGAATATCCCAACGCAGCTCCTGGAAGAAACGTGTTTCTGACTCGCTGAATCTCAACATAGATTCAACTCTCTTAGGTGAACGAACGCAAAGCAGAGCAGTTTCAAGGAAACGTTTCTCCTGAGTTTTAGACGAAGTTTCCTGCTGTTTAGTACGTATGCCGGCATTGGGCTGGAAATACCGGTTTTGGGATTCTGCACAGAAAGGGTTTGCAAACCGCTGAATCCACACGTGAGTTTAACTCTGTCAGTTGAATGCACACATTGACAACCATTCAGTTTGATAACACCCTTTTGGTTTTAGAAGCAGATATTTCTCTGTACAGCCTATGGTCCCATTCCCTCGGGAATATCCCAACGCAGCTCCTGGAAGAAACGTGTTTCTGACTCGCTGAATCTCAACATAGATTCAACTCTCTTAGGTGAACGAACGCACAGCAGAGCAGTTTCAAGGAAACGTTTCTCCTGAGTTTTAGACGAAGTTTCCTGCTGTTTAGTACGTATGCCGGCATTGGGCTGGAAATACCGGTTTTGGGATTCTGCACAGAAAGGGTTTGCAAACCGCTGAATCCACACGTGAGTTTAACTCTGTCAGTTGAATGCAAACATTGACAACTATTCAGTGTGATAATACCCTTTTGGTTTTAGAAGCAGATAATTCTCTGTACAACCTATGGTCCCATTCTCTCGGGAATATCCCAACGCAGCTCCTAGAAGAAACGTGTTTCTGACTCGCTGAATCTCAACATAGATTCAACTCTCTTAGGTGAACGAACGCACAGCAGAGCAGTTTCAAGGAAACTTTTCTCCTGAGTTTTAGACGAAGTTTCCTGCTGTTTAGTACGGATGCCGGCATTGGGCTGGAAATACCGGTTTTGGGATTCTGCACAGAAAGGGTTTGCAAACCGCTGAATCCACACGTGAGTTTAACTCTGTCAGTTGAATGCACACATTGACAACCATTCAGTTTGATAACACCCTTTTGGTTTTAGAAGCAGATATTTCTCTGTACAGCCTATGGTCCCATTCACTCGGGAATATCCCAACGCAGCTCCTGGAAGAAACGTGTTTCTGACTCGCTGAATCTCAACATAGATTCAACTCTCTTAGGTGAACGAACGCACAGCAGAGCAGTTTCAAGGAAACGTTTCTCCTAAGTTTTAGACGAAGTTTCCTGCTGTTTAGTACGTATGCCGGCATTGGGCTGGAAATACCGGTTTTGGGATTCTGCACAGAAAGGGTTTGCAAACCGCTGAATCCACACGTGAGTTTAACTCTGTCAGTTGAATGCACACATTGACAACCATTCAGTTTGATAACACCCTTTTGGTTTTAGAAGCAGATATTTCTCTGTACAGCCTATGGTCCCATTCACTCGGGAATATCCCAACGCAGCTCCTGGAAGAAACGTGTTTCTGACTCGCTGAATCTCAACATAGATTCAACTCTCTTAGGTGAACGAACGCACAGCAGAGCAGTTTCAAGGAAACGTTTCTCCTGAGATTTAGACGAAGTTTCCTGCTGTTTAGTACGTATGCCGGCATTGGGCTGGAAATACCGGTTTTGGGATTCTGCACAGAAAGGGTTTGCAAACCGCTGAATCCACACGTGAGTTTGACTTTGTCAGTTGAATGCACACATTGACAACAATCCAGTTAGATAGCTCCGTTTTGGTTTTAGAAGCACATATTTCTCTGTACAGCCTATGGTCCCATTCACTCGGGAATATCCCAACGCAACTCCTAGAAGAAACGTGTTTCTGACTCGCTGAATCTCAACATAGATTCAACTCTCTTAGGTGAACGAACGCACAGCAGAGCAGTTTCAAGGAAACGTTTCTCCTGAGTTTTAGACGAAGTTTCCTGCTGTTTAGTACGTATGCCGGCATTGGGCTGGAAATACCGGTTTTGGGATTCTGCACAGAAAGGGTTTGCAAACCACTGAATCCACACGTGAGTTTCACTCCGTCAGTTGAATGCACACATTGACAACCATACAGTTAGATAGCTCCGTTTTGGTTTTAGAAACAGATATTTCTCTGTACAGCCTATGGTCCCATTCACTCGGGAATATCCCAACGCAGCTCCTGGAAGAAACGTGTTTCTGACTCGCTGAATCTCAACATAGATTCAACTCTCTTAGGTGAACGAACGCACAGCAGTGCAGTTTCAAGGAAACGTTTCTCCTGAGTTTTAGACGAAGTTTCCTGCTGTTTAGTACGTATGCCGGCATTGGGCTGGAAATACCGGTTTTGGGATTCTGCAAAGAACGGGTTTGCAAACCGCTGAATCCACACGTGAGTTTAACTCTGTCAGTTGAATGCACACATTGACAACCATTCAGTTTGATAACACCCTTTTGGTTTTAGAAGCAGATATTTCTCTGTACAGCCCATGGTCCCATTCACTCGGGAATATCCCAACGCAGCTCCTGGAAGAAACGTGTTCCTGACTCGCTGAATCTCAACATAGATTCAACTCTCTTAGGTGAACGAACGCACAGCAGAGCAGTTTCAAGGAAACGTTTCTCCTGAGTTTTAGACGAAGTTTCCTGCTGTTTAGTACGTATGCCGGCATTGGGCTGGAAATACCGGTTTTGGGATTCTGCACAGAAAGGGTTTGCAAACCGCTGAATCCACACGTGAGTTTAACTCTGTCAGTTGAATGCACACATTGACAACCATTCAGTTTGATAACACCCTTTTGGTTTTAGAAACAGATATTTCTCTGTACAGCCTATGGTCCCATTCACTCGGGAATATCCCAACGCAGCTCCTGGAAGAAACGTGTTTCTGACTCGCTGAATCTCAACATAGATTCAACTCTCTTAGGTGAACGAACGCACAGCAGAGCAGTTTCAAGGAAACGTTTCTCCTGAGTTTTAGACGAAGTTTCCTGCCGTTTAGTACGTATGCCGGCATTCGGCTGGAAATACCGGTTTTGGGATTCTGCACAGAAAGGGTTTGCAAACTGCTGAATCCACACGTGAGTTTGACTTTGTCAGTTGAATGCACACATTGACAACAATCCAGTTAGATAGCTCCGTTTTGGTTTTAGAAGCACATATTTCGCTGTACAGCCTATGGTCCCATTCACTCGGGAATATCCCAACGCAACTCCTAGAAGAAACGTGTTTCTGACTCGCTGAATCTCAACATAGATTCAACTCTCCTGGGTGAACGAACGCACAGCAGAGCAGTTTCAAGGAAACGTTTCTCCTGAGTTTTAGCCGAAATTTCCTGCTGTTTAGTATGGATGCCGGCATTGGGCTGGAAATACCGGTTTTGGGATTCTGCACAGAAAGGGTTTGCAAACCGCTGAATCCACACGTGAGTTTAACTCTGTCAGTTGAATGCACACATTGACAACCATTCAGTTAGATAGCTCCGTTTTGGTTTTAGAAGCAGATATTTCTCTGTACAGCCTATGGTCCCATTCACTCGGGAATATCCCAACGCAGCTCCTGGAAGAAACGTGTTTCTGACTCGCTGAATCTCAACATAGATTCAACTCTCTTAGGTGAACGAACGCACAGCAGAGCAGCTTCAAGGAAACGTTTCTCGTGAGTTTTAGACGAAGTATCCTGCTGTTTAGTACGTATGCCGGCATTGGGCTGGAAATACCGGTTTTGGGATTCTGCACAGAAAGGGTTTGCAAACCGCTGAATCCACACGTGAGTTTAACTCTGTCAGTTGAAAGCACACATTGACAACCATTCAGTTTGATAACACCCTTTTGGTTTTAGAAGCAGATATTTCTCTGTACAGCCTATGGTCCCATTCACTCGGGGATATCCCAGCGCAGCTCCTGGAAGAAACGTGTTTCTGACTCGCTGAATCTCAACATAGATTCAACTCTCTTAGGTGAACGAACGCACAGCAGAGCAGTTTCAAGGAAACGTTTCTCCTGAGTTTTAGACGAAGTTTCCTGCTGTTTAGTACGTATGCCGGCATTGGGCTGGAAATACCGGTTTTGGGATTCTGCACAGAAAGGGTTTGCAAACCGCTGAATCCACACGTGAGTTTAACTCTGTCAGTTGAATGCACACATTGACAACCATTCAGTTTGATAACACCCTTTTGGTTTTAGAAGCAGATATTTCTCTGTACAGCCTATGGTCCCATTCACTCGGGGATATCCCAACGCAGCTCCTGGAAGAAACGTGTTTCTGACTCGCTGAATCTCAACATAGATTCAACTCTCTTAGGTGAACGAACGCACAGCAGAGCAGTTTCAAGGAAACGTTTCTCCTGAGTTTTAGACGAAGTTTCCTGCTGTTTAGTACGGATGCCGGCATTGGACTGGAAATACCAGTTTTGGGATTCTGCACAGAAAGGGTTTGCAAACCGCTGAATCCACACGTGAGTTTAACTCTGTCAGTTGAATGCACACATTGACAACCATTCAGTTAGATAGCTCCGTTTTGGTTTTAGAAGCAGATATTTCTCTGTACATCCTATGGTCCCATTCACTCGGGAATATCCCAACGCAGCTCCTGGAAGAAACGTGTTTCTGACTCGCTGAATCTCAACATAGATTCAACTCTCTTAGGTGAACGAACGCACAGCAGAGCAGTTTCAAGGAAACTTTTCTCCTGAGTTTTAGACGAAGTTTCCTGCTGTTTAGTACGGATGCCGGCATTGGGCAGGAAATACCGGTTTTGGGATTCTGCACAGAAAGGGTTTGCAAACCGCTGAATCCACACGTGAGTTTAACTCTGTCAGTTGAATGCACACATTGACAACCATTCAGTTTGATAGCACCCTTTCGGTTTTAGAAGCAGATATTTCTCTGTACAGCCTATGGTCCCGTTCACTCGGGAATATTCCAACGGAGCTCCTAGAAGAAACGTGTTTCTGACTCGCTGAATCTCAACATAGATTCAACTGTCTTAGGTGAACGAACGCACAGCAGAGCAGCTTCAAGGAAACGTTTCGCGTGAGTTTTACACGAAGTTTCCTGCTGTTTAGTACGTATGCCGGCATTGGGCTGGAAATACCGGTTTTGGGATTCTGCACAGAAAGGGTTTGCAAACCGCTGAATCCACACGTGAGTTTAGCTCTGTCAGTTGAATGCACACATTGACAACCATTCAGTTTGATAACACCCTTTTGGTTTTAGAAGCCGATATTTCTCTGTACAGCCTATGGTCCCATTCACTCGGGGATATCCCAACGCAGCTCCTGGAAGAAACGTGTTTCTGACTCGCTGAATCTCAACATAGATTCAACTCTCTTAGGTGAACGAACGCACAGCAGAGCAGTTTCAAGGAAACGTTTCTTCTGAGTTTTAGACGAAGTTTCCTGCTGTTTAGTATGGATGCCGGCATTGGGCTGGAAATACCGGTTTTGGGATTCTGCACAGAAAGGGTTTGCAAACCGCTGAATCCACACGTGAGTTTAACTCTGTCAGTTGAATGCACACATTGACAACCATTCAGTTAGATAGTTCCGTTTTGGCTTTAGAAGCAGATATTTCTCTGTACAGCCTATGGTCCCATTCACTCGGGAATATCCCAACGCAGCTCCTGGAAGAAACGTGTTTCTGACTCGCTGAATCTCAAAATAGATTCAACTGTCTTAGGTGAACGAACGCACAGCAGAGCAGCTTCAAGGAAACGTTTCTCGTGAGTTTTAGACGAAGTATCCTGCTGTTTAGTACGTATGCCGGCATTGGGCTGGAAATACCGGTTTTGGGATTCTGCACAGAAAGGGTTTGCAAACCGCTGAATCCACACGTGAGTTTAACTCTGTCAGTTGAATGCACACATTGACAACCATTCAGTTAGATAGATCCGTTTCGGTTTTAGAAGCAGATATTTCTCTGTACAGCCTATGGTCCCATTCACTCGGGTATATCCCGACGCAGCTCCTAGAAGAAACGTGTTTCTGACTCGCTGAATCTCAACATAGATTCAACTCTCTTAGGTGAACGAACGCACAGCAGAGCAGTTTCAAGGAAACTTTTCTCCTGAGTTTTAGACGAAGTTTCCTTCTGTTTAGTACGGATGCCGGCATTGGGCAGGAAATACCGGTTTTCGGATTCTGCACAGAAAGGGTTTGCAAACCGCTGAATCCACACGTGAGTTTAACTCTGTCAGTTGAATGCACACATTGACAACCATTCAGTTTGATAGCACCCTTTTGGTTTTAGAAGCAGATATTTCTCTGTACAGCCTATGGTCCCATTCACTCGGGAATATTCCAACGGAGCTCCTAGAAGAAACGTGTTTCTGACTCGCTGAATCTCAACATAGATTCAACTCTCTTAGCTGAACGAACGCACAGCAGAGCAGTTTCAAGGAAACGTTTCTCCTGAGTTTTAGACGAAGTTTCCTGCTGTTTAGTACGTATGCCGGCATTGGGCTGGAAATACCGGTTTTGGGATTCTGCACAGAAAGGGATTGCAAACTACTGAATCCACACGTGAGTTTAACTCTGTCAGTTGAATGCACTCATTGACAACCATTCAGTTAGATAGCTCCGTTTTGGTTTTAGAAGCAGATATTTCTCTGTACAGCCTATGGTCCCATTCACTCGGGAATGTCCCAACGAAGCTCCTGGAAGAAACGTGTTTCTGACTCGCTGAATCTCAACATAGATTCAACTCTCTTAGGTGAACGAACGCACAGCAGAGCAGCTTCAAGGAAACGTTTCTCGTGAGTTTTAGACGAAGTTTCCTGCTGTTTAGTACATATGCCGACATTGTGCTGGAAATACCGGTTTTGGGATTCTGCACAGAAAGGGTTTGCAAACCACTGAATCCACACGTGAGTTTAACTCTGTCAGTTGAATGCACACATTGACAACCATTCAGTTAGATAGCTCCGTTTTGGTTTTAGAAGCAGATATTTCTCTGTACAGCCTATGGTCCCATTCACTCGGGAATGTCCCAACGCAGCTCCTGGAAGAAACGTGTTTCTGACTCGCTGAATCTCAACATAGATTCAACTCTCTTAGGTGAACGAACGCACAGCAGAGCAGCTTCAAGGAAACGTTTCTCGTGAGTTTTAGACGAAGTATCCTGCTGTTTAGTACGTATGCCGGCATTGGGCTGGAAATACCGGTTTTGGGATTCTGCACAGAAAGGGTTTGCAAACCGCTGAATCCACACGTGAGTTTAACTCTGTCAGTTGAATGCACACATTGACAACCATTCAGTTTGATAACACCCTTTTGGTTTTAGAAGCAGATATTTCTCTGTACAGCCTATGGTCCCATTCACTTGGGGATATCCCAACGCAGCTCCTGGAAGAAACGTGTTTCTGACTCGCTGAATCTCAACATAGATTCAACTCTCTTAGGTGAACGAACGCACAGCAGAGCAGTTTCAAGGAAACGTTTCTCCTGAGTTTTAGACGAAGTTTCCTGCTGTTTAGTACGGATGCCGGCATTGGGCTGGAAATACCGGTTTTGGGATTCTGCACAGAAAGGGTTTGCAAACCGCTGAATCCACACGTGAGTTTAACTCTGTCAGTTGAATGCACACATTGACAACCATTCAGTTTGATAACACCCTTTTGGTTTTAGAAGCAGATATTTCTCTGTACAGCCTATGGTCCCATTCACTCGGGGATAACCCAACGCAGCTCCTGGAAGAAACGTGTTTCTGACTCGCTGAATCTCAACATAGATTCAACTCTCTTAGGTGAACGAACGCACAGCAGAGCAGTTTCAAGGAAACGTTTCTCCTGAGTTTTAGACGAAGTTTCCTGCTGTTTAGTACGGATGCCGGCATTGGGCTGGAAATACCGGTTTTGGGATTCTGCACAGAAAGGGTTTGCAAACCGCTGAATCCACACGTGAGTTTAACTCTGTCAGTTGAATGCACACATTGACAACCATTCAGTTAGAAAGCTCCGTTTTGGTTTTAGAAGCAGATATTTCTCTGTACAGCCTATGGTCCCATTCACTCGGGAATATCCCAACGCAGCTCCTGGAAGAAACGTGTTTCTGACTCGCTGAATCTCAACATAGATTCAACTCTTTTAGGTGAACGAACGCACAGCAGAGCAGCTTCAAGGAAACGTTTCTCGTGAGTTTTAGACGAAGTATCCTGCTGTTTAGTACATATGCCGGCATTGGGCTGGAAATACCGGTTTTGGGATTCTGAACAGAAAGGGTTTGCAAACCGCTGAATCCACACGTGAGTTTACCTCTGTCAGTTGAATGCACACATTGACAACCATTCAGTTTGATAGCACCCTTTCGGTTTTAGAAGCAGATATTTCTCTGTACAGCCTATGGTCCCATTCACTCGGGAATATTCCAACGGAGCTCCTAGAAGAAACGTGTTTCTGACTCGCTGAATCTCAACATAGATTCAACTGTCTTAGGTGAACGAACGCACAGCAGAGCAGCTTCAAGGAAACGTTTCGCGTGAGTTTTACACGAAGTTTCCTGCTGTTTAGTACGTATGCCGGCATTGGGCTGGAAATACCGGTTTTGGGATTCTGCACAGAAAGGGTTTGCAAACCGCTGAATCCACACGTGAGTTTAGCTCTGTCAGTTGAATGCACACATTGACAACCATTCAGTTTGATAACACCCTTTTGGTTTTAGAAGCCGATATTTCTCTGTACAGCCTATGGTCCCATTCACTCGGGAATATCCCAACGCAGCTCCTGGAAGAAACGTGTTTCTGACTCGCTGAATCTCAACATAGATTCAACTCTCTTAGGTGAACGAACGCACAGCAGAGCAGTTTCAAGGAAACTTTTCTCCTGAGTTTTAGACGAAGTTTCCTTCTGTTTAGTACGGATGCCGGCATTGGGCAGGAAATACCGGTTTTCGGATTCTGCACAGAAAGGGTTTGCAAACCGCTGAATCCACACGTGAGTTTAACTCTGTCAGTTGAATGCACACATTGACAACCATTCAGTTTGATAGCACCCTTTTGGTTTTAGAAGCAGATATTTCTCTGTACAGCCTATGGTCCCATTCACTCGGGAATATTCCAACGGAGCTCCTAGAAGAAACGTGTTTCTGACTCGCTGAATCTCAACATAGATTCAACTCTCTTAGCTGAACGAACGCACAGCAGAGCAGTTTCAAGGAAACGTTTCTCCTGAGTTTTAGACGAAGTTTCCTGCTGTTTAGTACGTATGCCGGCATTGGGCTGGAAATACCGGTTTTGGGATTCTGCACAGAAAGGGATTGCAAACTACTGAATCCACACGTGAGTTTAACTCTGTCAGTTGAATGCACTCATTGACAACCATTCAGTTAGATAGCTCCGTTTTGGTTTTAGAAGCAGATATTTCTCTGTACAGCCTATGGTCCCATTCACTCGGGAATGTCCCAACGAAGCTCCTGGAAGAAACGTGTTTCTGACTCGCTGAATCTCAACATAGATTCAACTCTCTTAGGTGAACGAACGCACAGCAGAGCAGCTTCAAGGAAACGTTTCTCGTGAGTTTTAGACGAAGTTTCCTGCTGTTTAGTACATATGAGGACATTGTGCTGGAAATACCGGTTTTGGGATTCTGCACAGAAAGGGTTTGCAAACCACTGAATCCACACGTGAGTTTAACTCTGTCAGTTGAATGCACACATTGACAACCATTCAGTTAGATAGCTCCGTTTTGGTTTTAGAAGCAGATATTTCTCTGTACAGCCTATGGTCCCATTCACTCGGGAATGTCCCAACGCAGCTCCTGGAAGAAACGTGTTTCTGACTCGCTGAATCTCAACATAGATTCAACTCTCTTAGGTGAACGAACGCACAGCAGAGCAGCTTCAAGGAAACGTTTCTCGTGAGTTTTAGACGAAGTATCCTGCTGTTTAGTACGTATGCCGGCATTGGGCTGGAAATACCGGTTTTGGGATTCTGCACAGAAAGGGTTTGCAAACCGCTGAATCCACACGTGAGTTTAACTCTGTCAGTTGAATGCACACATTGACAACCATTCAGTTTGATAACACCCTTTTGGTTTTAGAAGCAGATATTTCTCTGTACAGCCTATGGTCCCATTCACTTGGGGATATCCCAACGCAGCTCCTGGAAGAAACGTGTTTCTGACTCGCTGAATCTCAACATAGATTCAACTCTCTTAGGTGAACGAACGCACAGCAGAGCAGTTTCAAGGAAACGTTTCTCCTGAGTTTTAGACGAAGTTTCCTGCTGTTTAGTACGGATGCCGGCATTGGGCTGGAAATACCGGTTTTGGGATTCTGCACAGAAAGGGTTTGCAAACCGCTGAATCCACACGTGAGTTTAACTCTGTCAGTTGAATGCACACATTGACAACCATTCAGTTTGATAACACCCTTTTGGTTTTAGAAGCAGATATTTCTCTGTACAGCCTATGGTCCCATTCACTCGGGGATATCCCAACGCAGCTCCTGGAAGAAACGTGTTTCTGACTCGCTGAATCTCAACATAGATTCAACTCTCTTAGGTGAACGAACGCACAGCAGAGCAGTTTCAAGGAAACGTTTCTCCTGAGTTTTAGACGAAGTTTCCTGCTGTTTAGTACGGATGCCGGCATTGGGCTGGAAATACCGGTTTTGGGATTCTGCACAGAAAGGGTTTGCAAACCGCTGAATCCACACGTGAGTTTAACTCTGTCAGTTGAATGCACACATTGACAACCATTCAGTTAGATAGCTCCGTTTTGGTTTTAGAAGCAGATATTTCTCTGTACAGCCTATGGTCCCATTCACTCGGGAATATCCCAACGCAGCTCCTGGAAGAAACGTGTTTCTGACTCGCTGAATCTCAACATAGATTCAACTCTTTTAGGTGAACGAACGCACAGCAGAGCAGCTTCAAGGAAACGTTTCTCGTGAGTTTTAGACGAAGTATCCTGCTGTTTAGTACATATGCCGGCATTGGGCTGGAAATACCGGTTTTGGGATTCTGAACAGAAAGGGTTTGCAAACCGCTGAATCCACACGTGAGTTTACCTCTGTCAGTTGAATGCACACATTGACAACCATTCAGTTTGATAGCACCCTTTCGGTTTTAGAAGCAGATATTTCTCTGTACAGCCTATGGTCCCATTCACTCGGGAATATTCCAACGGAGCTCCTAGAAGAAACGTGTTTCTGACTCGCTGAATCTCAACATAGATTCAACTGTCTTAGGTGAACGAACGCACAGCAGAGCAGCTTCAAGGAAACGTTTCGCGTGAGTTTTACACGAAGTTTCCTGCTGTTTAGTACGTATGCCGGCATTGGGCTGGAAATACCGGTTTTGGGATTCTGCACAGAAAGGGTTTGCAAACCGCTGAATCCACACGTGAGTTTAGCTCTGTCAGTTGAATGCACACATTGACAACCATTCAGTTTGATAACACCCTTTTGGTTTTAGAAGCCGATATTTCTCTGTACAGCCTATGGTCCCATTCACTCGGGGATATCCCAACGCAGCTCCTGGAAGAAACGTGTTTCTGACTCGCTGAATCTCAACATAGATTCAACTCTCTTAGGTGAACGAACGCACAGCAGAGCAGTTTCAAGGAAACGTTTCTTCTGAGTTTTAGACGAAGTTTCCTGCTGTTTAGTATGGATGCCGGCATTGGGCTGGAAATACCGGTTTTGGGATTCTGCACAGAAAGGGTTTGCAAACCGCTGAATCCACACGTGAGTTTAACTCTGTCAGTTGAATGCACACATTGACAACCATTCAGTTAGATAGTTCCGTTTTGGCTTTAGAAGCAGATATTTCTCTGTACAGCCTATGGTCCCATTCACTCGGGAATATCCCAACGCAGCTCCTGGAAGAAACGTGTTTCTGACTCGCTGAATCTCAACATAGATTCAACTCTCTTAGGTGAACGAACGCACAGCAGAGCAGCTTCAAGGAAACGTTTCTCGTGAGTTTTAGACGAAGTATCCTGCTGTTTAGTACGTATGCCGGCATTGGGCTGGAAATACCGGTTTTGGGATTCTGCACAGAAAGGGTTTGCAAACCGCTGAATCCACACGTGAGTTTAACTCTGTCAGTTGAATGCACACATTGACAACCATTCAGTTAGATAGATCCGTTTCGGTTTTAGAAGCAGATATTTCTCTGTACAGCCTATGGTCCCATTCACTCGGGTATATCCCGACGCAGCTCCTAGAAGAAACGTGTTTCTGACTCGCTGAATCTCAACATAGATTCAACTCTCTTAGGTGAACGAACGCACAGCAGAGCAGTTTCAAGGAAACTTTTCTCCTGAGTTTTAGACGAAGTTTCCTTCTGTTTAGTACGGATGCCGGCATTGGGCAGGAAATACCGGTTTTCGGATTCTGCACAGAAAGGGTTTGCAAACCGCTGAATCCACACGTGAGTTTAACTCTGTCAGTTGAATGCACACATTGACAACCATTCAGTTTGATAGCACCCTTTTGGTTTTAGAAGCAGATATTTCTCTGTACAGCCTATGGTCCCATTCACTCGGGAATATTCCAACGGAGCTCCTAGAAGAAACGTGTTTCTGACTCGCTGAATCTCAACATAGATTCAACTCTCTTAGCTGAACGAACGCACAGCAGAGCAGTTTCAAGGAAACGTTTCTCCTGAGTTTTAGACGAAGTTTCCTGCTGTTTAGTACGTATGCCGGCATTGGGCTGGAAATACCGGTTTTGGGATTCTGCACAGAAAGGGATTGCAAACTACTGAATCCACACGTGAGTTTAACTCTGTCAGTTGAATGCACTCATTGACAACCATTCAGTTAGATAGCTCCGTTTTGGTTTTAGAAGCAGATATTTCTCTGTACAGCCTATGGTCCCATTCACTCGGGAATGTCCCAACGAAGCTCCTGGAAGAAACGTGTTTCTGACTCGCTGAATCTCAACATAGATTCAACTCTCTTAGGTGAACGAACGCACAGCAGAGCAGCTTCAAGGAAACGTTTCTCGTGAGTTTTAGAAGAAGTTTCCTGCTGTTTAGTACATATGCCGACATTGTGCTGGAAATACCGGTTTTGGGATTCTGCACAGAAAGGGTTTGCAAACCACTGAATCCACACGTGAGTTTAACTCTGTCAGTTGAATGCACACATTGACAACCATTCAGTTAGATAGCTCCGTTTTGGTTTTAGAAGCAGATATTTCTCTGTACAGCCTATGGTCCCATTCACTCGGGAATGTCCCAACGCAGCTCCTGGAAGAAACGTGTTTCTGACTCGCTGAATCTCAACATAGATTCAACTCTCTTAGGTGAACGAACGCACAGCAGAGCAGCTTCAAGGAAACGTTTCTCGTGAGTTTTAGACGAAGTATCCTGCTGTTTAGTACGTATGCCGGCATTGGGCTGGAAATACCGGTTTTGGGATTCTGCACAGAAAGGGTTTGCAAACCGCTGAATCCACACGTGAGTTTAACTCTGTCAGTTGAATGCACACATTGACAACCATTCAGTTTGATAACACCCTTTTGGTTTTAGAAGCAGATATTTCTCTATACAGCCTATGGTCCCATTCACTTGGGGATATCCCAACGCAGCTCCTGGAAGAAACGTGTTTCTGACTCGCTGAATCTCAACATAGATTCAACTCTCTTAGGTGAACGAACGCACAGCAGAGCAGTTGCAAGGAAACGTTTCTCCTGAGTTTTAGACGAAGTTTCCTGCTGTTTAGTACGGATGCCGGCATTGGGCTGGAAATACCGGTTTTGGGATTCTGCACAGAAAGGGTTTGCAAACCGCTGAATCCACACGTGAGTTTAACTCTGTCAGTTGAATGCACACATTGACAACCATTCAGTTTGATAACACCCTTTTGGTTTTAGAAGCAGATATTTCTCTGTACAGCCTATGGTCCCATTCACTCGGGGATATCCCAACGCAGCTCCTGGAAGAAACGTGTTTCTGACTCGCTGAATCTCAACATAGATTCAACTCTCTTAGGTGAACGAACGCACAGCAGAGCAGTTTCAAGGAAACGTTTCTCCTGAGTTTTAGACGAAGTTTCCTGCTGTTTAGTACGGATGCCGGCATTGGGCTGGAAATACCGGTTTTGGGATTCTGCACAGAAAGGGTTTGCAAACCGCTGAATCCACACGTGAGTTTAACTCTGTCAGTTGAATGCACACATTGACAACCATTCAGTTAGATAGCTCCGTTTTGGTTTTAGAAGCAGATATTTCTCTGTACAGCCTATGGTCCCATTCACTCGGGAATATCCCAACGCAGCTCCTGGAAGAAACGTGTTTCTGACTCGCTGAATCTCAACATAGATTCAACTCTTTTAGGTGAACGAACGCACAGCAGAGCAGCTTCAAGGAAACGTTTCTCGTGAGTTTTAGACGAAGTATCCTGCTGTTTAGTACATATGCCGGCATTGGGCTGGAAATACCGGTTTTGGGATTCTGAACAGAAAGGGTTTGCAAACCGCTGAATCCACACGTGAGTTTACCTCTGTCAGTTGAATGCACACATTGACAACCATTCAGTTTGATAACACCATTTTGGTTTTAGAAGCAGATATTTCTCTGTACAGCCTATGGTCCCATTCACTCGGGGATATCCCAACGCAGCTCCTGGAAGAAACGTGTTTCTGACTCGCTGAATCTCAACATAGATTCAACTCTCTTAGGTGAACGAACGCACAGCAGAGCAGTTTCAAGGAAACGTTTCTCCTGAGTTTTAGACGAAGTTTCCTGCTGTTTAGTACGTATGCCGGCATTGGGCTGGAAATACCGGTTTTGGGATTCTGCACAGAAAGGGTTTGCAAACCGCTGAATCCACACGTGAGTTTAACTCTGTCAGTTGAATGCACACATTGACAACCATTCAGTTAGATAGATCCGTTTTGGTTTTAGAAGCAGATATTTCTCTGTACAGCCTATGGTCCCATTCACTCGGGAATATCCCGACGCAGCTCCTAGAAGAAACGTGTTTCTGACTCGCTGAATCTCAACATAGATTCAACTCTCTTAGGTGAACGAACGCACAGCAGAGCAGTTTCAAGGAAACTTTTCTCCTGAGTTTTAGACGAAGTTTCCTGCTGTTTAGTACGGATGCCGGCATTGGGCAGGAAATACCGGTTTTCGGATTCTGCACAGAAAGGGTTTGCAAACCGCTGAATCCACACGTGAGTTTAACTCTGTCAGTTGAATGCACACATTGACAACCATTCAGTTTGATAGCACCCTTTTGGTTTTAGAAGCAGATATTTCTCTGTACAGCCTATGGTCCCATTCACTCGGGAATATTCCAACGGAGCTCCTAGAAGAAACGTGTTTCTGACTCGTTGAATCTCAACATAGATTCAACTCTCTTAGGTGAACGAACGCACAGCAGAGCAGTTTCAAGGAAACGTTTCTCCTGAGTCTTAGACGAAGTTTCCTGCTGTTTAGTACGTTTGCCGGCATTGGGCTGGAAATACCGGTTTTGGGATTCTGCACAGAAAGGGTTTGCAAACCGCTGAATCCACACGTCAGTTTAACTCTGTCAGTTGAATGCACACATTGACAACCATTCAGTTAGATAGCTCCGTTTTGGTTTCAGAAGCAGATATTTCTCTGTACAGCCTATGGTCCCATTCACTCGGGAATATCCCAACGCAGCTCCTAGAAGAAACGTGTTTCTGACTCGCTGAATCTCAACATAGATTCAACTCTCTTAGGTGATCGTACGCACAGCAGAGCAGTTTCAAGGAAACGTTTATCCTGAGTTTTAGACGAAGTTTCCTGCTGTTTAGTATGGATGCCGGCATTGGGCTGGAAGTACCGGTTTTGGGATTCTGCACAGAAAGGGTTTGCAAACCGCTGAATCCACACGTGAGTTTACCTCTGTCAGTTGAATGCACACATTGACAACCATTCAGTTAGATAGCTCCGTTTTGGTTTTAGAAGCAGATATTTCTCTGTACAGCCTATGATCCCATTCACTCGGGAATATCCCAACGCAGCTCCTAGAAGAAACGTGTTTCTGACTCGCTGAATCTCAACATAGATTCAACTCTCTTAGGTGGACGAACGCACAGCAGAGCAGTTTCAAGGAAACGTTTCTCCTGAGTTTTAGACGAAGTTTCCTGCTGTTCAGTACGTATGCCGGCATTGGGCTGGAAATACCGGTTTTGGGATTCTGCACAGAAAGGGTTTGCAAACCGCTCAATCCACACGTGAGTTTAACTCTGTCAGTTGAATGCACACGTTGACAACCATTCAGTTAGATAGCTCCGTTTTGGTTTTAGAAGCAGATATTTCTCTGTACAGCCTATGGTCCCATTCACATGGAATATCCCAACGCAGCTCCTAGAAGAAACGTGTTTCTGACTCGCTGAATCTCAACATAGATTCAACTCTCTTAGGTGAACGAACGCACAGCAGAGCAGTTTCAAGGAAACGTTTCTCCTGAGTTTTAGACGAAGTTTCCTGCTGTTTAGTACGGATGCCGGCACTGGACTGGACATACCGGTTTTGGGATTCTGCACAGAAATGGTTTGCAAACCGCTGAATCCACACGTGAGTTTAACTCTGTCAGTTGAATGCACACATTGACAACCATCCAGTTTGATAGCTCCGTTTTGGTTTTAGAAGCAGATATTTCTCTGTACACCCTATGGTCCCATTCACTCGGGAATATCCCAACGCAGCTCCTAGAAGAAACGAGTTTCTGACTCGCTGAATCTCAACATAGATTCAACTCTCTTAGATGAACGAACACACAGCAGAGCAGTATCAAGGAAACGTTTCTCCTGAGTTTTAGACGAAGTTTCCTGCTGTTTAGTACGGATGCCGGCATTGGGCTGGAAATACCGGTTTTGGGATTCTGCACAGAGAGGGTTTGCAAACCGCTGAATCCGCACGTGAGTTTAACTCTGTCAGTTGAATGCACACATTGACAACCATTCAGCTGGATAGCTCCGTTTTGGTTTTAGAAGCAGATATTTCTCTGTACAGCCTATGGTCCCATTCACTCGAGAATATCCCAACGCAGCTCCTAGCATAAACGTGTTTCTGACTCGCTGAATCTCAACATAGTTTCAACTCTCTTAGCTGAACGAACGCACAGCAGAGCAGTTTCAAGGAAACGTTTCTCCTGAGTTTTAGACGAAGTTTCCTGCTGTTTAGTACGTATGCCGGCATTGAGATGGAATTTCCGGTTTTGGGATTCTGCACAGAAAGGGCTTGTAAACCGCTGAATCCAAACGTGAGTTTAACTCTGTCAGTTGAATGCACACATTGACAACCATTCAGTTAGATACCACCCTTTTGGTTGTAGGAGCAGATATTTCTCTGAACAGCCTATGGTCCCATTCACTCGGGAATATCCCAACGCAGCTCCTAGAAGAAACGTGTTTCTGACTCGCTGAATCTCAACATAGATTCAACTCTCTTAGGTGAACGAACGCACAGCAGAGCAGTTTCAAGGAAACGTTTCTCCTGAGTCTTAGACGAAGTTTCCTGCTCTTTAGTACGTTTGCCGGCATTGGGCTGGAAATACCGGTTTTGGGATTCTGCACAGAAAGAGTTTGCAAACCGCTAAATCCACACGTGAGTTTAACTCTGTCAGTTGAATGCACACATTGACAACCATTCAGTTAGATACCACCCTTTTGGTTGTAGGAGCAGATATTTCTCTGTACAGCCTATGGTCCCATTCACTCGGGAATATCCCAACGCAGCTCCTAGAAGAAACGTGTTTCTGACTCGCTGAATCTCAACATAGATTCAACTCTCTTAGGTGATCGTACGCACAGCAGAGCAGTTTCAAGGAAACGTTTCTCCTGAGTTTTAGACGAAGTTTCCTGCTGTTTAGTACGGATGCCGGCATTGGGCTGGAAATACCGGTTTTGGGATTCTGCACAGAAAGGGTTTGCAAACCGCTCAATCCACACGTGAGTTTAACTCTGTTAGTTGAATGCACACATTGACAACCATCCAGTTAGATAGCTCCGTTTTGGTTTTAGAAGCAGATATTTCTCTGTACAGCCTATGGTCCCATTCACTCGGGAATATCCCAACGCAGCTCCTAGAAGAAACGGGTTTCTGACTCGCTGAATCTCAACATAGATTCAACTCTCTTAGGTGAACGAACGCACAGCAGAGCAGTTTCAAGGAAACGTTTCTCCTGAGTTTTAGACGAAGTTTCCTGCTGTTCAGTACGTATGCCGGCATTGGGCTGGAAATACCGGTTTTGGGATTCTGCACAGAAAGGGTTTGCAAACCGCTCAATCCACACGTGAGTTTAACTCTGTCAGTTGAATGCACACATTGACAACCATTCAGTTAGATAGCTCCGTTTTGGATTTAGAAGCAGATATTTCTCTGTACAGCCTATGGTCCCATTCACTTGGAATATCCCAACGCAGCTCCTAGAAGAAACGTGTTTCTGACTCGCTGAATCTCAACATAGATTCAACTCTCTTAGGTGAACGAACGCACAGCAGAGCAGTTTCAAGGAAACGTTTCTCCTGAGTTTTAGACGAAGTTTCCTGCTGTTTAGTACGGATGCCGGCATTGGACTGGACATACCGGTTTTGGGTTTCCGCACAGAAATGGTTTGCAAACCGCTGAATCCACACGTGAGTTTAACTCTGTCAGTTGAATGCACACATTGACAACCATCCAGTTAGATAGCTCCGTTTTGGTTTTAGAAGCAGATATTTTTCTGTACAGCCTATGGTCCCATTCACTCGGGAATATCCCAACGCAGCTCCTAGAAGAAACGAGTTTCTGACTCGCTGAATCTCAACATAGATTCAACTCTCTTAGGTGATCGTACGCACAGCAGAGCAGTATCAAGGAAACGTTTCTCCTGAGTTTTAGACGAAATTTCCTGCTGTTTAGTACGGATGCCGGCATTGGGCTGGAAATACCGGTTTTGGGATTCTGCACAGAAAGGGTTTGCAAACCGCTGAATCCACACGTGAGTTTAACTCTGTCAGTTGAATGCACACATTGACAACCATTCAGCTGGATAGCTCCGTTTTGGTTTTAGAAGCAGATATTTCTCTGTACAGCCTATGGTCCCATTCACTCGAGAATATCCCAACGCAGCTCCTAGCATAAACGTGTTTCTGACTCGCTGAATCTCAACATAGTTTCAACTCTCTTAGGTGAACGAACGCACAGCAGAGCAGTTTCAAGGAAACGTTTCTCCTGAGTTTTAGACGAAGTTTCCTGCTGTTTAGTACGTATGCCGGCATTGAGCTGGAATTACCGGTTTTGGGATTCTGCACAGAAAGGGCTTGTAAACCGCTGAATCCAAACGTGAGTTTAACTCTGTCAGTTGAATGCACACATTGACAACCATTCAGTTAGATACCACCCTTTTGGTTGTAGGAGCAGATATTTCTCTGTACAGCCTATGGACCCATTCACTCGGGAATATCCCAACGCAGCTCCTAGATGAAACGGGTTTCTGACTCGGTGAATCTCAACATAGATTCAACTCTCTTAGGTGATCGAACGCACAGCAGAGCAGTTTCAAGGAAACGTTTCTCCTGAGTTTTAGACGAAGTTTCCTGCTGTTTAGTACGGATGCCGGCATTGGGCTGGAAATACCGGTTTTGGGATTCTGCACAGAAAGGGTTTGCAAACCGCTGAATCCACACGTGAGTTAAACTCTGTCAGTTGAATGCACACATTGACAACCATTCAGTTTGATAGCACATTTTGGTTTTAGAAGCAGATATTTCTCTGTACAGCCTATGGTCCCATTCACTCGGGAATATCCCAACGCAGCTCCTAGAAGTAACGTGTTTCTGACTCGTTGAATCTCAACATAGATTCAACTCTCTTAGGTGAACGAACGCACAGCAGAGCAGTTTCAAGGAAACGTTTCTCCTGAGTCTTAGACGAAGTTTCCTGCTGTTTAGTACGTTTGCCGGAATTGGGCTGGAAATACCGGTTTTGGGATTCTGCACAGAAAGGGTTTGCAAACCGCTGAATCAACACGTGAGTTTAACTCTGTCAGTTGAATGCACACATTGACAACCATTCAGTTAGATACCACCCTTTTAGTTGTAGGAGCAGATATTTCTCTGTACAGCCTATGGTCCCATTCACTCGGGAATATCCCAACGCAGCTCCTAGAAGAAACGAGTTTCTGACTCGCTGAATCTCAACATAGATTCAACTCTCTTAGGTGATCGTACGCACAGCAGAGCAGTTTCAAGGAAACGTTTCTCCTGAGGTTTAGACGAAGTTTCCTGCTGTTTAGTATGGATGCCGGCATTGGGCTGGAAATACCGGTTTTGGGATTCTGCACAGAAATGGTTTGCAAACCGCTGAATCCACACGTGAGTTTAACTCTGTCAGTTGAATGCACACATTGACAACCATTCAGCTGGATAGCTCCGTTTTGGTTTTAGAAGCAGATATTTCTCTGTACAGCCTATGGTCCCATTCACTCGAGAATATCCCAACGCAGCTCCTAGCATAAACGTGTTTCTGACTCCCTGAATCTCAACATAGTTTCAACTCTCTTAGGTGAACGAAAGCACAGCAGAGCAGTTTCAAGGAAACGTTGCTCCTGAGCTTTAGACGAAGTTTCCTGCTGTTTAGTACGTATGCCGGCATTGGGCTGGAAATACCATTTTTGGGATTCTGCACAGAAAGGGTTTGCAAACCGCTCAATCCACGCGTGAGTTTAACTCTCTCAGTTGAATGCACACATTGACAGCCATTCAGTTAGATAGCTCCGTTTTGGTTTTAGAAGCAGATATTTCTCTGTACAGCCTATGGTCCCATTCACTCGGGAATATCCCAACGCGGCTCCTAGAAGAAACGTGTTTCTGACTCGCTGAATCTCAACATAGATTCAACTCTCTTAGGTGAACGTACACACAGCAGAGCAGTTTCAAGGAAGCGTTTCTCCTGAGTTTTAGACGAAGTTTCCTGCTGTTTAATACGTATGCCGGCATTGGGCTGGAAATACCGGTTTTGGGTTTCTGCACAGAAAGGGTTTACAAACCGCTGAATCCACACGTGAGTTAAACTCTGTCAGTTGAATGCACACATTGACAACCATTCAGTTTGATAGCACATTTTGGTTTTAGAAGCAGATATTTCTCTGTACAGCCTATGGTCC
Organism: Aotus nancymaae; assembly: GCF_030222135.1. NCBI lineage: Eukaryota > Metazoa > Chordata > Mammalia > Primates > Aotidae > Aotus > Aotus nancymaae. The sequence continues at coordinate 1,230,698 of NW_026988584.1, forward strand.
CATTCACTCGGGAATATCCCAACGCAGCTCCTAGAAGAAACTTGTTTCTGACTCGCTGAATCTCAACATAGATTCAACTCTCTTAGGTGGACGAACGCACAGCAGAGCAGTTTCAAGGAAACGTTTCTCCTGAGTTTTAGACGAAGTTTCCTGCTGTTTAGTACGGATGCCGGCATTGGGCTGGACATACCGGTTTTGGGATTCTGCACAGAAATGGTTTGCAAACCGCTGAATCCACACGTGAGTTTAACTCTGTCAGTTGAATGCACACATTGACAACCATCCAGTTAGATAGCTCCGTTTTGGTTTTAGAAGCAGATATTTCTCTGTACAGCCTATGGTCCCATTCACTCGGGAATATCCCAACGCAGCTCCTAGAAGTAACGTGTTTCTGACTCGTTGAATCTCAACATAGATTCAACTCTCTTAGGTGAACGAACGCACAGCAGAGCAGTTTCAAGGAAACGTTTCTCCTGAGTTTTAGACGAAGTTTCCTGCTGTTTAGTACGGATGCCGGCATTGGGCTGGAAATACCGGTTTTGGGATTCTGCACAGAAAGGGTTTGCAAACCGCTGAATCCACACGTGAGTTTAACTCTGTCAGTTGAATGCACACATTGACAACCATTCAGTTAGATAGCTCCGTTTTGGTTTTAGAAGCAGATATTTCTCTGTACAGCCTATGGTCCCATTCACTCGGGAATATCCCAACGCAGCTCCTGGAAGAAACGTGTTTCTGACTCGCTGAATCTCAACATAGATTCAACTCTTTTAGGTGAACGAACGCACAGCAGAGCAGCTTCAAGGAAACGTTTCTCGTGAGTTTTAGACGAAGTATCCTGCTGTTTAGTACATATGCCGGCATTGGGCTGGAAATACCGGTTTTGGGATTCTGAACAGAAAGGGTTTGCAAACCGCTGAATCCACACGTGAGTTTACCTCTGTCAGTTGAATGCACACATTGACAACCATTCAGTTTGATAACACCATTTTGGTTTTAGAAGCAGATATTTCTCTGTACAGCCTATGGTCCCATTCACTCGGGGATATCCCAACGCAGCTCCTGGAAGAAACGTGTTTCTGACTCGCTGAATCTCAACATAGATTCAACTCTCTTAGGTGAACGAACGCACAGCAGAGCAGTTTCAAGGAAACGTTTCTCCTGAGTTTTAGACGAAGTTTCCTGCTGTTTAGTACGTATGCCGGCATTGGGCTGGAAATACCGGTTTTGGGATTCTGCACAGAAAGGGTTTGCAAACCGCTGAATCCACACGTGAGTTTAACTCTGTCAGTTGAATGCACACATTGACAACCATTCAGTTAGATAGATCCGTTTTGGTTTTAGAAGCAGATATTTCTCTGTACAGCCTATGGTCCCATTCACTCGGGAATATCCCGACGCAGCTCCTAGAAGAAACGTGTTTCTGACTCGCTGAATCTCAACATAGATTCAACTCTCTTAGGTGAACGAACGCACAGCAGAGCAGTTTCAAGGAAACTTTTCTCCTGAGTTTTAGACGAAGTTTCCTGCTGTTTAGTACGGATGCCGGCATTGTGCAGGAAATACCGGTTTTGGGATTCTGCACAGAAAGGGTTTGCAAACCGCTGAATCCACACGTGAGTTTAACTCTGTCAGTTGAATGCACACATTGACAACCATTCAGTTTGATAGCACCCTTTTGGTTTTAGAAGCAGATATTTCTCTGTACAGCCTATGGTCCCATTCACTCGGGAATATTCCAACGGAGCTCCTAGAAGAAACGTGTTTCTGACTCGTTGAATCTCAACATAGATTCAACTCTCTTAGGTGAACGAACGCACAGCAGAGCAGTTTCAAGGAAACGTTTCTCCTGAGTCTTAGACGAAGTTTCCTGCTGTTTAGTACGTTTGCCGGCATTGGGCTGGAAATACCGGTTTTGGGATTCTGCACAGAAAGGGTTTGCAAACCGCTGAATCCACACGTCAGTTTAACTCTGTCAGTTGAATGCACACATTGACAACCATTCAGTTAGATACCACCCTTTTGGTTGTAGGAGCAGATATTTCTCTGTACAGCCTATGGTCCCATTCACTCGGGAATATCCCAACGCAGCTCCTAGAAGAAACGTGTTTCTGACTCGCTGAATCTCAACATAGATTCAACTCTCTTAGGTGATCGTACGCACAGCAGAGCAGTTTCAAGGAAACGTTTATCCTGAGTTTTAGACGAAGTTTCCTGCTGTTTAGTATGGATGCCGGCATTGGGCTGGAAGTACCGGTTTTGGGATTCTGCACAGAAAGGGTTTGCAAACCGCTGAATCCACACGTGAGTTTACCTCTGTCAGTTGAATGCACACATTGACAACCATTCAGTTAGATAGCTCCGTTTTGGTTTTAGAAGCAGATATTTCTCTGTACAGCCTATGATCCCATTCACTCGGGAATATCCCAACGCAGCTCCTAGAAGAAACGTGTTTCTGACTCGCTGAATCTCAACATAGATTCAACTCTCTTAGGTGGACGAACGCACAGCAGAGCAGTTTCAAGGAAACGTTTCTCCTGAGTTTTAGACGAAGTTTCCTGCTGTTCAGTACGTATGCCGGCATTGGGCTGGAAATACCGGTTTTGGGATTCTGCACAGAAAGGGTTTGCAAACCGCTCAATCCACACGTGAGTTTAACTCTGTCAGTTGAATGCACACGTTGACAACCATTCAGTTAGATAGCTCCGTTTTGGTTTTAGAAGCAGATATTTCTCTGTACAGCCTATGGTCCCATTCACATGGAATATCCCAACGCAGCTCCTAGAAGAAACGTGTTTCTGACTCGCTGAATCTCAACATAGATTCAACTCTCTTAGGTGTACGAACGCACAGCAGAGCAGTTTCAAGGAAACGTTTCTCCTGAGTTTTAGACGAAGTTTCCTGCTGTTTAGTACGGATGCCGGCACTGGACTGGACATACCGGTTTTGGGATTCTGCACAGAAATGGTTTGCAAACCGCTGAATCCACACGTGAGTTTAACTCTGTCAGTTGAATGCACACATTGACAACCATCCAGTTTGATAGCTCCGTTTTGGTTTTAGAAGCAGATATTTCTCTGTACACCCTATGGTCCCATTCACTCAGGAATATCCCAACGCAGCTCCTAGAAGAAACGAGTTTCTGACTCGCTGAATCTCAACATAGATTCAACTCTCTTAGATGAACGAACACACAGCAGAGCAGTATCAAGGAAACGTTTCTCCTGAGTTTTAGACGAAGTTTCCTGCTGTTTAGTACGGATGCCGGCATTGGGCTGGAAATACCGGTTTTGGGTTTCTGCACAGAAAGGGTTTGCAAACCGCTGAATCCACACGTGAGTTTAACTCTGTCAGTTGAATGCACACATTGACAACCATTCAGCTGGATAGCTCCGTTTTGGTTTTAGAAGCAGATATTTCTCTGTACAGCCTATGGTCCCATTCACTCGAGAATATCCCAACGCAGCTCCTAGCATAAACGTGTTTCTGACTCGCTGAATCTCAACATAGTTTCAACTCTCTTAGCTGAACGAACGCACAGCAGAGCAGTTTCAAGGAAACGTTTCTCCTGAGTTTTAGACGAAGTTTCCTGCTGTTTAGTACGTATGCCGGCATTGAGATGGAATTTCCGGTTTTGGGATTCTGCACAGAAAGGGCTTGTAAACCGCTGAATCCAAACGTGAGTTTAACTCTGTCAGTTGAATGCACACATTGACAACCATTCAGTTAGATACCACCCTTTTGGTTGTAGGAGCAGATATTTCTCTGAACAGCCTATGGTCCCATTCACTCGGGAATATCCCAACGCAGCTCCTAGAAGAAACGTGTTTCTGACTCGCTGAATCTCAACATAGATTCAACTCTCTTAGTTGAACGAACGCACAGCAGAGCAGTTTCAAGGAAACGTTTCTCCTGAGTCTTAGACGAAGTTTCCTGCTGTTTAGTACGTTTGCCGGCATTGGGCTGGAAATACCGGTTTTGGGATTCTGCACAGAAAGAGTTTGCAAACCGCTAAATCCACACGTGAGTTTAACTCTGTCAGTTGAATGCACACATTGACAACCATTCAGTTAGATACCACCCTTTTGGTTGTAGGAGCAGATATTTCTCTGTACAGCCTATGGTCCCATTCACTCGGGAATATCCCAACGCAGCTCCTAGAAGAAACGTGTTTCTGACTCGCTGAATCTCAACATAGATTCAACTCTCTTAGGTGATCGTACGCACAGCAGAGCAGTTTCAAGGAAACGTTTCTCCTGAGTTTTAGACGAAGTTTCCTGCTGTTTAGTACGGATGCCGGCATTGGGCTGGAAATACCGGTTTTGGGATTCTGCACAGAAAGGGTTTGCAAACCGCTCAATCCACACGTGAGTTTAACTCTGTTAGTTGAATGCACACATTGACAACCATTCAGTTAGATAGCTCCGTTTTGGTTTTAGAAGCAGATATTTCTCTGTACAGCCTATGGTCCCATTCACTCGGGAATATCCCAACGCAGCTCCTAGAAGAAACGTGTTTCTGACTCGCTGAATCTCAACATAGATTCAACTCTCTTAGGTGAACGAACGCACAGCAGAGCAGTTTCAAGGAAACGTTTCTCCTGAGTTTTAGACGAAGTTTCCTGCTGTTTAGTACGGATGCCGGCATGAGGCTGGACATACCGGTTTTGGGATTCTGCACAGAAAGGGTTTGCAAACCGCTGAATCCACACGTGAGTTTAACTCTGTCAGTTGAATGCACACATTGACAACCATCCAGTTAGATAGCTCCGTTTTGGTTTTAGAAGCAGATATTTCTCTGTACAGCCTATGGTCCCATTCACTCGAGAACAACCCAACGCAGCTCCTAGAAGAAACGAGTTTCTGACTCGCTGAATCTCAACATAGATTCAACTCTCTTAGGTGAACGAACGCACAGCAGAGCAGTTTCAAGGAAACGTTTCTCCTGAGTTTTAGACGAAGTTTCCTGCTGTTCAGTACGTATGCCGGCATTAGGCTGGAAATACCGGTTTTGGGATTCTGCACAGAAAGGGTTTGCAAACCGCTCAATCCACACGTGAGTTTAACTCTGTCAGTTGAATGCACACATTGACAGCCATTCAGTTAGATAGCTCCGTTTTGGTTTTAGAAGCAGATATTTTTCTGTACAGCCTATGGTCCCATTCACTCGGGAATATCCCAACGCAGCTCCTAGAAGAAACGTGTTTCTGACTCGCTGAATCTCAACATAGATTCAACTCTCTTAGGTGAACGAACGCACAGCAGAGCAGTTTCAAGGAAACGTTTCTCCTGAGTTTCAGACGAAGTTTTCTGCTGTTTAGTACGGATGCCGGCATTGGACTGGACATACCGGTTTTGGGATTCTGCACAGAAATAGTTTGCAAACCGCTGAATCCACACGTGAGTTTAACTCTGTCAGTTGAATGCACACATTGACAACCATCCAGTTAGATAGCTCCGTTTTTGTTTTAGAAGCAGATATTTCTCTGTACAGCCTATGGTCCCATTCACTCGGGAATGTCCCAACGCAGCTCCTAGAAGAAACGAGTTTCTGACTCGCTGAATCTCAACATAGATTCAACTCTCTTAGGTGAACGAACGCACAGCAGAGCAGTTTCAAGGAAACGTTTCTCCAGAGTTTTAGACGAAGTTTCCTGCTGTTTAGTACGGATGCCGGCATTGGGCTGGAAATACCGGTTTTGGGATTCTGCACAGAAAGGGTTTGCAAACCGCTGAGTCCACACGTGAGTTTAACTCTGTCAGTTGAATGCACACATTGACAACCATTCAGCTGGATAGCTCCGTTTTGATTTTAGAAGCAGATATTTCTCTGTACAGCCTATGGTCTCATTCACTCGAGAATATCCCAACGCAGCTCCTAGCATAAACCTATTTCTGACTCGCTGAATCTCAACATAGTTTCAACTCTATTAGGTGAACGAACGCACAGCAGAGCAGTTTCAAGGAAACGTTTCTCCTGAGTTTTAGACGAAGTTTCCTACTGTTTAGTACGTATGCCGGCATTGAGATGGAATTTCCGGTTTTGGGATTCTGCACAGTAAGGGCTTGTAAACCGCTGAATCCAAACGTGAGTTTAACTCTGTCAGTTGAATGCACACATTGACAACCATTCAGTTTGATACCACCCTTTTGGTTGTAGGAGCAGATATTTCTCTGAACAGCCTATGGTCCCATTCACTCGGGAATATCCCAACGCAGCTCCTAGATGAAACGGGTTTCTGACTCGGTGAATCTCAACATAGATTCAACTCTCTTAGGTGATCGAACGCACAGCAGAGCAGTTTCAAGGAAACGTTTCTCCTGAGTTTTAGACGAAGTTTCCTGCTGTTTAGTACGGATGCCGGCATTGGGCTGGAAATACCGGTTTTGGGATTCTGCACAGAAATGGTTTGCAAACCGCTGAATCCACACGTGAGTTTAACTCTGTCAGTTGAATGCACACATTGACAACCATCCAGTTAGATAGCTCCGTTTTGGTTTTAGAAGCAGATATTTCTCTGTACAGCCTATGGTCCCATTCACTCGGGAATATCCCAACGCAGCTCCTAGAAGAAACGGGTTTCTGACTCGCTGAATCTCAACATAGATTCAACTCTCTTAGGTGAACGAACGCACAGCAGAGCAGTTTCAAGGAAACGTTTCTCCTGAGTTTTAGACGAAGTTTCCTGCTGTTCAGTACGTATGCCGGCATTGGGCTGGAAATACCGGTTTTGGGATTCTGCACAGAAAGGGTTTGCAAACCGCTCAATCCACACGTGAGTTTAACTCTGTCAGTTGAATGCACACATTGACAACCATTCAGTTAGATAGCTCCGTTTTGGATTTAGAAGCAGATATTTCTCTGTACAGCCTATGGTCCCATTCACTTGGAATATCCCAACGCAGCTCCTAGAAGAAACGTGTTTCTGACTCGCTGAATCTCAACATAGATTCAACTCTCTTAGGTGAACGAACGCACAGCAGAGCAGTTTCAAGGAAACGTTTCTCCTGAGTTTTAGACGAAGTTTCCTGCTGTTTAGTACGGATGCCGGCATTGGACTGGACATACCGGTTTTGGGTTTCCGCACAGAAATGGTTTGCAAACCGCTGAATCCACACGTGAGTTTAACTCTGTCAGTTGAATGCACACATTGACAACCATCCAGTTAGATAGCTCCGTTTTGGTTTTAGAAGCAGATATTTTTCTGTACAGCCTATGGTCCCATTCACTCGGGAATATCCCAACGCAGCTCCTAGAAGAAACGAGTTTCTGACTCGCTGAATCTCAACATAGATTCAACTCTCTTAGGTGATCGTACGCACAGCAGAGCAGTATCAAGGAAACGTTTCTCCTGAGTTTTAGACGAAATTTCCTGCTGTTTAGTACGGATGCCGGCATTGGGCTGGAAATACCGGTTTTGGGATTCTGCACAGAAAGGGTTTGCAAACCGCTGAATCCACACGTGAGTTTAACTCTGTCAGTTGAATGCACACATTGACAACCATTCAGCTGGATAGCTCCGTTTTGGTTTTAGAAGCAGATATTTCTCTGTACAGCCTATGGTCCCATTCACTCGAGAATATCCCAACGCAGCTCCTAGCATAAACGTGTTTCTGACTCGCTGAATCTCAACATAGTTTCAACTCTCTTAGGTGAACGAACGCACAGCAGAGCAGTTTCAAGGAAACGTTTCTCCTGAGTTTTAGACGAAGTTTCCTGCTGTTTAGTACGTATGCCGGCATTGAGCTGGAATTACCGGTTTTGGGATTCTGCACAGAAAGGGCTTGTAAACCGCTGAATCCAAACGTGAGTTTAACTCTGTCAGTTGAATGCACACATTGACAACCATTCAGTTAGATACCACCCTTTTGGTTGTAGGAGCAGATATTTCTCTGTACAGCCTATGGACCCATTCACTCGGGAATATCCCAACGCAGCTCCTAGATGAAACGGGTTTCTGACTCGGTGAATCTCAACATAGATTCAACTCTCTTAGGTGATCGAACGCACAGCAGAGCAGTTTCAAGGAAACGTTTCTCCTGAGGTTTAGACGAAGTTTCCTGCTGTTTAGTACGGATGCCGGCATTGGGCTGGAAATACCGGTTTTGGGATTCTGCACAGAAAGGGTTTGCAAACCGCTGAATCCACACGTGAGTTAAACTCTGTCAGTTGAATGCACACATTGACAACCATTCAGTTTGATAGCACATTTTGGTTTTAGAAGCAGATATTTCTCTGTACAGCCTATGGTCCCATTCACTCGGGAATATCCCAACGCAGCTCCTAGAAGTAACGTGTTTCTGACTCGTTGAATCTCAACATAGATTCAACTCTCTTAGGTGAACGAACGCACAGCAGAGCAGTTTCAAGGAAACGTTTCTCCTGAGTCTTAGACGAAGTTTCCTGCTGTTTAGTACGTTTGCCGGCATTGGGCTGGAAATACCGGTTTTGGGATTCTGCACAGAAAGGGTTTGCAAACCGCTGAATCAACACGTGAGTTTAACTCTGTCAGTTGAATGCACACATTGACAACCATTCAGTTAGATACCACCCTTTTAGTTGTAGGAGCAGATATTTCTCTGTACAGCCTATGGTCCCATTCACTCGGGAATATCCCAACGCAGCTCCTAGAAGAAACGAGTTTCTGACTCGCTGAATCTCAACATAGATTCAACTCTCTTAGGTGATCGTACGCACAGCAGAGCAGTTTCAAGGAAACGTTTCTCCTGAGGTTTAGACGAAGTTTCCTGCTGTTTAGTATGGATGCCGGCATTGGGCTGGAAATACCGGTTTTGGGATTCTGCACAGAAATGGTTTGCAAACCGCTGAATCCACACGTGAGTTTAACTCTGTCAGTTGAATGCACACATTGACAACCATTCAGCTGGATAGCTCCGTTTTGGTTTTAGAAGCAGATATTTCTCTGTACAGCCTATGGTCCCATTCACTCGAGAATATCACAACGCAGCTCCTAGCATAAACGTGTTTCTGACTCCCTGAATCTCAACATAGTTTCAACTCTCTTAGGTGAACGAAAGCACAGCAGAGCAGTTTCAAGGAAACGTTGCTCCTGAGCTTTAGACGAAGTTTCCTGCTGTTTAGTACGTATGCCGGCATTGGGCTGGAAATACCATTTTTGGGATTCTGCACAGAAAGGGTTTGCAAACCGCTCAATCCACACGTGAGTTTAACTCTCTCAGTTGAATGCACACATTGACAGCCATTCAGTTAGATAGCTCCGTTTTGGTTTTAGAAGCAGATATTTCTCTGTACAGCCTATGGTCCCATTCACTCGGGAATATCCCAACGCGGCTCCTAGAAGAAACGTGTTTCTGACTCGCTGAATCTCAACATAGATTCAACTCTCTTAGGTGAACGTACACACAGCAGAGCAGTTTCAAGGAAACGTTTCTCCTGAGTTTTAGACGAAGTTTCCTGCTGTTTAATACGTATGCCGGCATTGGGCTGGAAATACCGGTTTTGGGTTTCTGCACAGAAAGGGTTTACAAACCGCTGAATCCACACGTGAGTTAAACTCTGTCAGTTGAATGCACACATTGACAACCATTCAGTTTGATAGCACATTTTGGTTTTAGAAGCAGATATTTCTCTGTACAGCCTATGGTCCCATTCACTCGGGAATATCCCAACGCAGCTCCTAGAAGAAACTTGTTTCTGACTCGCTGAATCTCAACATAGATTCAACTCTCTTAGGTGAACGAACGCACAGCAGAGCAGTTTCAAGGAAACGTTTCTCCTGAGTTTTAGACGAAGTTTCCTGCTGTTAAGTACGGATGCCGGCATTGGGCTGGACATACCGGTTTTGGGATTCTGCACAGAAATGGTTTGCAAACCGCTGAATCCACACGTGAGTTTAACTCTGTCAGTTGAATGCACACATTGACAACCATCCAGTTAGATAGCTCCGTTTTGGTTTTAGAAGCAGATATTTCTCTGTACAGCCTATGGTCCCATTCACTCGGGAATATCCCAACGCAGCTCCTAGAAGTAACGTGTTTCTGACTCGTTGAATCTCAACATAGATTCAACTCTCTTAGGTGAACGAACGCACAGCAGAGCAGTTTCAAGGAAACGTTTCTCCTGAGTCTTAGACGAAGTTTCCTGCTGTTTAGTACGTTTGCCGGCATTGGGCTGGAAATACCGGTTTTGGGATTCTGCACAGAAAGGGTTTGCAAACCGCTGAATCAACACGTGAGTTTAACTCTGTCAGTTGAATGCACACATTGACAACCATTCAGTTAGATACCACCCTTTTGGTTGTAGGAGCAGATATTTCTCTGTACAGCCTATGGTCCCATTCACTCGGGAATATCCCAACGCAGCTCCTAGAAGAAACGAGTTTCTGACTCGCTGAATCTCAACATAGATTCAACTCTCTTAGGTGATCGTACGCACAGCAGAGCAGTTTCAAGGAAACGTTTCTCCTGAGGTTTAGACGAAGTTTCCTGCTGTTTAGTATGGATGCCGGCATTGGGCTGGAAATACCGGTTTTGGGATTCTGCACAGAAAGGGTTTGCAAACCGCTGAATCCACACGTGAGTTTAACTCTGTCAGTTGAATGCACACATTGACAACCATTCAGCTGGATAGCTCCGTTTTGGTTTTAGAAGCAGATATTTCTCTGTACAGCCTATGGTCCCATTCACTCGGGAATATTCCAACGGAGCTCCTAGAAGAAACGTGTTTCTGACTCGCTGAATCTCAACATAGATTCAACTCTCTTAGGTGAACGAACGCACAGCAGAGCAGTTTCAAGGAAACGTTTCTCCTGAGTTTTAGACGAAGTTTCCTGCTGTTTAGTACGGATGCCGGCATGAGGCTGGAAATACCGGTTTTGGGATTCTGCACAGAAAGGGTTTGCAAACCGCTGAATGCACACGTGAGTTTAACTCTGTCAGTTGAATGCACACATTGACAACCATCCAGTTAGATAGCTCCGTTTTGGTTTTAGAAGCAGATATTTCTCTGTACAGCCTATGGTCCCATTCACTCGGGAACAACCCAACGCAGCTCCTAGAAGAAACGAGTTTCTGACTCGCTGAATCTCAACATAGATTCAACTCTCTTAGGTGAACGAACGCACAGCAGAGCAGTTTCAAGGAAACGTTTCTCCTGAGTTTTAGACGAAGTTTCCTGCTGTTTAGTACGTATGCCGGCATTGGGCTGGAAATACCGGTTTTGGGTTTCTGCACAGAAAGGGTTTACAAACCGCTGAATCCACACGTGAGTTTAACTCTGTCAGTTGAATGCACACATTGACAACCATTCAGTTTGATAGCACCCTTTTGGTTTTAGAAGCAGATATTTCTCTGTACAGCCTATGGTCCCATTCACTCGGGAATATCCCAACGCAGCTCCTAGCATAAACGTGTTTCTGACTCGCAGAATCTCAACATAGTTTCAACTCTCTTAGGTGAACGAACGCACAGCAGAGCAGTTTCAAGGAAACGTTTCTCCTGAGTTTTAGATGAAGTTTCCTGCTGTTTAGTACGTATGCCGGCATTGAGATGGAATTTCCGGTTTTGGGATTCTGCACAGAAAGGGCTTGTAAACCGCTGAATCCAAACGTGAGTTTAACTCTGTCAGTTGAATGCACACATTGACAACCATTCAGTTAGATACCACCCTTTTGGTTGTAGTAGCAGATATTTCTCTGAACAGCCTATGGTCCCATTCACTCGGGAATATCCCAACGCAGCTCCTAGATGAAACGGGTTTCTGACTCGGTGAATCTCAACATAGATTCAACTCTCTTAGGTGATCGAACGCACAGCAGAGCAGTTTCAAGGAAACGTTTCTCCTGAGTTTTAGACGAAGTTTCCTGCTGTTTAGTACGGATGCCGGCATTGGGCTGGAAATACCGGTTTTGGGATTCTTCACAGAAAGGGTTTGCAAACCGCTGAATCCACACGTGAGTTTAACTCTGTCAGTTGAATGCACACATTGACAACCATTCAGTTTGATAGCACATTTTGGTTTTAGAAGCAGATATTTCTCTGTACAGCCTATGGTCCCATTCACTCGGGAACATCCCAACGCAGCTCCTAGAAGAAACGTGTTTCTGACTCGCTGAATCTCAACATAGATTCAACTCTCTTAGGTGAACGAACGCACAGCAGAGCAGATTCAAGGAAACGTTTCTCCTGAGTCTTAGACGAAGTTTCCTGCTGTTTAGTACGTTTGCCGGCATTGTGCTGGAAATACCGGTTTTGGGTTTCTGCACAGAAAGGGTTTGCAAACCGCTGAATCCACACGTGAGTTTAACTCTGTCAGTTGAATGCACACATTGACAACCATTCAGTTAGATACCACCCTTTTGGTTGTAGGAGCAGATATTTCTCTGTACAGCCTATGGTCCCATTCACTCGGGAATATCCCAACGCAGCTCCTAGAAGAAACGTGTTTCTGACTCGCTGAATCTCAACATAGATTCAACTCTCTTAGGTGATCGTACGCACAGCAGAGCAGTTTCAAGGAAACGTTTCTCCTGAGTTTTAGACGAAGTTTCCTGCTGTTTAGTATGGATGCCGGCATTGGGCTGGAAATACCGGTTTTGGGGTTCTGCACAGAAAGGGTTTGCAAACCGCTGAATCCACACGTGAGTTTAACTCTGTTAGTTGAATGCACACATTGACAACCATTCAGTTAGATAGCTCCGTTTTGGTTTTAGAAGCAGATATTTCTCTGTACAGCTTATGATCCCATTCACTCGGGAATATCCCAACGCAGCTCCTAGAAGAAACGTGTTTCTGACTCGCTGAATCTCAACATAGATTCAACTCTCTTAGGTGGACGAACGCACAGCAGAGCAGTTTCAAGGAAACGTTTCTCCTGAGTTTTAGACGAAGTTTCCTGCTGTTCAGTACGGATGCCGGCATTGGGCTGGAAATACCGGTTTTGGGATTCTGCACAGAAAGGGTTTGCAAACCGCTCAATCCACACGTGAGTTTAACTCTGTCAGTTGAATGCACACATTGACAACCATTCAGTTAGATAGCTCCGTTTTGGTTTTAGAAGCAGATATTTCTCTGTACAGCCTATGGTCCCATTCACTTGGAATATCCCAACGCAGCTCCTAGAAGAAACGTGTTTCTGACTCGCTGAATCTCAACATAGATTCAACTCTCTTAGGTGAACGAACGCACAGCAGAGCAGTTTCAAGGAAACGTTTCTCCTGAGTTTTAGACGAAGTTTCCTGCTGTTTAGTACGGATGCCGGCATTGGACTGGACATACCGGTTTTGAGATTCTGCACAGAAATGGTTTGCAAACCGCTGAATCCACACGTGAGTTTAACTCTGTCAGTTGAATGCACACATTGACAACCATCCAGTTAGATAGCTCCGTTTTGGTTTTAGAAGCAGATATTTCTCTGTACAGCCTATGGTCCCATTCACTCGGGAATATCCCAACGCAGCTCCTAGAAGAAACGAGTTTCTGACTCGCTGAATCTCAACATAGATTCAACTCTCTTAGGTGAACGAACGCACAGCAGAGCAGTATCAAGGAAACGTTTCTCCTGAGTTTTAGACGAAGTTTCCTGCTGTTTAGTACGGATGCCGGCATTGGGCTGGAAATACCGGTTTTGGGATTCTGCACAGAAAGGGTTTGCAAACCGCTGAATCCACACGTGAGTTTAATTCTGTCAGTTGAATGCACACATTGACAACCATTCAGCTGGATAGCTCCGTTTTGGTTTTAGAAGCTGATATTTCTCTATACAGCCTATGGTCCCATTCACTCGAGAATATCCCAACGCAGCTCCTAGCATAAACGTGTTTCTGACTCGCTGAATCTCAACATAGTTTCAACTCTCTTAGCTGAACGAACGCACAGCAGAGCAGTTTCAAGGAAACGTTTCTCCTGAGTTTTAGACGAAGTTTCCTGCTGTTTAGTACGTATGCCGGCATTGGGCTGGAAATACCGGTTTTGGGTTTCTGCACAGAAAGGGTTTACAAACCGCTGAATCCACACGTGAGTTTAACTCTGTCAGTTGAATGCACACATTGACAACCATTCAGTTTGATAGCACCCTTTTGGTTTTAGAAGCAGATATTTCTCTGTACAGCCTATGGTCCCATTCACTCGGGAATATTCCAACGCAGCTCCTAGCATAAACGTGTTTCTGACTCGCAGAATCTCAACATAGTTTCAACTCTCTTAGGTGAACGAACGCACAGCAGAGCAGTTTCAAGGAAACGTTTCTCCTGAGTTTTAGACGAAGTTTCCTGCTGTTTAGTACGTATGCCGGCATTGAGATGGAATTTCCGGTTTTGGGATTCTGCACAGAAAGGGCTTGTAAACCGCTGAATCCAAACGTGAGTTTAACTCTGTCAGTTGAATGCACACATTGACAACCATTCAGTTAGATACCACCCTTTTGGTTGTAGGAGCAGATATTTCTCTGAACAGCCTATGGTCCCATTCACTCGGGAATATCCCAACGCAGCTCCTAGATGAAACGTGTTTCTGACTCGCTGAATCTCAACATAGATTCAACTCTCTTAGGTGATCGTACGCACAGCAGAGCAGTTTCAAGGAAACGTTTCTCCTGAGTTTTAGACGAAGTTTCCTGCTGTTTAGTATGGATGCCGGCATTGGGCTGGAAATACCGGTTTTGGGATTCTGCACAGAAAGGGTTTGCAAACCGCTGAATCCACACGTGAGTTTAACTCTGTTAGTTGAATGCACACATTGACAACCATTCAGTTAGATAGCTCCGTTTTGGTTTTAGAAGCAGATATTTCTCTGTACAGCTTATGATCCCATTCACTCGGGAATATCCCAACGCAGCTCCTAGAAGAAACGTGTTTCTGACTCGCTGAATCTCAACATAGATTCAACTCTCTTAGGTGGACGAACGCACAGCAGAGCAGTTTCAAGGAAACGTTTCTCCTGAGTTTTAGACGAAGTTTCCTGCTGTTTAGTACGTATGCCGGCATTGGGCTGGAAATACCGGTTTTGGGATTCTGCACAGAAAGGGTTTGCAAACCGCTCAATCCACACGTGAGTTTAACTCTGTCAGTTGAATGCACACATTGACAACCATTCAGTTAGATAGCTCCGTTTTGGTTTTAGAAGCAGATATTTCTCTGTACAACCTATGGTCCCATTCACTTGGAATATCCCAACGCAGCTCCTAGAAGAAACGTGTTTCTGACTCGCTGAATCTCAACATAGATTCAACTCTCTTAGGTGAACGAACGCACAGCAGAGCAGTTTCAAGGAAACGTTTCTCCTGAGTTTTAGACGAAGTTTCCTGCTGTTTAGTACGGATGCCGGCATTGGACTGGACATACCGGTTTTGGGATTCTGCACAGAAATGGTTTGCAAACCGCTGAATCCACACGTGAGTTTAACTCTGTCAGTTGAATGCACACATTGACAACCATCCAGTTAGATAGCTCCGTTTTGGTTTTAGAAGCACATATTTCTCTGTACAGCCTATGGTCCCATTCACTCGGGAATATCCCAACGCAGCTCCTAGAAGAAACGAGTTTCTGACTCGCTGAATCTCAACATAGATTCAACTCTCTTAGGTGAACGAACGCACAGCAGAGCAGTATCAAGGAAACGTTTCTCCTGAGTTTTAGACGTAGTTTCCTGCTGTTTAGTACGGATGCCGGCATTGGGCTGGAAATACCGGTTTTGGGATTCTGCACAGAAAGGGTTTGCAAACCGCTGAATCCACACGTGAGTTTAACTCTGTCAGTTGAATGCACACATTGACAACCATCCAGTTAGATAGCTCCGTTTTGGTTTTAGAAGCAGATATTTCTCTGTACAGCCTATGGTCCCATTCACTCGGGAATATCCCAACGCAGCTCCTAGAAGAAACGAGTTTCTGACTCGCTGAATCTCAACATAGATTCAACTCTCTTAGCTGAACGAACGCACAGCAGAGCAGTTTCAAGGAAACGTTTCTCCTGAGTTTTAGACGAAGTTTCCTGCTGTTTAGTACGTATGCCGGCATTGAGCTGGAATTACCGGTTTTGGGATTCTGCACAGAAAGGGCTTGTAAACCGCTGAATCCAAACGTGAGTTTAACTCTGTCAGTTGAATGCACACATTGACAACCATTCAGTTAGATACCACCCTTTTGGTTGTAGGAGCAGATATTTCTCTGTACAGCCTATGGTCCCATTCACTCGGGAATATCCCAACGCATCTCCTAGATGAAACGGGTTTCTGACTCGGTGAATCTCAACATAGATTCAACTCTCTTAGGTGATCGAACGCACAGCAGAGCAGTTTCAAGGAAACGTTTCTCCTGAGTTTTAGACGAAGTTTCCTGCTGTTTAGTACGGATGCCGGCATTGGGCTGGAAATACCGGTTTTGGGATTCTGCACAGAAAGGGTTTGCAAACCGCTCAATCCACACGTGAGTTTAACTCTGTTAGTTGAATGCACACATTGACAACCATTCAGTTAGATAGCTCCGTTTTGGATTTAGAAGCAGATATTTCTCTGTACAGCCTATGGTCCCATTCACTCGGGAATATCCCAACGCAGCTCCTAGAAGAAACGTGTTTCTGACTCGCTGAATCTCAACATAGATTCAACTCTCTTAGGTGGACGAACGCACAGCAGAGCAGTTTCAAGGAAACGTTTCTCCTGAGTTTTAGACGAAGTTTCCTGCTGTTCAGTACGTATGCCGGCATTGGGCTGGAAATACCGGTTTTGGGATTCTGCACAGAAAGGGTTTGCAAACCGCTCAATCCACACGTGAGTTTAACTCTGTCAGTTGAATGCACACATTGACAACCATTCAGTTAGATAGCTCCGTTTTGGTTTTAGAAGCAGATATTTCTCTGTACAGCCTATGGTCCCATTCACTTGGAATATCCCAACGCAGCTCCTAGAAGAAACGTGTTTCTGACTCGCTGAATCTCAACATAGATTCAACTCTCTTAGGTGAACGAACGCACAGCAGAGCAGTTTCAAGGAAACGTTTCTCCTGAGTTTTAGACGAAGTTTCCTGCTGTTTAGTACGGATGCCGGCATTGGACTGGACATACCGGTTTTGGGATTCTGCACAGAAATGGTTTGCAAACCGCTGAATCCACACGTGAGTTTAACTCTGTCAGTTGAATGCACACATTGACAACCATCCAGTTAGATAGCTCCGTTTTGGTTTTAGAAGCAGATATTTCTCTGTACAGCCTATGGTCCCATTCACTCGGGAATATCCCAACGCAGCTCCTAGAAGAAACGAGTTTCTGGCTCGCTGAATCTCAACGTAGATTCAACTCTCTTAGGTGAACGAACGCACAGCAGAGCAGTATCAAGGAAACGTTTCTCCTGAGTTTTAGACGAAGTTTCCTGCTGTTTAGTACGGATGCCGGCATTGGGCTGGAAATACCGGTTTTGGGATTCTGCACAGAAAGGGTTTGCAAACCGCTGAATCCACACGTGAGTTTAACTCTGTCAGTTGAATGCACACATTGACAACCATTCAGCTGGATAGCTCCGTTTTGGTTTTAGAAGCAGATATTTCTCTGTACAGCCTATGGTCCCATTCACTCGAGAATATCCCAACGCAGCTCCTAGCATAAACGTGTTTCTGACTCGCTGAATCTCAACATAGTTTCAACTCTCTTAGCTGAACGAACGCACAGCAGAGCAGTTTCAAGGAAACGTTTCTCCTGAGTTTTAGACGAAGTTTCCTGCTGTTTAGTACGTATGCCGGCATTGAGCTGGAATTACCGGTTTTGGGATTCTGCACAGAAAGGGCTTGTAAACCGCTGAATCCAAACGTGAGTTTAACTCTGTCAGTTGAATGCACACATTGACAACCATTCAGTTAGATAGCACCCTTTTGGTTGTAGGAGCAGATATTTCTCTGTACAGCCTATGGTCCCATTCACTCGGGAATATCCCAACGCATCTCCTAGATGAAACGGGTTTCTGACTCGGTGAATCTCAACATAGATTCAACTCTCTTAGGTGATCGAACGCACAGCAGAGCAGTTTCAAGGAAACGTTTCTCCTGAGTTTTAGACAAAGTTTCCTGCTGTTTAGTACGGATGCCGGCATTGGGCTGGAAATACCGGTTTTGGGATTCTGCACAGAAAGGGTTTGCAAACCGCTCAATCCACACGTGAGTTTAACTCTGTTAGTTGAATGCACACATTGACAACCATTCAGTTAGATAGCTCCGTTTTGGATTTAGAAGCAGATATTTCTCTGTACAGCCTATGGTCCCATTCACTCGGGAATATCCCAACGCAGCTCCTAGAAGAAACGTGTTTCTGACTCGCTGAATCTCAACATAGATTCAACTCTCTTAGGTGAACGAACGCACAGCAGAGCAGTTTCAAGGAAACGTTTCTCCTGAGTTTTAGACGAAGTTTCCTGCTGTTTAGTACGGATGCCGGCATTGGGCTGGACATACCGGTTTTGGGATTCTGCACAGAAATGGTTTGCAAACCGCTGAATCCACACGTGAGTTTAACTCTGTCAGTTGAATGCACACATTGACAACCATCCAGTTAGATAGCTCCGTTTTGGTTTTAGAAGCAGATATTTCTCTGTACAGCCTATGGTCCCATTCACTCGGGAATATCCCAACGCAGCTCCTAGAAGAAACGTGTTTCTGACTCGCTGAATCTCAACATAGTTTCAACTCTCTTAGGTGAACGAACGCACAGCAGAGCAGTTTCAAGGAAACGTTTCTCCTGAGTTTTAGACGAAGTTTCCTGCTGTTTAGTACGTATGCCGGCATTGAGCTGGAATTACCATTTTTGGGATTCTGCACAGAAAGGGTTTGCAAACCGCTCAATCCACACGTGAGTTTAACTCTGTCAGTTGAATGCACACATTGACAACCATTCAGTTTGATAGCACCCTTTTGGTTTTAGAAGCAGATATTTCTCTGTACAGCCTATGGTCCCATTCACTCGGGAATATCCCAACGCAGCTCCTAGCATAAACGTGTTTCTGACTCGCAGAATCTCAACATAGTTTCAACTCTCTTAGGTGAACGAACGCACAGCAGAGCAGTTTCAAGGAAACGTTTCTCCTGAGTTTTAGACGAAGTTTCCTGCTGTTTAGTACGTATGCCGGCATTGAGATGGAATTTCCGGTTTTGGGATTCTGCACAGAAAGGGCTTGTAAACCGCTGAATCCAAACGTGAGTTTAACTCTGTCAGTTGAATGCACACATTGACAACCATTCAGTTAGATACCACCCTTTTGGTTCTAGGAGCAGATATTTCTCTGAACAGCCTATGGTCCCATTCACTCGGGAATATCCCAACGCAGCTCCTAGATGAAACGGGTTTCTGACTCGGTGAATCTCAACATAGATTCAACTCTCTTAGGTGATCGAACGCACAGCAGAGCAGTTTCAAGGAAACGTTTCTCCTGAGTTTTAGACGAAGTTTCCTGCTGTTTAGTACGGATGCCGGCATTGGGCTGGAAATACCGGTTTTGGGATTCTGCACAGAAAGGGTTTGCAAACCGCTGAATCCACACGTGAGTTTAACTCTGTCAGTTGAATGCACACATTGACAACCATTCAGTTTGATAGCACATTTTGGTTTTAGAAGCAGATATTTCTCTGTACAGCCTATGGTCCCATTCACTCGGGAATATCCCAACGCAGCTCCTAGAAGAAACGTGTTTCTGACTCGCTGAATCTCAACATAGATTCAACTCTCTTAGGTGAACGAACGCACAGCAGAGCAGATTCAAGGAAACGTTTCTCCTGAGTCTTAGACGAAGTTTCCTGCTGTTTAGTACGTTTGCCGGCATTGGGCTGGAAATACCGGTTTTGGGTTTCTGCACAGAAAGGGTTTGCAAACCGCTGAATCCACACGTGAGTTTAACTCTGTCAGTTGAATGCACACATTGACAACCATTCAGTTAGATACCACCCTTTTGGTTGTAGGAGCAGATATTTCTCTGTACAGCCTATGGTCCCATTCACTCGGGAATATCCCAACGCATCTCCTAGATGAAACGGGTTTCTGACTCGGTGAATCTCAACATAGATTCAACTCTCTTAGGTGATCGAACGCACAGCAGAGCAGTTTCAAGGAAACGTTTCTCCTGAGTTTTAGACGAAGTTTCCTGCTGTTTAGTACGGATGCCGGCATTGGGCTGGAAATACCGGTTTTGGGATTCTGCACAGAAAGGGTTTGCAAACCGCTCAATCCACACGTGAGTTTAACTCTGTTAGTTGAATGCACACATTGACAACCATTCAGTTAGATAGCTCCGTTTTGGATTTAGAAGCAGATATTTCTCTGTACAGCCTATGGTCCCATTCACTCGGGAATATCCCAACGCAGCTCCTAGAAGAAACGTGTTTCTGACTCGCTGAATCTCAACATAGATTCAACTCTCTTAGGTGGACGAACGCACAGCAGAGCAGTTTCAAGGAAACGTTTCTCCTGAGTTTTAGACGAAGTTTCCTGCTGTTCAGTACGTATGCCGGCATTGGGCTGGAAATACCGGTTTTGGGATTCTGCACAGAAAGGGTTTGCAAACCGCTCAATCCACACGTGAGTTTAACTCTGTCAGTTGAATGCACACATTGACAACCATTCAGTTAGATAGCTCCGTTTTGGTTTTAGAAGCAGATATTTCTCTGTACAGCCTATGGTCCCATTCACTTGGAATATCCCAACGCAGCTCCTAGAAGAAACGTGTTTCTGACTCGCTGAATCTCAACATAGATTCAACTCTCTTAGGTGAACGAACGCACAGCAGAGCAGTTTCAAGGAAACGTTTCTCCTGAGTTTTAGACGAAGTTTCCTGCTGTTTAGTACGGATGCCGGCATTGGACTGGACATACCGGTTTTGGGATTCTGCACAGAAATGGTTTGCAAACCGCTGAATCCACACGTGAGTTTAACTCTGTCAGTTGAATGCACACATTGACAACCATCCAGTTAGATAGCTCCGTTTTGGTTTTAGAAGCAGATATTTCTCTGTACAGCCTATGGTCCCATTCACTCGGGAATATCCCAACGCAGCTCCTAGAAGAAACGAGTTTCTGGCTCGCTGAATCTCAACATAGATTCAACTCTCTTAGGTGAACGAACGCACAGCAGAGCAGTATCAAGGAAACGTTTCTCCTGAGTTTTAGACGAAGTTTCCTGCTGTTTAGTACGGATGCCGGCATTGGGCTGGAAATACCGGTTTTGGGATTCTGCACAGAAAGGGTTTGCAAACCGCTGAATCCACACGTGAGTTTAACTCTGTCAGTTGAATGCACACATTGACAACCATTCAGCTGGATAGCTCCGTTTTGGTTTTAGAAGCAGATATTTCTCTGTACAGCCTATGGTCCCATTCACTCGAGAATATCCCAACGCAGCTCCTAGCATAAACGTGTTTCTGACTCGCTGAATCTCAACATAGTTTCAACTCTCTTAGCTGAACGAACGCACAGCAGAGCAGTTTCAAGGAAACGTTTCTCCTGAGTTTTAGACGAAGTTTCCTGCTGTTTAGTACGTATGCCGGCATTGAGCTGGAATTACCGGTTTTGGGATTCTGCACAGAAAGGGCTTGTAAACCGCTGAATCCAAACGTGAGTTTAACTCTGTCAGTTGAATGCACACATTGACAACCATTCAGTTAGATAGCACCCTTTTGGTTGTAGGAGCAGATATTTCTCTGTACAGCCTATGGTCCCATTCACTCGGGAATATCCCAACGCATCTCCTAGATGAAACGGGTTTCTGACTCGGTGAATCTCAACATAGATTCAACTCTCTTAGGTGATCGAACGCACAGCAGAGCAGTTTCAAGGAAACGTTTCTCCTGAGTTTTGGACGAAGTTTCCTGCTGTTTTGTACGGATGCCGGCATTGGGCTGGAAATACCGGTTTTGGGATTCTGCACAGAAAGGGTTTGCAAACCGCTCAATCCACACGTGAGTTTAACTCTGTTAGTTGAATGCACACATTGACAACCATTCAGTTAGATAGCTCCGTTTTGGATTTAGAAGCAGATATTTCTCTGTACAGCCTATGGTCCCATTCACTCGGGAATATCCCAACGCAGCTCCTAGAAGAAACGTGTTTCTGACTCGCTGAATCTCAACATAGATTCAACTCTCTTAGGTGAACGAACGCACAGCAGAGCAGTTTCAAGGAAACGTTTCTCCTGAGTTTTAGACGAAGTTTCCTGCTGTTTAGTACGGATGCCGGCATTGGGCAGGACATACCGGTTTTGGGATTCTGCACAGAAATGGTTTGCAAACCGCTGAATCCACACGTGAGTTTAACTCTGTCAGTTGAATGCACACATTGACAACCATCCAGTTAGATAGCTCCGTTTTGGTTTTAGAAGCAGATATTTCTCTGTACAGCCTATGGTCCCATTCACTCGGGAATATCCCAACGCAGCTCCTAGAAGAAACGTGTTTCTGACTCGCTGAATCTCAACATAGTTTCAACTCTCTTAGGTGAACGAACGCACAGCAGAGCAGTTTCAAGGAAACGTTTCTCCTGAGTTTTAGACGAAGTTTCCTGCTGTTTAGTACGTATGCCGGCATTGAGCTGGAATTACCATTTTTGGGAATCTGCACAGAAAGGGTTTGCAAACCGCTCAATCCACACGTGAGTTTAACTCTCTCAGTTGAATGCACACATTGACAGCCATTCAGTTAGATAGCTCCGTTTTGGTTTTAGAAGCAGATATTTCTCTGTACAGCCTATGGTCCCATTCACTCGGGAATATCCCAACGCGGCTCCTAGAAGAAACGTGTTTCTGACTCGCTGAATCTCAACATAGATTCAACTCTCTTAGGTGAACGAACACACAGCAGAGCAGTTTCAAGGAAACGTTTCTCCTGAGTTTTAGACGAAGTTTCCTGCTGTTTAGTACGTATGCCGGCATTGGGCTGGAAATACCGGTTTTGGGTTTCTGCACAGAAAGGGTTTACAAACCGCTGAATCCACACGTGAGTTTAACTCTGTCAGTTGAATGCACACATTGACAACCATTCAGTTTGATAGCACCCTTTTGGTTTTAGAAGCAGATATTTCTCTGTACAGCCTATGGTCCCATTCACTCGGGAATATCCCAACGCAGCTCCTAGCATAAACGTGTTTCTGACTCGCAGAATCTCAACATAGTTTCAACTCTCTTAGGTGAACGAACGCACAGCAGAGCAGTTTCAAGGAAACGTTTCTCCTGAGTTTTAGACGAAGTTTCCTGCTGTTTAGTACGTATGCCGGCATTGAGATGGAATTTCCGGTTTTGGGATTCTGCACAGAAAGGGCTTGTAAACCGCTGAATCCAAACGTGAGTTTAACTCTGTCAGTTGAATGCACACATTGACAACCATTCAGTTAGATACCACCCTTTTGGTTCTAGGAGCAGATATTTCTCTGAACAGCCTATGGTCCCATTCACTCGGGAATATCCCAACGCAGCTCCTAGATGAAACGGGTTTCTGACTCGCTGAATCTCAACATAGATTCAACTCTCTTAGGTGAACGAACGCACAGCAGAGCAGATTCAAGGAAACGTTTCTCCTGAGTCTTAGACGAAGTTTCCTGCTGTTTAGTACGTTTGCCGGCATTGGGCTGGAAATACCGGTTTTGGGTTTCTGCACAGAAAGGGTTTGCAAACCGCTGAATCCACACGTGAGTTTAACTCTGTCAGTTGAATGCACACATTGACAACCATTCAGTTAGATACCACCCTTTTGGTTGTAGGAGCAGATATTTCTCTGTACAGCCTATGGTCCCATTCACTCGGGAATATCCCAACGCAGCTCCTAGAAGAAACGTGTTTCTGACTCGCTGAATCTCAACATAGATTCAACTCTCTTAGGTGATCGTACGCACAGCAGAGCAGTTTCAAGGAAACGTTTCTCCTGAGTTTTAGACGAAGTTTCCTGCTGTTTAGTATGGATGCCCGCATTGGGCTGGAAATACCGGTTTTGGGATTCTGCACAGAAAGGGTTTGCAAACCGCTGAATCCACACGTGAGTTTAACTCTGTTAGTTGAATGCACACATTGACAACCATTCAGTTAGATAGCTCCGTTTTGGTTTTAGAAGCAGATATTTCTCTGTACAGCTTATGATCCCATTCACTCGGGAATATCCCAACGCAGCTCCTAGAAGAAACGTGTTTCTGACTCGCTGAATCTCAACATAGATTCAACTCTCTTAGGTGGACGAACGCACAGCAGAGCAGTTTCAAGGAAACGTTTCTCCTGAGTTTTAGACGAAGTTTCCTGCTGTTCAGTACGTATGCCGGCATTGGGCTGGAAATACCGGTTTTGGGATTCTGCACAGAAAGGGTTTGCAAACCGCTCAATCCACACGTGAGTTTAACTCTGTCAGTTGAATGCACACATTGACAACCATTCAGTTAGATAGCTCCGTTTTGGTTTTAGAAGCAGATATTTCTCTGTACAGCCTATGGTCCCATTCACTTGGAATATCCCAACGCAGCTCCTAGAAGAAACGTGTTTCTGACTCGCTGAATCTCAACATAGATTCAACTCTCTTAGGTGAACGAACGCACAGCAGAGCAGTTTCAAGGAAACGTTTCTCCTGAGTTTTAGACGAAGTTTCCTGCTGTTTAGTACGGATGCCGGCATTGGACTGGACATACCGGTTTTGGGATTCTGCACAGAAATGGTTTGCAAACCGCTGAATCCACACGTGAGTTTAACTCTGTCAGTTGAATGCACACATTGACAACCATCCAGTCAGATAGCTCCGTTTTGGTTTTAGAAGCAGATATTTCTCTGTACAGCCTATGGTCCCATTCACTCGGGAATATCCCAACGCAGCTCCTAGAAGAAACGAGTTTCTGGCTCGCTGAATCTCAACATAGATTCAACTCTCTTAGGTGAACGAACGCACAGCAGAGCAGTATCAAGGAAACGTTTCTCCTGAGTTTTAGACGAAGTTTCCTGCTGTTTAGTACGGATGCCGGCATTGGGCTGGAAATACCGGTTTTGGGATTCTGCACAGAAAGGGTTTGCAAACCGCTGAATCCACACGTGAGTTTAACTCTGTCAGATGAATGCACACATTGACAACCATTCAGTTAGATAGCTCCGTTTTGGTTTTAGAAGCAGATATTTCTCTGTACAGCCTATGGTCCCATTCACTCGGGAATGTCCCAACGCAGCTCCTGGAAGAAACGTGTTTCCGACTCGCTGAATCTCAACATAGATTCAACTCTCTTAGGTGAACGAACGCACAGCAGAGCAGCTTCAAGGAAACGTTTCTCGTGAGTTTTAGACGAAGTTTCCTGCTGTTTAGTACGGATGCCGGCATTGGGCTGGAAATACCGGTTTTGGGATTCTGCACAGAAAGGGTTTGCAAACCGCTGAATCCACACGTGAGTTTAATTCTGTCAGTTGAATGCACACATTGACAACCATTCAGTTAGATAGCTCCGTTTTGGTTTTAGAAGCAGATATTTCTCTGTACAGCCTATGGTCACATTCACTCGGGAGTATCCCAACGCAGCTCCTAGAAGAAACGTGTTTCTGACTCGCTGAATCTCAACATAGATTCAACTCTCTTAGGTGATCGTACGCACAGCAGAGCAGTTTCAAGGAAACGTTTCTCCTGAGTTTTAGACGAAGTTTCCTGCTGTTTAGTATGGATGCCGGCATTGGGCTGGAAATACCGGTTTTGGGATTCTGCACAGAAAGGGTTTGCAAACCGCTGAATCCACACGTGAGTTTAACTCTGTTAGTTGAATGCACACATTGACAACCATTCAGTTAGATAGCTCCGTTTTGGTTTTAGAAGCAGATATTTCTCTGTACAGCTTATGATCCCATTCACTCGGGAATATCCCAACGCAGCTCCTAGAAGAAACGTGTTTCTGACTCGCTGAATCTCAACATAGATTCAACTCTCTTAGGTGGACGAACGCACAGCAGAGCAGTTTCAAGGAAACGTTTCTCCTGAGTTTTAGACGAAGTTTCCTGCTGTTCAGTACGTATGCCGGCATTGGGCTGGAAATACCGGTTTTGGGATTCTGCACAGAAAGGGTTTGCAAACCGCTCAATCCACACGTGAGTTTAACTCTGTCAGTTGAATGCACACATTGACAACCATTCAGTTAGATAGCTCCGTTTTGGTTTTAGAAGCAGATATTTCTCTGTACAGCCTATGGTCCCATTCACTTGGAATATCCCAACGCAGCTCCTAGAAGAAACGTGTTTCTGACTCGCTGAATCTCAACATAGATTCAACTCTCTTAGGTGAACGAACGCACAGCAGAGCAGTTTCAAGGAAACGTTTCTCCTGAGTTTTAGACGAAGTTTCCTGCTGTTTAGTACGGATGCCGGCATTGGACTGGACATACCGGTTTTGGGATTCTGCACAGAAATGGTTTGCAAACCGCTGAATCCACACGTGAGTTTAACTCTGTCAGTTGAATGCACACATTGACAACCATCCAGTTAGATAGCTCCGTTTTGGTTTTAGAAGCAGATATTTCTCTGTACAGCCTATGGTCCCATTCACTCGGGAATATCCCAACGCAGCTCCTAGAAGAAACGAGTTTCTGGCTCGCTGAATCTCAACATAGATTCAACTCTCTTAGGTGAACGAACGCACAGCAGAGCAGTATCAAGGAAACGTTTCTCCTGAGTTTTAGACGAAGTTTCCTGCTGTTTAGTACGGATGCCGGCATTGGGCTGGAAATACCGGTTTTGGGATTCTGCACAGAAAGGGTTTGCAAACCGCTGAATCCACACGTGAGTTTAACTCTGTCAGTTGAATGCACACATTGACAACCATTCAGCTGGATAGCTCCGTTTTGGTTTTAGAAGCAGATATTTCTCTGTACAGCCTATGGTCCCATTCACTCGAGAATATCCCAACGCAGCTCCTAGCATAAACGTGTTTCTGACTCGCTGAATCTCAACATAGTTTCAACTCTCTTAGCTGAACGAACGCACAGCAGAGCAGTTTCAAGGAAACGTTTCTCCTGAGTTTTAGACGAAGTTTCCTGCTGTTTAGTACGTATGCCGGCATTGAGCTGGAATTACCGGTTTTGGGATTCTGCACAGAAAGGGCTTGTAAACCGCTGAATCCAAACGTGAGTTTAACTCTGTCAGTTGAATGCACACATTGACAACCATTCAGTTAGATAGCACCCTTTTGGTTGTAGGAGCAGATATTTCTCTGTACAGCCTATGGTCCCATTCACTCGGGAATATCCCAACGCATCTCCTAGATGAAACGGGTTTCTGACTCGGTGAATCTCAACATAGATTCAACTCTCTTAGGTGATCGAACGCACAGCAGAGCAGTTTCAAGGAAACGTTTCTCCTGAGTTTTAGACGAAGTTTCCTGCTGTTTAGTACGGATGCCAGCATTGGGCTGGAAATACCGGTTTTGGGATTCTGCACAGAAAGGGTTTGCAAACCGCTCAATCCACACGTGAGTTTAACTCTGTTAGTTGAATGCACACATTGACAACCATCCAGTTAGATAGCTCCGTTTTGGTTTTAGAAGCAGATATTTCTCTGTACAGCCTATGGTCCCATTCACTCGGGAATATCCCAACGCAGCTCCTAGAAGAAACGTGTTTCTGACTCGCTGAATCTCAACATAGTTTCAACTCTCTTAGGTGAACGAACGCACAGCAGAGCAGTTTCAAGGAAACGTTTCTCCTGAGTTTTAGACGAAGTTTCCTGCTGTTTAGTACGTATGCCGGCATTGAGCTGGAATTACCATTTTTGGGATTCTGCACAGAAAGGGTTTGCAAACCGCTCAATCCACACGTGAGTTTAACTCTCTCAGTTGAATGCACACATTGACAGCCATTCAGTTAGATAGCTCCGTTTTGGTTTTAGAAGCAGATATTTCTCTGTACAGCCTATGGTCCCATTCACTCGGGAATATCCCAACGCGGCTCCTAGAAGAAACGTGTTTCTGACTCGCTGAATCTCAACATAGATTCAACTCTCTTAGGTGAACGAACACACAGCAGAGCAGTTTCAAGGAAACGTTTCTCCTGAGTTTTAGACGAAGTTTCCTGCTGTTTAGTACGTATGCCGGCATTGGGCTGGAAATACCGGTTTTGGGTTTCTGCACAGAAAGGGTTTACAAACCGCTGAATCCACACGTGAGTTTAACTCTGTCAGTTGAATGCACACATTGACAACCATTCAGTTTGATAGCACCCTTTTGGTTTTAGAAGCAGATATTTCTCTGTACAGCCTATGGTCCCATTCACTCGGGAATATCCCAACGCAGCTCCTAGCATAAACGTGTTTCTGACTCGCAGAATCTCAACATAGTTTCAACTCTCTTAGGTGAACGAACGCACAGCAGAGCAGTTTCAAGGAAACGTTTCTCCTGAGTTTTAGACGAAGTTTCCTGCTGTTTAGTACGTATGCCGGCATTGAGATGGAATTTCCGGTTTTGGGATCTGCACAGAAAGGGCTTGTAAACCGCTGAATCCAAACGTGAGTTTAACTCTGTCAGTTGAATGCACACATTGACAACCATTCAGTTAGATACCACCCTTTTGGTTCTAGGAGCAGATATTTCTCTGAACAGCCTATGGTCCCATTCACTCGGGAATATCCCAACGCAGCTCCTAGATGAAACGGGTTTCTGACTCGGTGAATCTCAACATAGATTCAACTCTCTTAGGTGATCGAACGCACAGCAGAGCAGTTTCAAGGAAACGTTTCTCCTGAGTTTTAGACGAAGTTTCCTGCTGTTTAGTACGGATGCCGGCATTGGGCTGGAAATACCGGTTTTGGGATTCTGCACAGAAAGGGTTTGCAAACCGCTCAATCCACACGTGAGTTTAACTCTCTCAGTTGAATGCACACATTGACAGCCATTCAGTTAGATAGCTCCGTTTTGGTTTTAGAAGCAGATATTTCTCTGTACAGCCTATGGTCCCATTCACTCGGGAATATCCCAACGCGGCTCCTAGAAGAAACGTGTTTCTGACTCGCTGAATCTCAACATAGATTCAACTCTCTTAGGTGAACGAACACACAGCAGAGCAGTTTCAAGGAAACGTTTCTCCTGAGTTTTAGACGAAGTTTCCTGCTGTTTAGTACGTATGCCGGCATTGGGCTGGAAATACCGGTTTTGGGTTTCTGCACAGAAAGGGTTTACAAACCGCTGAATCCACACGTGAGTTTAACTCTGTCAGTTGAATGCACACATTGACAACCATTCAGTTTGATAGCACATTTTGGTTTTAGAAGCAGATATTTCTCTGTACAGCCTATGGTCCCATTCACTCGGGAATATCCCAACGCAGCTCCTAGAAGAAACGTGTTTCTGACTCGCTGAATCTCAACATAGATTCAACTCTCTTAGGTGAACGAACGCACAGCAGAGCAGATTCAAGGAAACGTTTCTCCTGAGTCTTAGACGAAGTTTCCTGCTGTTTAGTACGTTTGCCGGCATTGGGCTGGAAATACCGGTTTTGGGTTTCTGCACAGAAAGGGTTTGCAAACCGCTGAATCCACACGTGAGTTTAACTCTGTCAGTTGAATGCACACATTGACAACCATTCAGTTAGATACCACCCTTTTGGTTGTAGGAGCAGATATTTCTCTGTACAGCCTATGGTCCCATTCACTCGGGAATATCCCAACGCAGCTCCTAGAAGAAACGTGTTTCTGACTCGCTGAATCTCAACATAGATTCAACTCTCTTAGGTGATCGTACGCACAGCAGAGCAGTTTCAACGAAACGTTTCTCCTGAGTTTTAGACGAAGTTTCCTGCTGTTTAGTATGGATGCCGGCATTGGGCTGGAAATACCGGTTTTGGGATTCTGCACAGAAAGGGTTTGCAAACCGCTGAATCCACACGTGAGTTTAACTCTGTTAGTTGAATGCACACATTGACAACCATTCAGTTAGATAGCTCCGTTTTGGTTTTAGAAGCAGATATTTCTCTGTACAGCTTATGATCCCATTCACTCGGGAATATCCCAACGCAGCTCCTAGAAGAAACGTGTTTCTGACTCGCTGAATCTCAACATAGATTCAACTCTCTTAGGTGGACGAACGCACAGCAGAGCAGTTTCAAGGAAACGTTTCTCCTGAGTTTTAGACGAAGTTTCCTGCTGTTCAGTACGTATGCCGGCATTGGGCTGGAAATACCGGTTTTGGGATTCTGCACAGAAAGGGTTTGCAAACCGCTCAATCCACACGTGAGTTTAACTCTGTCAGTTGAATGCACACATTGACAACCATTCAGTTAGATAGCTCCGTTTTGGTTTTAGAAGCAGATATTTCTCTGTACAGCCTATGGTCCCATTCACTTGGAATATCCCAACGCAGCTCCTAGAAGAAACGTGTTTCTGACTCGCTGAATCTCAACATAGATTCAACTCTCTTAGGTGAACGAACGCACAGCAGAGCAGTTTCAAGGAAACGTTTCTCCTGAGTTTTAGACGAAGTTTCCTGCTGTTTAGTACGGATGCCGGCATTGGACTGGACATACCGGTTTTGGGATTCTGCACAGAAAGGGTTTGCAAACCGCTGAATCCACACGTGAGTTTAACTCTGTCAGTTGAATGCACACATTGACAACCATTCAGCTGGATAGCTCCGTTTTGGTTTTAGAAGCAGATATTTCTCTGTACAGCCTATGGTCCCATTCACTCGAGAATATCCCAACGCAGCTCCTAGCATAAACGTGTTTCTGACTCGCTGAATCTCAACATAGTTTCAACTCTCTTAGCTGAACGAACGCACAGCAGAGCAGTTTCAAGGAAACGTTTCTCCTGAGTTTTAGACGAAGTTTCCTGCTGTTTAGTACGTATGCCGGCATTGAGCTGGAATTACAGGTTTTGGGATTCTGCACAGAAAGGGCTTGTAAACCGCTGAATCCAAACGTGAGTTTAACTCTGTCAGTTGAATGCACACATTGACAACCATTCAGTTAGATACCACCCTTTTGGTTGTAGGAGCAGATATTTCTCTGTACAGCCTATGGTCCCATTCACTCGGGAATATCCCAACGCAGCTCCTAGATGAAACGGGTTTCTGACTCGGTGAATCTCAACATAGATTCAACTCTCTTAGGTGATCGAATGCACAGCAGAGCAGTTTCAAGGAAACGTTTCTCCTGAGTTTTAGACGAAGTTTCCTGCTGTTTAGTACGGATGCCGGCATTGGGCTGGAAATACCGGGTTTGTGATTCTGCACAGAAAGGGTTTGCAAACCGCTGAATCCACACGTGAGTTAAACTCTGTCAGTTGAATGCACACATTGACAACCATTCAGTTTGATAGCACATTTTGGTTTTAGAAGCAGATATTTCTCTGTACAGCCTATGGTCCCATTCACTCGGGAATATCCCAACGCAGCTCCTAGAAGTAACGTGTTTCTGACTCGTTGAATCTCAACATAGATTCAACTCTCTTAGGTGAACGAACGCACAGCAGAGCAGTTTCAAGGAAACGTTTCTCCTGAGTCTTAGACGAAGTTTCCTGCTGTTTAGTACGTTTGCCGGCATTGGGCTGGAAATACCGGTTTTGGGATTCTGCACAGAAAGGGTTTGCAAACCGCTGAATCCACACGTGAGTTTAACTCTGTCAGTTGAATGCACACATTGACAACCATTCAGTTAGATACCACCCTTTTGGTTGTAGGAGCAGATATTTCTCTGTACAGCCTATGGTCCCATTCACTCGGGAATATCCCAACGCAGCTCCTAGAAGAAACGAGTTTCTGACTCGCTGAATCTCAACATAGATTCAACTCTCTTAGGTGATCGTACGCACAGCAGAGCAGTTTCAAGGAAACGTTTCTCCTGAGGTTTAGACGAAGTTTCCTGCTGTTTAGTATGGATGCCGGCATTGGGCTGGAAATACCGGTTTTGGGATTCTGCACAGAAAGGGTTTGCAAACCGCTGAATCCACACGTGAGTTTAACTCTGTCAGTTGAATGCACACATTGACAACCATTCAGCTGGATAGCTCCGTTTTGGTTTTAGAAGCAGATATTTCTCTGTACAGCCTATGGTCCCATTCACTCGAGAATATCCCAACGCAGCTCCTAGCATAAACATGTTTCTGACTCCCTGAATCTCAACATAGTTTCAACTCTCTTAGGTGAACGAAAGCACAGCAGAGCAGTTTCAAGGAAACGTTTCTCCTGAGTTTTAGACGAAGTTTCCTGCTGTTTAGTACGTATGCCGGCATTGGGCTGGAAATACCATTTTTGGGATTCTGCACAGAAAGGGTTTGCAAACCGCTCAATCCACACGTGAGTTTAACTCTCTCAGTTGAATGCACACATTGACAGCCATTCAGTTAGATAGCTCCGTTTTGGTTTTAGAAGCAGATATTTCTCTGTACAGCCTATGGTCCCATTCACTCGGGAATATCCCAACGCGGCTCCTAGAAGAAACGTGTTTCTGACTCGCTGAATCTCAACATAGATTCAACTCTCTTAGGTGAACGAACAAACAGCAGAGCAGTTTCAAGGAAACGTTTCTCCTGAGTTTTAGACGAAGTTTCCTGCTGTTTAGTACGTATGCCGGCATTGGGCTGGAAATACCGGTTTTGGGTTTCTGCACAGAAAGGGTTTACAAACCGCTGAATCCACACGTGAGTTTAACTCTGTCAGTTGAATGCACACATTGACAACCATTCAGTTTGATAGCACCCTTTTGGTTTTAGAAGCAGATATTTCTCTGTACAGCCTATGGTCCCATTCACTCGGGAATATCCCAACGCAGCTCCTAGCATAAACGTGTTTCTGACTCGCAGAATCTCAACATAGTTTCAACTCTCTTAGGTGAACGAACGCACAGCAGAGCAGTTTCAAGGAAACGTTTCTCCTGAGTTTTAGACGAAGTTTCCTGCTGTTTAGTACGTATGCCGGCATTGAGATGGAATTTCCGGTTTCGGGATTCTGCACAGAAAGGGCTTGTAAACCGCTGAATCCAAACGTGAGTTTAACTCTGTCAGTTGAATGCACACATTGACAACCATTCAGTTAGATACCACCCTTTTGGTTCTAGGAGCAGATATTTCTCTGAACAGCCTATGGTCCCATTCACTCGGGAATATCCCAACGCAGCTCCTAGATGAAACGGGTTTCTGACTCGCTGAATCTCAACATAGATTCAACTCTCTTAGGTGAACGAACGCACAGCAGAGCAGATTCAAGGAAACGTTTCTCCTGAGTCTTAGACGAAGTTTCCTGCTGTTTAGTACGTTTGCCGGCATTGGGCTGGAAATACCGGTTTTGGGTTTCTGCACAGAAAGGGTTTGCAAACCGCTGAATCCACACGTGAGTTTAACTCTGTCAGTTGAATGCACACATTGACAACCATTCAGTTAGATACCACCCTTTTGGTTGTAGGAGCAGATATTTCTCTGTACAGCCTATGGTCCCATTCACTCGGGAATATCCCAACGCAGCTCCTAGAAGAAACGTGTTTCTGACTCGCTGAATCTCAACATAGATTCAACTCTCTTAGGTGATCGTACGCACAGCAGAGCAGTTTCAAGGAAACGTTTCTCCTGAGTTTTAGACGAAGTTTCCTGCTGTTTAGTATGGATGCCGGCATTGGGCTGGAAATACCGGTTTTGGGATTCTGCACAGAAAGGGTTTGCAAACCGCTGAATCCACACGTGAGTTTAACTCTGTTAGTTGAATGCACACATTGACAACCATTCAGTTAGATAGCTCCGTTTTGGTTTTAGAAGCAGATATTTCTCTGTACAGCTTATGATCCCATTCACTCGGGAATATCCCAACGCAGCTCCTAGAAGAAACGTGTTTCTGACTCGCTGAATCTCAACATAGATTCAACTCTCTTAGGTGGACGAACGCACAGCAGAGCAGTTTCAAGGAAACGTTTCTCCTGAGTTTTAGACGAAGTTTCCTGCTGTTCAGTACGTATGCCGGCATTGGGCTGGAAATACCGGTTTTGGGATTCTGCACAGAAAGGGTTTGCAAACCGCTCAATCCACACGTGAGTTTAACTCTGTCAGTTGAATGCACACATTGACAACCATTCAGTTAGATAGCTCCGTTTTGGTTTTAGAAGCAGATATTTCTCTGTACAGCCTATGGTCCCATTCACTTGGAATATCCCAACGCAGCTCCTAGAAGAAACGTGTTTCTGACTCGCTGAATCTCAACATAGATTCAACTCTCTTAGGTGAACGAACGCACAGCAGAGCAGTTTCAAGGAAACGTTTCTCCTGAGTTTTAGACGAAGTTTCCTGCTGTTTAGTACGGATGCCGGCATTGGACTGGACATACCGGTTTTGGGATTCTGCACAGAAATGGTTTGCAAACCGCTGAATCCACACGTGAGTTTAACTCTGTCAGTTGAATGCACACATTGACAACCATCCAGTTAGATAGCTCCGTTTTGGTTTTAGAAGCAGATATTTCTCTGTACAGCCTATGGTCCCATTCACTCGGGAATATCCCAACGCAGCTCCTAGAAAAAACGAGTTTCTGGCTCGCTGAATCTCAACATAGATTCAACTCTCTTAGGTGAACGAACGCACAGCAGAGCAGTATCAAGGAAACGTTTCTCCTGAGTTTTAGACGAAGTTTCCTGCTGTTTAGTACGGATGCCGGCATTGGGCTGGAAATACCGGTTTTGGGATTCTGCACAGAAAGGGTTTGCAAACCGCTGAATCCACACGTGAGTTTAACTCTGTCAGATGAATGCACACATTGACAACCATTCAGTTAGATAGCTCCGTTTTGGTTTTAGAAGCAGATATTTCTCTGTACAGCCTATGGTCCCATTCACTCGGGAATGTCCCAACGCAGCTCCTGGAAGAAACGTGTTTCCGACTCGCTGAATCTCAACATAGATTCAACTCTCTTAGGTGAACGAACGCACAGCAGAGCAGCTTCAAGGAAACGTTTCTCGTGAGTTTTAGACGAAGTTTCCTGCTGTTTAGTACGGATGCCGGCATTGGGCTGGAAATACCGGTTTTGGGATTCTGCACAGAAAGGGTTTGCAAACCGCTGAATCCACACGTGAGTTTAATTCTGTCAGTTGAATGCACACATTGACAACCATTCAGTTAGATAGCTCCGTTTTGGTTTTAGAAGCAGATATTTCTCTGTACAGCCTATGGTCACATTCACTCGGGAGTATCCCAACGCAGCTCCTAGAAGAAACGTGTTTCTGACTCGCTGAATCTCAACATAGATTCAACTCTCTTAGGTGATCGTACGCACAGCAGAGCAGTTTCAAGGAAACGTTTCTCCTGAGTTTTAGACGAAGTTTCCTGCTGTTTAGTATGGATGCCGGCATTGGGCTGGAAATACCGGTTTTGGGATTCTGCACAGAAAGGGTTTGCAAACCGCTGAATCCACACGTGAGTTTAACTCTGTTAGTTGAATGCACACATTGACAACCATTCAGTTAGATAGCTCCGTTTTGGTTTTAGAAGCAGATATTTCTCTGTACAGCTTATGATCCCATTCACTCGGGAATATCCCAACGCAGCTCCTAGAAGAAACGTGTTTCTGACTCGCTGAATCTCAACATAGATTCAACTCTCTTAGGTGGACGAACGCACAGCAGAGCAGTTTCAAGGAAACGTTTCTCCTGAGTTTTAGACGAAGTTTCCTGCTGTTCAGTACGTATGCCGGCATTGGGCTGGAAATACCGGTTTTGGGATTCTGCACAGAAAGGGTTTGCAAACCGCTCAATCCACACGTGAGTTTAACTCTGTCAGTTGAATGCACACATTGACAACCATTCAGTTAGATAGCTCCGTTTTGGTTTTAGAAGCAGATATTTCTCTGTACAGCCTATGGTCCCATTCACTTGGAATATCCCAACGCAGCTCCTAGAAGAAACGTGTTTCTGACTCGCTGAATCTCAACATAGATTCAACTCTCTTAGGTGAACGAACGCACAGCAGAGCAGTTTCAAGGAAACGTTTCTCCTGAGTTTTAGACGAAGTTTCCTGCTGTTTAGTACGGATGCCGGCATTGGACTGGACATACCGGTTTTGGGATTCTGCACAGAAATGGTTTGCAAACCGCTGAATCCACACGTGAGTTTAACTCTGTCAGTTGAATGCACACATTGACAACCATCCAGTTAGATAGCTCCGTTTTGGTTTTAGAAGCAGATATTTCTCTGTACAGCCTATGGTCCCATTCACTCGGGAATATCCCAACGCAGCTCCTAGAAGAAACGAGTTTCTGGCTCGCTGAATCTCAACATAGATTCAACTCTCTTAGGTGAACGAACGCACAGCAGAGCAGTATCAAGGAAACGTTTCTCCTGAGTTTTAGACGAAGTTTCCTGCTGTTTAGTACGGATGCCGGCATTGGGCTGGAAATACCGGTTTTGGGATTCTGCACAGAAAGGGTTTGCAAACCGCTGAATCCACACGTGAGTTTAACTCTGTCAGTTGAATGCACACATTGACAACCATTCAGCTGGATAGCTCCGTTTTGGTTTTAGAAGCAGATATTTCTCTGTACAGCCTATGGTCCCATTCACTCGAGAATATCCCAACGCAGCTCCTAGCATAAACGTGTTTCTGACTCGCTGAATCTCAACATAGTTTCAACTCTCTTAGCTGAACGAACGCACAGCAGAGCAGTTTCAAGGAAACGTTTCTCCTGAGTTTTAGACGAAGTTTCCTGCTGTTTAGTACGTATGCCGGCATTGAGCTGGAATTACCGGTTTTGGGATTCTGCACAGAAAGGGCTTGTAAACCGCTGAATCCAAACGTGAGTTTAACTCTGTCAGTTGAATGCACACATTGACAACCATTCAGTTAGATAGCACCCTTTTAGTTGTAGGAGCAGATATTTCTCTGTACAGCCTATGGTCCCATTCACTCGGGAATATCCCAACGCATCTCCTAGATGAAACGGGTTTCTGACTCGGTGAATCTCAACATAGATTCAACTCTCTTAGGTGATCGAACGCACAGCAGAGCAGTTTCAAGGAAACGTTTCTCCTGAGTTTTAGACGAAGTTTCCTGCTGTTTAGTACGGATGCCAGCATTGGGCTGGAAATACCGGTTTTGGGATTCTGCACAGAAAGGGTTTGCAAACCGCTCAATCCACACGTGAGTTTAACTCTGTTAGTTGAATGCACACATTGACAACCATCCAGTTAGATAGCTCCGTTTTGGTTTTAGAAGCAGATATTTCTCTGTACAGCCTATGGTCCCATTCACTCGGGAATATCCCAACGCAGCTCCTAGAAGAAACGTGTTTCTGACTCGCTGAATCTCAACATAGTTTCAACTCTCTTAGGTGAACGAACGCACAGCAGAGCAGTTTCAAGGAAACGTTTCTCCTGAGTTTTAGACGAAGTTTCCTGCTGTTTAGTACGTATGCCGGCATTGAGCTGGAATTACCATTTTTGGGATTCTGCACAGAAAGGGTTTGCAAACCGCTCAATCCACACGTGAGTTTAACTCTCTCAGTTGAATGCACACATTGACAGCCATTCAGTTAGATAGCTCCGTTTTGGTTTTAGAAGCAGATATTTCTCTGTACAGCCTATGGTCCCATTCACTCGGGAATATCCCAACGCGGCTCCTAGAAGAAACGTGTTTCTGACTCGCTGAATCTCAACATAGATTCAACTCTCTTAGGTGAACGAACACACAGCAGAGCAGTTTCAAGGAAACGTTTCTCCTGAGTTTTAGACGAAGTTTCCTGCTGTTTAGTACGTATGCCGGCATTGGGCTGGAAATACCGGTTTTGGGTTTCTGCACAGAAAGGGTTTACAAACCGCTGAATCCACACGTGAGTTTAACTCTGTCAGTTGAATGAACACATTGACAACCATTCAGTTTGATAGCACCCTTTTGGTTTTAGAAGCAGATATTTCTCTGTACAGCCTATGGTCCCATTCACTCGGGAATATCCCAACGCAGCTCCTAGCATAAACGTGTTTCTGACTCGCAGAATCTCAACATAGTTTCAACTCTCTTAGGTGAACGAACGCACAGCAGAGCAGTTTCAAGGAAACGTTTCTCCTGAGTTTTAGACGAAGTTTCCTGCTGTTTAGTACGTATGCCGGCATTGAGATGGAATTTCCGGTTTTGGGATCTGCACAGAAAGGGCTTGTAAACCGCTGAATCCAAACGTGAGTTTAACTCTGTCAGTTGAATGCACACATTGACAACCATTCAGTTAGATACCACCCTTTTGGTTCTAGGAGCAGATATTTCTCTGAACAGCCTATGGTCCCATTCACTCGGGAATATCCCAACGCAGCTCCTAGATGAAACGGGTTTCTGACTCGGTGAATCTCAACATAGATTCAACTCTCTTAGGTGATCGAACGCACAGCAGAGCAGTTTCAAGGAAACGTTTCTCCTGAGTTTTAGACGAAGTTTCCTGCTGTTTAGTACGGATGCCGGCATTGGGCTGGAAATACCGGTTTTGGGATTCTGCACAGAAAGGGTTTGCAAACCGCTGAATCCACACGTGAGTTTAACTCTGTCAGTTGAATGCACACATTGACAACCATTCAGTTTGATAGCACATTTTGGTTTTAGAAGCAGATATTTCTCTGTACAGCCTATGGTCCCATTCACTCGGGAATATCCCAACGCAGCTCCTAGAAGAAACGTGTTTCTGACTCGCTGAATCTCAACATAGATTCAACTCTCTTAGGTGAACGAACGCACAGCAGAGCAGATTCAAGGAAACGTTTCTCCTGAGTCTTAGACGAAGTTTCCTGCTGTTTAGTACGTTTGCCGGCATTGGGCTGGAAATACCGGTTTTGGGTTTCTGCACAGAAAGGGTTTGCAAACCGCTGAATCCACACGTGAGTTTAACTCTGTCAGTTGAATGCACACATTGACAACCATTCAGTTAGATACCACCCTTTTGGTTGTAGGAGCAGATATTTCTCTGTACAGCCTATGGTCCCATTCACTCGGGAATATCCCAACGCAGCTCCTAGAAGAAACGTGTTTCTGACTCGCTGAATCTCAACATAGATTCAACTCTCTTAGGTGATCGTACGCACAGCAGAGCAGTTTCAACGAAACGTTTCTCCTGAGTTTTAGACGAAGTTTCCTGCTGTTTAGTATGGATGCCGGCATTGGGCTGGAAATACCGGTTTTGGGATTCTGCACAGAAAGGGTTTGCAAACCGCTGAATCCACACGTGAGTTTAACTCTGTTAGTTGAATGCACACATTGACAACCATTCAGTTAGATAGCTCCGTTTTGGTTTTAGAAGCAGATATTTCTCTGTACAGCTTATGATCCCATTCACTCGGGAATATCCCAACGCAGCTCCTAGAAGAAACGTGTTTCTGACTCGCTGAATCTCAACATAGATTCAACTCTCTTAGGTGGACGAACGCACAGCAGAGCAGTTTCAAGGAAACGTTTCTCCTGAGTTTTAGACGAAGTTTCCTGCTGTTCAGTACGTATGCCGGCATTGGGCTGGAAATACCGGTTTTGGGATTCTGCACAGAAAGGGTTTGCAAACCGCTCAATCCACACGTGAGTTTAACTCTGTCAGTTGAATGCACACATTGACAACCATTCAGTTAGATAGCTCCGTTTTGGTTTTAGAAGCAGATATTTCTCTGTACAGCCTATGGTCCCATTCACTTGGAATATCCCAACGCAGCTCCTAGAAGAAACGTGTTTCTGACTCGCTGAATCTCAACATAGATTCAACTCTCTTAGGTGAACGAACGCACAGCAGAGCAGTTTCAAGGAAACGTTTCTCCTGAGTTTTAGACGAAGTTTCCTGCTGTTTAGTACGGATGCCGGCATTGGACTGGACATACCGGTTTTGGGATTCTGCACAGAAAGGGTTTGCAAACCGCTGAATCCACACGTGAGTTTAACTCTGTCAGTTGAATGCACACATTGACAACCATTCAGCTGGATAGCTCCGTTTTGGTTTTAGAAGCAGATATTTCTCTGTACAGCCTATGGTCCCATTCACTCGAGAATATCCCAACGCAGCTCCTAGCATAAACGTGTTTCTGACTCGCTGAATCTCAACATAGTTTCAACTCTCTTAGCTGAACGAACGCACAGCAGAGCAGTTTCAAGGAAACGTTTCTCCTGAGTTTTAGACGAAGTTTCCTGCTGTTTAGTACGTATGCCGGCATTGAGCTGGAATTACAGGTTTTGGGATTCTGCACAGAAAGGGCTTGTAAACCGCTGAATCCAAACGTGAGTTTAACTCTGTCAGTTGAATGCACACATTGACAACCATTCAGTTAGATACCACCCTTTTGGTTGTAGGAGCAGATATTTCTCTGTACAGCCTATGGTCCCATTCACTCGGGAATATCCCAACGCAGCTCCTAGATGAAACGGGTTTCTGACTCGGTGAATCTCAACATAGATTCAACTCTCTTAGGTGATCGAATGCACAGCAGAGCAGTTTCAAGGAAACGTTTCTCCTGAGTTTTAGACGAAGTTTCCTGCTGTTTAGTACGGATGCCGGCATTGGGCTGGAAATACCGGGTTTGTGATTCTGCACAGAAAGGGTTTGCAAACCGCTGAATCCACACGTGAGTTAAACTCTGTCAGTTGAATGCACACATTGACAACCATTCAGTTTGATAGCACATTTTGGTTTTAGAAGCAGATATTTCTCTGTACAGCCTATGGTCCCATTCACTCGGGAATATCCCAACGCAGCTCCTAGAAGTAACGTGTTTCTGACTCGTTGAATCTCAACATAGATTCAACTCTCTTAGGTGAACGAACGCACAGCAGAGCAGTTTCAAGGAAACGTTTCTCCTGAGTCTTAGACGAAGTTTCCTGCTGTTTAGTACGTTTGCCGGCATTGGGCTGGAAATACCGGTTTTGGGATTCTGCACAGAAAGGGTTTGCAAACCGCTGAATCCACACGTGAGTTTAACTCTGTCAGTTGAATGCACACATTGACAACCATTCAGTTAGATACCACCCTTTTGGTTGTAGGAGCAGATATTTCTCTGTACAGCCTATGGTCCCATTCACTCGGGAATATCCCAACGCAGCTCCTAGAAGAAACGAGTTTCTGACTCGCTGAATCTCAACATAGATTCAACTCTCTTAGGTGATCGTACGCACAGCAGAGCAGTTTCAAGGAAACGTTTCTCCTGAGGTTTAGACGAAGTTTCCTGCTGTTTAGTATGGATGCCGGCATTGGGCTGGAAATACCGGTTTTGGGATTCTGCACAGAAAGGGTTTGCAAACCGCTGAATCCACACGTGAGTTTAACTCTGTCAGTTGAATGCACACATTGACAACCATTCAGCTGGATAGCTCCGTTTTGGTTTTAGAAGCAGATATTTCTCTGTACAGCCTATGGTCCCATTCACTCGAGAATATCCCAACGCAGCTCCTAGCATAAACATGTTTCTGACTCCCTGAATCTCAACATAGTTTCAACTCTCTTAGGTGAACGAAAGCACAGCAGAGCAGTTTCAAGGAAACGTTTCTCCTGAGTTTTAGACGAAGTTTCCTGCTGTTTAGTACGTATGCCGGCATTGGGCTGGAAATACCATTTTTGGGATTCTGCACAGAAAGGGTTTGCAAACCGCTCAATCCACACGTGAGTTTAACTCTCTCAGTTGAATGCACACATTGACAGCCATTCAGTTAGATAGCTCCGTTTTGGTTTTAGAAGCAGATATTTCTCTGTACAGCCTATGGTCCCATTCACTCGGGAATATCCCAACGCGGCTCCTAGAAGAAACGTGTTTCTGACTCGCTGAATCTCAACATAGATTCAACTCTCTTAGGTGAACGAACAAACAGCAGAGCAGTTTCAAGGAAACGTTTCTCCTGAGTTTTAGACGAAGTTTCCTGCTGTTTAGTACGTATGCCGGCATTGGGCTGGAAATACCGGTTTTGGGTTTCTGCACAGAAAGGGTTTACAAACCGCTGAATCCACACGTGAGTTTAACTCTGTCAGTTGAATGCACACATTGACAACCATTCAGTTTGATAGCACCCTTTTGGTTTTAGAAGCAGATATTTCTCTGTACAGCCTATGGTCCCATTCACTCGGGAATATCCCAACGCAGCTCCTAGCATAAACGTGTTTCTGACTCGCTGAATCTCAACATAGTTTCAACTCTCTTAGGTGAACGAACGCACAGCAGAGCAGTTTCAAGGAAACGTTTCTCCTGAGTTTTAGACGAAGTTTCCTGCTGTTTAGTACGTATGCCGGCATTGAGCTGGAATTACCGGTTTTGGGATTCTGCACAGAAAGGGCTTGTAAACCGCTGAATCCAAACGTGAGTTTAACTCTGTCAGTTGAATGCACACATTGACAACCATTCAGTTAGATACCACCCTTTTGGTTGAAGGAGCAGATATTTCTCTGTACAGCCTATGGTCCCATTCACTCGGGAATATCCCAACGCAGCTCCTAGATGAAACGGGTTTCTGACTCGGTGAATCTCAACATAGATTCAACTCTCTTAGGTGATAGAACGCACAGCAGAGCAGTTTCAAGGAAACGTTTCTCCTGAGTTTTAGACGAAGTTTCCTGCTGTTTAGTACGGATGCCGGCATTAGGCTGGAAATACCGGTTTTGGGATTCTGCACAGAAAGGGTTTGCAAACCGCTGAATCCACACGTGAGTTAAACTCTGTCAGTTGAATGCACACATTGACAACCATTCAGTTTGATAGCACATTTTGGTTTTAGAAGCAGATATTTCTCTGTACAGCCTATGGTCCCATTCACTCGGGAATATCCCAACGCAGCTCCTAGAAGTAACGTGTTTCTGACTCGTTGAATCTCAACATAGATTCAACTCTCTTAGGTGAACGAACGCACAGCAGAGCAGTTTCAAGGAAACGTTTCTCCTGAGTCTTAGACGAAGTTTCCTGCTGTTTAGTACGTTTGCCGGCATTGGGCTGGAAATACCGGTTTTGGGATTCTGCACAGAAAGGGTTTGCAAACCGCTGAATCCACACGTGAGTTTAACTCTGTCAGTTGAATGCACACATTGACAACCATTCAGTTAGATACCACCCTTTTGGTTGTAGGAGCAGATATTTCTCTGTACAGCCTGTGGTCCCATTCACTCGGGAATATCCCAACGCAGCTCCTAGAAGAAACGAGTTTCTGACTCGCTGAATCTCAACATAGATTCAACTCTCTTAGGTGATCGTACGCACAGCCCAGCAGTTTCAAGGAAACGTTTCTCCTGAGGTTTAGACGAAGTTTCCTGCTGTTTAGTATGGATGCCGGCATTGGGCTTGAAATACCGGTTTTGGGATTCTGCACAGAAAGGGTTTGCAAACCGCTGAATCCACACGTGAGTTTAACTCTGTCAGTTGAATGCACAGATTGACAACCATTCAGCTGGATAGCTCCGTTTTGGTTTTAGAAGCAGATATTTCTCTGTACAGCCTATGGTACCATTCACTCGAGAATATCCCAACGCAGCTCCTAGCATAAACGTGTTTCTGACTCCCTGAATCTCAACATAGTTTCAACTCTCTTAGGTGAACGAAAGCACATCAGAGCAGTTTCAAGGAAACGTTTCTCCTGAGTTTTAGACGAAGTTTCCTGCTGTTTAGTACGTATGCGGGATTGGGCTGGAAATACCGGTTTTGGGTTTCTGCACAGAAAGGGTTTACAAACCGCTGAATCCACACGTGAGTTAA
The DNA here is from genome assembly GCF_030222135.1 of Aotus nancymaae. Classification (NCBI taxonomy): domain Eukaryota; kingdom Metazoa; phylum Chordata; class Mammalia; order Primates; family Aotidae; genus Aotus; species Aotus nancymaae. The sequence continues at coordinate 1,274,267 of NW_026988584.1, forward strand.
ACTCTGTCAGTTGAATGCACACATTGACAACCATTCAGTTTGATAGCACATTTTGGTTTTAGAAGCAGATATTTCTCTGTACAGCCTATGGTCCCATTCACTCGGGAATATCCCAACGCAGCTCCTAGAAGTAACGTGTTTCTGACTCGTTGAATCTCAACATAGATTCAACTCACTTAGGTGAACGAACGCACAGCAGAGCAGTTTCAAGGAAACGTTTCTCCTGAGTTTTAGACGAAGTTTCCTGCTGTTTAGTACGTTTGCCGGCATTGGGCTGGAAATACCGGTTTTGGGATTCTGCACAGAAATGGTTTGCAAACTGCTGAATCCACACGTGAGTTTTACTCTGTCAGTTGAATGCACACATTGACAACCATTCAGTTAGATACCACCCTTTTGGTTGTAGGAGCAGATATTTCTCTGTACAGCCTATGGTCCCATTCACTCGGGAATATCCCAACGCAGCTCCTAGTAGAAACGAGTTTCTGACTCGCTGAATCTCAACATAGATTCAACTCTCTTAGGTGATCGTACGCACAGCACAGCAGTTTCAAGGAAACGTTTCTCCTGAGGTTTAGACGAAGTTTCCTGCTGTTTAGTATGGATGCCGGCATTGGGCTGGAAATACCGGTTTTGGGATTCTGCACAGAAAGGGTTTGCAAACCGCTGAATCCACACGTGAGTTTAACTCTGTCAGTTGAATGCACACATTGACAACCATTCAGCTGGATAGCTCCGTTTTGGTTTTAGAAGCAGATATTTCTCTGTACAGCCTATGGTCCCATTCACTCGAGAATATCCCAACGCAGCTCCTAGCATAAACGTGTTTCTGACTCCCTGAATCTCAACATAGTTTCAACTCTCTTAGGTGAACGAAAGCACAGCAGAGCAGTTTCAAGGAAACGTTTCTCCTGAGTTTTAGACGAAGTTTCCTGCTGTTTAGTACGTATGCCGGCATTGGGCTGGAAATACCATTTTTGGGATTCTGCACAGAAAGGGTTTGCAAACCGCTCAATCCACACGTGAGTTTAACTCTCTCAGTTGAATGCACACATTGACAGCCATTCAGTTAGATAGCTCCGTTTTGGTTTTAGAAGCAGATATTTCTCTGTACAGCCTATGGTCCCATTCACTCGGGAATATCCCAACGCGGCTCCTAGAAGAAACGTGTTTCTGACTCGCTGAATCTCAACATAGATTCAACTCTCTTAGGTGAACGAACACACAGCAGAGCAGTTTCAAGGAAACGTTTCTCCTGAGTTTTAGACGAAGTTTCCTGCTGTTTAGTACGTATGCCGGCATTGGGCTGGAAATACCGGTTTTGGGTTTCTGCACAGAAAGGGTTTACAAACCGCTGAATCCACACGTGAGTTTAACTCTGTCAGTTGAATGCACACATTGACAACCATTCAGTTTGATAGCACCCTTTTGGTTTTAGAAGCAGATATTTCTCTGTACAGCCTATGGTCCCATTCACTCGGGAATATCCCAACGCAGCTCCTAGCATAAACGTGTTTCTGACTCGCAGAATCTCAACATAGTTTCAACTCTCTTAGGTGAACGAACGCACAGCAGAGCAGTTTCAAGGAAACGTTTCTCCTGAGTTTTAGACGAAGTTTCCTGCTGTTTAGTACGTATGCCGGCATTGAGATGGAATTTCCGGTTTTGGGATTCTGCACAGAAAGGGCTTGTAAACCGCTGAATCCAAACGTGAGTTTAACTCTGTCAGTTGAATGCAGACATTGACAACCATTCAGTTAGATACCACCCTTTTGGTTGTAGGAGCAGATATTTCTCTGAACAGCCTATGGTCCCATTCACTCGGGAATATCCCAACGCAGCTCCTAGATGAAACGGGTTTCTGACTCGGTGAATCTCAACATAGATTCAACTCTCTTAGGTGATCGAACGCACAGCAGAGCAGTTTCAAGGAAACGTTTCTCCTGAGTTTTAGACGAAGTTTCCTGCTGTTTAGTACGGATGCCGGCATTGGGCTGGAAATACCGGTTTTGGGATTCTGCACAGAAAGGGTTTGCAAACCGCTGAATCCACACGTGAGTTTAACTCTGTCAGTTGAATGCACACATTGACAACCATTCAGTTTGATAGCACATTTTGGTTTTAGAAGCAGATATTTCTCTGTACAGCCTATGGTCCCATTCACTCGGGAATATCCCAACGCAGTTCCTAGAAGAAACGTGTTTCTGACTCGCTGAATCTCAACATAGATTCAACTCTCTTAGGTGAACGAACGCACAGCAGAGCAGATTCAAGGAAACGTTTCTCCTGAGTCTTAGACGAAATTTCCTGCTGTTTAGTACGTTTGCCGGCATTGGGCTGGAAATACCGGTTTTGGGTTTCTGCACAGAAAGGGTTTGCAAACCGCTGAATCCACACGTGAGTTTAACTCTGTCAGTTGAATGCACACATTGACAACCATTCAGTTAGATACCACCCTTTTGGTTGTAGGAGCAGATATTTCTCTGTACAGCCTATGGTCCCATTCACTCGGGAATATCCCAACGCAGCTCCTAGAAGAAACGTGTTTCTGACTCGCTGAATCTCAACATAGATTCAACTCTCTTAGGTGGACGAACGCACAGCAGAGCAGTTTCAAGGAAACGTTTCTCCTGAGTTTTAGACGAAGTTTCCTGCTGTTCAGTACGTATGCCGGCATTGGGCTGGAAATACCGGTTTTGGGATTCTGCACAGAAAGGGTTTGCAAACCGCTCAATCCACACGTGAGTTTAACTCTGTCAGTTGAATGCACACATTGACAACAATTCAGTTAGATAGCTCCGTTTTGGTTTTAGAAGCAGATATTTCTCTGTACAGCCTATGGTCCCATTCACTTGGAATATCCCAACGCAGCTCCTAGAAGAAACGTGTTTCTGACTCGCTGAATCTCAAAATAGATTCAACTCTCTTAGGTGAACGAACGCACAGCAGAGCAGTTTCAAGGAAACGTTTCTCCTGAGTTTTAGACGAAGTTTCCTGCTGTTTAGTACGGATGCCGGCATTGGACTGGACATACCGGTTTTGGGATTCTGCACAGAAATGGTTTGCAAACCGCTGAATCCACACGTGAGTTTAACTCTGTCAGTTGAATGCACACATTGACAACCATCCAGTTAGATAGCTCCGTTTTGGTTTTAGAAGCAGATATTTCTCTGTACAGCCTATGGTCCCATTCACTCGGGAATATCCCAACGCAGCTCCTAGAAGAAACGAGTTTCTGACTCGCTGAATCTCAACATAGATTCAACTCTCTTAGGTGAACGAACGCACAGCAGAGCAGTATCAAGGAAACGTTTCTCCTGAGTTTTAGACGAAGTTTCCTGCTGTTTAGTACGGATGCCGGCATTGGGCTGGAAATACCGGTTTTGGGATTCTGCACAGAAAGGGTTTGCAAACCGCTGAATCCACACGTGAGTTTAACTCTGTCAGTTGAATGCACACATTGACAACCATTCAGCTGGATAGCTCCGTTTTGGTTTTAGAAGCAGATATTTCTCTGTACAGCCTATGGTCCCATTCACTCGAGAATATCCCAACGCAGCTCCTAGCATAAACGTGTTTCTGACTCGCTGAATCTCAACATAGTTTCAACTCTCTTAGCTGAACGAACGCACAGCAGAGCAGTTTCAAGGAAACGTTTCTCCTGAGTTTTAGACGAAGTTTCCTGCTGTTTAGTACGTATGCCGGCATTGGGCTGGAAATACCGGTTTTGGGTTTCTGCACAGAAAGGGTTTACAAACCGCTGAATCCACACGTGAGTTTAACTCTGTCAGTTGAATGCACACATTGACAGCCATTCAGTTAGATAGCTCCGTTTTGGTTTTAGAAGCAGATATTTCTCTGTACAGCCTATGGTCCCATTCACTCGGGAATATCCCAACGCAGCTCCTAGCATAAACGTGTTTCTGACTCGCAGAATCTCAACATAGTTTCAACTCTCTTAGGTGAACGAACGCACAGCAGAGCAGTTTCAAGGAAACGTTTCTCCTGAGTTTTAGACGAAGTTTCCTGCTGTTTAGTACGTATGCCGGCATTGAGATGGAATTTCCGGTTTTGGGATTCTGCACAGAAAGGGCTTGTAAACCGCTGAATCCAAACGTCAGTTTAACTCTGTCAGTTGAATGCACACATTCACAACCATTCAGTTAGATACCACCCTTTTGGTTGTAGGAGCAGATATTTCTCTGAACAGCCTATGGTCCCATTCACTCGGGAATATCCCAACGCAGCTCCTAGATGAAACGGGTTTCTGACTCGGTGAATCTCAACATAGATTCAACTCTCTTAGGTGATCGAACGCACAGCAGAGCAGTTTCAAGGAAACGTTTCTCCTGAGTTTTAGACGAAGTTTCCTGCTGTTTAGTACGGATGCCGGCATTGGGCTGGAAATACCGGTTTTGGGATTCTGCACAGAAAGGGTTTGCAAACCGCTGAATCCACACGTGAGTTTAACTCTGTCAGTTGAATGCACACATTGACAACCATTCAGTTTGATAGCACATTTTGGTTTTAGAAGCAGATATTTCTCTGTACAGCCTATGGTCCCATTCACTCGGGAATATCCCAACGCAGCTCCTAGAAGAAACGTGTTTCTGACTCGCTGAATCTCAACATAGATTCAACTCTCTTAGGTGAATGAACGCACAGCAGAGCAGATTCAAGGAAACGTTTCTCCTGAGTCTTAGACGAAGTTTCCTGCTGTTTAGTACGTTTGCCGGCATTGGGCTGGAAATACCGGTTTTGGGTTTCTGCACAGAAAGGGTTTGCAAACCGCTGAATCCACACGTGAGTTTAACTCTGTCAGTTGAATGCACACATTGACAACCATTCAGTTAGATACCACCCTTTTGGTTGTAGGAGCAGATATTTCTCTGTACAGCCTATGGTCCCATTCACTCGGGAATATCCCAACGCAGCTCCTAGAAGAAACGTGTTTCTGACTCGCTGAATCTCAACATAGATTCAACTCTCTTAGGTGATCGTACGCAAAGCAGAGCAGTTTCAAGGAAACGTTTCTCCTGAGTTTTAGACGAAGTTTCCTGCTGTTTAGTATGGATGCCGGCATTGGGCTGGAAATACCGGTTTTGGGATTCTGCACAGAAAGGGTTTGCAAACCGCTGAATCCACACGTGAGTTTAACTCTGTTAGTTGAATGCACACATTGACAACCATTCAGTTAGATAGCTCCGTTTTGGTTTTAGAAGCAGATATTTCTCTGTACAGCTTATGATCCCATTCACTCGGGAATATCCCAACGCAGCTCCTAGAAGAAACGTGTTTCTGACTCGCTGAATCTCAACATAGATTCAACTCTCTTAGGTGGACGAACGCACAGCAGAGCAGTTTCAAGGAAACGTTTCTCCTGAGTTTTAGACGAAGTTTCCTGCTGTTCAGTACGTATGCCGGCATTGGGCTGGAAATACCGGTTTTGGGATTCTGCACAGAAAGGGTTTGCAAACCGCTCAATCCACACGTGAGTTTAACTCTGTCAGTTGAATGCACACATTGACAACCATTCAGTTAGATAGCTCCGTTTTGGTTTTAGAAGCAGATATTTCTCTGTACAGCCTATGGTCCCATTCACTTGGAATATCCCAACGCAGCTCCTAGAAGAAACGTGTTTCTGACTCGCTGAATCTCAACATAGATTCAACTCTCTTAGGTGAACGAACGCACAGCAGAGCAGTTTCAAGGAAACGTTTCTCCTGAGTTTTAGACGAAGTTTCCTGCTGTTTAGTACGGATGCCGGCATTGGACTGGACATACCGGTTTTGGGATTCTGCACAGAAATGGTTTGCAAACCGCTGAATCCACACGTGAGTTTAACTCTGTCAGTTGAATGCACACATTGACAACCATCCAGTTAGATAGCTCCGTTTTGGTTTTAGAAGCAGATATTTCTCTGTACAGCCTATGGTCCCATTCACTCGGGAATATCCCAACGCAGCTCCTAGAAGAAACGAGTTTCTGACTCGCTGAATCTCAACATAGATTCAACTCTCTTAGGTGAACGAACGCACAGCAGAGCAGTATCAAGGAAACGTTTCTCCTGAGTTTTAGACGTAGTTTCCTGCTGTTTAGTACGGATGCCGGCATTGGGCTGGAAATACCGGTTTTGGGATTCTGCACAGAAAGGGTTTGCAAACCGCTGAATCCACACGTGAGTTTAACTCTGTCAGTTGAATGCACACATTGACAACCATTCAGCTGGATAGCTCCGTTTTGGTTTTAGAAGCAGATATTTCTCTGTACAGCCTATGGTCCCATTCACTCGAGAATATCCCAACGCAGCTCCTAGCATAAACGTGTTTCTGACTCGCTGAATCTCAACATAGTTTCAACTCTCTTAGCTGAACGAACGCACAGCAGAGCAGTTTCAAGGAAACGTTTCTCCTGAGTTTTAGACGAAGTTTCCTGCTGTTTAGTACGTATGCCGGCATTGAGCTGGAATTACCGGTTTTGGGATTCTGCACAGAAAGGGCTTGTAAACCGCTGAATCCAAACGTGAGTTTAACTCCCTCAGTTGAATGCACACATTGACAACCATTCAGTTAGATACCACCCTTTTGGTTGTAGGAGCAGATATTTCTCTGTACAGCCTATGGTCCCATTCACTCGGGAATATCCCAACGCATCTCCTAGATGAAACGGGTTTCTGACTCGGTGAATCTCAACATAGATTCAACTCTCTTAGGTGATCGAACGCAGAGCAGAGCAGTTTCAAGGAAACGTTTCTCCTGAGTTTTAGACGAAGTTTCCTGCTGTTTAGTACGGATGCCGGCATTGGGCTGGAAATACCGGTTTTGGGATTCTGCACAGAAAGGGTTTGCAAACCGCTCAATCCACACGTGAGTTTAACTCTGTTAGTTGAATGCACACATTGACAACCATTCAGTTAGATAGCTCCGTTTTGGATTTAGAAGCAAATATTTCTCTGTACAGCCTATGGTCCCATTCACTCGGGAATATCCCAACGCAGCTCCTAGAAGAAACGTGTTTCTGACTCGCTGAATCTCAACATAGATTCAACTCTCTTAGGTGAACGAACGCACAGCAGAGCAGTTTCAAGGAAACGTTTCTCCTGAGTTTTAGACGAAGTTTCCTGCTGTTTAGTACGGATGCCGGCATTGGGCTGGACATACCGGTTTTGGGATTCTGCACAGAAATGGTTTGCAAACCGCTGAATGCACACGTGAGTTTAACTCTGTCAGTTGAATGCACACATTGACAACCATCCAGTTAGATAGCTCCGTTTTGGTTTTAGAAGCAGATATTTCTCTGTACAGCCTATGGTCCCATTCACTCGGGAATATCCCAACGCAGCTCCTAGAAGAAACGTGTTTCTGACTCGCTGAATCTCAACATAGTTTCAACTCTCTTAGGTGAACGAACGCACAGCAGAGCAGTTTCAAGGAAACGTTTCTCCTGAGTTTTAGACGAAGTTTCCTGCTGTTTAGTACGTATGCCGGCATTGAGCTGGAGTTACCATTTTTGGGATTCTGCACAGAAAGGGTTTGCAAACCGCTCAATCCACACGTGAGTTTAACTCTCTCAGTTGAATGCACACATTGACAGCCATTCAGTTAGATAGCTCCGTTTTGGTTTTAGAAGCAGATATTTCTCTGTACAGCCTATGGTCCCATTCACTCGGGAATATCCCAACGCGGCTCCTAGAAGAAACGTGTTTCTGACTCGCTGAATCTCAACATAGATTCAACTCTCTTAGGTGAACGAACACACAGCAGAGCAGTTTCATGGAAACGTTTCTCCTGAGTTTTAGACGAAGTTTCCTGCTGTTTAGTACGTATGCCGGCATTGGGCTGGAAATACCGGTTTTGGGTTTCTGCACAGAAAGGGTTTACAAACCGCTGAATCCACACGTGAGTTTAACTCTGTCAGTTGAATGCACACATTGACAACCATTCAGTTTGATAGCACCCTTTTGGTTTTAGAAGCAGATATTTCTCTGTACAGCCTATGGTCCCATTCACTCGGGAATATCCCAACGCAGCTCCTAGCATAAACGTGTTTCTGACTCGCAGAATCTCAACATAGTTTCAACTCTCTTTGGTGAACGAACGCACAGCAGAGCAGTTTCAAGGAAACGTTTCTCCTGAGTTTTAGACGAAGTTTCCTGCTGTTTAGTACGTATGCCGGCATTGAGATGGAATTTCCGGTTTTGGGATTCTGCACAGAAAGGGCTTGTAAACCGCTGAATCCAAACGTGAGTTTAACTCTGTCAGTTGAATGCACACATTGACAACCATTCAGTTAGATACCACCCTTTTGGTTGTAGGAGCAGATATTTCTCTGAACAGCCTATGGTCCCATTCACTCGGGAATATCCCAACGCAGCTCCTAGATGAAACGGGTTTCTGACTCGGTGAATCTCAACATAGATTCAACTCTCTTAGGTGATCGAACGCACAGCAGAGCAGTTTCAAGGAAACGTTTCTCCTGAGTTTTAGACGAAGTTTCCTGCTGTTTAGTACGGATGCCGGCATTGGGCTGGAAATACCGGTTTTGGGATTCTGCACAGAAAGGGTTTGCAAACCGCTGAATCCACACGTGAGTTTAACTCTGTCAGTTGAATGCACACATTGACAACCATTCAGTTTGATAGCACATTTTGGTTTTAGAAGCAGATATTTCTCTGTACAGCCTATGGTCCCATTCACTCGGGAATATCCCAACGCAGCTCCTAGAAGAAACGTGTTTCTGACTCGCTGAATCTCAACATAGATTCAACTCTCTTAGGTGAACGAACGCACAGCAGAGCAGATTCAAGGAAACGTTTCTCCTGAGTCTTAGACGAAGTTTCCTGCTGTTTAGTACGTTTGCCGGCATTGGGCTGGAAATACCGGTTTTGGGTTTCTGCACAGAAAGGGTTTGCAAACCGCTGAATCCACACGTGAGTTTAACTCTGTCAGTTGAATGCACACATTGACAACCATTCAGTTAGATACCACCCTTTTGGTTGTAGGAGCAGATATTTCTCTGTACAGCCTATGGTCCCATTCACTCGGGAATATCCCAACGCAGCTCCTAGAAGAAACGTGTTTCTGACTCGCTGAATCTCAACATAGATTCAACTCTCTTAGGTGATCGTACGCACAGCAGAGCAGTTTCAAGGAAACGTTTCTCCTGAGTTTTAGACGAAGTTTCCTGCTGTTTAGTATGGATGCCGGCATTGGGCTGGAAATACCGGTTTTGGGATTCTGCACCGAAAGGGTTTGCAAACCGCTGAATCCACACGTGAGTTTAACTCTGTTAGTTGAATGCACACATTGACAACCATTCAGTTAGATAGCTCCGTTTTGGTTTTAGAAGCAGATATTTCTCTGTACAGCTTATGATCCCATTCACTCGGGAATATCCCAACGCAGCTCCTAGAAGAAACGTGTTTCTGACTCGCTGAATCTCAACATAGATTCAACTCTCTTAGGTGGACGAACGCACAGCAGAGCAGTTTCAAGGAAACGTTTCTCCTGAGTTTTAGACGAAGTTTCCTGCTGTTCAGTACGTATGCAGGCATTGGGCTGGAAATACCGGTTTTGGGATTCTGCACAGAAAGGGTTTGCAAACCGCTCAATCCACACGTGAGTTTAACTCTGTCAGTTGAATGCACACATTGACAAACATTCAGTTAGATAGCTCCGTTTTGGTTTTAGAAGCAGATATTTCTCTGTACAGCCTATGGTCCCATTCACTTGGAATATCCCAACGCAGCTCCTAGAAGAAACGTGTTTCTGACTCGCTGAATCTCAACATAGATTCAACTCTCTTAGGTGAACGAACGCACAGCAGAGCAGTTTCAAGGAAACGTTTCTCCTGAGTTTTAGACGAAGTTTCCTGCTGTTTAGTACGGATGCCGGCATTGGGCTGGAAATACCGGTTTTGGGATTCTGCACAGAAAGGGTTTGCAAACCGCTGAATCCACACGTGAGTTTAACTCTGTCAGTTGAATGCACACATTGACAACCATTCAGTTAGATACCACCCTTTTGGTTGTAGGAGCAGATATTTCTCTGTACAGCCTATGGTCCCATTCACTCGGGAATATCCCAACGCAGCTCCTAGAAGAAACGAGTTTCTGACTCGCTGAATCTCAACATAGATTCAACTCTCTTAGGTGATCATACGCACAGCAGTGCAGTTTCAGGGAAACGTTTCTCCTGAGGTTTAGACGAAGTTTCCTGCTGTTTAGTATGGATGCCGGCATTGGGCTGGAAATACCGGTTTTGGGATTCTGCACAGAAAGGGTTTGCAAACCGCTGAATCCACACGTGAGTTTAACTCTGTCAGTTGAATGCACACATTGACAACCATTCAGCTGGATAGCTCCGTTTTGGTTTTAGAAGCAGATATTTCTCTGTACAGCCTATGGTCCCATTCACTCGAGAATATCCCAACGCAGCTCCTAGCATAAACGTGTTTCTGACTCGCTGAATCTCAACATAGTTTCAACTCTCTTAGCTGAACGAACGCACAGCAGAGCAGTTTCAAGGAAACGTTTCTCCTGAGTTTTAGACGAAGTTTCCTGCTGTTTAGTACGTATGCCGGCATTGAGCTGGAATTACCGGTTTTGGGATTCTGCACAGAAAGGGCTTGTAAACCGCTGAATCCAAACGTGAGTTTAACTCCGTCAGTTGAATGCACACATTGACAACCATTCAGTTAGATACCACCCTTTTGGTTGTAGGAGCAGATATTTCTCTGTACAGCCTATGGTCCCATTCACTCGGGAATATCCCAACGCATCTCCTAGATGAAACGGGTTTCTGACTCGGTGAATCTCAATATAGATTCAACTCTCTTAGGTGATCGAACGCAGAGCAGAGCAGTTTCAAGGAAACGTTTCTCCTGAGTTTTAGACGAAGTTTCCTGCTGTTTAGTACGGATGCCGGCATTGGGCTGGAAATACCGGTTTTGGGATTCTGCACAGAAAGGGTTTGCAAACCGCTCAATCCACACGTGAGTTTAACTCTGTTAGTTGAATGCACACATTGACAACCATTCAGTTAGATAGCTCCGTTTTGGATTTAGAAGCAGATATTTCTCTGTACAGCCTATGGTCCCATTCACTCGGGAATATCCCAACGCAGCTCCTAGAAGAAACGTGTTTCTGACTCGCTGAATCTCAACATAGATTCAACTCTCTTAGGTGAACGAACGCACAGCAGAGCAGTTTCAAGGAAACGTTTCTCCTGAGTTTTAGACGAAGTTTCCTGCTGTTTAGTACGGAAGCCGGCATTGGGCTGGACATACCGGTTTTGGGATTCTGCACAGAAATGGTTTGCAAACCGCTGAATGCACACGTGAGTTTAACTCTGTCAGTTGAATGCACACATTGACAACCATCCAGTTAGATAGCTCCGTTTTGGTTTTAGAAGCAGATATTTCTCTGTACAGCCTATGGTCCCATTCACTCGGGAATATCCCAACGCAGCTCCTAGAAGAAACGTGTTTCTGACTCGCTGAATCTCAACATAGTTTCAACTCTCTTAGGTGAACGAACGCACAGCAGAGCAGTTTCAAGGAAACGTTTCTCCTGAGTTTTAGACGAAGTTTCCTGCTGTTTAGTACGTATGCCGGCATTGAGCTGGAGTTACCATTTTTGGGATTCTGCACAGAAAGGGTTTGCAAACCGCTCAATCCACACGTGAGTTTAACTCTCTCAGTTGAATGCACACATTGACAGCCATTCAGTTAGATAGCTCCGTTTTGGTTTTAGAAGCAGATATTTCTCTGTACAGCCTATGGTCCCATTCACTCGGGAATATCCCAACGCGGCTCCTAGAAGAAACGTGTTTCTGACTCGCTGAATCTCAACATAGATTCAACTCTCTTAGGTGAACGAACACACAGCAGAGCAGTTTCAAGGAAACGTTTCTCCTGAGTTTTAGACGAAGTTTCCTGCTGTTTAGTACGTATGCCGGCATTGGGCTGGAAATACCGGTTTTGGGTTTCTGCACAGAAAGGGTTTACAAACCGCTGAATCCACACGTGAGTTTAACTCTGTCAGTTGAATGCACACATTGACAACCATTCAGTTTGATAGCACCCTTTTGGTTTTAGAAGCAGATATTTCTCTGTACAGCCTATGGTCCTATTCACTCGGGAATATCCCAACGCAGCTCCTAGCATAAACGTGTTTCTGACTCGCAGAATCTCAACATAGTTTCAACTCTCTTAGGTGAACGAACGCACAGCAGAGCAGATTCAAGGAAACGTTTCTCCTGAGTCTTAGACGAAGTTTCCTGCTGTTTAGTACGTTTGCCGGCATTGGGCTGGAAATACCGGTTTTGGGTTTCTGCACAGAAAGGGTTTGCAAACCGCTGAATCCACACGTGAGTTTAACTCTGTCAGTTGAATGCACACATTGACAACCATTCAGTTAGATACCACCCTTTTGGTTGTAGGAGCAGATATTTCTCTGTACAGCCTATGGTCCCATTCACTCGGGAATATCCCAACGCAGCTCCTAGAAGAAACGTGTTTCTGACTCGCTGAATCTCAACATAGATTCAACTCTCTTAGGTGATCGTACGCACAGCAGAGCAGTTTCAAGGAAACGTTTCTCCTGAGTTTTAGACGAAGTTTCCTGCTGTTTAGTATGGATGCCGGCATTGGGCTGGAAATACCGGTTTTGGGATTCTGCACAGAAAGGGTTTGCAAACCGCTGAATCCACACGTGAGTTTAACTCTGTTAGTTGAATGCACACATTGACAACCATTCAGTTAGATAGCTCCGTTTTGGTTTTAGAAGCAGATATTTCTCTGTACAGCTTATGATCCCATTCACTCGGGAATATCCCAACGCAGCTCCTAGAAGAAACGTGTTTCTGACTCGCTGAATCTCAACATAGATTCAACTCTCTTAGGTGGACGAACGCACAGCAGAGCAGTTTCAAGGAAACGTTTCTCCTGAGTTTTAGACGAAGTTTCCTGCTGTTCAGTACGTATGCAGGCATTGGGCTGGAAATACCGGTTTTGGGATTCTGCACAGAAAGGGTTTGCAAACCGCTCAATCCACACGTGAGTTTAACTCTGTCAGTTGAATGCACACATTGACAACCATTCAGTTAGATAGCTCCGTTTTGGTTTTAGAAGCAGATATTTCTCTGTACAGCCTATGGTCCCATTCACTTGGAATATCCCAACGCAGCTCCTAGAAGAAACGTGTTTCTGACTCGCTGAATCTCAACATAGATTCAACTCTCTTAGGTGAACGAACGCACAGCAGAGCAGTTTCAAGGAAACGTTTCTCCTGAGTTTTAGACGAAGTTTCCTGCTGTTTAGTACGGATGCCGGCATTGGGCTGGAAATACCGGTTTTGGGATTCTGCACAGAAAGGGTTTGCAAACCGCTGAATCCACACGTGAGTTTAACTCTGTCAGTTGAATGCACACATTGACAACCATTCAGTTAGATACCACCCTTTTGGTTGTAGGAGCAGATATTTCTCTGTACAGCCTATGGTCCCATTCACTCGGGAATATCCCAACGCAGCTCCTAGAAGAAACGAGTTTCTGACTCGCTGAATCTCAACATAGATTCAACTCTCTTAGGTGATCATACGCACAGCAGAGCAGTTTCAGGGAAACGTTTCTCCTGAGGTTTAGACGAAGTTTCCTGCTGTTTAGTATGGATGCCGGCATTGGGCTGGAAATACCGGTTTTGGGATTCTGCACAGAAAGGGTTTGCAAACCGCTGAATCCACACGTGAGTTTAACTCTGTCAGTTGAATGCACACATTGACAACCATTCAGCTGGATAGCTCCGTTTTGGTTTTAGAAGCAGATATTTCTCTGTACAGCCTATGGTCCCATTCACTCGAGAATATCCCAACGCAGCTCCTAGCATAAACGTGTTTCTGACTCCCTGAATCTCAACATAGTTTCAACTCTCTTAGGTGAACGAAAGCACATCAGAGCAGTTTCAAGGAAACGTTTCTCCTGAGTTTTAGACGAAGTTACCTGCTGTTTAGTACGTATGCCGGCATTGGGCTGGAAATACCGGTTTTGGGTTTCTGCACAGAAAGGGTTTACAAACCGCTGAATCCACACGTGAGTTAAACTCTGTCAGTTGAATGCACACATTGACAACCATTCAGTTTGATAGCACATTTTGGTTATAGAAGCAGATATTTCTCTGTACAGCCTATGGTCCCATTCACTCGGGAATATCCCAACGCAGCTCCTAGAAGTAACGTGTTTCTGACTCGTTGAATCTCAACATAGATTCAACTCTCTTAGGTGAACGAACGCACAGCAGAGCAGTTTCAAGGAAACGTTTCTCCTGAGTTTTAGACGAAGTTTCCTGCTGTTTAGTACGTATGCCGGCATTGAGATGGAATTTCCGGTTTTGGGATTCTGCACAGAAAGGGCTTGTAAACCGCTGAATCCAAACGTGAGTTTAACTCTGTCAGTTGAATGCACACATTGACAACCATTCAGTTAGATACCACCCTTTTGGTTGTAGGAGCAGATATTTCTCTGAACAGCCTATGGTCCCATTCACTCGGGAATATCCCAACGCAGCTCCTAGATGAAACGGGTTTCTGACTCGGTGAATCTCAACATAGATTCAACTCTCTTAGGTGATCGAACGCACAGCAGAGCAGTTTCAAGGAAACGTTTCTCCTGAGTTTTAGACGAAGTTTCCTGCTGTTTAGTACGGATGCCGGCATTGGGCTGGAAATACCGGTTTTGGGATTCTGCACAGAAAGGGTTTGCAAACCGCTGAATCCACACGTGAGTTTAACTCTGTCAGTTGAATGCACACATTGACAACCATTCAGTTTGATAGCACATTTTGGTTTTAGAAGCAGATATTTCTCTGTACAGCCTATGGTCCCATTCACTCGAGAATATCGCAACGCAGCTCCTAGAAGAAACGTGTTTCTGACTCGCTGAATCTCAACATAGTTTCAACTCTCTTAGGTGAACGAACGCACAGCAGAGCAGTTTCAAGGAAAGGTTTCTTCTGAGTTTTAGACGAAGTTTCCTGCTGTTTAGTACGTATGCCGGCATTGAGCTGGAATTACCGGTTTTGGGATTCTGCACAGAAAGGGCTTGTAAACCGCTGAATCCAAACGTGAGTTTAACTCTGTCAGTTGAATGCACACATTGACAACCATTCAGTTAGATACCACCCTTTTGGTTGTAGGAGCAGATATTTCTCTGTACAGCCTATGGTCCCATTCACTCGGGAATATCCCAACGCAGCTCCTAGATGAAACGGGTTTCTGACTCGGTGAATCTCAACATAGATTCAACTCTCTTAGGTGATCGAACGCACAGCAGAGCAGTTTCAAGGAAACGTTTCTCCTGAGTTTTAGACGAAGTTTCCTGCTGTTTAGTACGGATGCCGGCATTGGGCTGGAAATACCGGTTTTGTGATTCTGCACAGAAAGGGTTTGCAAACCGCTGAATCCACACGTGAGTTAAACTCTGTCAGTTGAATGCACACATTGACAACCATTCAGTTTGATAGCACATTTTGGTTTTAGAAGCACATATTTCTCTGTACAGCCTATGGTCCCATTCACTCGGGAATATCCCAACGCAGCTCCTAGAAGTAACGTGTTTCTGACTCGTTGAATCTCAACATAGATTCAACTCTCTTAGGTGAACGAACGCACAGCAGAGCAGTTTCAAGGAAACGTTTCTCCTGAGTCTTAGACGAAGTTTCCTGCTGTTTAGTACGTTTTCCGGTATTGGGCTGGAAATACCGGTTTTGGGATTCTGCACAGAAAGGGTTTGCAAACCGCTGAATCCACACGTGAGTTTAACTCTGTCAGTTGAATGCACACATTGACAACCATTCAGTTAGATACCACCCTTTTGGTTGTAGGAGCAGATATTTCTCTGTACAGCCTATGGTCCCATTCACTCGGGAATATCCCAACGCAGCTCCTAGAAGAAACGAGTTTCTGACTCGCTGAATCTCAACATAGATTCAACTCTCTTAGGTGATCGTACGCACAGCAGAGCAGTTTCAAGGAAACGTTTCTCCTGAGGTTTAGACGAAGTTTCCTGCTGTTTAGTATGGATGCCGGCATTGGGCTGGAAATACCGCTTTTGGGATTCTGCACAGAAAGGGTTTGCAAACCGCTGAATCCACACGTGAGTTTAACTCTGTCAGTTGAATGCACACATTGACAACCATTCAGCTGGATAGCTCCGTTTTGGTTTTAGAAGCAGATATTTCTCTGTACAGCCTATGGTCCCATTCACTCGAGAATATCCCAACGCAGCTCCTAGCATAAACGTGTTTCTGACTCCCTGAATCTCAACATAGTTTCAACTCTCTTAGGTGAACGAAAGCACATCAGAGCAGTTTCAAGGAAACGTTTCTCCTGAGTTTTAGACGAAGTTTCCTGCTGTTTAGTACGTATGCCGGCATTGGGCTGGAAATACCGGTTTTGGGTTTCTGCACAGAAAGGGTTTACAAACCGCTGAATCCACACGTGAGTTAAACTCTGTCAGTTGAATGCACACATTGAAAACCATTCAGTTTGATAGCACATTTTGGTTATAGAAGCAGATATTTCTCTGTACAGCCTATGGTCCCATTCACTCGGGAATATCCCAACGCAGCTCCTAGAAGTAACGTGTTTCTGACTCGTTGAATCTCAACATAGATTCAACTCTCTTAGGTGAACGAACGCACAGCAGAGCAGTTTCAAGGAAACGTTTCTCCTGAGTCTTAGACGAAGTTTCCTGCTGTTTAGTACGTTTGCCGGCATTGGGCTGGAAATACCGGTTTTGGGATTCTGCACAGAAAGGGTTTGCAAACCGCTGAATCCACACGTGAGTTTAACTCTGTCAGTTGAATGCACACATCGACAACCATTCAGTTAGATACCACCCTTTTGGTTGTAGGAGCAGATATTTCTCTGTACAGCCTATGGTCCCATTCACTCGGGAATATCCCAACGCAGCTCCTAGAAGAAACGAGTTTCTGACTCGCTGAATCTCAACATAGATTCAACTCTCTTAGGTGATCGTACGCACAGCAGAGCAGTTTCAAGGAAACGTTTCTCCTGAGGTTTAGACGAAGTTTCCTGCTGTTTAGTATGGATGCCGGCATTGGGCTGGAAATACCGGTTTTGGGATTCTGCACAGAAAGGGTTTGCAAACCGCTGAATCCACACGTGAGTTTAACTCTGTCAGTTGAATGCACACATTGACAACCATTCAGCTGGATAGCTCCGTTTTGGTTTTAGAAGCAGATATTTCTCTGTACAGCCTATGGTCCCATTCACTCGAGAATATCCCAACGCAGCTCCTAGCATAAACGTGTTTCTGACTCCCTGAATCTCAACATAGTTTCAACTCTCTTAGGTGAACGAAAGCACAGCAGAGCAGTTTCAAGGAAACGTTTCTCCTGAGTTTTAGACGAAGTTTCCTGCTGTTTAGTACGTATGCCGGCATTGGGCTGGAAATACCATTTTTGGGATTCTGCACAGAAAGGGTTTGCAAACCGCTCAATCCACACGTGAGTTTAAGTCTCTCAGTTGAATGCACACATTGACAGCCATTCAGTTAGATAGCTCCGTTTTGGTTTTAGAAGCAGATATTTCTCTGTACAGCCTATGGTCCCATTCACTCGGGAATATCCCAACGCGGCTCCTAGAAGAAACGTGTTTCTGACTCGCTGAATCTCAACATAGATTCAACTCTCTTAGGTGAACGAACACACAGCAGAGCAGTTTCAAGGAAACGTTTCTCCTGAGTTTTAGACGAAGTTTCCTGCTGTTTAGTACGTATGCCGGCATTGGGCTGGAAATACCGGTTTTGGGTTTCTGCACAGAAAGGGTTTACAAACCGCTGAATCCACACGTGAGTTTAACTCTGTCAGTTGAATGCACACATTGACAACCATTCAGTTTGATAGCACCCTTTTGGTTTTAGAAGCAGATATTTCTCTGTACAGCCTATGGTCCCATTCACTCGGGAATATCCCAACGCAGCTCCTAGCATAAACGTGTTTCTGACTCGCAGAATCTCAACATAGTTTCAACTCTCTTAGGTGAACGAACGCACAGCAGAGCAGTTTCAAGGAAACGTTTCTCCTGAGTTTTAGACGAAGTTTCCTGCTGTTTAGTACGTATGCCGGCATTGAGATGGAATTTCCGGTTTTGGGATTCTGCACAGAAAGGGCTTGTAAACCGCTGAATCCAAACGTGAGTTTAACTCTGTCAGTTGAATGCACACATTGACAACCATTCAGTTAGATACCACCCTTTTGGTTGTAGGAGCAGATATTTCTCTGAACAGCCTATGGTCCCATTCACTCGGGAATATCCCAACGCAGCTCCTAGATGAAACGGGTTTCTGACTCGGTGAATCTCAACATAGATTCAACTCTCTTAGGTGATCGAACGCACAGCAGAGCAGTTTCAAGGAAACGTTTCTCCTGAGTTTTAGACGGAGTTTCCTGCTGTTTAGTACGGATGCCGGCATTGGGCTGGAAATACCGGTTTTGGGATTCTGCACAGAAAGGGTTTGCAAACCGCTGAATCCACACGTGAGTTTAACTCTGTCAGTTGAATGAACACATTGACAACCATTCAGTTTGATAGCACATTTTGGTTTTAGAAGCAGATAATTCTCTGTACAGCCTATGGTCCCATTCACACGGGAATATCCCAACGCAGCTCCTAGAAGAAACCTGTTTCTGACTCGCTGAATCTCAACATAGATTCAACTCTCTTAGGTGGACGAACGCACAGCAGAGCAGTTTCAAGGAAACGTTTCTCCTGAGTTTTAAACGAAGTTTCCTGCTGTTCAGTACGTATGCCGGCATTGGGCTGGAAATACCGGTTTTGGGATTCTGCACAGAAAGGGTTTGCAAACCGCTGAATCCACACGTGAGTTTAACTCTGTCAGTTGAATGCACACATTGACAACCATTCAGTTAGATAGCTCCGTTTTGGTTTTAGAAGCAGATATTTCTCTGTACAGCCTATGGTCCCATTCACTTGGAATATCCCAACGCAGCTCCTAGAAGAAACGTGTTTCTGACTCGCTGAATCTCAACATAGATTCAACTCTCTTAGGTGAACGAACGCACAGCAGAGCAGTTTCAAGGAAACGTTTCTCCTGAGTTTTAGACGAAGTTTCCTGCTGTTTAGTACGGATGCCGGCATTGGACTGGACATACCGGTTTTGGGATTCTGCACAGAAATGGTTTGCAAACTGCTGAATCCACACGTGAGTTTAACTCTGTCAGTTGAATGCACACATTGACAACCATCCAGTTAGATAGCTCCGTTTTGGTTTTAGAAGCAGATATTTCTCTGTACAGCCTATGGTCCCATTCACTCGGGAATATCCCAACGCAGCTCCTAGAAGAAACGAGTTTCTGACTCGCTGAATCTCAACATAGATTCAACTCTCTTAGGTGAACGAACGCACAGCAGAGCAGTATCAAGGAAACGTTTCTCCTGAGTTTTAGACGAAGTTTCCTGCTGTTTAGTACGGATGCCGGCATTGGGCTGGAAATACCGGTTTTGGGATTCTGCACAGAAAGGGTTTGCAAACCGCTGAATCCACACGTGAGTTTAACTCTGTCAGTTGAATGCACACATTGACAACCATTCAGCTGGATAGCTCCGTTTTGGTTTTAGAAGCAGATATTTCTCTGTACAGCCTATGGTCCCATTCACTCGAGAATATCCCAACGCAGCTCCTAGCATAAACGTGTTTCTGACTCGCTGAATCTCAACATAGTTTCAACTCTCTTAGCTGAACGAACGCACAGCAGAGCAGTTTCAAGGAAACGTTTCTCCTGAGTTTTAGACGAAGTTTCCTGCTGTTTAGTACGTATGCCGGCATTGAGCTGGAATTACCGGTTTTGGGATTCTGCACAGAAAGGGCTTGTAAACCGCTGAATCCAAACGTGAGTTTAACTCTGTCAGTTGAATGCACACATTGACAACCATTCAGTTAGATACCACCCTTTTGGTTGTAGGAGCAGATATTTCTCTGTACAGCCTATGGTCCCATTCACTCGGGAATATCCCAACGCAGCTCCTAGATGAAACGGGTTTCTGACTCGGTGAATCTCAACATAGATTCAACTCTCTTAGGTGATCGAACGCACAGCAGAGCAGTTTCAAGGAAACGTTTCTCCTGAGTTTTAGACGAAGTTTCCTGCTGTTTAGTACGGATGCCGGCATTGGGCTGGAAATACCGGTTTTGGGATTCTGCACAGAAAGGGTTTGCAAACCGCTCAATCCACACGTGAGTTTAACTCTGTTAGTTGAATGCACACATTGACAACCATTCAGTTAGATAGCTCCGTTTTGGATTTAGAAGCAGATATTTCTCTGTACAGCCTATGGTCCCATTCACTCGTGAATATCCCAACGCAGCTCCTAGAAGAAACGTGTTTCTGACTCGCTGAATCTCAACATAGATTCAACTCTCTTAGGTGAACGAACGCACAGCAGAGCAGTTTCAAGGAAACGTTTCTCCTGAGTTTTAGACGAAGTTTCCTGCTGTTTAGTACGGATGCCGGCATTGGGCTGGACATACCGGTTTTGGGATTCTGCACAGAAATGGTTTGCAAACCGCTGAATCCACACCTGAGTTTAACTCTGTCAGTTGAATGCACATATTGACAACCATCCAGTTAGATAGCTCCGTTTTGGTTTTAGAAGCAGATATTTCTCTGTACAGCCTATGGTCCCATTCACTCGGGAACATCCCAACGCAGATCCTAGAAGAAACGAGTTTCTGACTCGCTGAATCTCAACATAGATTCAACTCTCTTAGGTGAACGAACGCACAGCAGAGCAGTTTCAAGGAAACGATTCTCCTGAGTCTTAGACGAAGTTTCCTGCTGTTTAGTACGTTTGCCGGCATTGGGCTGGAAATACCGGTTTTGGGATTCTGCACAGAAAGGGTTTGCAAACCGCTGAATCCACACGTGAGTTTAACTCTGTCAGTTGAATGCACACATTGACAACCATTCAGTTAGATAGCACCCTTTTGGTTTTAGAAGCAGATATTTCTCTGTATAGCCTATGGTCCCATTCACTCGGGAATATCCCAACGCAGCTCCTAGAAGAAACGTGTTTCTGACTCGGTGAATCTCAACATAGATTCAACTCTCTTAGGTGGACGAACGCACAGCAGAGCAGTTTCAAGGAAACGTTTCTCCTGAGTTTTAGACGAAGTTTCCTGCTGTTTAGTACGGATGCCGGCATTGGGCTGGAAATACCGGTTTTGGGATTCTGCACAGAAAGGGTTTGCAAACCGCTGAATCCACACGTGAGTTTAACTCTGTCAGTTGAATGCACACATTGACAACCATTCAGTTAGATAGCTCCGTTTTGGTTTTAGAAGCAGATATTTCTCTGTACACCCTATGGTCCCATTCACTCGGGAATATCCCAACGCAGCTCCTAGCATAAACGTGTTTCTGACTCGCTGAATCTCAACATAGTTTCAACTCTCTTAGGTGAACCAACGCACAGCAGAGTAGTTTCAAGGAAACGTTTCTCCTGAGTTTTAGACGAAGTTTCCTGCTGTTTAGTACGGATGCTAGCATTGGCCTGGAAATACCGGTTTTGGGATTCTGCACAGAAAGGGTTTGCGAACCGCTGAATCCACACGTGAGTTTAACTCTGTCCGTTGAACGCACACATTGACAACCATTCAGTTTGATAGCACATTTTGGTTTTAGAAGCAGATATTTCTCTGTACAGCCTATGGTCCCATTCACTCGGGAATATCCCAACGCAGCTCCTAGAAGAAACGTGTTTCTGACTCGCTGAATCTCAACATAGATTCAACTCTCTTAGGTGAACGAACGCACAGCAGAGCAGTTTCAAGGAAACGTTTCTCCTGAGTCTTAGACGAAGTTTCCTGCTGTTTAGTACGTTTGCCGGCATTGGGCTGGAAATACCGGTTTTGGGATTCTGCACAGAAAGGGTTTGCAAACCGCTGAATCCACACGTGAGTTTAACTCTGTCAGTTGAATGCACACATTGACAACCATTCAGTTAGATAGCACCCTTTTGGTTTTAGAAGGAGATATTTCTCTGTATATCCTATGGTCCCATTCACTCGGGGATATCCCAACGCAGCTCCTAGAAGAAACGTGTTTCTGACTCGCTGAATCTCAACATAGATTCAACTCTCTTAGGTGAACGAACGCACAGCAGAGCAGTTTCAAAGAAACGTTTCTCCTGAGTTTTAGACGAAGTTTCCTGCTGTTTAGTTCGGATGCCGGCATTGGGCTGGAAATACCGGTTTTGGGATTCTGCACAGAAAGGGTTTGCAAACCGCTGAATCCACACGTGAGTTTAACTCTGTCAGTTGAATGCACAAATTGACAACCATTCAGTTTGATAGCACCCTTTTGGTTTTAGAAGCAGATATTTCTCTGTACAGCCTATGGTACCATTCACTTGGGAATATCCCAACGCAGCTCCGAGAAGAAACGTGTTTCTGACTCGCTGAATTTCAACATAGATTCAACTCTCTTAGGTGATCGAACGCACAGCAGAGCAGTTTCAAGGAAACGTTTCTCCTGAGTTTTAGACGAAGTTTCCTGCTGTTTAGTACGGATGCTGGCATTGGGCTGGAAATACCGGTTTTGGGATTCTGCACAGAAAGGGTTTGCAAACCGCTGAATCCACACGTGAGTTTAACTCTGTCAGTTGAATGCACACATTGACAACCATTCAGTTTGATAGCACATTTTGGTTTTAGAAGCAGATATTTCTCTGTACAGCCTATGGTCCCATTCACTCGGGAATATCCCAACGCAGCTCCTAGAAGAAACGTGTTTCTGACTCGCTGAATCTCAACATAGATTCAACTCTCTTAGGTGAACTAACGCACAGCAGAGCAGTTTCAAGGAAACGTTTCTCCTGAGTCTTAGACGAAGTTTCCTGCTGTTTAGTACGTTTGCCGGCATTGGGCTGGAAATACCGGTTTTGGGATTCTGCACAGAAAGGGTTTGCAAACCGCTCAATCCACACGTGAGTTTAACTCTGTCAGTTGAATGCACACATTGACAACCATTCAGTTAGATAGCTCCGTTTTGGTTTTAGAAGCAGATATTTCTCTGTACAGCCTTTGGTCCCATTCACTCGGGAATATCCCAACGCAGCTCCTAGAAGAAACGTGTTTCTGACTCGCTGAATCTCAACATAGATTCAACTCTCTTAGGTGAACGAACGCACAGCAGAGCAGTTTCAAGGAAACGTTTCTCCTGAGTTTTAGACGAAGTTTCCTGCTGTTTAGTACGTATGCCGGCATTGGGCTGGATATACCGGTTATGGGATTCTGCACAGAAATGGTTTGCAAACCGCTGAATCCACACGTGAGTTTAACTCTGTCAGTTGAATGCACACATTGACAACCATCCAGTTAGATAGCTCCGTTTTGGTTTTAGAAGCAGATATTTCTCTGTACAGCCTATGGTCCCATTCACTCGGGAATATCCCAACGCAGCTCCTAGCATAAACGTGTTTCTGACTCGCTGAATCTCAACATAGTTTCAGCTCTCTTAGGTGAACGAACGCACAGCAGAGCAGTTTCAAGGAAACGTTTCTCCTGAGTTTTAGATGAAGTTTCCTGCTGTTTAGTACGGATGCCAGCATTGGGCTGGAAATACCATTTTTGGGATTCGGCACAGAAAGGGTTTGCAAACCGCTGAATCCACACGTAAGTTTAACTCTCTCAGTTGAATGCACACATTGACAACCATTCAGTTAGATAGCTCCGTTTTGGTTTTAGAAGCAGATATTTCTCTGTACAGCCTATGGTCCCATTCACTCGGGAATATCCCAACGCAGCTCCTAGAAGAAACGTGTTTCTGACTCGCTGAATCTCAACATAGATTCAACTCTCGTAGGTGAACGAACACACAGCAGAGCAGTTTCAAGGAAACGTTTCTCCGGAGTTTTAGACGAAGTTTCCTGCTGTTTAGTACGGATGCCGGCATTGGGCTGGAAATACCGGTTTTGGGATTCTGCACAGAAACGGGTTTGCAAACCGCTGAATCCACACGTGAGTTTAGCTCTGTCAGTTGAATGCACACATTGACAACCATTCAGTTTGATAGCACCCTTTTGGTTTTAGAAGCAGATATTTCTCTGTACAGCCTATGGTCCCATTCACTCGGGAATATCCCAACGCAGCTCCTAGAAGAAACGAGTTTCTGACTCGCTGAATCTCAACATTGATTCAACTCTCTTAGGTGAACGAACGCACAGCAGAGCAGTTTCAAGGAAACGTTTCTCCTGAGTTTTAGACGAAGTTTCCTGCTGTTTAGTACATATGCCGGCATTGGGCTGGAAATACCGGTTTTGGGATTCTGCACAGAAAGGGTTTGCAAACCGCTGAATCCACACGTGAGTTTAACTCTGTCAGTTGAATACACACATTGACAACCATTCAGTTAGATATCTCCGTTTTGGTTTTAGAAGCAGATATTTCTCTGTACAGCCTATGGTCCCATTCACTCGGGAATATCCCAACGCAGCTCCTAGCATAAACGTGTTTCTGACTCGCTGAATCTCAACATAGATTCAACTCTCTTAGGTGAACGAACGCACAGCAGAGCAGTTTCAAGGAAACGTTTCTCCTGAGTTTTAGACGAAGTTTCCTGCTGTTTAGTACGGATGCCGGCATTGGGCTGGAAATACCAGTTTTGGGATTCTACACAGAAATGGTTTGCAAACCGCTGAATCCACACGTGAGTTTAACTCTGTCAGTTGAATGCGCACTTTGACAACCATTCAGTTTGATAGCACCCTTTTGGTTTTAGAAGCAGATATTTCTCTGTACAGCCTATGGTCCCATTCACTCGGGAATATCCCAACGCAGCTCCTAGAAGAAACGAGTTTCTGACTCGCTGAATCTCAACATAGATTCAACTCTCTTAGGTGATCGTACGCACAGCAGAGCAGTTTCAAGGAAACGTTTCTCCTGAGGTTTAGACGAAGTTTCCTGCTGTTTAGTATGGATGCCGGCATTGGGCTGGAAATACCGGTTTTGGGATTCTGCACAGAAAGGGTTTGCAAACCGCTGAATCCACACGTGAGTTTAACTCTGTCAGTTGAATGCACACATTGACAACCATTCAGCTGGATAGCTCCGTTTTGGTTTTAGAAGCAGATATTTCTCTGTACAGCCTATGGTCCCATTCACTCGAGAATATCCCAACGCAGCTCCTAGCATAAACGTGTTTCTGACTCCCTGAATCTCAACATAGTTTCAACTCTCTTAGGTGAACGAAAGCACAGCAGAGCAGTTTCAAGGAAACGTTTCTCCTGAGTTTTAGACGAAGTTTCCTGCTGTTTAGTACGTATGCCGGCATTGGGCTGGAAATACCATTTTTGGGATTCTGCACAGAAAGGGTTTGCAAACCGCTCAATCCACACGTGAGTTTAAGTCTCTCAGTTGAATGCACACATTGACAGCCATTCAGTTAGATAGCTCCGTTTTGGTTTTAGAAGCAGATATTTCTCTGTACAGCCTATGGTCCCATTCACTCGGGAATATCCCAACGCAGCTCCGAGAAGAAACGTGTTTCTGACTCGCTGAATTTCAACATAGATTCAACTCTCTTAGGTGATCGAACGCACAGTAGAGCAGTTTCAAGGAAACGTTTCTCCTGAGTCTTAGACGAAGTTTCCTGCTGTTTAGTACGTTTGCCGGCATTGGGCTGGAAATACCGGTTTTGGGATTCTCCACAGAAAGTGTTTGCAAACCGCTGAATCCACACGTGAGTTTACCTCTGTCAGTTGAATGCACACATTGACAACCATACAGTTTGATAGCACCCTTTTGGTTTTAGAAGCAGATATTTCTCTGTATATCCTATGGTCCCATTCACTCGGGAATATCCCAACGCAGCTCCTAGAAGAAACGTGTTTCTGACTCGCTGAATCTCAACATAGATTCAACTCTCTTAGGTGAACGAACGCACAGCAGAGCAGTTTCAAAGAAACGTTTCTCCTGAGTTTTAGACGAAGTTTCCTGCTGTTTAGTTCGGATGCCGGCATTGGGCTGGAAATACCGGTTTTGGGATTCTGCACAGAAAGGGTTTGCAAACCGCTGAATCCACACGTGAGTTTAACTCTGTCAGTTGAATGCACAAATTGACAACCATTCAGTTTGATAGCACCCTTTTGGTTTTAGAAGCAGATATTTCTCTGTACAGCCTATGGTACCATTCACTTGGGAATATCCCAACGCAGCTCCGAGAAGAAACGTGTTTCTGACTCGCTGAATTTCAACATAGATTCAACTCTCTTAGGTGATCGAACGCACAGCAGAGCAGTTTCAAGGAAACGTTTCTCCTGAGTTTTAGACGAAGTTTCCTGCTGTTTAGTACGTATGCCGGCATTTAGCTGGAATTACCGGTTTTGGGATTCTGCACAGAAAGGGTTTGTAAACCGCTGAATCCAAACGTGAGTTTAACTCTGTCACTTGAATGCACACATTGACAACCATTCAGTTAGACACCACCCTTTTGGTTGTAGGAACAGATATTTCTCTGTACAGCCTATGGTCCCATTCACTCGGGAATATCCCAACGCAGCTCCTAGAAGAAATGTTTTTCTGACTCGCTGAATCTCAACATAGATTCAACTCTCTTAGGTGATCGTACGCACAGCAGAGCAGTTTCAAGGAAACGTTTCTCCTGAGTTTTAGACGAAGTTTCCTGCTGTTTAGTACGGATGCCGGCATTGGGCTGGAAATACCGGTTTTGGGATTCTGCACAGAAAGGGTTTGCAAACCGCTGAATCCACACGTGAGTTTAACTCTGTCAGTTGAATGCACACATTGACAACCATTCAGTTTGATAGCACATTTTGGTTTTAGAAGCAGATATTTCTCTGTACAGCCTATGGTCCCATTCACTCGGGAATATCCCAACGCAGCTCCTAGAAGAAACGTGTTTCTGACTCGCTGAATCTCAACATAGATTCAACTCTCTTAGGTGAACGAACGCACAGCAGAGCAGTTTCAAGGAAACGTTTCTCCTGAGTTTTAGACGAAGTTTCCTGCTGTTTAGTACGGATGCCGGCATTGGGCTGGACATACCGGTTATGGGATTCTGCACAGAAATGGTTTGCAAACCGCTGAATCCACACGTGAGTTTAACTCTGTCAGTTGAATGCACACATTGACAACCATCCAGTTAGATAGCTCCGTTTTGGTTTTAGAAGCAGATATTTCTCTGTACAGCCTATGGTCCCATTCACTCGGGAATATCCCAAGGCAGCTCCTAGCATAAACGTGTTTCTGACTCGCTGAATCTCAACATAGTTTCAGCTCTCTTAGGTGAACGAACGCACAGCAGAGCAGTTTCAAGGAAACGTTTCTCCTGAGTTTTAGACGAAGTTTCCTGCTGTTTAGTACGGATGCCCGCATTGGGCTGGAAATACCATTTTTGGGATTCTGCACAGAAAGGGTTTGCAAACCGCTGAATCCACACGTAAGTTTAACTCTCTCAGTTGAATGCACACATTGACAACCATTCAGTTAGATAGCTCCGTTTTGGTTTTAGAAGCAGATATTTCTCTGTACAGCCTATGGTCCCATTCACTCGGGAATATCCCAACGCAGCTCCTAGAAGAAACGTGTTTCTGACTCGCTGAATCTCAACATAGATTCAACTCTCTTAGGTGAACGAACACACAGCAGAGCAGTTTCAAGGAAACGTTTCTCCGGAGTTTTAGACGAAGTTTCCTGCTGTTTAGTACGGATGCCGGCATTGGGCTGGAAATACCGGTTTTGGGATTCTGCACAGAAACGGGTTTGCAAACCGCTGAATCCACACGTGAGTTTAGCTCTGTCAGTTGAATGCACACATTGACAACCATTGAGTTTGATAGCACCCTTTTGGTTTTAGAAGCAGATATTTCTCTGTACAGCCTATGGTCCCATTCACTCGGGAATATCCCAACGCAGCTCCTAGAAGAAACGAGTTTCTGACTCGCTGAATGTCAACATTGATTCAACTCTCTTAGGTGAACGAACGCACAGCAGAGCAGTTTCAAGGAAACGTTTCTCCTGAGTTTTAGACGAAGTTTCCTGCTGTTTAGTACATATGCCGGCATTGGGCTGGAAATACCGGTTTTGGGATTCTGCACAGAAAGGGTTTGCAAACCGCTGAATCCACACGTGAGTTTAACTCTGTCAGTTGAATGCACACATTGACAACCATCCAGTTAGATAGCTCCGTTTTGGTTTTAGAAGCAGATATTTCTCTGTACAGCCTATGGTCCCATTCACTCGGGAATATCCCAAGGCAGCTCCTAGCATAAACGTGTTTCTGACTCGCTGAATCTCAACATAGTTTCAGCTCTCTTAGGTGAACGAACGCACAGCAGAGCAGTTTCAAGGAAACGTTTCTCCTGAGTTTTAGACGAAGTTTCCTGCTGTTTAGTACGGATGCCCGCATTGGGCTGGAAATACCATTTTTGGGATTCTGCACAGAAAGGGTTTGCAAACCGCTGAATCCACACGTAAGTTTAACTCTCTCAGTTGAATGCACACATTGACAACCATTCAGTTAGATAGCTCCGTTTTGGTTTTAGAAGCAGATATTTCTCTGTACAGCCTATGGTCCCATTCACTCGGGAATATCCCAACGCAGCTCCTAGAAGAAACGTGTTTCTGACTCGCTGAATCTCAACATAGATTCAACTCTCTTAGGTGAACGAACACACAGCAGAGCAGTTTCAAGGAAACGTTTCTCCGGAGTTTTAGACGAAGTTTCCTGCTGTTTAGTACGGATGCCGGCATTGGGCTGGAAATACCGGTTTTGGGATTCTGCACAGAAACGGGTTTGCAAACCGCTGAATCCACACGTGAGTTTAGCTCTGTCAGTTGAATGCACACATTGACAACCATTGAGTTTGATAGCACCCTTTTGGTTTTAGAAGCAGATATTTCTCTGTACAGCCTATGGTCCCATTCACTCGGGAATATCCCAACGCAGCTCCTAGAAGAAACGAGTTTCTGACTCGCTGAATGTCAACATTGATTCAACTCTCTTAGGTGAACGAACGCACAGCAGAGCAGTTTCAAGGAAACGTTTCTCCTGAGTTTTAGACGAAGTTTCCTGCTGTTTAGTACATATGCCGGCATTGGGCTGGAAATACCGGTTTTGGGATTCTGCACAGAAAGGGTTTGCAAACCGCTGAATCCACACGTGAGTTTAACTCTGTCAGTTGAATACACACATTGACAACCATTCAGCTAGATATCTCCGTTTTGGTTTTAGAAGCAGATATTTCTCTGTACAGCCTATGGTCCCATTCACTCGGGAATATCCCAACGCAGCTCCTAGCATAAACGTGTTTCTGACTCGCTGAATCTCAACATAGATTCAACTCTCTTAGGTGAACGAACGCACAGCAGAGCAGTTTCAAGGAAACGTTTCTCCTGAGTTTTAGACGAAGTTTCCTGCTGTTTAGTACGGATGCCGGCATTGGGCTGGAAATACCAGTTTTGGGATTCTGCACAGAAATGGTTTGCAAACCGCTGAATCCACACGTGAGTTTAACTCTGTCAGTTGAATGCGCACTTTGACAACCATTCAGTTTGATAGCACCCTTTTGGTTTTAGAAGCAGATATTTCTCTGTACAGCCTATGGTCCCATTCACTTGGGAATATCCCAACGCAGCTCCTAGAAGAAACGTGTTTCTGACTCGCTGAATCTCAACATAGATTCAACTCTCTTAGGTGAACGAACGCACAGCAGAGCAGTTTTAAGGCAACGTTTCTCCTGAGTTTTAGACGAAGTTTCCTGCTGTTTAGTACGTATGCCGGCATTGAGCTGGAATTACCGGTTTTGGGATTCGGCACAGAAAGGGTTTGTAAACCGCTGAATCCAAACGTGACTTTAACTCTGTCACTTGAATGCACACATTGACAACCATTCAGTTAGATACCACCCTTTTGGTTGTAGGAGCAGATATTTCTCTGTACAGCTTATGGTCCCATTCACTCGGGAATATGCCAACGCAGCTCCTAGAAGAAACGTGTTTCTGACTCGCTGAATCTCAACATAGATTCAACTCTCTTAGGTGAACGAACACAAAGCAGAGCAGTTTCAAGGAAACGTTTCTCCTGAGTTTTAGACGAAGTTTCCTGCTTTTTAGTACGGATGCCGGCATTGGGCTGGACATACCGGTTTTGGGATTCTGCACAGAAATGGTTTGCAAACCGCTGAATCCACACGTGAGTTTAACTCTGTCAGTTCAATGCACACATTGACAACCATACAGTTAGATAGCTCCGTTTTGGTTTTAGAAGCAGATATTTCTCTGTACAGCCTATGGTCCCATTCACTCGGGGATATCCCAACGCAGCTCCTAGAAGAAACGAGTTTCTTACTCGCTTAATCTCAACATAGATTCAACTCTCTTAGGTGAACGAACGCACAGCAGAGCAGTTTCAAGGAAACGTTTCTCCTGAGTTTTAGACGAAGTTTCCTGCTGTTTAGTACGTATGCCGGCATTGGGCTGGAAATACCGGTTTTGGGATTCTGCACAGAAAGGGTTTGCAAACCGCTCAATCCACACGTGAGTTTAACTCTGTCAGTTGAATGCACACATTGACAACCATTCAGTTAGAGAGCTCCGTTTTGGTTTTAGAAGCAGATATTTCTCTGTACAGCCTATGGTCCCATTCACTCGGGAATATCCCAACGCAGCTCCTAGAAAAAACGTGTTTCTGACTCGCTGAATCTCAACATAGATTCAACTCTCTAAGGTGAACGAACGCACAGCAGAGCAGTTTCAAGGAAACGTTTCTCCTGAGTTTTAGACGAAGTTTCCTGCTGTTTAGTACGGATGCCGGCTTTGGGCTGGACATACCGGTTATGGGATTCTGGACAGAAATGTTTTGCAAACCGCTGAATCCACACGTGAGTTTAACTCTGTCAGTTGAATGCACACATTGACAACCATCCAGTTAGATAGCTCCGTTTTGGTTTTAGAAGCAGATATTTCTCTGTACAACCTATGGTCCCATTCACTCGGGAATATCCCAACGCAGCTCCTAGAAGAAACGTGTTTCTGACTCGCTGAATCTCAACATAGTTTCAACTCTCTTAGGTGAACGAACGCACAGCAGAGCAGTTTCAAGGAAACGTTTCTCCTGAGTTTTAGACGAAGTTTCCTGCTGTTTAGTACGGATGCCGGCATTGGGCTGGAAATACCATTTTTGGGATTCTGCACAGAAAGTGTTTGCAAACCGCTGAATCCACACGTAAGTTTAACTCTCTCACTTGAATGCACACATAGACAACCATTCAGTTAGATAGCTCCGTTTTGGTTTTAGAAGCAGATATTTCTCTGTACAGCCTATGGTCCCATTCACTCGGGAATATCCCAACGCAGCTCCTAGAAAAAACGTGTTTCTGACTCGCTGAATCTCAACATAGATTCAACTCTCTAAGGTGAACGAACGCACAGCAGAGCAGTTTCAAGGAAACGTTTCTCCTGAGTTTTAGACGAAGTTTCCTGCTGTTTAGTACGGATGCCGGCTTTGGGCTGGACATACCGGTTATGGGATTCTGGACAGAAATGGTTTGCAAACCGCTGAATCCACACGTGAGTTTAACTCTGTCAGTTGAATGCACACATTGACAACCATCCAGTTAGATAGCTCCGTTTTGGTTTTAGAAGCAGATATTTCTCTGTACAGCCTATGGTCCCATTCACTCGGGAATATCCCAACGCAGCTCCTAGCATAAACGTGTTTCTGACTCGCTGAATCTCAACATAGTTTCAACTCTCTTAGGTGAACGAACGCACAGCAGAGCAGTTTCAAGGAAACGTTTCTCCTGAGTTTTAGACGAAGTTTCCTGCTGTTTAGTACGGATGCCGGCATTGGGCTGGAAATACCATTTTTGGGATTCTGCACAGAAAGGGTTTGCAAACCGCTGAATCCACACGTAAGTTTAACTCTCTCAGTTGAATGCACACATTGACAACCATTCAGTTAGATAGCTCCGTTTTGGTTTTAGAAGCAGATATTTCTCTGTACAGCCTATGGTCCCATTCACTCGGGAATATCCCAACGCAGCTCCTAGAAGAAACGTGTTTCTGACTCGCTGAATCTCAACATAGATTCAACTCTCTTAGGTGAACGAACGCACAGCAGAGCAGTTTCAAGGAAACGTTTCTCCTGAGTTTTAGACGAAGTTTCCTGCTTTTTAGTACGGATGCCGGCATTGGGCTGGACATACCGGTTTTGGGATTCTGCACAGAAATGGTTTGCAAACCGCTGAATCCACACGTGAGTTTAACTCTGTCAGTTGAATGCACACATTGACAACCATTCAGCTGGATAGCTCCGTTTTGGTTTTAGAAGCAAATATTTCTCTGTACAGCCTATGGTCCCATTCACTCGAGAATATCCCAACGCAGCTCCTAGCATAAACGTGTTTCTGACTCGCTGAATCTCAACATAGATTCAACTCTCTTAGGTGAACGAACGCACAGCAGAGCAGTTTCAAGGAAACGTTTCTCCTGAGTTTTAGACGAAGTTTCCTGCTTTTTAGTACGGATGCCGGCATTGGGCTGGACATACCGGTTTTGGGATTCTGCACAGAAATGGTTTGCAAACCACTGAATCCACACGTGAGTTTAACTCTGTCAGTTGAATGCACACATTGACAACCATCCAGTTAGATAGCTCCGTTTTGGTTTTAGAAGCAGATATTTCTCTGTACAGCCTATGGTCCCATTCACTCGGGAATATCCCAACGCAGCTCCTAGAAGAAACGAGTTTCTGACTCGCTGAATCTCAACATAGATTCAACTCTCTTAGGTGAACGAACGCACAGCAGAGCAGTTTCAAGGAAACGTTTCTCCTGAGTTTTAGACGAGGTTTCCTGCTGTTTTGTACGGATGCCGGCATTGGGCTGGAAATACCGGTTTTGGGATTCTGCACAGAAAGGGTTTGCAAACCGCTGAATCCACACGTGAGTTTAACTCTGTCAGTTGAATGCACACATTGACAACCATTCAGTTTGATAGCTCCGTTTTGCTTTTAGAAGCAGATATTTCTCTGTACAGCCTATGGTCCCATTCACTCGGGAATATCCCAACGCAGCTCCTAGAAGAAACGAGTTTCTGACTCGCTGAATCTCAACATAGATTCAACTCTCTTAGGTGAACGAACGCACAGCAGAGCAGTTTCAAGGAAACGTTTCTCCTGAGTTTTAGACGAAGTTTCCTGCTGTTTAGTACGGATGCCGGCATTGGGCTGGGAATACCGGTTTTGGGATTCTGCACAGAAAGGGTTTGCAAACCGCTGAATCCACGCGTGAGTTTAACTCTGTCAGTTGAATGCACACATTGACAACCATTCAGTTACATAGCTCCGTTTTGGTTTTAGAAGCAGATATTTCTCTGTACAGCCTATGGTCCCATTCACTCGGGAATATCCCAACGTAGCTCCTAGAAGAAACGAGTTTCTGACTCGCTGAATCTCAACATAGATTCAACTCTCTTAGGTGATCGTACGCACAGCAGAGCAGTTTCAAGGAAACGTTTCTCCTGAGGTTTAGACGAAGTTTCCTGCTGTTTCGTATGGATGCCGGCATTGGGCTGGAAATACCGGTTTTGGGATTCTGCACAGAAAGGGTTTGCAAACCGCTGAATCCACACGTGAGTTTAACTCTGTCAGTTGAATGCACACATTGACAACCATTCAGCTGGATAGCTCCGTTTTGGTTTTAGAAGCAGATATTTCTCTGTACAGCCTATGGTCCCATTCACTCGAGAATATCCCAACGCAGCTCCTAGCATAAACGTGTTTCTGACTCCCTGAATCTCAACATAGTTTCAACTCTCTTAGGTGAACGAAAGCACATCAGAGCAGTTTCAAGGAAACGTTTCTCCTGAGTTTTAGACGAAGTTTCCTGCTGTTTAGTACGTATGCCGGCATTGGGCTGGAAATACCGGTTTTGGGTTTCTGCACAGAAAGGGTTTACAAACCGCTGAATCCACACGTGAGTTAAACTCTGTCAGTTGAATGCACACATTGAAAACCATTCAGTTTGATAGCACATTTTGGTTATAGAAGCAGATATTTCTCTGTACAGCCTATGGTCCCATTCACTCGGGAATATCCCAACGCAGCTCCTAGAAGTAACGTGTTTCTGACTCGTTGAATCTCAACATAGATTCAACTCTCTTAGGTGAACGAACGCACAGCAGAGCAGTTTCAAGGAAACGTTTCTCCTGAGTCTTAGACGAAGTTTCCTGCTGTTTAGTACGTTTGCCGGCATTGGGCTGGAAATACCGGTTTTGGGATTCTGCACAGAAAGGGTTTGCAAACCGCTGAATCCACACGTGAGTTTAACTCTGTCAGTTGAATGCACACATCGACAACCATTCAGTTAGATACCACCCTTTTGGTTGTAGGAGCAGATATTTCTCTGTACAGCCTATGGTCCCATTCACTCGGGAATATCCCAACGCAGCTCCTAGAAGAAACGAGTTTCTGACTCGCTGAATCTCAACATAGATTCAACTCTCTTAGGTGATCGTACGCACAGCAGAGCAGTTTCAAGGAAACGTTTCTCCTGAGGTTTAGACGAAGTTTCCTGCTGTTTAGTATGGATGCCGGCATTGGGCTGGAAATACCGGTTTTGGGATTCTGCACAGAAAGGGTTTGCAAACCGCTGAATCCACACGTGAGTTTAACTCTGTCAGTTGAATGCACACATTGACAACCATTCAGCTGGATAGCTCCGTTTTGGTTTTAGAAGCAGATATTTCTCTGTACAGCCTATGGTCCCATTCACTCGAGAATATCCCAACGCAGCTCCTAGCATAAACGTGTTTCTGACTCCCTGAATCTCAACATAGTTTCAACTCTCTTAGGTGAACGAAAGCACAGCAGAGCAGTTTCAAGGAAACGTTTCTCCTGAGTTTTAGACGAAGTTTCCTGCTGTTTAGTACGTATGCCGGCATTGGGCTGGAAATACCATTTTTGGGATTCTGCACAGAAAGGGTTTGCAAACCGCTCAATCCACACGTGAGTTTAAGTCTCTCAGTTGAATGCACACATTGACAGCCATTCAGTTAGATAGCTCCGTTTTGGTTTTAGAAGCAGATATTTCTCTGTACAGCCTATGGTCCCATTCACTCGGGAATATCCCAACGCGGCTCCTAGAAGAAACGTGTTTCTGACTCGCTGAATCTCAACATAGATTCAACTCTCTTAGGTGAACGAACACACAGCAGAGCAGTTTCAAGGAAACGTTTCTCCTGAGTTTTAGACGAAGTTTCCTGCTGTTTAGTACGTATGCCGGCATTGGGCTGGAAATACCGGTTTTGGGTTTCTGCACAGAAAGGGTTTACAAACCGCTGAATCCACACGTGAGTTTAACTCTGTCAGTTGAATGCACACATTGACAACCATTCAGTTTGATAGCACCCTTTTGGTTTTAGAAGCAGATATTTCTCTGTACAGCCTATGGTCCCATTCACTCGGGAATATCCCAACGCAGCTCCTAGCATAAACGTGTTTCTGACTCGCAGAATCTCAACATAGTTTCAACTCTCTTAGGTGAACGAACGCACAGCAGAGCAGTTTCAAGGAAACGTTTCTCCTGAGTTTTAGACGAAGTTTCCTGCTGTTTAGTACGTATGCCGGCATTGAGATGGAATTTCCGGTTTTGGGATTCTGCACAGAAAGGGCTTGTAAACCGCTGAATCCAAACGTGAGTTTAACTCTGTCAGTTGAATGCACACATTGACAACCATTCAGTTAGATACCACCCTTTTGGTTGTAGGAGCAGATATTTCTCTGAACAGCCTATGGTCCCATTCACTCGGGAATATCCCAACGCAGCTCCTAGATGAAACGGGTTTCTGACTCGGTGAATCTCAACATAGATTCAACTCTCTTAGGTGATCGAACGCACAGCAGAGCAGTTTCAAGGAAACGTTTCTCCTGAGTTTTAGACGGAGTTTCCTGCTGTTTAGTACGGATGCCGGCATTGGGCTGGAAATACCGGTTTTGGGATTCTGCACAGAAAGGGTTTGCAAACCGCTGAATCCACACGTGAGTTTAACTCTGTCAGTTGAATGAACACATTGAAAACCATTCAGTTTGATAGCACATTTTGGTTTTAGAAGCAGATAATTCTCTGTACAGCCTATGGTCCCATTCACTCGGGAATATCCCAACGCAGCTCCTAGAAGAAACCTGTTTCTGACTCGCTGAATCTCAACATAGATTCAACTCTCTTAGGTGGACGAACGCACAGCAGAGCAGTTTCAAGGAAACGTTTCTCCTGAGTTTTAAACGAAGTTTCCTGCTGTTCAGTACGTATGCCGGCATTGGGCTGGAAATACCGGTTTTGGGATTCTGCACAGAAAGGGTTTGCAAACCGCTCAATCCACACGTGAGTTTAACTCTGTCAGTTGAATGCACACATTGACAACCATTCAGTTAGATAGCTCCGTTTTGGTTTTAGAAGCAGATATTTCTCTGTACAGCCTATGGTCCCATTCACTTGGAATATCCCAACGCAGCTCCTAGAAGAAACGTGTTTCTGACTCGCTGAATCTCAACATAGATTCAACTCTCTTAGGTGAACGAACGCACAGCAGAGCAGTTTCAAGGAAACGTTTCTCCTGAGTTTTAGACGAAGTTTCCTGCTGTTTAGTACGGATGCCGGCATTGGACTGGACATACCGGTTTTGGGATTCTGCACAGAAATGGTTTGCAAACTGCTGAATCCACACGTGAGTTTAACTCTGTCAGTTGAATGCACACATTGACAACCATCCAGTTAGATAGCTCCGTTTTGGTTTTAGAAGCAGATATTTCTCTGTACAGCCTATGGTCCCATTCACTCGGGAATATCCCAACGCAGCTCCTAGAAGAAACGAGTTTCTGACTCGCTGAATCTCAACATAGATTCAACTCTCTTAGGTGAACGAACGCACAGCAGAGCAGTATCAAGGAAACGTTTCTCCTGAGTTTTAGACGAAGTTTCCTGCTGTTTAGTACGGATGCCGGCATTGGGCTGGAAATACCGGTTTTGGGATTCTGCACAGAAAGGGTTTGCAAACCGCTGAATCCACACGTGAGTTTAACTCTGTCAGTTGAATGCACACATTGACAACCATTCAGCTGGATAGCTCCGTTTTGGTTTTAGAAGCAGATATTTCTCTGTACAGCCTATGGTCCCATTCACTCGAGAATATCCCAACGCAGCTCCTAGCATAAACGTGTTTCTGACTCGCTGAATCTCAACATAGTTTCAACTCTCTTAGCTGAACGAACGCACAGCAGAGCAGTTTCAAGGAAACGTTTCTCCTGAGTTTTAGACGAAGTTTCCTGCTGTTTAGTACGTATGCCGGCATTGAGCTGGAATTACCGGTTTTGGGATTCTGCACAGAAAGGGCTTGTAAACCGCTGAATCCAAACGTGAGTTTAACTCTGTCAGTTGAATGCACACATTGACAACCATTCAGTTAGATACCACCCTTTTGGTTGTAGGAGCAGATATTTCTCTGTACAGCCTATGGTCCCATTCACTCGGGAATATCCCAACGCAGCTCCTAGATGAAACGGGTTTCTGACTCGGTGAATCTCAACATAGATTCAACTCTCTTAGGTGATCGAACGCACAGCAGAGCAGTTTCAAGGAAACGTTTCTCCTGAGTTTTAGACGAAGTTTCCTGCTGTTTAGTACGGATGCCGGCATTGGGCTGGAAATACCGGTTTTGGGATTCTGCACAGAAAGGGTTTGCAAACCGCTCAATCCACACGTGAGTTTAACTCTGTTAGTTGAATGCACACATTGACAACCATTCAGTTAGATAGCTCCGTTTTGGATTTAGAAGCAGATATTTCTCTGTACAGCCTATGGTCCCATTCACTCGTGAATATCCCAACGCAGCTCCTAGAAGAAACGTGTTTCTGACTCGCTGAATCTCAACATAGATTCAACTCTCTTAGGTGAACGAACGCACAGCAGAGCAGTTTCAAGGAAACGTTTCTCCTGAGTTTTAGACGAAGTTTCCTGCTGTTTAGTACGGATGCCGGCATTGGGCTGGACATACCGGTTTTGGGATTCTGCACAGAAATGGTTTGCAAACCGCTGAATCCACACCTGAGTTTAACTCTGTCAGTTGAATGCACATATTGACAACCATCCAGTTAGATAGCTCCGTTTTAGTTTTAGAAGCAGATATTTCTCTGTACAGCCTATGGTCCCATTCACTCGGGAACATCCCAACGCAGATCCTAGAAGAAACGAGTTTCTGACTCGCTGAATCTCAACATAGATTCAACTCTCTTAGGTGAACGAACGCACAGCAGAGCAGTTTCAAGGAAACGATTCTCCTGAGTCTTAGACGAAGTTTCCTGCTGTTTAGTACGTTTGCCGGCATTGGGCTGGAAATACCGGTTTTGGGATTCTGCACAGAAAGGGTTTGCAAACCGCTGAATCCACACGTGAGTTTAACTCTGTCAGTTGAATGCACACATTGACAACCATTCAGTTAGATAGCACCCTTTTGGTTTTAGAAGCAGATATTTCTCTGTATAGCCTATGGTCCCATTCACTCGGGAATATCCCAACGCAGCTCCTAGAAGAAACGTGTTTCTGACTCGGTGAATCTCAACATAGATTCAACTCTCTTAGGTGGACGAACGCACAGCAGAGCAGTTTCAAGGAAACGTTTCTCCTGAGTTTTAGACGAAGTTTCCTGCTGTTTAGTACGGATGCCGGCATTGGGCTGGAAATACCGGTTTTGGGATTCTGCACAGAAAGGGTTTGCAAACCGCTGAATCCACACGTGAGTTTAACTCTGTCAGTTGAATGCACACATTGACAACCATTCAGTTAGATAGCTCCGTTTTGGTTTTAGAAGCAGATATTTCTCTGTACACCCTATGGTCCCATTCACTCGGGAATATCCCAACGCAGCTCCTAGCATAAACGTGTTTCTGACTCGCTGAATCTCAACATAGTTTCAACTCTCTTAGGTGAACGAACGCACAGCAGAGTAGTTTCAAGGAAACGTTTCTCCTGAGTTTTAGACGAAGTTTCCTGCTGTTTAGTACGGATGCTAGCATTGGCCTGGAAATACCGGTTTTGGGATTCTGCACAGAAAGGGTTTGCGAACCGCTGAATCCACACGTGAGTTTAACTCTGTCCGTTGAACGCACACATTGACAACCATTCAGTTTGATAGCACATTTTGGTTTTAGAAGCAGATATTTCTCTGTACAGCCTATGGTCCCATTCACTCGTGAATATCCCAACGCAGCTCCTAGAAGAAACGTGTTTCTGACTCGCTGAATCTCAACATAGATTCAACTCTCTTAGGTGAACGAACGCACAGCAGAGCAGTTTCAAGGAAACGTTTCTCCTGAGTCTTAGACGAAGTTTCCTGCTGTTTAGTACGTTTGCCGGCATTGGGCTGGAAATACCGGTTTTGGGATTCTGCACAGAAAGGGTTTGCAAACCGCTGAATCCACACGTGAGTTTAACTCTGTCAGTTGAATGCACACATTGACAACCATTCAGTTAGATAGCACCCTTTTGGTTTTAGAAGCAGATATTTCTCTGTATATCCTATGGTCCCATTCACTCGGGAATATCCCAACGCAGCTCCTAGAAGAAACGTGTTTCTGACTCGCTGAATCTCAACATAGATTCAACTCTCTTAGGTGAACGAACGCACAGCAGAGCAGTTTCAAAGAAACGTTTCTCCTGAGTTTTAGACGAAGTTTCCTGCTGTTTAGTTCGGATGCCGGCATTGGGCTGGAAATACCGGTTTTGGGATTCTGCACAGAAAGGGTTTGCAAACCGCTGAATCCACACGTGAGTTTAACTCTGTCAGTTGAATGCACAAATTGACAACCATTCAGTTTGATAGCACCCTTTTGGTTTTAGAAGCAGATATTTCTCTGTACAGCCTATGGTACCATTCACTTGGGAATATCCCAACGCAGCTCCGAGAAGAAACGTGTTTCTGACTCGCTGAATTTCAACATAGATTCAACTCTCTTAGGTGATCGAACGCACAGCAGAGCAGTTTCAAGGAAACGTTTCTCCTGAGTTTTAGACGAAGTTTCCTGCTGTTTAGTACGGATGCTGGCATTGGGCTGGAAATACCGGTTTTGGGATTCTGCACAGAAAGGGTTTGCAAACCGCTGAATCCACACGTGAGTTTAACTCTGTCAGTTGAATGCACACATTGACAACCATTCAGTTTGATAGCACATTTTGGTTTTAGAAGCAGATATTTCTCTGTACAGCCTATGGTCCCATTCACTCGGGAATATCCCAACGCAGCTCCTAGCATAAACGTGTTTCTGACTCGCTGAATCTCAACATAGTTTCAACTCTCTTAGGTGAACTAACGCACAGCAGAGCAGTTTCAAGGAAACGTTTCTCCTGAGTCTTAGACGAAGTTTCCTGCTGTTTAGTACGTTTGCCGGCATTGGGCTGGAAATACCCGTTTTGGGATTCTGCACAGAAAGGGTTTGCAAACCGCTCAATCCACACGTGAGTTTAACTCTGTCAGTTGAATGCACACATTGACAACCATTCAGTTAGATAGCTCCGTTTTGGTTTTAGAAGCAGATATTTCTCTGTACAGCCTTTGGTCCCATTCACTCGGGAATATCCCAACGCAGCTCCTAGAAGAAACGTGTTTCTGACTCGCTGAATCTCAACATAGATTCAACTCTCTTAGGTGAACGAACGCACAGCAGAGCAGTTTCAAGGAAACGTTTCTCCTGAGTTTTAGACGAAGTTTCCTGCTGTTTAGTACGTATGCCGGCATTGGGCTGGATATACCGGTTATGGGATTCTGCACAGAAATGGTTTGCAAACCGCTGAATCCACACGTGAGTTTAACTCTGTCAGTTGAATGCACACATTGACAACCATCCAGTTAGATAGCTCCGTTTTGGTTTTAGAAGCAGATATTTCTCTGTACAGCCTATGGTCCCATTCACTCGGGAATATCCCAACGCAGCTCCTAGCATAAACGTGTTTCTGACTCGCTGAATCTCAACATAGTTTCAGCTCTCTTAGGTGAACGAACGCACAGCAGAGCAGTTTCAAGGAAACGTTTCTCCTGAGTTTTAGATGAAGTTTCCTGCTGTTTAGTACGGATGCCAGCATTGGGCTGGAAATACCATTTTTGGGATTCGGCACAGAAAGGGTTTGCAAACCGCTGAATCCACACGTAAGTTTAACTCTCTCAGTTGAATGCACACATTGACAACCATTCAGTTAGATAGCTCCGTTTTGGTTTTAGAAGCAGATATTTCTCTGTACAGCCTATGGTCCCATTCACTCGGGAATATCCCAACGCAGCTCCTAGAAGAAACGTGTTTCTGACTCGCTGAATCTCAACATAGATTCAACTCTCGTAGGTGAACGAACACACAGCAGAGCAGTTTCAAGGAAACGTTTCTCCGGAGTTTTAGACGAAGTTTCCTGCTGTTTAGTACGGATGCCGGCATTGGGCTGGAAATACCGGTTTTGGGATTCTGCACAGAAACGGGTTTGCAAACCGCTGAATCCACACGTGAGTTTAGCTCTGTCAGTTGAATGCACACATTGACAACCATTCAGTTTGATAGCACCCTTTTGGTTTTAGAAGCAGATATTTCTCTGTACAGCCTATGGTCCCATTCACTCGGGAATATCCCAACGCAGCTCCTAGAAGAAACGAGTTTCTGACTCGCTGAATCTCAACATTGATTCAACTCTCTTAGGTGAACGAACGCACAGCAGAGCAGTTTCAAGGAAACGTTTCTCCTGAGTTTTAGACGAAGTTTCCTGCTGTTTAGTACATATGCCGGCATTGGGCTGGAAATACCGGTTTTGGGATTCTGCACAGAAAGGGTTTGCAAACCGCTGAATCCACACGTGAGTTTAACTCTGTCAGTTGAATACACACATTGACAACCATTCAGTTAGATATCTCCGTTTTGGTTTTAGAAGCAGATATTTCTCTGTACAGCCTATGGTCCCATTCACTCGGGGATATCCCAGCGCAGCTCCTGGAAAAAACGTGTTTCTGACTCGCTGAATCTCAACATAGATTCAACTCTCTTAGGTGAACGAACGCACAGCAGAGCAGTTTCAAGGAAACGTTTCTCCTGAGTTTTAGACGAAGTTTCCTGCTGTTTAGTACGGATGCCGGCATTGGGCTGGAAATACCAGTTTTGGGATTCTACACAGAAATGGTTTGCAAACCGCTGAATCCACACGTGAGTTTAACTCTGTCAGTTGAATGCGCACTTTGACAACCATTCAGTTTGATAGCACCCTTTTGGTTTTAGAAGCAGATATTTCTCTGTACAGCCTATGGTCCCATTCACTCGGGAATATCCCAACGCAGCTCCTAGAAGAAACGAGTTTCTGACTCGCTGAATCTCAACATAGATTCAACTCTCTTAGGTGATCGTACGCACAGCAGAGCAGTTTCAAGGAAACGTTTCTCCTGAGGTTTAGACGAAGTTTCCTGCTGTTTAGTATGGATGCCGGCATTGGGCTGGAAATACCGGTTTTGGGATTCTGCACAGAAAGGGTTTGCAAACCGCTGAATCCACACGTGAGTTTAACTCTGTCAGTTGAATGCACACATTGACAACCATTCAGCTGGATAGCTCCGTTTTGGTTTTAGAAGCAGATATTTCTCTGTACAGCCTATGGTCCCATTCACTCGAGAATATCCCAACGCAGCTCCTAGCATAAACGTGTTTCTGACTCCCTGAATCTCAACATAGTTTCAACTCTCTTAGGTGAACGAAAGCACAGCAGAGCAGTTTCAAGGAAACGTTTCTCCTGAGTTTTAGACGAAGTTTCCTGCTGTTTAGTACGTATGCCGGCATTGGGCTGGAAATACCATTTTTGGGATTCTGCACAGAAAGGGTTTGCAAACCGCTCAATCCACACGTGAGTTTAAGTCTCTCAGTTGAATGCACACATTGACAGCCATTCAGTTAGATAGCTCCGTTTTGGTTTTAGAAGCAGATATTTCTCTGTACAGCCTATGGTCCCATTCACTCGGGAATATCCCAACGCAGCTCCGAGAAGAAACGTGTTTCTGACTCGCTGAATTTCAACATAGATTCAACTCTCTTAGGTGATCGAACGCACAGTAGAGCAGTTTCAAGGAAACGTTTCTCCTGAGTCTTAGACGAAGTTTCCTGCTGTTTAGTACGTTTGCCGGCATTGGGCTGGAAATACCGGTTTTGGGATTCTCCACAGAAAGTGTTTGCAAACCGCTGAATCCACACGTGAGTTTACCTCTGTCAGTTGAATGCACACATTGACAACCATACAGTTTGATAGCACCCTTTTGGTTTTAGAAGCAGATATTTCTCTGTATATCCTATGGTCCCATTCACTCGGGAATATCCCAACGCAGCTCCTAGAAGAAACGTGTTTCTGACTCGCTGAATCTCAACATAGATTCAACTCTCTTAGGTGAACGAACGCACAGCAGAGCAGTTTCAAAGAAACGTTTCTCCTGAGTTTTAGACGAAGTTTCCTGCTGTTTAGTTCGGATGCCGGCATTGGGCTGGAAATACCGGTTTTGGGATTCTGCACAGAAAGGGTTTGCAAACCGCTGAATCCACACGTGAGTTTAACTCTGTCAGTTGAATGCACAAATTGACAACCATTCAGTTTGATAGCACCCTTTTGGTTTTAGAAGCAGATATTTCTCTGTACAGCCTATGGTACCATTCACTTGGGAATATCCCAACGCAGCTCCGAGAAGAAACGTGTTTCTGACTCGCTGAATTTCAACATAGATTCAACTCTCTTAGGTGATCGAACGCACAGCAGAGCAGTTTCAAGGAAACGTTTCTCCTGAGTTTTAGACGAAGTTTCCTGCTGTTTAGTACGTATGCCGGCATTTAGCTGGAATTACCGGTTTTGGGATTCTGCACAGAAAGGGTTTGTAAACCGCTGAATCCAAACGTGAGTTTAACTCTGTCACTTGAATGCACACATTGACAACCATTCAGTTAGACACCACCCTTTTGGTTGTAGGAACAGATATTTCTCTGTACAGCCTATGGTCCCATTCACTCGGGAATATCCCAACGCAGCTCCTAGAAGAAACGTTTTTCTGACTCGCTGAATCTCAACATAGATTCAACTCTCTTAGGTGATCGTACGCACAGCAGAGCAGTTTCAAGGAAACGTTTCTCCTGAGTTTTAGACGAAGTTTCCTGCTGTTTAGTACGGATGCCGGCATTGGGCTGGAAATACCGGTTTTGGGATTCTGCACAGAAAGGGTTTGC
This sequence comes from Aotus nancymaae, assembly GCF_030222135.1. Taxonomy (NCBI): domain Eukaryota; kingdom Metazoa; phylum Chordata; class Mammalia; order Primates; family Aotidae; genus Aotus; species Aotus nancymaae. The sequence continues at coordinate 1,318,598 of NW_026988584.1, forward strand.
AAACCGCTGAATCCACACGTGAGTTTAACTCTGTCAGTTGAATGCACACATTGACAACCATTCAGTTTGATAGCACATTTTGGTTTTAGAAGCAGATATTTCTCTGTACAGCCTATGGTCCCATTCACTCGGGAATATCCCAACGCAGCTCCTAGAAGAAACGTGTTTCTGACTCGCTGAATCTCAACATAGATTCAACTCTCTTAGGTGAACGAACGCACAGCAGAGCAGTTTCAAGGAAACGTTTCTCCTGAGTTTTAGACGAAGTTTCCTGCTGTTTAGTACGGATGCCGGCATTGGGCTGGACATACCGGTTATGGGATTCTGCACAGAAATGGTTTGCAAACCGCTGAATCCACACGTGAGTTTAACTCTGTCAGTTGAATGCACACATTGACAACCATCCAGTTAGATAGCTCCGTTTTGGTTTTAGAAGCAGATATTTCTCTGTACAGCCTATGGTCCCATTCACTCGGGAATATCCCAAGGCAGCTCCTAGCATAAACGTGTTTCTGACTCGCTGAATCTCAACATAGTTTCAGCTCTCTTAGGTGAACGAACGCACAGCAGAGCAGTTTCAAGGAAACGTTTCTCCTGAGTTTTAGACGAAGTTTCCTGCTGTTTAGTACGGATGCCCGCATTGGGCTGGAAATACCATTTTTGGGATTCTGCACAGAAAGGGTTTGCAAACCGCTGAATCCACACGTAAGTTTAACTCTCTCAGTTGAATGCACACATTGACAACCATTCAGTTAGATAGCTCCGTTTTGGTTTTAGAAGCAGATATTTCTCTGTACAGCCTATGGTCCCATTCACTCGGGAATATCCCAACGCAGCTCCTAGAAGAAACGTGTTTCTGACTCGCTGAATCTCAACATAGATTCAACTCTCTTAGGTGAACGAACACACAGCAGAGCAGTTTCAAGGAAACGTTTCTCCGGAGTTTTAGACGAAGTTTCCTGCTGTTTAGTACGGATGCCGGCATTGGGCTGGAAATACCGGTTTTGGGATTCTGCACAGAAACGGGTTTGCAAACCGCTGAATCCACACGTGAGTTTAGCTCTGTCAGTTGAATGCACACATTGACAACCATTCAGTTTGATAGCACCCTTTTGGTTTTAGAAGCAGATATTTCTCTGTACAGCCTATGGTCCCATTCACTCGGGAATATCCCAACGCAGCTCCTAGAAGAAACGAGTTTCTGACTCGCTGAATGTCAACATTGATTCAACTCTCTTAGGTGAACGAACGCACAGCAGAGCAGTTTCAAGGAAACGTTTCTCCTGAGTTTTAGACGAAGTTTCCTGCTGTTTAGTACATATGCCGGCATTGGGCTGGAAATACCGGTTTTGGGATTCTGCACAGAAAGGGTTTGCAAACCGCTGAATCCACACGTGAGTTTAACTCTGTCAGTTGAATACACACATTGACAACCATTCAGCTAGATATCTCCGTTTTGGTTTTAGAAGCAGATATTTCTCTGTACAGCCTATGGTCCCATTCACTCGGGAATATCCCAACGCAGCTCCTAGCATAAACGTGTTTCTGACTCGCTGAATCTCAACATAGATTCAACTCTCTTAGGTGAACGAACGCACAGCAGAGCAGTTTCAAGGAAACGTTTCTCCTGAGTTTTAGACGAAGTTTCCTGCTGTTTAGTACGGATGCCGGCATTGGGCTGGAAATACCAGTTTTGGGATTCTGCACAGAAATGGTTTGCAAACCGCTGAATCCACACGTGAGTTTAACTCTTTCAGTTGAATGCGCACTTTGACAACCATTCAGTTTGATAGCACCCTTTTGGTTTTAGAAGCAGATATTTCTCTGTACAGCCTATGGTCCCATTCACTTGGGAATATCCCAACGCAGCTCCTAGAAGAAACGTGTTTCTGACTCGCTGAATCTCAACATAGATTCAACTCTCTTAGGTGAACGAACGCACAGCAGAGCAGTTTTAAGGCAACGTTTCTCCTGAGTTTTAGACGAAGTTTCCTGCTGTTTAGTACGTATGCCGGCATTGAGCTGGAATTACCGGTTTTGGGATTCGGCACAGAAAGGGTTTGTAAACCGCTGAATCCAAACGTGAGTTTAACTCTGTCACTTGAATGCACACATTGACAACCATTCAGTTAGATACCACCCTTTTGGTTGTAGGAGCAGATATTTCTCTGTACAGCTTATGGTCCCATTCACTCGGGAATATGCCAACGCAGCTCCTAGAAGAAACGTGTTTCTGACTCGCTGAATCTCAACATAGATTCAACTCTCTTAGGTGAACGAACACAGAGCAGAGCAGTTTCAAGGAAACGTTTCTCCTGAGTTTTAGACGAAGTTTCCTGCTTTTTAGTACGGATGCCGGCATTGGGCTGGACATACCGGTTTTGGGATTCTGCACAGAAATGGTTTGCAAACCGCTGAATCCACACGTGAGTTTAACTCTGTCAGTTGAATGCACACATTGACAACCATACAGTTAGATAGCTCCGTTTTGGTTTTAGAAGCAGATATTTCTCTGTACAGCCTATGGTCCCATTCACTCGGGGATATCCCAACGCAGCTCCTAGAAGAAACGAGTTTCTTACTCGCTTAATCTCAACATAGATTCAACTCTCTTAGGTGAACGAACGCACAGCAGAGCAGTTTCAAGGAAACGTTTCTCCTGAGTTTTAGACGAAGTTTCCTGCTGTTTAGTACGTATGCCGGCATTGGGCTGGAAATACCGGTTTTGGGATTCTGCACAGAAAGGGTTTGCAAACCGCTCAATCCACACGTGAGTTTAACTCTGTCAGTTGAATGCACACATTGACAACCATTCAGTTAGAGAGCTCCGTTTTGGTTTTAGAAGCAGATATTTCTCTGTACAGCCTATGGTCCCATTCACTCGGGAATATCCCAACGCAGCTCCTAGAAAAAACGTGTTTCTGACTCGCTGAATCTCAACATAGATTCAACTCTCTAAGGTGAACGAACGCACAGCAGAGCAGTTTCAAGGAAACGTTTCTCCTGAGTTTTAGACGAAGTTTCCTGCTGTTTAGTACGGATGCCGGCTTTGGGCTGGACATACCGGTTATGGGATTCTGGACAGAAATGTTTTGCAAACCGCTGAATCCACACGTGAGTTTAACTCTGTCAGTTGAATGCACACATTGACAACCATCCAGTTAGATAGCTCCGTTTTGGTTTTAGAAGCAGATATTTCTCTGTACAACCTATGGTCCCATTCACTCGGGAATATCCCAACGCAGCTCCTAGCATAAACGTGTTTCTGACTCGCTGAATCTCAACATAGTTTCAACTCTCTTAGGTGAACGAACGCACAGCAGAGCAGTTTCAAGGAAACGTTTCTCCTGAGTTTTAGACGAAGTTTCCTGCTGTTTAGTACGGATGCCGGCATTGGGCTGGAAATACCATTTTTGGGATTCTGCACAGAAAGTGTTTGCAAACCGCTGAATCCACACGTAAGTTTAACTCTCTCACTTGAATGCACACATAGACAACCATTCAGTTAGATAGCTCCGTTTTGGTTTTAGAAGCAGATATTTCTCTGTACAGCCTATGGTCCCATTCACTCGGGAATATCCCAACGCAGCTCCTAGAAAAAACGTGTTTCTGACTCGCTGAATCTCAACATAGATTCAACTCTCTAAGGTGAACGAACGCACAGCAGAGCAGTTTCAAGGAAACGTTTCTCCTGAGTTTTAGACGAAGTTTCCTGCTGTTTAGTACGGATGCCGGCTTTGGGCTGGACATACCGGTTATGGGATTCTGGACAGAAATGGTTTGCAAACCGCTGAATCCACACGTGAGTTTAACTCTGTCAGTTGAATGCACACATTGACAACCATCCAGTTAGATAGCTCCGTTTTGGTTTTAGAAGCAGATATTTCTCTGTACAGCCTATGGTCCCATTCACTCGGGAATATCCCAACGCAGCTCCTAGCATAAACGTGTTTCTGACTCGCTGAATCTCAACATAGTTTCAACTCTCTTAGGTGAACGAACGCACAGCAGAGCAGTTTCAAGGAAACGTTTCTCCTGAGTTTTAGACGAAGTTTCCTGCTGTTTAGTACGGATGCCGGCATTGGGCTGGAAATACCATTTTTGGGATTCTGCACAGAAAGGGTTTGCAAACCGCTGAATCCACACGTAAGTTTAACTCTCTCAGTTGAATGCACACATTGACAACCATTCAGTTAGATAGCTCCGTTTTGGTTTTAGAAGCAGATATTTCTCTGTACAGCCTATGGTCCCATTCACTCGGGAATATCCCAACGCAGCTCCTAGAAGAAACGTGTTTCTGACTCGCTGAATCTCAACATAGATTCAACTCTCTTAGGTGAACGAACGCACAGCAGAGCAGTTTCAAGGAAACGTTTCTCCTGAGTTTTAGACGAAGTTTCCTGCTTTTTAGTACGGATGCCGGCATTGGGCTGGACATACCGGTTTTGGGATTCTGCACAGAAATGGTTTGCAAACCGCTGAATCCACACGTGAGTTTAACTCTGTCAGTTGAATGCACACATTGACAACCATTCAGCTGGATAGCTCCGTTTTGGTTTTAGAAGCAAATATTTCTCTGTACAGCCTATGGTCCCATTCACTCGAGAATATCCCAACGCAGCTCCTAGCATAAACGTGTTTCTGACTCGCTGAATCTCAACATAGATTCAACTCTCTTAGGTGAACGAACGCACAGCAGAGCAGTTTCAAGGAAACGTTTCTCCTGAGTTTTAGACGAAGTTTCCTGCTTTTTAGTACGGATGCCGGCATTGGGCTGGACATACCGGTTTTGGGATTCTGCACAGAAATGGTTTGCAAACCACTGAATCCACACGTGAGTTTAACTCTGTCAGTTGAATGCACACATTGACAACCATCCAGTTAGATAGCTCCGTTTTGGTTTTAGAAGCAGATATTTCTCTGTACAGCCTATGGTCCCATTCACTCGGGAATATCCCAACGCAGCTCCTAGAAGAAACGAGTTTCTGACTCGCTGAATCTCAACATAGATTCAACTCTCTTAGGTGAACGAACGCACAGCAGAGCAGTTTCAAGGAAACGTTTCTCCTGAGTTTTAGACGAGGTTTCCTGCTGTTTTGTACGGATGCCGGCATTGGGCTGGAAATACCGGTTTTGGGATTCTGCACAGAAAGGGTTTGCAAACCGCTGAATCCACACGTGAGTTTAACTCTGTCAGTTGAATGCACACATTGACAACCATTCAGTTTGATAGCTCCGTTTTGCTTTTAGAAGCAGATATTTCTCTGTACAGCCTATGGTCCCATTCACTCGGGAATATCCCAACGCAGCTCCTAGAAGAAACGAGTTTCTGACTCGCTGAATCTCAACATAGATTCAACTCTCTTAGGTGAACGAACGCACAGCAGAGCAGTTTCAAGGAAACGTTTCTCCTGAGTTTTAGACGAAGTTTCCTGCTGTTTAGTACGGATGCCGGCATTGGGCTGGGAATACCGGTTTTGGGATTCTGCACAGAAAGGGTTTGCAAACCGCTGAATCCACGCGTGAGTTTAACTCTGTCAGTTGAATGCACACATTGACAACCATTCAGTTACATAGCTCCGTTTTGGTTTTAGAAGCAGATATTTCTCTGTACAGCCTATGGTCCCATTCACTCGGGAATATCCCAACGTAGCTCCTAGAAGAAACGTGTTCCTGACTCCTGAATCTCAACATAGATTCAACTCTCTTAGGTGAACGAACGCACAGCAGAGCAGTTTCAAGGAAACGTTTCTCCTGAGTTTTAGACGAAGTTTCCTGCTGTTTAGTACGGATGCCGGCATTGGGCTGGAAATACAGGTTTTGCCATTCTCCACAGAAATGGTTTGCAAACCGCTGAATCCACACGAGAGTTTAACTCTGTCAGTTGAATGCACACATTGACAACCATCCAGTTAGATAGCTCCGTTTTGGTTTTAGAAGCAGGTATTTCTCTGTACAGGCTATGGTCCCATTCACTAGGGAATATCCCAACGCAGCTCCTAGAAGAAACGAGTTTCTGACTCGCTGAATCTCAACATAGATTCAACTCTCTTAGGTGAACGAACGCACAGCAGAGCAGTTTCAAGGAAACGTTTCTCCTGAGTTTTAGACGAAGTTTCCTGCTGTTTAGTATGTATGCCGGCATTGGGCTGGAAATACCGGTTTTGGGATTCTGCACAGAAAGGGTTTGCAAACCGCTGAATCCACACGTGAGTTTAACTCTGTCAGTTGAATGCACACATTGACAACCATTCAGTTAGATAGCTCCGTTTTGGTTTTAGAAGCAGATATTTCTCTGTACAGCCTATGGTCCCATTCACTCGGGAATATCCCAACGCAGCTCCTAGAAGAAACGTGTTTCTGACTCGCTGAATCTCAACATAGATTCAACTCTCTTAGGTGAACGAACGCACAGCAGCGCAGTTTCAAGGAAACGTTTCTCCTGACTTTTAGACGAAGTTTCCTGCTTTTTAGTACGGATCCCGGCATTGGGCTGGACATACCGGTTTTAGGATTCTGCACAGAAATGGTTTGCAAACCGCTGAATCCACACGTGAGTTTAACTCTGTCAGTTGAATGCACACATTGACAACCATCCAGTTAGATAGCTCCGTTTTGGTTTTAGAAGCAGATATTTCTCTGTACAGCCTATGGTCCCATTCACTCGGGAATATCCCAACGCAGCTCCTAGAAGAAACGAGTTTCTGACTCGCTGGATCTCAACAAAGATTCAACTCTCTTAGGTGAACGAACGCACAGCAGAGCAGTTTCAAGGAAACGTTTCTCCTGAGTTTTAGACGAAGTTTCCTGCTGTTTAGTACGTATGCCGGCATTGGGCTGGAAATACCGGTTTTGGGATTCTGCACAGAAAGGGTTTGCAAACCGCTCAATCCACACGTGAGTTTAACTCTGTCAGTTGAATGCACAGATTGACAACCATTCAGTTAGATAGCTCCGTTTTGGTTTTAGAAGCAGATATTTCTCTGTACAGCCTATGGTCCCATTCACTCGGGAATATCCCAACGCAGCTCCTAGAAGAAACGTGTTTCTGACTCGCTGAATCTCAACATTGATTCAACTCTCTTAGGTGAACGAACGCACAGCAGAGCAGTTTCAAGGACACGTTTCTCCTGAGTTTTAGACGAAGTTTCCTGCTGTTTAGTACGGATGCCGGCATTGGGCTGGAAATACCGGTTTTGGGATTCTCCACAGAAATGGTTTGCAAACCGCTGAATCCACACGTGAGTTTAACTCTGTCAGTTGAATGCACACATTGACAACCATTCAGTTTGATAGCACCCTTTTGGTTTTAGAAGCAGATATTTCTCTGTACAGCCTATGGTCCCATTCACTCGAGAATATCCCAACGCAGCTCCTAGAAGAAACGTGTTTCTGACTCGCTGAATCTCAACATAGTTTCAACTCTCTTAGGTGAACGAACGCACAGCAGAGCAATTTCAAGGAAACGTTTCTGCTGGGTTTTAGACGAAGTTTCCTACTTTTTAGTACGGATGCCGGCATTGGGCTGGAAATACCAGTTTTGGGATTCTGCACAGAAAGGGTTTGCAAACCGCTGAATCCACACGTGAGTTTAACTCTGTCAGTTGAATGCACACATTGACAACCATTCAGTTTGATTGCACCCTTTTGGTTTTAGAAGCAGATATTTCTCTGTACAGCCTATAGTCCCATTCCCTTGGGAATATCCCAACGCAGCTCCTAGAAGAAACGTGTTTCTGACTCGCTGAATCTCAAAATAGATTCAACTCTCTTAGGTGAACGAACGCACAGCAGAGCAGTTTCAAGGAAACGTTTCTCCTGAGTTTTAGACGAAGATTCCTGCTGTTTAGTACGTATGCCGGCATTGAGCTGGAATTACCGGTTTTGGGATTCTGCACAGAAAGGGTTGTAAACCGCTGAATCCAAACGTGAGTTTAACTCTGTCACTTGAATGCACACATTGACAACCATTCGGTTAGATACCACCCTTTTGGTTGTAGGAGCAGATATTTCTCCGTACAGCCTATGGTCCCATTCACTCGGGAATATCCCAACGCAGCTCCTAGAAGAAACGTGTTTCTGACTCGCTGAATCTCAACATAGATTCAACTCTCTTAGGTGAACGAACGCACAGCAGAGCAGTTTCAAGGAAACGTTTCTCCTGAGTTTTAGACGAAGTTTCCTGCTGTTTAGTACGGATGCCGGCATTGGACTGGACATACCGGTTTTGGGATTCTGCACAGAAAGGGTTTGCAAACCGCTGAATCCACACGTGAGTTTAACTCTGTCATTTGAATGCACACATTGACAACCATCCAGTTAGATAGCTCCGTTTTGGTTTTAGAAGCAGATATTTCTCTGTACAGCCTATGGTCCCATTCACTCGGGAATATCCCAACGCAGCCCCTAGAAGAAACGAGTTTCTGACTCGCTGAATCTCAACATAGATTCAACTCTCTTAGGTGAACGAACGCACAGCAGAGCAGTTTCAAGGAAACGTTTCTCCTGAGTTTTAGACGAAGTTTCCTGCTGTTTAGTACGGATGCCGGCATTGGGCTGGAAATACCGGTTTTGGGATTCTGCACAGAAAGGGTTTGCAAACCGCTGAATCCACACGTGAGTTTAACTCTGTCAGTTGAATGCACACATTGACAACCATTCAGTTAGATAGCTCCGTTTTGGTTTTAGAAGCAGATATTTCTCTGTACAGCCTATGGTCCCATTCACTCGGGAATATCCCAACGCAGCTCCTAGAAGAAACGTGTTTCTGACTCGCTGAATCTCAACATAGATTCAACTCTCTTAGGTGAACGAACGCACAGCAGAGCAGTTTCAAGGAAACGTTTCTCCTGAGTTTTAGACGAAGTTTCCTGCTGTTTAGTATGTATGCCGGCATTGGGCTGGAAATACCGGTTTTGGGATTCTGCACAGAAAGGGTTTGCAAACCGCTGAATCCACACGTGAGTTTACCTCTGTCAGTTGAATGCACACACTGACAACCATTCAGTTAGATAGCTCCGTTTTGGTTTTAGAAGCAGATATTTCTCTGTACAGCCTATGGTCCCATTCACTCGGGAATATCCCAACGCAGCTCCTAGAAGAAACTTGTTTCTGACTCGCTGAATCTCAACATAGATTCAACTCTCTTAGGAGAACGAACGCACAGCAGAGCAGTTTCAAGGAAACGTTTCTCCTGAGTTTTAGACGAAGTTTCCTGCTGTTTAGTACGTATGCTGGCATTGGGATGGAAATACCGGTTTTGGGATTCTGCACAGAAAGGGTTTGCAAACCGCTGAATCCACACGTGAGTTTAATTCTGTCAGTTGAATGCACACATTGACAACCATTCAGTTAGATAGCTCCGTTTTGGTTTTAGAAGCAGATATTTCTCTGTACAGCCTATGGTCACATTCACTCGGGAATATCCCAACGCAGCTCCTAGAAGAAACGTGTTTCTGACTCGCTGAATCTCAACATAGATTCAACTCTCTTAGGTGAACGAACGCACAGCAGAGCAGTTTCAAGGAAACGTTTCTCCTGAGTTTTAGACGAAGTTTCCTGCTGTTTAGTACGTATGCCGGCATTGGGCTGGAAATACCGGTTTTGGGATTCTGCACAGAAAGGGTTTGCAAACCGCTGAATCCACACGTGAGTTTAACTCTGTCAGTTGAATGCACACATTGACAACCATTCAGTTTGATAGCACCCTTTTGGTTTTAGAAGCAGATATTTCTCTGTACAGCCTATGGTCCCATTCACTCGGGAATATCCCAACGCAGCTCCTAGAAGAAACGTGTTTCTGACTCGCTGAATCTCAACATAGATTCAACTCTCTTAGGTGAACGAACGCACAGCAGAGCAGTTTCAAGGAAACGTTTCTCCTGAGTTTTAGACGAAGTTTCCTGCTGTTTAGTGCGGATGCCGTCTTTGGGCTGGACATACCGGTTTTGGGATTCTGCACAGAAAGGGTTTGCAAACCGCTGAATCCACACGTGAGTTTAACTCTGTCAGTTGAACGCACACATTGACAACCATTCAGTTAGATACCACCCTTTTGGTTGTAGGAGCAGATATTTTTCTGTACAGCCTACGGTCCCATTCACTCGGGAATATCCCAACGCAGCTCCTAGAAGAAACGAGTTTCTGACTCGCTGAATCTCAACATAGATTCAACTCTCTTAGGTGAACGAACGCACAGCAGAGCAGTTTCAAGGAAACTTTTCTCCTGAGTTTTAGACGAAGTTTCCTGCTGTTTAGTTCGTATGCCTGCATTGGGCTGGAAATACCGGTTTTGGGATTCTGCACAGAAAGGGTTTGCAAACCGCTGAATCCACACGTGAGTTTAGCTCTGTCAGTTGAATGCACACATTGACAACCATTCAGTTAGACAGCTCCGTTTTGGTTTTAGAAGCAGATATTTCTCTGTACAGCCTATGGTCCCATTCACTCGGGAATATCCCAACGCAGCTCCTAGAAGAAACGTGTTTCTGACTCGCTGAATCTCAACATAGATTCAACTCTCTTACGTGAACGAACGCACAGCAGAGCAGTTTCAAGGAAACGTTTCTCCTGAGTTTTAGACGAAGTTTCCTGCTGTTTAGTACGGATGCCGGCATTGGGCTGGAAATACCGGTTTTGGGATTCTGCACAGAAATGGTTTGCAAACCGCTCAATCCAGACGTGAGTTTAACTCTGTCAGTTGAATGCACACATTGACAACCATCCAGTTAGAGAGCTCCGTTTTGGTTTCAGAAGCAGATATTTCTCTGTACAGCCTATGGTCCCATTCACTCGGGAATATCCCAACGCAGCTCCTAGAAGAAACGTGTTTCTGACTCGCTGAATCTCAACATAGATTCAACTCTCTTACGTGAACGAACGCACAGCAGAGCAGTTTCAAGGAAACGTTTCTCCTGAGTTTTAGACGAAGTTTCCTGCTGTTTAGTACGTATGCCGGCATTGGGCTGGAAATACCGGTTTTGGGATTCTGCACAGAAAGGGTTTGCAAACCGCTGAATCCACACGTGAGTTTAACTCTGTCAGTTGAATGCACACACTGACAACCATTCAGTTAGATAGCTCCGTTTTGGTTTTAGAAGCAGATATTTCTCTGTACAGCCTATGGTCCCATTCACTCGGGAATATCCCAACGCAGCTCCTAGAAGAAACGTGTTTCTGCCTCGCTGAATCTCAACATAGATTCAACTCTCTTAGGTGAACGAAAGCACAGCAGAGCAGTTTCAAGGAAACGTTTCTCCTGAGTTTTAGACGAAGTTTCCTGCTGTTTAGTACGGATGCCGGCATTGGGCTGGAAATACCGGTTTTGGGATTCTACACAGAAAGGGTTTGCAAACCGCTGAATCCACACGTGAGTTTAACTCTGTCAGTTGAATGCACACATTGACAACCATTCAGTTAGATACCACCCTTTTGGTTGTAGGAGCATATATTTCTCTGTACAGCATATGGTCCCATTCACTCGGGAATATCCCAACGCAGCTCCTAGAAGAAACTTGTTTCTGACTCGCTGAATCTCAACATAGATTCAACTCTCTTAGGAGAACGAACGCACAGCAGAGCAGTTTCAAGGAAACGTTTCTCCTGAGTTTTAGACGAAGTTTCCTGCTGTTTAGTACGTATGCTGGCATTGGGATGGAAATACCGGTTTTGGGATTCTGCACAGAAAGGGTTTGCAAACCGCTGAATCCACACGTGAGTTTAATTCTGTCAGTTGAATGCACACATTGACAACCATTCAGTTAGATAGCTCCGTTTTGGTTTTAGAAGCAGATATTTCTCTGTACAGCCTATGGTCACATTCACTCGGGAGTATCCCAACGCAGCTCCTAGAAGAAACGTGTTTCTGACTCGCTGAATCTCAACATAGATTCAACTCTCTTAGGTGAACGAACGCACAGCAGAGCAGTTTCAAGGAAACGTTTCTCCTGAGTTTTAGACGAAGTTTCCTGCTTTTTAGTACGGATCCCGGCATTGGGCTGGAAATACCGGTTTTGGGATTCTGCACAGAAAGGGTTTGCAAACCGCTGAATCCACACGTGAGTTTAACTCTGTCAGTTGAATGCACACATTGACAACCATTCAGTTTGATAGCACCCTTTTGGTTTTAGAAGCAGATATTTCTCTGTACAGCCTATGGTCCCATTCACTCGGGAATATCCCAACGCAGCTCCTAGAAGAAACGTGTTTCTGACTCGCTGAATCTCAACATAGATTCAACTCTCTTAGGTGAACGAACGCACAGCAGAGCAGTTTCAAGGAAACGTTTCTCCTGAGTTTTAGACGAAGTTTCCTGCTGTTTAGTACGTATGCCGGCATTGAGCTGGAATTACCGGTTTTGGAATTCTGCACAGAAAGGGTTTGTAAACCGCTGAATCCAAACGTGAGTTTAACTCTGTCAGTTGAATGCACACATTGACAACCATTCAGTTAGATACCACCCTTTTGGTTGTAGGAGCAGATATTTCTCTGTACAGCATATGGTCCCATTCACTCGGGAATATCCCAACGCAGCTCCTAGCATAAACGTGTTTCTGACTCGCTGAATCTCAACATAGATTCAACTCTCTTAGGAGAACGAACACACAGCAGAGCAGTTTCAAGGAAACGTTTCTCCTGAGTTTTAGACGCAGTTTCCTGCTGTTTAGTACGTATGCCGGCATTGGGCTGGAAATACCGGTTTTGGGATTCTGCACAGAAAGGGTTTGCAAACCGCTGAATCCACACGTGAGTTTAACTCTGTCAGTTGAATGCACCAATTGACAACCATTCAGTTAGATACCTCCGTTTTGGTTTTAGAAGCAGATATTTCTCTGTACAGCCTATGGTCCCATTCACTCGGGAATATCCCAACGCAGCTCCTAGAAGAAACGTGTTTCTGACTCGCTGAATCTCAACATAGATTCAACTCTCTTAGGTGATCGAACGCGCAGCAGAGCAGTTTCAAGGAAACGTTTCTCCTGAGTTTTAGACGAAGTTTCCTGCTGTTTAGTACGGATGCCTGCAATGGGCTGGAAATACCGGTTTTGGGATTCTGCACAGAAAGGGTTTGCAAACCGCTGAATCCACACGTGAGTTTAACTCTGTCAGTTGAATGCACACATTGACAACCATTCAGTTAGATAGATCCGTTTTGGTTTTAGAAGCAGATATTTCTCTGTACAGGCTATGGTCACATTCACTCGGTAATATCCCAACGCAGCTCCTAGAAGAAACGTGTTTCTGACTCGCTGAATCTCAACATAGATTCAACTCTCTTAGGTGAACGAACGCACAGAAGAACAGTTTAAAGGAAACGTTTCTCCTGAGTTTTAGACGAAGTTTCCTGCTGTTTAGTACGGATGCCGGCATTGGGCTGGAAATACCGGTTTTGGGATTCTGCACAGAAAGGGTTTGCAAACCGCTGAATCCACACGTGAGTTCAACTCTGTCAGTTGAATGCACACACTGACAACCATTCAGTTAGATAGCTCCGTTTTGGTTTTAGAAGCAGGTATTTCTCTGTACAGCCTATGGTCCCATTCACTCGGTAATATCCCAACGCAGCTCCTAGAAGAAACGTGTTTCTGACTCGCTGAATCTCAACATAGATTCAACTCTCTTACGTGAACGAACGCACAGCAGAGCAGTTTCAAGGAAACGTATCTCCTGAGTTTTAGACGAAGTTTCCTGCTGTTTAGTACGGATGCCGGCATTGGGCTGGACATACCGGTTTTGGGATTCTGCACAGAAATGGTTTGCAAACCGCTGAATCCACACGTGAGTTTAACTCTGTCAGTTGAATGCACCAATTGACAACCATCCAGTTAGATAGCTCCGTTTTGGTTTTAGAAGCAGATATTTCTCTGTACAGCCTATGGTCCCATTCACTCGGGAATATCCCAACGCAGCTCCTGGAAGAAACGAGTTTCTGACTCGCTGAATCTCAACATAGATTCAACTCTCTTAGGTGAACGAACGCACAGCAGAGCAGTTGCAAGGAAACGTTTCTCCTGAGTTTTAGACGAAGTTTCCTGCTGTTTAGTACGTATGCCGGCATTGGGCTGGAAATACCGGTTTTGGGATTCTGCACAGAAAGGATTTGCAAACCGCTGAATCCACACGTGAGTTTAACTCTGTCAGTTGAATGCACACAATGACAACCATTCAGTTAGATAGCTCCGTTTTGGTTTTAGAAGCAGATATTTCTCTGTACAGCCTATGGTCACATTCACTCGGGAATATCCCAACGCAGCTCCTAGAAGAAACGTGTTTCTGACTCGCTGAATCTCAACATAGATTCAACTCTCTTAGGTGAACGAAGGCACAGCAGAGCAGTTTCAAGGAAACGTTTCTCCTGAGTTTAAGACGAAGTTTCCTGCTGTTTAGTACGTATGCCGGCATTGGGCTGGAAATACCGGTTTTGGGATTCTACACAGAAAGGGTTTGCAAACCGCTGAATCCACACGTGAGTTTAACTATGTCAGTTGAATGCACACATTGACAACCATTCAGTTTGATAGCACCCTTTTGGTTTTAGAAGCAGATATTTTTCTGTACAGTCTATGGTCCCATTCACTCGGAATATCCCAACGCAGCTCCTAGAAGAAACGTGTTTCTGACTCGCTGAATCTCAACATAGATTCAACTCTCCTAGGTGATCGAACGCACAGCAGGGCAGTTTCAAGGAAACGTTTCTCCTGAGTTTTAGACGAAGTTTCCTGCTGTTTAGTACGGATGCCGGCATTGGGCTGGAAATACCAGTTTTGGGATTCTGCACAGAAAGGGTTTGCAAACCGCTGAATCCACACGTGAGTTTAACTCTGTCAGTTGAATGCACACAATGACAACAATTCAGTTAGATAGCTCCGTTTTGGTTTTAGAAGCAGATATTTCTCTGTACAGCTTATGGTCCCATTCACTCGGGAATATCCCAACGCAGCTCCTAGCATAAACGTGTTTCTGACTCGCTGAATCTCAACATAGATTCAACTCTCTTAGGAGAACGAACGCACAGCAGAGCAGTTTCAAGGAAACGTTTCTCCTGAGTTTTAGACGAAGTTTCCTGCTGTTTAGTACGTATGCCGGCATTGGGCTGGAAATACCGGTTTTGGGATTCTGCACAGAAAGGGTTTGCAAACCGCTGAATCCACACGTGAGTTTAACTCTGTCAGTTGAATGCACACATTGACAACCATTCAGTTAGATAGATCCGTTTTGGTTTTAGAAGCAGACATTTCTCTGTACAGGCTATGGTCACATTCACTCGGTAATATCCCAACGCAGCTCCTAGAAGAAACGTGTTTCTGACTCGCTGAATCTCAACATAGATTCAACTCTCTTAGGTGAACGAACGCACAGAAGAACAGTTTAAAGGAAACGTTTCTCCTGAGTTTTAGACGAAGTTTCCTGCTGTTTAGTACGGATGCCGGCATTGGGCTGGAAAT
The DNA here is from genome assembly GCF_030222135.1 of Aotus nancymaae. Lineage (NCBI taxonomy): Eukaryota > Metazoa > Chordata > Mammalia > Primates > Aotidae > Aotus > Aotus nancymaae. The sequence goes on from NW_026988584.1 coordinate 1,334,041, forward strand.
ACCGGTTTTGGGATTCTGCACAGAAAGGGTTTGCAAACCGCTGAATCCACACGTGAGTTCAACTCTGTCAGTTGAATGCACACACTGACAACCATTCAGTTAGATAGCTCCGTTTTGGTTTTAGAAGCAGGTATTTCTCTGTACAGCCTATGGTCCCATTCACTCGGTAATATCCCAATGCAGCTCCTAGAAGAAACGTGTTTCTGACTCGCTGAATCTCAACATAGATTCAACTCTCTTACGTGAACGAACGTACAGCAGAGCAGTTTCAAGGAAACGTATCTCCTGAGTTTTAGACGAAGTTTCCTGCTGTTTAGTACGGATGCCGGCATTGGGCTGGACATACCGGTTTTGGGATTCTGCACAGAAATGGTTTGCAAACCGCTGAATCCACACGTGAGTTTAACTCTGTCAGTTGAATGCACACATTGACTACCATCCAGTTAGATAGCTCCGTTTTGGTTTTAGAAGCAGATATTTCTCTGTACAGCCTATAGTCCCATTCACTCGGGAATATCCTAACGCAGCTCCTGGAAGAAACGAGTTTCTGACTCGCTGAATCTCAACATAGATTCAACTCTCTTAGGTGAACGAACGCACAGCAGAGCAGTTGCAAGGAATCGTTTCTCCTGAGTTTTAGACGAAGTTTCCTGCTGTTTAGTACGTATGCCGGCATTGGGGTGGAAATCCCGGTTTTGGGATTCTGCACAGAAAGGGTTTGCAAACCGCTGAATCCACACGTGAGTTTAACTCTGTCAGTTGAATGCACACAATGACAACCATTCAGTTAGATAGCTCCGTTTTGGTTTTAGAAGCAGATATTTCTCTGTACAGCCTATGGTCACATTCACTCGGGAATATCCCAACGCAGCTCCTAGCATAAACGTGATTCTGACTCGCTGAATCTCAACATAGATTCAACTCTCTAAGGTGAACGAAGGCACAGCAGAGCAGTTTCAAGGAAACGTTTCTCCTGAGTTTTAGACGAAGTTTCCTGCTGTTTAGTACGTATGCCGGCATTGGGCTGGAAATACCGGTTTTGGGATTCTACACAGAAAGGGTTTGCAAACCGCTGAATCCACACGTGAGTTTAACTATGTCAGTTGAATGCACACATTGACAACCATTCAGTTTGATAGCACCCTTTTGGTTTTAGAAGCAGATATTTTTCTGTACAGCCTATGGTCCCATTCACTCGGGAATATCCCAACGCAGCTCCTAGAAGAAACGTGTTTCTGACTCGCTGAATCTCAACATAGATTCAACTCTCCTAGGTGATCGAACGCACAGCAGGGCAGTTTCAAGGAAACGTTTCTCCTGAGTTTTAGACGAAGTTTCCTGCTGTTTAGTACGGATGCCGGCATTGGGCTGGAAATACCGGTTTTGGGATTCTGCACAGAAAGGGTTTGCAAACCGCTGAATCCACACGTGAGTTTAACTCTGTCAGTTGAATGCACACTTTGACAAACATTCAGTTAGATACCTCCGTTTTGGTTTTAGAAGCAGATATTTCTCTGTACAGCTTATGGTCCCATTCACTCGGGAATATCCCAACGCAGCTCCTAGCATAAACGTGTTTCTGACTCGCTGAATCTCAACATAGATTCAACTCTCTTAGGAGAACGAACGCACAGCAGAGCAGTTTCAAAGAAATGTTTCTCCTGAGTTTTAGACGAAGTTTCCTGCTGTTTAGTACGTATGCCGGCATTGGGCTGGAAATACCGGTTTTGGGATTCTGCACAGAAAGGGTTTGCAAACCGCTGAATCCACACGTGAGTTTAACTCTGTCAGTTGAATGCACACTTTGACAACCATTCAGTTAGATACCTCCGTTTTGGTTTTAGAAGCAGATATTTCTCTGTACAGCCTATGGTCCCATTCACTCGGGAATATCCCAACGCAGCTCCTAGAAGAAACGTGTTTCTGACTCGCTGAATCTCAACATAGATTCAACTCTCTTAGGTGATCGAACGCGCAGCAGAGCAGTTTCAAGGAAACGTTTCTCCTGAGTTTTAGACGAAGTTTCCTGCTGTTTAGTACGGATGCCTGCAATGGGCTGGAAATACCGGTTTTGGGATTCTGCACAGAAAGGGTTTGCAAACCGCTGAATCCACACGTGAGTTTAACTCTGTCAGTTGAATGCACACATTGACAACCATTCAGTTAGATAGATCCGTTCTGGTTTTAGAAGCAGATATTTCTCTGTACAGGCTATGGTCACATTCACTCGGTAATATCCCAACGCAGCTCCTAGAAGAAACGTGTTTCTGACTCGCTGAATCTCAACATAGATTCAACTCTCTTAGGTGAACGAACGCACAGAAGAACAGTTTAAAGGAAACGTTTCTCCTGAGTTTTAGACGAAGTTTCCTGCTGTTTAGTACGGATGCCGTCATTGGGCTGGAAATACCGGTTTTGGGATTCTGCACAGAAAGGGTTTGCAAACCGCTGAATCCACACGTGAGTTTAACTCTGTCAGTTGAATGCACACATTGACAACCATTCAGCTGGATAGATCCGTTTTGGTTTTAGAAGCAAATATTTCTCTGTACAGCCTATGGTCCCATTCACTCAAGAATATCCCAACGCAGCTCCTAGCATAAACGTGTTTCTGACTCGCTGAATCTCAACATAGATTCAACTCTCTTAGGTGAACGAACGCACAGCAGAGCAGTTTCAAGGAAACGTTTCTCCTGAGTTTTAGACGAAGTTTCCTGCTGTTTAGTACGGATGCCGGCATTGGGCTGGACATACCGGTTTTGGGATTCTGCACAGAAATGGTTTGCAAACCACTGAATCCACACGTGAGTTTAACTCTGTCAGTTGAATGCACACATTGACAACCATCCAGTTAGATAGCTCCGTTTTGGTTTTAGAAGCAGATATTTCTCTGTACAGCCTATGGTCCCATTCACTCGGGAATATCCCAACGCAGCTCCTAGAAGAAACGAGTTTCTGACTCGCTGAATCTCAACATAGATTCAACTCTCTTAGGTGAACGAACGCACAGCAGAGCAGTTTCAAGGAAACGTTTCTCCTGAGTTTTAGACGAGGTTTCCTGCTGTTTAGTACGGATGCCGGCATTGGGCTGGAAATACCGGTTTTGGGATTCTGCACAGAAAGGGTTTGCAAACCGCTGAATCCACACGTGAGTTTAACTCTGTCAGTTGAATGCACACATTGACAACCATTCAGTTTGATAGCTCCGTTTTGGTTTTAGAAGCAGATATTTCTCTGTACAGCCTATGGTCCCATTCACTCGGGAATATCCCAACGCAGCTCCTAGAAGAAACGAGTTTCTGACTCGCTGAATCTCAACATAGATTCAACTCTCTTAGGTGAACGAACGCACAGCAGAGCAGTTTCAAGGAAACGTTTCTCCTGAGTTTTAGACGAAGTTTCCTGCTGTTTAGTACGGATGCCGGCATTGGGCTGGAAATACCGGTTTTGGGATTCTGCACAGAAAGGGTTTGCAAACCGCTGAATCCACACGTGAGTTTAACTCTGTCAGTTGAATGCACACATTGACAACCATTCAGTTAGATAGCTCCGTTTTGGTTTTAGAAGCAGATATTTCTCTGTACAGCCTATGGTCCCATTCACTCGGGAATATCCCAACGCAGCTCCTAGAAGAAACGTGTTCCTGACTCGCTGAATCTCAACATAGATTCAACTCTCTTAGGTGAACGAACGCACAGCAGAGCAGTTTCAAGGAAACGTTTCTCCTGAGTTTTAGACGAAGTTTCCTGCTGTTTAGTACGGATGCCGGCATTGGGCTGGAAATACCGGTTTTGCCATTCTCCACAGAAATGGTTTGCAAACCGCTGAATCCACACGAGAGTTTAACTCTGTCAGTTGAATGCACACATTGACAAACATCCAGTTAGATAGCTCCGTTTTGGTTTTAGAAGCAGGTATTTCTCTGTACAGGCTATGGTCCCATTCACTAGGGAATATCCCAACGCAGCTCCTAGAAGAAACGAGTTTCTGACTCGCTGAATCTCAACATAGATTCAACTCTCTTAGGTGAACGAACGCACAGCAGAGCAGTTTCAAGGAAACGTTTCTCCTGAGTTTTAGACGAAGTTTCCTGCTGTTTAGTACGTATGCCGGCATTGGGCTGGAAATACCGGTTTTGGGATTCTGCACAGAAAGGGTTTGCAAACCGCTGAATCCACACGTGAGTTTAACTCTGTCAGTTGAATGCACACATTGACAACCATTCAGTTAGATAGCTCCGTTTTGGTTTTAGAAGCAGATATTTCTCTGTACAGCCTATGGTCCCATTCACTCGGGAATATCCCAACGCAGCTCCTAGCATAAACGTGTTTCTGACTCGCTGAATCTCAACATAGATTCAACTCTCTTAGGTGAACAAACGCACAGCAGCGCAGTTTCAAGGAAACGTTTCTCCTGAGTTTTAGACGAAGTTTCCTGCTTTTTAGTACGGATCCCGGCATTGGGCTGGACATACCGGTTTTAGGATTCTGCACAGAAATGGTTTGCAAACCGCTGAATCCACACGTGAGTTTAACTCTGTCAGTTGAATGCACACATTGACAACCATCCAGTTAGATAGCTCCGTTTTGGTTTTAGAAGCAGATATTTCTCTGTACAGCCTATGGTCCCATTCACTCGGGAATATCCCAACGCAGCTCCTAGAAGAAACGAGTTTCTGACTCGCTGAATCTCAACATAGATTCAACTCTCTTAGGTGAACGAACGCACAGCAGAGCAGTTTCAAGGAAACGTTTCTCCTGAGTCTTAGACGAAGTTTCCTGCTGTTTAGTACGTTTCCCGGCATTGGGCTGGAAATACCGGTTTTGGGATTCTGCACAGAAAGGGTTTGGAAACCGCTGAATCCACGCGAGAGTTTAACTCTGTCAGTTGAATGCACACATTGACAACCATTCAGTTAGATAGCACCCTTCTGGTTTTAGAAGCAGATATTTCTCTGTACAGCCCATGGTCCCATTCACTCGGGAATATCCCAACGCAGCTCCTAGAAGAAACGTGTTTCTGACTCGCTGAATCTGAAAATAGATTCAACTCCCTTAGGTGAACGGACGCACAGCAGAGCAGTTTCAAGGAAACGTTTCTCCTGAGTTTTAGACGAAGATACCTGCTGTTTAGTACGTATGCCGGCATTGAGCTGGAATTACCGGTTTTGGGATTCTGCACAGAAAGGGTTTGTAAACCGCTGAATCCAAACGTGAGTTTAACTCTGTCACTTGAATGCACACATTGACAACCATTCGGTTAGATAACACTCTTTTGGTTGTAGGAGCAGATATTTCTCTGTACAGCCTATGGTCCCATTCACTCGGGAATATCCCAACGCAGCTCCTAGAAGAAACGTGTTTCTGACTCGCTGAATCTCAACATAGATTCAACTCTCTTAGGTGAACGAACGCACAGCAGAGCAGTTTCAAGGAAACGTTTCTCCTGAGTTTTAGACGAAGTTTCCTGCTGTTTAGTACAGATGCCGGCATTGGGCTGCACATACCGGTTTTGGGATTCTGCACAGAAATGGTTTGCAAACCGCTGAATCCACACGTGAGTTTAACTCTGTCAGTTGAATGCACACATTGACAACCATCCATTTAGATAGCTCCGTTTTGGTTTTAGAAGCAGATATTTCTCTGTACAGCCTATGGTCCCATTCACTAGGGAATATCCCAACGCAGCTCCTAGAAGAAACGAGTTTCTGACTCGCTGAATCTCAACATAGATTCAACTCTCTTAGGTGAACGAACGCACAGCAGAGCAGTTTCAAGGAAACGTTTCTCCTGAGTTTTAGACGAAGTTTCCTGCTGTTTAGTACGGATGCCGGCATTGGGCTGGAAATACCGGTTTTGGGATTCTGCACAGAAAGGGTTTGCAAACCGCTGAATCCACACGTGAGTTTAACTCTGTCAGTTGAATGCACACATTGACAACCATTCAGTTAGATAGCTCCGTTTTGGTTTTAGAAGCAGATATTTCTCTGTACAGCCTATGGTCCCATTCACTCGGGAATATCCCAACGCAGCTCCTAGCATAAACGTGTTTCTGACTCGCTGAATCTCAACATAGTTTCAACTCTCTTAGGTGAACGAACGCACAGCAGAGCAGTTTCAAGGAAACGTTTCTCCTGAGTTTTAGACGAAGTTTCCTGCTGTTTAGTACGTATGCCGGCATTGGGCTGGAAATACCGGTTTTGGGATTCTGCACAGAAAGGGTTTGCAAACCGCTGAATCCACACGTGAGTTTAACTCTGTCAGTTGAATGCACACATTGACAACCATTCAGTTTGATAGCACACTTTTGGTTTTAGAAGCAGATAATTCTCTGTACAGCCTATGGTCCCATTCACTTGGGAATATCCCAACGCAGCTCCTAGAAGAAACGTGTTTCTGAGTCGCTGAATCTCAAAATAGATTCAACTCCCTTAGGTGAACGGACGCACAGCAGAGCAGTTTCAAGGAAACGTTTCTCCTGAGTTTTAGACGAAGATTCCTTCTGTTTAGTACGTATGCCGGCATTGAGCTGGAATTACCGGTTTTGGGATTCTGCACAGAAAGGGTTTGTAAACCGCTGAATCCAAACGCGAGTTTAACTCTGTCACTTGAATGCACACATTGACAACCATTCGGTTAGATAACACCCTTTTGGTTGTAGGAGCAGATATTTCTCTGTACAGCCTATGGTCCCATTCACTCGGGAATATCCCAACGCAGCTCCTAGAAGAAACGTGTTTCTGACTCGCTGAATCTCAACATAGTTTCAATTCTCTTAGGTGAATGAACGCACAGCAGAGCAGTTTCAAGGAAACGTTTCTCCTGAGTTTTAGACGAAGTTTCCTGCTGTTTAGTACGGATGCCGGCATTGGGCTGGAAATACCGGTTTTGGGATTCTGCACAGAAAGGGTTTGCAAACCGCTGAATCCACACGTGAGTTTAACTCTGTCAGTTGAATGCACACATTGACAACCATTCAGTTAGATAGCTCCGTTTTGGTTTTAGAAGCAGATATTTCTCTGTACAGCCTATGGTCCCATTCACTCGGGAATATCCCAACGCAGCTACTAGAAGAAACGTGTTTCTGACTCGATGAATCTCAACATAGATTCAACTCTCTTAGGTGAACGAACGCACAGCAGAGCAGTTTCAAGGAAACGTTTCTCCTGAGTTTTAGACGAAGTTTCCTGCTGTTTAGTACGGATGCCGGCATTGGGCTGGAAATACCGGTTTTGGGATTCTGCACAGAAATGGTTTGCAAACCGCTGAATCCACAAGTGAGTTTAACTCTGTCATTTGAATGCACACATTGACAACCATCCATTTAGATAGCTCCGTTTTGGTTTTAGAAGCAGATATTTCTCTGTACAGCCTATGGTCCCATTCACTAGGGAATATCCCAACGCAGCTCCTAGAAGAAACGAGTTTCTGACTCGCTGAATCTCAACATAGATTCAACTCTCTTAGGTGAACGAACGCACAGCAGAGCAGTTTCAAGGAAACGTTTCTCCTGAGTTTTAGACGAAGTTTCCTGCTGTTTAGTACGGATGCCGGCATTGGGCTGGAAATACCGGTTTTGGGATTCTGCACAGAAAGGGTTTGCAAACCGCTGAATCCACACGTGAGTTTAACTCTGTCAGTTGAATGCACACATTGACAACCATCCAGTTAGATAGCTCCGTTTTGGTTTTAGAAGCAGATATTTCTCTGTACAGCCTATGGTCCCATTCACTCGGGAATATCCCAACGCAGCTCCTAGAAGAAACGAGTTTCTGACTCGCTGAATCTCAACATAGATTCAACTCTCTTAGGTGAACGAACGCACAGCAGAGCAGTTTCAAGGAAACGTTTCTCCTGAGTCTTAGACGAAGTTTCCTGCTGTTTAGTACGTTTCCCGGCATTGGGCTGGAAATACCGGTTTTGGGATTCTGCACAGAAAGGGTTTGGAAACCGCTGAATCCACGCGAGAGTTTAACTCTGTCAGTTGAATGCACACATTGACAACCATTCAGTTAGATAGCACCCTTCTGGTTTTAGAAGCAGATATTTCTCTGTACAGCCCATGGTCCCATTCACTCGGGAATATCCCAACGCAGCTCCTAGAAGAAACGTGTTTCTGACTCGCTGAATCTGAAAATAGATTCAACTCCCTTAGGTGAACGGACGCACAGCAGAGCAGTTTCAAGGAAACGTTTCTCCTGAGTTTTAGACGAAGATACCTGCTGTTTAGTACGTATGCCGGCATTGAGCTGGAATTACCGGTTTTGGGATTCTGCACAGAAAGGGTTTGTAAACCGCTGAATCCAAACGTGAGTTTAACTCTGTCACTTGAATGCACACATTGACAACCATTCGGTTAGATAACACTCTTTTGGTTGTAGGAGCAGATATTTCTCTGTACAGCCTATGGTCCCATTCACTCGGGAATATCCCAACGCAGCTCCTAGAAGAAACGTGTTTCTGACTCGCTGAATCTCAACATAGATTCAACTCTCTTAGGTGAACGAACGCACAGCAGAGCAGTTTCAAGGAAACGTTTCTCCTGAGTTTTAGACGAAGTTTCCTGCTGTTTAGTACAGATGCCGGCATTGGGCTGCACATACCGGTTTTGGGATTCTGCACAGAAATGGTTTGCAAACCGCTGAATCCACACGTGAGTTTAACTCTGTCAGTTGAATGCACACATTGACAACCATCCATTTAGATAGCTCCGTTTTGGTTTTAGAAGCAGATATTTCTCTGTACAGCCTATGGTCCCATTCACTAGGGAATATCCCAACGCAGCTCCTAGAAGAAACGAGTTTCTGACTCGCTGAATCTCAACATAGATTCAACTCTCTTAGGTGAACGAACGCACAGCAGAGCAGTTTCAAGGAAACGTTTCTCCTGAGTTTTAGACGAAGTTTCCTGCTGTTTAGTACGGATGCCGGCATTGGGCTGGAAATACCGGTTTTGGGATTCTGCACAGAAAGGGTTTGCAAACCGCTGAATCCACACGTGAGTTTAACTCTGTCAGTTGAATGCACACATTGACAACCATTCAGTTAGATAGCTCCGTTTTGGTTTTAGAAGCAGATATTTCTCTGTACAGCCTATGGTCCCATTCACTCGGGAATATCCCAACGCAGCTCCTAGCATAAACGTGTTTCTGACTCGCTGAATCTCAACATAGTTTCAACTCTCTTAGGTGAACGAACGCACAGCAGAGCAGTTTCAAGGAAACGTTTCTCCTGAGTTTTAGACGAAGTTTCCTGCTGTTTAGTACGTATGCCGGCATTGGGCTGGAAATACCGGTTTTGGGATTCTGCACAGAAAGGGTTTGCAAACCGCTGAATCCACACGTGAGTTTAACTCTGTCAGTTGAATGCACACATTGACAACCATTCAGTTTGATAGCACACTTTTGGTTTTAGAAGCAGATAATTCTCTGTACAGCCTATGGTCCCATTCACTTGGGAATATCCCAACGCAGCTCCTAGAAGAAACGTGTTTCTGAGTCGCTGAATCTCAAAATAGATTCAACTCCCTTAGGTGAACGGACGCACAGCAGAGCAGTTTCAAGGAAACGTTTCTCCTGAGTTTTAGACGAAGATTCCTTCTGTTTAGTACGTATGCCGGCATTGAGCTGGAATTACCGGTTTTGGGATTCTGCACAGAAAGGGTTTGTAAACCGCTGAATCCAAACGCGAGTTTAACTCTGTCACTTGAATGCACACATTGACAACCATTCGGTTAGATAACACCCTTTTGGTTGTAGGAGCAGATATTTCTCTGTACAGCCTATGGTCCCATTCACTCGGGAATATCCCAACGCAGCTCCTAGAAGAAACGTGTTTCTGACTCGCTGAATCTCAACATAGTTTCAATTCTCTTAGGTGAATGAACGCACAGCAGAGCAGTTTCAAGGAAACGTTTCTCCTGAGTTTTAGACGAAGTTTCCTGCTGTTTAGTACGGATGCCGGCATTGGGCTGGAAATACCGGTTTTGGGATTCTGCACAGAAAGGGTTTGCAAACCGCTGAATCCACACGTGAGTTTAACTCTGTCAGTTGAATGCACACATTGACAACCATTCAGTTAGATAGCTCCGTTTTGGTTTTAGAAGCAGATATTTCTCTGTACAGCCTATGGTCCCATTCACTCGGGAATATCCCAACGCAGCTACTAGAAGAAACGTGTTTCTGACTCGATGAATCTCAACATAGATTCAACTCTCTTAGGTGAACGAACGCACAGCAGAGCAGTTTCAAGGAAACGTTTCTCCTGAGTTTTAGACGAAGTTTCCTGCTGTTTAGTACGGATGCCGGCATTGGGCTGGAAATACCGGTTTTGGGATTCTGCACAGAAATGGTTTGCAAACCGCTGAATCCACAAGTGAGTTTAACTCTGTCATTTGAATGCACACATTGACAACCATCCATTTAGATAGCTCCGTTTTGGTTTTAGAAGCAGATATTTCTCTGTACAGCCTATGGTCCCATTCACTAGGGAATATCCCAACGCAGCTCCTAGAAGAAACGAGTTTCTGACTCGCTGAATCTCAACATAGATTCAACTCTCTTAGGTGAACGAACGCACAGCAGAGCAGTTTCAAGGAAACGTTTCTCCTGAGTTTTAGACGAAGTTTCCTGCTGTTTAGTACGGATGCCGGCATTGGGCTGGAAATACCGGTTTTGGGATTCTGCACAGAAAGGGTTTGCAAACCGCTGAATCCACACGTGAGTTTAACTCTGTCAGTTGAATGCACACATTGACAACCATTCAGTTAGATAGCTCCGTTTTGGTTTTAGAAGCAGATATTTCTCTGTACAGCCTATGGTCCCATTCACTCGGGAATATCCCAACGCAGCTCCTAGCATAAACGTGTTTCTGACTCGCTGAATCTCAACATAGTTTCAACTCTCTTAGGTGAACGAACGCACAGCAGAGCAGTTTCAAGGAAACGTTTCTCCTGAGTTTTAGACGAAGTTTCCTGCTGTTTAGTACGGATGCCGGCATTGGGCTGGAAATACCGGTTTTGGGATTCTGCACAGAAAGGGTTTGCAAACCGCTGAATCCACACGTGAGTTTAACTCTGTCAGTTGAATGCACACATTGACAACCATTCAGTTAGATAGCTCCGTTTTGGTTTTAGAAGCAGATATTTCTCTGTACAGCGTATGGTCCCATTCACTCGGGAATATCCCAACGCAGCTCCTAGCATAAACGTGTTTCTGACTCGCTGAATCTCAACATAGATTCAACTCTCTTAGGTGAACGAACGCACAGCAGAGCAGTTTCAAGGAAACGTTTCTCCTGAGTTTTAGACGAAGTTTCCTGCTGTTTAGTACGGATGCCGGCATTGGGCTGGACATACCGGTTTTGGGATTCTGCACAGAAATGGTTTGCAAACCGCTGAATCCACACGTGAGTTTAACTCTGTCAGTTGAATGCACACATTGACAACCATCCATTTAGATAGCTCCGTTTTGGTTTTAGAAGCAGATATTTCTGTGTACAGCCTATGGTCCCATTCACTAGGGAATATCCCAACGCAGCTCCTAGAAGAAACGAGTTTCTGACTCGCTGAATCTCAACATAGATTCAACTCTCTTAGGTGAACGAACGCACAGCAGAGCAGTTTCAAGGAAACGTTTCTCCTGAGTTTTAGACGAAGTTTCCTGCTGTTTAGTACGTATGCCGGCATTGAGCTGGAATTACCGGTTTTGGGATTCTGCACAGAAAGGGTTTCTAAACCGCTGAATCCAAACGTGAGTTTAAGTCTGTCACTTGAATGCACACATTGACAACCATTCGGTTAGATAACACCCTTTTGGTTGTAGGAGCAGATATTTCTCTGTACAGCCTATGGTCCCATTCACTCGGGAATATCCCAACGCAGCTCCTAGAAGAAACGTGTTTCTGACTCGCTGAATCTCAACATAGATTCAACTCTCTTAGGTGAACGATCGCACAGCAGAGCAGTTTCAAGGAAACGTTTCTCCTGAGTTTTAGACGAAGTTTCCTGCTGTTTAGTACGGATGCCGGCATTGGGCTGGACATACCGGTTTTGGGATTCTGCACAGAAATGGTTTGCAAACCGCTGAATCCACACGTGAGTTTAACTCTGTCAGTTGAATGCACACATTGACAACCATCCATTTAGATAACTCCGTTTTGGTTTTAGAAGCAGATATTTCTCTGTACAGCCTATGGTCCCATTCACTAGGGAATATCCCAACGCAGCTCCTAGAGGAAACGAGTTTCTGACTCGCTGAATCTCAACATAGATTCAACTCTCTTAGGTGAACGAACGCACAGCAGAGCAGTTTCAAGGAAACGTTTCTCCTGAGTTTTAGACGAAGTTTCCTGCTGTTTAGTACGGATGCCGGCATTGGGCTGGAAATACCGGTTTTGGGATTCTGCACAGAAAGGGTTTGCAAACCGCTGAATCCACACGTGAGTTTAACTCTGTCAGTTGAATGCACACATTGACAACCATTCAGTTAGATAGCTCCGTTTTGGTTTTAGAAGCAGATATTTCTCTGTACAGCCTATGGTCCCATTCACTCGGGAATATCCCAACGCAGCTCCTAGAAGAAACGTGTTTCTGACTCGCTGAATCTCAACATAGATTCAACTCTCTTAGGTGAACGAACGCACAGCAGAGCAGTTTCACGGAAACGTTTCTCCTGAGTTTTAGACGAAGTTTCCTGCTGTTTAGTACGGATGCCGGCATTGGGCTGGACATACCGGTTTTGGGATTCTGCACAGAAATGGTTTGCAAACCGCTGAATCCACACGTGAGTTTAACTCTGTCAGTTGAATGCACACATTGACAACCATCCAGTTAGATAGCTCCGTTTTGGTTTTAGAAGCAGATATTTCTCTGTACAGCCTATGGTCCCATTCACTAGGGAATATCCCAACGCAGCTCCTAGAAGAAACGAGTTTCTGACTCGCTGAATCTCAACATAGATTCAACTCTCTTAGGTGAACGAACGCACAGCAGAGAAGTTTCAAGGAAACGTTTCTCCTGAGTTTTAGACGAAGTTTCCTGCTGTTTAGTACGGATGCCGGCATTGGGCTGGATATACCGGTTTTGGGATTCTGCACAGAAATGGTTTGCAAACCGCTGAATCCACACGTGAGTTTAACTCTGTCATTTGAATGCACACATTGACAACCATCCATTTAGATAGCTCCGTTTTGGTTTTAGAAGCAGATATTTCTCTGTACAGCCTATGGTCCCATTCACTAGGGAATATCCCAACGCAGCTCCTAGAAGAAACGAGTTTCTGACTCGCTGAATCTCAACATAGATTCAACTCTCTTAGGTGAACGAACGCACAGCAGAGCAGTTTCAAGGAAACGTTTCTCCTGAGTTTTAGACGAAGTTTCCTGCTGTTTAGTACGGATGCCGGCATTGGGCTGGAAATACCGGTTTTGGGATTCTGCACAGAAAGGGTTTGCAAACCGCTGAATCCACACGTGAGTTTAACTCTGTCAGTTGAATGCACACATTGACAACCATTCAGTTAGATAGCTCCGTTTTGGTTTTAGAAGCAGATATTTCTCTGTACAGCCTATGGTCCCATTCACTCGGGAATATCCCAACGCAGCTCCTAGAAGAAACGTGTTTCTGACTCGCTGAATCTCAACATAGTTTCAACTCTCTTAGGTGAACGAACGCACAGCAGAGCAGTTTCAAGGAAACGTTTCTCCTGAGTTTTAGACGAAGTTTCCTGCTGTTTAGTACGGATGCCGGCATTGGGCTGGACATACCGGTTTTGGGATTCTGCACAGAAATGGTTTGCAAACCGCTGAATCCACACGTGAGTTTAACTCTGTCAGTTGAATGCACACATTGACAACCATCCATTTAGATAGCTCCGTTTTGGTTTTAGAAGCAGATATTTCTCTGTACAGCCTATGGTCCCATTCACTAGGGAATATCCCAACGCAGCTCCTAGAAGAAACGAGTTTCTGACTCGCTGAATCTCAACATAGATTCAACTCTCTTAGGTGAACGAACGCACAGCAGAGCAGTTTCAAGGAAACGTTTCTCCTGAGTTTTATACGAAGTTTCCTGCTGTTTAGTACGGATGCCGGCATTGGGCTGGAAATACCGGTTTTGGGATTCTGCACAGAAAGGGTTTGCAAACCGCTGAATCCACACGTGAGTTTAACTCTGTCAGTTGAATGCACACATTGACAACCATTCAGTTAGATAGCTCCGTTTTGGTTTTAGAAGCAGATATTTCTCTGTACAGCCTATGGTCCCATTCACTCGGGAATATCCCAACGCAGCTCCTAGCATAAACGTGTTTCTGACTCGCTGAATCTCAACATAGTTTCAACTCTCTTAGGTGAACGAACGCACAGCAGAGCAGTTTCAAGGAAACGTTTCTCCTGAGTTTTAGACGAAGTTTCCTGCTGTTTAGTAAGGATGCCGGCATTGGGCTGGACATACCGGTTTTTGGATTCTGCACAGAAATGGTTTGCAAACCGCTGAATCCACACGTGAGTTTAACTCTGTCAGTTGAATGCACACATTGACAACCATCCAGTTAGATAGCTCCGTTTTGGTTTTAGAAGCAGATATTTCTCTGTACAGCCTTTGGTCCCATTCACTAGGGAATATCCCAACGCAGCTCCTAGAAGAAACGAGTTTCTGACTCGCTGAATCTCAACATAGATTCAACTCTCTTAGGTGAACGAACGCACAGCAGAGAAGTTTCAAGGAAACGTTTCTCCTTTGTTTTAGACGAAGTTTCCTGCTGTTTAGTACGGATGCCGGCATTGGGCTGGACATACCGGTTTTGGGATTCTGCACAGAAATGGTTTGCAAACCGCTGAATCCACACGTGAGTTTAACTCTATCAGTTGAATGCACACATTGACAACCATTCAGTTAGATAGCTCCGTTTTGGTTTTAGAAGCAGATATTTCTCTGTACAGCCTATGGTCCCATTAACTCGGGAATATCCCAACGCAGCTCCTAGCATAAACGTGTTTCTGACTCGCTGAATCTCAACATAGATTCAATTCTCTTAGGTGAACGAACGCACAGCAGAGCAGTTTCAAGGAAACGTTTCTCCTGAGTTTTAGACGAAGTTTCCTGCTGTTTAGTACGTATGCCGGCATTGAGCTGGAATTACCGGTTTTGGGATTCTGCACAGAAAGGGTTTGTAAACCGCTGAATCCAAACGTGAGTTTAACTCTGTCAGTTGAATGCACACATTGACAACCATTCAGTTAGATACCACCCTTTTGGTTGTAGGAGCAGATATTTCTCTGTACAGCCTATTTTCCCATTCACTCCGGAATATCCCAACGCAGCTCCTAGATGAAACGTGTTTCTGACTCGCTGAATCTCAACATAGATTCAACTCTCTTAGGTGATCGAACGCACAGCAGAGAAGTTTCAAGGAAACGTTTCTCCTGAGTTTTAGACGAAGTTTCCTGCTGTTTAGTACGGATGCCGGCATTGGGCTGGACATACCGGTTTTGGGATTCTGCACAGAAATGGTTTGCAAACCGCTGAATCCACACGTGAGTTTAACTCTGTCATTTGAATGCACACATTGACAACCATCCATTTAGATAGCTCCGTTTTGGTTTTAGAAGCAGATATTTCTCTGTACAGCCTATGGTCCCATTCACTCGGGAATATCCCAACGCAGCTCCTAGAAGAAACGAGTTTCTGACTCGCTGAATCTCAACATAGATTCAACTCTCTTAGGTGAACGAACGCACAGCAGAGCAGTTTCAAGGAAACGTTTCTCCTGAGTTTTAGACGAAGTTTCCTGCTGTTTAGTACGGATGCCGGCATTGGGCTGGAAATACCGGTTTTGGGATTCTGCACAGAAAGGGTTTGCAAACCGCTGAATCCACACGTGAGTTTAACTCTGTCAGTTGAATGCACACATTGACAACCATTCAGTTAGATAGCTCCGTTTTGGTTTTAGAAGCAGATATTTCTCTGTACAGCCTATGGTCCCATTCACTCGGGAATATCCCAACGCAGCTCCTAGCATAAACGTGTTTCTGACTCGCTGAATCTCAACATAGATTCAACTCTCTTAGGTGAACGAACGCACAGCCGAGCAGTTTCAAGGAAACGTTTCTCCTGAGTTTTAGACGAAGTTTCCTGCTGTTTAGTACGGATGCCGGCATTGGGCTGGACATACCGGTTTTGGGATTCTGCACAGAAATGGTTTGCAAACCGCTGAATCCACACGTGAGTTTAACTCTGTCAGTTGAATGCACACATTGACAACCATCCAGTTAGATAGCTCCGTTTTGGTTTTAGAAGCAGATATTTCTCTGTACAGCCTATGGTCCCATTCACTAGGGAATATCCCAACGCAGCTCCTAGAAGAAACGAGTTTCTGACTCGCTGAATCTCAACATAGATTCAACTCTCTTAGGTGAACGAACGCACAGCAGAGCAGTTTCAAGGAAACGTTTCTCCTGAGTTTTAGACGAAGTTTCCTGCTGTTTAGTACGTATGCCGGCATTGAGCTGGAATTACCGGTTTTGGGATTCTGCACAGAAAGGGTTTGTAAACCGCTGAATCCAAACGTGAGTTTAACTCTGTCAGTTGAATGCACACATTGACAACCATTCAGTTAGATAGCTCCGTTTTGGTTTTAGAAGCAGATATTTCTCTGTACAGCCTATGGTCCCATTCACTCGGGAATATCCCAACGCAGCTCCTAGATGAAACGTGTTTCTGACTCGCTGAATCTCAACATAGATTCAACTCTCTTAGTTGATCGAACGCACAGCGGAGCAGGTTCAAGGAAACGTTTCTCCTGAGTTTCAGACGAAGTTTCCTGCTGTTTAGTACAGATGCCGGCATTGGGCTGGAAATACCGGTTTTGGGATTCTGCACAGAAAGGGTTTGCAAACCGCTGAATCCACACGTGAGTTTATCTCTGTCAGTTGAATGCACACATTGACAACCATTCAGTTTGATCCCACCCTTTTGGTTTTAGAAGCAGATATTTCTCTGTAGAGCCTATTGTCCCATTCACTCGGGAATATCCCAACGCAGCTCCTAGCAGAAACGTGTTTCTCACTCGCTGAATCTCAACATAGATTCAACTGTCTTAGGTGAACGAACGCACAGCAGAGCAGTTTCAAGGAAACGTTTCTCCTGAGTTTTAGACGAAGTTTCATACTGTTTAGTACGTATGCCGGCATTGAGCTGGAATTACCGGTTTTGGGATTCTACACAGAAAGGGTTTGTAAACCGCTGAATCCAATCGTGAGTTTAACTCTGTCAGTTGAATGCACACATTGACAACTATTCAGTTAGATACCACCCTTTTGGTTGTAGGAGCAGATATTTCTCTGTACAGCCTATGGTCCCATTCACTTGGGAATATCCCAACGCAGCTCCTAGAAGAAACGAGTTTCTGACTCGCTGAATCTCAACTTAGATTCAACTCTCTTAGGTGAACGAACACACAGCAGAGCAGTTTCAAGGAAACGTTTCTCCTGAGTGTTAGACGAAGTTTTCTGCTGTTTAGTACGTATGCCGGCATTGGGCTGGAAATACCGGTTTTGGGATTCTGCACAGAAAGTGTTTGCAAACCGCTGAATCCACACGTGAGTTTAACTCTGTCAGTTGAATGCACACATTGACAACCATTCAGTTAGATAGCACCCTTTTGGTTTTAGGAGCAGATATTTCTCTGTACAGCCTATGGTCCCATTCACTCGGGAATATCCCAACGCAGCTCCTAGAAGAAACGTGTTTCTGACTCGCTGAATCTCAACATAGATTCAACTCTCTTAGGTGAACGAACGCACAGCAGAGCAGTTTCAAGGAAACGTTTCTCCTGAGTTTTAGACGAAGTTTCCTGCTGTTTAGTACGTATGCCGGCATTGAGCTGGAATTATCGGTTTTTGGATTCTACACAGAAAGGGTTTGAAACCGCTGAATCCAAACGTGAGTTTAACTCTGTCAGTTGAATGCACACATTGACAACCATTCAGTTAGATACCACCCTTTTGGTTGTAGGAGCAGATATTTCTCTGTACAGCCTATGGTCCCATTCACTCGGGAATATCCCAACGCAGGTCCTAGAAGAAACGAGTTTCTGACTCGCTGAATCTCAACATAGATTCAACTCTCTTAGGTGAACGAACGCACAGCAGAGCAGTTTCAAGGAACCGTTTCTCCTGAGTGTTAGACGAAGTTTCCTGCTGTTTAGTACGTATGCCGGAATTGATCTGGAATTACCGGTTTTGGGATTCTACACAGAAAGGGTTTGTAAACCGCTGAATCCAAACGTGAGTTTAACTCTGTCAGTTGAATGCACACATTGACAACCATTCAGTTAGATACCACCCTTTTGGTTGTAGGAGCAGATATTTCTCTGTACAGCCTATGGTCCCATTCACTCGGGAATATCCCAACGCAGCTCCTAGATGAAACGAGTTTCTGACTCGCTGAATCTCAACATAGATTCAACTCTCTTAGGTGAACGAACGCACAGCACAGCAGTTTCAAGGAAACGTTTCTCCTGAGTGTTAGACGATGTTTCCTGCTGTTTAGTACGTATGCCGGCATGGGGCTGGAAATACCGGTTTTGGGATTATGCACAGAAAGGGTTTGCAAACCGCTGAATCCACACGTGAGTTTAACTCTCTCAGTTGAATGAACACATTGACAACCATTCAGTTAGATAGCTCCGTTTTGGTTTTAGAAGCAGATATTTCTCTGTACAGCCTATGGTCCCATTCACTCGGGAATATCCCAACGCAGCTCCTAGCATAAACGTGTTTCTGACTCGCTGAATCTCAACATAGATTCAACTCTCTTAGGTGAACGAACGCAAAGCAGAGCAGTTTCAAGGAAACGTTTCTCCTGAGTTTTAGACGAAGTTTCCTGCTGTTTAGTACGTATGCCGGCATTGAGCTGGAATTATCGGTTTTTGGATTCTACACAGAAAGGGTTTGAAACCGCTGAATCCAAACGTGAGTTTAACTCTGTCAGTTGAATGCACACATTGACAACCATCCAGTTAGATAGCTCCGTTTTGGTTTTAGAAGCAGATATTTCTCTGTACAGCCTATGGTCCCATTCACTCGGGAATATCCCAACGCAGCTCCTAGAAGAAACGAGTTTCTGACTCGCTGAATCTCAACATAGATTCAACTCTCTTAGGTGAACGAACGCACAGCAGAGAAGTTTCAAGGAAACGTTTCTCCTGAGTTTTAGACGAAGTTTCCTGCTGTTTAGTACGGATGCCGGCATTGGGCTGGACATACCGGTTTTGGGATTCTGCAAAGAAATGGTTTGCAAACCGCTGAATCCACACGTGAGTTTAACTCTGTCATTTGAATGCACACATTGACAACCATCCATTTAGATAGCTCCGTTTTGGTTTTAGAAGCAGATATTTCTCTGTACAGCCTATGGTCCCATTCACTAGGGAATATCCCAACGCAGCTCCTAGAAGAAAGGAGTTTCTGACTCGCTGAATCTCAACATAGATTCAACTCTCTTAGGTGAACGAACGCACAGCAGAGCAGTTTCAAGGAAACGTTTCTCCTGAGTTTTAGACGAAGTTTCCTGCTGTTTAGTACAGATGCCGGCATTGGGCTGGAAATACCGGTTTTGGGATTCTGCACAGAAAGGGTTTGCAAACCGCTGAATCCACACGTGAGTTTAACTCTGTCAGTTGAATGCACACATTGACAACCATTCAGTTAGATAGCTCCGTTTTGGTTTTAGAAGCAGATATTTCTCTGTACAGCCTACGGTCCCATTCACTCGGGAATATCCCAACGCAGCTCCTAGCATAAACGTGTTTCTGACTCGCTGAATCTCAACATAGTTTCAACTCTCTTAGGTGAACGAACGCACAGCAGAGCAGTTTCAAGGAAACGTTTCTCCTGAGTTTTATACGAAGTTTCCTGCTGTTTAGTACGTATGCCGGCATTGGGCTGGAAATACCGGTTTTGGGATTCTGCACAGAAAGGGTTTGCAAACCGCTGAATCCACACGTGAGTTTAACTCTGTCAGTTGAATGCACACATTGACAACCATTCAGTTAGATAGCTCCGTTTTGGTTTTAGAAGCAGATATTTCTCTGTACTGCCTATGGTCCCATTCACTCGGGAATATCCCAACGCAGCTCCTAGCATAAACGTGTTTCTGACTCGCTGAATCTCAACATAGATTCAACTCTCTTAGGTGAACGAACGCAAAGCAGAGCAGTTTCAAGGAAACGTTTCTCCTGAGTTTTAGACGAAGTTTCCTGCTGTTTAGTACGGATGCCAGCATTGGGCTGGAAATACCGGTTTTGGAATTCTGCACAGAAAGGGTTTGCAAACCGCTGAATCCACACGTGAGTTTAACTCTGTCAGGTGAATGCACACATTGACAGCCATTCAGTTAGATAGCTCCGTTTTGGTTTTAGAAGCAGATATTTCTCTGTACAACCTTTGGTCCCATTCACTCGGGAATATCCCAACGCAGCTCCTAGAAGAAACGTGTTTCTGACTCGCTGAATCTCAACATAGATTCAACTCTCTTAGGTGAACGAACGCACAGCAGAGAAGTTTCAAGGAAACGTTTCTCCTGAGATTTAGACGAAGTTTCCTGCTGTTTAGTACGTATGCCGGCATTGGGCTGGAAATACCGGTTTTGGGATTCTGCACAGAAAGGGTTTGCAAACCGCTGAATCCACACGTGAGTTTAACTCTGTCAGATGAATGCACACATTGACAACCATTCAGTTAGATAGCACCCTTTTGGTTTTAGGAGCAGATATTTCTCTGTACAGCCTATGGTCCCATTCACTCGGGAATATCCCAACGCAGCTCCTAGAAGAAACGTGTTTCTGACTCGCTGAATCTCAACATAGATTCAACTCTCTTAGGTGAACGAACGCACAGCAGAGCAGTTTCAAGGAAACGTTTCTCCTGAGTTTTAGACGAAGTTTCCTGCTGTTTAGTACGTATGCCGGCATTGAGCTGGAATTATCGGTTTTTGGATTCTACACAGAAAGGGTTTGAAACCGCTGAATCCAAACGTGACTTTAACTCTGTCAGTTGAATGGACACATTGACAACCATCCAGTTAGATAGCTCCGTTTTGGTTTTAGAAGCAGATATTTCTCTGTACAGCCTATGGTCCCATTCACTAGAAAATATCCCAACGCAGCTCCTAGAAGAAACGAGTTTCTGACTCGCTGAATCTCAACATAGATTCAACTCTCTTAGGTGAACGAACGCACAGCAGAGAAGTTTCAAGGAAACGTTTCTCCTGAGTGTTAGACGAAGTTTCCTGCTGTTTAGTACAGATGCCGGCATTGGGCTGGAAATACCGGTTTTGGGATTCTGCACAGAAAGGGTTTGCAAACCGCTGAATCCACACGTGAGTTTAACTCTGTCAGTTGAATGCACACATTGACAACCATTCAGTTAGATAGCTCCGTTTTGGTTTTAGAAGCAGATATTTCTCTGTACAGCCTACGGTCCCATTCACTCGGGAATATCCCAACGCAGCTCCTAGCATAAACGTGTTTCTGACTCGCTGAATCTCAACATAGTTTCAACTCTCTTAGGTGAACGAACGCACAGCAGAGCAGTTTCAAGGAAACGTTTCTCCTGAGTTTTAGACGAAGTTTCCTGCTGTTTAGTACGGATGCCGGCATTGGGCTGGAAATACCGGTTTTGGGATTCTGCACAGAAAGGGTTTGCAAACCGCTGAATCCACACGTGAGTTTAACTCTGTCAGTTGAATGCACACATTGACAACCATTCAGTTAGATAGCTCCGTTTTGGTTTTAGAAGCAGATATTTCTCTGTACAGCCTACGGTCCCATTCACTCGGGAATATCCCAACGCAGCTCGTAGCATAAACGTGTTTCTGACTCGCTGAATCTCAACATAGTTTCAACTCTCTTAGGTGAACGAACGCACAGCAGAGCAGTTTCAAGGAAACGTTTCTCCTGAGTTTTAGACGAAGTTTCCTGCTGTTTAGTACGGATGCCGGCATTGGGCTGGAAATACCAGTTTTGGGATTCTGCACAGAAAGGGTTTGCAAACCGCTGAATCCACACGTGAGTTTAACTCTGTCAGTTGAATGCACACATTGACAACCATTCAGTTAGATAGCTCCGTTTTGGTTTTAGAAGCAGATATTTCTCTGTACAGCCTATGGTCCCATTCACTCGGGAATATCCCAACGCAGCTCCTAGAAGAAACGTGTTTCTGACTCGCTGAATCTCAACATAGATTCAACTCTCTTAGGTGAACGAACGCACAGCAGAGCAGTATCAAGGAAACGTTTCTCCTGAGTTTTAGACGAAGTTTCCTGCTGTTTAGTACGGATGCCGGCATTGGGCTGGACATACCGGTTTTGGGATTCTGCACAGAAATGTTTTGCAAACCGCTGAATCCACACGTGAGTTTAACTCTGTCAGTTGAATGCACACATTGACAACCATCCAGTTAGATAGCTCCGTTTTGGTTTTAGAAGCAGATATTTCTCTGTACAGCCTATGGTCCCATTCACTAGGGAATATCCCAACGCAGCTCCTAGAAGAAACGAGTTTCTGACTCGCTGAATCTCAACATAGATTCAACTCTCTTAGGTGAACGAACGCACAGCAGAGAAGTTTCAAGGAAACGTTTCTCCTGAGTTTTAGAATAAGTTTCCTGCTGTTTAGTACGGATGCCGGCATTGGGCTGGACATACCGGTTTTGGGATTCTGCAAAGAAATGGTTTGCAAACCGCTGAATCCACACGTGAGTTTAACTCTGTCATTTGAATGCACACATTGACAACCATCCATTTAGATAGCTCCGTTTTGGTTTTAGAAGCAGATATTTCTCTGTACAGCCTATGGTCCCATTCACTAGGGAATATCCCAACGCAGCTCCTAGAAGAAACGTGTTTCTGACTCGCTGAATCTCAACATAGATTCAACTCTCTTAGGTGAACGAACGCACAGCAGAGCAGTTTCAAGGAAACGTTTCTCCTGAGTTTTAGACGAAGTTTCCTGCTGTTTAGTACAGATGCCGGCATTGGGCTGGAAATACCGGTTTTGGGATTCTGCACAGAAAGGGTTTGCAAACCGCTGAATCCACACGTGAGTTTAACTCTGTCAGTTGAATGCACACATTGACAACCATTCAGTTAGATAGCTCCGTTTTGGTTTTAGAAGCAGATATTTCTCTGTACAGCCTACGGTCCCATTCACTCGGGAATATCCCAACGCAGCTCGTAGCATAAACGTGTTTCTGACTCGCTGAATCTCAACATAGTTTCAACTCTCTTAGGTGAACGAACGCACAGCAGAGCAGTTTCAAGGAAACGTTTCTCCTGAGTTTTAGACGAAGTTTCCTGCTGTTTAGTACGGATGCCGGCATTGGGCTGGAAATACCGGTTTTGGGATTCTGCACAGAAAGGGTTTGCAAACCGCTGAATCCACACGTGAGTTTAACTCTGTCAGTTGAATGCACACATTGACAACCATTCAGTTAGATAGCTCCGTTTTGGTTTTAGAAGCAGATATTTCTCTGTACAGCCTATGGTCCCATTCACTCGGGAATATCCCAACGCAGCTCCTAGAAGAAACGTGTTTCTGACTCGCTGAATCTCAACATAGATTCAACTCTCTTAGGTGAACGAACGCACAGCCGAGCAGTTTCAAGGAAACGTTTCTCCTGAGTTTTAGACGAAGTTTCCTGCTGTTTAGTACGGATGCCGGCATTGGGCTGGACATACCGGTTTTGGGATTCTGCACAGAAATGGTTTGCAAACCGCTGAATCCACACGTGAGTTTAACTCTGTCAGTTGAATGCACACATTGACAACCATCCAGTTAGATAGCTCCGTTTTGGTTTTAGAAGCAGATATTTCTCTGTACAGCCTATGGTCCCATTCACTAGGGAATATCCCAACGCAGCTCCTAGAAGAAACGAGTTTCTGACTCGCTGAATCTCAACATAGATTCAACTCTCTTAGGTGAACGAACGCACAGCAGAGCAGTTTCAAGGAAACGTTTCTCCTGAGTTTTAGACGAAGTTTCCTGCTGTTTAGTACGGATGACGGCATTGGGCTGGAAATACCGGTTTAGGGATTCTGCACAGAAAGGGTTTGCAAACCGCTGAATCCACACGTGAGCTTAACTCTCTCAGTTGAATGCACACATTGACAACCATTCTGTTTGATAGCACCCTTTTGGTTTTAGAAGCAGATATTTCTCTGTACAGCCTATGGTCCCATTCACTCGGGAATATCCCAACGCAGCTCCTAGCATAAACGTGTTTCTGACTCGCTGAATCTCAACATAGATTCAATTCTCTTAGGTGAACGAACGCACAGCAGAGCAGTTTCAAGGAAACGTTTCTCCTGAGTTTTAGACGAGGTTTCCTGCTGTTTAGTACGTATGCCGGCATTGAGCTGGAATTACCGGTTTTGGGATTCTGCACAGAAAGGGTTTGTAAACCGCTGAGTCCAAACGTGAGTTTAACTCTGTCAGTTGAATGCAGACATTGACAACCATTCACTTAGATACCACCCTTTTGGTTGTAGGAGCAGATATTTCTCTGTACAGCCTATGGTCCCATTCACTCGGGAATATCTCAACGCAGCTCCTAGATGAAACGTGTTTCTGACTCGCTGAATCTCAACATAGATTCAACTCTCTTAGGTGATCGAACGCACAGCGGAGCAGTTTCAAGGAAACGTTTCTCCTGAGTTTCAGACGAAGTTTCCTGCTGTTTAGTACGGATGCCGGCATTGGGCTGGAAATACCGGTTTTGGGATTCTGCACAGAAAGGGTTTGCAAACCGCTGAATCCACACGTGAGTTTATCTCTGTCAGTTGAATGCACACATTGACAACCATTCAGTTTGATCCCACCCTTTTGGTTTTAGAAGCAGATATTTCTCTGTAGAGCCTATTGTCCCATTCACTCGGGAATATCCCAACGCAGCTCCTAGAAGAAACGTGTTTCTCACTCGCTGAATCTCAACATAGATTCAACTCTCTTAGGTGAACGAACGCACAGCAGAGCAGTTTCAAGGAAACGTTTCTCCTGAGTTTTAGACGAAGTTTCCTGCTGTTTAGTACATATGCCGGCATTGAGCTGGAATTACCGGTTTTGGGATTCTACACAGAAAGGGTTTGTAAACCGCTGAATCCACACGTGAGTTTACCTCTGTCAGTTGAATGCACACATTGACAACCATTCAGTTAGATAGCACCCTTTTGGTTTTAGGAGCAGATATTTCTCTGTACAGCCTATGGTCCCATTCACTCGGGAATATCCCAACGCAGCTCCTAGAAGAAACGTGTTTCTGACTCGCTGAATCTCAACATAGATTCAACTCTCTTAGGTGAACGAACGCACAGCAGAGCAGTTTCAAGGAAACGTTTCTCCTGAGTTTTAGACGAAGTTTCCTGCTGTTTAGTACGTATGCCGGCATTGAGCTGGAATTATCGGTTTTTGGATTCCACACAGAAAGGGTTTGAAACCGCTGAATCCAAACGTGAGTTTAACTCTGTCAGTTGAATGCACACATTGACAACCATTCAGTTAGATACCACCCTTTTGGTTGTAGGAGCAGATATTTCTCTGTACAGCCTATGGTCCCATTCACTCGGGAATATCCCAACGCAGGTCCTAGAAGAAACGAGATTCTGACTCGCTGAATCTCAACATAGATTCAACTCTCTTAGTTGAACGAACGCACAGCAGAGCAGTTTCAAGGAACCGTTTCTCCTGAGTGTTAGACGAAGTTTCCTGCTGTTTAGTACGTATGCCGGCATTGAGCTGGAATTACCGGTTTTGGGATTCTACACAGAAAGGGTTTGTAAACCGCTGAATCCAAACGTGAGTTTAACTCTGTCAGTTGAATGCACACATTGACAACCATTCAGTTAGATACCACCCTTTTGGTTGTAGGAGCAGATATTTCTCTGTACAGCCTATGGTCCCATTCACTCGGGAATATCCCAACGCAGCTCCTAGAAGAAACGAGTTTCTGACTCGCTGAATCTCAACATAGATTCAACTCTCTTAGGTGAACGAACGCACAGCAGAGCAGTTTCAAGGAAACGTTTCTCCTGAGTGTTAGACAAAGTTTCCTGCTGTTTAGTACGGATGCCGGCATGGGGCTGGAAATACCGGTTTTGGGATTCTGCACAGAAAGGGTTTGCAAACCGCTGAATCCACACGTGAGTTTAACTCTGTCAGTTGAATGCACACATTGACAACCATTCAGTTAGATACCACCCTTTTGGTTGTGGGAGCAGATATTTCTCTGTACAGCCTATGGTCCCATTCACTCGGGAATATCCCAACGCAGGTCCTAGAAGAAACGAGTTTCTGACTCGCTGAATCTCAACATAGATTCAACTCTCTTAGGTGAACGAACGCACAGCAGAGCAGTTTCAAGGAACCGTTTCTCCTGAGTGTTAGACGAAGTTTCCTGCTATTTAGTACGTATGCCGGCATTGGGCTGGAAATACCGGTTTTGGGATTCTGCACAGAAAGGGTTTGCAAACCGCTGAATCCACACGTGAGTTTAACTCTGTCAGTTGAATTACACACATTGACAACCATTCAGTTAGATAGCTCGTTTTGGTTTTAGAAGCAGATATTTCTCTGTACAGCCTATGGTCCCATTCACTCGGGAATATCCCAACGCAGCTCCTAGAAGAAACGTGTTTCTGACTCGCTGAATCTCAAACATAGATTCAACTCTCTTAGGTGAACGAACGCACAGCAGAGCAGTTTCAAGGAAACGTTTCTCCTGAGTTTTACACGAAGTTCCCTGCTGTTTAGTACAGATGCCGGCATTGGGCTGGACATACCGGTTTTGGGATTCTGCACAGAAATGGTTTGCAAACCGCTGAATCCACACGTGAGTTTAACTCTGTCAGTTGAATGCACACATTGACAACCATCCAGTTAGATAGCTCCCTTTTGGTTTTAGAAGCAGATATTTCTCTGTACAGCCTACGGTTCCATTCACTCGGGAATATCCCAACGCAACTCCTAGAAGAAACGAGTTTCGGACTCGCTGAATCTCAACATAGTTTCAACTCTCTTAGGTGAAGGAACGCACAGCAGAGCAGTTTCAAGGAAACGTTTCTCCTGAGTTTTAGACGAAGTTTCCTGCTGTTTAGTACGGATGCCGGCATTGGGCTGGAAATACCGGTTTTGGGATTCTGCACAGAAAGGGTTTTCAAACCGCTGAATCCACACGTGAGTTTAACTCTGTCAGTTGAATGCACACATTGACAACCATTCTGCTGGATAGCTCCGTTTTGGTTTTAGAAGCAGATATTTCCCTGTACAGCCTATGGTCCCATTCACTCGGGAATATCAAAACGCAGCTCCTAGATGAAACGTGTTTCTGACTCGCTGAATCTCAACATAGTTTCAACTCTCTTACGTGAACGAACGCACAGCAGAGCAGTTTCAAGGAAACGTTTCTCCTGAGTGTTAGACGAAGTTTCCTGCTGTTTAGTACGTATGCCGTCATTGGGTTGGAAATACCGTTTTTGGGATTCTGCACAGAAAGGGTTTGCAAACCGCTGAATCCACACGTGAGTTTAACTCTGTCAGTTGAATGCACACATTGACAACCATTCAGTTAGATAGCTCCGTTTTGGTTTAAAAGCAGATATTTCTCTGTACAGCCTATGGTCCCATTCACTCGGGAATATCCCAACGCAGCTCCTAGCATAAACGTGTTTCTGACTCGCTGAATCTCAACATAGTTTCAACTCTCTTAGGTGAACGAACGCACAGCAGAGCAGTTTCAAGGAAACGTTTCTCCTGAGTTTTAGACGAAGTTTCCTGCTGTTTAGTACAGATGCCGGCATTGGGCTGGAAATACCGGTTTTGGGATTCTGCACAGAAAGGGTTTGCAAACCGCTGAATCCACACGTGAGTTTAACTCTGTCAGTTGAATGCACACATTGACAACCATTCAGTTAGATAGCTCCGTTTTGGTTTTAGAAGCAGATATTTCTCTGTACAGCCTATGGTCCCATTCACTCGGGAATATCCCAACGCAGCTCCTAGAAGAAACGTGTTTCTGACTCGCTGAATCTCAACATAGATTGAACTCTCTTAGTTGAATGAACGCACAGCAGAGCAGTTTCAAGGAAACGTTTCTCCTGAGTTTTAGACGAAGTTTCCTGCTGTTTAGTACGTATGCCGGCATTGAGCTGGAATTACCGGTTTTGGGATTCTGCACAGAAAGGGTTTGTAAACCGCTGAATCCAAACGGGAGTTTAACTCTGTCAGTTGAATGCACACATTGACAACCATTCAGTTAGATAGCTCCGTTTTGGTTTTAGAAGCAGATATTTCTCTGTACAGCCTATGGTCCCATTCTCTCGGGAATATCCCAACGCAGCTCCTAGAAGAAACGTGTTTCTGACTCGCTGAATCTCAACATACATTGAACTCTCTTAGTTGAATGAACGCACAGCAGAGCAGTTTCAAGGAAACGTTTCTCCTGAGTTTTAGACGAAGTTTCCTGCTGTTTAGTACGTATGCCGGCATTGAGCTGGAATTACCGGCTTTGGGATTCTGCACAGAAAGGGTTTGTAAACCGCTGAATCCAAACGGGAGTTTAACTCTGTCAGTTGAATGCACACATTGACAACCATTCAGTTAGATACCACCCTTTTGGTTGTAGGAGCAGATATTTCTCTGTACAGCCTATGGTCCCATTCACTCGGAAATATCCCAACGCAGCTCCTAGAAGAAACGTGTTTCTGACTCGCTGAATCTCAACATAGATTCAACTCTCTTAGGTGATCGACCGCACAGCAGAGCAGATTCAAGGAAACGTTTCTCCTGAGTTTTAGACGAAGTTTCCTGCTGTTTAGTGCGGATGCCGGCATTGGGCTGGAAATACCGGTTTTGGGATTCTGCACAGAAAGGGTTTGCAAACCGCTGAATCCACACGTGAGTTTAACTCTGTCAGTTGAATGCACACATTGACAACCATTCTGTTAGATAGCTCGTTTTGGTTTTAGAAGCAGATGTTTCTCTGTACAGCCTATGGTCCCATTCACTCGGGAATATCCCAACACAGCTCCTAGAAGAAACGTGTTTCTGACTCGCTGAATCTCAAACATAGATTCAACTCTCTTAGGTGAACGAACGCACAGCAGAGCAGTTTCAAGGAAACGTTTCTCCTGAGTTTTACACGAAGTTCCCTGCTGTTTAGTACAGATGCCGGCATTGGGCTGGACATACCGGTTTTGGGATTCTGCACAGAAATGGTTTGCAAACCGCTGAATCCACACGTGAGTTTAACTCTGTCAGTTGAATGCACACATTGACAACCATCCAGTTAGATAGCTCCCTTTTGGTTTTAGAAGCAGATATTTCTCTGTACAGCCTATGGTTCCTTTCACTCGGGAATATCCCAACGCAACTCCTAGAAGAAACGAGTTTCGGACTCGCTGAATCTCAACATAGATTCAACTCTCTTAGGTGAACGAACGCAGAGCAGAGCAGTTTCAAGGAAACGTTTCTCCTGAGTTTTAGACGAAGTTTCCTGCTGTTTAGTATGGATGCCGGCATTGGGCTGGAAATACCGGTTTTGGGATTCTGCACAGAAAGGGTTTGCAAACCGCTGAATCCACACGTGAGTTTAACTCTCTCAGTTGAATGCACACATTGACAACCATTCAGTTAGATAGCTCCGTTTTGGTTTTAGAAGCAGATATTTCTCTGTACAGCCTATGGTCCCATTCACTCGGGAATATCCCAACGCAGCTCCTAGTAGAAACGTGTTTCTTTCTCGCTGAATCTCAACATAGATTCAACTCTCTTAGGTGAACGAACACACAGCAGAGCAGTTTCAAGGAAACGTTTCTCCTGAGTTTTAGACGAAGTTGCCTGCTGTTTAGTACTTATGCCGGCATTGGGCTGGAAATACCGGTTTTGGGATTCTGCACAGAAAGGGTTTGCAAACCGCTGAATCCACACGTGAGTTTAACTCTGTCAGTTGAATGCACACAATGACAACCATTCAGTTTGATAGCACCCTTTTGATTTAAGAAGCAGATATTTCTCTGTACAGCCTATGGTCCCATTCACTCGGGAATATCCCAACGCAGCTCCTAGAAGAAACGTGTTTCTGACTCGCTGAATCTCAACATAGATTCATGTCTCTTAGGTGAACGAACGCACAGCAGAGCAGTTTCAAGGAAACGTTTCTCCTGAGTTTTAGACGAAGTTTCCTGCTGTTTAGTACGTATGCCGGCATTGAGCTGGAATTACCGGTTTTGGGATTCTGCACAGAAAGGGTTTGTAAACCGCTGAATCCACACGTGAGTTTAACTCTGTCAGTTGAATGCACACATTGACAACCATTCAGTTAGATAGCTCCGTTTCGGTTTTAGAAGCAGATATTTCTCTGTACAGCCTATGGTCCCATTCACTCCGGAATATCCCAACGCAGCTCCTAGCATAAACGTGTTTCTGACTCGCTGAATCTCAACATAGTTTCAACTCTCTTAGGTGAACGAACGCACAGCAGAGCAGTTTCAAGGAAACGTTTCTCCTGAGTTTTAGACGAAGTTTCCTGCTGTTTAGTACGGATGCTGGCATTGGGCTGGAAATACCGGTTTTGGGATTCTGCACAGAAAGGGTTTGCAAACCGCTGAATCCACACGTGAGTTTAACTCTGTCAGTTGAATGCACACATTGACAACCATTCAGTTAGATAGCTCCGTTTTGGTTTTAGAAGCAGATATTTCTCTGTACAGCCTATGGTCCCATTCACTCGGGAATATCCCAACGCAGCTCCTAGAAGAAACGTGTTTCTGACTCGCTGAATCTCAACATAGATTCCTCTCTCTTAGGTGAACGAACGCACAGCAGAGCAGTTTCAAGGAAACGTTTCTCCTGAGATTTAGACGAAGTTTCGTGCTGTTTAGTACGTATGCCGGCATTGGGCTGGAAATACCGGTTTTGGGATTCTGCACAGAAAGGGTTTGCAAACCGCTGAATCCACACGTGAGTTTAACTCTGTCAGTTGAATGCACACATTGACAACCATTCAGTTAGATAGCTCGTTTTGGTTTTAGAAGCAGATATTTCTCTGTACAGCCTATGGTCCCATTCACTCGGGAATATCCCAACGCAGCTCCTAGCATAAACGAGTTTCTGACTCGCTGAATCTCAACATAGTTTCAACTCTCTTAGGTGAACGAACGCACAGCAGAGCAGTTTCAAGGAAACGTTTCTCCTGAGTTTTAGACGAAGTTCCCTGCTGTTTAGTACGGATGCCGGCATTGGGCTGGAAATACCGGTTTTGGGATTCTGCACAGAAAGGGTTTGCAAACCGCTGAATCCACACGTGAGTTTAACTCTGTCAGTTGAATGCACACATTGACAACCATTCAGTTTGATAGCACCCTTTTGGTTTTAGAAGCAGATATTTCTCTGTACAGCCTATGGTCCCATTCACTTGGGAATATCCCAACGCAGCTCCTAGAAGAAACGTGTTTCTGACTCGCTGAATCTCAACATAGATTGAACTCTCTTAGTTGAATGAACGCAAGGCAGAGCAGTTTCAAGGAAACGTTTCTCCTGAGTTTTAGACGAAGTTTCCTGCTGTTTAGTACGTATGCCGGCATTGAGCTGGAATTACCGGTTTTGGGATTCTGCACAGAAAGGGTTTGTAAACCGCTGAATCCAAACGGGAGTTTAACTCTGTCAGTTGAATGCACACATTGACAACCATTCAGTTACATACCACCCTTTTGGTTGTAGGAGCAGATATTTCTCTGTACAGTCTATGGTCCCATTCACTCGGAAATATCCCAACGCAGCTCCTAGAAGAAACGTGTTTCTGACTCGCTGAATCTCAACATAGATTCAACTCTCTTAGGTGATCGACCGCACAGCAGAGCAGATTCAAGGAAACGTTTCTCCTGAGTTTTAGACGAAGTTCCCTGCTGTTTAGTACGGATGCCAGCATTGGGCTGGACATACCGGTTTTGGGATTCTGCACAGAAAGGGTTTGCAAACCGCTGAATCCACACGTGAGTTTAACTCTGTCAGTTGAATGCACACATTGACAACCATCCAGTTAGATAGCTCCCTTTTGGTTTTAGAAGCAGATATTTCTCTGTACAGCCTATGGTTCCTTTCACTCGGGAATATCCCAACGCAACTCCTAGAAGAAACGAGTTTCGGACTCGCTGAATCTCAACATAGATTCAACTCTCTTAGGTGAACGAACGCACAGCAGAGCAGTTTCAAGGAAACGTTTCTCCTGAGTTTTAGACGAAGTTTCCTGCTGTTTAGTACGGATGCCGGCATTGGGCTGGAAATACCGGTTTTGGGATTCTGCACAGAAAGGGTTTGCAAACCGCTGAATCCACAGGTGAGTTTAACTCTGTCAGTTCAATGCACACATTGACAACCATTCAGCTGGATAGCTCCGTTTTGGTTTTAGAAGCAGATATTTCTCTGTACAGCCTATGGTCCCATTCAATCGGGAATATCCCAACGCAGCTCCTAGATGAAACGTGTTTCTGACTCGCTGAATCTCAACATAGTTTCAACTCTCTTAGGTGAACGAACGCACAGCAGAGCAGTTTCAAGGAAACGTTTCTCCTGAGTTTTAGACGAAGTTTCCTGCTGTTCAGTACGTATGTCGTCATTGGGCTGGAAATACCGTTTTTGGGATTCTGCACAGAAAGGGTTTGCAAACCGCTGAATCCACACGTGAGTTTAACTCTGTCAGTTGAATGCACACATTGACAACCATTCAGTTAGATAGCTCCGTTTTGGTTTTAGAAGCAGATATTTCTCTGTACAGCCTATGGTCCCATTCACTCGGGAATATCCCAACGCAGCTCCTAGTAGAAACGTGTTTCTGTCTCGCTGAATCTCAACATAGATTCAACTCTCTTAGGTGAACGAACACACAGCAGAGCAGTTTCAAGGAAACGTTTCTCCTGAGTTTTAGACGAAGTTGCCTGCTGTTTAGTACGTATGCCGGCATTGGGCTGGAAATACCGGTTTTGGGATTCTGCACAGAAAGGGTTTGCAAACCGCTGAATCCACACGTGAGTTTAACTCTGTCAGTTGAATGCACACAATGACAACCATTCAGTTTGATAGCACCCTTTTGATTTTAGAAGCAGATATTTCTCTGTACAGCCTATGGTCCCATTCACTCCGGAATATCCCAACGCAGCTCCTAGCATAAACGTGTTTCTGACTCGCTGAATCTCAACATAGTTTCAACTCTCTTAGGTGAACGAACGCACAGAAGAGCAGTTTCAAGGAAACGTTTCTCCTGAGTTTTAGACGAAGTTTACTGCTGTTTAGTACGGATGCCGGCATTGGGCTGGAAATACCGGTTTTGGGATTCTGCACAGAAAGGGTTTGCAAACCGCTGAATCCACACGTGAGTTTAACTCTGTCAGTTGAATGCACACATTGACAACCATTCAGTTAGATAGCTCCGTTTTGGTTTTAGAAGCAGATATTTCTCTGTACAGCCTATGGTCCCATTCACTCGGGAATATCCCAACGCAGCTCCTAGCATAAACGAGTTTCTGACTCGCTGAATCTCAACATAGTTTCAACTCTCTTAGGTGAACGAACGCACAGCAGAGCAGTTTCAAGGAAACGTTTCTCCTGAGTTTTAGACGAAGTTTCCTGCTGTTTAGTACGTATGCCGGCATTGAGCTGGAATTACCGGTTTTGGGATTCTGCACAGAAAGGTTTTGTAAACCCCTGAATCCAAACGGGAGTTTAACTCTGTCAGTTGAATGCACACATTGACAACCATTCAGTTAGATACCACCCTTTTGGTTGTAGGAGCAGATATTTCTCTGTACAGCCTATGGTCCCATTCACTCGGAAATATCCCAACGCAGCTCCTAGAAGAAACGTGTTTCTGACTCGCTGAATCTCAACATAGATTCAACTCTCTTAGGTGATCGAAAGCACAGCAGAGCAGATTCTAGGAAACGTTTCTCCTGAGTTTTAGACGAAGTTTCCTGCTGTTTAGTACGGATGCCGGCATTGGGCTGGAAATACCGGTTTTGGGATTCTGCACAGAAAGGGTTTGCAAACCGCTGAATCCACACGTGAGTTTAACTCTGTCAGTTGAATGCACACATTGACAACCATTCAGTTAGATAGCTCGTTTTGGTTTTAGAAGCAGATATTTCTCTGTACAGCCTATGGTCCCATTCACTCGGGAATATCCCAACGCAGCTCCTAGAAGAAAAGTGTGTCCGACTCGCTGAATCTCAAACATAGATTCAACTCTCTTAGGTGAACGAACGCACAGCAGAGCAGTTTCAAGGAAACGTTTTTCCTGAGTTTTACACGAAGTTCCCTGCAGTTTAGTACGGATGCCGGCATTGGGCTGGACATACCGGTTTTGGGATTCTGTACAGAAATGGTTTGCAAATCGATGAATACACACGTGAGTTTAACTCTGTCAGTTGAATGCACACATTGACAACCATCCAGTTAGATAGCTCCCTTTTGGTTTTAGAAGCAGATATTTCTCTGTACAGCCTATGGTTCCATTCACTCGGGAATATCCCAACGCAACTCCTAGAAGAAACGAGTTACGGACTCGCTGAATCTCAACATAGATTCAACTCTCTTAGGTGAACGAACGCACAGCAGAGCAGTTTCAAGGAAACGTTTCTCCTGAGTTTTACACGAAGTTTTCTGCTGTTTAGTATGGATGCCGGCATTGGGCTGGAAATACCGGTTTTGGGATTCTGCACAGAAAGGGTTTGCAAACCGCTGAATCCACACGTGAGTTTAACTCTGTCAGTTGAATGCACACATTGACAACCATTCAGCTGGATAGCTCCGTTTTGGTTTTAGAAGCAGATATTTCTCTGTACAGCCTATGGTCCCATTCACTCGGGAATATCCCAACGCAGCTCCTAGCATAAACGTGTTTCTGACTCGCTGAATCTCAACATAGTTTCAACTCTCTTAGGTGAACGAACGCACAGCAGAGCAGTTTCAAGGAAACGTTTCTCCTGAGTTTTAGACGAAGTTTCCTGCTGTTTAGTACAGATGCCGGCATTGGGCTGGAAATACCGGTTTTGGGATTCTGCACAGAAAGGGTTTGCAAACCGCTGAATCCACACGTGAGTTTAACTCT
Organism: Aotus nancymaae; assembly: GCF_030222135.1. Classification (NCBI taxonomy): domain Eukaryota; kingdom Metazoa; phylum Chordata; class Mammalia; order Primates; family Aotidae; genus Aotus; species Aotus nancymaae. The sequence goes on from NW_026988584.1 coordinate 1,369,190, forward strand.
GTCAGTTGAATGCACACATTGACAACCATTCAGTTAGATAGCTCCGTTTTGGTTTTAGAAGCAGATATTTCTCTGTACAGCCTATGGTCCCATTCACTCGGGAATATCCCAACGCAGCTCCTAGAAGAAACGTGTTTCTGACTCGCTGAATCTCAACATAGATTCAACTCTCTTAGGTGAACGAACGCACAGCAGAGCAGTTTCAAGGAAACGTTTCTCCTGAGTTTTACACGAAGTTCCCTACAGTTTAGTACGGATGCCGGCATTGGGCTGGACATACCGGTTTTGGGATTCTGTACAGAAATGGTTTGCAAATCGATGAATCCACACGTGAGTTTAACTCTGTCAGTTGAATGCACACATTGACAACCATCCAGTTAGATAGCTCCCTTTTGGTTTTAGAAGCAGATATTTCTCTGTACAGCCTATGGTTCCATTCACTCGGGAATATCCCAACGCAACTCCTAGAAGAAACGAGTTACGGACTCGCTGAATCTCATCATAGATTCAACTCTCTTAGGTGAACGAACGCACAGCAGAGCAGTTTCAAGGAAACGTTTCTCCTGAGTTTTACACGAAGTTTCCTGCTGTTTAGTACGGATGCCGGCATTGGGCTGGAAATACCGGTTTTGGGATTCTGCACAGAAAGGGTTTGCAAACCGCTGAATCCACACGTGAGTTTAACTCTGTCAGTTGAATGCACACATTGACAACCATTCAGCTGGATAGCTCCGTTTTGGTTTTAGAAGCAGATATTTCTCTGTACAGCCTATGGTCCCATTCACTCGGGAATATCCCAACGCAGCTCCTAGCATAAACGTGTTTCTGACTCGCTGAATCTCAACATAGTTTCAACTCTCTTAGGTGAACGAACGCACAGCAGAGCAGTTTCAAGGAAACGTTTCTCCTGAGTTTTAGACGAAGTTTCCTGCTGTTTAGTAGATGCCGGCATTGGGCTGGAAATACCGGTTTTGGGATTCTGCACAGAAAGGGTTTGCAAACCGCTGAATCCACACGTGAGTTTAACTCTGTCAGTTGAATGCACACATTGACAACCATTCAGTTAGATAGCTCCGTTTTGGTTTTAGAAGCAGATATTTCTCTGTACAGCCTATGGTCCCATTCACTCGGGAATATCCCAACGCAGCTCCTAGAAGAAACGTGTTTCTGACTCGCTGAATGTCAACATAGATTCAACTCTCTTAGGTGAACGAACGCACAGCAGAGCAGTTTCAAGGAAACGTTTCTCCTGAGTTTTAGTCGAAGTTTCCTGCTGTTTAGTACATTTGCCGGCATTGGGCTGGAAATACCGGTTTTGGGATTCTGCAGAGAAAGGGTTTGCAAACCGCTGAATCCACACGTGAGTTTAACTCTGTCAGTTGAATGCACACATTGACAACCATTCAGTTAGATAGCTCCGTTTTGGTTTTAGAAGCAGATATTTCTCTGTACAGCCTATGGTCCCATTCACTCGGGAATATCCCAACGCAGCTCCTAGAAGAAACGTGTTTCTGACTCGCTGAATCTCAACATAGATTCAACTCTCTTAGGTGAACGAACGCACAGCAGAGCAGTTTCAAGGAAACGTCTCTCCTGAGATTTAGAGGAAGTTTCCTGCTGTTTAGTACGTATGCCAGCATTGGGCTGGAAATACCGGTTTAGGGATTCTGCACAGAAAGGGTTTGCAAACCGCTGAATCCACACGTGAGTTTAACTCTGTTAGTTGAATGCACACATTGACAACCATTCAGTTTGATAGCACCCTTTTGGTTTTAGAAGCAGATATTTCTCTGTACAGCCTATGGTCCCATTCACTTGGGAATATCCCAACGCAGCTCCTAGAAGACACGTGTTTCTGACTCGCTGAATCTCAACATAGATTCAACTCTCTTAGGTGAACGAACGCACAGCAGAGCAGTTTCAAGGAAACGTTTCTCCTGAGTTTTAGACGAAGTTTCCTGCTGTTTAGTACGTATGCCGGCATTGAGCTGGAATTACCGGTTTTGGGATTCTGCACAGAAAGGGTTTGTAAACCGCTGAATCCAAACGGGAGTTTAACTCTGTCAGTTGAATGCACACATTGACAACCATTCAGTTAGATACCACCCTTTTGGTTTTAGGAGCAGATATTTCTCTCTACAGCCTATGGTCCCTTTCACTCGGAAATATCCCAATGCAGCTCCTAGAAGAAACGTGTTTCTGACTCGCTGAATGTCAATATAGATTCAACTCTCTTAGGTGATCGAACGCACAGCAGAGCAGATTCAAGGAAACGTTTCTCCTGAGTTTTAGACGAAGTTTCCTGCTGTTTAGTACGGATGCCGGCATTGGGCTGGAAATACCGGTTTTGGGATTCTGCACAGAAAGGTTTTGCAAATCGCTGAATCCACACGTGAGTTTAACTCTGTCAGTTGAATTACACACATTGACAACCGTTCAGTTAGATAGCTCGTTTTGGTTTTAGAAGCCGATATTTCTCTGTACAGCCTATGGTCCCATTCACTCGGGAATATACCAACGCAGCTCCTAGAAGAAACGTGTTTCTGACTCGCTGAATCTCAAACATAGATTAAACTCTCTTAGGTGAACGAACGCACAGCAGAGCAGTTTCAAGGAAACGTTTCTCCTGAGTTTTACACGAAGTTCCCTGCTGTTTAGTACAGGTGCCGGCATTGGGCTGGACATACCGGTTTTGGGATTCTGCACAGAAATGGTTTGCAAACCGCTGAATCCACACGTGAGTTTAACTCTGTCAGTTGAATGCACACATTGACAACCATCCAGTTAGATAGCACCCTTTTGGTTTTAGAAGCAGATATTTCTCTGTACAGCCTACGGTTCCATTCACTCGGGAATATCCCAACGCAACTCCTAGAATAAACGAGTTTCGGACTCGCTGAATCTCAACATAGTTTCAACTCTCTTAGGTGAAGGAACGCACAGCAGAGCAGTTTCAAGGAAACGTTTCTCCTGAGTTTTAGACGAAGTTTCCTGCTGTTTAGTACGGATGCCGGCATTGGGCTGGAAATACCGGTTTTGGGATTCTGCACAGAAAGGGTTTCCAAACCGCTGAATCCACACGTGAGTTTAACTCTGTCAGTTGAATGCAAACATTGACAACCATTCAGCTGGAGAGCTCCGTTTTGGTTTTAGAAGCAGATATTTATCTGTACAGCCTATGGTCCCATTCACTCGGGAATATCCCAACGCAGCTCCTAGATGAAACGTGTTTCTGACTCGCTGAATCTCAACATAGTTTCAACTCTCTTAGGTGAACGAACGCACAGCAGAGCAGTTTCAAGGAAACGTTTCTCCTGAGTGTTAGACGAAGTTTCCTGCTGTTTAGTACGTATGCCGGCATTGGGTTGGAAATACCGGTTTTGGGATTCTGCACAGAAAGGGTTTGCAAACCGCTGAATCCACACGTGAGTTTAACTCTGTCAGTTGAATGCACACATTGACAACCATTCAGTTAGAAAGCTCCGTTTTGGTTTTAGAAGCAGATATTTCTCTGTACAGCCTATGGTCCCATTCACTCGGGAATATCCCAACGCAGCTCCTAGCATAAACGTGTTTCTGACTCGCTGAATCTCAACATAGTTTCAACTCTCTTAGGTGAACGAACGCACAGCAGAGCAGTTTCAAGGAAACGTTTCTCCTGAGTGTTAGACGAAGTTTCCTGCTGTTTAGTACGTATGCCGGCATTGGGCTGGAAATACCGGTTTTGGGATTCTGCTCAGAAAGGGTTTGCAAACCGCTGAATCCACACTTGAGTTTAACTCTGTCAGTTGAATGCACACATTGACAACCATTCAGTTAGATAGCTCCGTTTTGGTTTTAGAATCAGATATTTCTCTGTACAGCCTATGGTCCCATTCACTCGGGAATATCCCAACGCAGCTCCTAGCATAAACGAGTTTCTGACTCGCTGAATCTCAACATAGTTTCAACTCTCTTAGGTGAACGAACGCACAGCAGAGCAGTTTCAAGGAAACTTTTCTCCTGAGTTTTAGACGAAGTTTCCTGCTGTTTAGTACGTATGCCGGCATTGAGCTGGAATTACTGGTTTTGGGATTCTGCACAGAAAGGGTTTGTAAACCGCTGAATCCAAACGGGAGTTTAACTCTGTCAGTTGAATGCACACATTGACAACCATTCAGTTAGATATCACCCTTTTGGTTGTAGGAGCAGATATTTCTCTGTACAGCCTATGGTCCCATTCACTCGGAAATATCCCAACGCAGCTCCTAGAAGAAACGTGTTTCTGACTCGCTGAATCTCAACATAGATTCAACTCTCTTAGGTGATCGAACGCACAGCAGAGCAGATTCAAGGAAACGTTTCTCCTGAGTTTTAGACGAAGTTTCCTGCTGTTTAGTACGGATGCCGGCTTTGGCTGGAAATACCGGTTTTGGGATTCTGCACAGAAAGGTTTTGCAAACCACTGAATCCACACGTGAGTTTAACTCTGTCAGTTGAATGCACACATTGACAACCATTCAGTTAGATAGCTCCTTTTGGTTTTAGAAGCAGATATTTCTCTGTACAGCCTATGGTCCCATTCACTCGGGAATATCCCAAAGCAGCTCCTAGAAGAAACGTGTTTCTGACTCGCTGAATCTCAAGCATAGATTCAACTCTCTTAGGTGAACGAACGCACAGCAGAGCAGTTTCAAGGAAACGTTTCTCCTGAGTTTTACACGAAGTTCCCTGCTGTTTAGTACGGATGCCGGCATTGTGCTGGACATACCGGTTTTGGGATTCTGCACAGAAAGGGTTTGCAAACCGCTGAATCCACACGTGAGTTTAACTCTGTCAGTTGAACACACACATTGACAACCATTCAGTTTGATAGCACACTTTTGGTTTTAGAAGCAGATATTTCTCTGTACAGCCTATGGTCCCATTCACTCGGGAATATCCCAACGCAGCTCCTAGAAGAAACGTGTTTCTGACTCGCTGAATCTCAACATAGATTCAACTCTCTTAGGTGAACGAACGCACAGCAGAGCAGTTTCAAGGAAACGTTTCTCCTGAGTTTTAGACGAAGTTTCCTGCTGTTTAGTACGGATGCCGGCATTGGGCTGGAAATACCGGTTTTGGGATTCTGCACAGAAAGGGTTTGCAAACCGCTGAATCCACACGTGAGTTTAACTCTGTCAGTTGAATGCACACATTGACAACCATTCAGTTAGATAGCTCCGTTTTGGTTTTAGAAGCAGATATTTCTCTGTACAGCCTATGGTCCCATTCACTCGGGAATATCCCAATGCAGCTCCTAGAAGAAACGTGTTTCTGACTCGCTGAATCTCAACATAGATTCAACTCTCTTAGGTGAATGAAAGCACAGCAGAGCAGTTTCAAGGAAACGTTTCTCCTGAGTTTTAGACGAAGTTTCCTGCTGTTTAGTACGGATGCCGGCATTGGGCTGGAAATACCGGTTTTGGGATTCTGCACAGAAAGGGTTTGCAAACCGCTGAATCCACACGTGAGTTTAACTCTGTCAGTTGAATGCACACATTGACAACCATTCAGTTTGATAGCACCCTTTTGGTTTTAGAAGCAGATATTTCTCTGTACAGCCTATGGTCCCATTCACTCGGGAATATCCCAACGCAGCTCCTAGAAGAAACGTGTTTCTGACTCGCTGAGTCTCAACATAGATTCAACTCTCTTAGGTGAACGAAGGCACAGCAGAGCAGTTTCAAGGAAACGTTTCTCCTGAGTTTTAGACGAAGTTTCCTGCTGTTTAGTACGTATGCCGGCATTGGGCTGGAAATACCGGTTTTGGGATTCTGCACAGAAAGGGTTTGCAAACCGCTGAATCCACACGTAAATTTAACTCTGTCAGTTGAATGCACACATTAACAACCATTCAGTTAGATACCACCCTTTTGATTGTAGGAGCAGATATTTCTCTGTACAGCCTATGGTCCCATTCACTCGGGAATGTCCCAACGCAGCTCCTAGAAGAAACGTGTTTCTGACTCGCTGAATCTCAACATAGATTCAACTCTCTTAGGTGAACGAACGCACAGCAGAGCAGTTTCAAGGAAACGTTTCTCCTGAGTTTTAGACGAAGTTTCCTGCTGTTTACTACGGATGCCGGCATTGGGCTGGAAATACCGGTTTTGGGATTCTGCACAGAAAGGGTTTGCAAACCGCTGAATCCACACGTGAGTTTAACTCTGTCAGTTGAATGCACACATTGACAACCATTCAGTTTGATAGCACACTTTTGGTTTTAGAAGCAGATATTTCTCTGTACAGCCTATGGTCCCATTCACTCGGGAATATCCCAACGCAGCTCCTAGAAGAAACGTGTTTCTGACTCGCTGAATCTCAACATACATTCAACTCTCTTAGGTGAACGAACGCACAGCAGAGCAGTTTCAAGGAAACGTTTCTCCTGAGTTTTAGACGAAGTTTCCTGCTGTTTAGTACGTATGCCGGCATTGGGCTGGAAATACCGGTTTTGGGATTCTGCACAGAAAGGGTTTGCAAACCGCTGAATCCACACGTGAGTTTAACTCTGTCAGTTGAATGCACACATTGACAACCATTCAGTTAGATACCACCCTTTTGGTTGTAGGAGCAGATATTTCTCTGTACAGCCTATGGTCCCATTCACTCGGGAATATCCCAACACACCTCCTAGAAGAAACGTGTTTCTGACTCGCTGAATCTCAACATAGATTCAACTCTCTTAGGTGAACGAACGCACAGCAGAGCAGTTTCAAGGAAACGTTTCTCCTGAGTTTTAGACGAAGTTTCCTGCTGTTTAGTACGGATGCCGGCATTGGGCTGGAAATACCGGTTTTGGGATTCTGCACAGAAAGGGTTTGCAAACCGCTGAATCCACACGTGAGTTTAACTCTGTCAGTTGAATGCACACATTGACAACCATTCAGTTTGATAGCACACTTTTGGTTTTAGAAGCAGATATTTCTCTGTACAGCCTATGGTCCCATTCACTCGGGAATATCCCAACGCAGCTCCTAGAAGAAACGTGTTTCTGACTCGCTGAATCTCAACATAGATTCAACTCTCTTAGGTGAACGAACTCACAGCAGAGCAGTTTCAAGGAAACGTTTCTCCTGAGTCTTAGACGAAGTTTCCTGCTGTTTAGTACGGATGCCGGCATTGGGCTGGAAATACCGGTTTTGGGATTCTGCACAGAAAGGGTTTGCAAACCGCTGAATCCACACGTGAGTTTAACTCTGTCAGTTGAATGCACACATTGACAACCATTCAGTTAGATAGCTCCGTTTTGGTTTTAGAAGCAGATATTTCTCTGTACAGCCTATGGTCCCATTCACTCGGGAATATCCCAACGCAGCTCCTAGAAGAAACGTGTTTCTGACTCGCTGAATCTCAACATAGATTCAACTCTCTTACGTGAACGAACGCACAGCAGAGCAGTTTCAAGGAAACGTTTCTCCTGAGTTTTAGACGAAGTTTCCTGCTGTTTAGTACGTATGCCGGCATTGGGCTGGAAATACTGGTTTTGGGATTCTGCACAGAAAGGGTTTGCAAACCGCTGAATCCACACGTGAGTTTAACTCTGTCAGTTGAATGCACACATTGACAACCATTCAGTTAGATAGCACCCTTTTGGTTGTAGGAGCAGATATTTCTCTGTACAGCCTATGGTCCCACTCACTCGGGAATATCCCAACGCACCTCCTAGAAGAAACGTGTTTCTGACTCGCTGAGTCTCAACATAGATTCAACTCTCTTAGGTGAACGAAGGCACAGCAGAGCAGTTTCAAGGAAACGTTTCTCCTGAGTTTTAGACGAAGTTTCCTGCTGTTTAGTACGTATGCCGGCATTGGGCTGGAAATACCGGTTTTGGGATTCTGCACAGAAAGGGTTTGCAAACCGCTGAATCCACACGTGAGTTAAACTCTGTCAGTTGAACGCACACATTGACAACCATTCAGTTTGATAGCACACTTTTGGTTTTAGAAGCAGATATTTCTCTGTACAGCCTATGGTCCCATTCACTCGGGAATATCCCAACGCAGCTCCTAGAAGAAACGTGTTTCTGACTCGCTGAATCTCAACATAGATTCAACTCTCTTAGGTGAACGAATGCACAGCAGAGCAGTTTCAAGGAAACGTTTCTCCTGAGTCTTAGACGAAGTTTCCTGCTGTTTAGTACGTATGCCGGCATTGGGCTGGAAATACCGGTTTTGGGATTCTTCACAGAAAGGGTTTGCAATCCGCTGAATCCACACGTGAGTTTAACTCTGTCAGTTGAATGCACACATTGACAACCATTCAGTTAGATAGCTCCGTTTTGGTTTTAGAAGCAGATATTTCTCTGTACAGCCTATGGTCCCATTCACTCGGGAATATCCCAACGCAGCTCCTAGAAGAACCGTGTTTCTGACTCGCTGAATCTCAACATAGATTCAACTCTCTTAGGTGAACGAACGCACAGCAGAGCAGTTTCAAGGAAACGTTTCTCCTGAGTTTTAGACGAAGTTTCCTACTGTTTCGTACGGATGCCGGCATTGGGCTGGACATACCGGTTTGGGATTCTGCACAGAAATGGTTTGCAAAGCGCTGAATACACACGTGAGTTTAACTCTGTCAGTTGAATGCACACATTGACAACCATTCAGTTAGATAGCTCCGTTTTGGTATTAGAAGCAGATATTTCTCTGTACAGCCTATGGTCCCATTCACTCGGGAATATCCCAACGCAGCTCCTAGCATAAACGTGTTTCTGACTCGCTGAATCTCAGCATAGTTTCAACTCTCTTAGGTGAACGAACGCTCAGCAGAGCAGTTTCAAGGAAACATTTCTACTGAGTTTTAGACGAAGTTTCCTGCTGTTTAGTACGGATGCCGGCATTGAGCTGGAATTACCGGTTTTGGCATTCTGCACAGAAAGGATTTGAAAAACCGCTGAAATCAAACGTGAGTTTAACTCTGTCAGTTGAATGCACACATTGACAACCATTCAGTTAGATACCACCCTTTTGGTTGTAGGAGCAGATATTCCTCTGTACAGCCTATGGTCCCATTCACTCGGGAATATCCCAACGCAGCTCCTAGAAGAAACGTGTTTCTGACTCGCTGAATCTCAACATAGATTCAACTCTCTTAGGTGAACGAACGCACAGCAGAGCAGTTTCAAGGAAACGTTTCTCCTGAGTTTTAGACGAAGTTTCCTGCTGTTTACTACGGATGCTGGCATTGGACTGGAAATACCGGTTTTGGGATTCTGCACAGAAAGTGTTTGCAAACCGCTGAATCCACACGTGAGTTTAACTCTGTCAGTTGAATGCACATATTGACAACCATTCAGTTAGATAGCTCCGTTTTGGTTTTAGAAGCAGATATTTCTCTGTACAGCCTATGGTCCCATTCACTCGGGAATATCCCAACGCAGCTCCTAGAAGAAACGTGTTTCTGACTCGCTGAATCTCAACATAGATTCAACTCTCTTAGGTGAACGAACGCACAGCAGAGCAGTTTCAAGGAAACGTTTCTCCTGAGTTTTAGACGAAGTTTCTTGCTGTTTAGTACGGATGCCGGCATTGGGCTGGAAATACCGATTTTGGGATTCTGCACAGAGAGGGTTTGCAAACCGAGAATCCACACGTGAGTTTAACTCTGTCAGTTGAATGCACACATTGACAACCATTCAGTTTGATAGCACACTTTTGGTTTTAGAAGCAGATATTTCTCTGTACAGCCTATGGTCCCATTCACTCGGGAATATCCCAACGCAGCTCCTAGAAGAAACGTGTTTCTGACTCGCTGAATCTCAACATAGATTCAACTCTCTTAGGTGAACGAACGCACAGCAGAGCAGTTTCAAGGAAACGTTTCTAATGAATTTTAGACGAAGTTTCCTGCTGTTTAGTACGTATGCCGGCATTGGGCTGGAAATACCGGTTTTGGGATTCTGCACAGAAAGGGTTTGCAAACCGCTGAATCCACACGTGAGTTTAACTCTGTCAGTTGAACGCACACATTGACAACCATTCAGTTTGATAGCACACTTTTGGTTTTAGAAGCAGATATTTCTCTGTACAGCCTATGGTCCCATTCACTCGGGAATATCCCAACGCAGCTCCTAGAAGAAACGTGTTTCTGACTCGCTGAATCTCAACATAGATTCAACTCTCTTAGGTGAACGAACGCACAGCAGAGCAGTTTCAAGGAAACGTTTCTCCTGAGTTTTAGACGAAGTTTCCTGCTGTTTAGTACGGATGCCGGCATTGGGCTGGAAATACCGGTTTTGGGATTCTGCACAGAAAGGGTTTGCAAACCGCTGAATCCACACGTGAGTTTAACTCTGTCAGTTGAACACACACATTGACAACCATTCAGTTTGATAGCACACTTTTGGTTTTAGAAGCAGATATTTCTCTGTACAGCCTATGGTCCCATTCACTCGGGAATATCCCAACGCAGCTCCTAGAAGAAACGTGTTTCTGACTCGCTGAATCTCAACATAGATTCAACTCTCTTAGGTGAACGAAGGCACAGCAGAGCAGTTTCAAGGAAACGTTTCTCCTGAGTTTTAGACGAAGTTTCCTGCTGTTTAGTACGGATGCCGGCATTGGGCTGGAAATACCGGTTTTGGGATTCTGCACAGAAAGGGTTTGCAAACCGCTGAATCCACACGTGAGTTTAACTCTGTCAGTTGAATGCACACATTGACAACCATTCAGTTAGATAGCTCCGTTTTGGTTTTAGAAGCAGATATTTCTCTGTACAGCCTATGGTCCCATTCACTCGGGAATATCCCAATGCAGCTCCTAGAAGAAACGTGTTTCTGACTCGCTGAATCTCAACATAGATTCAACTCTCTTAGGTGAACGAAAGCACAGCAGAGCAGTTTCAAGGAAACGTTTCTCCTGAGTTTTAGACGAAGTTTCCTGCTGTTTAGTACGGATGCCGGCATTGGGCTGGAAATACCGGTTTTGGGATTCTGCACAGAAAGGGTTTGCAAACCGCTGAATCCACACGTGAGTTTAACTCTGTCAGTTGAATGCACACATTGACAACCATTCAGTTTGATAGCACCCTTTTGGTTTTAGAAGCAGATATTTCTCTGTACAGCCTATGGTCCCATTCACTCGGGAATATCCCAACGCAGCTCCTAGAAGAAACGAGTTTCTGACTCGCTGAGTCTCAACATAGATTCAACTCTCTTAGGTGAACGAAGGCACAGCAGAGCAGTTTCAAGGAAACGTTTCTCCTGAGTTTTAGACGAAGTTTCCTGCTGTTTAGTACGTATGCCGGGATTGGGCTGGAAATACCGGTTTTGGGATTCTGCACAGAAAGGGTTTGCAAACCGCTGAATCCACACGTAAATTTAACTCTGTCAGTTGAATGCACACATTAACAACCATTCAGTTAGATACCACCCTTTTGGTTGTAGGAGCAGATATTTCTCTGTACAGCCTATGGTCCCATTCACTCGGGAATGTCCCAACGCAGCTCCTAGAAGAAACGTGTTTCTGACTCGCTGAATCTCAACATAGATTCAACTCTCTTAGGTGAACGAACGCACAGCAGAGCAGTTTCAAGGAAACGTTTCTCCTGAGTTTTAGACGAAGTTTCCTGCTGTTTACTACGGATGCCGGCATTGGGCTGGAAATACCGGTTTTGGGATTCTGCACAGAAAGGGTTTGCAAACCGCTGAATCCACACGTAAATTTAACTCTGTCAGTTGAATGCACACATTAACAACCATTCAGTTAGATACCACCCTTTTGATTGTAGGAGCAGATATTTCTCTGTACAGCCTATGGTCCCATTCACTCGGGAATGTCCCAACGCAGCTCCTAGAAGAAACGTGTTTCTGACTCGCTGAATCTCAACATAGATTCAACTCTCTTAGGTGAACGAACGCACAGCAGAGCAGTTTCAAGGAAACGTTTCTCCTGAGTTTTAGACGAAGTTTCCTGCTGTTTACTACGGATGCCGGCATTGGGCTGGAAATACCGGTTTTGGGATTCTGCACAGAAAGGGTTTGCAAACCGCTGAATCCACACGTGAGTTTAACTCTGTCAGTTGAATGCACACATTGACAACCATTCAGTTTGATAGCACACTTTTGGTTTTAGAAGCAGATATTTCTCTGTACAGCCTATGGTCCCATTCACTCGGGAATATCCCAACGCAGCTCCTAGAAGAAACGTGTTTCTGACTCGCTGAATCTCAACATACATTCAACTCTCTTAGGTGAACGAACGCACAGCAGAGCAGTTTCAAGGAAACGTTTCTCCTGAGTTTTAGACGAAGTTTCCTGCTGTTTAGTACGTATGCCGGCATTGGGCTGGAAATACCGGTTTTGGGATTCTGCACAGAAAGGGTTTGCAAACCGCTGAATCCACACGTGAGTTTACCTCTGTCAGTTGAATGCACACATTGACAACCATTCAGTTAGATACCACCCTTTTGGTTGTAGGAGCAGATATTTCTCTGTACAGCCTATGGTCCCATTCACTCGGGAATATCCCAACACACCTCCTAGAAGAAACGTGTTTCTGACTCGCTGAATCTCAACATAGATTCAACTCTCTTAGGTGAACGAACGCACAGCAGAGCAGTTTCAAGGAAACGTTTCTCCTGAGTTTTAGACGAAGTTTCCTGCTGTTTAGTACGGATGCCGGCATTGGGCTGGAAATACCGGTTTTGGGATTCTGCACAGAAAGGGTTTGCAAACCGCTGAATCCACACGTGAGTTTAACTCTGTCAGTTGAATGCACACATTGACAACCATTCAGTTTGATAGCACACTTTTGGTTTTAGAAGCAGATATTTCTCTGTACAGCCTATGGTCCCATTCACTCGGGAATATCCCAACGCAGCTCCTAGAAGAAACGTGTTTCTGACTCGCTGAATCTCAACATAGATTCAACTCTCTTAGGTGAACGAACTCACAGCAGAGCAGTTTCAAGGAAACGTTTCTCCTGAGTCTTAGACGAAGTTTCCTGCTGTTTAGTACGGATGCCGGCATTGGGCTGGAAATACCGGTTTTGGGATTCTGCACAGAAAGGGTTTGCAAACCGCTGAATCCACACGTGAGTTTAACTCTGTCAGTTGAATGCACACATTGACAACCATTCAGTTAGATAGCTCCGTTTTGGTTTTAGAAGCAGATATTTCTCTGTACAGCCTATGGTCCCATTCACTCGGGAATATCCCAACGCAGCTCCTAGAAGAAACGTGTTTCTGACTCGCTGAATCTCAACATAGATTCAACTCTCTTACGTGAACGAACGCACAGCAGAGCAGTTTCAAGGAAACGTTTCTCCTGAGTTTTAGACGAAGTTTCCTGCTGTTTAGTACGTATGCCGGCATTGGGCTGGAAATACTGGTTTTGGGATTCTGCACAGAAAGGGTTTGCAAACCGCTGAATCCACACGTGAGTTTAACTCTGTCAGTTGAATGCACACATTGACAACCATTCAGTTAGATAGCACCCTTTTGGTTGTAGGAGCAGATATTTCTCTGTACAGCCTATGGTCCCACTCACTCGGGAATATCCCAACGCACCTCCTAGAAGAAACGTGTTTCTGACTCGCTGAGTCTCAACATAGATTCAACTCTCTTAGGTGAACGAAGGCACAGCAGAGCAGTTTCAAGGAAACGTTTCTCCTGAGTTTTAGACGAAGTTTCCTGCTGTTTAGTACGTATGCCGGCATTGGGCTGGAAATACCGGTTTTGGGATTCTGCACAGAAAGGGTTTGCAAACCGCTGAATCCACACGTGAGTTAAACTCTGTCAGTTGAACGCACACATTGACAACCATTCAGTTTGATAGCACACTTTTGGTTTTAGAAGCAGATATTTCTCTGTACAGCCTATGGTCCCATTCACTCGGGAATATCCCAACGCAGCTCCTAGAAGAAACGTGTTTCTGACTCGCTGAATCTCAACATAGATTCAACTCTCTTAGGTGAACGAATGCACAGCAGAGCAGTTTCAAGGAAACGTTTCTCCTGAGTCTTAGACGAAGTTTCCTGCTGTTTAGTACGTATGCCGGCATTGGGCTGGAAATACCGGTTTTGGGATTCTTCACAGAAAGGGTTTGCAATCCGCTGAATCCACACGTGAGTTTAACTCTGTCAGTTGAATGCACACATTGACAACCATTCAGTTAGATAGCTCCGTTTTGGTTTTAGAAGCAGATATTTCTCTGTACAGCCTATGGTCCCATTCACTCGGGAATATCCCAACGCAGCTCCTAGAAGAACCGTGTTTCTGACTCGCTGAATCTCAACATAGATTCAACTCTCTTAGGTGAACGAACGCACAGCAGAGCAGTTTCAAGGAAACGTTTCTCCTGAGTTTTAGACGAAGTTTCCTACTGTTTCGTACGGATGCCGGCATTGGGCTGGACATACCGGTTTGGGATTCTGCACAGAAATGGTTTGCAAAGCGCTGAATACACACGTGAGTTTAACTCTGTCAGTTGAATGCACACATTGACAACCATTCAGTTAGATAGCTCCGTTTTGGTATTAGAAGCAGATATTTCTCTGTACAGCCTATGGTCCCATTCACTCGGGAATATCCCAACGCAGCTCCTAGCATAAACGTGTTTCTGACTCGCTGAATCTCAGCATAGTTTCAACTCTCTTAGGTGAACGAACGCTCAGCAGAGCAGTTTCAAGGAAACATTTCTACTGAGTTTTAGACGAAGTTTCCTGCTGTTTAGTACGGATGCCGGCATTGAGCTGGAATTACCGGTTTTGGCATTCTGCACAGAAAGGATTTGAAAAACCGCTGAAATCAAACGTGAGTTTAACTCTGTCAGTTGAATGCACACATTGACAACCATTCAGTTAGATACCACCCTTTTGGTTGTAGGAGCAGATATTCCTCTGTACAGCCTATGGTCCCATTCACTCGGGAATATCCCAACGCAGCTCCTAGAAGAAACGTGTTTCTGACTCGCTGAATCTCAACATAGATTCAACTCTCTTAGGTGAACGAACGCACAGCAGAGCAGTTTCAAGGAAACGTTTCTCCTGAGTTTTAGACGAAGTTTCCTGCTGTTTACTACGGATGCTGGCATTGGACTGGAAATACCGGTTTTGGGATTCTGCACAGAAAGTGTTTGCAAACCGCTGAATCCACACGTGAGTTTAACTCTGTCAGTTGAATGCACATATTGACAACCATTCAGTTAGATAGCTCCGTTTTGGTTTTAGAAGCAGATATTTCTCTGTACAGCCTATGGTCCCATTCACTCGGGAATATCCCAACGCAGCTCCTAGAAGAAACGTGTTTCTGACTCGCTGAATCTCAACATAGATTCAACTCTCTTAGGTGAACGAACGCACAGCAGAGCAGTTTCAAGGAAACGTTTCTCCTGAGTTTTAGACGAAGTTTCTTGCTGTTTAGTACGGATGCCGGCATTGGGCTGGAAATACCGGTTTTGGGATTCTGCACAGAGAGGGTTTGCAAACCGCGAATCCACACGTGAGTTTAACTCTGTCAGTTGAATGCACACATTGACAACCATTCAGTTTGATAGCACACTTTTGGTTTTAGAAGCAGATATTTCTCTGTACAGCCTATGGTCCCATTCACTCGGGAATATCCCAACGCAGCTCCTAGAAGAAACGTGTTTCTGACTCGCTGAATCTCAACATAGATTCAACTCTCTTAGGTGAACGAACGCACAGCAGAGCAGTTTCAAGGAAACGTTTCTAATGAATTTTAGACGAAGTTTCCTGCTGTTTAGTACGTATGCCGGCATTGGGCTGGAAATACCGGTTTTGGGATTCTGCACAGAAAGGGTTTGCAAACCGCTGAATCCACACGTGAGTTTAACTCTGTCAGTTGAACGCACACATTGACAACCATTCAGTTTGATAGCACACTTTTGGTTTTAGAAGCAGATATTTCTCTGTACAGCCTATGGTCCCATTCACTCGGGAATATCCCAACGCAGCTCCTAGAAGAAACGTGTTTCTGACTCGCTGAATCTCAACATAGATTCAACTCTCTTAGGTGAACGAACGCACAGCAGAGCAGTTTCAAGGAAACGTTTCTCCTGAGTTTTAGACGAAGTTTCCTGCTGTTTAGTACGGATGCCGGCATTGGGCTGGAAATACCGGTTTTGGGATTCTGCACAGAAAGGGTTTGCAAACCGCTGAATCCACACGTGAGTTTAACTCTGTCAGTTGAACACACACATTGACAACCATTCAGTTTGATAGCACACTTTTTGTTTTAGAAGCAGATATTTCTCTGTACAGCCTATGGTCCCATTCACTCGGGAATATCCCAACGCAGCTCCTAGAAGAAACGTGTTTCTGACTCGCTGAATCTCAACATAGATTCAACTCTCTTAGGTGAACGAAGGCACAGCAGAGAAGTTTCAAGGAAACGTTTCTCCTGAGTTTTAGACGAAGTTTCCTGC
This sequence comes from Aotus nancymaae, assembly GCF_030222135.1. Taxonomy (NCBI): domain Eukaryota; kingdom Metazoa; phylum Chordata; class Mammalia; order Primates; family Aotidae; genus Aotus; species Aotus nancymaae. The sequence continues at coordinate 1,385,598 of NW_026988584.1, forward strand.
TGTTTAGTACGGATGCCGGCATTGGGCTGGAAATACCGGTTTTGGGATTCTGCACAGAAAGGGTTTGCAAACCGCTGAATCCACACGTGAGTTTAACTCTGTCAGTTGAATGCACACATTGACAACCATTCAGTTAGATAGCTCCGTTTTGGTTTTAGAAGCAGATATTTCTCTGTACAGCCTATGGTCCCATTCACTCGGGAATATCCCAATGCAGCTCCTAGAAGAAACGTGTTTCTGACTCGCTGAATCTCAACATAGATTCAACTCTCTTAGGTGAACGAAAGCACAGCAGAGCAGTTTCAAGGAAACGTTTCTCCTGAGTTTTAGACGAAGTTTCCTGCTGTTTAGTACGGATGCCGGCATTGGGCTGGAAATACCGGTTTTGGGATTCTGCACAGAAAGGGTTTGCAAACCGCTGAATCCACACGTGAGTTTAACTCTGTCAGTTGAATGCACACATTGACAACCATTCAGTTTGATAGCACCCTTTTGGTTTTAGAAGCAGATATTTCTCTGTACAGCCTATGGTCCCATTCACTCGGGAATATCCCAACGCAGCTCCTAGAAGAAACGAGTTTCTGACTCGCTGAGTCTCAACATAGATTCAACTCTCTTAGGTGAACGAAGGCACAGCAGAGCAGTTTCAAGGAAACGTTTCTCCTGAGTTTTAGACGAAGTTTCCTGCTGTTTAGTACGTATGCCGGGATTGGGCTGGAAATACCGGTTTTGGGATTCTGCACAGAAAGGGTTTGCAAACCGCTGAATCCACACGTAAATTTAACTCTGTCAGTTGAATGCACACATTAACAACCATTCAGTTAGATACCACCCTTTTGGTTGTAGGAGCAGATATTTCTCTGTACAGCCTATGGTCCCATTCACTCGGGAATGTCCCAACGCAGCTCCTAGAAGAAACGTGTTTCTGACTCGCTGAATCTCAACATAGATTCAACTCTCTTAGGTGAACGAACGCACAGCAGAGCAGTTTCAAGGAAACGTTTCTCCTGAGTTTTAGACGAAGTTTCCTGCTGTTTACTACGGATGCCGGCATTGGGCTGGAAATACCGGTTTTGGGATTCTGCACAGAAAGGGTTTGCAAACCGCTGAATCCACACGTGAGTTTAACTCTGTCAGTTGAATGCACACATTGACAACCATTCAGTTTGATAGCACACTTTTGGTTTTAGAAGCAGATATTTCTCTGTACAACCTATGGTCCCATTCACTCGGGAATATCCCAACGCAGCTCCTAGAAGAAACGTGTTTCTGACTCGCTGAATCTCAACATAGATTCAACTCTCTTAGGTGAACGAACGCACAGCAGAGCAGTTTCAAGGAAACGTTTCTCCTGAGTTTTAGACGAAGTTTCCTGCTGTTTAGTACGTATGCCGGCATTGGGCTGGAAATACCGGGTTTGGGATTCTGCACAGAAAGGGTTTGCAAACCGCTGAATCCACACGTGAGTTTAACTCTGTCAGTTGAATGCACACATTGACAACCATTCAGTTAGATACCACCCTTTTGGTTGTAGGAGCAGATATTTCTCTGTACAGCCTATGGTCCCACTCACTCGGGAATATCCCAACGCACCTCCTAGAAGAAACGTGTTTCTGACTCGCTGAATCTCAACATAGATTCAACTCTCTTAGGTGAACGAACGCACAGCAGAGCAGTTTCAAGGAAACGTTTCTCCTGAGTTTTAGACGAAGTTTCCTGCTGTTTAGTACGGATGCCGGCATTGGGCTGGAAATACCGGTTTTGGGATTCTGCACAGAAAGGGTTTGCAAACCGCTGAATCCACACGTGAGTTTAACTCTGTCAGTTGAATGCACACATTGACAACCATTCAGTTAGATAGCTCCGTTTTGGTTTTAGAAGCAGATATTTCTCTGTACAGCCTATGGTCCCATTCACTCGGGAATATCCCAATGTAGCTCCTAGAAGAAACGTGTTTCTGACTCGCTGAATCTCAACATAGATTCAACTCTCTTAGGTGAACGAAAGCACAGCAGAGCAGTTTCAAGGAAACGTTTCTCCTGAGTTTTAGACGAAGTTTCCTGCTGTTTAGTACGGATGCCGGCATTGGGCTGGAAATACCGGTTTTGGGATTCTGCACAGAAAGCGTTTGCAAACCGCTGAATCCACACGTGAGTTTAACTCTGTCAGTTGAATGCACACATTGACAACCATTCAGTTTGATAGCACACTTTTGGTTTTAGAAGCAGATATTTCTCTGTACAGCCTATGGTCCCATTCACTCGGGAATATCCCAACGCAGCTCCTAGAAGAAACGTGTTTCTGACTCGCTGAATCTCAACATAGATTCAACTCTCTTAGGTGAACGAACGCACAGCAGAGCAGTTTCAAGGAAACGTTTCTCCTGAGTTTTAGACGAAGTTTCCTGCTGTTTAGTACGGATGCCGGCTTGGGCTGGAAATACCGGTTTTGGGATTCTGCACAGAAAGGGTTTGCATACCGCTGAATCCACACGTGAGTTTAACTCTGTCAGTTGAATGCACGCATTGACAACCATTCAGTTTGATAGCACACTTTTGGTTTTAGAAGCAGATATTTCTCTGTACAGCCTATGGTCCCCTTCACTCGGGAATATCCCAACGCAGCTCCTAGAAGAAACGTGTTTCTGACTCGCTGAGTCTCAACATAGATTCAACTCTCTTAGGTGAACGAAGGCACATCAGAGCAGTTTCAAGGAAACGTTTCTCCTGAGTTTTAGACGAAGTTTCCTGCTGTTTAGTACGTATGCCGGCATTGGGCTGGAAATACGGTTTTTGGGATTCTGCACAGAAAGGGTTTGCAAACCGCTGAATCCACACGTGAGTTTAACTCTGTCAGTTGAATGCACACATTGACAACCATTCAGTTTGATAGCACACTTTTGGTTTTAGAAGCAGATATTTCTCTGTACAGCCTATGGTCCCATTCACTCGGGAATATCCCAACGCAGCTCCTAGAAGAACCGTGTTTCTGACTCGCTGAATCTCAACATAGATTCAACTCTCTTAGGTGAACGAACGCACAGCAGAGCAGTTTCAAGGAAACGTTTCTCCTGAGTTTTAGACGAAGTTTCCTAATGTTTCGTTCGGATGCCGGCATTGGGCTGGACATACCGGTTTGGGATTCTGCACAGAAATGGTTTGCAAAGCGCTGAATACACACGTGAGTTTAACTCTGTCAGTTGAATGCACACATTGACAACCATTCAGTTAGATAGCTCCGTTTTGGTTTTAGAAGCAGATATTTCTCTGTACAGCCTATGGTCCCATTCACTCGGGAATATCCCAACGCAGCTCCTAGCATAAACGTGTTTTTGATTCGCTGAATCTCAACATAGTTTCAACTCTCTTAGGTGAACGAACGCTCAGCAGAGCAGTTTCAAGGAAACATTTCTACTGAGTTTTAGACGAAGTTTCCTGCTGTTTAGTACGGATGCCGGCATTGAGCTGGAATTACCGGTTTTGGCATTCTGCACAGAAAGGGTTTGTAAACCGCTGAAATCAAACGTGAGTTTAACTCTGTCAGTTGAATGCACACATTGACAACCATTCAGTTAGATACCACCCTTTTGGTTGTAGGAGCAGATATTCCTCTGTACAGCCTATGGTCCCATTCACTCGGGAATATCCCAACGCAGCTCCTAGAAGAAACGTGTTTCTGACTCGCTGAATCTCAACATAGATTCAACTCTCTTAGGTGAACGAACGCACAGCAGAGCAGTTTCAAGGAAACGTTTCTCCTGAGTTTTAGACGAAGTTTCCTGCTGTTTACTACGGATGCTGGCATTGTACTGGAAATACCGGTTTTGGGATTCTGCACAGAAAGTGTTTGCAAACCGCTGAATCCACACGTGAGTTTAACTCTGTCAGTTGAATGCACATATTGACAACCATTCAGTTAGATAGCTCCGTTTTGGTTTTAGAAGCAGATATTTCTCTGTACAGCCTATGGTCCCATTCACTCGGGAATATCCCAACGCAGCTCCTAGAAGAAACGTGTTTCTGACTCGCTGAATCTCAACATAGATTCAACTCTCTTAGGTGAACGAACGCACAGCAGAGCAGTTTCAAGGAAACGTTTCTCCTGAGTTTTAGACGAAGTTTCCTGCTGTTTAGTACGGATGCCGGCATTGGGCTGGAAATACCGGTTTTGGGATTCTGCACAGAAAGGGTTTGCAAACCGCTGAATCCACACGTGAGTTTAACTCTGTCAGTTGAATGCACACATTGACAACCATTCAGTTTGATAGCACACTTTTGGTTTTAGAAGCAGATATTTCTCTGTACAGCCTATGGTCCCATTCACTCGGGAATATCCCAACGCAGCTCCTAGAAGAAACGTGTTTCTGACTCGCTGAATCTCAACATAGATTCAACTCTCTTAGGTGAACGAACGCACAGCAGAGCAGTTTCAAGGAAACGTTTCTCCTGAGTTTTAGACGAAGTTTCCTGCTGTTTACTACGGATGCCGGCATTGGGCTGGAAATACCGGTTTTGGGATTCTGCACAGAGAGGGTTTGCAAACCGCGAATCCACACGTGAGTTTAACTCTGTCAGTTGAATGCACACATTGACAACCATTCAGTTTGATAGCACACTTTTGGTTTTAGAAGCAGATATTTCTCTGTACAGCCTATGGTCCCATTCACTCGGGAATATCCCAACGCAGCTCCTAGAAGAAACGTGTTTCTGACTCGCTGAATCTCAACATAGATTCAACTCTCTTAGGTGAACGAACGCACAGCAGAGCAGTTTCAAGGAAACGTTTCTAATGAATTTTAGACGAAGTTTCCTGCTGTTTAGTACGTATGCCGGCATTGGGCTGGAAATACCGGTTTTGGGATTCTGCACAGAAAGGGTTTGCAAACCGCTGAATCCACACGTGAGTTTAACTCTGTCAGTTGAACGCACACATTGACAACCATTCAGTTTGATAGCACACTTTTGGTTTTAGAAGCAGATATTTCTCTGTACAGCCTATGGTCCCATTCACTCGGGAATATCCCAACGCAGCTCCTAGAAGAAATGAGTTTCTGACTCGCTGAATCTCAAAATAGATTCAACTCTCTTAGGTGAACGAACGCACAGCAGAGCAGTTTCAAGGAAACGTTTCTCCTGAGTTTTAGACGAAGTTTCTTGCTGTTTAGTACGTATGCCGGCATTGGGCTGGACATACCGGTTTTGGGATTCGGCACAGAAAGGGTTTGCAAACCGCTGATACCAAACGTGAGTTTAACTCTGTCAGTTGAATGCACACATTGACAACCATTCAGTTAGATAGCACCCTTTTGGTTTTAGAAGCAGATATTTCTCTGTACAGCCTATGGTCCCATTCACTCGGGAATATCCCAACGCAGCTCCTAGAAGAAACGTGTTTCTGACTCGCTGAATTTCAAAATAGATTCAACTCTCTTAGGTGAACGAACGCACAGCAGAGCAGTTTCAAGGAAACGTTTCTCCTGGGTTTTAGACGAAGTTTACTACTGTTTAGTACCTATGCCGGCATTGGGCTGGAAATACCGGTTTTGGGATTCTGCACAGAAAGGGTTTGCAAACCGCTGAATCCACACGTGAGTTTAACTCTGTCAGTTGAATGCACGCATTGACAACCATTCAGTTAGATAGCTCCGTTTTGGTTTTAGAAGCAGATATTTCTCTGTACAGCCTATGGTCCCATTCACTCGGGAATATCCCAACGCAGCTCCTAGAAGAAACGTGTTTCTGACTCGCTGAATCTCAACATAGATTCAACTCTCTTAGGTGAACGAACGCACCGCAGAGCAGTTTCAAGGAAACGTTTCTCCTGAGTTTTAGACGAAGTTTCCTGCTGTTTAGTACGGATGCCGGCATTGGGCTGGAAATACCGGTTTTGGGATTCTGCACAGAAAGGGTTTGCAAACCGCTGAATCCACACGTGAGTTTAACTCTGTCAGTTGAATGCAGACATTGACAACCATTCAGTTAGATAGCTCCGTTTTGGTTTTAGAAGCAGATATTTCTCTGTACAGCCTATGGTCCCATTCACTCGGGAATATCCCAACGCAGCTCCTAGAAGAAACGTGTTTCTGACTCGCTGAATCTCAACATAGATTCAACTCTCTTAGGTGAACGAACGCACAGCAGAGCAGTTTCAAGGAAACTTTTCTCCTGAGTTTTAGACTAAGTTTCCTGCTGTTTAGTACGTATGCCGGCATTCGGCTGGAAATACCGGTTTTGGGATTCTGGACAGAACGGGTTTGCAAACCGCTGAATCCACACGTGAGTTTAACTCTATCAGTTGAATGCACACATTGACAACCATTCAGTTTGATAGCACCCTTTTGGTTTTAGAAGCAGGTATTTCTCTGTACAGACTATGGTCCCATTCACTCGGGAATATTCCAACGCAGCTCCTAGAAGAAACGTGTTTCTGACTCGCTGAATCTCAACATAGATTCAACTCTCTTAGGTGAACGAACGCACAGCAGAGGAGTTTCAAGGAAACGTTTCTCCTGAGTTTTAGACGAAGTTTCCTGCTGATTAGTACTGATGCCGGCGTTAGGTTCGATATACCGGTTTTGGGATTCTGCACAGAAAGGGTTTGCAAACCGCTGAATCCACACGTGAGTTTAACTCTGTCAGTTGAATGCACACATTGACAACCATCCAGTTAGATAGCTCCGTTTTGGTTTTAGAAGCAGATATTTCTCTGTACAGCCTATGGTCCCATTCACTCGGGAATATCCCAACGCAGCTCCTAGAAGAAACGAGTTTCTGACTCGCTGAATCTCAACATAGATTCAACTCTCTTAGGTGAACGAACGCACAGCAGAGCAGTTTCAAGGTAACGTTTCTCCTGAGTTTTAGACGAAGTTTCCTGCTGTTTAGTACGTATGCCGGCATTGGGCTGGAAATACCGATTTTGGGATTCTGCACAGAAAGGGTTTGCAAACCGCTGAATCCACACGTGAGTTTAACTCTGTCAGTTGAATGCAGACATTGACAACCATTCAGTTAGATAGCTCCGTTTTGGTTTTAGAAGCAGATATTTCTCTGTACAGCCTATGGTCCCATTCACTCGGGAATATCCCAACGCAGCTCCTAGAAGAAACGGGTTTCTGACTCGCTGAATTTCAAAATAGATTCAACTCTCTTAGGTGAACGAACGCACAGCAGAGCAGTTTCAAGGAAACGTTTCTCCTGTGTTTAAGACGAAGTTTACTACTGTTTAGTACGTATGCCGGCATTGGGCTGGAAATACCGGTTTTGGGATTCTGCACAGAAAGGGTTTGCAAACCGCTGAATCCACACGTGAGTTTAACTCTGTCAGTTGAATGCACGCATTGACAACCATTCAGTTAGATAGCTCCGTTTTGGTTTTAGAAGCAGATATTTCTCTGTACAGCCTATGGTCCCATTCACTCGGGAATATCCCAACGCAGCTCCTAGAAGAAACGTGTTTCTGACTCGCTGAATCTCAACATAGATTCAACTCTCTTAGGTGAACGAACGCACCGCAGAGCAGTTTCAAGGAAACGTTTCTCCTGAGTTTTAGACGAAGTTTCCTGCTGTTTAGTACGGATGCCGGCATTGGGCTGGAAATACCGGTTTTGGGATTCTGCACAGAAAGGGTTTGCAAACCGCTGAATCCACACGTGAGTTTAACTCTGTCAGTTGAATGCAGACATTGACAACCATTCAGTTAGATAGCTCCGTTTTGGTTTTAGAAGCAGATATTTCTCTGTACAGCCTATGGTCCCATTCACTCGGGAATATCCCAACGCAGCTCCTAGAAGAAACGTGTTTCTGACTCGCTGAATCTCAACATAGATTCAACTCTCTTAGGTGAACGAACGCACAGCAGAGCAGTTTCAAGGAAACTTTTCTCCTGAGTTTTAGACTAAGTTTCCTGCTGTTTAGTACGTATGCCGGCATTCGGCTGGAAATACCGGTTTTGGGATTCTGGACAGAACGGGTTTGCAAACCGCTGAATCCACACGTGAGTTTAACTCTATCAGTTGAATGCACACATTGACAACCATTCAGTTTGATAGCACCCTTTTGGTTTTAGAAGCAGGTATTTCTCTGTACAGACTATGGTCCCATTCACTCGGGAATATTCCAACGCAGCTCCTAGAAGAAACGTGTTTCTGACTCGCTGAATCTCAACATAGATTCAACTCTCTTAGGTGAACGAACGCACAGCAGAGGAGTTTCAAGGAAACGTTTCTCCTGAGTTTTAGACGAAGTTTCCTGCTGATTAGTACTGATGCCGGCGTTAGGTTCGATATACCGGTTTTGGGATTCTGCACAGAAAGGGTTTGCAAACCGCTGAATCCACACGTGAGTTTAACTCTGTCAGTTGAATGCACACATTGACAACCATCCAGTTAGATAGCTCCGTTTTGGTTTTAGAAGCAGATATTTCTCTGTACAGCCTATGGTCCCATTCACTCGGGAATATCCCAACGCAGCTCCTAGAAGAAACGAGTTTCTGACTCGCTGAATCTCAACATAGATTCAACTCTCTTAGGTGAACGAACGCACAGCAGAGCAGTTTCAAGGTAACGTTTCTCCTGAGTTTTAGACGAAGTTTCCTGCTGTTTAGTACGTATGCCGGCATTGGGCTGGAAATACCGATTTTGGGATTCTGCACAGAAAGGGTTTGCAAACCGCTGAATCCACACGTGAGTTTAACTCTGTCAGTTGAATGCAGACATTGACAACCATTCAGTTAGATAGCTCCGTTTTGGTTTTAGAAGCAGATATTTCTCTGTACAGCCTATGGTCCCATTCACTCGGGAATATCCCAACGCAGCTCCTAGAAGAAACGGGTTTCTGACTCGCTGAATTTCAAAATAGATTCAACTCTCTTAGGTGAACGAACGCACAGCAGAGCAGTTTCAAGGAAACGTTTCTCCTGTGTTTAAGACGAAGTTTACTACTGTTTAGTACGTATGCCGGCATTGGGCTGGAAATACCGGTTTTGGGATTCTGCACAGAAAGGGTTTGCAAACCGCTGAATCCACACGTGAGTTTAACTCTGTCAGTTGAATGCACACATTGACAACCATCCAGTTAGATAGCTCCGTTTTGGTTTTAGAAGCAGATATTTCTCTGTACAGCCTATGGTCCCATTCACTCGGGAATATCCCAACGCAGCTCCTAGAAGAAACGTGTTTCTGACTCGCTGAATCTCAACATAGATTCAACTCTCTTAGGTGAACGAACGCACAGCAGAGCAGTTTCAAGGAAAGTTTTGTCCTGAGTGTTAGACGAAGTTTCCTGCTGTTTAGTACGTATGCCGGCATTGGGCTGTATATACCGGTTTTGGGATTCTGGACAGAACGGGTTTGCAAACCGCTGAATCCACACGTGAGTTTAACTCTGTCAGTTGAATGCACACATTGACAACCATTCAGTTTGATAGCACCCTTTTGGTTTTAGAAGCAGATATTTCTCTGTACAGCCTATGGTCCCATTCACTCGGGAATATCCCAACGCAGCTCCTAGAAGAAACGTGTTTCTGACTCGCTGAATCTCAACATAGATTCAATTCTCTTAGGTGAACGAACGCACAGCAGAGCTGTTTCAAGGAAACGTTTCTCCTGAGTTTTAGACGAAGTTTCCTGCTGATTAGTACGGATGCCGGCATTTGGTTCGAAATACCGGTTTTGGGATTCTGCACAGAAAGGGTTTGCAAACCGCTGAATCCACACGTGAGTTTAACTCTGTCAGTTGAATGCACACATTGACAACCATCCAGTTAGATAGCTCCGTTTTGGTTTTAGAAGCAGATATTTCTCTGTACAGCCTATGGTCCCATTCACTCGGGAATATCCCAACGCAGCTCCTAGAAGAAACGAGTTTCTGACTCGCTGAATCTCAACATAGACTCAACTCTCTTAGGTGAACGAACGCACAGCAGAGCAGTTTCAAGGTAACGTTTCTCCTGAGTTTTAGATGAAGTTTCCTGCTGTTTAGTACGTATACCGGCATTGGGCTGTAAATACCGATTTTGGGATTCTTCACAGAAAGGGTTTGCAAACCGCTGAATCCACACGTGAGTTTATCTCTATCAGTTGAATGCACACATTGACAACCATTCAGTTTGATAGCACCCTTTTGGTTTTAGAAGCAGATATTTCTCTGTACAGCCTACGGTCCCATTCACTCGGGAATATCCCAACGCAGCTCCTAGAAGAAACGTGTTTCTGACTCGCTGAATTTCAAAATAGATTCAACTCTCTTAGGTGAACGAACGCACAGCAGAGCAGTTTTAAGGAAACGTTTCTCCTGAGTTTTAGACGAAGTTTCCTGCTGTTTAGTACGGATGCCGGCATTGGGCTGGAAATACCGGTTTTGGGATTCTGCACAGAAAGGGTTTGCAAACCGCTGAATCCACACGTGAGTTTAACTCTGTCCGTTGAATGCAGACATTGACAACCATTCAGTTAGATAGCTCCGTTTTGGTTTTAGAAGCAGATATTTCTCTGTACAGCCTATGGTCCCATTCACTCGGGAATATCCCAACGCAGCTCCTAGAAGAAACGTGTTTCTGACTCGCTGAATCTCAACATAGATTCAACTCTCTTAGGTGAACGAACGCACAGCAGAGCAGTTTCAAGGAAACGTTTCTCCTCAGTTTTAGACGAAGTTTCTTGCTGTTTAGTACGTATGCCGGCATTGGGCTGGACATACCGGTTTTGGGATTCTGCACAGAAAGGGTTTGCAAACCGCTGAATCCACACGTGAGTTTAACTCTATCAGTTGAATGCACACATTGACAACCATTCAGTTTGATAGCACCCTTTTGGTTTTAGAAGCAGATATTTCTCTGTACAGCCTATGGTCCCATTCACTCGGGAATATCCCAACGCAGCTCCTAGAAGAAACGTGTTTCTGACTCGCTGTATCTCAACATGGATTCAACTCTCTTAGGTGAACGAACGCACAGCAGAGCAGTTTCAAGGAAACGTTTCTCCTCAGTTTTAGACGAAGTTTCTTGCTGTTTAGTACGTATGCCGGCATTGGGCTGGACATACCGGTTTTGGGATTCTGCACAGAAAGGGTTTGCAAACCGCTGAATCCACACGTGAGTTTAACTCTGTCAGTTGAATGCACACATTGACAACCATTCAGTTAGATAGCACCCTTTTGGTTTTAGAAGCAGATATTTCTCTGTACAGCCTACGGTCCCATTCACGCGGGAATATCCCAACGCAGCTCCTAGAAGAAACGTGTTTCTGACTCGCTGAATTTCAAAATAGATTCAACTCTCTTAGGTGAACGAACGCACAGCAGAGCAGTTTCAAGGAAACGTTTCTCCTGGGTTTTAGACGTAGTTTACTACTGTTTAGTACGTATGCCGTCATTGGGCTGGAAATATCGGTTTTGGGATTCTGCACAGAAAGGGTTTGCAAACCGCTGAAGCCACACGTGAGTTTAACTCTGTCAGTTGAATGCACACATTGACAACCATTCAGTTAGATAGCTCCGTTTTGGTTTTAGAAGCAGATATTTCTCTGTACAGCCTATGGTCCCATTCACTCGGGAATATCCCAACGCAGCTCCTAGAAGAAACGTGTTTCTGACTCGCTGAATCTCAACATAGATTCAACTCTCTTAGGTGAACGAACGCACAGAAAAGCAGTTTCAAGGAAACGTTTCTCCTGAGTTTTAGACGAAGTTTCCTGCTGTTTGGTACGGATGCCGGCATTGGGCTGGAAATACCGGTTTTGGGATTCTGCACAGAAAGGGTTTGCAAACCGCTGAATCCACACTTGAGTTTAACTCTGTCAGTTGAATGCACACATTGACAACCATTCAGGTAGATAGCTCCGTTTTGGTTTTAGAAGCAGATATTTCTCTGTACAGCCTATGGTCCCATTCACTCGGGAATATCCCAACGCAGCTCCTAGAAGAAACGTGTTTCTGACTCGTTGAATCTCAACATAGATTCAACTCTCTTAGGTGAACGAACGCACAGCAGAGCAGTTTCAAGGAAACGTTTCTCCTGAATTTTAGACGAAGTTTCCTGCTGATTAGTACGGATGCCGGCATTTGGTTCGAAATACCGGTTTTAGGATTCTGCACAGAAAGGGTTTGCAAACCGCTGAATCCACACGTGATTTTAACTCTGTCAGTTGAATGCACACATTGACAACCATCCAGTTAGATAGCTCCGTTTTGGTTTTAGAAGCAGATATTTCTATGTACAGCCTATGGTCCCATTCAATCGGGAATATCCCAACGCAGCTCCTAGAAGAAACGAGTTTCTGACTCGCTGAATCTCAACATAGATTCAACTCTCTTAGGTGAACGAAAGCACAGCAGAGCAGTTTCAAGGTAACGTTTCTCCTGAGTTTTAGACGAAGTTTCCTGCTGTTTAGTACGTATGCCGGCATTGGGCTGGAAATACCGGTTTTGAGATTCTGCACAGAAAGGGTTTGCAAACCGCTGAATCCACACGTGAGTTTAACTCTATCAGTTGAATGCACACATTGACAACCATTCAGTTTGATAGCACCCTTTTGGTTTTAGAAGCAGATATTTCTCTGTACAGCCTATGGTCCCATTCACTCGGGAATATCCCAACGCAGCTCCTAGAAGAAACGTGTTTCTGACTTCCTGAATCTCAACATAGATTCAACTCTCTTAGGTGAACGAACGCACAGCAGAGCAGTATCAAGGAAACGTTTCTCCTGAGTTTTAGACGAAGTTTCCTTCTGTTTAGTACGTATGCCGGCATTGGGCTGGAAATACCGGTTTTGGGATTTTGCACAGAAAGGGTTTGCAAACCGCTGAATCCACACGTGAGTTTAACTCTGTCAGTTGAATGCACACATTGACAACCATTCAGTTAGATAGCTCCGTTTTGGTATTAGAAGAAGATATTTCTCTGTACAGCCTATGGTCCCATTCACTCGGGAATATCCCAACGCAGCTCCAGGAAGAAACGTGTTTCTGACTCGCTGAATCTCAACATAGATTCAACTCTCTTAGGTGAACGAACGCACAGCAGAGCAGTTTCAAGGAAACTTTTCTCCTGAGTTTTAGACTAAGTTTCCTGCTGTTTAGTACGTATGCCGGCATTGGGCTGGAAATACCGATTTTGGGATTCTGGACAGAACGGGTTTGCAAACCGCTGAATCCACACGTGAGTTTAACTCTGTCAGTTGAATGCACAGATTGACAACCATTCAGTTAGATAGCTCCGTTTTGGTTTTAGAAGCAGATATTTCTCTGTACAGCCTATGGTCCCATTCACTCGGGAATATCCCAACGCAGCTCCTAGAAGAAACGTGTTTCTGACTCGCTGAATCTCAACATAGATTCAACTCTCTTAGGTGAACGAACGCACAGCAGAGCAGTTTCAAGGAAACTTTTCTCCTGAGTTTTAGACTAAGTTTCCTGCTGTTTAGTACGTATGCCGGCATTCGGCTGGAAATACCGGTTTTGGGATTCTGGACAGAACGGGTTTGCAAACCGCTGAATCCACACTTGAGTTTAACTCTGTCAGTTGAATGCACACATTGACAACCATTCAGTTTGATAGCACCCTTTTGGTTTTAGAAGCAGATATTTCTCTGTACAGCCTATGGTCCCATTCACTCGGGAATATTCCAACGCAGCTCCTAGAAGAAACGTGTTTCTGACTCGCTGAATCTCAACATAGATTCAACTCTCTTAGGTGAACGAACGCACAGCAGAGTAATTTCAAGGAAACGTTTCTCCTGGGTTTAAGACGAAGTTTCCTGCTGTTTAGTACGTATGCCGGCATTGGGCTGGAAATACCGGTTTTGGGATTCTGCACAGAAAGGGTTTGCAAACCGCTGAATCCACACTTGAGTTTAACTCTGTCAGCTGAATGCAGACATTGACAACCATTCAGTTAGATAGCTCCGTTTTGGTTTTAGAAGCAGATATTTCTCTGTACAGCCTATGGTCCCATTCACTCGGGAATATCCCAACGCAGCTCCTAGAAGAAACGTGTTTCTGACTCGCTGAATCTCAACATAGACTCAACTCTCTTAGGTGAACGAACGCACAGTAGAGCAGTTTCAAGGTAACGTTTCTCCTGAGTTTTAGATGAAGTTTCCTGCTGTTTAGTACGTATACCGGCATTGGGCTGGAAATACCGTTTTTGGGATTCTTCACAGAAAGGGTTTGCAAACCGCTGAATCCACACGTGAGTTTATCTCTATCAGTTGAATGCACACATTGACAACCATTCAGTTTGATAGCACCCTTTTGGTTTTAGAAGCAGATATTTCTCTGTACAGCCTATGGTCCCATTCACTCGGGAATATCCCAACGCAGCTCCTAGAAGAAACGTGTTTCTGACTCGCTGAATCTCAACATGGATTCAACTCTCTTAGGTGAACGAATGCACAGCAGAGCAGTTTCAAGGAAACGTTTCTCCTCAGTTTTAGACGAAGTTTCTTGCTGTTTAGTACGTATGCCGGCATTGGGCTGGACATACCGGTTTTGGGATTCTGCACAGAAAGGGTTTGCAAACCGCTGAATCCACACGTGAGTTTAACTCTATCAGTTGAATGCACACATGGACAACCATTCAGTTTGATAGCACCCTTTTGGTTTTAGAAGCAGATATTTCTCTGTACAGCCTATGGTCCCATTCACTCGGGAATATCCCAACGCAGCTCCTAGAAGAAACGTGTTTCTGACTCGCTGAATCTCAACATGGATTCAACTCTCTTAGGTGAACGAACGCACAGCAGAGCAGTTTCAAGGTAACGTTTCTCCTGAGTTTTAGACGAAGTTTCCTGCTGTTTAGTACGTATGCCGGCATTGGGCTGTAAATACCGGTTTTGGGATTCTGCACAGAAAGGGTTTGCAAACCGCTGAATCCACACGTGAGTTTAACTCTGTCAGTTGAATGCACACATTGACAACCATTCAGTTAGATAGCACCCTTTTGGTTTTAGAAGCAGATATTTCTCTGTACAGCCTACGGTCCCATTCACTCGGGAATATCCCAACGCAGCTCCTAGAAGAAACGTGTTTCTGACTCGCTGAATTTCAAAATTGATTCAACTCTCTTAGGTGAACGAACGCACAGCAGAGCAGTTTCAAGGAAACGTTTCTCCTGGGTTTTAGACGAAGTTTACTACTGTTTAGTACCTATGCCGGCATTGGGCTGGAAATACCGGTTTTGGGATTCTGCACAGAAAGGGTTTGCAAACCGCTGAATCCACACGTGAGTTTAACTCTGTCAGTTGAATGCACACATTGACAACCATTCAGTTAGATAGCTCCGTTTTGGTTTTAGAAGCAGATATTTCTCTGTACAGCCTATGGTCCCATTCACTCGGGAATATCCCAACGCCGCTCCTAGAAGAAACGTGTTTCTGACTCGCTGAATCTCAACATAGATTCAACTCTCTTAGGTGAACGAACGCACAGCAGAGCAGTTTCAAGGAAAGGTTTCTCCTGAGTTTTAGACGAAGTTTCCTGCTGTTTAGTACGGATGCCGGCATTGGGCTGGAAATACCGGTTTTGGGATTCTGCACAGAAAGGGTTTGCAAACCGCTGAATCCACACGTGAGTTTAACTCTGTCAGTTGAAAGCACACATTGACAACCATCCAGTTAGATAGCTCCGTTTTGGTTTTAGAAGCAGATATTTCTATGTACAGACTATGGTCCCATTCACTCGGGAATATCCCAACGCAGCTCCTAGAAGAAACGAGTTTCTGCCTCGCTGAATGTCAACATAGATTCAACTCTCTTAGGTGAACGAAAGCACAGCAGAACAGATTCAAGGTAACGTTTCTCCTGAGATTTAGACGAAGTTTCCTGCTGTTTAGTACGTATGCCGGGATTGGGCTGGAAATACCGGTTTTGGGATTCTACACAGAAAGGGTTTGCAATCCGCTGAATCCACACGTGAGTTTAACTCTATCAGTTGAATGCACACATTGACAACCATTCAGTTTGATAGCACCCTTTTGGTTTTAGAAGCAGATATTTCTCTGTACAGCCTATGGTCCCATTCACTCGGGAATATCCCAACGCAGCTCCTAGAAGAAACGTGTTTCTGACTCGCTGAATCTCAACATAGATTCAACTCTCTTAGGTGAACGAACGCACAGCAGAGCAGTTTCAAGGAAACGTTTCTCCTGAGTTTTAGACGAAGTTTCTTGCTGTTTAGTACGTATGCCGGCATTGGGCTGGACATACCGGTTTTGGGATTCTGCACAGAAAGGGTTTGCAAACCGCTGAATCCACACGTGAGTTTAACTCTGTCAGTTGAATGCACACATTGACAACCATTCAGTTACATAGCACCCTTTTGGTTTTAGAAGCAGATATTTCTCTGTACAGCCTACGGTCCCTTTCACTCGGGAATATCCCAACGCAGCTCCTACAAGAAAGGTGTTTCTGACTCGCTGAATTTCGAAATAGATTCAACTCTCTTAGGTGAACGAACGCACAGCAGAGCAGTTTCAAGGAAACGTTTCTCCTGGGTTTTAGACGAAGTTTCCTACTGTTTAGTACGTATGCCGGCATTGGGCTGGAAATACCGGTTTTGGGATTCTGCACAGAAAGGGTTTGCAAACCGCTGAATACACACGTGAGTTTAACTCTGTCAGTTGAATGCAGACATTGACAACCATTCAGTTAGATAGCTCCGTTTTGGTTTTAGAAGCAGATATTTCTCTGTACAGCCTATGGTCCCATTCACTCGGGAATATCCCAACGCAGCTCCTAGAAGAAACGTGTTTCTGACTCGCTGAATCTCAACATAGATTCAACTCTCTTAGGTGAACGAACGCACAGCAGAGCAGTTTCAAGGAAGCGTTTCTCCTGAGTTTTAGACGAACTTTCCTGCTGTTTAGTACGGATGCCGGCATTGGGCTGGAAATACCGGTTTTGGGATTCTGCACAGAAAGGGTTTGCAAACCGCTGAATCCACACGTGAGTTTAACTCTGTCAGTTGAAAGCACACATTGACAACCATCCAGTTAGATAGCTCCGTTTTGGTTTTAGAAGCAGATATTTCTATGTACAGACTATGGTCCCATTCACTCGGGAATATCCCAACGCAGCTCCTAGAAGAAACGAGTTTCTGCCTCGCTGAATGTCAACATAGATTCAACTCTCTTAGGTGAACGAAAGCACAGCAGAACAGATTCAAGGTAACGTTTCTCCTGAGATTTAGACGAAGTTTCCTGCTGTTTAGTACGTATGCCGGGATTGGGCTGGAAATACCGGTTTTGGGATTCTGCGCAGAAAGGGTTTGCAAACCGCTGAATCCACACGTGAGTTTAACTCTGTCAGTTGAATGCACACATGGACAACCATTCAGTTTGATAGCACCCTTTTGGTTTTTGAAGCAGATATTTCTCTGTACAGCATAGGGTCCCATTCACTCGTGAATATTCCAACGCAGCTCCTAGAAGAAACGTGTTTCTGACTCGCTGAATCTCAACATAGATTCAACTCTCTTAGGTGAACGAACGCACAGCAGAGCAGTTTCAAGGAAACGTTTCTCCTGAGTTTTAGACGAAGTTTCTTGCTGTTTAGTACGTATGCCGGCATTGGTCTGGACATACCGGCTTTGGGATTCGGCACAGAAAGGGTTTGCAAACCGCTGATACCAAACGTGAGTTTAACTCTGTCAGTTGAATGCACACATTGACAACCATTCAGTTAGATAGCACCCTTTTGGTTTTAGAAGCAGATATTTCTCTGTACAGCCTATGGTCCCATTCACTCGGGAATATCCCAACGCAGCTCCTAGAAGAAACGTGTTTCTGACTCGCTGAATCTCAACATAGATTCAACTCTCTTAGGTGAACGAACGCACAGCAGAGCAGTTTCAAGGAAACGTTTCTCCTGAGTTTTAGACGAAGTTTCTTGCTGTTTAGTACGTATGCCGGCATTGGGCTGGACATACCGGTTTTGGGATTCTGCACAGAAAGGGTTTGCAAACCGCTGTATCCACACGTGAGTTTAACTCTGTCAGTTGAATGCACACATTGACAACCATTCAGTTAGATAGCACCCTTTTGGTTTTAGAAGCAGATATTTCTCTGTACAGCCTATGGTCCCATTCACTCGGGAATATCCCAACGCAGCTCCTACAAGAAAGGTGTTTCTGACTCGCTGAATTTCGAAATAGATTCAACTCTCTTAGGTGAACGAACGCACAGCAGAGCAGTTTCAAGGAAACGTTTCTCCTGGGTTTTAGACGAAGTTTCCTACTGTTTAGTACGTATGCCGGCATTGGGCTGGAAATACCGGTTTTGGGATTCTGCACAGAAAGGGTTTGCAAACCGCTGAATACACACGTGAGTTTAACTCTGTCAGTTGAATGCACACATTGACAACCATCCAGTTAGATAGCTCCGTTTTGGTTTTAGAAGCAGATATTTCTCTGTACAGCCTATGGTCCCATTCACTCGGGAATATCCCAACGCAGCTCCTAGAAGAAACGTGTTTCTGACTCGCTGAATCTCAACATAGATTCAACTCTCTTAGGTGAACGAACGCACAGCAGAGCAGTTTCAAGGAAAGTTTTGTCCTGAGTGTTAGACTAAGTTTCCTGCTGTTTAGTACGTATGCCGGCATTGGGCTGTAAATACCGGTTTTGGGATTCTGGACAGAACGGGTTTGCAAACCGCTGAATCCACACGTGAGTTTAACTCTGTCAGTTGAATGCACACATTGACAACCATTCAGTTTGATAGCACCCTTTTGGTTTTAGAAGCAGATATTTCTCTGTACAGCCTATGGTCCCATTCACTCGGGAATATCCCAACGCAGCTCCTAGAAGAAACGTGTTTCTGACTCGCTGAATCTCAACATAGATTCAATTCTCTTAGGTGAACGAACGCACAGCAGAGCTGTTTCAAGGAAACGTTTCTCCTGAGTTTTAGACGAAGTTTCCTGCTGATTAGTACGGATGCCGGCATTTGGTTCGAAATACCGGTTTTGGGATTCTGCACAGAAAGGGTTTGCAAACCGCTGAATCCACACGTGAGTTTAACTCTGTCAGTTGAATGCACACATTGACAACCATCCAGTTAGATAGCTCCGTTTTGGTTTTAGAAGCAGATATTTCTCTGTACAGCCTATGGTCCCATTCACTCGGGAATATCCCAACGCAGCTCCTAGAAGAAACGAGTTTCTGACTCGCTGAATCTCAACATAGATTCAACTCTCTTAGGTGAACGAACGCACAGCAGAGCAGTTTCAAGGTAACGTTTCTCCTGAGTTTTAGATGAAGTTTCCTGCTGTTTAGTACGTATACCGGCATTGGGCTGTAAATACCGATTTTGGGATTCTTCACAGAAAGGGTTTGCAAACCGCTGAATCCACACGTGAGTTTATCTCTATCAGTTGAATGCACACATTGACAACCATTCAGTTAGATAGCTCCGTTTTGGTTTTAGAAGCAGATATTTCTCTGTACAGCCTATGGTCCCATTCACTCGGGAATATCCCAACGCAGCTCCTAGAAGAAACGTGTTTCTGACTCGCTGAATTTCAAAATAGATTCAACTCTCTTAGGTGAACGAACGCACAGCAGAGCAGTTTTAAGGAAACGTTTCTCCTGAGTTTTAGACGAAGTTTCCTGCTGTTTAGTACGGATGCCGGCATTGGGCTGGAAATACCGGTTTTGGGATTCTGCAAAGAAAGGGTTTGCAAACCGCTGAATCCACACGTGAGTTTAACTCTGTCCGTTGAATGCAGACATTGACAACCATTCAGTTAGATAGCTCCGTTTTGGTTTTAGAAGCAGATATTTCTCTGTACAGCCTATGGTCCCATTCACTCGGTAATATCCCAACGCAGCTCCTAGAAGAAACGTGTTTCTGACTCGCTGAATCTCAACATAGATTCAACTCTCTTAGGTGAACGAACGCACAGCAGAGCAGTTTCAAGGAAACGTTTCTCGTCAGTTTTAGACGAAGTTTCTTGCTGTTTAGTACGTATGCCGGCATTGGGCTGGACATACCGGTTTTGGGATTCTGCACAGAAAGGGTTTGCAAACCGCTGAATCCACACGTGAGTTTAACTCTATCAGTTGAATGCACACATTGACAACCATTCAGTTTGATAGCACCCTTTTGGTTTTAGAAGCAGATATTTCTCTGTACAGCCTATGGTCCCATTCACTCGGGAATATCCCAACGCAGCTCCTAGAAGAAACGTGTTTCTGACTCGCTGTATCTCAACATGGATTCAACTCTCTTAGGTGAACGAACGCACAGCAGAGCAGTTTCAAGGAAACGTTTCTCCTCAGTTTTACACGAAGTTTCTTGCTGTTTAGTACGTATGCCGGCATTGGGCTGGACATACCGGTTTTGGGATTCTGCACAGAAAGGGTTTGCAAACCGCTGAATCCACACTTGAGTTTAACTCTGTCAGTTGAATGCACACATTGACAACCATTCAGGTAGATAGCTCCGTTTTGGTTTTAGAAGCAGATATTTCTCTGTACAGCCTATGGTCCCATTCACTCGGGAATATCCAAACGCAGCTCCTAGAAGAAACGTGTTTCTGACTCGTTGAATCTCAACATAGATTCAACTCTCTTAGGTGAACGAACGCACAGCAGAGCAGTTTCAAGGAAACGTTTCTCCTGAATTTTAGACGAAGTTTCCTGCTGATTAGTACGGATGCCGGCATTTGGTTCGAAATACCGGTTTTAGGATTCTGCACAGAAAGGGTTTGCAAACCGCTGAATCCACACGTGAGTTTAACTCTGTCAGTTGAATGCACACATTGACAACCATCCAGTTAGATAGCTCCGTTTTGGTTTTAGAAGCAGATATTTCTATGTACAGCCTATGGTCCCATTCACTCGGGAATATCCCAACGCAGCTCCTAGAAGAAACGAGTTTCTGACTCGCTGAATCTCAACATAGATTCAACTCTCTTAGGTGAACGAAAGCACAGCAGAGCAGTTTCAAGGTAACGTTTCTCCTGAGTTTTAGACGAAGTTTCCTGCTGTTTAGTACGTATGCCGGCATTGGGTTGGAAATACCGGTTTTGAGATTCTGCACAGAAAGGGTTTGCAAACCGCTGAATCCACACGTGAGTTTAACTCTATCAGTTGAATGCACACATTGACAACCATTCAGTTTGATAGCACCCTTTTGGTTTTAGAAGCAGATATTTCTCTGTACAGCCTATGGTCCCATTCACTCGGGAATATCCCAACGCAGCTCCTAGAAGAAACGTGTTTCTGACTTCCTGAATCTCAACATAGATTCAACTCTCTTAGGTGAACGAACGCACAGCAGAGCAGTATCAAGGAAACGTTTCTCCTGAGTTTTAGACGAAGTTTCCTTCTGTTTAGTACGTATGCCGGCATTGGGCTGGAAATACCGGTTTTGGGATTTTGCACAGAAAGGGTTTGCAAACCGCTGAATCCACACGTGAGTTTAACTCTGTCAGTTGAATGCACACATTGACAACCATTCAGTTAGATAGCTCCGTTTTGGTATTAGAAGAAGATATTTCTCTGTACAGCCTATGGTCCCATTCACTCGGGAATATCCCAACGCAGCTCCAAGAAGAAACGTGTTTCTGACTCGCTGAATCTCAACATAGATTCAACTCTCTTAGGTGAACGAACGCACAGCAGAGCAGTTTCAAGGAAACTTATCTCCTGAGTTTTAGACTAAGTTTCCTGCTGTTTAGTACGTATGCCGGCATTGGGCTGGAAATACCGGTTTTGGGATTCTGGACAGAACGGGTTTGCAAACCGCTGAATCCACACGTGAGTTTAACTCCGTCAGTTGAATGCACAGATTGACAACCATTCAGTTAGATAGCTCCGTTTTGGTTTTAGAAGCAGATATTTCTCTGTACAGCCTATGGTCCCATTCACTCGGGAATATCCCAACGCAGCTCCTAGAAGAAACGTGTTTCTGACTCGCTGAATCTCAACATAGATTCAACTCTCTTAGGTGAACGAACGCACAGCAGAGCAGTTTCAAGGAAAGTTTTCTCCTGAGTGTTAGACTAAGTTTCCTGCTGTTTAGTACGTATGCCGGCATTCGGCTGGAAATACCGGTTTTGGGATTCTGGACAGAACGGGTTTGCAAACCGCTGAATCCACACTTGAGTTTAACTCTGTCAGTTGAATGCACACATTGACAACCATTCAGTTTGATAGCACCCTTTTGGTTTTAGAAGCAGATATTTCTCTGTACAGCCTATGGTCCCATTCACTCGGGAATATTCCAACGCAGCTCCTAGAAGAAACGTGTTTCTGACTCGCTGAATCTCAACATAGATTCAACTCTCTTAGGTGAACGAACGCACAGCAGAGTAATTTCAAGGAAACGTTTCTCCTGGGTTTAAGACGAAGTTTCCTGCTGTTTAGTACGTATGCCGGCATTGGGCTGGAAATACCGGTTTTGGGATTCTGCACAGAAAGGGTTTGCAAACCGCTGAATCCACACGTGAGTTTAACTCTATCAGTTGAATGCACACATTGACAACCATTCAGTTTGATAGCACCCTTTTGGTTTTAGAAGCAGATATTTCTCTGTACAGCCTATGGTCCCATTCACTCGGGAATATCCCAACGCAGCTCCTAGAAGAAAGGTGTTTCTGACTCGCTGAATTTCGAAATAGATTCAACTCTCTTAGGTGAACGAACGCACAGCAGAGCAGTTTCAAGGAAACGTTTCTCCTGAATTTTAGACGAAGTTTCCTGCTGATTAGTACGGATGCCGGCATTTGGTTCGAAATACCGGTTTTGGGATTCTGCACAGAAAGGGTTTGCAAACCGCTGAATCCACACGTGAGTTTAACTCTGTCAGTTGAATGCACACATTGACAACCATCCAGTTAGATAGCTCCGTTTTGGTTTTAGAAGCAGATATTTCTATGTACAGCCTATGGTCCCATTCACTCGGGAATATCCCAACGCAGCTCCTAGAAGAAACGAGTTTCTGACTCGCTGAATCTCAACATAGATTCAACTCTCTTAGGTGAACGAAAGCACAGCAGAGCAGTTTCAAGGTAACGTTTCTCCTGAGTTTTAGACGAAGTTTCCTGCTGTTTAGTACGTATGCCGGCATTGGGCTGGAAATACCGGTTTTGGGATTCTGCACAGAAAGGGTTTGCAAACCGCTGAATCCACACTTGAGTTTAACTCTGTCAGTTGAATGCAGACATTGACAACCATTCAGTTAGATAGCTCCGTTTTGGTTTTAGAAGCAGATATTTCTCTGTACAGCCTATGGTCCCATTCACTCGGGAATATCCCAACGCAGCTCCTAGAAGAAACGTGTTTCTGACTCGCTGAATCTCAACATAGACTCAACTCTCTTAGGTGAACGAACGCACAGTAGAGCAGTTTCAAGGTAACGTTTCTCCTGAGTTTTAGATGAAGTTTCCTGCTGTTTAGTACGTATACCGGCATTGGGCTGGAAATACCGATTTTGGGATTCTTCACAGAAAGGGTTTGCAAACCGCTGAATCCACACGTGAGTTTATCTCTATCAGTTGAATGCACACATTGACAACCATTCAGTTTGATAGCACCCTTTTGGTTTTAGAAGCAGATATTTCTCTGTACAGCCTATGGTCCCATTCACTCGGGAATATCCCAACGCAGCTCCTAGAAGAAACGTGTTTCTGACTCGCTGAATCTCAACATGGATTCAACTCTCTTAGGTGAACGAATGCACAGCAGAGCAGTTTCAAGGAAACGTTTCTCCTCAGTTTTAGACGAAGTTTCTTGCTGTTTAGTACGTATGCCGGCATTGGGCTGGACATACCGGTTTTGGGATTCTGCACAGAAAGGGTTTGCAAACCGCTGAATCCACACGTGAGTTTAACTCTATCAGTTGAATGCACACATGGACAACCATTCAGTTTGATAGCACCCTTTTGGTTTTAGAAGCAGATATTTCTCTGTACAGCCTATGGTCCCATTCACTCGGGAATATCCCAACGCAGCTCCTAGAAGAAACGTGTTTCTGACTCGCTGAATCTCAACATGGATTCAACTCTCTTAGGTGAACGAACGCACAGCAGAGCAGTTTCAAGGTAACGTTTCTCCTGAGTTTTAGACGAAGTTTCCTGCTGTTTAGTACGTATGCCGGCATTGGGCTGGACATACCGGTTTTGGGATTCTGCACAGAAAGGGTTTGCAAACCGCTGAATCCACACGTGAGTTTAACTCTGTCAGTTGAATGCACACATTGACAACCATTCAGTTAGATAGCACCCTTTTGGTTTTAGAAGCAGATATTTCTCTGTACAGCCTACGGTCCCATTCACTCGGGAATATCCCAACGCAGCTCCTAGAAGAAACGTGTTTCTGACTCGCTGAATTTCAAAATAGATTCAACTCTCTTAGGTGAACGAACGCACAGCAGAGCAGTTTCAAGGAAACGTTTCTCCTGGGTTTTAGACGAAGTTTACTACTGTTTAGTACCTATGCCGGCATTGGGCTGGAAATACCGGTTTTGGGATTCTGCACAGAAACGGTTTTCAAACCGCTGAATCCACACGTGAGTTTAACTCTGTCAGTTGAATGCACACATTGACAACCATTCAGTTAGATAGCTCCGTTTTGGTTTTAGAAGCAGATATTTCTCTGTACAGCCTATGGTCCCATTCACTCGGGAATATCCCAACGCCGCTCCTAGAAGAAACGTGTTTCTGACTCGCTGAATCTCAACACAGATTCAACTCTCTTAGGTGAACGAACGCACAGCAGAGCAGTTTCAAGGAAAGGTTTCTCCTGAGTTTTAGACGAAGTTTCCTGCTGTTTAGTACGGATGCCGGCATTGGGCTGGAAATACCGGTTTTGGGATTCTGCACAGAAAGGGTTTGCAAACCGCTGAATCCACACGTGAGTTTAACTCTGTCAGTTGAAAGCACACATTGACAACCATCCAGTTAGATAGCTCCGTTTTGGTTTTAGAAGCAGATATTTCTATGTACAGACTATGGTCCCATTCACTCGGGAATATCCCAACGCAGCTCCTAGAAGAAACGAGTTTCTGCCTCGCTGAATGTCAACATAGATTCAACTCTCTTAGGTGAACGAAAGCACAGCAGAACAGATTCAAGGTAACGTTTCTCCTGAGATTTAGACGAAGTTTCCTGCTGTTTAGTACGTATGCCGGGATTGGGCTGGAAATACCGGTTTTGGGATTCTACACAGAAAGGGTTTGCAATCCGCTGAATCCACACGTGAGTTTAACTCTATCAGTTGAATGCACACATTGACAACCATTCAGTTTGATAGCACCCTTTTGGTTTTAGAAGCAGATATTTCTCTGTACAGCCTATGGTCCCATTCACTCGGGAATATCCCAACGCAGCTCCTAGAAGAAACGTGTTTCTGACTCGCTGAATCTCAACATAGATTCAACTCTCTTAGGTGAACGAACGCACAGCAGAGCAGTTTCAAGGAAACGTTTCTCCTGAGTTTTAGACGAAGTTTCTTGCTGTTTAGTACGTATGCCGGCATTGGGCTGGACATACCGGTTTTGGGATTCTGCACAGAAAGGGTTTGCAAACCGCTGAATCCACACGTGAGTTTAACTCTGTCAGTTGAATGCACACATTGACAACCATTCAGTTAGATAGCACCCTTTTGGTTTTAGAAGCAGATATTTCTCTGTACAGCCTACGGTCCCATTCACTCGGGAATATCCCAACGCAGCTCCTACAAGAAACGTGTTTCTGACTCGCTGAATTTCGAAATAGATTCAACTCTCTTAGGTGAACGAACGCACAGCAGAGCAGTTTCAAGGAAACGTTTCTCCTGGGTTTTAGACGAAGTTTCCTACTGTTTAGTACGTATGCCGGCATTGGGCTGGAAATACCGGTTTTGGGATTCTGCACAGAAAGGGTTTGCAAACCGCTGAATACACACGTGAGTTTAACTCTGTCAGTTGAATGCAGACATTGACAACCATTCAGTTAGATAGCTCCGTTTTGGTTTTAGAAGCAGATATTTCTCTGTACAGCCTATGGTCCCATTCACTCGGGAATATCCCAACGCAGCTCCTAGAAGAAACGTGTTTCTGACTCGCTGAATCTCAACATAGATTCAACTCTCTTAGGTGAACGAACGCACAGGAGAGCAGTTTCAAGGAAGCGTTTCTCCTGAGTTTTAGACGAACTTTCCTGCTGTTTAGTACGGATGCCGGCATTGGGCTGGAAATACCGGTTTTGGGATTCTGCACAGAAAGGGTTTGCAAACCGCTGAATCCACACGTGAGTTTAACTCTGTCAGTTGAAAGCACACATTGACAACCATCCAGTTAGATAGCTCCGTTTTGGTTTTAGAAGCAGATATTTCTATGTACAGACTATGGTCCCATTCACTCGGGAATATCCCAACGCAGCTCCTAGAAGAAACGAGTTTCTGCCTCGCTGAATGTCAACATAGATTCAACTCTCTTAGGTGAACGAAAGCACAGCAGAACAGATTCAAGGTAACGTTTCTCCTGAGATTTAGACGAAGTTTCCTGCTGTTTAGTACGTATGCCGGGATTGGGCTGGAAATACCGGTTTTGGGATTCTGCGCAGAAAGGGTTTGCAAACCGCTGAATCCACACGTGAGTTTAACTCTGTCAGTTGAATGCACACATGGACAACCATTCAGTTTGATAGCACCCTTTTGGTTTTTGAAGCAGATATTTCTCTGTACAGCATATGGTCCCATTCACTCGTGAATATTCCAACGCAGCTCCTAGAAGAAACGTGTTTCTGACTCGCTGAATCTCAACATAGATTCAACTCTCTTAGGTGAACGAACGCACAGCAGAGCAGTTTCAAGGAAACGTTTCTCCTGAGTTTTAGACGAAGTTTCTTGCTGTTTAGTACGTATGCCGGCATTGGTCTGGACATACCGGCTTTGGGATTCGGCACAGAAAGGGTTTGCAAACCGCTGATACCAAACGTGAGTTTAACTCTGTCAGTTGAATGCACACATTGACAACCATTCAGTTAGATAGCACCCTTTTGGTTTTAGAAGCAGATATTTCTCTGTACAGCCTATGGTCCCATTCACTCGGGAATATCCCAACGCAGCTCCTAGAAGAAACGTGTTTCTGACTCGCTGAATCTCAACATAGATTCAACTCTCTTAGGTGAACGAACGCACAGCAGAGCAGTTTCAAGGAAACGTTTCTCCTGAGTTTTAGACGAAGTTTCTTGCTGTTTAGTACGTATGCCGGCATTGGGCTGGACATACCGGTTTTGGGATTCTGCACAGAAAGGGTTTGCAAACCGCTGAATCCACACGTGAGTTTAACTCTGTCAGTTGAATGCACACATTGACAACCATTCAGTTAGATAGCACCCTTTTGGTTTTAGAAGCAGATATTTCTCTGTACAGCCTATGGTCCCATTCACTCGGGAATATCCCAACGCAGCTCCTACAAGAAAGGTGTTTCTGACTCGCTGAATTTCGAAATAGATTCAACTCTCTTAGGTGAACGAACGCACAGCAGAGCAGTTTCAAGGAAACGTTTCTCCTGGGTTTTAGACGAAGTTTCCTACTGTTTAGTACGTATTCCGGCATTGGGCTGGAAATACCGGTTTTGGGATTCTGCACAGAAAGGGTTTGCAAACCGCTGAATACACACGTGAGTTTAACTCTGTCAGTTGAATGCAGACATTGACAACCATTCAGTTAGATAGCTCCGTTTTGGTTTTAGAAGCAGATATTTCTCTGTACAGCCTATGGTCCCATTCACTCGGGAATATCCCAACGCAGCTCCTAGAAGAAACGTGTTTCTGACTCGCTGAATCTCAACATAGATTCAACTCTCTTAGGTGAACGAACGCACAGCAGAGCAGTTTCAAGGAAACGTTTCTCCTGAGTTTTAGACGAACTTTGCTGCTGTTTAGTACGGATGCCGGCATTTGGTTCGAAATACCGGTTTTGGGATTCTGCACAGAAAGGGTTTGCAAACCGCTGAATCCACACGTGAGTTTAACTCTGTCAGTTGAATGCACACATTGACAACCATCCAGTTAGATAGCTCCGTTTTGGTTTTAGAAGCAGATATTTCTCTGTACAGCCTATGGTCCCATTCACTCGGGAATATCCCAACGAAGCTCCTAGAAGAAACGAGTTTCTGACTCGCTGAATCTCAACATAGATTCAACTCTCTTAGGTGAACGAACGCACAGCAGAGCAGTTTCAAGGTAACGTTTCTCCTGAGTTTTAGACGAAGTTTCCTGCTGTTTAGTACGTATGCCGGCATTGGGCTGGAAATACCGATTTTGGGATTCTGCACAGAAAGGGTTTGCAAACCGCTGAATCCACACGTGAGTTTAACTCTGTCAGTTGAATGCACACATTGATAACCATTCAGTTTGATAGCACCCTTTTGGTTTTAGAAGCAGATATTTCTCTGTACAGCCTATGGTCCCATTCACTCGGGAATATCCCAACGCAGCTCCTAGAAGAAACGTGTTTCTGACTCGCTGAATCTCAACATAGATTCAACTCTCTTAGGTGAACGAACGCACAGCAGAGCAGTTTCAAGGAAACGTTTCTCCTCAGTTTTAGACGAAGTTTCTTGCTGTTTAGTACGTATGCCGGCATTGGGCTGGAAATACCGGTTTTGGGATTCTGCACAGAAAGGGTTTGCAAACCGCTGAATCCACACGTGAGTTTAACTCTGTCAGTTGAATGCACACATTGACAACCATTCAGTTAGATAGCTCCGTTTTGGTTTTAGAAGCAGATATTTCTCTGTACAGCCTATGGTCCCATTCACTCGGGAATATCCCAACGCCGCTCCTAGAAGAAACGTGTTTCTGACTCGCTGAATCTCAACATAGATTCAACTCTCTTAGGTGAACGAACGCACAGCAGAGCAGTTTCAAGGAAAGGTTTCTCCTGAGTTTTAGACGAAGTTTCCTGCTGTTTAGTACGGATGCCGGCATTGGGCTGGAAATACCGGTTTTGGGATTCTGCACAGAAAGGGTTTGCAAACCGCTGAATCCACACGTGAGTTTAACTCTGTCAGTTGAAAGCACACATTGACAACCATCCAGTTAGATAGCTCCGTTTTGGTTTTAGAAGCAGATATTTCTATGTACAGACTATGGTCCCATTCACTCGGGAATATCCCAACGCAGCTCCTAGAAGAAACGAGTTTCTGCCTCGCTGAATGTCAACATAGATTCAACTCTCT
Source organism: Aotus nancymaae (assembly GCF_030222135.1). Taxonomy (NCBI): domain Eukaryota; kingdom Metazoa; phylum Chordata; class Mammalia; order Primates; family Aotidae; genus Aotus; species Aotus nancymaae. The sequence goes on from NW_026988584.1 coordinate 1,414,764, forward strand.
TAGGTGAACGAAAGCACAGCAGAACAGATTCAAGGTAACGTTTCTCCTGAGATTTAGACGAAGTTTCCTGCTGTTTAGTACGTATGCCGGGATTGGGCTGGAAATACCGGTTTTGGGATTCTGCGCAGAAAGGGTTTGCAAACCGCTGAATCCACACGTGAGTTTAACTCTGTCAGTTGAATGCACACATGGACAACCATTCAGTTTGATAGCACCCTTTTGGTTTTTGAAGCAGATATTTCTCTGTACAGCATATGGTCCCATTCACTCGTCAATATTCCAACGCAGCTCCTAGAAGAAACGTGTTTCTGACTCGCTGAATCTCAACATAGATTCAACTCTCTTAGGTGAACGAACGCACAGCAGAGCAGTTTCAAGGAAACGTTTCTCCTGAGTTTTAGACGAAGTTTCTTGCTGTTTAGTACGTATGCCGGCATTGGTCTGGACATACCGGCTTTGGGATTCGGCACAGAAAGGGTTTGCAAACCGCTGATACCAAACGTGAGTTTAACTCTGTCAGTTGAATGCACACATTGACAACCATTCAGTTAGATAGCACCCTTTTGGTTTTAGAAGCAGATATTTCTCTGTACAGCCTATGGTCCCATTCACTCGGGAATATCCCAACGCAGCTCCTAGAAGAAACGTGTTTCTGACTCGCTGAATCTCAACATAGATTCAACTCTCTTAGGTGAACGAACGCACAGCAGAGCAGTTTCAAGGAAACGTTTCTCCTGAGTTTTAGACGAAGTTTCTTGCTGTTTAGTACGTATGCCGGCATTGGGCTGGACATACCGGTTTTGGGATTCTGCACAGAAAGGGTTTGCAAACCGCTGAATCCACACGTGAGTTTAACTCTGTCAGTTGAATGCACACATTGACAACCATTCAGTTAGATAGCACCCTTTTGGTTTTAGAAGCAGATATTTCTCTGTACAGCCTATGGTCCCATTCACTAGGGAATATCCCAACGCAGCTCCTACAAGAAAGGTGTTTCTGACTCGCTGAATTTCGAAATAGATTCAACTCTCTTAGGTGAACGAACGCACAGCAGAGCAGTTTCAAGGAAACGTTTCTCCTGAGTTTTAGACGAACTTTCCTGCTGTTTAGTACGGATGCCGGCATTTGGTTCGAAATACCGGTTTTGGGATTCTGCACAGAAAGGGTTTGCAAACCGCTGAATCCACACGTGAGTTTAACTCTGTCAGTTGAATGCACACATTGACAACCATCCAGTTAGATAGCTCCGTTTTGGTTTTAGAAGCAGATATTTCTCTGTACAGCCTATGGTCCCATTCACTCGGGAATATCCCAACGCAGCTCCTAGAAGAAACGAGTTTCTGACTCGCTGAATCTCAACATAGATTCAACTCTCTTAGGTGAACGAACGCACAGCAGAGCAGTTTCAAGGTAACGTTTCTCCTGAGTTTTAGACGAAGTTTCCTGCTGTTTAGTATGTATGCCGGCATTGGGCTGGAAATACCGATTTTGGGATTCTGCACAGAAAGGGTTTGCAAACCGCTGAATCCACACGTGAGTTTAACTCTATCAGTTGAATTCACACATTGATAACCATTCAGTTTGATAGCACCCTTTTGGTTTTAGAAGCAGATATTTCTCTGTACAGCCTATGGTCCCATTCACTCGGGAATATCCCAACGCAGCTCCTAGAAGAAACGTGTTTCTGACTCGCTGAATCTCAACATAGATTCAACTCTCTTAGGTGAACGAACGCACAGCAGAGCAGTTTCAAGGAAACGTTTCTCCTCAGTTTTAAACGAAGTTTCTTGCTGTTTAGTACGTATGCCGGCATTGGGCTGGACATACCGGTTTTGGGATTCTGCACAGAAAGGGTTTGCAAACCGCTGAATCCACACGTGAGTTTAACTCTGTCAGTTGAATGCACACATTGACAACCATTCAGTTAGATAGCACCCTTTTGGTTTTAGAAGCAGATATTTCTCTGTACAGCCTATGGTCCCATTCACTCGGGAATATCCCAACGCAGCTCCTAGAAGAAACGTGTTTCTGACTCGCTGAATTTCAAAATAGATTCAACTCTCTTAGGTGAACGAACGTACAGCAGAGCAGTTTCAAGGAAACGTTTCTGCTGGGTTTTAGACGAAGTTTCCTACTGTTTAGTACGTATGCCGGCATTGGGCTGGAAATACCGGTTTTGGGATTCTGCACAGAAAGGGTTTGCAAACCGCTGAATACACACGTGAGTTTAACTCTGTCAGTTGAATGCAGACATTGACAACCATTCAGTTAGATAGCTCCGTTTTGGTTTTAGAAGCAGATATTTCTCTGTACAGCCTATGGTCCCATTCACTCGGGAATATCCCAACGCAGCTCCTAGAAGAAACGTGTTTCTGACTCGCTGAATCTCAACATAGATTCAACTCTCTTAGGTGAACGAACGCACAGCAGAGCAGTTTCAAGGAAACGTTTCTCCTGAGTTTTAGACGAACTTTCCTGCTGTTTAGTACGGATGCCGGCATTTGGTTCGAAATACCGGTTTTGGGATTCTGCACAGAAAGGGTTTGCAAACCGCTGAATCCACACGTGAGTTTAACTCTGTCAGTTGAATGCACACATTGACAACCATCCAGTTAGATAGCTCCGTTTTGGTTTTAGAAGCAGATATTTCTCTGTACAGCCTATGGTCCCATTCACTCGGGAATATCCCAACGCAGCTCCTAGAAGAAACGAGTTTCTGACTCGCTGAATCTCAACATAGATTCAACTCTCTTAGGTGAACGAACGCACAGCAGAGCAGTTTCAAGGTAACGTTTCTCCTGAGTTTTAGACGAAGTTTCCTGCTGTTTAGTATGTATGCCGGCATTGGGCTGGAAATACCGATTTTGGGATTCTGCACAGAAAGGGTTTGCAAACCGCTGAATCCACACGTGAGTTTAACTCTATCAGTTGAATTCACACATTGATAACCATTCAGTTTGATAGCACCCTTTTGGTTTTAGAAGCAGATATTTCTCTGTACAGCCTATGGTCCCATTCACTCGGGAATATCCCAACGCAGCTCCTAGAAGAAACGTGTTTCTGACTCGCTGAATCTCAACATAGATTCAACTCTCTTAGGTGAACGAACGCACAGCAGAGCAGTTTCAAGGAAACGTTTCTCCTCAGTTTTAAACGAAGTTTCTTGCTGTTTAGTACGTATGCCGGCATTGGGCTGGACATACCGGTTTTGGGATTCTGCACAGAAAGGGTTTGCAAACCGCTGAATCCACACGTGAGTTTAACTCTGTCAGTTGAATGCACACATTGACAACCATTCAGTTAGATAGCACCCTTTTGGTTTTAGAAGCAGATATTTCTCTGTACAGCCTATGGTCCCATTCACTCGGGAATATCCCAACGCAGCTCCTAGAAGAAACGTGTTTCTGACTCGCTGAATTTCAAAATAGATTCAACTCTCTTAGGTGAACGAACGCACAGCAGAGCAGTTTCAAGGAAACGTTTCTCCTGGGTTTTAGACGAAGTTTACTACTGTTTAGTACGTATGCCGGCATTGGGCTGGAAATACCGGTTTTGGGATTCTGCACAGAAAGGGTTTGCAAACCGCTGAATCCACACGTGAGTTTAACTCTGTCAGTTGAATGCACACATTGACAACCATTCAGTTAGATAGCTCCGTTTTGGTTTTAGAAGCAGATATTTCTCTGTACAGCCTATGGTCCCATTCACTCGGGAATATCCCAACGCAGCTCCTAGAAGAAACGTGTTTCTGACTCCCTGAATCTCAACATAGATTCAACTCTCTTAGGTGAACGAACGCACAGCAGAGCAGTTTCAAGGAAACGTTTCTCCTGAGTTTTAGACGAAGTTTCCTGCTGTTTAGTACGGATGCCGGCATTGGGCTGGAAATACCGGTTTTGGGATTTTGCACAGAAAGGGTTTGCAAACCGCTGAATCCACACGTCAGTTTAACTCTGTCAGTTGAATGCACACATTGACAACCATTCAGTTAGATAGCTCCGTTTTGGTATTAGAAGAAGATATTTCTCTGTACAGCCTATGGTCCCATTCACTCGGGAATATCCCAACGCAGCTCCTAGAAGAAACGTGTTTCTGACTCGCTGAATCTCAACATAGATTCAACTCTCTTAGGTGAACGAACGCACAGCAGAGCAGTTTCAAGGAAAGTTTTCTCCTGAGTGTTAGACTAAGTTTCCTGCTGTTTAGTACGTATGCCGGCATTGGGCTGGAAATACCGGTTTTGGGATTCTGGACAGAACGGGTTTGGAAACCGCTGAATCCACACGTGAGTTTAACTCTGTCAGTTGAATGCACACATTGACAACCATTCAGTTTGATAGCACCCTTTTGGTTTTAGAAGCAGATATTTCTCTGTACAGCATATGGTCCCATTCACTCGGGAATATTCCAACGCAGCTCCTAGAAGAAACGTGTTTCTGACTCGCTGAATCTCAACATAGATTCAACTCTCTTAGGTGAACGAAGGCACAGCAGAGCAGTTTCAAGGAAACGTTTCTCCTGAGTTTTAGACGAAGTTTCCTGCTGATTAGTACGGATGCCGGCATTTGGTTCGAAATACCGGTTTTGGGATTCTGCACAGAAAGGGTTTGCATACCGCTGAATCCACACGTGAGTTTAACTCTGTCAGTTGAATGCACACATTGACAACCATCCAGTTAGATAGCTCCGTTTTGGTTTTAGAAGCAGATATTTCTCTGTACAGCCTATGGTCCCATTCACTCGGGAATATCCCAACGCAGCTCCTAAAAGAAATGAGTTTCTGACTCGCTGAATCTCAACATAGATTCAACTCTCTTAGGTGAACGAACGCACAGCAGAGCTGTTTCAAGGAAACGTTTCTCCTGAGTTTTAGACGAAGTTTCCTGCTGTTTAGTACGTATGCCGGCATTGGGCTGGAAATACCGGTTTTGGGATTCTGCACAGAAAGGGTTTGCAAACCGCTGAATCCACACGTGAGTTTAACTCTGTCAGTTGAATGCACACATGGACAACCATTCAGTTTGATAGCACCCTTTTGGTTTTAGAAGCAGATATTTCTCTGTACAGCATATGGTCCCATTCACTCGGGAATATTCCAACGCAGCTCCTAGAAGAAACGTGTTTCTGACTCGCTGAATATCAACATAGATTCAACTCTCTTAGGTGAACGAACGCACAGCAGAGCAGTTTCAAGGAAACGTTTCTCCTGGGTTTTAGACGAAGTTTACTACTGTTTAGTACCTATGCCGGCATTGGGCTGGAAATACCGGTTTTGGGATTCTGCACAGAAAGTGTTTGCAAACCGCTGAATCCACACGTGAGTTTAACTCTGTCAGTTGAATGCACACATTGACAACCATTCAGTTAGATAGCTCCGTTTTGGTTTTAGAAGCAGATATTTCTCTGTACAGCCTATGGTCCCATTCACTCGGGAATATCCCAACGCCGCTCCTAGAAGAAACGTGTTTCTGACTCGCTGAATCTCAACATAGATTCAACTCTCTTAGGTGAACGAACGCACAGCAGAGCAGTTTCAAGGAAAGGTTTCTCCTGAGTTTTAGACGAAGTTTCCTGCTGTTTAGTACGGATGCCGGCATTGGGCTGGAAATACCGGTTTTGGGATTCTGCACAGAAAGGTTTTGCAAACCGCTGAATCCACACGTGAGTTTAACTCTGTCAGTTGAAAGCACACATTGACAACCATCCAGTTAGATAGCTCCGTTTTGGTTTTAGAAGCAGATATTTCTATGTACAGACTATGGTCCCATTCACTCGGGAATATCCCAACGCAGCTCCTAGAAGAAACGAGTTTCTGCCTCGCTGAATGTCAACATAGATTCAACTCTCTTAGGTGAACGAAAGCACAGCAGAACAGATTCAAGGTAACGTTTCTCCTGAGATTTAGACGAAGTTTCCTGCTGTTTAGTACGTATGCCGGGATTGGGCTAGAAATACCGGTTTTGGGATTCTGCGCAGAAAGGGTTTGCAAACCGCTGAATCCACACGTGAGTTTAACTCTGTCAGTTGAATGCACACATGGACAACCATTCAGTTTGATAGCACCCTTTTGATTTTAGAAGCAGATATTTCTCTGTACAGCATATGGTCCCATTCACTCGTGAATATTCCAACGCAGCTCCTAGAAGAAACGTGTTTCTGACTCGCTGAATCTCAACATAGATTCAACTCTCTTAGGTGAACGAACGCACAGCAGAGCAGTTTCAAGGAAACGTTTCTCCTGAGTTTTAGACGAAGTTTCTTGCTGTTTAGTACGTATGCCGGCATTGGTCTGGACATACCGGCTTTGGGATTCGGCACAGAAAGGGTTTGCAAACCGCTGATACCAAACGTGAGTTTAACTCTGTCAGTTGAATGCACACATTGACAACCATTCAGTTAGATAGCACCCTTTTGGTTTTAGAAGCAGATATTTCTCTGTACAGCCTATGGTCCCATTCACTCGGGAATATCCCAACGCAGCTCCTAGAAGAAACGTGTTTCTGACTCGCTGAATTTCAAAATAGATTCAACTCTCTTAGGTGAACGAACGTACAGCAGAGCAGTTTCAAGGAAACGTTTCTGCTGGGTTTTAGACGAAGTTTACTACTGTTTAGTACCTATGCCGGCATCGGGCTGGAAATACCGGTTTTGGGATTCTGCACAGAAAGGGTTTGCAAACCGCTGAATCCACACGTGAGTTTAACTCTGTCAGTTGAATGCACACATTGACAACCATTCAGTTAGATAGCTCCGTTTTGGTTTTAGAAGCAGATATTTCTCTGTACAGCCTATGGTCCCATTCACTCGGGAATATCCCAACGCAGCTCCTAGAAGAAACGTGTTTCTGACTCGCTGAATCTCAACATAGATTCAACTCTCTTAGGTGAACGAACGCACAGCAGAGCATTTTCAAGGAAAGGTTTCTCCTGAGTTTTAGACGAAGTTTCCTGCTGTTTAGTACGTATGCCGGCATTGGGCTGTAAATACCGGTTTTGGGATTCTGGACAGAACGGATTTGCAAACCGCTGAATCCACACGTGAGTTTAACTCTGTCAGTTGAATGCACACATTGACAACCATTCAGTTTGATAGCACCCTTTTGGTTTTAGAAGCAGATATTTCTCTGTACAGACTATGGTCCCATTCACTCGGGAATATCCCAACGCAGCTCCTAGAAGAAACGTGTTTCTGACTCGCTGAATCTCAACATAGATTCAACTCTCTTAGGTGAACGAACGCACAGCAGAGCTGTTTCAAGGAAACGTTTCTCCTGAGTTTTAGACCAAGTTTCCTGCTGATTAGTACGGATGCCGGCATTTGGTTCGAAATACCGGTTTTGGGATTCTGCACAGAAAGGGTTTGCAAACCGCTGAATCCACACGTGAGTTTAACTCTGTCAGTTGAATGCACACATTGACAACCATCCAGTTAGATAGCTCCGTTTTGGTTTTAGAAGCAGATATTTCTCTGTACATCCTATGGTCCCATTCACTCGGGAATATCCCAACGCAGCTCCTTGAAGAAACGAGTTTCTGACTCGCTGAATCTCAACATAGATTCAACTCTCTTAGGTGAACGAACGCACAGCAGAGCAGTTTCAAGGTAACGTTTCTCCTGAGTTTTAGACGAAGTTTCCTGCTGTTTAGTACGTATGCCGGCATTGGGCTGGAAATACCGATTTTGGGATTCTACACAGAAAGGGTTTGCAAACCGCTGAATGCACACGTGAGTTTAACTCTATCAGTTGAATGCACACATTGACAACCATTCAGTTTGATAGCACCCTTTTGGTTTTAGAAGCAGATATTTCTCTGTACAGCCTATGGTCCCATTCACTCGGGAATATCCCAACGCAGCTCCTAGAAGAAACGTGTTTCTGACTCGCTGAATCTCAACATAGATTCAACTCTCTTAGGTGAACGAACGCACAGCAGAGCAGTTTCAAGGAAACGTTTCTCCTGAGTTTTAGACGAAGTTTCTTGCTGTTTAGTACGTATGCCGGCATTGGGCTGGACATACCGGTTTTGGGATTCTGCACAGAAAGGGTTTGCAAACCGCTGAATACACACGTGAGTTTAACTCTGTCAGTTGAATGCAGACATTGACAACCATTCAGTTAGATAGCTCCGTTTTGGTTTTAGAAGCAGATATTTCTCTGTACAGCCTATGGTCCCATTCACTCGGGAATATCCCAACGCAGCTCCTAGAAGAAACGTGTTTCTGACTCGCTGAATCTCAACATAGATTCAACTCTCTTAGGTGAACGAACGCACAGCAGAGCAGTTTCAAGGAAACGTTTCTCCTGAGTTTTAGACGAAGTTTCCTGCTGTTTAGTACGGATGCCGGCATTTGGTTCGAAATACCGGTTTTGGGATTCTGCACAGAAAGGGTTTGCAAACCGCTGAATCCACACGTGAGTTTACCTCTGTCAGTTGAATGCACACATTGACAACCATCCAGTTAGATTGCTCCGTTTTGGTTTTAGAAGCAGATATTTCTCTGTACAGCCTATGGTCCCATTCACTCGGGAATATCCCAACGCAGCTCCTAGAAGAAACGTGTTTCTGACTCGCTGAATCTCAACATAGATTCAACTCTCTTAGGTGAACGAACGCACAGCAGAGCAGTTTCAAGGTAACGTTTCTCCTGAGTTTTAGACGAAGTTTCCTGCTGTTTAGTACGTATGCCGGCATTGGGCTGGAAATACCGATTTTGGGATTCTGCACAGAAAGGGTTTGCAAACCGCTGAATCCACACGTGAGTTTAACTCTATCAGTTGAATGCACACATTGATAACCATTCAGTTTGATAGCACCCTTTTGGTTTTAGAAGCAGATATTTCTCTGTACAGCCTATGGTCCCATTCACTCGGGAATATCCCAACGCAGCTCCTAGAAGAAACGTGTTTCTGACTCGCTGAATCTCAACATAGATTCAACTCTCTTAGGTGAACGAACGCACAGCAGAGCAGTTTCAAGGAAACGTTTCTCCTCAGTTTTAGACGAAGTTTCTTGCTGTTTAGTACGTATGCCGGCATTGGGCTGGACATACCGGTTTTGGGATTCTGCACAGAAAGGGTTTGTAAACCGCTGAATCCACACGTGAGTTTAACTCTGTCAGTTGAATGCACACATTGACAACCATTCAGTTTGATAGCACCCTTTTGGTTTTAGAAGCAGATATTTCTCTGTACAGACTATGGTCCCATTCACTCGGGAATATCCCAACGCAGCTCCTAGAAGAAACGTGTTTCTGACTCGCTGAATCTCAACATAGATTCAACTCTCTTAGGTGAACGAACGCACAGCAGAGCTGTTTCAAGGAAACGTTTCTCCTGAGTTTTAGACGAAGTTTCCTGCTGATTAGTACGGATGACGGCATTTGGTTCGAAATACCGGTTTTGGGATTCTGCACAGAAAGGGTTTGCAAACCGCTGAATACACACGTGAGTTTAACTCTGTCAGTTGAATGCAGACATTGACAACCATCCAGTTAGATAGCTCCGTTTTGGTTTTAGAAGCAGATATTTCTCTGTACAGCCTATGGTCCCATTCACTCGGGAATATCCCAACGCAGCTCCTAGAAGAAACGTGTTTCTGACTCGCTGAATCTCAACATAGATTCAACTCTCTTAGGTGAACGAACGCACAGCAGAGCAGTTTCAAGGAAACGTTTCTCCTGAGTTTTAGACGAAGTTTCCTGCTGTTTAGTACGGATGCCGGCATTTGGTTCGAAATACCGGTTTTGGGATTCTGCACAGAAAGGGTTTGCAAACCGCTGAATCCACACGTGAGTTTAACTCTGTCAGTTGAATGCACACATTGACAACCATCCAGTTAGATAGCTCCGTTTTGGTTTTAGAAGCAGATATTTCTCTGTACAGCCTATGGTCCCATTCACTCGGGAATATCCCAACGCAGCTCCTAGAAGAAACGTGTTTCTGACTCGCTGAATTTCAAAATAGATTCAACTCTCTTAGGTGAACGAACGCACAGCAGAGCAGTTTCAAGGAAACGTTTCTCCTGGGTTTTAGACGAAGTTTACTACTGTTTAGTACGTATGCCGCCATTGGGCTGGAAATACCGGTTTTGGGATTCTGCACAGAAAGGGTTTGCAAACCGCTGAATCCACACGTGAGTTTAACTCTGTCAGTTGAATGCACACATTGACAACCATTCAGTTAGATAGCTCCGTTTTGGTTTTAGAAGCAGATATTTCTCTGTACAGCCTATGGTCCCATTCACTCGGGAATATCCCAACGCAGCTCCTAGAAGAAACGTGTTTCTGACTTACTGAATCTCAACATAGATTCAACTCTCTTAGTTGAACGAACGCACAGCAGAGCAGTTTCAAGGAAACGTTTCTCCTGAGTTTTAGACGAAGTTTCCTGCTGTTTAGTACGGATGCCGGCATTGGGCTGGAAATACCGGTTTTGGGATTTTGCACAGAAAGGGTTTGCAAACCGCTGAATCCACACGTGAGTTTAACTCTGTCAGTTGAATGCACACATTGACAACCATTCAGTTAGATAGCTCCGTTTTGGTATTAGAAGAAGATATTTCTCTGTACAGCCTATGGTCCCATTCACTCGGGAATATCCCAACGCAGCTCCTAGAAGAAACGTGTTTCTGACTCGCTGAATCTCAACATAGATTCAACTCTCTTAGGTGAACGAACGCACAGCAGAGCAGTTTCAAGGAAAGTTTTCTCCTGAGTGTTAGACTAAGTTTCCTGCTGTTTAGTACGTATGCCGGCATTGGGCTGGAAATACCGGTTTTGGGATTCTGGACAGAACGGGTTTGCAAACCGCTGAATCCACACGTGAGTTTAACTCTGTCAGTTGAATGCACACATTGACAACCATTCAGTTTGATAGCACCCTTTTGGTTTTAGAAGCAGATATTTCTCTGTACAGACTATGGTCCCATTCACTCGGGAATATCCCAACGCAGCTCCTAGAAGAAACGTGTTTCTGACTCGCTGAATCTCAACATAGATTCAACTCTCTTAGGTGAACGAACGCACAGCAGAGCTGTTTCAAGGAAACGTTTCTCCTGAGTTTTAGACGAAGTTTCCTGCTGATTAGTACGGATGCCGGCATTTGGTTCGAAATACTGGTTTTGGGATTCTGCACAGAAAGGGTTTGCAAACCGCTGAATCCACACGTGAGTTTAACTCTGTCAGTTGAATGCACACATTGACAACCATCCAGTTAGATAGCTCCGTTTTGGTTTTATAAGCAGATATTTCTCTGTACAGCCTATGGTCCCATTCACTCGGGAATATCCCAACGCAGCTCCTAGAAGAAACGAGTTTCTGACTCGCTGAATCTCAACATAGATTCAACTCTCTTAGGTGAACGAACGCACAGCAGAGCAGTTTCAAGGTAACGTTTCTCCTGAGTTTTAGACGAAGTTTCCTGCTGTTTAGTACGTATGCCGGCATTGGGCTGGAAATACCGATTTTGGGATTCTGCACAGAAAGGGTTTGCAAACCGCTGAATCCACACGTGAGTTTAACTCTATCAGTTGAATGCACACATTGACAACCATTCAGTTAGATAGCTCCGTTTTGGTTTTAGAAGCAGATATTTCTCTGTACAGCCTATGGTCCCATTCACTCGGGAATATCCCAACGCAGCTCCTAGAAGAAACGTGTTTCTGACTTACTGAATCTCAACATAGATTCAACTCTCTTAGTTGAACGAACGCACAGCAGAGCAGTTTCAAGGAAACGTTTCTCCTGAGTTTTAGACGAAGTTTCCTGCTGTTTAGTACGGATGCCGGCATTGGGCTGGAAATACCGGTTTTAGGATTCTGCGCAGAAAGGGTTTGCAAACCGCTGAATCCACACGTGAGTTTAACTCTGTCAGTTGAATGCACACATGGACAACCATTCAGTTTGATAGCACCCTTTTGGTTTTAGAAGCAGATATTTCTCTGTACAGCATATGGTCCCATTCACTCGTGAATATTCCAACGCAGCTCCTAGAAGAAACGTGTTTCTGACTCGCTGAATCTCAACATAGATTCAACTCTCTTAGGTGAACGAACGCACAGCAGAGCAGTTTCAAGGAAACGTTTCTCCTGAGTTTTAGACGAAGTTTCTTGCTGTTTAGTACATATGCCGGCATTGGTCTGGACATACCGGCTTTGGGATTCGGCACAGAAAGGGTTTGCAAACCGCTGATACCAAACGTGAGTTTAACTCTGTCAGTTGAATGCACACATTGACAACCATTCAGTTAGATAGCACCCTTTTGGTTTTAGAAGCAGATATTTCTCTGTACAGCCTATGGTCCCATTCACTCGGGAATATCCCAACGCAGCTCCTAGAAGAAACGTGTTTCTGACTCGCTGAATTTCAAAATAGATTCAACTCTCTTAGGTGAACGAACGTACAGCAGAGCAGTTTCAAGGAAACGTTTCTGCTGGGTTTTAGACGAAGTTTCCTACTGTTTAGTACGTATGCCGGCATTGGGCTGGAAATACCGGTTTTGGGATTCTGCACAGAAAGGGTTTGCAAACCGCTGAATACACACGTGAGTTTAACTCTGTCAGTTGAATGCAGACATTGACAACCATTCAGTTAGATAGCTCCGTTTTGGTTTTAGAAGCAGATATTTCTCTGTACAGCCTATGGTCCCATTCACTCGGGAATATCCCAACGCAGCTCCTAGAAGAAACGTGTTTCTGACTCGCTGAATCTCAACATAGATTCAACTCTCTTAGGTGAACGAACGCACAGCAGAGCAGTTTCAAGGAAACGTTTCTCCTGAGTTTTAGACGAACTTTCCTGCTGTTTAGTACGGATGCCGGCATTTGGTTCGAAATACCGGTTTTGGGATTCTGCACAGAAAGGGTTTGCAAACCGCTGAATCCACACGTGAGTTTAACTCTGTCAGTTGAATGCACACATTGACAACCATCCAGTTAGATAGCTCCGTTTTGGTTTTAGAAGCAGATATTTCTCTGTACAGCCTATGGTCCCATTCACTCGGGAATATCCCAACGCAGCTCCTAGAAGAAACGAGTTTCTGACTCGCTGAATCTCAACATAGATTCAACTCTCTTAGGTGAACGAACGCACAGCAGAGCAGTTTCAAGGTAACGTTTCTCCTGAGTTTTAGACGAAGTTTCCTGCTGTTTAGTATGTATGCCGGCATTGGGCTGGAAATACCGATTTTGGGATTCTGCACAGAAAGGGTTTGCAAACCGCTGAATCCACACGTGAGTTTAACTCTATCAGTTGAATTCACACATTGATAACCATTCAGTTTGATAGCACCCTTTTGGTTTTAGAAGCAGATATTTCTCTGTACAGCCTATGGTCCCATTCACTCGGGAATATCCCAACGCAGCTCCTAGAAGAAACGTGTTTCTGACTCGCTGAATCTCAACATAGATTCAACTCTCTTAGGTGAACGAACGCACAGCAGAGCAGTTTCAAGGAAACGTTTCTCCTCAGTTTTAAACGAAGTTTCTTGCTGTTTAGTACGTATGCCGGCATTGGGCTGGACATACCGGTTTTGGGATTCTGCACAGAAAGGGTTTGCAAACCGCTGAATCCACACGTGAGTTTAACTCTGTCAGTTGAATGCACACATTGACAACCATTCAGTTAGATAGCACCCTTTTGGTTTTAGAAGCAGATATTTCTCTGTACAGCCTATGGTCCCATTCACTCGGGAATATCCCAACGCAGCTCCTAGAAGAAACGTGTTTCTGACTCGCTGAATTTCAAAATAGATTCAACTCTCTTAGGTGAACGAACGCACAGCAGAGCAGTTTCAAGGAAACGTTTCTCCTGGGTTTTAGACGAAGTTTACTACTGTTTAGTACGTATGCCGGCATTGGGCTGGAAATACCGGTTTTGGGATTCTGCACAGAAAGGGTTTGCAAACCGCTGAATCCACACGTGAGTTTAACTCTGTCAGTTGAATGCACACATTGACAACCATTCAGTTAGATAGCTCCGTTTTGGTTTTAGAAGCAGATATTTCTCTGTACAGCCTATGGTCCCATTCACTCGGGAATATCCCAACGCAGCTCCTAGAAGAAACGTGTTTCTGACTCCCTGAATCTCAACATAGATTCAACTCTCTTAGGTGAACGAACGCACAGCAGAGCAGTTTCAAGGAAACGTTTCTCCTGAGTTTTAGACGAAGTTTCCTGCTGTTTAGTACGGATGCCGGCATTGGGCTGGAAATACCGGTTTTGGGATTTTGCACAGAAAGGGTTTGCAAACCGCTGAATCCACACGTCAGTTTAACTCTGTCAGTTGAATGCACACATTGACAACCATTCAGTTAGATAGCTCCGTTTTGGTATTAGAAGAAGATATTTCTCTGTACAGCCTATGGTCCCATTCACTCGGGAATATCCCAACGCAGCTCCTAGAAGAAACGTGTTTCTGACTCGCTGAATCTCAACATAGATTCAACTCTCTTAGGTGAACGAACGCACAGCAGAGCAGTTTCAAGGAAAGTTTTCTCCTGAGTGTTAGACTAAGTTTCCTGCTGTTTAGTACGTATGCCGGCATTGGGCTGGAAATACCGGTTTTGGGATTCTGGACAGAACGGGTTTGGAAACCGCTGAATCCACACGTGAGTTTAACTCTGTCAGTTGAATGCACACATTGACAACCATTCAGTTTGATAGCACCCTTTTGGTTTTAGAAGCAGATATTTCTCTGTACAGCATATGGTCCCATTCACTCGGGAATATTCCAACGCAGCTCCTAGAAGAAACGTGTTTCTGACTCGCTGAATCTCAACATAGATTCAACTCTCTTAGGTGAACGAAGGCACAGCAGAGCAGTTTCAAGGAAACGTTTCTCCTGAGTTTTAGACGAAGTTTCCTGCTGATTAGTACGGATGCCGGCATTTGGTTCGAAATACCGGTTTTGGGATTCTGCACAGAAAGGGTTTGCATACCGCTGAATCCACACGTGAGTTTAACTCTGTCAGTTGAATGCACACATTGACAACCATCCAGTTAGATAGCTCCGTTTTGGTTTTAGAAGCAGATATTTCTCTGTACAGCCTATGGTCCCATTCACTCGGGAATATCCCAACGCAGCTCCTAAAAGAAATGAGTTTCTGACTCGCTGAATCTCAACATAGATTCAACTCTCTTAGGTGAACGAACGCACAGCAGAGCAGTTTCAAGGAAACGTTTCTCCTGAGTTTTAGACGAAGTTTCCTGCTGTTTAGTACGTATGCCGGCATTGGGCTGGAAATACCGGTTTTGGGATTCTGCACAGAAAGGGTTTGCAAACCGCTGAATCCACACGTGAGTTTAACTCTGTCAGTTGAATGCACACATGGACAACCATTCAGTTTGATAGCACCCTTTTGGTTTTAGAAGCAGATATTTCTCTGTACAGCATATGGTCCCATTCACTCGGGAATATTCCAACGCAGCTCCTAGAAGAAACGTGTTTCTGACTCGCTGAATATCAACATAGATTCAACTCTCTTAGGTGAACGAACGCACAGCAGAGCAGTTTCAAGGAAACGTTTCTCCTGGGTTTTAGACGAAGTTTACTACTGTTTAGTACCTATGCCGGCATTGGGCTGGAAATACCGGTTTTGGGATTCTGCACAGAAAGTGTTTGCAAACCGCTGAATCCACACGTGAGTTTAACTCTGTCAGTTGAATGCACACATTGACCACCATTCAGTTAGATAGCTCCGTTTTGGTTTTAGAAGCAGATATTTCTCTGTACAGCCTATGGTCCCATTCACTCGGGAATATCCCAACGCCGCTCCTAGAAGAAACGTGTTTCTGACTCGCTGAATCTCAACATAGATTCAACTCTCTTAGGTGAACGAACGCACAGCAGAGCAGTTTCAAGGAAAGGTTTCTCCTGAGTTTTAGACGAAGTTTCCTGCTGTTTAGTACGGATGCCGGCATTGGGCTGGAAATACCGGTTTTGGGATTCTGCACAGAAAGGTTTTGCAAACCGCTGAATCCACACGTGAGTTTAACTCTGTCAGTTGAAAGCACACATTGACAACCATCCAGTTAGATAGCTCCGTTTTGGTTTTAGAAGCAGATATTTCTATGTACAGACTATGGTCCCATTCACTCGGGAATATCCCAACGCAGCTCCTAGAAGAAACGAGTTTCTGCCTCGCTGAATGTCAACATAGATTCAACTCTCTTAGGTGAACGAAAGCACAGCAGAACAGATTCAAGGTAACGTTTCTCCTGAGATTTAGACGAAGTTTCCTGCTGTTTAGTACGTATGCCGGGATTGGGCTGGAAATACCGGTTTTGGGATTCTGCGCAGAAAGGGTTTGCAAACCGCTGAATCCACACGTGAGTTTAACTCTGTCAGTTGAATGCACACATGGACAACCATTCAGTTTGATAGCACCCTTTTGGTTTTAGAAGCAGATATTTCTCTGTACAGCATATGGTCCCATTCACTCGTGAATATTCCAACGCAGCTCCTAGAAGAAACGTGTTTCTGACTCGCTGAATCTCAACATAGATTCAACTCTCTTAGGTGAACGAACGCACAGCAGAGCAGTTTCAAGGAAACGTTTCTCCTGAGTTTTAGACGAAGTTTCTTGCTGTTTAGTACGTATGCCGGCATTGGTCTGGACATACCGGCTTTGGGATTCGGCACAGAAAGGGTTTGCAAACCGCTGATACCAAACGTGAGTTTAACTCTGTCAGTTGAATGCACACATTGACAACCATTCAGTTAGATAGCACCCTTTTGGTTTTAGAAGCAGATATTTCTCTGTACAGCCTATGGTCCCATTCACTCGGGAATATCCCAACGCAGCTCCTAGAAGAAACGTGTTTCTGACTCGCTGAATTTCAAAATAGATTCAACTCTCTTAGGTGAACGAACGTACAGCAGAGCAGTTTCAAGGAAACGTTTCTGCTGGGTTTTAGACGAAGTTTACTACTGTTTAGTACCTATGCCGGCATCGGGCTGGAAATACCGGTTTTGGGATTCTGCACAGAAAGGGTTTGCAAACCGCTGAATCCACACGTGAGTTTAACTCTGTCAGTTGAATGCACACATTGACAACCATTCAGTTAGATAGCTCCGTTTTGGTTTTAGAAGCAGATATTTCTCTGTACAGCCTATGGTCCCATTCACTCGGGAATATCCCAACGCAGCTCCTAGAAGAAACGTGTTTCTGACTCGCTGAATCTCAACATAGATTCAACTCTCTTAGGTGAACGAACGCACAGCAGAGCATTTTCAAGGAAAGGTTTCTCCTGAGTTTTAGACGAAGTTTCCTGCTGTTTAGTACGTATGCCGGCATTGGGCTGTAAATACCGGTTTTGGGATTCTGGACAGAACGGGTTTGCAAACCGCTGAATCCACACGTGAGTTTAACTCTGTCAGTTGAATGCACACATTGACAACCATTCAGTTTGATAGCACCCTTTTGGTTTTAGAAGCAGATATTTCTCTGTACAGACTATGGTCCCATTCACTCGGGAATATCCCAACGCAGCTCCTAGAAGAAACGTGTTTCTGACTCGCTGAATCTCAACATAGATTCAACTCTCTTAGGTGAACGAACGCACAGCAGAGCTGTTTCAAGGAAACGTTTCTCCTGAGTTTTAGACGAAGTTTCCTGCTGATTAGTACGGATGCCGGCATTTGGTTCGAAATACCGGTTTTGGGATTCTGCACAGAAAGGGTTTGCAAACCGCTGAATCCACACGTGAGTTTAACTCTGTCAGTTGAATGCACACATTGACAACCATCCAGTTAGATAGCTCCGTTTTGGTTTTAGAAGCAGATATTTCTCTGTACATCCTATGGTCCCATTCACTCGGGAATATCCCAACGCAGCTCCTAGAAGAAACGAGTTTCTGACTCGCTGAATCTCAACATAGATTCAACTCTCTTAGGTGAACGAACGCACAGCAGAGCAGTTTCAAGGTAACGTTTCTCCTGAGTTTTAGACGAAGTTTCCTGCTGTTTAGTACGTATGCCGGCATTGGGCTGGAAATACCGATTTTGGGATTCTACACAGAAAGGGTTTGCAAACCGCTGAATGCACACGTGAGTTTAACTCTATCAGTTGAATGCACACATTGACAACCATTCAGTTTGATAGCACCCTTTTGGTTTTAGAAGCAGATATTTCTCTGTACAGCCTATGGTCCCATTCACTCGGGAATATCCCAACGCAGCTCCTAGAAGAAACGTGTTTCTGACTCGCTGAATCTCAACATAGATTCAACTCTCTTAGGTGAACGAACGCACAGCAGAGCAGTTTCAAGGAAACGTTTCTCCTGAGTTTTAGACGAAGTTTCTTGCTGTTTAGTACGTATGCCGGCATTGGGCTGGACATACCGGTTTTGGGATTCTGCACAGAAAGGGTTTGCAAACCGCTGAATCCACACGTGAGTTTAACTCTGTCAGTTGAATGCACACATTGACAACCATTCAGTTAGATAGCACTCTTTTGGTTTTAGAAGCAGATATTTCTCTGTACAGCCTATGGTCCCATTCACTCGGGAATATCCCAACGCAGCTCCTACAAGAAAGGTGTTTCTGACTCGCTGAATTTCGAAATAGATTCAACTCTCTTAGGTGAACGAACGCACAGCAGAGCAGTTTCAAGGAAACGTTTCTCCTGGGTTTTAGACGAAGTTTCCTACTGTTTAGTACGTATGCCGGCATTGGGCTGGAAATACCGGTTTTGGGATTCTGCACAGAAAGGGTTTGCAAACCGCTGAATACACACGTGAGTTTAACTCTGTCAGTTGAATGCAGACATTGACAACCATTCAGTTAGATAGCTCCGTTTTGGTTTTAGAAGCAGATATTTCTCTGTACAGCCTATGGTCCCATTCACTCGGGAATATCCCAACGCAGCTCCTAGAAGAAACGGGTTTCTGACTCGCTGAATCTCAACATAGATTCAACTCTCTTAGGTGAACGAACGCACAGCAGAGCAGTTTCAAGGAAACGTTTCTCCTGAGTTTTAGACGAAGTTTCCTGCTGTTTAGTACGGATGCCGGCATTTGGTTCGAAATACCGGTTTTGGGATTCTGCACAGAAAGGGTTTGCAAACCGCTGAATCCACACGTGAGTTTACCTCTGTCAGTTGAATGCACACATTGACAACCATCCAGTTAGATTGCTCCGTTTTGGTTTTAGAAGCAGATATTTCTCTGTACAGCCTATGGTCCCATTCACTCGGGAATATCCCAACGCAGCTCCTAGAAGAAACGAGTTTCTGACTCGCTGAATCTCAACATAGATTCAACTCTCTTAGGTGAACGAACGCACAGCAGAGCAGTTTCAAGGTAACGTTTCTCCTGAGTTTTAGACGAAGTTTCCTGCTGTTTAGTACGTATGCCGGCATTGGGCTGGAAATACCGATTTTGGGATTCTGCACAGAAAGGGTTTGCAAACCGCTGAATCCACACGTGAGTTTAACTCTATCAGTTGAATGCACACATTGATAACCATTCAGTTTGATAGCACCCTTTTGGTTTTAGAAGCAGATATTTCTCTGTACAGCCTATGGTCCCATTCACTCGGGAATATCCCAACGCAGCTCCTAGAAGAAACGTGTTTCTGACTCGCTGAATCTCAACATAGATTCAACTCTCTTAGGTGAACGAACGCACAGCAGAGCAGTTTCAAGGAAACGTTTCTCCTCAGTTTTAGACGAAGTTTCTTGCTGTTTAGTACGTATGCCGGCATTGGGCTGGACATACCGGTTTTGGGATTCTGCACAGAAAGGGTTTGCAAACCGCTGAATCCACACGTGAGTTTAACTCTGTCAGTTGAATGCACACATTGACAACCATTCAGTTTGATAGCACCCTTTTGGTTTTAGAAGCAGATATTTCTCTGTACAGACTATGGTCCCATTCACTCGGGAATATCCCAACGCAGCTCCTAGAAGAAACGTGTTTCTGACTCGCTGAATCTCAACATAGATTCAACTCTCTTAGGTGAACGAACGCACAGCAGAGCTGTTTCAAGGAAACGTTTCTCCTGAGTTTTAGACGAAGTTTCCTGCTGATTAGTACGGATGCCGGCATTTGGTTCGAAATACCGGTTTTGGGATTCTGCACAGAAAGGGTTTGCAAACCGCTGAATACACACGTGAGTTTAACTCTGTCAGTTGAATGCAGACATTGACAACCATTCAGTTAGATAGCTCCGTTTTGGTTTTAGAAGCAGATATTTCTCTGTACAGACTATGGTCCCATTCACTCGGGAATATCCCAACGCAGCTCCTAGAAGAAACGTGTTTCTGACTCGCTGAATCTCAACATAGATTCAACTCTCTTAGGTGAACGAACGCACAGCAGAGCAGTTTCAAGGAAACGTTTCTCCTGAGTTTTAGACGAAGTTTCCTGCTGTTTAGTACGGATGCCGGCATTTGGTTCGAAATACCGGTTTTGGGATTCTGCACAGAAAGGGTTTGCAAACCGCTGAATCCACACGTGAGTTTAACTCTGTCAGTTGAATGCACACATTGACAACCATCCAGTTAGATAGCTCCGTTTTGGTTTTAGAAGCAGATATTTCTCTGTACAGCCTATGGTCCCATTCACTCGGGAATATCCCAACGCAGCTCCTAGAAGAAACGTGTTTCTGACTCGCTGAATTTCAAAATAGATTCAACTCTCTTAGGTGAACGAACGCACAGCAGAGCAGTTTCAAGGAAACGTTTCTCCTGGGTTTTAGACGAAGTTTACTACTGTTTAGTACGTATGCCGCCATTGGGCTGGAAATACCGGTTTTGGGATTCTGCACAGAAAGGGTTTGCAAACCGCTGAATCCACACGTGAGTTTAACTCTGTCAGTTGAATGCACACATTGACAACCATTCAGTTAGATAGCTCCGTTTTGGTTTTAGAAGCAGATATTTCTCTGTACAGCCTATGGTCCCATTCACTCGGGAATATCCCAACGCAGCTCCTAGAAGAAACGTGTTTCTGACTTACTGAATCTCAACATAGATTCAACTCTCTTAGTTGAACGAACGCACAGCAGAGCAGTTTCAAGGAAACGTTTCTCCTGAGTTTTAGACGAAGTTTCCTGCTGTTTAGTACGGATGCCGGCATTGGGCTGGAAATACCGGTTTTGGGATTTTGCACAGAAAGGGTTTGCAAACCGCTGAATCCACACGTGAGTTTAACTCTGTCAGTTGAATGCACACATTGACAACCATTCAGTTAGATAGCTCCGTTTTGGTATTAGAAGAAGATATTTCTCTGTACAGCCTATGGTCCCATTCACTCGGGAATATCCCAACGCAGCTCCTAGAAGAAACGTGTTTCTGACTCGCTGAATCTCAACATAGATTCAACTCTCTTAGGTGAACGAACGCACAGCAGAGCAGTTTCAAGGAAAGTTTTCTCCTGAGTGTTAGACTAAGTTTCCTGCTGTTTAGTACGTATGCCGGCATTGGGCTGGAAATACCGGTTTTGGGATTCTGGACAGAACGGGTTTGCAAACCGCTGAATCCACACGTGAGTTTAACTCTGTCAGTTGAATGCACACATTGACAACCATTCAGTTTGATAGCACCCTTTTGGTTTTAGAAGCAGATATTTCTCTGTACAGACTATGGTCCCATTCACTCGGGAATATCCCAACGCAGCTCCTAGAAGAAACGTGTTTCTGACTCGCTGAATCTCAACATAGATTCAACTCTCTTAGGTGAACGAACGCACAGCAGAGCTGTTTCAAGGAAACGTTTCTCCTGAGTTTTAGACGAAGTTTCCTGCTGATTAGTACGGATGCCGGCATTTGGTTCGAAATACCGGTTTTGGGATTCTGCACAGAAAGGGTTTGCAAACCGCTGAATCCACACGTGAGTTTAACTCTGTCAGTTGAATGCACACATTGACAACCATTCAGTTAGATAGCTCCGTTTTGGTATTAGAAGAAGATATTTCTCTGTACAGCCTATGGTCCCATTCACTCGGGAATATCCCAACGCAGCTCCTAGAAGAAACGTGTTTCTGACTCGCTGAATCTCAACATAGATTCAACTCTCTTAGGTGAACGAACGCACAGCAGAGCAGTTTCAAGGAAAGTTTTCTCCTGAGTGTTAGACTAAGTTTCCTGCTGTTTAGTACGTATGCCGGCATTGGGCTGGAAATACCGGTTTTGGGATTCTGGACAGAACGGGTTTGCAAACCGCTGAATCCACACGTGAGTTTAACTCTGTCAGTTGAATGCACACATTGACAACCATTCAGTTTGATAGCACCCTTTTGGTTTTAGAAGCAGATATTTCTCTGTACAGACTATGGTCCCATTCACTCGGGAATATCCCAACGCAGCTCCTAGAAGAAACGTGTTTCTGACTCGCTGAATCTCAACATAGATTCAACTCTCTTAGGTGAACGAACGCACAGCAGAGCTGTTTCAAGGAAACGTTTCTCCTGAGTTTTAGACGAAGTTTCCTGCTGATTAGTACGGATGCCGGCATTTGGTTCGAAATACCGGTTTTTGGATTCTGCACAGAAAGGGTTTGCAAACCGCTGAATCCACACGTGAGTTTAACTCTGTCAGTTGAATGCACACATTGACAACCATCCAGTTAGATAGCTCCGTTTTGGTTGTAGAAGCAGATATTTCTCTGTACAGCCTATGGTCCCATTCACTCGGGAATATCCCAACGCAGCTCCTAGAAGAAACGAGTTTCTGACTCGCTGAATCTCAACATAGATTCAACTCTCTTAGGTGAACGAACGCACAGCAGAGCAGTTTCAAGGTAACGTTTCTCCTGAGTTTTAGACGAAGTTTCCTGCTGTTTAGTACGTATGCCGGCATTGGGCTGGAAATACCGATTTTGGGATTCTGCACAGAAAGGGTTTGCAAACCGCTGAATCCACACGTGAGTTTAACTCTATCAGTTGAATGCACACATTGACAACCATTCAGTTAGATAACTCCGTTTTGGTTTTAGAAGCAGATATTTCTCTGTACAGCCTATGGTCCCATTCACTCGGGAATATCCCAACGCAGCTCCTAGAAGAAACGTGTTTCTGACTTACTGAATCTCAACATAGATTCAACTCTCTTAGTTGAACGAACGCACAGCAGAGCAGTTTCAAGGAAACGTTTCTCCTGAGTTTTAGACGAAGTTTCCTGCTGTTTAGTACGGATGCCGGCATTGGGCTGGAAATACCGGTTTTGGGATTTTGCACAGAAAGGGTTTGCAAACCGCTGAATCCACACGTCCGTTTAACTCTGTCAGTTGAATGCACACATTGACAACCATTCAGTTAGATAGCTCCGTTTTGGTATTAGAAGAAGATATTTCTCTGTACAGCCTATGGTCCCATTCACTCGGGAATATCCCAACGCAGCTCCTAGAAGAAACGTGTTTCTGACTCGCTGAATCTCAACATAGATTCAACTCTCTTATGTGAACGAACGCACAGCAGAGCAGTTTCAAGGAAAGTTTTCTCCTGAGTGTTAGACGAAGTTTCCTGCTGTTTAGTACGTATGCCGGCATTGGGCTGGAAATACCGGTTTTGGGATTCTGGACAGAACGGGTTTGGAAACCGCTGAATGCACACGTGAGTTTAACTCCGTCAGTTGAATGCACACATTGACAACCATTCAGTTTGATAGCACCCTTTTGGTTTTAGAAGCAGATATTTCTCTGTACAGCATATGGTCCCATTCACTCGGGAATATTCCAACGCAGCTCCTAGAAGAAACGTGTTTCTGACTCGCTGAATCTCAACATAGATTCAACTCTCTTAGGTGAACGAACGCACAGCAGAGCAGTTTCAAGGAAACGTTTCTCCTGAGTTTTAGACGAAGTTTCCTGCTGATTAGTACGGATGCCGGCATTTGGTTCGAAATACCGGTTTTGGGATTCTGCACAGAAAGGGTTTGCATACCGCTGAATCCACACGTGAGTTTAACTCTGTCAGTTGAATGCACACATTGACAACCATCCAGTTAGATAGCTCCGTTTTGGTTTTAGAAGCAGATATTTCTCTGTACAGCCTATGGTCCCATTCACTCGGGAATATCCCAACGCAGCTCCTAAAAGAAATGAGTTTCTGACTCGCTGAATCTCAAAATAGATTCAACTCTCTTAGGTGAACGAACGCACAGCAGAGCAGTTTCATGGAAACGTTTCTCCTGAGTTTTAGACGAAGTTTCCTGCTGTTTAGTACGTATGCCGGCATTGGGCTGGAAATACCGGTTTTGGGATTCTGCACAGAAAGGGTTTGCAAACCGCTGAATCCACACGTGAGTTTAACTCTGTCAGTTGAATGCACACATGGACAACCATTCAGTTTGATAGCACCCTTTTGGTTTTAGAAGCAGATATTTCTCTGTACAGCATATGGTCCCATTCACTCGGGAATATTCCAACGCAGCTCCTAGAAGAAACGTGTTTCTGACTCGCTGAATATCAACATAGATTCAACTCTCTTAGGTGAACGAACGCACAGCAGAGCAGTTTCAAGGAAACGTTTCTCCTGAGTTTTAGACGAAGTTTCTTGCTGTTTAGTACGTATGCCGGCATTGGGCTGGACATACCGGTTTTGGGATTCGGCACAGAAAGGGTTTGCAAACCGCTGATACCAAACGTGAGTTTAACTCTGTCAGTTGAATGCACACATTGACAACCATTCAGTTAGATAGCACCCTTTTGGTTTTAGAAGCAGATATTTCTCTGTACAGCCTATGGTCCCATTCACTCGGGAATATCCCAACGCAGCTCCTAGAAGAAACGTGTTTCTGACTCGCTGAATTTCAAAATAGATTCAACTCTCTTAGGTGAACGAACGCACAGCAGAGCTGTTTCAAGGAAACGTTTCTCCTGAGTTTTAGACGAAGTTTCCTGCTGATTAGTACGGATGCCGGCATTTGGTTCGAAATACCGGTTTTGGGATTCTGCACAGAAAGGGTTTGCAAACCGCTGAATCCACACGTGAGTTTAACTCTGTCAGTTGAATGCACACATTGACAACCATTCAGTTTGATAGCACCCTTTTGGTTTTAGAAGCAGATATTTCTCTGTACAGCCTATGGTCCCATTCACTCGGGAATATCCCAACGCAGCTCCTAAAAGAAATGAGTTTCTGACTCGCTGAATCTCAAAATAGATTCAACTCTCTTAGGTGAACGAACGCACAGCAGAGCAGTTTCATGGAAACGTTTCTCCTGAGTTTTAGACGAAGTTTCCTGCTGTTTAGTACGTATGCCGGCATTGGGCTGGAAATACCGGTTTTGGGATTCTGCACAGAAAGGGTTTGCAAACCGCTGAATCCACACGTGAGTTTAACTCTGTCAGTTGAATGCACACATGGACAACCATTCAGTTTGATAGCACCCTTTTGGTTTTAGAAGCAGATATTTCTCTGTACAGCATATGGTCCCATTCACTCGGGAATATTCCAACGCAGCTCCTAGAAGAAACGTGTTTCTGACTCGCTGAATATCAACATAGATTCAACTCTCTTAGGTGAACGAACGCACAGCAGAGCAGTTTCAAGGAAACGTTTCTCCTGGGTTTTAGACGAAGTTTACTACTGTTTAGTACGTATGCCGGCATTGGGCTGGAAACACCGGTTTTGGGATTCTGCACAGAAAGGGTTTGCAAACCGTTGAACCCACACGTGAGTTTATCTCTGTCAGTTGAATGCAGACATTGACAACCATTCAGTTAGATAGCTCCGTTTTGGTTTTAGAAGCAGATATTTCTCTGTACAGCCTATGGTCCCATTCACTCGGGAATATCCCAACGCAGCTCCTAGAAGAAACGTGTTTCTGACTTCCTGAATCTCAACATAGATTCAACTCTCTTAGGTGAACGAACGCACAGCAGAGCAGTTTCAAGGAAACGTTTCTCCTGAGTTTTAGACGAAGTTTCCTGCTGTTTAGTACGGATGCCGGCATTGGGCTGGAAATACCGGTTTTGGGATTCTGCACAGAAAGGGTTTGCAAACCGCTGAATCCACACGTGAGTTTAACTGTGTCAGTTGAATGCACACATTGACAACCATCCAGTTAGATAGCTCCGTTTTGGTTTTAGAAGCAGATATTTCTCTGTACAGCCTATGGTCCCATTCACTCGGGAATATCCCAACGCAGCTCCTAGAAGAAACGAGTTTCTGACTCGCTGAATCTCAACATAGATTCAACTCTCTTAGGTGAACGAACGCACAGCAGAGCACTTTCAAGGAAACGTTTCTCCTGAGTTTTAGACGAAGTTTCCTGCTGTTTAGTACGGATGCCGGCATTGGGCTGGAAATACCGGTTTTGGGATTTTGCACAGAAAGGGTTTGCAAACCGCTGAACCCACACGTGAGTTTAACTCTGTCAGTTGAATGCACACATTGACAACCATTCAGTTAGATAGCTCCGTTTTGGTATTAGAAGAAGATATTTCTCTGTACAGCCTATGGTCCCATTCACTCGGGAATATCCCAACGCAGCTCCTAGAAGAAACGTGTTTCTGACTCGCTGAATCTCAACATAGATTCAACTCTCTTAGGTGAACGAACGCACAGCAGAGCAGTTTCAAGGAAAAATTTTCTCCTGAGTGTTAGACTAAGTTTCCTGCTGTTTAGTACGTATGCCGGCATTGGGCTGGAAATACCGGTTTTGGGATTCTGCACAGAAAGGGTTTGCAAACCGCTGAAACCACACGTGAGTTTAACTCTGTCAGTTGAATGCACACATTGACAACCATCCAGTTAGATAGCTCCGTTTTGGTTTTAGAAGCAGATATTTCTCTGTACAGCCTATGGTCCCATTCACTCGGGAATTTCCCAACGCAGCTCCTAGAAGAAACGAGTTTCTGACTCGCTGAATCTCAACATAGATTCAACTCTCTTAGGTGAACGAACGCACAGCAGAGCAGTTTCAAGGTAACGTTTCTCCTGAGTTATAGACGAAGTTTCCTGCTCTTTAGTACGTATGCCCCCATTGGGCTGGAAATACCGATTTTGGGATTCTGCACAGAAAGGGTTTGCAAACCGCTGAATCCACACGTGAGTTTAACTCTATCAGTTGAATGCACACATTGACAACCATTCAGTTTGATAGCACCCTTTTGGTTTTAGAAGCAGATATTTCTCTGTACAGCCTATGGTCCCATTCACTCGGGAATACCCCAACGCAGCTCCTAGAAGAAACGTGTTTCTGACTCGCTGAATCTCAACATAGATTCAACTCTCTGAGGTGAACGAACGCACAGCAGAGCAGTTTCAAGGAAACGTTTCTCCTGAGTTTTAGACGAAGTTTCTTGCTGTTTAGTACGTATGCCGGCATTGGGCTGGACATACCGGTTTTGGGATTCTGCACAGAAAGCGTTTGCAAACCGCTGAATCCACAGGTGAGTTTAACTCTGTCAGTTGAATGCACACATTGACAACCATTCAGTTAGATAGCACCCTTTTGGTTTTAGAAGCAGATATTTCTCTGTACAGCCTATGGTCCCATTCACTCGGGAATATCCCAACGCAGCTCCTAGAAGAAGGGTGTTTCTGACTCGCTGAATTTCAAAATAGATTCAACTCTCTTAGGTGAACGAACGCACAGCAGAACAGTTTCAAGGAAACGATTCTCCTGGGTTTTAGACGAAGTTTACTACTGTTTAGTACGTATGCCGGCATTGGGCTGGAATTACCGGTTTTGGGATTCTGCACAGAAAGGTTTTGCAAACCGCTGAATCCACACGTGAGTTTAACTCTGTCAGTTGAATGCAGATATTGACAACCATTCAGTTAGATAGCTCCGTTTTGGTTTTAGAAGCAGATATTTCTCTGTACAGCCTATGGTCCCATTCACTCGGGAATATCCCAACGCAGGTCCTAGAGGAAACGTGTTTCTGACTCGCTGAATTTCAAAATAGATTCAACTCTCTTAGGTGAACGAACGCACAGCAGAGCAGTTTCAAGGAAACGTTTCTCCTGGGTTTTAGACGTATTTTACTACTTTTTAGTACGTATGCCGTCATTGGGCTGGAAATACCGGTTTTGGGATTCTGCACAGAAAGGGTTTGCAAACCGCTGAATCCACACGTGAGTTTAACTCTGTCAGTTGAATGCACACATTGACAACCATTCAGTTAGATAGCTCCGTTTTGGTTTTAGAAGCAGATATTTCTCTGTACAGCCTATGGTCCCATTCACTCGGGAATATCCCAACGCAGCTCCTAGAAGAAACGTGTTTCTGACTCGCTGAATCTCAACATAGATTCAACTCTCTTAGGTGAACGAACGCACAGCAGAGCAGTTTCAAGGAAACGTTTCTCCTGAGTTTTAGACGAAGTTTCCTGCTGTTTAGTACGGATGCCGGCATTGGGCTGGAAATACCGGTTTTGGGATTCTGCACAGAAAGGGTTTGCAAACCGCTGAATCCACACTTGAGTTTAACTCTGTCAGTTGAATGCACACATTGACAACCATTCAGTTAGATAGCTCCGTTTTGGTTTTAGAAGCAGATATTTCTCTGTACAGCCTATGGTCCCATTCACTCGGGAATATCCCAACGCAGCTCCTAGAAGAAACGTGTTTCTGACTCGTTGAATCTCAACATAGATTCAACTCTCTTAGGTGAACGAACGCACAGCAGAGCAGTTTCAAGGAAACGTTTCTCCTGAGTTTTAGACGAAGTTTCCTGCTGATTAGTATGGATGCCGTCATTTGGTTCGAAATACCGGTTTTGGGATTCTGCACAGAAAGGGTTTGCAAACCGCTGAATCCACACGTGAGTTTAACTCTGTCAGTTGAATGCACACATTGACAACCATCCAGTTAGATAGCTCCGTTTTGGTTTTAGAATCAGATATTTCTCTGTACGGCCTATGGTCCCATTCACTCGGTAATATCCCAACGCAGCTCCTAGAAGAAACGAGTTTCTGACTCGCTGAATCTCAACATAGATTCAACTCTCTTAGGTGAACGAACGCACAGCAGAGCAGTTTCAAGGTAACGTTTCTCCTGAGTTTTAGACGAAGTTTCCTGCTGTTTAGTACGTATGCCGGCATTGGGCTGGAAATACCGATTTTGGGATTCTGCACAGAAAGGGTTTGCAAACCGCTGAATCCACACGTGAGTTTAACTCTATCAGTTGAATGCACACATTGATAACCATTCAGTTTGATAGCACCCTTTTGGTTTTAGAAGCAGATATTTCTCTGTACAGCCTATGGTCCCATTCACTCGGGAATATCCCAACGCAGCTCCTAGAAGAAACGTGTTTCTGACTCGCTGAATCTCAACATAGATTCAACTCTCTTAGGTGAACGAACGCACAGCAGAGCAGTTTCAAGGAAACGTTTCTCCTCAGTTTTAGACGAAGTTTCTTGCTGTTTAGTACGTATGCCGGCATTGGGCTGGACATACCGGTTTTGGGATTCTGCACAGAAAGGGTTTGCAAACCGCTGAATCCACACGTGAGTTTAACTCTGTCAGTTGAATGCACACATTGACAACCATTCAGTTTGATAGCACCCTTTTGGTTTTAGAAGCAGATATTTCTCTGTACAGACTATGGTCCCATTCACTCGGGAATATCCCAACGCAGCTCCTAGAAGAAACGTGTTTCTGACTCGCTGAATCTCAACATAGATTCAACTCTCTTAGGTGAACGAACGCACAGCAGAGCTGTTTCAAGGAAACGTTTCTCCTGAGTTTTAGACGAAGTTTCCTGCTGATTAGTACGGATGCCGGCATTTGGTTCGAAATACCGGTTTTGGGATTCTGCACAGAAAGGGTTTGCAAACCGCTGAATACACACGTGAGTTTAACTCTGTCAGTTGAATGCAGACATTGACAACCATTCAGTTAGATAGCTCCGTTTTGGTTTTAGAAGCAGATATTTCTCTGTACAGACTATGGTCCCATTCACTCGGGAATATCCCAACGCAGCTCCTAGAAGAAACGTGTTTCTGACTCGCTGAATCTCAACATAGATTCAACTCTCTTAGGTGAACGAACGCACAGCAGAGCAGTTTCAAGGAAACGTTTCTCCTGAGTTTTAGACGAAGTTTCCTGCTGTTTAGTACGGATGCCGGCATTTGGTTCGAAATACCGGTTTTGGGATTCTGCACAGAAAGGGTTTGCAAACCGCTGAATCCACACGTGAGTTTAACTCTGTCAGTTGAATGCACACATTGACAACCATCCAGTTAGATAGCTCCGTTTTGGTTTTAGAAGCAGATATTTCTCTGTACAGCCTATGGTCCCATTCACTCGGGAATATCCCAACGCAGCTCCTAGAAGAAACGTGTTTCTGACTCGCTGAATTTCAAAATAGATTCAACTCTCTTAGGTGAACGAACGCACAGCAGAGCAGTTTCAAGGAAACGTTTCTCCTGGGTTTTAGACGAAGTTTACTACTGTTTAGTACGTATGCCGCCATTGGGCTGGAAATACCGGTTTTGGGATTCTGCACAGAAAGGGTTTGCAAACCGCTGAATCCACACGTGAGTTTAACTCTGTCAGTTGAATGCACACATTGACAACCATTCAGTTAGATAGCTCCGTTTTGGTTTTAGAAGCAGATATTTCTCTGTACAGCCTATGGTCCCATTCACTCGGGAATATCCCAACGCAGCTCCTAGAAGAAACGTGTTTCTGACTTACTGAATCTCAACATAGATTCAACTCTCTTAGTTGAACGAACGCACAGCAGAGCAGTTTCAAGGAAACGTTTCTCCTGAGTTTTAGACGAAGTTTCCTGCTGTTTAGTACGGATGCCGGCATTGGGCTGGAAATACCGGTTTTGGGATTTTGCACAGAAAGGGTTTGCAAACCGCTGAATCCACACGTGAGTTTAACTCTGTCAGTTGAATGCACACATTGACAACCATTCAGTTAGATAGCTCCGTTTTGGTATTAGAAGAAGATATTTCTCTGTACAGCCTATGGTCCCATTCACTCGGGAATATCCCAACGCAGCTCCTAGAAGAAACGTGTTTCTGACTCGCTGAATCTCAACATAGATTCAACTCTCTTAGGTGAACGAACGCACAGCAGAGCAGTTTCAAGGAAAGTTTTCTCCTGAGTGTTAGACTAAGTTTCCTGCTGTTTAGTACGTATGCCGGCATTGGGCTGGAAATACCGGTTTTGGGATTCTGGACAGAACGGGTTTGCAAACCGCTGAATCCACACGTGAGTTTAACTCTGTCAGTTGAATGCACACATTGACAACCATTCAGTTTGATAGCACCCTTTTGGTTTTAGAAGCAGATATTTCTCTGTACAGACTATGGTCCCATTCACTCGGGAATATCCCAACGCAGCTCCTAGAAGAAACGTGTTTCTGACTCGCTGAATCTCAACATAGATTCAACTCTCTTAGGTGAACGAACGCACAGCAGAGCTGTTTCAAGGAAACGTTTCTCCTGAGTTTTAGACGAAGTTTCCTGCTGATTAGTACGGATGCCGGCATTTGGTTCGAAATACCGGTTTTGGGATTCTGCACAGAAAGGGTTTGCAAACCGCTGAATCCACACGTGAGTTTAACTCTGTCAGTTGAATGCACACATTGACAACCATTCAGTTAGATAGCTCCGTTTTGGTATTAGAAGAAGATATTTCTCTGTACAGCCTATGGTCCCATTCACTCGGGAATATCCCAACGCAGCTCCTAGAAGAAACGTGTTTCTGACTCGCTGAATCTCAACATAGATTCAACTCTCTTAGGTGAACGAACGCACAGCAGAGCAGTTTCAAGGAAAGTTTTCTCCTGAGTGTTAGACTAAGTTTCCTGCTGTTTAGTACGTATGCCGGCATTGGGCTGGAAATACCGGTTTTGGGATTCTGGACAGAACGGGTTTGCAAACCGCTGAATCCACACGTGAGTTTAACTCTGTCAGTTGAATGCACACATTGACAACCATTCAGTTTGATAGCACCCTTTTGGTTTTAGAAGCAGATATTTCTCTGTACAGACTATGGTCCCATTCACTCGGGAATATCCCAACGCAGCTCCTAGAAGAAACGTGTTTCTGACTCGCTGAATCTCAACATAGATTCAACTCTCTTAGGTGAACGAACGCACAGCAGAGCTGTTTCAAGGAAACGTTTCTCCTGAGTTTTAGACGAAGTTTCCTGCTGATTAGTACGGATGCCGGCATTTGGTTCGAAATACCGGTTTTTGGATTCTGCACAGAAAGGGTTTGCAAACCGCTGAATCCACACGTGAGTTTAACTCTGTCAGTTGAATGCACACATTGACAACCATCCAGTTAGATAGCTCCGTTTTGGTTGTAGAAGCAGATATTTCTCTGTACAGCCTATGGTCCCATTCACTCGGGAATATCCCAACGCAGCTCCTAGAAGAAACGAGTTTCTGACTCGCTGAATCTCAACATAGATTCAACTCTCTTAGGTGAACGAACGCACAGCAGAGCAGTTTCAAGGTAACGTTTCTCCTGAGTTTTAGACGAAGTTTCCTGCTGTTTAGTACGTATGCCGGCATTGGGCTGGAAATACCGATTTTGGGATTCTGCACAGAAAGGGTTTGCAAACCGCTGAATCCACACGTGAGTTTAACTCTATCAGTTGAATGCACACATTGACAACCATTCAGTTAGATAACTCCGTTTTGGTTTTAGAAGCAGATATTTCTCTGTACAGCCTATGGTCCCATTCACTCGGGAATATCCCAACGCAGCTCCTAGAAGAAACGTGTTTCTGACTTACTGAATCTCAACATAGATTCAACTCTCTTAGTTGAACGAACGCACAGCAGAGCAGTTTCAAGGAAACGTTTCTCCTGAGTTTTAGACGAAGTTTCCTGCTGTTTAGTACGGATGCCGGCATTGGGCTGGAAATACCGGTTTTGGGATTTTGCACAGAAAGGGTTTGCAAACCGCTGAATCCACACGTCCGTTTAACTCTGTCAGTTGAATGCACACATTGACAACCATTCAGTTAGATAGCTCCGTTTTGGTATTAGAAGAAGATATTTCTCTGTACAGCCTATGGTCCCATTCACTCGGGAATATCCCAACGCAGCTCCTAGAAGAAACGTGTTTCTGACTCGCTGAATCTCAACATAGATTCAACTCTCTTATGTGAACGAACGCACAGCAGAGCAGTTTCAAGGAAAGTTTTCTCCTGAGTGTTAGACGAAGTTTCCTGCTGTTTAGTACGTATGCCGGCATTGGGCTGGAAATACCGGTTTTGGGATTCTGGACAGAACGGGTTTGGAAACCGCTGAATGCACACGTGAGTTTAACTCCGTCAGTTGAATGCACACATTGACAACCATTCAGTTTGATAGCACCCTTTTGGTTTTAGAAGCAGATATTTCTCTGTACAGCATATGGTCCCATTCACTCGGGAATATTCCAACGCAGCTCCTAGAAGAAACGTGTTTCTGACTCGCTGAATCTCAACATAGATTCAACTCTCTTAGGTGAACGAACGCACAGCAGAGCAGTTTCAAGGAAACGTTTCTCCTGAGTTTTAGACGAAGTTTCCTGCTGATTAGTACGGATGCCGGCATTTGGTTCGAAATACCGGTTTTGGGATTCTGCACAGAAAGGGTTTGCATACCGCTGAATCCACACGTGAGTTTAACTCTGTCAGTTGAATGCACACATTGACAACCATCCAGTTAGATAGCTCCGTTTTGGTTTTAGAAGCAGATATTTCTCTGTACAGCCTATGGTCCCATTCACTCGGGAATATCCCAACGCAGCTCCTAAAAGAAATGAGTTTCTGACTCGCTGAATCTCAAAATAGATTCAACTCTCTTAGGTGAACGAACGCACAGCAGAGCAGTTTCATGGAAACGTTTCTCCTGAGTTTTAGACGAAGTTTCCTGCTGTTTAGTACGTATGCCGGCATTGGGCTGGAAATACCGGTTTTGGGATTCTGCACAGAAAGGGTTTGCAAACCGCTGAATCCACACGTGAGTTTAACTCTGTCAGTTGAATGCACACATGGACAACCATTCAGTTTGATAGCACCCTTTTGGTTTTAGAAGCAGATATTTCTCTGTACAGCATATGGTCCCATTCACTCGGGAATATTCCAACGCAGCTCCTAGAAGAAACGTGTTTCTGACTCGCTGAATATCAACATAGATTCAACTCTCTTAGGTGAACGAACGCACAGCAGAGCAGTTTCAAGGAAACGTTTCTCCTGAGTTTTAGACGAAGTTTCTTGCTGTTTAGTACGTATGCCGGCATTGGGCTGGACATACCGGTTTTGGGATTCGGCACAGAAAGGGTTTGCAAACCGCTGATACCAAACGTGAGTTTAACTCTGTCAGTTGAATGCACACATTGACAACCATTCAGTTAGATAGCACCCTTTTGGTTTTAGAAGCAGATATTTCTCTGTACAGCCTATGGTCCCATTCACTCGGGAATATCCCAACGCAGCTCCTAGAAGAAACGTGTTTCTGACTCGCTGAATTTCAAAATAGATTCAACTCTCTTAGGTGAACGAACGCACAGCAGAGCAGTTTCAAGGAAACGTTTCTCCTGGGTTTTAGACGAAGTTTACTACTGTTTAGTACCTATGCCGGCATTGGGCTGGAAATACCGGTTTTGGGATTCTGCACAGAAAGGGTTTGCAAACCGCTGAATCCACACGTGAGTTTAACTCTGTCAGTTGAATGCACGCATTGACAACCATTCAGTTAGATAGCTCCGTTTTGGTTTTAGAAGCAGATATTTCTCTGTACAGCCTATGGTCCCATTCACTCGGGAATATCCCAACGCAGCTCCTAGAAGAAACGTGTTTCTGACTCGCTGAATCTCAACATAGATTCAACTCTCTTAGGTGAACGAACGCACAGCAGAGCAGTTTCAAGGAAACGTTTCTCCTGAGTTTTAGACGAAGTTTCCTGCTGTTTAGTACGGATGCCGGCATTGGGCTGGAAATACCGGTTTTGGGATTCTGCACAGAAAGGGTTTGCAAACCGCTGAATCCACACGTGAGTTTAACTCTGTCAGTTGAATGCAGACATTGAAAACCATTCAGTTAGATAGCTCCGTTTTGGTTTTAGAAGCAGATATTTCTCTGTACAGCCTATGGTCCCATTCACTCGGGAATATCCCAACGCAGCTCCTAGAAGAAACGTGTTTCTGTCTCGCTGAATCTCAACATAGATTCAACTCTCTTAGGTGAACGAACGCACAGCAGAGCAGTTTCAAGGAAACTTTTCTCCTGAGTTTTAGACTAAGTTTCCTGCTGTTTAGTACGTATGCCGGCATTCGGCTGGAAATACCGGTTTTGGGATTCTGGACAGAACGGGTTTGCAAACCGCTGAATCCACACGTGAGTTTAACTCTGTCAGTTGAATGCACACATTGACAACCATTCAGTTTGATAGCACCCTTTTGGTTTTAGAAGCAGGTATTTCTCTGTACAGACTATGGTCCCATTCACTCGG
Organism: Aotus nancymaae; assembly: GCF_030222135.1. Taxonomy (NCBI): domain Eukaryota; kingdom Metazoa; phylum Chordata; class Mammalia; order Primates; family Aotidae; genus Aotus; species Aotus nancymaae. Next base: position 1,450,125 of record NW_026988584.1, read on the forward strand.
GAATATCCCAACGCAGCTCCTAGAAGAAACGTGTTTCTGACTTACTGAATCTCAACATAGATTCAACTCTCTTAGTTGAACGAACGCACAGCAGAGCAGTTTCAAGGAAACGTTTCTCCTGAGTTTTAGACGAAGTTTCCTGCTGTTTAGTACGGATGCCGGCATTGGGCTGGAAATACCGGTTTTGGGATTTTGCACAGAAAGGGTTTGCAAACCGCTGAATCCACACGTCCGTTTAACTCTGTCAGTTGAATGCACACATTGACAACCATTCAGTTAGATAGATCCGTTTTGGTATTAGAAGAAGATATTTCTCTGTACAGCCTATGGTCCCATTCACTCGGGAATATCCCAACGCAGCTCCTAGAAGAAACGTGTTTCTGACTCGCTGAATCTCAACATAGATTCAACTCTCTTATGTGAACGAACGCACAGCAGAGCAGTTTCAAGGAAAGTTTTCTCCTGAGTGTTAGACGAAGTTTCCTGCTGTTTAGTACGTATGCCGGCATTGGGCTGGAAATACCGGTTTTGGGATTCTGGACAGAACGGGTTTGGAAACCGCTGAATGCACACGTGAGTTTAACTCTGTCAGTTGAATGCACACATTGACAACCATTCAGTTTGATAGCACCCTTTTGGTTTTAGAAGCAGATATTTCTCTGTACAGCATATGGTCCCATTCACTCGGGAATATTCCAACGCAGCTCCTAGAAGAAACGTGTTTCTGACTCGCTGAATCTCAACATAGATTCAACTCTCTTAGGTGAACGAACGCACAGCAGAGCAGTTTCAAGGAAACGTTTCTCCTGAGTTTTAGACGAAGTTTCCTGCTGATTAGTACGGATGCCGGCATTTGGTTCGAAATACCGGTTTTGGGATTCTGCACAGAAAGGGTTTGCATACCGCTGAATCCACACGTGAGTTTAACTCTGTCAGTTGAATGCACACATTGACAACCATCCAGTTAGATAGCTCCGTTTTGGTTTTAGAAGCAGATATTTCTCTGTACAGCCTATGGTCCCATTCACTCGGGAATATCCCAACGCAGCTCCTAAAAGAAATGAGTTTCTGACTCGCTGAATCTCAAAATAGATTCAACTCTCTTAGGTGAACGAACGCACAGCAGAGCAGTTTCATGGAAACGTTTCTCCTGAGTTTTAGACGAAGTTTCCTGCTGTTTAGTACGTATGCCGGCATTGGGCTGGAAATACCGGTTTTGGGATTCTGCACAGAAAGGGTTTGCAAACCGCTGAATCCACACGTGAGTTTAACTCTGTCAGTTGAATGCACACATGGACAACCATTCAGTTTGATAGCACCCTTTTGGTTTTAGAAGCAGATATTTCTCTGTACAGCATATGGTCCCATTCACTCGGGAATATTCCAACGCAGCTCCTAGAAGAAACGTGTTTCTGACTCGCTGAATATCAACATAGATTCAACTCTCTTAGGTGAACGAACGCACAGCAGAGCAGTTTCAAGGAAACGTTTCTCCTGAGTTTTAGACGAAGTTTCTTGCTGTTTAGTACGTATGCCGGCATTGGGCTGGACATACCGGTTTTGGGATTCGGCACAGAAAGGGTTTGCAAACCGCTGATACCAAACGTGAGTTTAACTCTGTCAGTTGAATGCACACATTGACAACCATTCAGTTAGATAGCACCCTTTTGGTTTTAGAAGCAGATATTTCTCTGTACAGCCTATGGTCCCATTCACTCGGGAATATCCCAACGCAGCTCCTAGAAGAAACGTGTTTCTGACTCGCTGAATTTCAAAATAGATTCAACTCTCTTAGGTGAACGAACGCACAGCAGAGCAGTTTCAAGGAAACGTTTCTCCTGGGTTTTAGACGAAGTTTACTACTGTTTAGTACCTATGCCGGCATTGGGCTGGAAATACCGGTTTTGGGATTCTGCACAGAAAGGGTTTGCAAACCGCTGAATCCACACGTGAGTTTAACTCTGTCAGTTGAATGCACGCATTGACAACCATTCAGTTAGATAGCTCCGTTTTGGTTTTAGAAGCAGATATTTCTCTGTACAGCCTATGGTCCCATTCACTCGGGAATATCCCAACGCAGCTCCTAGAAGAAACGTGTTTCTGACTCGCTGAATCTCAACATAGATTCAACTCTCTTAGGTGAACGAACGCACAGCAGAGCAGTTTCAAGGAAACGTTTCTCCTGAGTTTTAGACGAAGTTTCCTGCTGTTTAGTACAGATGCCGGCATTGGGCTGGAAATACCGGTTTTGGGATTCTGCACAGAAAGGGTTTGCAAACCGCTGAATCCACACGTGAGTTTAACTCTGTCAGTTGAATGCAGACATTGAAAACCATTCAGTTAGATAGCTCCGTTTTGGTTTTAGAAGCAGATATTTCTCTGTACAGCCTATGGTCCCATTCACTCGGGAATATCCCAACGCAGCTCCTAGAAGAAACGTGTTTCTGTCTCGCTGAATCTCAACATAGATTCAACTCTCTTAGGTGAACGAACGCACAGCAGAGCAGTTTCAAGGAAACTTTTCTCCTGAGTTTTAGACTAAGTTTCCTGCTGTTTAGTACGTATGCCGGCATTCGGCTGGAAATACCGGTTTTGGGATTCTGGACAGAACGGGTTTGCAAACCGCTGAATCCACACGTGAGTTTAACTCTGTCAGTTGAATGCACACATTGACAACCATTCAGTTTGATAGCACCCTTTTGGTTTTAGAAGCAGGTATTTCTCTGTACAGACTATGGTCCCATTCACTCGGGAATATTCCAACGCAGCTCCTAGAAGAAACGTGTTTCTGACTCGCTGAATCTCAACATAGATTCAACTCTCTTAGGTGAACGAACGCACAGCAGAGCAGTTTCAAGGAAACGTTTCTCCTGAGTTTTAGACGAAGTTTCCTGCTGATTAGTACTGATGCCGGCATTAGGTTCGATATACCGGTTTTGGGATTCTGCACAGAAAGGGTTTGCAAACCGCTGAATCCACACGTGAGTTTAACTCTGTCAGTTGAATGCACACATTGACAACCATCCAGTTAGATAGCTCCGTTTTGGTTTTAGAAGCAGATATTTCTCTGTACAGCCTATGGTCCCATTCACTCGGGAATATCCCAACGCAGCTCCTAGAAGAAACGAGTTTCTGACTCGCTGAATCTCAACATAGATTCAACTCTCTTAGGTGAACGAACGCACAGCAGAGCAGTTTCAAGGTAACGTTTCTCCTGAGTTTTAGACGAAGTTTCCTGCTGTTTAGTACGTATGCCGGCATTGGGCTGGAAATACCGATTTTGGGATTCTGCACAGAAAGGGTTTGCAAACCGCTGAATCCACACGTGAGTTTAACTCTGTCAGTTGAATGCAGACATTGACAACCATTCAGTTAGATAGCTCCGTTTTGGTTTTAGAAGCAGATATTTCTCTGTACAGCCTATGGTCCCATTCACTCGGGAATATCCCAACGCAGCTCCTAGAAGAAACGGGTTTCTGACTCGCTGAATTTCAAAATAGATTCAACTCTCTTAGGTGAACGAACGCACAGCAGAGCAGTTTCAAGGAAACGTTTCTCCTGTGTTTAAGACGAAGTTTACTACTGTTTAGTACGTATGCCGGCATTGGGCTGGAAATACCGGTTTTGGGATTCTGCACAGAAAGGGTTTGCAAACCGCTGAATCCACACGTGAGTTTAACTCTGTCAGTTGAATGCACACATTGACAACCATCCAGTTAGATAGCTCCGTTTTGGTTTTAGAAGCAGATATTTCTCTGTACAGCCTATGGTCCCATTCACTCGGGAATATCCCAACGCAGCTCCTAGAAGAAACGTGTTTCTGACTCGCTGAATCTCAACATAGATTCAACTCTCTTAGGTGAACGAACGCACAGCAGAGCAGTTTCAAGGAAAGTTTTGTCCTGAGTGTTAGACTAAGTTTCCTGCTGTTTAGTACGTATGCCGGCATTGGGCTGTAAATACCGGTTTTGGGATTCTGGACAGAACGGGTTTGCAAACCGCTGAATCCACACGTGAGTTTAACTCTGTCAGTTGAATGCACACATTGACAACCATTCAGTTTGATAGCACCCTTTTGGTTTTAGAAGCAGATATTTCTCTGTACAGCCTATGGTCCCATTCACTCGGGAATATCCCAACGCAGCTCCTAGAAGAAACGTGTTTCTGACTCGCTGAATCTCAACATAGATTCAATTCTCTTAGGTGAACGAACGCACAGCAGAGCTGTTTCAAGGAAACGTTTCTCCTGAGTTTTAGACGAAGTTTCCTGCTGATTAGTACGGATGCCGGCATTTGGTTCGAAATACCGGTTTTGGGATTCTGCACAGAAAGGGTTTGCAAACCGCTGAATCCACACGTGAGTTTAACTCTGTCAGTTGAATGCACACATTGACAACCATCCAGTTAGATAGCTCCGTTTTGGTTTTAGAAGCAGATATTTCTCTGTACAGCCTATGGTCCCATTCACTCGGGAATATCCCAACGCAGCTCCTAGAAGAAACGAGTTTCTGACTCGCTGAATCTCAACATAGATTCAACTCTCTTAGGTGAACGAACGCACAGCAGAGCAGTTTCAAGGAAACGTTTCTCCTGAGTTTTAGATGAAGTTTCCTGCTGTTTAGTACGTATACCGGCATTGGGCTGTAAATACCGATTTTGGGATTCTTCACAGAAAGGGTTTGCAAACCGCTGAATCCACACGTGAGTTTATCTCTATCAGTTGAATGCACACATTGACAACCATTCAGTTTGATAGCACCCTTTTGGTTTTAGAAGCAGATATTTCTCTGTACAGCCTACGGTCCCATTCACTCGGGAATATCCCAACGCAGCTCCTAGAAGAAACGTGTTTCTGACTCGCTGAATTTCAAAATAGATTCAACTCTCTTAGGTGAACGAACGCACAGCAGAGCAGTTTTAAGGAAACGTTTCTCCTGAGTTTTAGACGAAGTTTCTTGCTGTTTAGTACGTATGCCGGCATTGGGCTGGACATACCGGTTTTGGGATTCTGCACAGAAAGGGTTTGCAAACCGCTGAATCCACACGTGAGTTTAACTCTGTCCGTTGAATGCAGACATTGACAACCATTCAGTTAGATAGCTCCGTTTTGGTTTTAGAAGCAGATATTTCTCTGTACAGCCTATGGTCCCATTCACTCGGGAATATCCCAACGCAGCTCCTAGAAGAAACGTGTTTCTGACTCGCTGAATCTCAACATAGATTCAACTCTCTTAGGTGAACGAACGCACAGCAGAGCAGTTTCAAGGAAACGTTTCTCCTGAGTTTTAGACGAAGTTTCTTGCTGTTTAGTACGTATGCCGGCATTGGTCTGGACATACCGGCTTTGGGATTCGGCACAGAAAGGGTTTGCAAACCGCTGATACCAAACGTGAGTTTAACTCTGTCAGTTGAATGCACACATTGACAACCATTCAGTTAGATAGCACCCTTTTTGTTTTAGAAGCAGATATTTCTCTGGACAGCCTATGGTCCCATTCACTCGGGAATATCCCAACGCAGCTCCTAGAAGAAACGAGTTTCTGACTCGCTGAATCTCAACATAGATTCAACTCTCTTAGGTGAACGAACGCACAGCAGAGCAGTTTCAAGGTAACGTTTCTCCTGAGTTTTAGACGAAGTTTCCTGCTGTTTAGTACGTATGCCGGCATTGGGCTGGAAATACCGATTTTGGGATTCTGCACAGAAAGGGTTTGCAAACCGCTGAATCCACACGTGAGTTTAACTCTGTCAGTTGAATGCAGACATTGACAACCATTCAGTTAGATAGCTCCGTTTTGGTTTTAGAAGCAGATATTTCTCTGTACAGCCTATGGTCCCATTCACTCGGGAATATCCCAACGCAGCTCCTAGAAGAAATGGGTTTCTGACTCGCTGAATTTCAAAATAGATTCAACTCTCTTAGGTGAACGAACGCACAGCAGAGCAGTTTCAAGGATACGTTTCTCCTGTGTTTAAGACGAAGTTTACTACTGTTTAGTACGTATGCCGGCATTGGGCTGGAAATACCGGTTTTGGGATTCTGCACAGAAAGGGTTTGCAAACCGCTGAATCCACACGTGAGTTTAACTCTGTCAGTTGAATGCACACATTGACAACCATCCAGTTAGATAGCTCCGTTTTGGTTTTAGAAGCAGATATTTCTCTGTACAGCCTATGGTCCCATTCACTCGGGAATATCCCAACGCAGCTCCTAGAAGAAACGTGTTTCTGACTCGCTGAATCTCAACATAGATTCAACTCTCTTAGGTGAACGAACGCACAGCAGAGCAGTTTCAAGGAAAGTTTTGTTCTGAGTGTTAGACTAAGTTTCCTGCTGTTTAGTACGTATGCCGGCATTGGGCTGTAAATACCGGTTTTGGGATTCTGGACAGAACGGGTTTGCAAACCGCTGAATCCACACGTGAGTTTAACTCTGTCAGTTGAATGCACACATTGACAACCATTCAGTTTGATAGCACCCTTTTGGTTTTAGAAGCAGATATTTCTCTGTACAGCCTATGGTCCCATTCACTCGGGAATATCCCAACGCAGCTCCTAGAAGAAACGTGTTTCTGACTCGCTGAATCTCATCATAGATTCAACTCTCTTAGGTGAACGAACGCACAGCAGAGCTGTTTCAAGGAAACGTTTCTCCTGAGTTTTAGACGAAGTTTCCTGCTGATTAGTACGGATGCCGGCATTTGGTTCGAAATACCGGTTTTGGGATTCTGCACAGAAAGGGTTTGCAAACCGCTGAATCCACACGTGAGTTTAACTCTGTCAGTTGAATGCACACATTGACAACCATCCAGTTAGATAGCTCCGTTTTGGTTTTAGAAGCAGATATTTCTCTGTACAGCCTATGGTCCCATTCACTCGGGAATATCCCAACGCAGCTCCTAGAAGAAACGAGTTTCTGACTCGCTGAATCTCAACATAGATTCAACTCTCTTAGGTGAACGAACGCACAGCAGAGCAGTTTCAAGGTAACGTTTCTCCTGAGTTTTAGATGAAGTTTCCTGCTGTTTAGTACGTATACCGGCATTGGGCTGTAAATACCGATTTTGGGATTCTTCACAGAAAGGGTTTGCAAACCGCTGAATCCACACGTGAGTTTATCTCTAACAGTTGAATGCACACATTGACAACCATTCAGTTTGATAGCACCCTTTTGGTTTTAGAAGCAGATATTTCTCTGTACAGCCTATGGTCCCATTCACTCGGGAATATCCCAACGCAGCTCCTAGAAGAAACGTGTTTCTGACTCGCTGAATCTCAACATGGATTCAACTCTCTTAGGTGAACGAACGCACAGCAGAGCAGTTTCAAGGAAACGTTTCTCCTCAGTTTTAGACGAAGTTTCTTGCTGTTTAGTACGTATGCCGGCATTGGGCTGGACATACCGGTTTTGGGATTCTGCACAGAAAGGGTTTGCAAACCGCTGAATCCACACGTGAGTTTAACTCTATCAGTTGAATGCACACATTGACAACCATTCAGTTTGATAGCACCCTTTTGGTTTTAGAAGCAGATATTTCTCTGTACAGCCTATGGTCCCATTCACTCGGGAATATCCCAACGCAGCTCCTAGAAGAAACGTGTTTCTGACTCGCTGTATCTCAACATGGATTCAACTCTCTTAGGTGAACGAACGCACAGCAGAGCAGTTTCAAGGAAACGTTTCTCCTCAGTTTTAGACGAAGTTTCTTGCTGTTTAGTACGTATGCCGGCATTGGGCTGGACATACCGGTTTTGGGATTCTGCACAGAAAGGGTTTGCAAACCGCTGAATCCACACGTGAGTTTAACTCTGTCAGTTGAATGCACACATTGACAACCATTCAGTTAGATAGCACCCTTTTGGTTTTAGAAGCAGATATTTCTCTGTACAGCCTACGGTCCCATTCACGCGGGAATATCCCAACGCAGCTCCTAGAAGAAACGTGTTTCTGACTCGCTGAATTTCAAAATAGATTCAACTCTCTTAGGTGAACGAACGCACAGCAGAGCAGTTTCAAGGAAACGTTTCTCCTGGGTTTTAGACGTAGTTTACTACTGTTTAGTACGTATGCCGTCATTGGGCTGGAAATACCGGTTTTGGGATTCTGCACAGAAAGGGTTTGCAAACCGCTGAAGCCACACGTGAGTTTAACTCTGTCAGTTGAATGCACACATTGACAACCATTCAGTTAGATAGCTCCGTTTTGGGTTTAGAAGCAGATATTTCTCTGTACAGCCTATGGTCCCATTCACTCGGGAATATCCCAACGCAGCTCCTAGAAGAAACGTGTTTCTGACTCGCTGAATCTCAACATAGATTCAACTCTCTTAGGTGAACGAACGCACAGAAAAGCAGTTTCAAGGAAACGTTTCTCCTGAGTTTTAGACGAAGTTTCCTGCTGTTTGGTACGGATGCCGGCATTGGGCTGGAAATACCGGTTTTGGGATTCTGCACAGAAAGGGTTTGCAAACCGCTGAATCCACACTTGAGTTTAACTCTGTCAGTTGAATGCACACATTGACAACCATTCAGGTATATAGCTCCGTTTTGGTTTTAGAAGCAGATATTTCTCTGTACAGCCTATGGTCCCATTCACTCGGGAATATCCCAACGCAGCTCCTAGAAGAAACGTGTTTCTGACTCGTTGAATCTCAACATAGATTCAACTCTCTTAGGTGAACGAAGGCACAGCAGAGCAGTTTCAAGGAAACGTTTCTCCTGAATTTTAGACGAAGTTTCCTGCTGATTAGTACGGATGCCGGCATTTGGTTCGAAATACCGGTTTTAGGATTCTGCACAGAAAGGGTTTGCAAACCGCTGAATCCACACGTGAGTTTAACTCTGTCAGTTGAATGCACACATTGACAACCATCCAGTTAGATAGCTCCGTTTTGGTTTTAGAAGCAGATATTTCTATGTACAGCCTATGGTCATATTCACTCGGGAATATCCCAACGCAGCTCCTAGAAGAAACGAGTTTCTGACTCGCTGAATCTCAACATAGATTCAACTCTCTTAGGTGAACGAAAGCACAGCAGAGCAGTTTCAAGGTAACGTTTCTCCTGAGTTTTAGACGAAGTTTCCTGCTGTTTAGTACGTATGCCGGCATTGGGCTGGAAATACCGGTTTTGGGATTCTGCACAGAAAGGGTTTGCAAACCGCTGAATCCACACGTGAGTTTAACTCTATCAGTTGAATGCACACATTGACAACCATTCAGTTTGATAGCACCCTTTTGGTTTTAGAAGCAGATATTTCTCTGTACAGCCTATGGTCCCATTCACTCGGGAATATCCCAACGCAGCTCCTAGAAGAAACGTGTTTCTGACTTCCTGAATCTCAACATAGATTCAACTCTCTTAGGTGAACGAACGCACAGCAGAGCAGTATCAAGGAAACGTTTCTCCTGAGTTTTAGACGAAGTTTCCTTCTGTTTAGTACGTATGCCGGCATTGGGCTGGAAATACCGGTTTTGGGATTTTGCACAGAAAGGGTTTGCAAACCGCTGAATCCACACGTGAGTTTAACTCTGTCAGTTGAATGCACACATTGACAACCATTCAGTTAGATAGCTCCGTTTTGGTATTAGAAGAAGATATTTCTCTGTACAGCCTATGGTCCCATTCACTCGGGAATATCCCAACGCAGCTCCTAGAAGAAACGTGTTTCTGACTCGCTGAATCTCAACATAGATTCAACTCTCTTAGGTGAACGAACGCACAGCAGAGCAGTTTCAAGGAAACTTTTCTCCTGAGTTTTAGACTAAGTTTCCTGCTGTTTAGTACGTATGCCGGCATTGGGCTGGAAATACCGGTTTTGGGATTCTGCACAGAAAGGGTTTGCAAACCGCTGAATCCACACGTGCGTTTAACTCTGTCAGTTGAATGCACACATTGACAACCATCCAGTTAGATAGCTCCGTTTTGGTTTTAGAAGCAGATATTTCTATGTACAGCCTATGGTCCCATTCACTCGGGAATATCCCAACGCAGCTCCTAGAAGAAACGAGATTCTGACTCGCTGAATCTCAACATAGATTCAACTCTCTTAGGTGAACGAAAGCACAGCAGAGCAGTTTCAAGGTAACGTTTCTCCTGAGTTTTAGACGAAGTTTCCTGCTGTTTAGTACGTATGCCGGCATTGGGCTGGAAATACCGGTTTTGGGATTCTGCACAGAAAGGGTTTGCAAACCGCTGAATCCACACGTGAGTTTAACTCTATCAGTTGAATGCACACATTGACAACCATTCAGTTAGATAGCACCCTTTTGGTTTTAGAAGCAGATATTTCTCTGTACAGCCTATGGTCCCATTCACTCGGGAATATCCCAACGCAGCTCCTAGAAGAAACGTGTTTCTGACTCGCTGAATCTCAACATAGATTCAACTCTCTTAGCTGAACGAAGGCACAGCAGAGCAGTTTCAAGGAAACGTTTCTCCTGAGTTTTAGACGAAGTTTCTTACTGTTTAGTACGGATGCCGGCATTGGGCTGGAAATACCGGTTTTGGGATTCTGCACAGAAAGCGTTTGGAAACCGCTGAATCCACACGTGAGTTTAACTGTGTCAGTTGAATGCACACATTGACAACCATTCAGTTAGATAGCTCCCTTTTGGTTTTAGAAGCAGATATTTCTCTGTACAGCCTATGGTCCCATTCAGTCGGGAATATCCCAACGCAGCTCCTAGAAGAAACGTGTTTCTGACTTCCTGAATCTCAACATAGATTCAACTCTCTTAGGTGAACGAAGGCACAGCAGAGCAGTTTCAAGGAAACGTTTCTCCTGGGTTTTAGACGAAGTTTACTTCTGTTTAGTACGGATGCCGGCATTGGGCTGGAAATACCGGTTTTGGGATTTTGCACAGAAAGGGTTTGCAAACCGCTGAATCCACACGTGAGTTTAACTCTGTCAGTTGAATGCACACATTGACAACCATTCAGTTAGATAGCTCCGTTTTGGTATTAGAAGAAGATATTTCTCTGTACAGCCTATGGTCCCATTCACTCGGGAATATCCCAACGCAGCTCCTAGAAGAAACGTGTTTCTGACTCGCTGAATCTCAACATAGATTCAACTCTCTTAGGTGAACGAACGCACAGCAGAGCAGTTTCAAGGAAACGTTTCTCCTGAGTTTTAGACGAAGTTTCTTGCTGTTTAGTACGTATGCCGGCATTGGTCTGGACATACCGGCTTTGGGATTCGGCACAGAAAGGGTTTGCAAACCGCTGATACCAAACGTGAGTTTAACTCTGTCAGTTGAATGCACACATTGACAACCATTCAGTTAGATAGCTCCGTTTTGGTATTAGAAGAAGATATTTCTCTGTACGGCCTATGGTCCCATTCACTCGGGAATATCCCAACGCAGCTCCTAGAAGAAACGTGTTTCTGACTCGCTGAATCTCAACATAGATTCAACTCTCTTAGGTGAACGAACGCACAGCAGAGCAGTTTCAAGGAAAGTTTTCTCCTGAGTGTTAGACTAAGTTTCCTGCTGTTTAGTACGTATGCCGGCATTGGGCTGGAAATACCGGTTTTGGGATTCTGGGCAGAACGGGTTTGGAAACCGCTGAATCCACACGTGAGTTTAACTCTGTCAGTTGAATGCACACATTGACAACCATTCAGTTTGATAGCACCCTTTTGGTTTTAGAAGCAGATATTTCTCTGTACAGCATATGGTCCCATTCACTCGGGAATATTCCAACGCAGCTCCTAGAAGAAACGTGTTTCTGACTCGCTGAATCTCAACATAGATTCAACTCTCTTAGGTGAACGAACGCACAGCAGAGCAGTTTCAAGGAAACGTTTCTCCTGAGTTTTAGACGAAGTTTCCTGCTGATTAGTACGGATGCCGGCATTTGGTTCGAAATACCGGTTTTGGGATTCTGCACAGAAAGGGTTTGCATACCGCTGAATCCACACGTGAGTTTAACTCTGTCAGTTGAATGCACACATTGACAACCATCCAGTTAGATAGCTCCGTTTTGGTTTTAGAAGCAGATATTTCTCTGTACAGCCTATGGTCCCATTCACTCGGGAATATCCCAACGCAGCTCCTAGAAGAAACGAGTTTCTGACTCGCTGAATCTCAACATAGATTCAACTCTCTTAGGTGAACGAACGCACAGCAGAGCAGTTTCAAGGTAACGTTTCTCCTGAGTTTTAGACGAAGTTTCCTGCTGTTTAGTACGTATGCCGGCATTGGGCTGGAAATACCGATTTTGGGATTCTGCACAGAAAGGGTTTGCAAACCGCTGAATCCACACGTGAGTTTAACTCTATCAGTTGAATGCACACATTGATAACCATTCAGTTTGATAGCACCCTTTTGGTTTTAGAAGCAGATATTTCTCTGTACAGCCTATGGTCCCATTCACTCGGGAATATCCCAACGCAGCTCCTAGAAGAAACGTGTTTCTGACTCGCTGAATCTCAACATAGATTCAACTCTCTTAGGTGAACGAACGCACAGCAGAGCAGTTTCAAGGAAACGTTTCTCCTCAGTTTTAGACGAAGTTTCTTGCTGTTTAGTACGTATGCCGGCCTTGGGCTGGACATACCGGTTTTGGGATTCTGCACAGAAAGGGTTTGCAAACCGCTGAATCCACACGTGAGTTTAACTCTGTCAGTTGAATGCACACATTGACAACCATTCAGTTAGATAGCACCCTTTTGGTTTTAGAAGCAGATATTTCTCTGTACAGCCTATGGTCCCATTCTCTCGGGAATATCCCAACGCAGCTCCTAGAAGAAACGTGTTTCTGACTCGCTGAATTTCAAAATAGATTCAACTCTCTTAGGTGAACGAACGCACAGCAGAGCAGTTTCAAGGAAACGTTTCTCCTGGGTTTTAGACGAAGTTTACTACTGTTTAGTACGTATGCCGGCATTGGGCTGGAAATACCGGTTTTGGGATTCTGCACAGAAAGGGTTTGCAAACCGCTGAATTCACACGTGAGTTTAACTCTGTCAGTTGAATGCACACATTGACAACCATTCAGTTAGATAGCTCCGTTTTGGTTTTAGAAGCAGATATTTCTCTGTACAGCCTATGGTCCCATTCACTCGGGAATATCCCAACGCAGCTCCTAGAAGAAACGTGTTTCTGACTTACTGAATCTCAACATAGATTCAACTCTCTTAGTTGAACGAACGCACAGCAGAGCAGTTTCAAGGAAACGTTTCTCCTGAGTTTTAGACGAAGTTTCCTGCTGTTTAGTACGGATGCCGGCATTGGGCTGGAAATACCGGTTTTGGGATTTTGCACAGAAAGGGTTTGCAAACCGCTGAATCCACACGTCAGTTTAACTCTGTCAGTTGAATGCACACATTGACAACCATTCAGTTAGATAGCTCCGTTTTGGTATTAGAAGAAGATATTTCTCTGTACAGCCTATGGTCCCATTCACTCGGGAATATCCCAACGCAGCTCCTAGAAGAAACGTGTTTCTGACTCGCTGAATCTCAACATAGATTCAACTCTCTTAGGTGAACGAACGCACAGCAGAGCAGTTTCAAGGAAAGTTTTCTCCTGAGTGTTAGACTAAGTTTCCTGCTGTTTAGTACGTATGCCGGCATTGGGCTGGAAATACCGGTTTTGGGATTCTGGGCAGAACGGGTTTGGAAACCGCTGAATCCACACGTGAGTTTAACTCTGTCAGTTGAATGCACACATTGACAACCATTCAGTTTGATAGCACCCTTTTGGTTTTAGAAGCAGATATTTCTCTGTACAGAATATGGTCCCATTCACTCGGGAATATTCCAACGCAGCTCCTAGAAGAAACGTGTTTCTGACTCGCTGAATCTCAACATAGATTCAACTCTCTTAGGTGAACGAACGCACAGCAGAGCAGTTTCAAGGAAACGTTTCTCCTGAGTTTTAGACGAAGTTTCCTGCTGATTAGTACGGATGCCGGCATTTGGTTCGAAATACCGGTTTTGGGATTCTGCACAGAAAGGATTTGCATACCGCTGAATCCACACGTGAGTTTAACTCTGTCAGTTGAATGCACACATTGACAACCATCCAGTTAGATAGCTCCGTTTTGGTTTTAGAAGCAGATATTTCTCTGTACAGCCTATGGTCCCATTCACTCGGGAATATCCCAACGCAGCTCCTAAAAGAAATGAGTTTCTGACTCGCTGAATCTCAACATAGATTCAACTCTCTTAGGTGAACGAACGCACAGCAGAGCAGTTTCAAGGAAACGTTTCTCCTGAGTTTTAGACGAAGTTTCCTGCTGTTTAGTACGTATGCCGGCATTGGGCTGGAAATACCGCTTTTGGGATTCTGCACAGAAAGGGTTTGCAAACCGCTGAATCCACACGTGAGTTTAACTCTGTCAGTTGAATGCACACATGGACAACCATTCAGTTTGATAGCACCCTTTTGGTTTTAGAAGCAGATATTTCTCTGTACAGCATATGGTCCCATTCACTCGGGAATATTCCAACGCAGCTCCTAGAAGAAACGTGTTTCTGACTCGCTGAATATCAACATAGATTCAACTCTCTTAGGTGAACGAACGCACAGCAGAGCAGTTTCAAGGAAACGTTTCTCCTGGGTTTTAGACGAAGTTTACTACTGTTTAGTACCTATGCCGGCATTGGGCTGGAAATACCGGTTTTGGGATTCTGCACAGAAAGGGTTTGCAAACCGCTGAATCCACACGTGAGTTTAACTCTGTCAGTTGAATGCACACATTGACAACCATTCAGTTAGATAGCTCCGTTTTGGTTTTAGAAGCAGATATTTCTCTGTACAGCCTATGGTCCCATTCACTCGGGAATATCCCAACGCCGCTCCTAGAAGAAACGTGTTTCTGACTCGCTGAATCTCAACATAGATTCAACTCTCTTAGGTGAACGAACGCACAGCAGAGCAGTTTCAAGGAAAGGTTTCTCCTGAGTTTTAGACGAAGTTTCCTGCTGTTTAGTACGGATGCCGGCATTGGGCTGGAAATACCGGTTTTGGGATTCTGCACAGAAAGGGTTTGCAAACCGCTGAATCCACACGTGAGTTTAACTCTGTCAGTTGAAAGCACACATTGACAACCATCCAGTTAGATAGCTCCGTTTTGGTTTTAGAAGCAGATATTTCTATGTACAGACTATGGTCCCATTCACTCGGGAATATCCCAACGCAGCTCCTAGAAGAAACGAGTTTCTGCCTCGCTGAATGTCAACATAGATTCAACTCTCTTAGGTGAACGAAAGCACAGCAGAACAGATTCAAGGTAACGTTTCTCCTGAGATTTAGACGAAGTTTCCTGCTGTTTAGTACGTATGCCGGGTTTGGGCTGGAAATACCGGTTTTGGGATTCTGCGCAGAAAGGGTTTGCAAACCGCTGAATCCACACGTGAGTTTAACTCTGTCAGTTGAATGCACACATGGACAACCATTCATTTTGATAGCACCCTTTTGGTTTTAGAAGCAGATATTTCTCTGTACAGCATATGGTCCCATTCACTCGTGAATATTCCAACGCAGCTCCTAGAAGAAACGTGTTTCTGACTCGCTGAATCTCAACATAGATTCAACTCTCTTAGGTGAACGAACGCACAGCAGAGCAGTTTCAAGGAAACGTTTCTCCTGAGTTTTAGACGAAGTTTCTTGCTGTTTAGTACGTATGCCGGCATTGGTCTGGACATACCGGCTTTGGGATTCGGCACAGAAAGGGTTTGCAAACCGCTGATACCAAACGTGAGTTTAACTCTGTCAGTTGAATGCACACATTGACAACCATTCAGTTAGATAGCACCCTTTTGGTTTTAGAAGCAGATATTTCTCTGTACAGCCTATGGTCCCATTCACTCGGGAATATCCCAACGCAGCTCCTAGAAGAAACGTGTTTCTGACTCGCTGAATTTCAAAATAGATTCAACTCTCTTAGGTGAACGAACGTACAGCAGAGCAGTTTCAAGGAAACGTTTCTGCTGGGTTTTAGACGAAGTTTACTACTGTTTAGTACCTATGCCGGCATTGGGCTGGAAATACCGGTTTTGGGATTCTGCACAGAAAGGGTTTGCAAACCGCTGAATCCACACGTGAGTTTAACTCTGTCAGTTGAATGCACACATTGACAACCATTCAGTTAGATAGCTCCGTTTTGGTTTTAGAAGCAGATATTTCTCTGTACAGCCTATGGTCCCATTCACTCGGGAATATCCCAACGCAGCTCCTAGAAGAAACGTGTTTCTGACTCGCTGAATCTCAACATAGATTCAACTCTCTTAGGTGAACGAACGCACAGCAGAGCATTTTCAAGGAAAGGTTTCTCCTGAGTTTTAGACGAAGTTTCCTGCTGTTTAGTACGTATGCCGGCATTGGGCTGTAAATACCGGTTTTGGGATTCTGGACAGAACGGGTTTGCAAACCGCTGAATCCACACGTGAGTTTAACTCTGTCAGTTGAATGCACACATTGACAACCATTCAGTTTGATAGCACCCTTTTGGTTTTAGAAGCAGATATTTCTCTGTACAGACTATGGTCCCATTCACTCGGGAATATCCCAACGCAGCTCCTAGAAGAAACGTGTTTCTGACTCGCTGAATCTCAACATAGATTCAACTCTCTTAGGTGAACGAACGCACAGCAGAGCTGTTTCAAGGAAACGTTTCTCCTGAGTTTTAGACGAAGTTTCCTGCTGATTAGTACGGATGCCGGCATTTGGTTCGAAATACCGGTTTTGGGATTCTGCACAGAAAGGGTTTGCAAACCGCTGAATCCACACGTGAGTTTAACTCTGTCAGTTGAATGCACACATTGACAACCATCCAGTTAGATAGCTCCGTTTTGGTTTTAGAAGCAGATGTTTCTCTGTACAGCCTATGGTCCCATTCACTCGGGAATATCCCAACGCAGCTCCTAGAAGAAACGAGTTTCTGACTCGCTGAATCTCAACATAGATTCAACTCTCTTAGGTGAACGAACGCACAGCAGAGCAGTTTCAAGGTAACGTTTCTCCTGAGTTTTAGACGAAGTTTCCTGCTGTTTAGTACGTATGCCGGCATTGGGCTGGAAATACCGATTTTGGGATTCTACACAGAAAGGGTTTGCAAACCGCTGAATCCACACGTGAGTTTAACTCTGTCAGTTGAATGCACACATTGACAACCATTCAGTTAGATAGCACCCTTTTAGTTTTAGAAGCAGATATTTCTCTGTACAGCCTATGGTCCCATTCACTCGGGAATATCCCAACGCAGCTCCTAGAAGAAAGGTGTTTCTGACTCGCTGAATTTCGAAATAGATTCAACTCTCTTAGGTGAACGAACGCACAGCAGAGCAGTTTCAAGGAAACGTTTCTCCTGGGATTTAGACGAAGTTTCCTACTGTTTAGTACGTATGCCGGCATTGGGCTGGAAATACCGGTTTTGGGATTCTGCACAGAAAGGGTTTGCAAACCGCTGAATCCACACGTGAGTTTAACTCTATCAGTTGAATGCACACATTGATAACCATTCAGTTTGATAGCACCCTTTTGGTTTTAGAAGCAGATATTTCTCTGTACAGACTATGGTCCCATTCACTCGGGAATATCCCAACGCAGCTCCTAGAAGAAACGTGTTTCTGACTCGCTGAATCTCAACATAGATTCAACTCTCTTAGGTGAACGAACGCACAGCAGAGCAGTTTCAAGGAAACGTTTCTCCTGAGTTTTAGACGAAGTTTCTTGCTGTTTAGTACGTATGCCGGCATTGGGCTGGACATACCGGTTTTGGGATTCTGCACAGAAAGGGTTTGCAAACCGCTGAATCCACACGTGAGTTTAACTCTGTCAGTTGAATGCACACATTGACAACCATTCAGTTTGATAGCACCCTTTTGGTTTTAGAAGCAGATATTTCTCTGTACAGCCTATGGTCCCATTCACTCGGGAATATCCCAACGCAGCTCCTAGAAGAAACGTGTTTCTGACTCGCTGAATTTCAAAATAGATTCAACTCTCTTAGGTGAACGAAAGCACAGCAGAGCAGTTTCAAGGAAACGTTTCTCCTGGGTTTTAGACGAAGTTTACTACTGTTTAGTACGTATGCCGGCATTGGGCTGGAAATACCGGTTTTGGGATTCTGCACAGAAAGGGTTTGCAAACCGCTGAATCCACACGTGAGTTTAACTCTGTCAGTTGAATGCACACATTGACAACCATTCAGTTAGATAGCTCCGTTTTGGTTTTAGAAGCAGATATTTCTCTGTACAGCCTATGGTCCCATTCACTCGGGAATATCCCAACGCAGCTCCTAGAAGAAACGTGTTTCTGACTTACTGAATCTCAACATAGATTCAACTCTCTTAGTTGAACGAACGCACAGCAGAGCAGTTTCAAGGAAACGTTTCTCCTGAGTTTTAGACGAAGTTTCCTGCTGTTTAGTACGGATGCCGGCATTGGGCTGGAAATACTGGTTTTGGGATTTTGCACAGAAAGGGTTTGCAAACCGCTGAATCCACACGTCAGTTTAACTCTGTCAGTTGAATGCACACATTGACAACCATTCAGTTAGATAGCTCCGTTTTGGTATTAGAAGAAGATATTTCTCTGTACAGCCTATGGTCCCATTCACTCGGGAATATCCCAACGCAGCTCCTAGAAGAAACGTGTTTCTGACTCGCTGAATCTCAACATAGATTCAACTCTCTTAGGTGAACGAACGCACAGCAGAGCAGTTTCAAGGAAAGTTTTCTCCTGAGTGTTAGACGAAGTTTCCTGCTGTTTAGTACGTATGCCGGCATTGGGCTGGAAATACCGGTTTTGGGATTCTGGACAGAACGGGTTTGGAAACCGCTGAATCCACACGTGAGTTTAACTCTGTCAGTTGAATGCACACATTGACAACCATTCAGTTTGATAGCACCCTTTTGGTTTTAGAAGCAGATATTTCTCTGTACAGCATATGGTCCCATTCACTCGGGAATATTCCAACGCAGCTCCTAGAAGAAACGTGTTTCTGACTCGCTGAATCTCAACATAGATTCAACTCTCTTAGGTGAACGAACGCACAGCAGAGCAGTTTCAAGGAAACGTTTCTCCTGAGTTTTAGACGAAGTTTCCTGCTGATTAGTACGGATGCCGGCATTTGGTTCGAAATACCGGTTTTGGGATTCTGCACAGAAAGGGTTTGCATACCGCTGAATCCACACGTGAGTTTAACTCTGTCAGTTGAATGCACACATTGACAACCATCCAGTTAGATAGCTCCGTTTTGGTTTTAGAAGCAGATATTTCTCTGTACAGCCTATGGTCCCATTCACTCGGGAATATCCCAACGCAGCTCCTAAAAGAAATGAGTTTCTGACTCGCTGAATCTCAACATAGATTCAACTCTCTTAGGTGAACGAACGCACAGCAGAGCAGTTTCAAGGAAACGTTTCTCCTGAGTTTTAGACGAAGTTTCCTGCTGTTTAGTACGTATGCCGGCATTGGGCTGGAAATACCGGTTTTGGGATTCTGCACAGAAAGGGTTTGCAAACCGCTGAATCCACACGTGAGTTTAACTCTGTCAGTTGAATGCACACATGGACAACCATTCAGTTTGATAGCACCCTTTTGGTTTTAGAAGCAGATATTTCTCTGTACAGCATATGGTCCTATTCACTCGGGAATATTCCAACGCAGCTCCTAGAAGAAACGAGTTTCTGACTCGCTGAATATCAACATAGATTCAACTCTCTTAGGTGAACGAACGCACAGCAGAGCAGTTTCAAGGAAACGTTTCTCCTGAGTTTTAGACGAAGTTTCTTGCTGTTTAGTACGTATGCCGGCATTGGGCTGGACATACCGGTTTTGGGATTCGGCACAGAAAGGGTTTGCAAACCGCTGATACCAAACGTGAGTTTAACTCTGTCAGTTGAATGCACACATTGACAACCATTCAGTTAGATAGCACCCTTTTGGTTTTAGAAGCAGATATTTCTCTGTACAGCCTATGGTCCCATTCACTCGGGAATATCCCAACGCAGCTCCTAGAAGAAACGTGTTTCTGACTCGCTGAATTTCAAAATAGATTCAACTCTCTTAGGTGAACGAACGCACAGCAGAGCAGTTTCAAGGAAACGTTTCTCCTGGGTTTTAGACGAAGTTTCCTGCTGTTTAGTACGGATGCCGGCATTGGGCTGGAAATACCGGTTTTGGGATTCTGCACAGAAAGGGTTTGCAAACCGCTGAATCCACACGTGAGTTTAACTCTGTCAGTTGAATGCAGACATTGAAAACCATTCAGTTAGATAGCTCCGTTTTGGTTTTAGAAGCAGATATTTCTCTGTACAGCCTATGGTCCCATTCACTCGGGAATATCCCAACGCAGCTCCTAGAAGAAACGTGTTTCTGACTCGCTGAATCTCAACATAGATTCAACTCTCTTAGGTGAACGAACGCACAGCAGAGCAGTTTCAAGGAAACTTTTCTCCTGAGTTTTAGACTAAGTTTCCTGCTGTTTAGTACGTATGCCGGCATTCGGCTGGAAATACCGGTTTTGGGATTCTGGACAGAACGGGTTTGCAAACCGCTGAATGCACACGTGAGTTTAACTCTGTCAGTTGAATGCACACATTGACAACCATTCAGTTTGATAGCACCCTTTTGGTTTTAGAAGCAGGTATTTCTCTGTACAGACTATGGTCCCATTCACTCGGGAATATTCCAATGCAGCTCCTAGAAGAAACGTGTTTCTGACTCGCTGAATCTCAACATAGATTCAACTCTCTTAGGTGAACGAACGCACAGCAGAGCAGTTTCAAGGAAACGTTTCTCCTGAGTTTTAGACGAAGTTTCCTGCTGATTAGTACTGATGCCGGCATTAGGTTCGATATACCGGTTTTGGGATTCTGCACAGAAAGGGTTTGCAAACCGCTGAATCCACACGTGAGTTTAACTCTGTCAGTTGAATGCACACATTGACAACCATCCAGTTAGATAGCTCCGTTTTGGTTTTAGAAGCAGATATTTCTCTGTACAGCCTATGGTCCCATTCACTCGGGAATATCCCAACGCAGCTCCTAGAAGAAACGAGTTTCTGACTCGCTGAATCTCAACATAGATTCAACTCTCTTAGGTGAACGAACGCACAGCAGAGCAGTTTCAAGGTAACGTTTCTCCTGAGTTTTAGACGAAGTTTCCTGCTGTTTAGTACGTATGCCGGCATTGGGCTGGAAATACCGATTTTGGGATTCTGCACAGAAAGGGTTTGCAAACCGCTGAATCCACACGTGAGTTTAACTCTGTCAGTTGAATGCAGACATTGACAACCATTCAGTTAGATAGCTCCGTTTTGGTTTTAGAAGCAGATATTTCTCTGTACAGCCTATGGTCCCATTCACTCGGGAATATCCCAACGCAGCTCCTAGAAGAAACGGGTTTCTGACTCGCTGAATTTCAAAATAGATTCAACTCTCTTAGGTGAACGAACGCACAGCAGAGCAGTTTCAAGGAAACGTTTCTCCTGTGTTTAAGACGAAGTTTACTACTGTTTAGTACGTATGCCGGCATTGGGCTGGAAATACCGGTTTTGGGATTCTGCACAGAAAGGGTTTGCAAACCGCTGAATCCACACGTGAGTTTAAATCTGTCAGTTGAATGCACACATTGACAACCATCCAGTTAGATAGCACCCTTTTGGTTTTAGAAGCAGATATTTCTCTGTACAGCCTATGGTCCCATTCACTCGGGAATATCCCAACGCAGCTCCTAGAAGAAACGTGTTTCTGACTCGCTGAATTTCAAAATAGATTCAACTCTCTTAGGTGAACGAAAGCACAGCAGAGCAGTTTCAAGGAAACGTTTCTCCTGGGTTTTAGACGAAGTTTACTACTGTTTAGTACCTATGCCGGCATTGGGCTGGAAATACCGGTTTTGGGATTCTGCACAGAAAGGGTTTGCAAACCGCTGAATCCACACGTGAGTTTAACTCTGTCAGTTGAATGCACGCATTGACAACCATTCAGTTAGATAGCTCCGTTTTGGTTTTAGAAACAGATATTTCTCTGTACAGCCTATGGTCCCATTCACTCGGGAATATCCCAACGCAGCTCCTAGAAGAAACGTGTTTCTGACTCGCTGAATCTCAACATAGATTCAACTCTCTTAGGTGAACGAACGCACAGCAGAGCAGTTTCAAGGAAACTTTTCTCCTGAGTTTTAGACTAAGTTTCCTGCTGTTTAGTACGTATGCCGGCTTTCGGCTGGAAATACCGGTTTTGGTATTCTGGACAGAACGGGTTTGCAAACCGCTGAATCCACACGTGAGTTTAACTCTGTCAGTTGAATGCACACATTGACAACCATTCAGTTTGATAGCACCCTTTTGGTTTTAGAAGCAGGTATTTCTCTGTACAGACTATGGTCCCATTCACTCGGGAATATTCCAACGCAGCTCCTAGAAGAAACGTGTTTCTGACTCGCTGAATCTCAACATAGATTCAACTCTCTTAGGTGAACGAACGCACAGCAGAGCAGTTTCAAGGAAACGTTTCTCCTGAGTTTTAGACGAAGTTTCCTGCTGATTAGTACTGATGCCGGCATTAGGTTTGATATACCGGTTTTGGGATTCTGCACAGAAAGGGTTTGCAAACCGCTGAATCCACACGTGAGTTTAACTCTGTCAGTTGAATGCACACATTGACAACCATCCAGTTAGATAGCTCCGTTTTGGTTTTAGAAGCAGATATTTCTCTGTACAGCCTATGGTCCCATTCACTCGGGAATATCCCAACGCAGCTCCTAGAAGAAACGTGTTTCTGACTCGCTGAATCTCAACATAGATTCAACTCTCTTAGGTGAACGAACGCACAGCAGAGCAGTTTCAAGGTAACGTTTCTCCTGAGTTTTAGACGAAGTTTCCTGCTGTTTAGTACGTATGCCGGCATTGGGCTGGAAATACCGATTTTGGGATTCTGCACAGAAAGGGTTTGCAAACCGCTGAATCCACACGTGAGTTTAACTCTGTCAGTTGAATGCAGACATTGACAACCATTCAGTTAGATCGCTCCGTTTTGGTTTTAGAAGCAGATATTTCTCTGTACAGCCTATGGTCCCATTCACTCGGGAATATCCCAACGCAGCTCCTAGAAGAAACGGGTTTCTGACTCGCTGAATTTCAAAATAGATTCAACTCTCTTAGGTGAACGAACGCACAGCAGAGCAGTTTCAAGGAAACGTTTCTCCTGTGTTTAAGACGAAGTTTACTACTGTTTAGTACGTATGCCGGCATTGGGCTGGAAATACCGGTTTTGGGATTCTGCACAGAAAGGGTTTGCAAACCGCTGAATCCACACGTGAGTTTAACTCTGTCAGTTGAATGCACACATTGACAACCATCCAGTTAGATAGCTCCGTTTTGGTTTTAGAAGCAGATATTTCTCTGTACAGCCTATGGTCCCATTCACTCGGGAATATCCCAACGCAGCTCCTAGAAGAAACGTGTTTCTGACTCGCTGAATCTCAACATAGATTCAACTCTCTTAGGTGAACGAACGCACAGCAGATCAGTTTCAAGGAAAGTTTTGTCCTGGGTGTTAGACTAAGTTTCCTGCTGTTTAGTACGTATGCCGGCATTGGGCTGTAAATACCGGTTTTGGGATTCTGGACAGAACGGGTTTGCAAACCGCTGAATCCACACGTGAGTTTAACTCTGTCAGTTGAATGCACACATTGACAACCATTCAGTTTGATAGCACCCTTTTGGTTTTAGAAGCAGATATTTCTCTGTACAGCCTATGGTCCCATTCACTCGGGAATATCCCAACGCAGCTCCTAGAAGAAACGTGTTTCTGACTCGCTGAATCTCAACATAGATTCAATTCTCTTAGGTGAACGAACGCACAGCAGAGCTGTTTCAAGGAAACGTTTCTCCTGAGTTTTAGACGAAGTTTCCTGCTGATTAGTACGGATGCCGGCATTTGGTTCGAAATACCGGTTTTGGGATTCTGCACAGAAAGGGTTTGCAAACCGCTGATTCCACACGTGAGTTTAACTCTGTCAGTTGAATGCACACATTGACAACCATCCAGTTAGATAGCTCCGTTTTGGTTTTAGAAGCAGATATTTCTCTGTACAGCCTATGGTCCCATTCACTCGGGAATATCCCAACGCAGCTCCTAGAAGAAACGAGTTTCTGACTCGCTGAATCTCAACATAGATTCAACTCTCTTAGGTGAACGAACGCACAGCAGAGCAGTTTCAAGGTAACGTTTCTCCTGAGATTTAGATGAAGTTTCCTGCTGTTTAGTACGTATACCGGCATTGGGCTGTAAATACCGATTTTGGGATTCTTCACAGAAAGGGTTTGCAAACCGCTGAATCCACACGTGAGTTTATCTCTATCAGTTGAATGCACACATTGACAACCATTCAGTTTGATAGCACCCTTTTGGTTTTAGAAGCAGATATTTCTCTGTACAGCCTACGGTCCCATTCACTCGGGAATATCCCAACGCAGCTCCTAGAAGAAAGGTGTTTCTGACTCGCTGAATTTCAAAATAGATTCAACTCTCTTAGGTGAACGAACGCACAGCAGAGCAGTTTTAAGGAAACGTTTCTCCTGAGTTTTAGACGAAGTTTCCTGCTGTTTAGTACGGATGCCGGCATTGGGCTGGAAATACCGGTTTTGGGATTCTGCACAGAAAGGGTTTGCAAACCGCTGAATCCACACGTGAGTTTAACTCTGTCCGTTGAATGCAGACATTGACAACCATTCAGTTAGATAGCTCCGTTTTGGTTTTAGAAGCAGATATTTCTCTGTACAGCCTATGGTCCCATTCACTCGGGAATATCCCAACGCAGCTCCTAGAAGAAACGTGTTTCTGACTCGCTGAATCTCAACATAGATTCAACTCTCTTAGGTGAACGAACGCACAGCAGAGCAGTTTCAAGGAAACGTTTCTCCTGAGTTTTAGACGAAGTTTCTTGCTGTTTAGTACGTATGCCGGCATTGGTCTGGACATACCGGCTTTGGGATTCGGCACAGAAAGGGTTTGCAAACCGCTGATACCAAACGTGAGTTTAACTCTGTCAGTTGAATGCACACATTGACAACCATTCAGTTAGATAGCACCCTTTTTGTTTTAGAAGCAGATATTTCTCTGTACAGCCTATGGTCCCATTCACTCGGGAATATCCCATCGCAGCTCCTAGAAGAAACGAGTTTCTGACTCGCTGAATCTCAACATAGATTCAACTCTCTTAGGTGAACGAACGCACAGCAGAGCAGTTTCAAGGTAACGTTTCTCCTGAGTTTTAGACGAAGTTTCCTGCTGTTTAGTACGTATGCCGGCATTGGGCTGGAAATACCGATTTTGGGATTCTGCACAGAAAGGGTTTGCAAACCGCTGAATCCACACGTGAGTTTAACTCTGTCAGTTGAATGCAGACATTGACAACCATTCAGTTAGATAGCTCCGTTTTGGTTTTAGAAGCAGATATTTCTCTGTACAGCCTATGGTCCCATTCACTCGGGAATATCCCAACGCAGCTCCTAGAAGAAATGGGTTTCTGACTCGCTGAATTTCAAAATAAATTCAGCTCTCTTAGGTGAACGAACGCACAGCAGAGCAGTTTCAAGGATACGTTTCTCCTGTGTTTAAGACGAAGTTTACTACTGTTTAGTACGTATGCCGGCATTGGGCTGGAAATACCGGTTTTGGGATTCTGCACAGAAAGGGTTTGCAAACCGCTGAATCCACACGTGAGTTTAACTCTGTCAGTTGAATGCACACATTGACAACCATCCAGTTAGATAGCTCCGTTTTGGTTTTAGAAGCAGATATTTCTCTGTACAGCCTATGGTCCCATTCACTCGGGAATATCCCAACGCAGCTCCTAGAAGAAACGTGTTTCTGACTCGCTGAATCTCAACATAGATTCAACTCTCTTAGGTGAACGAACGCACAGCAGAGCAGTTTCAAGGAAAGTTTTGTCCTGAGTGTTAGACTAAGTTTCCTGCTGTTTAGTACGTATGCCGGCATTGGTCTGTAAATACCGGTTTTGGGATTCTGGACAGAACGGGTTTGCAAACCGCTGAATCCACACGTCAGTTTAACTCTGTCAGTTGAATGCACACATTGACAACCATTCAGTTTGATAGCACCCTTTTGGTTTTAGAAGCAGATATTTCTCTGTACAGCCTATGGTCCCATTCACTCGGGAATATCCCAACGCAGCTCCGAGAAGAAACGTGTTTCTGACTCGCTGAATCTCAACATAGATTCAACTCTCTTAGGTGAACGAACGCACAGCAGAGCTGTTTCAAGGAAACGTTTCTCCTGAGTTTTAGACGAAGTTTCCTGCTGATTAGTACGGATGCCGGCATTTGGTTCGAAATACCGGTTTTGGGATTCTGCACAGAAAGGGTTTGCAAACCGCTGAATCCACACGTGAGTTTAACTCTGTCAGTTGAATGCACACATTGACAACCATCCAGTTAGATAGCTCCGTTTTGGTTTTAGAAGCAGATATTTCTCTGTACAGCCTATGGTCCCATTCACTCGGGAATATCCCAACGCAGCTCCTAGAAGAAACGAGTTTCTGACTCGCTGAATCTCAACATAGATTCAACTCTCTTAGGTGAACGAACGCACAGCAGAGCAGTTTCAAGGTAACGTTTCTCCTGAGTTTTAGATGAAGTTTCCTGCTGTTTAGTACGTATACCGGCATTGGGCTGTAAATACCGATTTTGGGATTCTTCACAGAAAGGGTTTGCAAACCGCTGAATCCACACGTGAGTTTATCTCTAACAGTTGAATGCACACATTGACAACCATTCAGTTTGATAGCACCCTTTTGGTTTTAGAAGCAGATATTTCTCTGTACAGCCTATGGTCCCATTCAATCGGGAATATCCCAACGCAGCTCCTAGAAGAAACGTGTTTCTGACTCGCTGAATCTCAACATGGATTCAACTCTCTTAGGTGAACGAACGCACAGCAGAGCAGTTTCAAGGAAACGTTTCTCCTCAGTTTTAGACGAAGTTTCTTGCTGTTTAGTACGTATGCCGGCATTGGGCTGGACATACCGGTTTTGGGATTCTGCACAGAAAGGGTTTGCAAACCGCTGAATCCACACGTGAGTTTAACTCTATCAGTTGAATGCACACATTGACAACCATTCAGTTTGATAGCACCCTTTTGGTTTTAGAAGCAGATATTTCTCTGTACAGCCTATGGTCCCATTCACTCGGGAATATCCCAACGCAGCTCCTAGAAGAAACGTGTTTCTGACTCGCTGTATCTCAACATGGATTCAACTCTCTTAGGTGAACGAACGCACAGCAGAGCAGTTTCAAGGAAACGTTTCTCCTCAGTTTTAGACGAAGTTTCTTGCTGTTTAGTACGTATGCCGGCATTGGGCTGGACATACCGGTTTTGGGATTCTGCACAGAAAGGGTTTGCAAACCGCTGAATCCACACGTGAATTTAACTCTGTCAGTTGAATGCAAACATTGACAACCATTCAGTTAGATAGCACCCTTTTGGTTTTAGAAGCAGATATTTCTCTGTACAGCCTACGGTCCCATTCACTCGGGAATATCCCAACGCAGCTCCTAGAAGAAACGTGTTTCTGACTCGCTGAATTTCAAAATAGATTCAACTCTCTTAGGTGAACGAACGCACAGCAGAGCAGTTTCAAGGAAACGTTTCTCCTGGGTTTTAGACGTAGTTTACTACTGTTTAGTACGTATGCCGTCATTGGGCTGGAAATACCGGTTTTGGGATTCTGCACAGAAAGGGTTTGCAAACCGCTGAAGCCACACGTGAGTTTAACTCTGTCAGTTGAATGCACACATTGACAACCATTCAGTTAGATAGCTCCGTTTTGGTTTTAGAAGCAGATATTTCTCTGTACAGCCTATGGTCCCATTCACTCGGGAATATCCCAACGCAGCTCCTAGAAGAAACGTGTTTCTGACTCGCTGAATCTCAACATAGATTCAACTCTCTTAGGTGAACGAACGCACAGAAAAGCAGTTTCAAGGAAACGTTTCTCCTGAGTTTTAGACGAAGTTTCCTGCTGTTTGGTACGGATGCCGGCATTGGGCTGGAAATACCGGTTTTGGGATTCTGCACAGAAAGGGTTTGCAAACCGCTGAATCCACACTTGAGTTTAACTCTGTCAGTTGAATGCACACATTGACAACCATTCAGGTAGATAGCTCCGTTTTGGTTTTAGAAGCAGATATTTCTCTGTACAGCCTATGGTCCCATTCACTCGGGAATATCCCAACGCAGCTCCTAGAAGAAACGTGTTTCTGACTCGTTGAATCTCAACATAGATTCAACTCTCTTAGGTGAACGAACGCACAGCAGAGCAGTTTCAAGGAAACGTTTCTCCTGAATTTTAGACGAAGTTTCCTGCTGATTAGTACGGATGCCGGCATTTGGTTCGAAATACCGGTTTTAGGATTCTGCACAGAAAGGGTTTGCAAACCGCTGAATCCACACGTGAGTTTAACTCTGTCAGTTGAATGCACACATTGACAACCATCCAGTTAGATAGCTCCGTTTTGGTTTTAGAAGCAGATATTTCTATGTACAGCCTATGGTCCCATTCACTCGGGAATATCCCAACGCAGCTCCTAGAAGAAACGAGTTTCTGACTCGCTGAATCTCAACATAGATTCAACTCTCTTAGGTGAACGAAAGCACAGCAGAGCAGTTTCAAGGTAACGTTTCTCCTGAGTTTTAGACGAAGTTTCCTGCTGTTTAGTACGTATGCCGGCATTGGGCTGGAAATACCGGTTTTGGGATTCTGCACAGAAAGGGTTT
Source organism: Aotus nancymaae (assembly GCF_030222135.1). Lineage (NCBI taxonomy): Eukaryota > Metazoa > Chordata > Mammalia > Primates > Aotidae > Aotus > Aotus nancymaae. The sequence goes on from NW_026988584.1 coordinate 1,478,886, forward strand.
GCAAACCGCTGAATCCACACGTGAGTTTAACTCTATCAGTTGAATGCACACATTGACAACCATTCAGTTAGATAGCACCCTTTTGGTTTTAGAAGCAGATATTTCTCTGTACAGCCTATGGTCCCATTCACTCGGGAATATCCCAACGCAGCTCCTAGAAGAAACGTGTTTCTGACTTCCTGAATCTCAACATAGATTCAACTCTCTTAGGTGAACGAACGCACAGCAGAGCAGTTTCAAGGAAACGTTTCTCCTGAGTTTTAGACGAAGTTTCCTTCTGTTTAGTACGGATGCCGGCATTGGGCTGGAAATACCGGTTTTGGGATTTTGCACAGAAAGGGTTTGCAAACCGCTGAATCCACACGTGAGTTTAACTCTGTCAGTTGAATGCACACATTGACAACCATTCAGTTAGATAGCTCCGTTTTGGTATTAGAAGAAGATATTTCTCTGTACAGCCTATGGTCCCATTCACTCGGGAATATCCCAACGCAGCTCCTAGAAGAAACGGGTTTCTGACTCGCTGAATCTCAACATAGATTCAACTCTCTTAGGTGAACGAACGCACAGCAGAGCAGTTTCAAGGAAACGTTTCTCCTGAGTTTTAGACGAAGTTTCTTGCTGTTTAGTACGTATGCCGGCATTGGTCTGGACATACCGGCTTTGGGATTTTGCACAGAAAGGGTTTGCAAACCGCTGAATCCACACGTGAGTTTAACTCTGTCAGCTGAATGCACACATTGACAACCATTCAGTTAGATAGCTCCGTTTTGGTTTTAGAAGCAGATATTTCTCTGTACAGCCTATGGTCCCATTCACTCGGGAATATCCCAACGCAGCTCCTAGAAGAAACGTGTTTCTGACTCGCTGAATCTCAACATAGATTCAACTCTCTTAGGTGAACGAACGCACAGCAGAGCATTTTCAAGGAAAGGTTTCTCCTGAGTTTTAGACGAAGTTTCCTGCTGTTTAGTACGTATGCCGGCATTGGGCTGGAAATACCGGTTTTGGGATTCTGCACAGAAAGGGTTTGCAAACCGCTGAATCCACACGTGAGTTTAACTCTGTCAGTTGAATGCAGACATTGAAAACCATTCAGTTAGATAGCTCCGTTTTGGTTTAAGAAGCAGATATTTCTCTGTACAGCCTATGGTCCCATTCACTCGGGAATATCCCAACGCAGCTCCTAGAAGAAACGTGTTTCTGACTCGCTGAATCTCAACATAGATTCAACTCTCTTAGGTGAACGAACGCACAGCAGAGCAGTTTCAAGGAAACTTTTCTCCTGAGTTTTAGACTAAGTTTCCTGCTGTTTAGTACGTATGCCGGCATTGGGCTGGAAATACCGGTTTTGGGATTCTGGACAGAACGGGTGTGCAAACCGCTGAATCCACACGTGAGTTTAACTCTGTCAGTTGAATGCACAGATTGACAACCATTCAGTTAGATAGCTCCGTTTTGGTTTTAGAAGCAGATATTTCTCTGTACAGCCTATGGTCCCATTCACTCGGGAATATCCCAACTCAGCTCCTAGAAGAAACGTGTTTCTGACTCGCTGAATCTCAACATAGATTCAACTCTCTTAGGTGAACGAACGCACAGCAGAGCAGTTTCAAGGAAACTTTTCTCCTGAGTTTTAGACTAAGTTTCCTGCTGTTTAGTACGTATGCCGGCATTCGGCTGGAAATACCGGTTTTGGGATTCTGGACAGAACGGGTTTGCAAACCGCTGAATCCACACTTGAGTTTAACTCTGTCAGTTGAATGCACACATTGACAACCATTCAGTTTGATAGCACCCTTTTGGTTTTAGAAGCAGATATTTCTCTGTACAGCCTATGGTCCCATTCACTCGGGAATATTCCAACGCAGCTCCTAGAAGAAACGTGTTTCTGACTCGCTGAATCTCAACATAGATTCAACTCTCTTAGGTGAACGAACGCACAGCAGAGTAATTTCAAGGAAACGTTTCTCCTGGGTTTAAGACGAAGTTTACTACTGTTTAGTACGTATGCCGGCATTGGGCTGGAAATACCGGTTTTGGGATTCTGCACAGAAAGGGTTTGCAAACAGCTGAATCCACACGTGAGTTTAACTCTGTCAGTTGAATGCACACATTGACAACCATTCAGTTAGATAGCTCCGTTTTGGTTTTAGAAGCAGATATTTCTCTGTACAGCCTATGGTCCAATTCACTCGGGAATGTCCCAACGCAGCTCCTAGATGAAACGTGTTTCTGACTCGCTGAATCTCAACATAGATTCAACTCTCTTAGGTGAACGAACGCACAGCAGAGCAGTTTCAAGGAAAGTTTTCTCCTGAGTGTTAGACTAAGTTTCCTGCTGTTTAGTACGTATGCCGGCATTGGGCTGTAAATACCGGTTTTGGGATTCTGGACAGAACGGGTTTGCAAACCGCTGAATCCACACGTGAGTTTAACTCTGTCAGTTGAATGCACACATTGACAACCATTCAGTTTGATAGCACCCTTTTGGTTTTAGAAGCAGATATTTCTCTGTTCAGCCTATGGTGCCATTCACTCGGGAATATCCCAACGCAGCTCCTAGAAGAAACGTGTTTCTGACTCGCTGAATCTCAACATAGATTCAACTCTCTTAGGTGAACGAACGCACAGCAGAGCTGTTTCAAGGAAACGTTTCTCCTGAGTTTTAGACGAAGTTTCCTGCTGTTTAGTACGTATGCCGGCATTGGGCTGGAAATACCGATTTTGGGATTCTTCACAGAAAGGGTTTGCAAACCGCTGAATCCACACGTGAGTTTAACTCTATCAGTTGAATGCACACATTGACAACCATTCAGTTTGATAGCACCCTTTTGGTTTTAGAAGCAGATATTTCTCTGTACAGCCTATGGTCCCATTCACTCGGGAATATCCCAACGCAGCTCCTAGAAGAAACGTGTTTCTGACTCGCTGAATCTCAACATAGATTCAACTCTCTTAGGTGAACGAACGCACAGCAGAGCAGTATCAAGGAAACGTTTCTCCTGAGTTTTAGACGAAGTTTCCTGCTGTTTAGTACGTATGCCGGCATTGGGCTGGAGATACCGGTTTTGGGATTCTGCACAGAAAGGGTTTGCAAACCGCTGAATCCACACGTGAGTTTAACTCTTTCAGTTGAATGCACACATTGACAACCATTCAGTTAGATAGCACCCTTTTGGTTTTAGAAGCAGATATTTCTCTGTACAACCTATGGTCCCATTCACTCGGGAATATCCCAACGCAGCTCCTAGAAGAAAGGGGTTTCTGACTCGCTGAATTTCGAAATAGATTCAACTCTCTTAGGTGAACGAACGCACAGCAGAGCAGTTTCAAGGAAACGTTTCTCCTGAATTTTAGACGAAGTTTCCTGCTGATTAGTACGGATGCCGGCATTTGGTTCGAAATACCGGTTTTAGGATTCTGCACAGAAAGGGTTTGCAAACCGCTGAATCCACACGTGAGTTTAACTCTGTCAGTTGAATGCACACATTGACAGCCATCCAGTTAGATAGCTCCGTTTTGGTTTTAGAAGCAGATATTTCTATGTACAGCCTATGGTCCCATTCACTCGGGAATATCCCAACGCAGCTCCTAGAAGAAACGAGTTTCTGACTCGCTGAATCTCAACATAGATTCAACTCTCTTAGGTGAACGAAAGCACAGCAGAGCAGTTTCAAGGTAACGTTTCTCCTGAGTTTTAGACGAAGTTTCCTGCTGTTTAGTACGTATGCCGGCATTGGGCTGGAAATACCGGTTTTGGGATTCTGCACAGAAAGGGTTTGCAAACCGCTGAATCCACACGTGAGTTTAACTCTATCAGTTGAATGCACACATTGACAACCATTCAGTTAGATAGCACCCTTTTTGTTTTAGAAGCAGATATTTCTCTGTACAGCCTATGGTCCCATTCACTCTGGAATATCCCAACGCAGCTCCTAGAAGAAACGTGTTTCTGACTCGCTGAATCTCAACATAGATTCAACTCTCTTAGTTGAACGAAGGCACAGCAGAGCAGTTTCAAGGAAACGTTTCTCCTGAGTTTTAGACGAAGTTTCTTGCTGTTTAGTACGGATGCCGGCATTGGGCTGGAAATACCGGTTTTGGGATTCTGCACAGAAAGGGTTTGGAAACCGCTGAATCCACACGTGAGTTTAACTCTGTCAGTTGAATGCACACATTGACAACCATTCAGTTAGATAGCTCCCTTTTGGTTTTAGAAGCAGATATTTCTCTGTACAGCCTATGGTCCCATTCATTCGGGAATATCCCAACGCAGCTCCTAGAAGAAACGTGTTTCTGACTTTCTGAATCTCAACATAGATTCAACTCTCTTAGGTGAACGAACGCACAGCAGAGCAGTTTCAAGGAAACGTTTCTCCTGAGTTTTAGACGAAGTTTCCTTCTGTTTAGTACGGATGCCGGCATTGGGCTGGAAATACCGGTTTTGGGATTTTGCACAGAAAGGGTTTGCAAACCGCTGAATCCACACGTGAGTTTAACTCTGTCAGTTGAATGCACACATTGACAACCATTCAGTTAGATAGCTCCGTTTTGGTATTAGAAGAAGATATTTCTCTGTACAGCGTATGGTCCCAATCACTCGGGAATATCCCAACGCAGCTCCTAGAAGAAACGTGTTTCTGACTCGCTGAATCTCAACATAGATTCAACTCTCTTAGGTGAACGAACGCACAGCAGAGCAGTTTCAAGGAAACGTTTCTCCTGAGTTTTAGACGAAGTTTCTTGCTGTTTAGTACGTATGCCGGCATTGGTCTGGACATACCGGCTTTGGGATTCGGCACAGAAAGGGTTTGCAAACCGCTGATACCAAACGTGAGTTTAACTCTGTCAGTTGAATGCACACATTGACAACCATTCAGTTAGATAGCACCCTTTTGGTTTTAGAAGCAGATATTTCTCTGTACAGCCTATGGTCCCATTCACTCGGGAATATCCCAACGCAGCTCCTAGAAGAAACGTGTTTCTGACTCGCTGAATCTCAACATAGATTCAACTCTCTTAGGTGAACGAACGCACAGCAGAGCAGTTTCAAGGAAACGTTTCTCCTGAGTTTTACACGAAGTTTCCTGCTGTTTAGTACGTATGCCGGCATTGGGCTGGACATACCGGTTTTGGGATTCTGCACAGAAAGGGTTTGCAAACCGCTGAATCCACACGTGAGTTTAACTCTATCAGTTGAATGCACACATTGATAACCATTCAGTTTGATAGCACCCTTTTGGTTTTAGAAGCAGATATTTCTCTGTACAGCCTATGGTCCCATTCACTCGGGAATATCCCAACGCAGCTCCTAGAAGAAACGTGTTTCTGACTCGCTGAATCTCAACATAGATTCAACTCTCTTAGGTGAACGAACGCACAGCAGAGCAGTTTCAAGGAAACGTTTCTCCTGAGTTTTAGACGAAGTTTCTTGCTGTTTAGTACGTATGCCGGCATTGGGCTGGACATACCGGTTTTGGGATTCTGCACAGAAAGGGTTTGCAAACCGCTGAATCCACACGTGAGTTTAACTCTGTCAGTTGAATGCACACATTGACAACCATTCAGTTAGATAGCACCCTTTTGGTTTCAGAAGCAGATATTTCTCTGTACAGCCTATGGTCCCATTCACTCGGGAATATCCCAACGCAGCTCCTAGAAGAAACGTGTTTCTGACTCGCTGAATTTCAAAATAGATTCAACTCTCTTAGGTGAACGAACGCACAGCAGAGCAGTTTGAAGGAAAAGTTTCTCCTGGGTTTTAGACGAAGTTTACTACTGTTTAGTACGTATGCCGGCATTGGGCTGGAAATACCGGTTTTGGGATTCTGCACAGAAAGGGTTTGCAAACCGCTGAATCCACACGTGAGTTTAACTCTGTCAGTTGAATGCACACATTGACAACCATTCAGTTAGATAGCTCCGTTTTGGTATTAGAAGAAGATATTTCTCTGTACAGCCTATGGTCCCATTCACTCGGGAATATCCCAACGCAGCTCCTAGAAGAAACGTGTTTCTGACTCGCTGAATCTCAACATAGATTCAACTCTCTTAGGTGAACGAACGCACAGCAGAGCAGTTTCAAGGAAAGTTTTCTCCTGAGTGTTAGACTAAGTTTCCTGCTGTTTAGTACGTATGCCGGCATTGGGCTGGAAATACCGGTTTTGGGATTCTGGACAGAACGGGTTTGGAAACCGCTGAATCCACACGTGAGTTTAACTCTGTCAGTTGAATGCACACATTGACAACCATTCAGTTTGATAGCACCCTTTTGGTTTTAGAAGCAGATATTTCTCTGTACAGCATATGGTCCCATTCACTCGGGAATATTCCAACGCAGCTCCTAGAAGAAACGTGTTTCTGACTCGCTGAATCTCAACATAGATTCAACTCTCTTAGGTGAACGAACGCACAGCAGAGCAGTTTCAAGGAAACGTTTCTCCTGAGTTTTAGACGAAGTTTCCTGCTGATTAGTACGGATGCCGGCATTTGGTTCGAAATACCGGTTTTAGGATTCTGCACAGAAAGGGTTTGCAAACCGCTGAATCCACACGTGAGTTTAACTCTGTCAGTTGAATGCACACATTGACAACCATCCAGTTAGATAGCTCCGTTTTGGTTTTAGAAGCAGATATTTCTATGTACAGCCTATGGTCCCATTCACTCGGGAATATCCCAACGCAGCTCCTAGAAGAAACGAGTTTCTGACTCGCTGAATCTCAACATAGATTCAACTCTCTTAGGTGAACGAAAGCACAGCAGAGCAGTTTCAAGGTAACGTTTCTCCTGAGTTTTAGACGAAGTTTCCTGCTGTTTAGTACGTATGCCGGCATTGGGCTGGAAATACCGGTTTTGGGATTCTGCACAGAAAGGGTTTGCAAACCGCTGAATCCACACGTGAGTTTAACTCTATCAGTTGAATGCACACATTGACAACCATTCAGTTAGATAGCACCCTTTTTGTTTTAGAAGCAGATATTTCTCTGTACAGCCTATGGTCCCATTCACTCTGGAATATCCCAACGCAGCTCCTAGAAGAAACGTGTTTCTGACTCGCTGAATCTCAACATAGATTCAACTCTCTTAGTTGAACGAAGGCACAGCAGAGCAGTTTCAAGGAAACGTTTCTCCTGAGTTTTAGACGAAGTTTCTTGCTGTTTAGTACGGATGCCGGCATTGGGCTGGAAATACCGGTTTTGGGATTCTGCACAGAAAGGGTTTGGAAACCGCTGAATCCACACGTGAGTTTAACTCTGTCAGTTGAATGCACACATTGACAACCATTCAGTTAGATAGCTCCCTTTTGGTTTTAGAAGCAGATATTTCTCTGTACAGCCTATGGTCCCATTCATTCGGGAATATCCCAACGCAGCTCCTAGAAGAAACGTGTTTCTGACTTTCTGAATCTCAACATAGATTCAACTCTCTTAGGTGAACGAACGCACAGCAGAGCAGTTTCAAGGAAACGTTTCTCCTGAGTTTTAGACGAAGTTTCCTTCTGTTTAGTACGGATGCCGGCATTGGGCTGGAAATACCGGTTTTGGGATTTTGCACAGAAAGGGTTTGCAAACCGCTGAATCCACA